>NC_134400.1:226467222-227894268 GCF_050003625.1 Haematobia irritans | reverse complement strand
AGGTGGAGGGTAGGAAAGCCTACTGATGAGACCCTGTGGCGTGGGTCGAAAGCGCTCTAGGCAAGCCAGATAGGGCCTGAACGGCAAAGTTAGGATAGAAATAGGAGATTTTCCTCATTTAAGAGGACATTACATTCACTTTTAGGGTGGGAGTGTTGGATAGGGTATTATTGGTATATATTATGAATTTATTTATTTATTTTATTTTTATATAGTATTTAGTGCTGGACATTGTACGTTGACTGGAGGTAGGGCCTCCCATTATGTTCGGTCGTGTGATTATATGTCACAGTGGGAGTATAGGACATGATAGGTAGGGTGGGGTTAACCAGCGAATGTATCTCTATCGTTTACCTACAGTTTGGAGATGTAAATGGTGGAGGACTGAGCTACTCATACAGTTATGGAGACATAAAAAGAGCACGTTTAGGTGAAATTTAACTACATAGTGGGATGGGATGTTAGGTGCCCTTGGGGAGGAGGGGGTGTATCTACGTACCTGTCTTGAGAATTAGAGGGAGATATAGAGAAGTATTAGTTTTAGTATAAGGAGGGGAGTGTGGACCGGGATGTACTGTAGGTGCTATACAGCTATGGAGACGTTGATGTCGTCCAAGTTAGCACAGGGGGTTGGACAGACGGACGTATTTTGCAGTGCAAACAATAATGTTTGTCATGTAAAAAAATGGACTGAATTCAGGATTATAGGCACTGGGGACGTACGGGACTGATTAGACTAGACATGGTTGGTATTGATAGGAGGGGAGGGGTGGGATATAGGTCATGGGATCTTTTTCTTCAATAGTCTGATTCCGGACTGCAAGGTAGGGCCACTGGCCGGAAAGTTGGTATAGTGGTCTAGGAGCATGATTTGTGTTCCGTTACTGAGCAGTATAGAAAATATTGCCCGTTAGGAGATGTTATAGGAGTCGTTATTAGACTTCTATATTAGGTTCCTATAGATATCCGCATATGTAGAGGACAAGGCTGGGGTTTAATTACTGAGACTGGTTATAGGACTTATGGACGGGTAGGGTGTCTGAGGCGGATTAGATGGGTGGGCATATGCCTGACATTGACTTACGGACGTGGGAGTCAGGGAATTCCACAACGTAGGTATGTTGTGTTGAGTTGCCTGAATCTGATGTCTGGTAGATAGGTATATCAGATGGGGGAGTCTAGGGATTCCACAGAATGGTTGTGTTGAGTCCTTGGAGTCCTACATCTGCAGTATATATATATTTTATATATTATTTATTTTATTTTATTGATTTTATTTTATATTATGTACCCATAGGGTACATTGTAATAGGTATATATTATATATTATATTTTCTAGGTGGAGGGGTAGGAAAGCCTACTGATGAGACCCTGTGGCGTGGGTCGAAAGCGCTCTAGGCAAGCCAGATAGGGCCTGAACGGCAAAGTTAGGATAGAAATAGGAGATTTTCCTCATTTAAGAGGACATTACATTCACTTTTAGGGTGGGAGTGTTGGATAGGGTATTATTGGTATATATTATGAATTTATTTATTTATTTTATTTTTATATAGTATTTAGTGCTGGACATTGTACGTTGACTGGAGGTAGGGCCTCCCATTATGTTCGGTCGTGTGATTATATGTCACAGTGGGAGTATAGGACATGATAGGTAGGGTGGGGTTAACCAGCGAATGTATCTCTATCGTTTACATACAGTTTGGAGATGTAAATGGTGGAGGACTGAGCTACTCATACAGTTATGGAGACATAAAAAGAGCACGTTTAGGTGAAATTTAACTACATAGTGGGATGGGATGTTAGGTGCCCTTGGGGAGGAGGGGGTGTATCTACGTACCTGTCTTGAGAATTAGAGGGAGATATAGAGAAGTATTAGTTTTAGTATAAGGAGGGGAGTGTGGACCGGGATGTACTGTAGGTGCTATACAGCTATGGAGACGTTGATGTCGTCCAAGTTAGCACAGGGGGTTGGACAGACGGACGTATTTTGCAGTGCAAACAATAATGTTTGTCATGTAAAAAAATGGACTGAATTCAGGATTATAGGCACTGGGGACGTACGGGACTGATTAGACTAGACATGGTTGGTATTGATAGGAGGGGAGGGGTGGGATATAGGTCATGGGATCTTTTTCTTCAATAGTCTGATTCCGGACTGCAAGGTAGGGCCACTGGCCGGAAAGTTGGTATAGTGGTCTAGGAGCATGATTTGTGTTCCGTTACTGAGCAGTATAGAAAATATTGCCCGTTAGGAGATGTTATAGGAGTCGTTATTAGACTTCTATATTAGGTTCCTATAGATATCCGCATATGTAGAGGACAAGGCTGGGGTTTAATTACTGAGACTGGTTATAGGACTTATGGACGGGTAGGGTGTCTGAGGCGGATTAGATGGGTGGGCATATGCCTGACATTGACTTACGGACGTGGGAGTCAGGGAATTCCACAACGTAGGTATGTTGTGTTGAGTTGCCTGAATCTGATGTCTGGTAGATAGGTATATCAGATGGGGGAGTCTAGGGATTCCACAGAATGGTTGTGTTGAGTCCTTGGAGTCCTACATCTGCAGTATATATATATTTTATATATTATTTATTTTATTTTATTGATTTTATTTTATATTATGTACCCATAGGGTACATTGTAATAGGTATATATTATATATTATATTTTCTAGGTGGAGGGGTAGGAAAGCCTACTGATGAGACCCTGTGGCGTGGGTCGAAAGCGCTCTAGGCAAGCCAGATAGGGCCTGAACGGCAAAGTTAGGATAGAAATAGGAGATTTTCCTCATTTAAGAGGACATTACATTCACTTTTAGGGTGGGAGTGTTGGATAGGGTATTATTGGTATATATTATGAATTTATTTATTTATTTTATTTTTATATAGTATTTAGTGCTGGACATTGTACGTTGACTGGAGGTAGGGCCTCCCATTATGTTCGGTCGTGTGATTATATGTCACAGTGGGAGTATAGGACATGATAGGTAGGGTGGGGTTAACCAGCGAATGTATCTCTATCGTTTACATACAGTTTGGAGATGTAAATGGTGGAGGACTGAGCTACTCATACAGTTATGGAGACATAAAAAGAGCACGTTTAGGTGAAATTTAACTACATAGTGGGATGGGATGTTAGGTGCCCTTGGGGAGGAGGGGGTGTATCTACGTACCTGTCTTGAGAATTAGAGGGAGATATAGAGAAGTATTAGTTTTAGTATAAGGAGGGGAGTGTGGACCGGGATGTACTGTAGGTGCTATACAGCTATGGAGACGTTGATGTCGTCCAAGTTAGCACAGGGGGTTGGACAGACGGACGTATTTTGCAGTGCAAACAATAATGTTTGTCATGTAAAAAAATGGACTGAATTCAGGATTATAGGCACTGGGGACGTACGGGACTGATTAGACTAGACATGGTTGGTATTGATAGGAGGGGAGGGGTGGGATATAGGTCATGGGATCTTTTTCTTCAATAGTCTGATTCCGGACTGCAAGGTAGGGCCACTGGCCGGAAAGTTGGTATAGTGGTCTAGGAGCATGATTTGTGTTCCGTTACTGAGCAGTATAGAAAATATTGCCCGTTAGGAGATGTTATAGGAGTCGTTATTAGACTTCTATATTAGGTTCCTATAGATATCCGCATATGTAGAGGACAAGGCTGGGGTTTAATTACTGAGACTGGTTATAGGACTTATGGACGGGTAGGGTGTCTGAGGCGGATTAGATGGGTGGGCATATGCCTGACATTGACTTACGGACGTGGGAGTCAGGGAATTCCACAACGTAGGTATGTTGTGTTGAGTTGCCTGAATCTGATGTCTGGTAGATAGGTATATCAGATGGGGGAGTCTAGGGATTCCACAGAATGGTTGTGTTGAGTCCTTGGAGTCCTACATCTGCAGTATATATATATTTTATATATTATTTATTTTATTTTATTGATTTTATTTTATATTATGTACCCATAGGGTACATTGTAATAGGTATATATTATATATTATATTTTCTAGGTGGAGGGGTAGGAAAGCCTACTGATGAGACCCTGTGGCGTGGGTCGAAAGCGCTCTAGGCAAGCCAGATAGGGCCTGAACGGCAAAGTTAGGATAGAAATAGGAGATTTTCCTCATTTAAGAGGACATTACATTCACTTTTAGGGTGGGAGTGTTGGATAGGGTATTATTGGTATATATTATGAATTTATTTATTTATTTTATTTTTATATAGTATTTAGTGCTGGACATTGTACGTTGACTGGAGGTAGGGCCTCCCATTATGTTCGGTCGTGTGATTATATGTCACAGTGGGAGTATAGGACATGATAGGTAGGGTGGGGTTAACCAGCGAATGTATCTCTATCGTTTACATACAGTTTGGAGATGTAAATGGTGGAGGACTGAGCTACTCATACAGTTATGGAGACATAAAAAGAGCACGTTTAGGTGAAATTTAACTACATAGTGGGATGGGATGTTAGGTGCCCTTGGGGAGGAGGGGGTGTATCTACGTACCTGTCTTGAGAATTAGAGGGAGATATAGAGAAGTATTAGTTTTAGTATAAGGAGGGGAGTGTGGACCGGGATGTACTGTAGGTGCTATACAGCTATGGAGACGTTGATGTCGTCCAAGTTAGCACAGGGGGTTGGACAGACGGACGTATTTTGCAGTGCAAACAATAATGTTTGTCATGTAAAAAAATGGACTGAATTCAGGATTATAGGCACTGGGGACGTACGGGACTGATTAGACTAGACATGGTTGGTATTGATAGGAGGGGAGGGGTGGGATATAGGTCATGGGATCTTTTTCTTCAATAGTCTGATTCCGGACTGCAAGGTAGGGCCACTGGCCGGAAAGTTGGTATAGTGGTCTAGGAGCATGATTTGTGTTCCGTTACTGAGCAGTATAGAAAATATTGCCCGTTAGGAGATGTTATAGGAGTCGTTATTAGACTTCTATATTAGGTTCCTATAGATATCCGCATATGTAGAGGACAAGGCTGGGGTTTAATTACTGAGACTGGTTATAGGACTTATGGACGGGTAGGGTGTCTGAGGCGGATTAGATGGGTGGGCATATGCCTGACATTGACTTACGGACGTGGGAGTCAGGGAATTCCACAACGTAGGTATGTTGTGTTGAGTTGCCTGAATCTGATGTCTGGTAGATAGGTATATCAGATGGGGGAGTCTAGGGATTCCACAGAATGGTTGTGTTGAGTCCTTGGAGTCCTACATCTGCAGTATATATATATTTTATATATTATTTATTTTATTTTATTGATTTTATTTTATATTATGTACCCATAGGGTACATTGTAATAGGTATATATTATATATTATATTTTCTAGGTGGAGGGGTAGGAAAGCCTACTGATGAGACCCTGTGGCGTGGGTCGAAAGCGCTCTAGGCAAGCCAGATAGGGCCTGAACGGCAAAGTTAGGATAGAAATAGGAGATTTTCCTCATTTAAGAGGACATTACATTCACTTTTAGGGTGGGAGTGTTGGATAGGGTATTATTGGTATATATTATGAATTTATTTATTTATTTTATTTTTATATAGTATTTAGTGCTGGACATTGTACGTTGACTGGAGGTAGGGCCTCCCATTATGTTCGGTCGTGTGATTATATGTCACAGTGGGAGTATAGGACATGATAGGTAGGGTGGGGTTAACCAGCGAATGTATCTCTATCGTTTACATACAGTTTGGAGATGTAAATGGTGGAGGACTGAGCTACTCATACAGTTATGGAGACATAAAAAGAGCACGTTTAGGTGAAATTTAACTACATAGTGGGATGGGATGTTAGGTGCCCTTGGGGAGGAGGGGGTGTATCTACGTACCTGTCTTGAGAATTAGAGGGAGATATAGAGAAGTATTAGTTTTAGTATAAGGAGGGGAGTGTGGACCGGGATGTACTGTAGGTGCTATACAGCTATGGAGACGTTGATGTCGTCCAAGTTAGCACAGGGGGTTGGACAGACGGACGTATTTTGCAGTGCAAACAATAATGTTTGTCATGTAAAAAAATGGACTGAATTCAGGATTATAGGCACTGGGGACGTACGGGACTGATTAGACTAGACATGGTTGGTATTGATAGGAGGGGAGGGGTGGGATATAGGTCATGGGATCTTTTTCTTCAATAGTCTGATTCCGGACTGCAAGGTAGGGCCACTGGCCGGAAAGTTGGTATAGTGGTCTAGGAGCATGATTTGTGTTCCGTTACTGAGCAGTATAGAAAATATTGCCCGTTAGGAGATGTTATAGGAGTCGTTATTAGACTTCTATATTAGGTTCCTATAGATATCCGCATATGTAGAGGACAAGGCTGGGGTTTAATTACTGAGACTGGTTATAGGACTTATGGACGGGTAGGGTGTCTGAGGCGGATTAGATGGGTGGGCATATGCCTGACATTGACTTACGGACGTGGGAGTCAGGGAATTCCACAACGTAGGTATGTTGTGTTGAGTTGCCTGAATCTGATGTCTGGTAGATAGGTATATCAGATGGGGGAGTCTAGGGATTCCACAGAATGGTTGTGTTGAGTCCTTGGAGTCCTACATCTGCAGTATATATATATTTTATATATTATTTATTTTATTTTATTGATTTTATTTTATATTATGTACCCATAGGGTACATTGTAATAGGTATATATTATATATTATATTTTCTAGGTGGAGGGGTAGGAAAGCCTACTGATGAGACCCTGTGGCGTGGGTCGAAAGCGCTCTAGGCAAGCCAGATAGGGCCTGAACGGCAAAGTTAGGATAGAAATAGGAGATTTTCCTCATTTAAGAGGACATTACATTCACTTTTAGGGTGGGAGTGTTGGATAGGGTATTATTGGTATATATTATGAATTTATTTATTTATTTTATTTTTATATAGTATTTAGTGCTGGACATTGTACGTTGACTGGAGGTAGGGCCTCCCATTATGTTCGGTCGTGTGATTATATGTCACAGTGGGAGTATAGGACATGATAGGTAGGGTGGGGTTAACCAGCGAATGTATCTCTATCGTTTACATACAGTTTGGAGATGTAAATGGTGGAGGACTGAGCTACTCATACAGTTATGGAGACATAAAAAGAGCACGTTTAGGTGAAATTTAACTACATAGTGGGATGGGATGTTAGGTGCCCTTGGGGAGGAGGGGGTGTATCTACGTACCTGTCTTGAGAATTAGAGGGAGATATAGAGAAGTATTAGTTTTAGTATAAGGAGGGGAGTGTGGACCGGGATGTACTGTAGGTGCTATACAGCTATGGAGACGTTGATGTCGTCCAAGTTAGCACAGGGGGTTGGACAGACGGACGTATTTTGCAGTGCAAACAATAATGTTTGTCATGTAAAAAAATGGACTGAATTCAGGATTATAGGCACTGGGGACGTACGGGACTGATTAGACTAGACATGGTTGGTATTGATAGGAGGGGAGGGGTGGGATATAGGTCATGGGATCTTTTTCTTCAATAGTCTGATTCCGGACTGCAAGGTAGGGCCACTGGCCGGAAAGTTGGTATAGTGGTCTAGGAGCATGATTTGTGTTCCGTTACTGAGCAGTATAGAAAATATTGCCCGTTAGGAGATGTTATAGGAGTCGTTATTAGACTTCTATATTAGGTTCCTATAGATATCCGCATATGTAGAGGACAAGGCTGGGGTTTAATTACTGAGACTGGTTATAGGACTTATGGACGGGTAGGGTGTCTGAGGCGGATTAGATGGGTGGGCATATGCCTGACATTGACTTACGGACGTGGGAGTCAGGGAATTCCACAACGTAGGTATGTTGTGTTGAGTTGCCTGAATCTGATGTCTGGTAGATAGGTATATCAGATGGGGGAGTCTAGGGATTCCACAGAATGGTTGTGTTGAGTCCTTGGAGTCCTACATCTGCAGTATATATATATTTTATATATTATTTATTTTATTTTATTGATTTTATTTTATATTATGTACCCATAGGGTACATTGTAATAGGTATATATTATATATTATATTTTCTAGGTGGAGGGGTAGGAAAGCCTACTGATGAGACCCTGTGGCGTGGGTCGAAAGCGCTCTAGGCAAGCCAGATAGGGCCTGAACGGCAAAGTTAGGATAGAAATAGGAGATTTTCCTCATTTAAGAGGACATTACATTCACTTTTAGGGTGGGAGTGTTGGATAGGGTATTATTGGTATATATTATGAATTTATTTATTTATTTTATTTTTATATAGTATTTAGTGCTGGACATTGTACGTTGACTGGAGGTAGGGCCTCCCATTATGTTCGGTCGTGTGATTATATGTCACAGTGGGAGTATAGGACATGATAGGTAGGGTGGGGTTAACCAGCGAATGTATCTCTATCGTTTACATACAGTTTGGAGATGTAAATGGTGGAGGACTGAGCTACTCATACAGTTATGGAGACATAAAAAGAGCACGTTTAGGTGAAATTTAACTACATAGTGGGATGGGATGTTAGGTGCCCTTGGGGAGGAGGGGGTGTATCTACGTACCTGTCTTGAGAATTAGAGGGAGATATAGAGAAGTATTAGTTTTAGTATAAGGAGGGGAGTGTGGACCGGGATGTACTGTAGGTGCTATACAGCTATGGAGACGTTGATGTCGTCCAAGTTAGCACAGGGGGTTGGACAGACGGACGTATTTTGCAGTGCAAACAATAATGTTTGTCATGTAAAAAAATGGACTGAATTCAGGATTATAGGCACTGGGGACGTACGGGACTGATTAGACTAGACATGGTTGGTATTGATAGGAGGGGAGGGGTGGGATATAGGTCATGGGATCTTTTTCTTCAATAGTCTGATTCCGGACTGCAAGGTAGGGCCACTGGCCGGAAAGTTGGTATAGTGGTCTAGGAGCATGATTTGTGTTCCGTTACTGAGCAGTATAGAAAATATTGCCCGTTAGGAGATGTTATAGGAGTCGTTATTAGACTTCTATATTAGGTTCCTATAGATATCCGCATATGTAGAGGACAAGGCTGGGGTTTAATTACTGAGACTGGTTATAGGACTTATGGACGGGTAGGGTGTCTGAGGCGGATTAGATGGGTGGGCATATGCCTGACATTGACTTACGGACGTGGGAGTCAGGGAATTCCACAACGTAGGTATGTTGTGTTGAGTTGCCTGAATCTGATGTCTGGTAGATAGGTATATCAGATGGGGGAGTCTAGGGATTCCACAGAATGGTTGTGTTGAGTCCTTGGAGTCCTACATCTGCAGTATATATATATTTTATATATTATTTATTTTATTTTATTGATTTTATTTTATATTATGTACCCATAGGGTACATTGTAATAGGTATATATTATATATTATATTTTCTAGGTGGAGGGGTAGGAAAGCCTACTGATGAGACCCTGTGGCGTGGGTCGAAAGCGCTCTAGGCAAGCCAGATAGGGCCTGAACGGCAAAGTTAGGATAGAAATAGGAGATTTTCCTCATTTAAGAGGACATTACATTCACTTTTAGGGTGGGAGTGTTGGATAGGGTATTATTGGTATATATTATGAATTTATTTATTTATTTTATTTTTATATAGTATTTAGTGCTGGACATTGTACGTTGACTGGAGGTAGGGCCTCCCATTATGTTCGGTCGTGTGATTATATGTCACAGTGGGAGTATAGGACATGATAGGTAGGGTGGGGTTAACCAGCGAATGTATCTCTATCGTTTACATACAGTTTGGAGATGTAAATGGTGGAGGACTGAGCTACTCATACAGTTATGGAGACATAAAAAGAGCACGTTTAGGTGAAATTTAACTACATAGTGGGATGGGATGTTAGGTGCCCTTGGGGAGGAGGGGGTGTATCTACGTACCTGTCTTGAGAATTAGAGGGAGATATAGAGAAGTATTAGTTTTAGTATAAGGAGGGGAGTGTGGACCGGGATGTACTGTAGGTGCTATACAGCTATGGAGACGTTGATGTCGTCCAAGTTAGCACAGGGGGTTGGACAGACGGACGTATTTTGCAGTGCAAACAATAATGTTTGTCATGTAAAAAAATGGACTGAATTCAGGATTATAGGCACTGGGGACGTACGGGACTGATTAGACTAGACATGGTTGGTATTGATAGGAGGGGAGGGGTGGGATATAGGTCATGGGATCTTTTTCTTCAATAGTCTGATTCCGGACTGCAAGGTAGGGCCACTGGCCGGAAAGTTGGTATAGTGGTCTAGGAGCATGATTTGTGTTCCGTTACTGAGCAGTATAGAAAATATTGCCCGTTAGGAGATGTTATAGGAGTCGTTATTAGACTTCTATATTAGGTTCCTATAGATATCCGCATATGTAGAGGACAAGGCTGGGGTTTAATTACTGAGACTGGTTATAGGACTTATGGACGGGTAGGGTGTCTGAGGCGGATTAGATGGGTGGGCATATGCCTGACATTGACTTACGGACGTGGGAGTCAGGGAATTCCACAACGTAGGTATGTTGTGTTGAGTTGCCTGAATCTGATGTCTGGTAGATAGGTATATCAGATGGGGGAGTCTAGGGATTCCACAGAATGGTTGTGTTGAGTCCTTGGAGTCCTACATCTGCAGTATATATATATTTTATATATTATTTATTTTATTTTATTGATTTTATTTTATATTATGTACCCATAGGGTACATTGTAATAGGTATATATTATATATTATATTTTCTAGGTGGAGGGGTAGGAAAGCCTACTGATGAGACCCTGTGGCGTGGGTCGAAAGCGCTCTAGGCAAGCCAGATAGGGCCTGAACGGCAAAGTTAGGATAGAAATAGGAGATTTTCCTCATTTAAGAGGACATTACATTCACTTTTAGGGTGGGAGTGTTGGATAGGGTATTATTGGTATATATTATGAATTTATTTATTTATTTTATTTTTATATAGTATTTAGTGCTGGACATTGTACGTTGACTGGAGGTAGGGCCTCCCATTATGTTCGGTCGTGTGATTATATGTCACAGTGGGAGTATAGGACATGATAGGTAGGGTGGGGTTAACCAGCGAATGTATCTCTATCGTTTACATACAGTTTGGAGATGTAAATGGTGGAGGACTGAGCTACTCATACAGTTATGGAGACATAAAAAGAGCACGTTTAGGTGAAATTTAACTACATAGTGGGATGGGATGTTAGGTGCCCTTGGGGAGGAGGGGGTGTATCTACGTACCTGTCTTGAGAATTAGAGGGAGATATAGAGAAGTATTAGTTTTAGTATAAGGAGGGGAGTGTGGACCGGGATGTACTGTAGGTGCTATACAGCTATGGAGACGTTGATGTCGTCCAAGTTAGCACAGGGGGTTGGACAGACGGACGTATTTTGCAGTGCAAACAATAATGTTTGTCATGTAAAAAAATGGACTGAATTCAGGATTATAGGCACTGGGGACGTACGGGACTGATTAGACTAGACATGGTTGGTATTGATAGGAGGGGAGGGGTGGGATATAGGTCATGGGATCTTTTTCTTCAATAGTCTGATTCCGGACTGCAAGGTAGGGCCACTGGCCGGAAAGTTGGTATAGTGGTCTAGGAGCATGATTTGTGTTCCGTTACTGAGCAGTATAGAAAATATTGCCCGTTAGGAGATGTTATAGGAGTCGTTATTAGACTTCTATATTAGGTTCCTATAGATATCCGCATATGTAGAGGACAAGGCTGGGGTTTAATTACTGAGACTGGTTATAGGACTTATGGACGGGTAGGGTGTCTGAGGCGGATTAGATGGGTGGGCATATGCCTGACATTGACTTACGGACGTGGGAGTCAGGGAATTCCACAACGTAGGTATGTTGTGTTGAGTTGCCTGAATCTGATGTCTGGTAGATAGGTATATCAGATGGGGGAGTCTAGGGATTCCACAGAATGGTTGTGTTGAGTCCTTGGAGTCCTACATCTGCAGTATATATATATTTTATATATTATTTATTTTATTTTATTGATTTTATTTTATATTATGTACCCATAGGGTACATTGTAATAGGTATATATTATATATTATATTTTCTAGGTGGAGGGGTAGGAAAGCCTACTGATGAGACCCTGTGGCGTGGGTCGAAAGCGCTCTAGGCAAGCCAGATAGGGCCTGAACGGCAAAGTTAGGATAGAAATAGGAGATTTTCCTCATTTAAGAGGACATTACATTCACTTTTAGGGTGGGAGTGTTGGATAGGGTATTATTGGTATATATTATGAATTTATTTATTTATTTTATTTTTATATAGTATTTAGTGCTGGACATTGTACGTTGACTGGAGGTAGGGCCTCCCATTATGTTCGGTCGTGTGATTATATGTCACAGTGGGAGTATAGGACATGATAGGTAGGGTGGGGTTAACCAGCGAATGTATCTCTATCGTTTACATACAGTTTGGAGATGTAAATGGTGGAGGACTGAGCTACTCATACAGTTATGGAGACATAAAAAGAGCACGTTTAGGTGAAATTTAACTACATAGTGGGATGGGATGTTAGGTGCCCTTGGGGAGGAGGGGGTGTATCTACGTACCTGTCTTGAGAATTAGAGGGAGATATAGAGAAGTATTAGTTTTAGTATAAGGAGGGGAGTGTGGACCGGGATGTACTGTAGGTGCTATACAGCTATGGAGACGTTGATGTCGTCCAAGTTAGCACAGGGGGTTGGACAGACGGACGTATTTTGCAGTGCAAACAATAATGTTTGTCATGTAAAAAAATGGACTGAATTCAGGATTATAGGCACTGGGGACGTACGGGACTGATTAGACTAGACATGGTTGGTATTGATAGGAGGGGAGGGGTGGGATATAGGTCATGGGATCTTTTTCTTCAATAGTCTGATTCCGGACTGCAAGGTAGGGCCACTGGCCGGAAAGTTGGTATAGTGGTCTAGGAGCATGATTTGTGTTCCGTTACTGAGCAGTATAGAAAATATTGCCCGTTAGGAGATGTTATAGGAGTCGTTATTAGACTTCTATATTAGGTTCCTATAGATATCCGCATATGTAGAGGACAAGGCTGGGGTTTAATTACTGAGACTGGTTATAGGACTTATGGACGGGTAGGGTGTCTGAGGCGGATTAGATGGGTGGGCATATGCCTGACATTGACTTACGGACGTGGGAGTCAGGGAATTCCACAACGTAGGTATGTTGTGTTGAGTTGCCTGAATCTGATGTCTGGTAGATAGGTATATCAGATGGGGGAGTCTAGGGATTCCACAGAATGGTTGTGTTGAGTCCTTGGAGTCCTACATCTGCAGTATATATATATTTTATATATTATTTATTTTATTTTATTGATTTTATTTTATATTATGTACCCATAGGGTACATTGTAATAGGTATATATTATATATTATATTTTCTAGGTGGAGGGGTAGGAAAGCCTACTGATGAGACCCTGTGGCGTGGGTCGAAAGCGCTCTAGGCAAGCCAGATAGGGCCTGAACGGCAAAGTTAGGATAGAAATAGGAGATTTTCCTCATTTAAGAGGACATTACATTCACTTTTAGGGTGGGAGTGTTGGATAGGGTATTATTGGTATATATTATGAATTTATTTATTTATTTTATTTTTATATAGTATTTAGTGCTGGACATTGTACGTTGACTGGAGGTAGGGCCTCCCATTATGTTCGGTCGTGTGATTATATGTCACAGTGGGAGTATAGGACATGATAGGTAGGGTGGGGTTAACCAGCGAATGTATCTCTATCGTTTACATACAGTTTGGAGATGTAAATGGTGGAGGACTGAGCTACTCATACAGTTATGGAGACATAAAAAGAGCACGTTTAGGTGAAATTTAACTACATAGTGGGATGGGATGTTAGGTGCCCTTGGGGAGGAGGGGGTGTATCTACGTACCTGTCTTGAGAATTAGAGGGAGATATAGAGAAGTATTAGTTTTAGTATAAGGAGGGGAGTGTGGACCGGGATGTACTGTAGGTGCTATACAGCTATGGAGACGTTGATGTCGTCCAAGTTAGCACAGGGGGTTGGACAGACGGACGTATTTTGCAGTGCAAACAATAATGTTTGTCATGTAAAAAAATGGACTGAATTCAGGATTATAGGCACTGGGGACGTACGGGACTGATTAGACTAGACATGGTTGGTATTGATAGGAGGGGAGGGGTGGGATATAGGTCATGGGATCTTTTTCTTCAATAGTCTGATTCCGGACTGCAAGGTAGGGCCACTGGCCGGAAAGTTGGTATAGTGGTCTAGGAGCATGATTTGTGTTCCGTTACTGAGCAGTATAGAAAATATTGCCCGTTAGGAGATGTTATAGGAGTCGTTATTAGACTTCTATATTAGGTTCCTATAGATATCCGCATATGTAGAGGACAAGGCTGGGGTTTAATTACTGAGACTGGTTATAGGACTTATGGACGGGTAGGGTGTCTGAGGCGGATTAGATGGGTGGGCATATGCCTGACATTGACTTACGGACGTGGGAGTCAGGGAATTCCACAACGTAGGTATGTTGTGTTGAGTTGCCTGAATCTGATGTCTGGTAGATAGGTATATCAGATGGGGGAGTCTAGGGATTCCACAGAATGGTTGTGTTGAGTCCTTGGAGTCCTACATCTGCAGTATATATATATTTTATATATTATTTATTTTATTTTATTGATTTTATTTTATATTATGTACCCATAGGGTACATTGTAATAGGTATATATTATATATTATATTTTCTAGGTGGAGGGGTAGGAAAGCCTACTGATGAGACCCTGTGGCGTGGGTCGAAAGCGCTCTAGGCAAGCCAGATAGGGCCTGAACGGCAAAGTTAGGATAGAAATAGGAGATTTTCCTCATTTAAGAGGACATTACATTCACTTTTAGGGTGGGAGTGTTGGATAGGGTATTATTGGTATATATTATGAATTTATTTATTTATTTTATTTTTATATAGTATTTAGTGCTGGACATTGTACGTTGACTGGAGGTAGGGCCTCCCATTATGTTCGGTCGTGTGATTATATGTCACAGTGGGAGTATAGGACATGATAGGTAGGGTGGGGTTAACCAGCGAATGTATCTCTATCGTTTACATACAGTTTGGAGATGTAAATGGTGGAGGACTGAGCTACTCATACAGTTATGGAGACATAAAAAGAGCACGTTTAGGTGAAATTTAACTACATAGTGGGATGGGATGTTAGGTGCCCTTGGGGAGGAGGGGGTGTATCTACGTACCTGTCTTGAGAATTAGAGGGAGATATAGAGAAGTATTAGTTTTAGTATAAGGAGGGGAGTGTGGACCGGGATGTACTGTAGGTGCTATACAGCTATGGAGACGTTGATGTCGTCCAAGTTAGCACAGGGGGTTGGACAGACGGACGTATTTTGCAGTGCAAACAATAATGTTTGTCATGTAAAAAAATGGACTGAATTCAGGATTATAGGCACTGGGGACGTACGGGACTGATTAGACTAGACATGGTTGGTATTGATAGGAGGGGAGGGGTGGGATATAGGTCATGGGATCTTTTTCTTCAATAGTCTGATTCCGGACTGCAAGGTAGGGCCACTGGCCGGAAAGTTGGTATAGTGGTCTAGGAGCATGATTTGTGTTCCGTTACTGAGCAGTATAGAAAATATTGCCCGTTAGGAGATGTTATAGGAGTCGTTATTAGACTTCTATATTAGGTTCCTATAGATATCCGCATATGTAGAGGACAAGGCTGGGGTTTAATTACTGAGACTGGTTATAGGACTTATGGACGGGTAGGGTGTCTGAGGCGGATTAGATGGGTGGGCATATGCCTGACATTGACTTACGGACGTGGGAGTCAGGGAATTCCACAACGTAGGTATGTTGTGTTGAGTTGCCTGAATCTGATGTCTGGTAGATAGGTATATCAGATGGGGGAGTCTAGGGATTCCACAGAATGGTTGTGTTGAGTCCTTGGAGTCCTACATCTGCAGTATATATATATTTTATATATTATTTATTTTATTTTATTGATTTTATTTTATATTATGTACCCATAGGGTACATTGTAATAGGTATATATTATATATTATATTTTCTAGGTGGAGGGGTAGGAAAGCCTACTGATGAGACCCTGTGGCGTGGGTCGAAAGCGCTCTAGGCAAGCCAGATAGGGCCTGAACGGCAAAGTTAGGATAGAAATAGGAGATTTTCCTCATTTAAGAGGACATTACATTCACTTTTAGGGTGGGAGTGTTGGATAGGGTATTATTGGTATATATTATGAATTTATTTATTTATTTTATTTTTATATAGTATTTAGTGCTGGACATTGTACGTTGACTGGAGGTAGGGCCTCCCATTATGTTCGGTCGTGTGATTATATGTCACAGTGGGAGTATAGGACATGATAGGTAGGGTGGGGTTAACCAGCGAATGTATCTCTATCGTTTACATACAGTTTGGAGATGTAAATGGTGGAGGACTGAGCTACTCATACAGTTATGGAGACATAAAAAGAGCACGTTTAGGTGAAATTTAACTACATAGTGGGATGGGATGTTAGGTGCCCTTGGGGAGGAGGGGGTGTATCTACGTACCTGTCTTGAGAATTAGAGGGAGATATAGAGAAGTATTAGTTTTAGTATAAGGAGGGGAGTGTGGACCGGGATGTACTGTAGGTGCTATACAGCTATGGAGACGTTGATGTCGTCCAAGTTAGCACAGGGGGTTGGACAGACGGACGTATTTTGCAGTGCAAACAATAATGTTTGTCATGTAAAAAAATGGACTGAATTCAGGATTATAGGCACTGGGGACGTACGGGACTGATTAGACTAGACATGGTTGGTATTGATAGGAGGGGAGGGGTGGGATATAGGTCATGGGATCTTTTTCTTCAATAGTCTGATTCCGGACTGCAAGGTAGGGCCACTGGCCGGAAAGTTGGTATAGTGGTCTAGGAGCATGATTTGTGTTCCGTTACTGAGCAGTATAGAAAATATTGCCCGTTAGGAGATGTTATAGGAGTCGTTATTAGACTTCTATATTAGGTTCCTATAGATATCCGCATATGTAGAGGACAAGGCTGGGGTTTAATTACTGAGACTGGTTATAGGACTTATGGACGGGTAGGGTGTCTGAGGCGGATTAGATGGGTGGGCATATGCCTGACATTGACTTACGGACGTGGGAGTCAGGGAATTCCACAACGTAGGTATGTTGTGTTGAGTTGCCTGAATCTGATGTCTGGTAGATAGGTATATCAGATGGGGGAGTCTAGGGATTCCACAGAATGGTTGTGTTGAGTCCTTGGAGTCCTACATCTGCAGTATATATATATTTTATATATTATTTATTTTATTTTATTGATTTTATTTTATATTATGTACCCATAGGGTACATTGTAATAGGTATATATTATATATTATATTTTCTAGGTGGAGGGGTAGGAAAGCCTACTGATGAGACCCTGTGGCGTGGGTCGAAAGCGCTCTAGGCAAGCCAGATAGGGCCTGAACGGCAAAGTTAGGATAGAAATAGGAGATTTTCCTCATTTAAGAGGACATTACATTCACTTTTAGGGTGGGAGTGTTGGATAGGGTATTATTGGTATATATTATGAATTTATTTATTTATTTTATTTTTATATAGTATTTAGTGCTGGACATTGTACGTTGACTGGAGGTAGGGCCTCCCATTATGTTCGGTCGTGTGATTATATGTCACAGTGGGAGTATAGGACATGATAGGTAGGGTGGGGTTAACCAGCGAATGTATCTCTATCGTTTACATACAGTTTGGAGATGTAAATGGTGGAGGACTGAGCTACTCATACAGTTATGGAGACATAAAAAGAGCACGTTTAGGTGAAATTTAACTACATAGTGGGATGGGATGTTAGGTGCCCTTGGGGAGGAGGGGGTGTATCTACGTACCTGTCTTGAGAATTAGAGGGAGATATAGAGAAGTATTAGTTTTAGTATAAGGAGGGGAGTGTGGACCGGGATGTACTGTAGGTGCTATACAGCTATGGAGACGTTGATGTCGTCCAAGTTAGCACAGGGGGTTGGACAGACGGACGTATTTTGCAGTGCAAACAATAATGTTTGTCATGTAAAAAAATGGACTGAATTCAGGATTATAGGCACTGGGGACGTACGGGACTGATTAGACTAGACATGGTTGGTATTGATAGGAGGGGAGGGGTGGGATATAGGTCATGGGATCTTTTTCTTCAATAGTCTGATTCCGGACTGCAAGGTAGGGCCACTGGCCGGAAAGTTGGTATAGTGGTCTAGGAGCATGATTTGTGTTCCGTTACTGAGCAGTATAGAAAATATTGCCCGTTAGGAGATGTTATAGGAGTCGTTATTAGACTTCTATATTAGGTTCCTATAGATATCCGCATATGTAGAGGACAAGGCTGGGGTTTAATTACTGAGACTGGTTATAGGACTTATGGACGGGTAGGGTGTCTGAGGCGGATTAGATGGGTGGGCATATGCCTGACATTGACTTACGGACGTGGGAGTCAGGGAATTCCACAACGTAGGTATGTTGTGTTGAGTTGCCTGAATCTGATGTCTGGTAGATAGGTATATCAGATGGGGGAGTCTAGGGATTCCACAGAATGGTTGTGTTGAGTCCTTGGAGTCCTACATCTGCAGTATATATATATTTTATATATTATTTATTTTATTTTATTGATTTTATTTTATATTATGTACCCATAGGGTACATTGTAATAGGTATATATTATATATTATATTTTCTAGGTGGAGGGGTAGGAAAGCCTACTGATGAGACCCTGTGGCGTGGGTCGAAAGCGCTCTAGGCAAGCCAGATAGGGCCTGAACGGCAAAGTTAGGATAGAAATAGGAGATTTTCCTCATTTAAGAGGACATTACATTCACTTTTAGGGTGGGAGTGTTGGATAGGGTATTATTGGTATATATTATGAATTTATTTATTTATTTTATTTTTATATAGTATTTAGTGCTGGACATTGTACGTTGACTGGAGGTAGGGCCTCCCATTATGTTCGGTCGTGTGATTATATGTCACAGTGGGAGTATAGGACATGATAGGTAGGGTGGGGTTAACCAGCGAATGTATCTCTATCGTTTACATACAGTTTGGAGATGTAAATGGTGGAGGACTGAGCTACTCATACAGTTATGGAGACATAAAAAGAGCACGTTTAGGTGAAATTTAACTACATAGTGGGATGGGATGTTAGGTGCCCTTGGGGAGGAGGGGGTGTATCTACGTACCTGTCTTGAGAATTAGAGGGAGATATAGAGAAGTATTAGTTTTAGTATAAGGAGGGGAGTGTGGACCGGGATGTACTGTAGGTGCTATACAGCTATGGAGACGTTGATGTCGTCCAAGTTAGCACAGGGGGTTGGACAGACGGACGTATTTTGCAGTGCAAACAATAATGTTTGTCATGTAAAAAAATGGACTGAATTCAGGATTATAGGCACTGGGGACGTACGGGACTGATTAGACTAGACATGGTTGGTATTGATAGGAGGGGAGGGGTGGGATATAGGTCATGGGATCTTTTTCTTCAATAGTCTGATTCCGGACTGCAAGGTAGGGCCACTGGCCGGAAAGTTGGTATAGTGGTCTAGGAGCATGATTTGTGTTCCGTTACTGAGCAGTATAGAAAATATTGCCCGTTAGGAGATGTTATAGGAGTCGTTATTAGACTTCTATATTAGGTTCCTATAGATATCCGCATATGTAGAGGACAAGGCTGGGGTTTAATTACTGAGACTGGTTATAGGACTTATGGACGGGTAGGGTGTCTGAGGCGGATTAGATGGGTGGGCATATGCCTGACATTGACTTACGGACGTGGGAGTCAGGGAATTCCACAACGTAGGTATGTTGTGTTGAGTTGCCTGAATCTGATGTCTGGTAGATAGGTATATCAGATGGGGGAGTCTAGGGATTCCACAGAATGGTTGTGTTGAGTCCTTGGAGTCCTACATCTGCAGTATATATATATTTTATATATTATTTATTTTATTTTATTGATTTTATTTTATATTATGTACCCATAGGGTACATTGTAATAGGTATATATTATATATTATATTTTCTAGGTGGAGGGGTAGGAAAGCCTACTGATGAGACCCTGTGGCGTGGGTCGAAAGCGCTCTAGGCAAGCCAGATAGGGCCTGAACGGCAAAGTTAGGATAGAAATAGGAGATTTTCCTCATTTAAGAGGACATTACATTCACTTTTAGGGTGGGAGTGTTGGATAGGGTATTATTGGTATATATTATGAATTTATTTATTTATTTTATTTTTATATAGTATTTAGTGCTGGACATTGTACGTTGACTGGAGGTAGGGCCTCCCATTATGTTCGGTCGTGTGATTATATGTCACAGTGGGAGTATAGGACATGATAGGTAGGGTGGGGTTAACCAGCGAATGTATCTCTATCGTTTACATACAGTTTGGAGATGTAAATGGTGGAGGACTGAGCTACTCATACAGTTATGGAGACATAAAAAGAGCACGTTTAGGTGAAATTTAACTACATAGTGGGATGGGATGTTAGGTGCCCTTGGGGAGGAGGGGGTGTATCTACGTACCTGTCTTGAGAATTAGAGGGAGATATAGAGAAGTATTAGTTTTAGTATAAGGAGGGGAGTGTGGACCGGGATGTACTGTAGGTGCTATACAGCTATGGAGACGTTGATGTCGTCCAAGTTAGCACAGGGGGTTGGACAGACGGACGTATTTTGCAGTGCAAACAATAATGTTTGTCATGTAAAAAAATGGACTGAATTCAGGATTATAGGCACTGGGGACGTACGGGACTGATTAGACTAGACATGGTTGGTATTGATAGGAGGGGAGGGGTGGGATATAGGTCATGGGATCTTTTTCTTCAATAGTCTGATTCCGGACTGCAAGGTAGGGCCACTGGCCGGAAAGTTGGTATAGTGGTCTAGGAGCATGATTTGTGTTCCGTTACTGAGCAGTATAGAAAATATTGCCCGTTAGGAGATGTTATAGGAGTCGTTATTAGACTTCTATATTAGGTTCCTATAGATATCCGCATATGTAGAGGACAAGGCTGGGGTTTAATTACTGAGACTGGTTATAGGACTTATGGACGGGTAGGGTGTCTGAGGCGGATTAGATGGGTGGGCATATGCCTGACATTGACTTACGGACGTGGGAGTCAGGGAATTCCACAACGTAGGTATGTTGTGTTGAGTTGCCTGAATCTGATGTCTGGTAGATAGGTATATCAGATGGGGGAGTCTAGGGATTCCACAGAATGGTTGTGTTGAGTCCTTGGAGTCCTACATCTGCAGTATATATATATTTTATATATTATTTATTTTATTTTATTGATTTTATTTTATATTATGTACCCATAGGGTACATTGTAATAGGTATATATTATATATTATATTTTCTAGGTGGAGGGGTAGGAAAGCCTACTGATGAGACCCTGTGGCGTGGGTCGAAAGCGCTCTAGGCAAGCCAGATAGGGCCTGAACGGCAAAGTTAGGATAGAAATAGGAGATTTTCCTCATTTAAGAGGACATTACATTCACTTTTAGGGTGGGAGTGTTGGATAGGGTATTATTGGTATATATTATGAATTTATTTATTTATTTTATTTTTATATAGTATTTAGTGCTGGACATTGTACGTTGACTGGAGGTAGGGCCTCCCATTATGTTCGGTCGTGTGATTATATGTCACAGTGGGAGTATAGGACATGATAGGTAGGGTGGGGTTAACCAGCGAATGTATCTCTATCGTTTACATACAGTTTGGAGATGTAAATGGTGGAGGACTGAGCTACTCATACAGTTATGGAGACATAAAAAGAGCACGTTTAGGTGAAATTTAACTACATAGTGGGATGGGATGTTAGGTGCCCTTGGGGAGGAGGGGGTGTATCTACGTACCTGTCTTGAGAATTAGAGGGAGATATAGAGAAGTATTAGTTTTAGTATAAGGAGGGGAGTGTGGACCGGGATGTACTGTAGGTGCTATACAGCTATGGAGACGTTGATGTCGTCCAAGTTAGCACAGGGGGTTGGACAGACGGACGTATTTTGCAGTGCAAACAATAATGTTTGTCATGTAAAAAAATGGACTGAATTCAGGATTATAGGCACTGGGGACGTACGGGACTGATTAGACTAGACATGGTTGGTATTGATAGGAGGGGAGGGGTGGGATATAGGTCATGGGATCTTTTTCTTCAATAGTCTGATTCCGGACTGCAAGGTAGGGCCACTGGCCGGAAAGTTGGTATAGTGGTCTAGGAGCATGATTTGTGTTCCGTTACTGAGCAGTATAGAAAATATTGCCCGTTAGGAGATGTTATAGGAGTCGTTATTAGACTTCTATATTAGGTTCCTATAGATATCCGCATATGTAGAGGACAAGGCTGGGGTTTAATTACTGAGACTGGTTATAGGACTTATGGACGGGTAGGGTGTCTGAGGCGGATTAGATGGGTGGGCATATGCCTGACATTGACTTACGGACGTGGGAGTCAGGGAATTCCACAACGTAGGTATGTTGTGTTGAGTTGCCTGAATCTGATGTCTGGTAGATAGGTATATCAGATGGGGGAGTCTAGGGATTCCACAGAATGGTTGTGTTGAGTCCTTGGAGTCCTACATCTGCAGTATATATATATTTTATATATTATTTATTTTATTTTATTGATTTTATTTTATATTATGTACCCATAGGGTACATTGTAATAGGTATATATTATATATTATATTTTCTAGGTGGAGGGGTAGGAAAGCCTACTGATGAGACCCTGTGGCGTGGGTCGAAAGCGCTCTAGGCAAGCCAGATAGGGCCTGAACGGCAAAGTTAGGATAGAAATAGGAGATTTTCCTCATTTAAGAGGACATTACATTCACTTTTAGGGTGGGAGTGTTGGATAGGGTATTATTGGTATATATTATGAATTTATTTATTTATTTTATTTTTATATAGTATTTAGTGCTGGACATTGTACGTTGACTGGAGGTAGGGCCTCCCATTATGTTCGGTCGTGTGATTATATGTCACAGTGGGAGTATAGGACATGATAGGTAGGGTGGGGTTAACCAGCGAATGTATCTCTATCGTTTACATACAGTTTGGAGATGTAAATGGTGGAGGACTGAGCTACTCATACAGTTATGGAGACATAAAAAGAGCACGTTTAGGTGAAATTTAACTACATAGTGGGATGGGATGTTAGGTGCCCTTGGGGAGGAGGGGGTGTATCTACGTACCTGTCTTGAGAATTAGAGGGAGATATAGAGAAGTATTAGTTTTAGTATAAGGAGGGGAGTGTGGACCGGGATGTACTGTAGGTGCTATACAGCTATGGAGACGTTGATGTCGTCCAAGTTAGCACAGGGGGTTGGACAGACGGACGTATTTTGCAGTGCAAACAATAATGTTTGTCATGTAAAAAAATGGACTGAATTCAGGATTATAGGCACTGGGGACGTACGGGACTGATTAGACTAGACATGGTTGGTATTGATAGGAGGGGAGGGGTGGGATATAGGTCATGGGATCTTTTTCTTCAATAGTCTGATTCCGGACTGCAAGGTAGGGCCACTGGCCGGAAAGTTGGTATAGTGGTCTAGGAGCATGATTTGTGTTCCGTTACTGAGCAGTATAGAAAATATTGCCCGTTAGGAGATGTTATAGGAGTCGTTATTAGACTTCTATATTAGGTTCCTATAGATATCCGCATATGTAGAGGACAAGGCTGGGGTTTAATTACTGAGACTGGTTATAGGACTTATGGACGGGTAGGGTGTCTGAGGCGGATTAGATGGGTGGGCATATGCCTGACATTGACTTACGGACGTGGGAGTCAGGGAATTCCACAACGTAGGTATGTTGTGTTGAGTTGCCTGAATCTGATGTCTGGTAGATAGGTATATCAGATGGGGGAGTCTAGGGATTCCACAGAATGGTTGTGTTGAGTCCTTGGAGTCCTACATCTGCAGTATATATATATTTTATATATTATTTATTTTATTTTATTGATTTTATTTTATATTATGTACCCATAGGGTACATTGTAATAGGTATATATTATATATTATATTTTCTAGGTGGAGGGGTAGGAAAGCCTACTGATGAGACCCTGTGGCGTGGGTCGAAAGCGCTCTAGGCAAGCCAGATAGGGCCTGAACGGCAAAGTTAGGATAGAAATAGGAGATTTTCCTCATTTAAGAGGACATTACATTCACTTTTAGGGTGGGAGTGTTGGATAGGGTATTATTGGTATATATTATGAATTTATTTATTTATTTTATTTTTATATAGTATTTAGTGCTGGACATTGTACGTTGACTGGAGGTAGGGCCTCCCATTATGTTCGGTCGTGTGATTATATGTCACAGTGGGAGTATAGGACATGATAGGTAGGGTGGGGTTAACCAGCGAATGTATCTCTATCGTTTACATACAGTTTGGAGATGTAAATGGTGGAGGACTGAGCTACTCATACAAACAACACAATTTTATTATACCCTAACACACATATGGCTTTATTATCGATAACCGCCATAAAAATGCCATTTTTACCAATTTCTGATTGGAAATGGCAACACTGTTTGTTAAAAACACAAAGAATATGACCAAAGAAGAATAACAAAGCAGAAATTACGATATGAATAGGCGGCAAATTACAATAAAATCAATTAATAAATGCCGATAATAACGTAATTTTTTATGCTAATCAAGCGATACAAAAATGTTATCTGATTTTCCCAAAATCTCTATAGCGCTCTTCTATGCTAAAAGAGCATCCTATCCTGCCAAATTTCATGAAGATCGGATAAAAATTGCGACTTCTGTCGTTTGAACATCAACTCAAATAGATAACAACGACGGACGGACAGCCAGGGCTATATCGATTCAACGGGTGATTTCGAATCGATCCATATTAACAATTTGGACTCGAGGGCAACTAGTTGTGGTCATCAGATTCTTAAACAACACAATTTTATTATACCCTAACACACATATGGCTTTATTATCGATAACCGCCATAAAAATGCCATTTTTACCAATTTCTGATTGGAAATGGCAACACTGTTTGTTAAAAACACAAAGAATATGACCAAAGAAGAATAACAAAGCAGAAATTACGATATGAATAGGCGGCAAATTACAATAAAATCAATTAATAAATGCCGATAATAACGTAATTTTTTATGCTAATCAAGCGATACAAAAATGTTATCTGATTTTCCCAAAATCTCTATAGCGCTCTTCTATGCTAAAAGAGCATCCTATCCTGCCAAATTTCATGAAGATCGGATAAAAATTGCGACTTCTGTCGTTTGAACATCAACTCAAATAGATAACAACGACGGACGGACAGCCAGGGCTATATCGATTCAACGGGTGATTTCGAATCGATCCATATTAACAATTTGGACTCGAGGGCAACTAGTTGTGGTCATCAGATTCTTAAACAACACAATTTTATTATACCCTAACACACATATGGCTTTATTATCGATAACCGCCATAAAAATGCCATTTTTACCAATTTCTGATTGGAAATGGCAACACTGTTTGTTAAAAACACAAAGAATATGACCAAAGAAGAATAACAAAGCAGAAATTACGATATGAATAGGCGGCAAATTACAATAAAATCAATTAATAAATGCCGATAATAACGTAATTTTTTATGCTAATCAAGCGATACAAAAATGTTATCTGATTTTCCCAAAATCTCTATAGCGCTCTTCTATGCTAAAAGAGCATCCTATCCTGCCAAATTTCATGAAGATCGGATAAAAATTGCGACTTCTGTCGTTTGAACATCAACTCAAATAGATAACAACGACGGACGGACAGCCAGGGCTATATCGATTCAACGGGTGATTTCGAATCGATCCATATTAACAATTTGGACTCGAGGGCAACTAGTTGTGGTCATCAGATTCTTAAACAACACAATTTTATTATACCCTAACACACATATGGCTTTATTATCGATAACCGCCATAAAAATGCCATTTTTACCAATTTCTGATTGGAAATGGCAACACTGTTTGTTAAAAACACAAAGAATATGACCAAAGAAGAATAACAAAGCAGAAATTACGATATGAATAGGCGGCAAATTACAATAAAATCAATTAATAAATGCCGATAATAACGTAATTTTTTATGCTAATCAAGCGATACAAAAATGTTATCTGATTTTCCCAAAATCTCTATAGCGCTCTTCTATGCTAAAAGAGCATCCTATCCTGCCAAATTTCATGAAGATCGGATAAAAATTGCGACTTCTGTCGTTTGAACATCAACTCAAATAGATAACAACGACGGACGGACAGCCAGGGCTATATCGATTCAACGGGTGATTTCGAATCGATCCATATTAACAATTTGGACTCGAGGGCAACTAGTTGTGGTCATCAGATTCTTAAACAACACAATTTTATTATACCCTAACACACATATGGCTTTATTATCGATAACCGCCATAAAAATGCCATTTTTACCAATTTCTGATTGGAAATGGCAACACTGTTTGTTAAAAACACAAAGAATATGACCAAAGAAGAATAACAAAGCAGAAATTACGATATGAATAGGCGGCAAATTACAATAAAATCAATTAATAAATGCCGATAATAACGTAATTTTTTATGCTAATCAAGCGATACAAAAATGTTATCTGATTTTCCCAAAATCTCTATAGCGCTCTTCTATGCTAAAAGAGCATCCTATCCTGCCAAATTTCATGAAGATCGGATAAAAATTGCGACTTCTGTCGTTTGAACATCAACTCAAATAGATAACAACGACGGACGGACAGCCAGGGCTATATCGATTCAACGGGTGATTTCGAATCGATCCATATTAACAATTTGGACTCGAGGGCAACTAGTTGTGGTCATCAGATTCTTAAACAACACAATTTTATTATACCCTAACACACATATGGCTTTATTATCGATAACCGCCATAAAAATGCCATTTTTACCAATTTCTGATTGGAAATGGCAACACTGTTTGTTAAAAACACAAAGAATATGACCAAAGAAGAATAACAAAGCAGAAATTACGATATGAATAGGCGGCAAATTACAATAAAATCAATTAATAAATGCCGATAATAACGTAATTTTTTATGCTAATCAAGCGATACAAAAATGTTATCTGATTTTCCCAAAATCTCTATAGCGCTCTTCTATGCTAAAAGAGCATCCTATCCTGCCAAATTTCATGAAGATCGGATAAAAATTGCGACTTCTGTCGTTTGAACATCAACTCAAATAGATAACAACGACGGACGGACAGCCAGGGCTATATCGATTCAACGGGTGATTTCGAATCGATCCATATTAACAATTTGGACTCGAGGGCAACTAGTTGTGGTCATCAGATTCTTAAACAACACAATTTTATTATACCCTAACACACATATGGCTTTATTATCGATAACCGCCATAAAAATGCCATTTTTACCAATTTCTGATTGGAAATGGCAACACTGTTTGTTAAAAACACAAAGAATATGACCAAAGAAGAATAACAAAGCAGAAATTACGATATGAATAGGCGGCAAATTACAATAAAATCAATTAATAAATGCCGATAATAACGTAATTTTTTATGCTAATCAAGCGATACAAAAATGTTATCTGATTTTCCCAAAATCTCTATAGCGCTCTTCTATGCTAAAAGAGCATCCTATCCTGCCAAATTTCATGAAGATCGGATAAAAATTGCGACTTCTGTCGTTTGAACATCAACTCAAATAGATAACAACGACGGACGGACAGCCAGGGCTATATCGATTCAACGGGTGATTTCGAATCGATCCATATTAACAATTTGGACTCGAGGGCAACTAGTTGTGGTCATCAGATTCTTAAACAACACAATTTTATTATACCCTAACACACATATGGCTTTATTATCGATAACCGCCATAAAAATGCCATTTTTACCAATTTCTGATTGGAAATGGCAACACTGTTTGTTAAAAACACAAAGAATATGACCAAAGAAGAATAACAAAGCAGAAATTACGATATGAATAGGCGGCAAATTACAATAAAATCAATTAATAAATGCCGATAATAACGTAATTTTTTATGCTAATCAAGCGATACAAAAATGTTATCTGATTTTCCCAAAATCTCTATAGCGCTCTTCTATGCTAAAAGAGCATCCTATCCTGCCAAATTTCATGAAGATCGGATAAAAATTGCGACTTCTGTCGTTTGAACATCAACTCAAATAGATAACAACGACGGACGGACAGCCAGGGCTATATCGATTCAACGGGTGATTTCGAATCGATCCATATTAACAATTTGGACTCGAGGGCAACTAGTTGTGGTCATCAGATTCTTAAACAACACAATTTTATTATACCCTAACACACATATGGCTTTATTATCGATAACCGCCATAAAAATGCCATTTTTACCAATTTCTGATTGGAAATGGCAACACTGTTTGTTAAAAACACAAAGAATATGACCAAAGAAGAATAACAAAGCAGAAATTACGATATGAATAGGCGGCAAATTACAATAAAATCAATTAATAAATGCCGATAATAACGTAATTTTTTATGCTAATCAAGCGATACAAAAATGTTATCTGATTTTCCCAAAATCTCTATAGCGCTCTTCTATGCTAAAAGAGCATCCTATCCTGCCAAATTTCATGAAGATCGGATAAAAATTGCGACTTCTGTCGTTTGAACATCAACTCAAATAGATAACAACGACGGACGGACAGCCAGGGCTATATCGATTCAACGGGTGATTTCGAATCGATCCATATTAACAATTTGGACTCGAGGGCAACTAGTTGTGGTCATCAGATTCTTAAACAACACAATTTTATTATACCCTAACACACATATGGCTTTATTATCGATAACCGCCATAAAAATGCCATTTTTACCAATTTCTGATTGGAAATGGCAACACTGTTTGTTAAAAACACAAAGAATATGACCAAAGAAGAATAACAAAGCAGAAATTACGATATGAATAGGCGGCAAATTACAATAAAATCAATTAATAAATGCCGATAATAACGTAATTTTTTATGCTAATCAAGCGATACAAAAATGTTATCTGATTTTCCCAAAATCTCTATAGCGCTCTTCTATGCTAAAAGAGCATCCTATCCTGCCAAATTTCATGAAGATCGGATAAAAATTGCGACTTCTGTCGTTTGAACATCAACTCAAATAGATAACAACGACGGACGGACAGCCAGGGCTATATCGATTCAACGGGTGATTTCGAATCGATCCATATTAACAATTTGGACTCGAGGGCAACTAGTTGTGGTCATCAGATTCTTAAACAACACAATTTTATTATACCCTAACACACATATGGCTTTATTATCGATAACCGCCATAAAAATGCCATTTTTACCAATTTCTGATTGGAAATGGCAACACTGTTTGTTAAAAACACAAAGAATATGACCAAAGAAGAATAACAAAGCAGAAATTACGATATGAATAGGCGGCAAATTACAATAAAATCAATTAATAAATGCCGATAATAACGTAATTTTTTATGCTAATCAAGCGATACAAAAATGTTATCTGATTTTCCCAAAATCTCTATAGCGCTCTTCTATGCTAAAAGAGCATCCTATCCTGCCAAATTTCATGAAGATCGGATAAAAATTGCGACTTCTGTCGTTTGAACATCAACTCAAATAGATAACAACGACGGACGGACAGCCAGGGCTATATCGATTCAACGGGTGATTTCGAATCGATCCATATTAACAATTTGGACTCGAGGGCAACTAGTTGTGGTCATCAGATTCTTAAACAACACAATTTTATTATACCCTAACACACATATGGCTTTATTATCGATAACCGCCATAAAAATGCCATTTTTACCAATTTCTGATTGGAAATGGCAACACTGTTTGTTAAAAACACAAAGAATATGACCAAAGAAGAATAACAAAGCAGAAATTACGATATGAATAGGCGGCAAATTACAATAAAATCAATTAATAAATGCCGATAATAACGTAATTTTTTATGCTAATCAAGCGATACAAAAATGTTATCTGATTTTCCCAAAATCTCTATAGCGCTCTTCTATGCTAAAAGAGCATCCTATCCTGCCAAATTTCATGAAGATCGGATAAAAATTGCGACTTCTGTCGTTTGAACATCAACTCAAATAGATAACAACGACGGACGGACAGCCAGGGCTATATCGATTCAACGGGTGATTTCGAATCGATCCATATTAACAATTTGGACTCGAGGGCAACTAGTTGTGGTCATCAGATTCTTAAACAACACAATTTTATTATACCCTAACACACATATGGCTTTATTATCGATAACCGCCATAAAAATGCCATTTTTACCAATTTCTGATTGGAAATGGCAACACTGTTTGTTAAAAACACAAAGAATATGACCAAAGAAGAATAACAAAGCAGAAATTACGATATGAATAGGCGGCAAATTACAATAAAATCAATTAATAAATGCCGATAATAACGTAATTTTTTATGCTAATCAAGCGATACAAAAATGTTATCTGATTTTCCCAAAATCTCTATAGCGCTCTTCTATGCTAAAAGAGCATCCTATCCTGCCAAATTTCATGAAGATCGGATAAAAATTGCGACTTCTGTCGTTTGAACATCAACTCAAATAGATAACAACGACGGACGGACAGCCAGGGCTATATCGATTCAACGGGTGATTTCGAATCGATCCATATTAACAATTTGGACTCGAGGGCAACTAGTTGTGGTCATCAGATTCTTAAACAACACAATTTTATTATACCCTAACACACATATGGCTTTATTATCGATAACCGCCATAAAAATGCCATTTTTACCAATTTCTGATTGGAAATGGCAACACTGTTTGTTAAAAACACAAAGAATATGACCAAAGAAGAATAACAAAGCAGAAATTACGATATGAATAGGCGGCAAATTACAATAAAATCAATTAATAAATGCCGATAATAACGTAATTTTTTATGCTAATCAAGCGATACAAAAATGTTATCTGATTTTCCCAAAATCTCTATAGCGCTCTTCTATGCTAAAAGAGCATCCTATCCTGCCAAATTTCATGAAGATCGGATAAAAATTGCGACTTCTGTCGTTTGAACATCAACTCAAATAGATAACAACGACGGACGGACAGCCAGGGCTATATCGATTCAACGGGTGATTTCGAATCGATCCATATTAACAATTTGGACTCGAGGGCAACTAGTTGTGGTCATCAGATTCTTAAACAACACAATTTTATTATACCCTAACACACATATGGCTTTATTATCGATAACCGCCATAAAAATGCCATTTTTACCAATTTCTGATTGGAAATGGCAACACTGTTTGTTAAAAACACAAAGAATATGACCAAAGAAGAATAACAAAGCAGAAATTACGATATGAATAGGCGGCAAATTACAATAAAATCAATTAATAAATGCCGATAATAACGTAATTTTTTATGCTAATCAAGCGATACAAAAATGTTATCTGATTTTCCCAAAATCTCTATAGCGCTCTTCTATGCTAAAAGAGCATCCTATCCTGCCAAATTTCATGAAGATCGGATAAAAATTGCGACTTCTGTCGTTTGAACATCAACTCAAATAGATAACAACGACGGACGGACAGCCAGGGCTATATCGATTCAACGGGTGATTTCGAATCGATCCATATTAACAATTTGGACTCGAGGGCAACTAGTTGTGGTCATCAGATTCTTAAACAACACAATTTTATTATACCCTAACACACATATGGCTTTATTATCGATAACCGCCATAAAAATGCCATTTTTACCAATTTCTGATTGGAAATGGCAACACTGTTTGTTAAAAACACAAAGAATATGACCAAAGAAGAATAACAAAGCAGAAATTACGATATGAATAGGCGGCAAATTACAATAAAATCAATTAATAAATGCCGATAATAACGTAATTTTTTATGCTAATCAAGCGATACAAAAATGTTATCTGATTTTCCCAAAATCTCTATAGCGCTCTTCTATGCTAAAAGAGCATCCTATCCTGCCAAATTTCATGAAGATCGGATAAAAATTGCGACTTCTGTCGTTTGAACATCAACTCAAATAGATAACAACGACGGACGGACAGCCAGGGCTATATCGATTCAACGGGTGATTTCGAATCGATCCATATTAACAATTTGGACTCGAGGGCAACTAGTTGTGGTCATCAGATTCTTAAACAACACAATTTTATTATACCCTAATACACATATGGCTTTATTATTGATTCACTCCTTTTTGCCCAAAGTATACTTTTAGGCAAACGACAAATGGATTGACCAACATGAATGGGTTTTTGGAGTAGCTAGATGCCAATATAGAGAAAACAATGGTTGTGAGGTTGAATGTTTTTATGCGAATTTTAGATTCTATTATTTGTTTATGGCAATGATTGTGTGACAATTTTACGTAGTCGGTTTGTGGAGTGGGTAGAAGCTCATATAGAGAAGAGGGTGTTTTTGAGTTTGAATATTTTGATGCATGTTTTATTTTCTATTTCATTATGGCAATGATTGTGAGACAATTTTACGTAGTCGGTTTGTGGAGTGGGTAGAAGCTCATATAGAGAAGAGGGCGTTTTTGAGTGTGAATATTTTGATATATGTTTTATTTTCTACTATTTTCTTTACGTGACAATGATGGTGAATGAGACAATTTTAGGTAGTCGGTTGGTGGAGTGGCTGAATGCTCAGATTGTGAAGACGGTGGTTGTTTCTTATTTTCATGTTACCTTTTTTTCATGTTTCTGAATGTTTTTATTGTCAATATAGAATCCTTTTTAAATATTAAACATTGAAGTTCAATGAACACATGTTATGGCTTGTTATTTATTGAGTTATTTCAAGAAACAATAATTTCCACGTGGCCATGCAACAACAAACGCATTAAAATCGTAATTTCAACTCTTTGTGGTGATGGGTAGCACTTCTGGTTGTAAAAATAACTAAGGAGATAAAAAATGTTTGGTGGTGATAGGTAGTACTTCTGGTTGTAAAAATAACTAAGACAATACAAAATGCCAACCCATTTTTCCCAAATTTAATATCTTTCTTCTGTGTGCAATGAAATTCCTCTACACCAAATTTCGTAATGCTGAGTTCGTATAATAAGTTTATCCGGACGAAATGTCCTACAGATAAACTCAGACGCTTCAACTTTCATCAAAATAAAATGAAAATTGTCCAAATTGTCATAAACATTTTATTGTTAACAATAACAAAAATAGTGGAATTTGTACAAGTCATTATAGGTATTTAGCTTTTGAAGATGAAAAAAGGCGGTGAAAAAGAAATGCCGGCCGGTAGAATTTGTACATGTCGTCATTGGTATTTAGCTGTGTAAGGTGGGAAAGAAAAGGAGGTAAAAAAGAAGCATTTTGCAGTGACGGGCCGGTCGGCCCGTCACTGCAAAATGCTTCTTTTTTACCTCCTTTTCTTTGCGGGGGGACCCCGGCCCCCAAGCCCCAAGTCCACCTCTCTCTACTTACCCCTCCTACACCTACCTCTACCTATACTCCCCCTCTCTTACCCACTCTTCTTCTCAACACTTCCTAACCTTTCCTTGCTACTTGTTACTGTTCTTCTTCTAGCTACACACTTTCTCTATCTTTGTTGGAATCCCCTAATTTCGCTTCCACCGGCCCAAGCACAATTTCAACAGAAATGTACTTAAGCTACACTACTATACTAACTACCACTACCGCGGTATTTAATTGCCTGCCACAACACCATCACTCAACCTTGGGACAGCAATTTCAACAGAATTTGCTGTTTCCCACTAAAGCCTATCCACACTTCCACTTTTGAACAGCAACTTCAACAGAAGCCACTTATTCTCCTCACCAGATTAAAGCTCATAGAAGTTGAAACCCTCATACACCACAATCGCAAACGACAGAATGGCAGACTGCAAGCGAGTCAATCTCTATGCACTACTCCCTTTGGAATAGCACTTCAACAGAACACTATTACCAATGGGTGTACATTGCAACGTTTTCGAATCGTATATATACAAAACTTTTATGGAAAAAACATATGCGAATTATTGTCGCCGAAAGTAACATCCAAGAGTTACACTTTCTATCTTTAACCAATTATCACAAACACATTTAAGAAAGACTTAAAATCAATACGTTTTCAATTACATATCTGCACGTGCTTTTAATTCAAGTGATGTTCATTCTTATAATTCAAGTGATTTTCATATTATATACTTGACTAGACGAATAAAATAAAATAAACCGGCATACTTCTAGGCTTTTATAAAAAACATTTGTAAAAGCAACCCTGGCTGTCATAAACATACAGAAAAAAGCCGGATTAGAAAAACTCACGGCGTTGAAAAAAAGGAATACAGAAAAAAGCCGGACTAGAAGAACTAACGGCGTGAGTAAGAATCGTGCTTACTCTTTTTGTATTTTCAAACCTAGCTTTTATATGAGTATAAAGTCAAAAATAGCATTTTGGACAATTCTATGTCGCAAAAAAGAATAGAAAATCAACCGAAAAGTAAAAAAAAAAACAACAATAAAACTAAATAAAAAATTTCGCCCCCGTGGGGATTTGAACCTGTGCCTATTTACTTTTTCACTTTCATGTTCTTTGAAGAAGGTTTTGTAAATTACGAGAATTTTCAATTTTTATACCCTTCACCACTACTGTGGTACAGGGTATAATAAGTTTGTGCATTTGTATGTAACGCCGAGAAATATTGGTCATAGACCCATCTTTTAGTACACCGATCGGCTTAGAATGAGTCTATTTAGCGATGTCCGTCTGTCTGTCTGTCCGTCCGTCTGTCTGTATATGTAATTTTGTGCACAAAGTACAGCTCGCAATTTAAGTCCGATCGACCACAAATTTTGCATAGGGCCGTTTCTTGGGACAGAGACAATCGCTATTGGTTTTGGAAAAAATCGGGTCAGATTTAGATATAGCTGCCATATATATTTATCCCCGATTTGGTCATAGCGTGCTTATCAACCGATTTTCTTGAAATACCGTACATCCAAATATTTTATGATTCTCGAAAATCTTGCAAAATATCAGCCAAATCGGTTCATATTTAGATATAGCTCCCATATATATCTTTCGTCCGATTTAGACTCATATGACCACAGAGGCCAAAGTTTACTACCGATCTTCGTGAAATTTTGCACAGAGGGTAGAATTCACATTCTACCAATGCTTGGTAAATTTGATTGAAATCGGTTCAAATTTAGATATAGCTCCCATATATATCTTTCGTCCGATTTGAACTTATATGGCCCCAAAAGCCTGAGTTTTGACGTGATTTGCTTCAAATTTTGCACAAGGGGTACGTTTAATAGTATCGTTAAGTGTGTCAAATTTTGTTAAAATTGGTTCATATTTAGATATAGCTCACATATATATCTTTCGCCCGATTTGGACTTATATGGTCTCAAAAGACAGAGTTTTGCCCTGACTTACTTCAAATTTTGCACAAGCGGTACTTTTAACGATACTATTGTATGTGCCAAATATGGTCAAAATCGATTCAGATTTAGATATAGCTCCCATATATATATTTCGTCCGATTTGAACTTATATGGCCTCAAAATCCAGTGTTTTGCCGTGATTTGCTTCAAATTTCGCACAAGGAGTATGTTTGGTAGTATAGATAATTGTGGCAAATTTGGTTGAAATCGGTTCAGATTTAGATATGGCTCCCATATATATCTTCCGTCCGATTTGCACTCATATGACCAGGGGGGCCAAAGTTATACTCCCATTTACGTCAAATTTCGCATAGATAGCAGAATTAGTATTCTAACTATACATGTCAAATTCAGTCAAAATCGGTTCAGATTATATATAACTCCCATATATACGTACACCAGAGTTGGGGAAATATGGTAGACTGTTACACATTTTAGACCCATTTTCAATGGAAGTTTCCTCCAATTAACTGGATAGCGTTAGCCGATTTAAATTTTAATTCTAAAGATTTTGTAGAAGTAAAAAAATTGTCTCCTTTATATAGCTTCCAGCAAATGTGAAGTAGTTGAGATGGTAACACAAATGTTGGCCTACATAGGGGTGAAGGGTATAATATAGTCGGCCCGCCCGACTTTAGACTTTACTTACTTGTTTTATTGAGTTAAATGGAAAAAATATATAACATTTTCGACAATTGAATGTCGCTAAGAAGAAAACCAACCGAAAAGTAAAAAAAAAAAATAAAGCTAAATAAAAAATTTCGCCCCGCGGGGATTTGAACCTGAGCCTGTTGACTTTTCACCTCCAAGTTCTTTGGAGAAGGTTTTGGAAAAAGCTATGTAAAACATAAAAATTTTTTTTTGACAACATATTAGATAACAAATTTTCCGCTAGTGAGATTTCAACATGTGTTCTTTATTTTTTCGTTCTTATTTATAAAGAATATCTGAGTGTACTAAGACGATTTGTTATGATGCCAACAAACCCAGGGTCAAACCCTAATGGGAGTTTTTCAAATTGTAAAAATTGGATAAGAAAATAAAAGTGAAATAAAAAATAAAAGAGTGAAATTGGTAAATAAAAGTTTTAGTTTTTTTTGTTAATTTCTTCATTCAAATGAGCTCCCATGTGAAAATCATTGGAAATGATCGATGTTTACACATATATATTTAAATATATTTTATTGCGATTTTTTATTTCCTTGGAGATGTTTCTCAACCGACGAAATTTAAGACCTCATTTTTTTCTCTATTGCCACATATTGTATTTACATACGAAAATGTAGGCCCATAGGAAAGTTTAAGGTACTGTCTTATATTGTTGTTGTAAAAACGTTGTGTCCAGAATGATGGTAGTGGGTTTGTTACTTATGTAGGGCTTATCAACAATTCCTTCAACTCATTGAGTATTAAATTGGTATTTATTAAAATACCATCGAAACCGATAAGATAGTGACTTAACTATGCAAAATGGGATAATTATACTGACTAAATATATTTAACAAAAAGCGTGACTTACGGTACGGTCACACTGGGCAAATATTTGGCAGAAATCAAAAAGACGACTCGTCGCCACAGTCAAAAAAGATTACATTTTTAGATCATATTGGATATATAACATTATGGAAGGTGTATTTTCCAAAAACTATATCCAGATATTTCGAAAAGTCAACTGGAAAAATTGTTTACACTCTCTTTTGTATTTTGTCGTTCATTACATTGACACAGGGATTTTGTAGTTTTCTACATTTCGTTTGGTAGTCCTGTGAATCCAATTTTTCTGCATGCATAGTATATACATTTTAAGAAATTGTATTAGATACCAAACTCCATGCAAATCGCATTATAATTGGGGAGTACAAATGCTTAAAACGTAAAATCGGGTAGTGGATTATTTCTTGAAATAATACCGCTGAAATTCTCAGGTCACATCAAAACGGATCAAACCCCGTCCAACTCTTGTCGCTGTATAAAGGAAGTTTTTGGACAAAGTTCAGGTGCGTTTAGCACTGCATTTTTTCATAATCGGATCACAATCGAATGATTTCATTTTTCATAGTTGGATGACAACGACGCTGTATAAAGGAAGTTTTTGGACAAAGCTCAGGTGCGTTTAGCACTGCATTTTTTCATAATCGGATCACAATCGAATGATTTCATTTTTCATAGTTGGATAACAACGACGCAGAACTCGATTTATTCTCAATTAATACTTTTTGTTTGGCTCAACATCGTTGTGCGTCTAAACATCGTGTTATTAAAATTGAAAACAGTCAAATAAATTAGCAATAAGTAAAAACGAAACGCAACAAGCTTCGTCAATAAACTTACCAATCAACCTTTCAATATTTAATATTTATTGCGAGAAACAAATAGAGTATCTAGTTTAGATATTCTCAAAAATGCATTAATTCACATTTGAGTGCGTAAAAAAGAAGAACTTCATGGTAATTGAGAAAGGCTGTCAAAAATGTTCAGGTGTACAGGCTAGATTTTGAAGCTCTTGGACGAATGATTCCCCAACCTTTTAGTACATATTAAAACACCGTTTCTATGTGACATAAGAAAGCTATAATTGATAATAAATTATTTAAAAATCATTAGTTACATAAAAAATTATACTTATATTAGAAGCCTTACGTATTCATATGCAAGTACTGATCTATGAATATAAACCAAAATAATTAAATAATATATAGTACATATAACAACAATATTTTTCTATGTGGTTTGGCGATAAAAATAATTTTGTATATATTTATTACTAAAATATAAAAATATTTTACTGATATTCATCATCACTACTCAACAACATAGATTTTTCATTATAGTTTTGACTTATTGTTGCTACGCGTTGTCCTCCTGGTAAAAATTTGCGTTGGTTGCCAAGTGTCTTTGAGGCAATGCTAGCTATGGTATGTTGATTGTTGACATTTATATTGCTTTGACTTAGATCGTCTGGGTCGTAAGAAGAAACTCGAATTCCCCTTGAGTTCTTGCCACCTAAATTTGATAACGATGTTACAGGTTTCATTCTTTTTCTTTTTGAGAAGTTCGTACTTCAATACAATTTTTAGAAAGATAGCAACTTGTTGTAAAATAAAAAAGGTAAATATAGAGAAACATGCCAAAACATATAATTCTACACAAGCTTAAAAAAGAATATACATGAAATAGTATAACTCCCAAAATACATATTTAATCTCATACTGTGAAGTAGTAAGAAAATGTTCTTATGCCTCGATAAATGTGGGATCTCTAAAAGATTCTTAAATTTTTCATTAGATTCCCAAAAATTTTACGACAAAACGTTTGTGAAGTAAAAAGTGCATGTCCAGCATACATGGTTCCAACCCTACCATGAACAATTGAAAAGTAGACATAGTTGATGACACTTATATATAATTATTTAATATCTACGTTAAATGTGTGAACACAAAGAATCTTAAAACGTTGAGTAGGTCCGCAGCAGAAAAATCTAACGACAAAATATCTGTAAAGTAAAAGGTCTTTTCCAGCATCCATTTGGTTCGAATCCCACAATAAATGATCACAAACATAGACAATTTTTGAGCGATAATCTCGCTTCTTTGAAAAAGATTTTACGACACTGAATTTATTCCAATATTATATAGGTGTGCGAAAATCGACAAGAGTTTTTATAAACTGATATAAAATTAATATAAAAGAAATATAAACTTAAAATATTTAATGCTATACAAATTTATATTATAGGTACTTTATATATATTGAAATGTATAAAGAACATTCATAAACCAATACAATTAGTTGAAAAGATATTCTATCACGTATCCATTAAGTACACGAATAAAGTTTATCGCAAAAGTAAAACCGAAAGGATCTTTAATTTATTAAAAATTATGAGCAAAATTAAATTCAACTATAAGCATTGATAAAAGTATTAATATAATTTGGAAATGCGTTTTATTTCATTTATTTATAGGAATGTAGCAACAGTCAATCTCTGGCGATTCAATCTATTATTAAGGCAACTATGGTATTGTTCATTTATTACACTTTCTTCTTTTGTAGTCTTATTGTAGTAAATAAATCTATGCATATAAAGTGTGCTGCTCGTGATACATTTTGTCGGTGACTTAAAAGCATGTTGGCTGCTTGAAAGCATTTCATATTAACGAATTTCTCTCTCTCTCATCACTTTGTAAATAAAAATGCTTAAGTTATAGTTTTTCGTATCGTTGGGATGAAGTGACTTCTGTAAATTAAAAAACAACATTTCGGTCAAGTACAACTGTTGGATGATTCAGTGAAGTTTTATACCAAGCATTAGACAATGAGCGTGAGACGTTTTTGTGCAATTGACGTTGGTAAAGAATTAATGAAGAATACACAAATAAGCTACGATGCGCTTTTTATTAGGATAATGTAATTAATGTCTACTTGTGCCTCACCTATAAAGGGCAATTATTATGGAGCGTAAATCTATTACCATCAAAGATGAATATACAGGTTTTATGGTAGCCCGAATTTAAATTTAAATACCTAATTTGATATCATTAGATAATAATATCTAGAAAATCTTGCCATTCCCACTAAAATTTAAATTAAATGAATGTGCAGTCAGCTCCAGACATTTCAAATAAAAAAGAATTTCATTTCCAAAGGCGATATTCTACTATCAAATTATTACATATTTAGAGGAACACTTTTAATGTAAATTTGAAATAATGTCTTTAGCTTTGGTCATTAGTTCCAATTCGAGAAATAAGTTAATGAAATTAATGTGAAAATGTCTTACACATAATAACCAAAATTGATGTAATGTTAGTATGACACACAAAAATTTAACTAGCTATTAAAAAACACCATTAAATTGGAAAATAACGACTTAAAACAATGAATTAAAACACAGACGCCATTAAAGTAGTAGAATACTCTCAAAAGTATACATTATACAAAATATTTGCAAAACGCTTTAGAACATGCTAAACTTGCTCATATTTATAACAGATGGAATTAGAAAAATATAAAAATATTATATAAATTCTATTTGAGCAAATAAGAATAAAAAATATATCAATTGCAACTTAGAGTGAAAACAAGCTTAACACAAAATTGAAATCTATGTTTTAAACACTTCTTCTTCCGCCATTCTAAATTAACTTACCCGAACTATATTGTGTATATTGTTGATATTGTGGATGGAAATTATGTATAGCATCTGTCATAATGTCTTTAGGATTCATCGTTTCCTATAAATTTAGTAAACAGAAATTGTAAATCTAGATGCACTTTCAAATAATTTTGTTTACCTTTAAACTGCTCGAGATTGACTGCATTGTTACAGAACGACCATGACCATCTCCAATACAACTACGCGCATAAACCTACAAATAAAAAATAGTTTTACTTTAAATAATAATAAATGTAAATATAAGCAAATATTGCATCATTTTCGTCTTTACTGAATAATTAACTTACTAACATGCAAGTAAAGTTAATTTGATCCATAAAATAACTTTACATAAAGAATATCAAGTATTTTTAAGTACAAAAAATTAGTTTGATTACAAATTCTTACCTGATATGGAAAAGCATAACGCAATGCAATAGCAGCAAATAACATTTCAATACATATGAAAAAGTTCTGATATCCTGCGGATACAGTACCTGCTGACGTAACAGTACCAGCATTGTCCACTATGGGAGAAATAACCTTAGCCTTTTCCAAAATGGCAAGACCAACCCCTGAAAAATGCAACTTGTTATTCAATTATATACATGTTACTCGAGATATTTTTAACTCGCCTTGCCAAAAAGACAAAAAAATTACAGATTTTATTGTACAAAATTTCAAAACAGGTTCAAATGGAGTAAGTAAATCCCTTGTTGCGAAATAAAATAAGTAAAGTCCGTATAAAGCCAGGGAAACTGATATGTTATAAATTACTGTTATGTAGATATAGCCACCATCGGCGCTGTAAAGCAATACATTTAAAATTGTGTATGGCATGAATTACAATTATCTTACCTCCAATCACCATCGTGATAGTGACCAAAAACTTGTAGGAATATAATTATAAATGCGACGAGAGGTTTGACCAAACAAAATTGTAGTGTGGCCTGTTTGCAGAAACGAAGGAATCCTATTGTATAGGTTTTACCCTTTAAACAGCAAGTTCCATAAAGACATGACGTTTTAATAGGCTTTCCACGAATTTCTGACATTATGTTTCCTTCTCCTCCTAAATATTCATAACAAAGCGACAGAAAGTTGTAGATGACAAATGCTATAAAGAAAAACAAAGTAGAAGTTAATTCCTATCTGTTCAAGAAAGTTTTTATGGGAGTCTTCTGTTAGCTACCATGATTTAAGTCTCATATTATTTCCATTATATTGCATTATATACTGTGTTTAAATTATTAAATACGTATATAATATATAATATTTCATGAAATATTATAATTATATAAGTATATAGTTGGCACCGCAAAGTTTGTTCTATGTTAATTTATACTATCTAATACAGGTCAAAGTTTCCTTTGATATAGTATTGCTGATGAACTCAAGTTGTACTTATCTTACCTTCATAACAATCTCGAACAGTGAAGAAATAAACATAAACATTATCTGAGTTAAAAAATAGAAGACTAATCCAGGAATATGTTGCATATATTGGAACAATGAACAAAATACGGACAATCCAACGTTGTTCTTGGGGATTCGTATACCAGCGCAAATGTTGATAGATCTGTGAAATATAGATATCAATAACTAGACAAACATACTCTTGAAATTTTACAATCACCTGTTGGCAAGTTATAAACAATGCCACCCAAACAAATATTCCTGCTAAACCTTGTGCGGTCTTCGTTTGTAAAAATATACCATCTCCCACATGACTTAAAGGATCCATTGGAGCGGATGATAGTTGTTGAGGAGTGGGTTGAACCATGAAATTTAATTTCACAGCCGCTGGAGACGGAGATACTGTGCTTGTTGCATTTGTGTTCATGCTTAAAATATACGTTAAAGGCTTTGTTATATTTACAATTATAGAGCATTTGTGTTCATGCTTAAAATATACGTTAAAGGCTTTGTTATATTTACAATTATAGAGCTATAAATAATTATTGAATTAATGTCTATACGAATGAATCTGGAAAAATTGACTTATAATAATAAATTTGGTTTCAAAATATTGGAATATTTGCTTGCGAGTCGTAAAATAGGCGTTAACGGGAATTACAAAATTGGATTGCTACAAACAAATACATGTTTATAGATTTCAAATTGTCAAACATATATATATTGTCAAACATATAGCCATATTCCAAATGCATATTGCTTAATTCTACATCTCATATTCGTCCTTGAAAACAAAATCGTTGTCTGGAGTTTTGACATCATGCAGATTGATTCACATATATCAACTGAACCACATTCCACTGAATGTAGTTAAAAATAAAAAATGATACATTGAAGTTCATGTATGTATGTCAGATTTCAATCGATGCAAAATTAATGCCATACTCAAAACAACCTGCCAATCAGCTGTGCTGGAATATTTGTGCAATATTGTTCTTTTTCTCTATATGTAGGCATTCATTAGAAATGTTTTATTTGCAAAATGTTTCAATGTTTGGAAGAGTTCCTCAGCAAAATTTTCTTTATCTGTATTTCGTCACCTTTTCAAGTTGAAAGCAGAGCAGCGAGCAGAGACGATTTTACACTTCCGTTTTAATTTTTTCTATTGTATTTTTTTCTGGCGACTATGAGGATTCACGGGAGTGTTTTAAAAAAGACAATGAAAAGTATCCTCTTCAGATCAAATACCTATATTTTTCCTGAAACTTTTTCCTTGCTCGACTCTCGGATTTCTGTTAAAGTAATGATATATGCAAATATCGATATTTGCTGATTCGATATTGAACCGGTTTTCAGTGGAATCGATTTTTTAATTTTGAACCGGTTCTTCGTTACGGCGTTAAAGGGTATATTACACGGTCGAATAAACACTATGACTCAACACGTTGCGGCAAGTTTGTATAATGCGCTTTACAGACTATCAGTTATTCCGGACGGAATGTCGGTGTTTGTAAAGAATCTTACAGTGTGTCGGATCGATACGACTTGTCGGCGATGACTAAATAATCGGTAAATGTGTTATCGATACCATAAACATGCAGCAGTATCGAGTATGCCTTCGGACTTAATTTATATGTGCACAATATATGGGATATGTTCGAAACTTGCACTGTCGTTCGGAATAACTGATAATCTGTAAAGCGCATGAGGAACCTAAAAATAAATCTTCCCAATAAACACAAGCATTGGAAAAATGCTTATATTCAATACGCTTTCAAACATTTGTTCAAAGAATTAGCTTAGAATTCAATTAGAGAAATGGTTGAGAAAATCGCGTTCTCAACAAAAAACAGACATTACTCTCAACAGTAGAATTCAATACGTTAGCAACAATTTCTCAATATAGTAGCAACAACTTTTCAAACTAAATTTAATTTTAATGCTTCAAACCCATTGGAAAATTTGTTGAAGGCAAGCAATATGCAAGGTCATTTGAACTAATGTTGAAGATGAGATTCACTATCAAATTGATATGGCGTTACCTACGAAAAATGCTCATCCTTGTGTTTGTTGGGTTCGAGATAAATTGGCTTCAAAAATTGTGTACACCACGCAATAAATGCAAGGACGAGCATTTTTCAGTTTAAAGTCCGGTATGCACCTCTAGCGAAAAATTTCATTCCCATAAGAAATGCATTGCTATTTATGCCAACGAAATTTTCGGTAGCGTTCAATTTCGTAAGCTGGTACGCACCTCTAATAAAAATAACAGGGTTGTCAAAAGCATATTTTGGCAGCAAACATTTAATTTATTACAATCATTGTGTGCGTAAAAGTTTTAAAAGGTCTGTAAATAATAAACAATTTATTTGAGGAATATTTGGAACATATATTAACAATTTTTAAAAGCGATTAGCTGGTTTAAAATTTGTGTACACAGCCCTGTTTTTTTGTTGTAGACTTAAATAAATTTTTGCTACCGAAAATTTCGCTAGAGGTGCATACCGGCCTTAAGACTGGCATTAGGATCCAGTTTTACGCATACAATTTTACGGTTTAAAATTGTTTAAAAGATTTTGTATATCTTGTAGTATCCCAACAAATACAAGGATGAGCATTTTTGTAGGTAAAGGTGAGTATTAAGTTCGAGTTTAGCCGCTAAAATCGCTAAAGTGAAAACTAAATCAGTAAGAAAAATGCATGAAATTATACATATTTGTTGCAAAATTTTATTATAACTTGATGGGGAAAAGCCCAAAGCAAATGTTCACAAAGTTTGTATTCCTTAAAATGGATGATTAAAGAAAAGTAATCGTGAAAAAATGACGTTTTTAGCGGCTAAACTCGAACTTAATACCCACCTTAAGGCCGGTACTCTGTTCGGTTTTCGCGTTGAAACTCCATACAAAACCAAAAAATGCGAAAAATTTGCGAAATTTTTTCCATTTGTGATACTTTGTTTTTTTCGTGTTGAAAAACTGACGTTTATAGCACGGCGCCATTTGCAATGTGAATTAAGAAATAATTTATTTATTAAAAACTATTTGTGCGGGTTTATAAATCAAACACGGACCATATTTTTGTTCCGAAACTATACAAAGGATCAAAGGAATAGCAGATCAATTGCCCAACGAAAAATAAAATGTTATTTTGTAAAAACAAGCAACAACCACCAACTTAATCCAATATCGCTCCCTGTAAAATAGCGCTCCAAGCTACCTAAAAAAACGCCGGTTTCTATGTGCGAAATAATGGTTTCCATAAAAATTTTTCGCAAGAATGAACATAGTACCGGCCTTTAAACGCGAACTTAATACCCACCTTAACGCCATATAAATTTGATAGTGAATCTCATCTTCAACATTAGTTCAAATGGCCTTGCATATTGCTTGCCTTCAACAAATTTTCCAATGGGTTTGAAGCATTAAAATTAAATTTAGTTTGAAAAGTTGTTGCTACTATATTGAGAAATTGTTGCTAACGTGTTGAATTCTACTGTTGGGGGTAATGTCTGTTTTTTGTTGAAGGCCGGTATGCACCTCTAGCGAAATTTTCGGTAGCAAAACTTTATTTAAGTCTACAACAAAAAAACAGGGTTGTGTACACACATTTTAAACCAGCTAATCGCTTTTAAAAATTGTTAATATATGTTCCAAATATTCCATTTCAACCTCATCGTTACCACAGACTCGTAAATGTCACTTCAACCATCATGAAAAGGTACATCAAAAAGTACATGCAAGTAATTTGCCATCCCTACTGTTAAAAAAGCCATTTTTTTTGTGAAACGCCAAGCGCAACCAGCTTGTTATATTTTAATTAAATAAAAATTAATTAAATGAAAATTAATTAAATGAAAACATAGATTATACGCTTAATGCGCTTTACAGACTATCAGTTATTCCGGACGGAATGTCGGTGTTTGTAAAGAATCTTATAATGTGTCGGATCGATACGACTTGTCGGCGATGACTAAATAATCGGTAAATATGTTATCGATCCCATAAACATGCAGCAGTATCGATTATGCCTTCGGACTTAACTTATAATGTGCACAATATATGGGATATGTTCGACACGAGCACTGTCGTCCGGAATAACTGATAGTCTGTAAAGCGCATAAAATTGTGAAAGGTATATTGGTGAACAATTTGGTGATTTTCCAAATGGAATAAAGTGATTGTTTTTCAGATATTTTACAGACACGCTGCCTCCATGGAATAAAAACACTGGTTGATAGACACAGCAATATGTAACTCGCTACTTGTAACTCAACATCATCATTAATGCCAAAAATTATGTTAAATGTAATGTGATAGTGGTATAAATGTTATATTTTTAAGAATTTGTAAATGTTTAATCAAATTAATAAATATCTAAACAAACGTGTTTTACTCGACCACAATGATTCTTTGACAACTATCTTAAAATGCACTTTTTCTGATTGTTTGGAGGGTCCCTTATTGGCGTCGTTCTAAATTGATCTATAAAGGCACCTAATAATTGCACTCATGCGAAACATTTTTGTAGTAACTTGGCGTGGTACAACTTCTCAATAGTGACGGCGCTTTTCCGACGAGTTTTTGATGTCGTATATGATTGTTATATTTTAATTAAATAAAAACGAAAATAAAGTTCTGAAAACATAGATTATACGCTTAAAATTGTGAAAGGTATATTGGTGAACAATTTGGTGATTTTCCAAATGGAATAAAGTGATTGTTTTTCAGATATTTTACAGACACGCTGCCTCCATGGAATAAAAACACTGGTTGATAGACGCAGCAATATGTAACTCGCTACTTGTAACTCAACATCATCATTAATGCCAAAAATTATGTTAAATGTAATGTGATAGTGGTATAAATGTTATATTTTTAAGAATTTGTAAATGTTTAATCAAATTAATAAATATCTAAACAAACGTGTTTTACTCGACCACAATGATTCTTTGACAACTATCTTAAAATGCACTTTTTCTGATTGTTTGGAGGGTCCCTTATTGGCGTCGTTCTAAATTGATCTATAAAGGCACCTAATAATTGCACTCATGCGAAACATTTTTGTAGTAACTTGGCGTGGTACAACTTCTCAATAGTGACGGCGCTTTTCCGACGAGTTTTTGATGTCGTATATGATTGTTATATTTTAATTAAATAAAAACGAAAATAAAGTTCTGAAAACATAGATTATACGCTTAAAATTGTGAAAGGTATATTGGTGAACAATTTGGTGATTTTCCAAATGGAATAAAGTGATTGTTTTTCAGATATTTTACAGACACGCTGCCTCCATGGAATAAAAACACTGGTTGATAGACGCAGCAATATGTAACTCGCTACTTGTAACTCAACATCATCATTAATGCCAAAAATTATGTTAAATGTAATGTGATAGTGGTATAAATGTTATATTTTTAAGAATTTGTAAATGTTTAATCAAATTAATAAATATCTAAACAAACGTGTTTTACTCGACCACAATGATTCTTTGACAACTATCTTAAAATGCACTTTTTCTGATTGTTTGGAGGGTCCCTTATTGGCGTCGTTCTAAATTGATCTATAAAGGCACCTAATAATTGCACTCATGCGAAACATTTTTGTAGTAACTTGGCGTGGTACAACTTCTCAATAGTGACGGCGCTTTTCCGACGAGTTTTTGATGTCGTATATGATTGTTTTCGACGTAGTGGCGATTCTCAAAAGAGTCCCCAAATTCAAAAAATGTTGGCAGGGAAGTTACTACAAAAAAGTATCGCATGAGTGCAATTATTAGGTGCCCTTCTGGATACATTTAGAAGGACGCCAATACGAGCCCCTTCAAACAATCAGACATAGTGCATTTTAAGATAGTTGTAAAAGAATCATTGTGGTCAAGTAAAACACGATTGTTTAGATGTTTATTAATTTTATTAAACATTTATAAATTCTCATAAATATAACATTTATATGACTATCACATCACATTTAACATATTTTTATGCATTAATAAAAGATTGATGTTGAGTTACAAGTTGCAAGTTACATGTTGTAGCGTCTATCAGCCAGTGTAGTGTTGTAAATTTTGATTACTTTTGACTACTCGTTACTATTCGTTACTTTTGAATTGAGTACTCGTTACAACTCGTTACTTTTAAAAAAAAATTAAAAAAGACATTGTGGGCAATTTTTTTTCTTCTTTTTAAAATTAAAAGACGGTATAGAAAAGCAGATTATAACTTCGTATTCAATATTCGGTATTTTTTCGTCAGGGTATATCTAGATGGCATTGTGTATTACCCCTGCCAGCATTTCAATGTTCCATTTCAACCTGATCGTTACCACAGACTCGTAAATGTCACTTCAACCATCATGAAAAGGTACATCAAAAAGTACATGCAAGTAATTTGCCATCCCTACTGTTAAAAAAGCCATTTTTTGTGAAACGCCAAGCGCAACCAGCTTGTTATATTTTAATTAAATAAAAACGAAAATAAAGTTCTGAAAACATAGATTATACGCTTAAAATTGTGAAAGGTATATTGGTGAACAATGTGGTGATTTTCCAAATGGAATAAAGTGATTGTTTTTCAGATATTTTACAGACACGCTGCCTCCATGGAATAAAAACACTGGTTGATAGACGCAGCAACATGTAACTCGCTACTTGTAACTCAACATCATCATTAATGCCAAAAATTATGTTAAATGTAATGTGATAGTGGTATAAATGTTATATTTTTAAGAATTTGTAAATGTTTAATCAAATTAATAAATATCTAAACAAACGTGTTTTACTCGACCACAATGATTCTTTTACAACTATCTTAAAATGCACTTTTTCTGATTGTTTGGAGGGTCCCTTATTGGCGTCGTTCTAAATTGATCTATAAAGGCACCTAATAATTGCACTCATGCGAAACATTTTTGTAGTAACTTGGCGTGGTACAACTTCTCAATAGTGACGGCGCTTTTCCGACGAGTTTTTGATATCGTATATGATTGTTTTCGACGTACTGGGGATTCTCAGAAGCGCCCCCAAATTCAAAAAATGTTGGCAGGGACTGATGCTTGCAATTTTCAAACTTTTTAAATCCACCATTATCCACCATTGACAGTGGATACAAATATTTAGCGATCATTTTTATCGTGAGACCCAATGTTGGAATCTTCCATGGGTTTTTGAATAAGCTTGGGCCCTTCTCTGAAAACAATTGGATTGAACCAGCTGAAATCAACGACATTATTATTCATACTATTTGCATGAGACGTGATCCATGTGATTCTTTAAATTAAAGCTCCCACCTACACCCAATGCAATTTTTTTTCAAATGCAAACGTTTTTAAGAAATCAGATAAATTTTTCACTTTCTTCAAATATGAAGCCATATATCCTTTTCGTGTCATTTTAACTGATAAAACGATTTTCGAAAACTTCAATTAATACTTTCCAAGAAGTCAAGAATTTTACTTCCAAACCGCCAACTTACTTACCGTTAGAAGAAAAAAACTGGCATTGAAGATATTGAGTACTCATTTTCTCGTAACGAGTACTCAAAAAATTAGTCAGTAACGAGTACTTGTAATCAAATACTCGTTACTTTCCCAACACTAAGCCAGTGCTTTTATTCCCAATGGAGGCAGCGGTCTGGAAAAATATTTGAAAAACTATCACTTTATTCCATTTGGAAAATCAAAAATTGTTCACCAATATACCTTTCACAATTTTAAGCGAAATAACTATGTTTTCAGCACTTCATTATAGTTTTTATTTAAATAAATTATAAGAAGCTAGTTGTGCTTGGTGTTTCACAAAATATAAAATGGATCTTGTAACCATAGTGATGGCAAAATACTTTCATGCGAATAGTGATGTCAAAATACTATCACAGTTGGCGATTGTTGCAGTGTCACTTACGAGTCTGTGGTAGCGATGAGGATGAAATGGAACTTTTAAATGCTGGCAGGGTTACAGACCTTTTAAAACTTATACGCACACAATGATTGTAATAAATTAAATGTTTACTGCCAAAATATGCTTTTGACAACCCTATTATTTTCATTAGAGGTGCGTACCAGCTTACGAAATTGAACGCTACCGAAAATTTCGTTAGCATAAATAGCAATGCATTTCTTATAGGAATGAAATTTTTCGCTAGAGGTGCGTACCGGCCTTGAGAACGCGATTTTCTCAACAATTTCTCTAATTGAATTCTAAGCTAATTCTTTGAACAAATGTTTGAAAGCGTTTTGAATATAAGCATTTTTCCAATGCTTACGTTTATTGGGATGTGAATGAATAAAATAAATAAATAAATAAAAAAATAACTGATAGTCTGTAAAGCGCATCATATTGAGAATTTTTTCAGAGCCACAGAGAGGAAAAATAACGCCGTTCTAAATAGTCCAGAGCCAGGCATACCATAAATATGCGCTGAACAACACTGAAAATTAACTTAACAACACTCTGAACAACTACAACACTAAAAAAAGTGTGACTGCAAGTTTAATATTCAGAGAAAATAGAAGAAAATAAAATTTGGCGTGAAATATAGATAATTAATAGAACATTGCAGATATAGAATTGCATAGAAGATTTGCTAAATATTACACAGGTGAGTTTGAGCCACATGAGTAAAATCATCCCTTCAGGGCCTTGCATTTTTATCCCAACATTGTATGGATTACGGATTTTTTTGCAGTCTTAACAATAGAGAAAACGGGTGGTGGGTTTTTGCAAATAAGGAGCGTTAGTTCTCAAACTACCAAATTTTCATCTCGTCTAGGTAATAATTCAATTTAAATACAATAATGAAGCACATTTTATATAGGGGTAATGTGTAAGGTTACTTTGTCCGAAAAATACATAAATGACGCTGCTAAAAAGTCCATAATAAAACTTCGAAAGTCGGTGCAAACGTCAGATACGCTCCATAATATAGTAGACATAAACCTCTCCGTCGTGTGTAGCCAGTTTTACATGATTTCGTTATGGGCATGAATCCCAGAAAATAGTTTGCTATGTAGAAAACTCGGTATTAAATCTATTGAATTTTCGAAACTGTACCTAATGGAATATTTAACAAAATTTTAAACAATTCAAATCTCAATCTTGACAGGACTAGAAAATTGTTATTACATATATAGAAACTTTATTATTCAGCTACTTGAATAAGAAGTTTTTCCCCAACTTCTTATTCAAGATAATGAAGCTTATAAATTTATATTATTACAATTTTTTCTCAACAATATCTAATAAAAAATATGTATATTATTTCACATACATTAAATGTTGGAACAGTTGTAACCGCTTGAAATGTAGGTTCGGAGCCTTTTCCGTTCAGTGGTCGATTGCTTCTCCTTGAGCCTTATTGATTGTTTCAAGATGATTCTGCGCTGCGACATTACCGATTTTAAGAAGAGATCAAAAATTTCTATCAACGTCACTTTTTTCTTTTGTTTGATTTGATTTTCGAGAATTGGAAATTGTGACTTCAGTCTATTTACAGGGAGCAGTTGGTGTGCCCTTATATAGAACAGAAATACAGAAATTGTCTAAAAAGAACTTATTACGAGGATACAATTTCACTAAAAGCAGTTCAAAATGCAAGAAATGCCGGTTTTGGAAGGTATTGATTATTTCATTTCATTTCATAGAAAATTTCTAAAGCGAAGTTCAAGTGTATACGAAATTCGTAGTTCGCAACATTTCAGAAAGTGCAAACTTTAATAAATTATTTTATAGACGTCATGGATTGATCGGTGCCACGACATAGCCAGAAAGTAGATTTTTTGTGTATAGTGTTCGCAGATCCATGTAATAATCGCTCAATATCTAAAAAATCGTACATGGTAACAAAATTAATCTACTATTAAGAAATCAGTAATTAATTTCGGAAAAAATGTATGTTAGTACAGAGTAGAAATTAATAAACTATAATGTTGGAAGGTATATGTAAATACAGTGCTACAGATGTGTTATGTATACAATACCTAACTGTTTTATACCGACTTTCAATATTTTGTTATGACCTGTATGAAATTGGGAACCTGATGTTTTTATATCATATCTCTTAGCTGCTCTTAGCATATCTCTTAGCTGCCATTTCTAACTTGTTGAGGTCACATAATAAAATGTATGTTTAAAAATAAGAGTACTTATATTTTTCTTAATTTCATAGATTCCTGTGTCCGCGAAGTGATGCATCTTTTTTTGCAAATACATTTCAATCAGTGTTGTCGTTACAGGCGCTAAAGAGCGAAATTGTCTGTTATGAGCTGCCGGCAGTTTGTATTTTTCATTCTGGCTCTTTCTTACTTTTTCGAGTTCTTTCACATAAAAAAATGTTAAACAAAAAAGGTACTAAAAAAGAAGAATTATAATTATTTAAAAAATCTTAAAAAAAAAAATCATACCGAAAAAAGCTTTGAAAACAAATCATACCAAAAAAGAAACGGTTTGAAAAAAATCGTATGAAAAAAACATCGCTATCCATCAATGATTAAACATCTTAAGAACACAGAACCACATTATGCATTCAACATGGTATTTAAACTTCATTTCTTTGTTGCTTTTGTCATTTCGACAGCCTCAAATATAACTTTGTAACCTTCGGCTTCAAAGACTGCTTCTTTCTGAGGAAGGGTCAAAGTTAACATATGTGCATTTTAGCTGGTGGGCCAATGTAAAGGATTTATTGCAGACTGCGATTCAACAAGTTGTATTTCTATGAATTTTTTCGGAATTCATAGAAATATTCCATTAATATCACACTAAATGTAGAAAAAGAAACTTTGATTGGCTGAAAGTTGAGGTATTACAATACCTGTCATATAAATTATGTTACTTGTATTCAAAACTTACAAATATAGACATATTTGTGAATGCGAAAGTTTAGATAAGGCAGATATGGAGGTTTCGCACAGCCTCAGCCATAAATTGGGAAGCACAAAATATTTCCTGTTCAACTTCAATAGCTTTGCCATTAGACTGGGAAAGTAAGAACGCGATCTTAGTGGAATTGCCACATGATATTGATAAATGACAGGGTTATATCGAAGGAAACAGGTTTATAAATATAAAAAGAATGTTTAAACAGCTAGATAGCCTAGAAAATTCTACGAAAGGCTGTCATCCACTATCACGGGTTATACAGCTGCCGACGGCAAGGTAAAACTTTTTAAATTTGTCTTCTAAATTGTAAGTTAGTCCATATGGAAGATTTTTATGATAAAGAAGGCAGATTAAATATCTTTATAATCCACATTCGTTCTTGATCGGTTTATATATATATCGAAAGAAATGTGTTCCTCTAAGTCAAAGGAGTCTAAAATGTCTATATGAGGCTACATAACATATAAATATAGACCGATAAAAACCAGTTTTTACATGGTTGTTAGAAGGTATAAGTCAAACCTGGGGATCGGATGGGGCCTTTATATAGTTATGGACTCAAATTTCAACCGGACCGGAAGATATGATTTATTTTCAATTTGTGCCCTTTATTATAGATAATCCGAATGTTTTTGTCGTAAAATTTCAATCATTCCATGGTTTATTGAAAAGTTAAGAACACAAATAAAATTTTGAAATAACCGACGTAAAAGACTCAGCATATAAATCTACTTTACCACACAGAAATTAAATAAACTTCCTAGAAGGAAGGACTCCGAATTCAGAATAAACTGATAAATACCGAAACCTTTTTCTGCAAAATAAAAACTGCGAAAATCAAGCACGAATTCGGTTTTTTACAATCGAATTACAGGAGTAAATTATTTTTTTAGCTTAGTTTTTGTTAACAGTATGTGCTCTTGTGTTCCTATGAATTTTCAATTCATTTTTCTTCCCATAAAATCAGTATTTAAAATCTGGCTCTTCTTTACTTCTTGGCTCTTTCGTTTGGTTTTTTTTTATGAATTTGGCTCTTTTTCGAAAAAAAAGTTATTTCAAGTGATTCCAATAAAATAACACTGCCCAAATGCATGTCATAATTTCTCTAAACCTACCGTCTTAAAAACAACGAATATGGAATAACAGTAATGTGTGTTAATGTTAGATTCGAAACACGGAGTCTTAAAACGGTACTCGTCCAAACCTATTAGATGCTTGTGGACATAAAACTCAATTCAAGCTTCAGATATTATTTTTTTATTCACCATATCCAGGGAAAATTCGCCATTTATATATGACATACTAAATACAACAACGTCCAATGGGTCTAGTATTAGGTTTCAAGCTTAAATAAACTGAGTTTAATAATCAGTTTTATAATTATAAAATCAGATAAAAAAAATGCAATCTTTATTATTATTTGTAATTTAAAGCCTTAAAACCAATTGAGATAAATTCCTATAAATCTAATAAAAAATAACACCTAAAGGCAAAATGTTTTATTTATAATCTAAAATGCTTAGATGTGGGGACTTAAGATTATAATAATATTATATACTTCTTAAATTATAGGAAAAAATATATTAATAATATTAATATTATATTATATTCAGCGAGATGATCGTTTTTAAATTTTTTGTGTATATTTTTTTCTGTTAAATTAATTATTACTATTATAGAAATGTATTATAACGGCATCGTCAGTGACATATACTCCTAAGTACATTATTGAGTTTCTCTTTTAAACGCAAATAATTAAAATTCATTTTTGCACACCATATGGTTGTTTTCTTTCATGATGATCCTTGTGCCATTTTTATAGTTTTGGAAGCTTTTACTGTCCTTGTATTGATATTCACATTTTCCCCGCTTCAAAATTAATATTTTCTGGATTTTCAGACTTAACCAGCAAAAACTAGGTAACCATATCTCATTACAATTGACATTACCATGAGTAAAGCTGTCATTACACGTTGCATTACATTGCGGCGAGTTATAATGACTAACTTGTAATGACAAAAATAAATACTTGGTAATTTTCGAATTGTTATTCTCAAATTTTTAGGCAGTTGTAGTTAATATAAGTATTCACATAATCGAGCACTTACATAAAAATCAAAAAGAATATGTAATGTAACGGTAATTCTGAAGATTTTTCCGTTAAGAATTTTTTATCACAAATATTTCATAATAATTGTGTTTAATTACATTATCATATTATGTTTTAAATAAATGCTTTCTTATACCTCATTCACATTACACTTCCAAAATGCGCTTAAACTAAATTTCAAATGCCATTTGCCTTATAAAAAAGGGACTTAAAATCCACTTTTAGTAGATTGTGAACCTTATGTGAATTGGCTATTGGATATATTATAACGTAATTCACGAATCCAACTCCCTTAACAACCTACGTTTATTTCTATTTTAAGTGTGACATTAATTTGAGTGTAATCATCTTTAGATTATTTATTAGATTTTTTTATTTATACAATATTGTATCTCTATTCAAGTAGTTCTCCTATTACAGCACCACTCGCCATATTTTTATCCATTGTAATCGGCGATAGAAATCAATATTTTCGAGATTTTGTTGCCTGAGACAATAAGTGGCTATTTTGCAAGCTTTGGTGTATCTACGAATAAGTCATTACATATTAGGTGATTATATGCTTTAAATGCACTACTTATTTTATGGCCGAAAGTATGCCTGGGGAGAAGTACTTTCCTCCTAGGACATGCGTATGTAAATGTAATCCGAAGGGATGCCAATTAATAAGTGGTTATTAATTTTTAAATAGGCTTACCTACAAGATTGCCGGGTAATGAGAATTTTTGCTGGGTAGAATTGCGCCAGAAATAAATTTATTTTATTTTATTTATTTATTTTTTTTAATTTTATTTGCACGTTAGTGTACGTTGGTGGAGACAAGAGTCTCATAAACCAGGCCTACCCAGCAAAAACTCTCATTACCCGGTAATCTTGTAGGTAGCCCTATTTAAAAATTAATAACCACTTACTAATTGGCATCGCTTCGGATTACCTTTACATACGCATGTCCTAGAAGGAAAGTACTTCTCCCCAGGCATACTTTCGGCCATAAAATAAGTAGTGCATTTAAAGCATATAATCACCTAATATGTAATGACTTATTCGTAGATACACCAAAGTTTGCAAAATAGCCACTTATTGTCTCAGCCAACCAAATCTCGAAAATATTGATTTCTATCGCCGATTACAATGGATCAAAATATGGCGAGTGATGCTGTAATAGGAGAACTACTTGAATAGAAACGAATATTGTATAAATAAACAAATAATCTAAATAAGATTACACGCAAATTAATTTCAAACTTAAAATAGAAATAAATGTAGGTTGTTTAAGGGAGTTGGATTCGTGAATTACGTTATAATATATCCAATAGCCAATTCACATAAGGTTCGAATCTACTAAAAGTGGATTTTAAGTCTCTTTTTTATAAGGCAAAAGGCATTTGAAATTTAGTTTAAGTGCATTTTGGAAGTGTAATGTGAATGAGGTATAAAAAAGCATTTATTTAAAACATAATATGATAATGTCATTAAACACAATTATTATGAAATATTTGTGATAAAAATTTCTTTACGGAAAATTTTTCAGAATTACTGTCACATTACATATTATTTTTGATTTTTTATGTAAGTGCTCGATTATGTGAATAATTATACCTAATGGTACCATCATTTATTCTATTTTATTAATTCGTTAACTACAACTGCCTAAAAATTTGAGAATAACATTTCGAAAATTACCGAGAAGTATTTATTTTTGTCATTACAAGTTAGTCATTATAACTCGCCGCAATGTAATGCAACGTGTAATGACAGCTTTACTCCTGGTAATGTCAATTGTAATGAGATGTGGTTACCTAGTTTTTGCTGGGTAGTTATAGAATAACATAATTTATTTTGTTATAAATAAATGTTTTGAAATATTCTCAAATATTTATATTTGATCTTTTATGGGCACAAGGACGAACGCTATTGAATTTGGAAGAAATCGGATCAAATTTAGATATAGCTCCCATATATGTTCCGCCCGATTTCGACAAATGGGGTCACGTTGCGCTTTTTTCAAACGGATCGTAACCAAATTTGGCAAGAGGTAATCTTTTTCATTGCCCTTCAAGTCTGCAAAATTTCATCCAAATCGGTTCAGATTTAGCTATAGCTCCCACATATATGTACCGCCCGATTTTTCTAAATTTCGCCATAAAACCCTTATTTATCAACCGATCTTACTCAAATTTGGCTAAATATAGTCTTCTATAGTACTAACTATATGTGCAAAATTTTTATTTATTTATTTATTCAACAACGTAATATAAAAAGCCGAAAAATTTCATCGAAATCGGTTCAGATGTAGATATAGCTCCCATATATGTATCTCCCGATTTTGAAAAATTCGCCCCTAATAACCTTATGTTTGACCATACAGGCCTCATTTCTTAACTGATCTTACTCAAATCTTACATAAGAATATTGCTCGATTTTTACAAATTTTTCTTTTTTAATAATGGGCTCAATATTAGTGGCATACTAACTCCGTAGGTGCAATATCAACTACATCCAGTGTTGCTAGAAGTAGGGGAAATTCCCTATATATAGGGTTTTTCTAATATTTAGCGTCTTGTAGGCACGTTGGACCACAATGTAGGGACATTTTCACTCAACACAATTTATAATAATTTTTACATTTTGGTGGCTCTAGAGGAGGAAATTAGAAGCCGGCAACGCTTGATCTTTAACAACATTTACCACTCGTGCCAATAAAAAATCGAACAAAATTTGATGATTACCACAAATCTACCAAACAAATATTTCTATAGAAATTTTTGTCAAAACTTTATTCCTGTAGAAAATTTTGTCAACATTTTATTTCTATAGAAAACTTTGTCAAAATTGTATTTCTATAGATTTTTTTCAAAAATATTATTTCTATTAAAAAAAGTTCTCAAAATGCTATTTCTATGGAATTTTTTCTCAAAATTTTATTTCTATAGAATTTATTATCAAAATTGTATTTGTATAGAACAATTTCTCAAAAAAATTTGTTTATAGAAACTTTTCCAAAATTTTATTTCTATAGAGATTTAACAAAAAAAAAAAATACTATTTCTGGTAGAGTTCTACCAACTGTGGCAACCGTGGTGGTAATACAAATTTATTTTCTAAGTTATATACATTGCATTTTCATGTTTTAAGATAATAACGTACTTAGAACCATTTTTGATTTGTAAAATTTGTTTAAATTTAACGAAAAATATTGTAGGGAAAATTGTTTGGGAATGTATGGGAAAGTAGGGAACTTTTTTATCCTTGTAGGGTAAACCGAACATTTTCCCTGGCAACACTGACTATAAGCTATAGTCAGATTGAGACAAAGCACCCATAAACATGTACCCCTTAATTTCCTTAAATATGCAACTGCGGTTTATCTCCCAGTCCTATATCAATGTTACCCCACAAATGCTTATGCAAATGCAAATGCTTCAGTAAGGGTGGTTTAGGGTATGATATAGTCGGCCCCGCCCGACTTTCTACTTTACTTACTTGTTTTTTTTTTTAATTTTATTTACACGTCAGTGTACGTTGCTGGAGACAAGAGTCTCATAAACCAGGCCTAGTTATAGAATAACATAATTTATTTTGTTATAAATAAATGCTTTGAAATTTCCATTCCTAAACTCAAATACAGTCTGTCAAGAAAGTCTTTTGACATTGCCAACTATTTCAACTTCTAGAAATAATTGAAATATTAAATATTTTATTAAATTTTTAATTCTGTGTACGTATGTATACTTTCCAAAATACATACTAATTTTTTTTTTTTAAATTTCATTATATTTAATTTTGGAACAAAACATAATTTTTATCCCATTGTCAAAACACTTTCTTGGCAAACTGTATTTATATTTGATCTTTTTATGAAAGAGAGTAGATTCGTGATGTCCATGTTGTTGAAATTCTGCAGCAGGTTCGTAAGATTTGTGTATTTCCTGAAAAACACGTAGTCTTCACGTAATTCAATATGGAGCTTGCAATCAAAAATTAGATGATGTTCGTCCTCAATTTTGTTGCAAGTAGTGCATCTGTTAAACGCATTTTGAAAAAGAAGTTTTAGCAATATGTGTGGTCTACTAAGAGTCGATTTATTATCTTGATGTTACTTGGGTTGAGACGACTGCATTTGTACCACTGAATTTTTGGAGGTTCGGGGAAAAGTTTTGCGAAATATTTGTCTTTTGTAGTCTTCGCACCACTCCTTCCATAGTACACATTGGATACGTTGTTGAGCTTCTCTTATAGAGAAAGGCGAGTGTACAGTAATCCCTCGATTTACGTCGTGATTGGTTCCGGAATTTGACGACGTTAATCGAAACAACGTAAACCGAATTAAATATATAAACAAACATATAAACAACAAAAAAATATCAGGGTTTAAAAATTAAGTTCATAAACAAATGAAAACCCGTTACGTTGTACACATATAAAAAAATCGTCACTTCGACAATTGCGTTATATATGTAATATCAATGAAAATTTGACGAATATTCGGTAAGAATTTCAGAAATAAATGTTTCGTTGTGTTTCACTTATGGAAGACGTTTCTGATAAAGTTGACAAAAAATCGACGACGTAAATCGAATGGCGACGTAAATCAAAGTTGGATGGAACAAAAAATTTGACGACGTAAATCGAAACAACGTAAACCGAGGAGACGTAAATCGAGCTGCATTTCACAACCAACTAGAGCAGCATGTTTTGCGAAAAAATCGAACTGTTGATTTATTTTGAATTAAATATTGTTAACCATGTAGTTGTTGGCAGAGTTAGCGGAAAGTACTAAACATGCATTTTTGCTGTCTGAGAAAATTGCCGCTTTGGTGATACCTTCTTCAATTATCAGATCTATTGCCTTATCAATTGCATGCAGTGCACCAGTAAGGTATGAAACCTTGTCCCTAATGGTGAAGAGAAAGTAGTGATTTGAGGAAATCTTGCAGACAGCACAACCAATAGTTTGCTCTTGGACTGAATCATTTGTGGCCAAATGGAGTACCCTTCGGATTTAAGGTTTTGTATGGGTCCCAACACAGTCTGGTTATATAGACACCCTTCGGATTGCAGTTCATTCACTTTTTGTAAAAAAAAGATTTGAAACAAAAGCTTTTTATGCTGTGTTTGTTCTCCTGAAATAGGTTGACTATGTTTTCTACTTTAGGTGAGGCAGACACTAAGTCATTTACAACCAAATTGTCAAATATATGTTTAAATTTGAGGTAGACCATCCCTAGACTTGTTTTGCTCGTAGCTGACTCAGAAATGTTCTAATATACCATGCGGTTGTTAGTTTTTAGGCTAACTAATTCTTTTGCTGCCAAAAGGTGTGCTCTCTGTGAGGGTGGTAGCACACCGGCTAGACTGTTGATTTATTTTGAATTAAATATTGTTAACCATGTAGTTGTTGGCAGAGTTACGGAAAGTACTAAACATGAATTTTTGCTGTCTGAGAAAATTGCCGCTTTGGTGATACCTTCTTCAATTATCAGATCTATTGCCTTATTAATTGCATGCAGTGCACCAGTAAGGTATTAAACCTTGTCCCTAATGGTGTAGAGAAAGTAGTGATTTGAGGAAATCTTGCAGACAGCACAACCAATAGTTTGCTCTTGGACTGAATCATTTGTGGCCAAATGGAGTACCCTTCGGATTTAAGGTTTTGTATGGGTCCCAACACAGTCTGGTTATATAGACACCCTTCGGATTGCAGTTCATTCACTTTTTGTAAAAAAAATTTTGAAACAAAAGCTTTTTATGCTGTGTTTGTTCTCCTGAAATAGGTTGACTATGTTTTCTACTTTAGGTGAGGCAGACACTAAGTCATTTACAACCAAATTGTCAAATATATGTTTAAATTTGAGGTAGACCATCCCTAAACTTGTTTTGCTCGTAGCTGACTCAGAAATGTTCTAATATACCATGCGGTTGTTAGTTTTTAGGCTAACTAATTCTTTTGCTGCCAAAAGGTGTGCTCTCTGTGAGGGTGGTAGCACACCGGCTAGGGCATAGACGACATGAATTTGTGTGACACTACCCTACGGGAAATTGTTGCAAATTGCCACTGACGGACCTATCATAGGACTGGTACAGGTGATCCAGTTTGTCGCAGTTTTTAAATAGTCACAATTTCATGATTTCCATACGCGCTTGATATAACAATCTTATTGGATATACACATTTAGTGAAGTAGGATCACCAGAACAACAATTGTTCAACATATTTCAAAAGTTTTTCATTTTTGGTGCGATTCGGATAACCAAAATGAAAGATTCCTAAGAGTTTGTCCGAGACTGCTTCATGAGGACCTCTCTATGGAGTGCTACTACAAAAATGTCCCAGGACGTGCCCTTAGGAACTAGTCCAAGACGTGTCCTAAAGTGTAAATTTACCCCGTCAATGACAAACCCATGTAAAAGTAACATGTTAATAAAAGTTTATATGTATTAGTGGAATATGATATGTAGGAAGTAGAGGTGTGCACGTGAGTAATAGTTTACTCACGCTCACGCACACTCACGAAAAGAAAATTTGTACTCACACTCACGCACGAAAACGTCGTGACTCACGAAAAATATCGTGACTCACGAATAATTTTATGATTAATTTACCTTACCGAAGTGTCTGAAAACATGAGCATTATTAAAATCGAGAGTGTTATTAAACTCTTAACATCCCAGGTGTCACTACAATTGTAATTGAATTTAACTCTTAAGCGTTTTGTGTTGGTGAGCAGGAATATTTTCGTGAGTGTAATTCGTTACTCACGCACACTCGCGAAGATATTATCTTCGTGACTCACGCTCACGCATGACATTTTGGTTTGTTATTCACGCTTACGCACACACTCGCTGTTGTCATGAGCGTGACTCACGCACACTCTCGCTGTTGTCATGAGCGTGAATCACGCACGACTTACGAAGATTTTCGTGAGTCACGACAATTTCGTGTCACGTGCACATCTCTAGTAGGAAGTAACTTCGTAAATGACCAATATTGGCTCGATTATAACGGATCAAATAATAAAAATCTGATACATTTAGTTTAAGTAAATAAAAAAATAATTTTTTTTTGACTGTAGGTTTAATTTGGCAATATAATGGCTTAATATAACACTTTTTATCAATATATTTCAATACAATTGCACAATTTCATAAAACTGTCAATATCTTTAGTTTTGCTTTGTTAAAGTCGTATTTACGATGCTTCAAGCCTATGACAACTTATTCACTTGTAATACTATTTCGACATTGTAGTGCGGCATATTCTGTTGGAAGTATCAAATTGGTATAATTTTTAAGACAGACCTGAGTATAATAACATAAATTGCTAAAATGACGTGGGAGCCGCGAGCTGATGGTTTACAACAAATCATAACCATTCTTAAGGAATCACAGTCGCCCAATACGGCTACACAAATGGCCGTTCAAATGGTAAGTTTCCAATTATATCATATTTTTGTCCTTCATTGCATTAAACATCTTGTATTTTTGTATGTTCAGAAATTGGAAGAATTAAACCATTATCCAGATTTCAATAACTACTTGATTTATGTTTTAACGAAACTTAAAACAGAAGATGAACCTACGCGCTCATTGAGTGGATTGATTTTAAAAAATAATATTAGAACTCATGGAAACAGTCTACGCCCTGAAATAGTCGAGTACATAAAACACGAATGTTTGGAAGCAATTGGTGATACATCACCGTTGATTAGAGCGACAGTTGGTATTTTAATTACGACCATTGCTAGCAACGGTGGCTTACACAATTGGCCACAACTCTTACCTTCTCTATGTGATATGTTGCATTCCCAAGACTATAATGTTTGCGAGGGAGCTTTTAGCGCTTTGCAAAAAATTTGCGAAGATCACGCTGAAGTTTTGGATTCGGCCGCACTCAATCGTCCCTTGAATGTAATGATACCAAAATTCTTACAATATTTTAGTCACAATAGTCCCAAGATTCGTTCGCATGCTATAGCATGCATAAACCAATTTATTATGATACGATCCCAAGCCCTGATGTTGCATATCGATACTTTTATCGAAAGCCTTTTCAATCTATCATCTGACGACGATCACGAGGTCCGTAAAAATGTATGCCACGGCTTAGTGATGCTGTTAGAGGTACGAATGGATCGCTTATTACCACATATGCCCCAAATTATAGAATACATGTTGATGAGAACTCAAGATTCTGATGAAGGTGTTGCTTTGGAAGCATCCGAGTTCTGGCTTTCGTTGGCCGAGCAAAGCATATGCAAAGAAGTTTTAACACCTTATTTGTCCCAGTTGGCGCCAATTTTGGTAAAGGGAATGCGTTATTCTGAAATTGATATTATTTTACTTAAGGGAAATGTTGAAGAAGATGACATGGTTCCTGATCGTGAGGAAGATATACGACCAAGATTTCACAAATCAAGAACACATACTATTAAATCTAATGAAACCGGCTCTGGAGCAGACGATGAAGACGAAGACTTCGATGATGGCTTGGATGATGACAGTTCACTATCTGAGTGGAATTTGAGAAAATGTAGCGCAGCCGCCTTGGATGTTTTGGCAAATGTTTTTCGTGAAGATTGTTTGCCAATAGTTTTGCCTATATTGAAGGATACATTGTTTCATCAAGATTGGGTTATCAAAGAAAGCGGTGTACTTGCACTTGGGGCTATTGCGGAAGGTTGTATGCAAGGCATGATTCCGCATTTACCGGAGCTAATACCATATTTAATCAGCTGTTTGTCCGATAAGAAGGCGTTGGTACGATCCATAACATGTTGGACGCTGTCCCGTTATGCGAATTGGGTAGTTAATCAGCCCCATGACCAATTTTTGAAGCCCTTAATGGAAGAACTACTGAAGCGTATCCTGGACTCCAACAAACGTGTACAGGAAGCCGCTTGTTCCGCCTTTGCAACTTTGGAGGAAGAGGCTTGTACAGAACTCGTTCCCTATCTAGAATACATTTTGCAAACTTTAGTATTTGCCTTTTCAAAATATCAACACAAAAATTTGCTGATTCTTTATGATGCTGTTGGTACATTGGCCGATTCTGTTGGGCATCACTTGAACAAGCCCCAATATATTGACATTCTGATGCCACCGTTAATAGAAAAGTGGAATTTACTCAAAGACGATGACAAGGATTTATTTCCATTGTTGGAATGCTTGTCCAGTATAGCTACCGCATTGCAATCTGGTTTTTTGCCTTATTGCGACCCTGTTTATAGAAGATGCATATCGTTAATTGAACAAACAATCAATCAGGACATGGTACGTATACATATTTTATAAACCTGGGTACGTATACATATTTAATAATAAAAATTTTTAGGCTTGTAAACAGAATCCTGGCATTGACCATCCTGATAAGGAACGAATGATTGTGGCATTAGACTTACTCTCTGGCTTGGCTGAAGGTTTAGATGGGCATATTGAGTCGTTGGTGGCAAATAGTACCATAATGCAATTATTGTACCAGTGCATGCAAGATGTCCTCCCGGAGGTATGTTGGTGAAATACTTTGAATAAAAAACAGATAAAGTATAAATAATTTTAGGTTCGTCAATCGTCATTCGCTTTATTAGGAGACTTAACTAAAGCTTGTTTCCAACATGTTCATCCATTTATGTCAGAATTTTTCCCTATATTGGGTCAAAATTTAAATCCCGACTATATTTCAGTTTGTAATAACGCAACATGGGCTATTGGTGAAATATGTATGAAGCTGGGTAGGATAGTGCAATATACGATAAATGATATATTTTAAACTTCCTATGGTTTTTGTTTTAGGTGAAGAAACAAGGCAATTCATTCAACTTGTGCTAAAAGAGTTAATTATAATTATAAACCGACCGAATACTCCCAAAACTTTATTGGAGAACACAGGTAATTCAACTACATATCAAATTGATGTGTCGATGTTAGATCAAAGTTCGTTGTCACAGTGTTTTAGTATTTCGAAGCAATCTGTTTTCAAGAAAGGATAATGAATTTCATAACATTGAAATGTACAATATTTTGGAAATTTTGTTCAGGAAATAACGCATAATTAACTTATTGTCATTTTATCTACACAGAAAAATATGGTTCCAATATTTTTTTCTGTGTATATGTTATTACTAATAATTCAATATCGGTTAAATATATCGGACATTATAAAGGGAATGTGTTTGAAATCGCAGTAGGGTGTATATTTTTATTATTTTGCATAATATTCGTATTAAGACATTTTTGGAACCCTCCTTCGACAATCAGTATTACGAAGTGTAATTTTTATTTGGCCTGTTTCGGCTTTTTATATTACGTTGTTGCATAAATAAATGAATAAAAAAATCAATACTCAGCCATATCAGTGAAACTTTGGAAATCAATAATATTCACTTTAGATAGAAATCTTCTTAAAACTCGACATAAACGCTTCTCTATAGGAGTTTGTTTACTAGTTTATTTGCAATCATAAAAAATATGAATATATATAAGAAAAGTGTATCATCATACTAACGACAAAGGTTTTCGGTCTAAATTGATTTTAACATAGAAATAGTTTATATAAGATATCAAATATTACGGCGTGTTAAAATTTTGGAGAATTTCGATATTATCTGATGTAATTGTCTTTAGAAGATTAGAAAGACATTGCACACCGAAAATTGTTCAACTTGGATTATCAAGGTACAGGTGAATACTATGTGTTTAATTAATGTTCACCTGTTCCAAACCTCACGCCTAACACGCAGCCGCGGGTTTCGTATTTAAGAAGATGTATGCAGTTTTAATCCATTATATAGATATTTTGACCAGTTATGGAATATATCAACAACAACAGCGTCAATGTATCACGTCTGGAGAATTTACAAAATACGCTTAGAGATGTCGACAACGGTTTACTTAAAGTAAAAGGAGTTTTTGTGTCAATGTCTGGAGACATCACAAAATTCGTCAAGCTACCAAACTTAAAACTTCTAAAAGCATACGTTAAGTCTACACTATTTTTGGTTGTGAAATGTGAATGGTCGCTAATACTATCACCAATTTATTGCGTTTGTAGATCGATTCCTAAGAAAAATTCTAAGCATATGATAGCCTAGGATTATAAATAACGATAGACTGTGGCAGGTTACTCGCTAAAGCAAAACCTCGAAGTCGCAACTGCTACACTGGGGCATAGGTTCGGATGGTTTATAGAAATAAGATAGGTTAAATTTTAACATACATTTGTCCCCTCCACTTCCACTTAGTGGAACACTTTGTTGGTTCGTCCATATAATGCATTTCCAGAAGAAGAGTACATTTAATTTCTTTTTTGTGTTTGTAGGTTTGGAATGGTAGAATTGGTGTTTTTGTTTTTGATAGATTTACTCCAATTTTCATGAAGTTCCGTTAGTGCTACATTAACTCACGATCTTATAAACCGGACTATCGGCATATCTGTCATTTTGCCTATATATTCCATATGTCAGTTAGAAACATAACTGTTGAAATTTTTTCAGTTAAAGCCTAACGGAGCTACATGAAAATGGCCGTTAATTGTTGTTCATGGTGCTTCAATTGATTTTTGGTTTTGGGTTTTGCTTGGATTCCTTTTTTGTTTTCCCTTCAACGCGGTTTTATGTTGTTCGTAGCTTTCACTTTAGCTTCATTGTATGACATTATTTTAATTGCCTTTATTTTAAAAATGTCCTATAATTAGTGGACAACATGACAGTTTTCATTGTTGGATTTATGTTGGTGGTTAAAATTATGACATACAATTCTTGTACAGAGGATTAGGTGATGTAATGTAGTTTCACCTATTTTGCACATATAAAGTTGTACAGTATGCACTCTTATTAATTTTGGATATCATTTCCCCTTTTTCTCTTAAAACATATTGTTCAAATTCCTTGAGTCCAACAGCGATTTATTTTGAAAAACTTGTACAAAGTGAATAACTTCCTCTTTAAAACATCGTTCTTTAATTATTATTAAGGGGAATTCTACGTTAAATATTATAATTAACTGCATTTAATGTATAGGTTTTAGTAGAATATATAATTTTTAATATGTGAGTGATATTTTATTTTTTCAGGTAATAATTCTATATATATTGCTCTTCTTTGAGAATCGGTTGACAATTACTAAATAAATTACAAAATATATAATACAGCACAGATGCACACCTGTGTACTTCATAAATTTCTTTTGTGTTTTTAGTCCCTTAAGGTGGGTATTAAGTTCCGAGTTCAACCATAAAAATCGCCATTTGTCACGATTAATTTTCTTTAATAATCCACTATTATCTCTATGAAAAGTTGCTTGGGGCTATTACCCATCAATTTTATTCTGTTTTTGAAGATTTATTTCTGATTTTAGCGGCTAAACTCGAACTTAGTACCCACCTTTACGGTTTAATTATCGACGTAAAATTGACTTAGCATCAGATAACGATATAGAACTTCCTTAAATTTTTAGCGAAAATTGTAGAAGTTCATTGAAAAACATTCCTTTGATAATGTCCGTTATTATTTGTTTACAATATTACATTACTATTACCTTGTTTTGCTGAGAACCTTTGAGAATATAACCACAACGTTGTTTCTAAACAATATTTATTTATAAACTATTGTTTATATGTTTATCTTAGCAAACAAGACAACAACATCCGCGTTTTTTCTATATATTTCTCTATCTCGTGGCTTCGATTATCCCTAAGGTCTCCAATATGTTGATCTCAGTGTAATACTGTTAAAACGTTAAGTTGTAAAATGCTGTTTAGAATTAGACGGTGGTCATCGAAGCCACATCCCTCTAATATAAAATCATAATTTAAATTGTTTTAATTTACTTATACTTTTAATTTTCGTTCTGTTCTTTTATAGCAATAACTATTGGTCGTCTAGGTTATGTGTGCCCAGTTGATGTGGCTCCTTATTTGCCAGAATTTGTAAGACAGTGGTGTGTAAAGCATTCAATTTTAGTTTAATTGATTATGAAGTGTGCTTAAATTGTATTATTGTATTATTGTTTGAAGTTCATCTTTTTGATTTTGAAAAAATACCAAAAAACCATTAATTTAAACACTTGTGTACAATCTTGATTTTCTTTCATTTAGGTGTACATCTTTGCGGCACATAAGAGATAATGACGAAAAAGATTCGGCATTTCGTGGCATGTGCCATATGATCACTGTCAATCCAGCAGGTGTCGTACCCGATTTTATCTTCTTTTGCGACGCCATAGCATCGTGGGTTAATCCGCCACAAGATCTACATCAAATGATACAAAAGGTATTTGAAAAAGATGCAATGTTATGCAATGTATATTTCTTTACTATCCTTTGTTCTAGATTTTACATGGATTCAAAACTCAAGTTGGGGAGGAAAACTGGCGTCGTTTTGTGGATCAATTCCCTCCAACATTATCCGAACGTTTAGTGGCCATGTATAGCATCTAAACAAAAATAGTGTTGTATATAACACACGGATTTGTTTAGTGAAGTTAAGGAAAACAGGACAAATGCAAAAATATGAGGATGAATGGGATACCATATACCGAAATAGTTTAATATTTGTCATTTTCTTGATTTTTACACGACACTATTTTCGATTTATGTTTTAGAGTTATGATCACAGGATTAAAAAAACATTCGTGAACGGAGCAAAATAATATAATTGATACAAATGAAAAGGTCTAACCATAAAGACATTAAATATTAAAATAAATTACGATATACTGTTAATGTATTCTATTAATGTCTCATCAAAAAATACTTAAGAAGATTAAAATCCATAGCTATTAGAAAGCAAACAACATTATACTAACAACCACACAATATGCAATATATGCTTTAGAATTACAACATCATACATATAGATAGAGATCATTGCATTGTGACTTCCCACTAGAATCTCATTCAGTGATCTAACAAATTTCATTTTAAAATTAATTTCATTATTAAATTTTGGTTAAACGCAATCTCCAGCGTTAGTGTACTTCAGAAAATAGTTTTGTCTAGTTAAAAGTTTTTTAAGATGGCCATTTACAATGTATTTTGTAAATGTATCGTTTATGAATTCATTAATGCCTCTACAGATGACCTTTTGTCTTATCGTAATGCGAAAGCAATTTTGAACTAAGAGATGGCATGATGGCTTACGAACGATATGGAATGAATGAAGTACTTCTTAAAAACTTGTTCATGTAAAGTAAAAATGGTCATTGAGGAATCACTAGACAAGAAATATTATACCATATATTAATTTTGTGTGTATGCAGCATACTACGTTTTAGTTTGCTTTTTCATAAGATGTTTAACTCAATTGGAAATCATTTAATTATTTTTTTCTAATGTATATCACAAGCGTAGGAAACAATACATTTGTACATAAATACCATGCTTTTCTTTTAATTTTCTCATTGATTTATTTGGATGCATAAAATATAATTTTCCTTAGTATTCAAAAGTGTATTAACAAAAATCGTCGTATCGCGTTTAAATCTTTTACATGAAAAACAATAATTAAAATTTTTGAGAAATGTGTTTTAAACATTGTTCTCAAATAAAATAGTAGAGCTCAGAAATAAACATTTTGTATATTCTGCGCTTGAAATTGTATTGTCGCGTTTCGGGTCTCGTCGGTTTCGCGTTCGCGTTTTAATTCGTCGCTCGGTCGGTTGCAAAAATAATTCGTCGTTCGTTCGTAACTAAAGTCGTATTAAAGAATATGCGCGTTAAAGATAAACAAATTATTTTGCGAAGTTAATCAAGTCTCTAATTTACTTACAATTAAAAAAGAATAGTATTATAAATATACGTTATAATTTGCATAGATTTTATTTACAAAATTTTTACTTAGATATTGTTTTAACAACATCTGTGGCCACACGAAAAATGTGTTTCATTTCTACCATTATGACACATAAATATTGTTTTAAAACTGAATTATTTTAATTAATTAGAAGTCACATACTAATTCATAATTCATTAAAGAGAAAGTCCTCTAAGGAGTTCTCTGTAAATTCCGATCTGATTTTTTTTAACAAAAGGAAAACAAAAGACTTATTTTTTATAATTATTATTAAAACAGTATATGTAATAAATATAGTAAAGAGCATATAAACTTTTTGTGTTTTAACAAATAAATAACAAATTAAGGGGAATATCAAACAAAATTATCAATACGTATTATATAAACAAATGCTTCGGTTTCGCGTCGGGTATAAATAAAATGAATCTCCGCCCCGGATTCTAAATATAATCGTACACAAATAGACGTCGCATAATTTGTACATAATAAAAACTAAATTAGTATAATATAACAATCGTGATTTCGTAAGTACCTAAACCAAATTCACCGCGGAATTTGGTCGCGTTCGCGTTTTTCTCGGGTAATTAAGTAAACATAAGATAATAGTGATAAACATAATAAACCAAACTATTTTCATAGAAATAAATTTATACAATGCCCAAATAGAAAAAAAGTCAAAAATTCACTTTTAGTTTTTCTTAAGCTCTCGTTTTTATCCTAAAAATCTGCATACACCTTTCGACATTTGCAACAGTTGGAGAAATTGTATTCTTTGTCCATATAATTATATAATAAGAAATATTTAACTCCTAAAGAAATTGTTTGCATCATTAGCTATAGAAGAGATATATATATTAAACCGTAATAATAAAATGCATAAGAACAAATTGTAAGAAATGTATACCATCTATGGCATTATAAAGTTTTCTTCAATATCCACAATCCCTCACAAATAAATGTAATCTTATTACAATTAATACGGTATGTGTTTTATTGGGAAACAAAACTAACACTATCACTAATAATGGAAACCTAAATATAAATGGTTAGTGGCAGAGAAGATGGTATCAGTGTTGGGCGTTTTTCAATAATTTTTTATTCAAATAACAAATCATTTTTTATTCGTTATTTTTCATTTGAAATTTTTTGAAATCAAATTTCAACTGTTATCTGTTTATTTGTGTCACATATAATTATTCGTCATTCGTTAGTTGTTATTTGTTTTACAAATAATAATTTTTTTGAATAGAAAAAAAATAAATTGAATTTATTGAATTCTGATAAAATAATCTTTTTTTTGAGGCGATAATTGTCTTTATAACTAGGAATGGAACCGGAAGGTACAACACCCAAAAATAGTGATTCAAGTGAATCTGGTTTTTCCATTTTTGATGGAAAATTCTACAGAATTTTAGAAGACGGAGTAAAGAATATCAGTGCTGTGTGCGTGAAATGTGAGCCTGATTTTGTTAAGATAAAAGGAGAGAAAAATTCAACATCAAACTTCATATCTCACCTTAAGAGGCGACATGGTAAGGATGCGTTTGAAGAGTACCAGAGCTATAAACGCCTTAAACGTTCTCAAGCGAAGGAGGTAATGAGAAAAATTTTTGTTCACATACGTGTATTATTTGAAATTTTATTTGAAACTTTCGAATAACAAATAAAAAGATCACAAATAAACGAATAAAAAAATTATTTGTTATTCCAAATAAAAACTAAATGGAATTTATTCGTTATTTAGAATAAATTTTGCCCAACACTGGATGGTATCCGATATCGATTTTATTTTCAAATTTGAATTCAAAGATTTATTTAATGAATTAAGCGCTCTTGGACCATACATTGATACCTTACTAACAGCAAAACTACAGCATTAACAAAATTGTAAAACAAAAAAAGAAAAAAACAATTTAAATTACATGCATTGCGCAGATGACTGTTATGAAGCATTAAGTTTTGATTTAAGGATTGGATTCATTATTACGAGTGAACTAAAATATGCTTCCAGTTATAATAAAACTTGCCGTAAAAGTTATAATTTCGTTCTATTTTTACAGATTTGATTTCGATATTAGCGGCTAATGGTGAGTACTAAGTTCGAGTTTAGCCGCTAAAATAAAAAAACACTTAAAAAAGTATAAAATCAATAGTCTTTGGCAAATTTTAATATAACTTGATGGGGAAAACCTTTTATAAAATTTTTATTCTTTAAAATGGATTAGCAAAGAAAAGTAATCGTGAAAAAATGACGATTTTAAGGTGGTTAAGGTTCGAGTTCAGCCGCTAAAATCACCATTTTAAACTATGCAGCGCCAGTGTGGACACCGCAGACTAGTGATACGCAGTGGAATAACATACAAACCTGTCAGAACGCTGCCCTTAAAACTGCGACTGGGTGTCTCCGCAGCACACCCCTGGATCACCTTTATGTGGAGACAAAGATCATCCCTGTGCGAAGACACAACTACATGTTGTCAAAGCAGTATCTCCTGGGTTGTTATCGCAGTAATCATCCAAACCACCATCTCATGGATGCACAACCACCACCCAGGAACGTAAGGGTTGATATACATAATCTAGAGCGCGAGATCCAGCGCTACAAAAGAGAACCTCTAGATTAAGCAGCGTACCAGGCAGGTTTGAACAGGATTCATGAGGATACTGTAGCTGAAGCGGTGAGAAGCTACAAGGTTAATCCTGTTCTCGGAGTCCGTCCACCGCCCATAGCACCGGAGGAAAGAGACCTCCCACGGCAGACTAGGGTAGTTTTAGCCCAGTTAAGATCAGGCAAGTGCAGCCGCCTCAATTCCTATTTATCAGTGATTGATAGCAGCGTAGCTGACGTATGTCCAATTTGCAATCAAGGGCCACACGAAACGCGTCATCTTTTCTCTTGCCCAGCTAAACCAACCCGACTTACCGCCAGGTCACTCTGGACGCACCCCACCTTAGTCGCAGAGTTCCTCGATCTGGCCACAAGCTGAAGTACCAAAGCGTATAACATAAAAATGGATGAAATCACAATAAACTGTTACAACAACAACCATTTTTCATGATTAATTTTCTTTAATACACCATTTTAAACAATATAAACTTTGTGAAAAATTGCTTTGGGCTATTCCCCATCAAATTATAATAAAATGTGCATCAAATAGGTATAATTTTAAAAACCTTTAAGGTGGGTATTAAGTTCGAGTTTAGCCGCTAAAATCGTCATTTTTCACGATTACTTTTCTTTAATAATCCATTTTAAGGAATACAAAGTTTGTGAAAATTTTCTTTGGGATATTCCCCATCATGTTATACTGAAATCTGCAAACAAATATGCATAATTTTATGGCATTTTTTCTGATTTAGTTTTCACTTTAGTGATTTTTGATTTTAGCGACTAAACTCGAACTTAATAACCACCTTTAGCGGCAAAACTCGTACGTAATATCTGCCTTAACTCGAACTTAATACCCAGATTTACGCTCTATGAAAACCATTTTCGCTATATTCAGCTATTTCGCTCCTTTTTGTGCGTTGAACAATCAGATTATAAAGACTTATTGTATCAAACTTTGAGAAGAAAATGCGCGGCATTGACATGGGGAACGAAATTGAAAAAGGAACTCCCAACTCTACTGTAAAATAAGTGTGTGTAGCGAAAGACATTCATATCCGGCCTGATAAACCGAATCGGGAGGGAGGGAGATATATCCCTGCCAACATTTTTTGAATTTGGGGGCGCTTCTGAGAATCCCCACTACGTCGAAAACAATCATATACGACATCAAAAACTCGTCGGAAAAGCGCCGTCACTATTGAGAAGTTGTACCACGCCAAGTTACTACGAAAAAGTTTCTCATCAGTGCAATTATTAGGTGCCTATTTAGATCAATTTCGAAGGACGCCAATAAGAACCCCTGCAAACTATCAGAAAAAGTGCATTTTAAGGTAATTGTAGAAGAATCATTGTGGTCAAGTAAAACACGATTGTGTAGATGTTTATTGATTTGATTAAACATTTATAATTTCTTATAAATATAACATTTTTCGGTTTATCTCATCACATTTAACATAATTTTTTGCATTAATAAAAGAATGATGTTGAGTTTTAAGTAGCAAGTTAAATATTGCAGCGTCTATCAGCCAGTTTATTTTCGATGGAGACAGCGTGCCTGGAAAAATATTTGAAAAACGATCACTTTATTCTATTTGGAAAGTCGAAAATTGTTCACCATATACCTTTCACAATTTTAAGCGTAATATCTATGTTTTCAGAACTTTATTTTCGTCTTTATTTAAATAAAATATAACAAGCTGGTTGCGCTTGGCGTTTCACAAAAAATAAAATGGCTCTTCTAACAGTAGTGATGGCAAAATACTTTCATGTACATTTTGTACTTTTTGATATGCTTCCCCCATCACAGTTCGCGATGGTTGTGGTGACATTTACGAGTCTGTGGTAGCGATGAGGATGAAATGGAACTTTGAAATGCTGGCAGGGATGTTTAGCCAGCCTCCCCCACCGTGACAGTCTCACCTGCATCGCCAAGTGGGGGTCGGTCGTGGTCAGTGGCATGTGTCCGTATCTCACGGAGTCATTGACAATGACCCCACACCGTGACAGTTATCACCTGTATCTCCAAGTGGGGGTCGGTCGTATATAAAATTCTACATCACTACTGAAAATTTCAATGTCATATGTTGTTTACTTGTTAAGCTGCATTATGTTAAAGTTAAAAAATTTTTGAGCTATTCGCGCAAAGTAGTGTTTTTTGAAATTCGGTATATTTCGGAGCCTAATATATAGTATTTCGCAAACCAAAAGTAATATTTTCACTATGGAATCTTCAACCTCTGGTATTTTAGCGTTGTTCTACAAAAATTGTGTAAACAAAAAATGTGTATAAATATTTTGAAAAAATATTTTAAAATGTGTCTAAATTTTGGCTAGTTTCAAAATATTCTTGGATATTTAAACATGAATGGGGTCACTTGGCGTTAGAATATTAATGTTTTAATAAACTACAATTCCTAGGCTTTCATATTAAGTAATAAAATGTTGCGCGTTTTTGCGCGAAATTTTTTTTATTAAATTAACTGTGAAAATAGTCACTCAAGCAAAAAACACGAGTTTTTGTCTTTTCTTTGCTTTTTCTTCGTTTTCTTTGTTATAACTGTTATTTTTAAATATCCCCTGCCAGCATTTCAAAGTTCCATTTCATCTTCATCGCTACCACAGACTCGTAAATGTCACTACAACCATCGTACTGTGATGGGGGCAGCATATCATAAAGTACAAAATGTACTTCATACATGTATTTTGCCATCACTACTTTTACAAAAGCCATTTTATTTTTTGTGAAACGCCAAGCGCAACCAGCTTGTTATATTTTATTTAAATAAAAACGAAAATAATGTTCTGAAAACATAGATTTTACGCTTAAAATTGTGAAAGGTATATTGGTGAACAATTTTTGATTTTCCAAATGGAATAAAGTGATTGTTATTCAAATATTTTACAGACACGCTGCCTCCATCGAATAAAAACACTGGCTGATAGACGCTGCAACATGTAACTCGCTACTAGTAACTCTACATCATCATTAATGCAAAAAATTATGTTAAATGTGATGTGATAGTGGTATAAATGTTATATTTTTAAGAATTTGTAAATGATTACTCAAATTAATAAATATCTAAACAAACGTGTTTTACTCGACCACAATGATTCTTTTACCACTATCTTAAAATGTGCTTTTTCTGATTGTTTAGAGGGTCTCTTATTGGCGTCGTTCTAAATTGATCTATAAAGGCACCTAATAATTGCACTCATGCGAAACCTGTTTGTAGTAACTTGGCGTGGTACAACTTCTCAATAGTGACGGCGCTTTTCCGACGAGTTTTTGATATCGTATATGATTGTTTTCGACGTACTGGGGATTCTCAGAAGCGCCCCCAAATTCAAAAAATGTTGGCAGGGTCGTTAGCAACTGTGTGTTACAATGGTAAAGGTGAGTATTAAGTTCGAGTTTAGCCGCTAAAAGTGAAAACTAAATCAGTAAGAAAAATGCATGAAATTATCCATATTTGTTGCAAATTTTATTATAACTTGATGGGGAAAAGCCCAAAGCAAATTTTCACAAAGTTTGTATTCCTTAAAATGGATGATTAAAGAAAAGTAATCGTGAAAAAATGACGTTTTTAGCGGCTAAACTCGAACTTAATACCCACCAAAAAATTCGACCAGAACATTTTTTAAAAGGGGGCGAACATTTTTTAAAAGGGGGCGTGGCACCGCCTTATTTCACCTTGGATGTAACTCATACTGTACGATCAACATATATACCAAATCTCATATTCATACCCCTGATAGTTCATGAGATATATCCGTTCCAAGTATAGCCACGGTCTATTAGCAGAACATGTATAGCCAAGGATTATTACCAGATTAACAGTACAACATTGGGAAAGTTTCATGACAGTCGGTCCATTACTATGGCCGCCATAGCGTAGGAAGGCCTCTGGGGAGGGGGCTTAGACCCCCCCAGAAAAATTTTAGCCCCCCCCAGAATTTGAAAACCTATTTACGATTTTACATTTTTATAAAAATTAAACAAGTATATACTCGTACAACGCACAAAGTTCCACTAAAGCCTTTCATGCTCAATCGAATTACTTGGGTTGTGGTAGAAGTCTAATATTTATGAAATAAAGCTGTGGTTGAACTTATGATTTAGTTGAATAAAAAATAGTAATTGATATAAAAACTATCCTTTCATAAATTAATATCTTAATAATGCTGCAAAAAAGCGTCGCCAAAAAAGAAGTGAAAATGTTCTTTTTGGGTCTGGAAGTGGTACAAAATTGGCGGAGAAGCAATGAATGTAATATGAACTTGTCATAGAACGAATGTCCACCGTTTCAACCGCCGTTGCAATGAATTTGCATCACTTCTTAAGGTGTGAACCGAATTCAGTGTTTTGAATGTGAATTAAAAATTTTGTAATATTTTCCCAAGTAAATAATTTTTATACTTTTTTATGATGTTTAATGCATTCTAACGCTTGTTTGAAACGTTTTCCCTCGAATATTTTCAAATATTGTAGATTTTTCTATAATGGATTTAGCATTTTTGTGGCAAAATATTTGTACCATTTTATTTATTCTTACTCTTTTTTTAAACTATTTGAAAAAAGAAAACAAAAAATTACGCATAAAAATATAAAAAAAATAAAGTAAAAAAACTTCCTGTGTAGTTAAAATAGTTAACTTCTTTGTGAGGACATTTTTGGAAGTGCTTTTAAAGTTGTGCCTTTAGAACAACTCCCAATTTTTTGCTGGGAAAAGTGTGGAACTACCCTTCGGGAAATGGATCAACCACAGAACTGGTACAGGACTAGTCCCTGGTGTGTATGGACCAGTCCCAGTTCTGGTCAAAACGTATGGAAGGGACCGTCCACTTTAACATGGGTTTGTCATTGACGGAGTAAACTTACATTTTAGGACGCGTCATGGACTCATCCCAAAGGACACGTTCTGGGACAATTTAGCAGGAGCAACCCATAAACAGGTCCTCAGGAACCAGTCTCGGACAAACTCTTAGAAATCTCTTTCAATTTGGGCTCCTAAATAATCGAACCCGAAATGAAAAAATAAACTTTTGAAATATGTCGAACAAAAGGTTATTCTGATAATTTTATTTCACTAAATGTGAAAATTGCAACTAACTGGAGCACAGGTTACAGTTCTGTGATAGGTCCGTCAGTGGAAATTTGCACCAATTTCCCGTAGGGTACTTTTAGTTGCTTTATTATAAATTGATTGTCGAGTTATATTGATGTCTATTTTTTTATTCAATTTTATGAAATAAAACATTAGTTGAACCTATAAGTTCAGTCTATAAAGTTTTAGCTAGGGGGGCTATAGCCCCCCCTAGGAAAATTGTCTAGCTACGCTAATGATGGCCGCTAGAGATATTTTTAATAGTGGGAGTGGCACCGCCCACTTTTCCCAAAGATGTGTAGCCTATGTCACTCAGTGATAACGTAGCATTATAATAGTGGAATAATTTTTTAAATCGGATAAGTAGTTTAATTAATCTCCATTTTTTGCGATTTTGCCCCCCTGTGCGGCGTTCCTTTCTCTGGCTCACCTAAGAACTGAGTAGCCAGATAATGTGGTCGTATTCCAACAGCTGGTGGAATCAAAAGGTGGCCTGAGACACCAGGTCTATACCCTGCCAACATTTTTTGAATTTGACGGCGCTTGTGGGAATCCCCACCACGTCGAAAACAATCATATACGACATCCAAAACTCGTCGGAAAAGCGCCGTCACTATTGAGAAGTTGTACCACGCCAAGTTACTACAAAAAAGTATCGCATAAGTGCAATTATTGGGTGCATTTTTTAATAAAATAAGAACGACGCCAATCAGAAAAAGGTCAATAGTTGTAAAAGAATCATAGTGGTCAAGTAAAACACGATTGTTTAGATGTTTATTGATTTGATTAAACATTTATAAATTCTTACAAATATAACATTTACACGACTATCACATAAAATTTAACATATTTTTTTGCATTAATAAAATAATTATGTTCACCCAGAAAACAAATTCGTTGCCTCAACCGTATTATTTGCCAACCGAAAGCAGGTGGTTCCATCAACTATCAATGATATCTGTCAGCACAACTAACATTTGGCAATTGTAACTACATGGTAGTATGTTGGATCAACTTTGCATTGGTTGTCGCAATTTCATATTAATTGTTTTGTTTCCCAGCGGCGGAATCGAGAAGGACCTTACAAATTCAGGCATGTTTAATGCCTTAAATTGGAAGGAGTTGTGTTTATAAGACATGCATGTGTACTGATTTTACATTCATCGTAGGCATTCTAAAATCAGACCTGTCATTAAGCATTGCGTTTCATTTACTTTTTCATTTTATACACCCAGACATTCTCTTTGCCTTCTTTATAGAAGTTGTATAGCATGGGTGTTAAAATGATGTAGCAAGAGAGTTGTCTTGTGTTCTCGTTTAAAAGAGAGCTTTAAAATTGTTTACATCCCTATTCATTTATAATTAGAATGCATTTGTAATGCCTTTGGAAGTCAAGTGGTTATTTCATATTATGACAGAAAATATTTATGTCAGAAAATATTTTCATTAATTGTCTTTGCATATGTTAATAAACGATAATAAAAGTGCATAATAATTTTGCGGACGCCAATTCACGCCATTCGTTCGTTCAGTTTTGATTTTGTGAAGTACAGACGCGTTCCTTGTTTTGTGTTTTTAAATTTGTGAAATTGTGAAAAATTAAACTTACAGCATGGGTGTTAAAGTTATGCAGCAGGATACCCAGTGGTAAAAAATTCAAATCAATTACCAAACAATCGATTATGTTCTTGCGAAACTTGGAAGATTAAGTAAGTACGTTCTATGTAAATGAAAATTGAGTTTCTTATAATGTATGATCGATTCAATAGGTGGGTATAATAAAATATCATGCCGGTGGCTTTTAACAGAACTTCGGCCGTAACATATGTTTTCAACGACAGTAATACTGGCCCACAATTACAATGCCATCAATGACGAAAGACCTTTTAAGGAATTTAAAGCATTGGATAGTGCTACCTTTGGTAATATTTGTTACATTACTTATAGTTTTTATACTTATTGAGTAATTTAATCTTTTATTTCAGATGCTGTCAAGACGGACGACTGTAGGGTGAAGTACTGTAAGCGGACATCGGAAATCTTTCAAAAATTTTAAGGGTCCCCATTTCCAGAAAGATTGCGTAAAAAAACAAAAATGTCATAAATAAGTATATAGATATTAATTATTACAATAGTATTACATAATAGCCTTATTCTTAAATGTTGTTTCTAAATCTTATTACAAAATATATATTGATGTAATATATAAAACCAATGAAAAGTAGTTATTTCAAAAATTATTTGTGGCATATTTTTAGGAAAAACTATAAAATACAGTCGAAGCTCGGTTTAACGAACGATATATTGTCAGGCCCTTTCGTTATTTAGAAAAATTCGTTAAATCGAACGGGAATATTAAATGTTAACTTTTATTGAAAATCTTACTCCGCTGCTCCTGTCGGCATAGATTGCCGTTTCGACCGAGCAACAAAAAAATTTTTCAGCGGTAGTTTATCCCTCTCACTAATGATGTTGATTTCCTGTGTATTTCATAATTTATCTTCAGCTATAAGACGCAGGTTCCTTGTTATTGAGCTAAATATAGAATCGGGTAGCACTCATTATTAAGAGAAAAATTTACCACCTGTCCAATTGGCAATCCTACGAAATATTGCCACTAACGGACCTATTACAGGACTAGTACCTGTGCTCGAGTTTGTCGTAGTTTTTAAATTTTCATATAATTTATTGATTTCTATACTCTCTTTATTTTAAAATTTTATTTGATCTAGACATTTACCTATGGGCCAACATAGTCCAAAAGTTTTTCTTTCTGATGAAATTTGGATGATCAAAATAATAGCGGTACCTAAGGGTTTGTCCCAGACTGGTTCATGAGGACCTGTCTAGTCCTACTAAGTTCTCCCAGGTCATGTAGTTTGGAATGAGTCCAATCCGTGGCCTGCAGTGTAAATTTATCCCCGTCAATGACAAACCCGTGTTGAAGTGACCGGTCGCTTCCATACGTTTCGGGACTGGTCTATTCACACCAGGGAGTAGTCCTGTACCGGTTCTGTTGTAGATTTATTTCCCGTAGCGAAGCTGCGCCACTCTATCTAACCTAACTTTACCAGTTACCCGGTCATTGAACATGTGTTTTCAAACATTTTAATGGAATCTAAATATCTTAGGAATGCCGTACTTTGTGGACATTTCCTAAGGACTTAAGCCATTCTCACAATCGTCTAATATTGCTGATTTTTTGTTGTTTATTTTCTTAAGATTAAAAGCCTTTTCGTTAAATCGAACGTAAATTTTGTTCAATTGTTCGTTATTTAAGAATTTTGACGTTCGCTAAATTGGATTTTCGCTAAATGGGATATTCGTTAAACAGAGCTTCGACTGTATCATCATCCTTTTATAGTTTACCAACGAATCGGGTGGTAAATGGGAGGTGTTTAGCTCTAGATTACTGTTACAAATACTAAGTAAAACTGTTCTGTTCCATCGTTCCTATTACTGAGTAAAACACAATATTCAATACTCGGCATCCATAACCCTTACGCATCGGTAATGACGTTGTAATGGGATATCATTATGTTTTCGTTTACTTTGTCATGTGGATTGGGAAGTACTTGACTGTCTATGACACGTCAACGTAAAAGTAATACGGAAAATTGATAGGGAAGACCGCCCTGTACTACAGAACACGTAGCGCTGCAACATGCCTGTAATAAGAAGGAGCGAAGGTGTGGTTTTATTTTCAGTAATTATGAAGGAATTCTTATATACACCCCTGTAGAACTCCTTCTGTTTAGAGGGCTGGTGAACGCCCTTTTATGTAAGCTACAAAGAAGGCCTTGCCCTCCAATCTCACCCTATGTTAAATGGAAAGGAAGGTGTAATGTCCTAAGCAGGCCTCTGTAATGCCTAGACAGGCCTGGAAAAAGGCCTTCCAAGCACATGAACTACGCCGCTGGGTTGTTGGTGCAACCGCCCTCGATTGTCTTTACTATTATCCTAACCAAATTCCAATATCAAATGAAAGGGCAGATTATATTGAGATTTTATTAATTTATTACAAGATTTACAATCATAATAAACTACGAAAATAAATACAAAAGGTGCTAACAACAAAGGCTTTTGATCTACATATATGCAGGGACCGTAAATAACTGTTATCCAGAAAATTTAAACTCAAAAACTCTTCATGTTAGAGTCAACGGAGACCTATACTGTCATATACCATAAGATTCATCTCGGAAAGCTCTTTCAGAATCTATGGTGATATTAAAAAAACGCTCCCAACTCCAAAGTTAACGTTTATTTTTCAACGTAAAAATAAAAGGTAATAAATAAAACTCTGTTTAGGAGTTTTATTTTTTCCTTCAGAAAATAATACTCTTTTTTGGAGTATTATTTTTTTCTTCAGAAAATAATACTCTTTTTGGAGTTTTATTTTTTTCTTCGGAAAATAAAACTCTTTTCAGGAGTTTTATTTTTTCCGTCTTAAATAAAACTCATATTCATTTATTTTTCTTTTTTTACAGTTTCTTGTTTTATTGAGTCTATCTCACATAAAGTTTGTATTAATTTATTTGTTTAATTTAACGAACATAATTTATTCCAAATTTTCAACGGAAAGATTTGAACGCAGGTCGCTCAGTACTAATTTTAGAGCAGAGAATGCTCTTTCCACACTGTTTTTAAAGGTTCTTCACAATTCTTCTCCTCATTATTTAGTTCCATATTGTATTCTCGTTTATGCTTGTTGATCAAATGCCGCTTTAAATTGCTAATATGGTCACCTTTAAAAACGCTTTTACACAGCCGGCATACATTTGCATTATCGACTTTTTCGTAAAAATCACGAGAAGTATTATCATAATTGCGACCCATATTCACGATTATAGATTATGCAGTGTGGCAGACAAACGATGTGCTTAAACCATCAAATGAAATACTTAGTGACAATAAATTTGGCGAACATAGCAAGGCCTACTTCCACAAATGAGTTTTATTTAAGACGGAAAAAATAAAACTCCTATAAAGAGTTTTATTTTCTGAAGAAAAAAGTAAAACTCCAACAAAGAGTATCATTTTCTGAAGGAAAAAATAAAACTCATAAAAAGAGTTTTATTTATGACGGATAAATCTCTCTTTTTAACAGTTTCATTCGAGTTTTTATTTTTTTAGTCACAAAATAACGATTAAAAAATAACTTTTTTGATAGCACTTATAACCGTTACGGTCCCTGCATATATGTGATATCAATTTACATTACAATTTTTTATAGGTAATGTTTGTATACCAATGACAGATGGTTATTAGGTTGCAATTATGTGGTCAAACTACAGAACCTAATTCAATATATACTTGCCAGAAATTTCTTCCTTAAGCCTCTAGATATAAATACAGATCGTCTTAGACTCTTCCTGCATTCTTATTACAATAAAAAAAGCTCTCTTGCCGTAAAAAGTATTTGCGTTTGTTGGTGTATGAAGCCTGCAATTTTTATGGAAACTTTTGTAATATTCCTTTTTTATAAATCGGTGCGATACTTACCTGAAGGCAACTTCTTTTCTATGGGATAAACTTTATTCAATGTATTTTGTAGCGTCATACCATTTACCATGTCGATGTTGATATAAATATTTATTTGTTGCAACAACTACCTTATGCGCTTTACAGACTATCAGTTATTCCGGACGGAATGTCGGTGTTTGTAAAGAATCTTACAGTGTGTCGGATCGATACGACTTGTCGGCGATGACTAAATAATCGGTAAATGTGTTATCGATCCCATAAACATTCAGCAGTATCGATTATGCCTTCGGACTTAACTTATAATGTGCACAATATATCGGATATGTTCTACACGAGCACTGTCGTCCGGAATAACTGATAGTCTGTAAAGCGCATTACGCCCGTCCTATAATTGAACTAAAGGGCTGTTTTCTTTTAGAACTGGATGATTTGTATGGGCTATCAAGAACATCGTTGCACTGGTGTTCCATCCAGAACATCTCATCAGTGCAAGTCGAGCCGATGTTGCCAGATTGTATTTTGATAAAGTGACGCTTCTTCGATTCACAATAGCAATTTATTGTGACTATTTTATCGAAAAACATGAAATTCAAAGTGATACAGTGTCATAAATAATCGCAGCAGTAAATATTTATTACTAATTGGAGCATTTCATACATTAAAAATGCCAGATTTCACTCCTTTTCTGTGATTGTTTTTAAACAGCTGATGACAGTGTTGTATATTTTTGGAGATGTCCTGGATAAACGAGTACTCTGTTTTCTTTTAGTCCTTCAAGGCTTAGGGTATCCAGTGCTAAAAGAAAACAGCCCTTAAGATTCTATTAGTATACTCAACTTTTGATTGTACCAACCATTTGTTGACTCCCATAAAAACCAAATTTATCGGCATTGGTTATTGTAACCAATTGAATGGTTATGGGAATTTCGTTTTGATCCTGTGAACTTTTTTATGGTCGTGTTGAATGTATAATAGGGAAAATAATCAAAACATTGTTCTTGTAACAAAAAATAAGTTACTGACATCATTTCCTCATTGTAATTACCGAATTGCAACCAACCATTTCTCTGGGTGTTGAGTTACAAGTTGCAAGTTACATGTTGTAGCGTCTATCAGCCAGTGCTGGAAAAATATTTGGTGCCTTTTTCGATGAATGTAGAACGACGCCAATAAGATAGTTGTAAAAGAATCATTGTGGCCAGTAAAATACGATTGTTTAGATGTTCATTAATTTGAATAAAAATGTATAAACTATTCCAGATAAAACATTTATACGAATAAAAACACATTGAACATAAAGCCTTAAAAAGGAATTATGATGCTATATTCATTCGGCTGATGCTCCAGCGTCTACCAGTCTTTATTCTCGATGGAGGCAGCCAGAAAAACTATCACTTTATTCCATTTGGAAAGTCGAAAATTGTTCACCAATATACCTTTCACAATTTTAAGCGTAATAACTACACTCGTAGAACAAAGTCTGTTGTTAATAGCAAACGCTGTCTGATGTTTTCAGCAAACAAAATGCTGCTGTTTTAGAAGATTTTTTGCTAAAACAGCAAACAATTTGCTATTTTGGAACAGCAGACATACTGCAGAAAAGTCAGTAGTTTGCTGAAATTGCCTGGAAATTAAACGAAAACCATAGACCAATTAAAATAGAGACATACCTTGATAATTCAACATGTAGTGGGATTCTATATTCAATTTTAATGATGAATCGCATCGTTAAGATGGGATAACAAGAAAAATAACATCCAAGGTATTCGGTAGACGTTTTAAACTACATTTACAATCGTTTAAAATCAGCTGTGTTCTTTTCTGTGCAGATAACAATAAATACTTCATTAAGTAAACAACGAAGATTTTTTGGTTGTTTATTTTCTCTAATGAATTCACGTTATCAGCATAAAATTTCATTCATGCAAAATAAAGTCTTTAATTATGTACGCTACTTTTAATAGGAAAAAATGGATCCCTTCTCTATTACAAAAAGAGTTTTCTGCAATATTTTAAAAATCTGAAGGTTCTAAGCCGTTCTAAGAATTTTGTCGGGCGGAACTGCCTTAAATGGTCTTAAATTAAAAGGAATTTCATATAGATTGAGAATATCAGCCATTTTTCTCTTCCGGATTTGTGTATTTCTTTTAAATTTCCATACAATTTCCAATTTTGCAAACTTTTTTTGTCATTCCACCGTTTTTCGTAGCAGGGTTGCCAAGCCCAGCGTAGCTTAAACAACAGTTGCTACATATTAGTTACAGAATGACACGATCGTTAGTGGAAACACGTTTTTTCGTAGACAACGTAAACGATGCGATTATCGTGAAGAAATACAGAATCCCACTAATGGTGTTGTTTATTTGCAGTGCGCAGTCATTCCACTCAATTGCGCAGTCAAGTGACTCAATTTCTTTTTGGAAAACGAGAATTATCGTACAAATCAGTCAATTTGCATTACAAAAAAGGTGTGGATGTATATAATTTTACATGTTTTTCCAATATTTGGTGTTTCATCAAAATAACAATCAAAAGAAAACAAATTAAAGCCAAATTTAAAAATCACTCAATTGCAGACGAAAAAGAGCCATCTACGGTGTGCAGACAAACTACAGCGCTGTGAATTCACTTTCGTTGTCTGTACCTTCCTTGGCCTATGACGAAAACAAGAGACAAGCCGGAAAAATAGAAAAATTATTTTGTGTTGATTGGTAAGTATTGTGTTGTTTGATAAGTATTGGATTGTATAATATAGTATTCCTTTTAAAGACCTTTTGTTTTTAATAATTTTTAGATTGTCGTCGTACAATGGTTCAAGCCCGCTTTGCATACAAACGGTTATGGATTCAATCCTAGTTTCGACTAAACACTATAAAGTTTTGCAACGGTGGATAGGTGGATTACTCCCTCTGGAATTAAAAGGAGATTCCTTGTCTTTGAGCTTCCAGCATGGAATCGGGTGGCACTCAGTGGCAAGAGAGAAGTTCAACACTGCTGTATCATAAGGGACTGAATAGTCAAAGTGGCCCTGAAATAACGGGCTGCCACTATAGCGAACCTAAACTCTACCCGAATGTTTCACAATTGGCAAAGTTCAGCTTAACATAGATGTGAGTATTAAAACCAGGATAACATTACAACCTTGCTATTTTACTAAATATGGCCTTAACTCTTTGGACCACAGTTTTACAATTTTTATTTCATAAACAAAACAACTGTTTTTTGGTTTAATATAGGTTTATTTATTATAAAATAAAAGAAAAAAAATAAAGTTTTGCTTCAGGCTTTTGGAATATAGGGTGGTTAGTTAACTAACCACCGTAGCCGTTGCAACTAAATTAAATCAAATAAAACAAAAATTATTTTTGATTTTTTATATATATGTTATCACAAAACCAAAAAAAAAAACAAGTATCAAATAAATAAACACAACAGATCTCGTTGATTTATAAACACTTGATGCTGCTTTATTTCAATCACAACTGACAGGTTAAAAATCAAGGGATTTCCCCAAGTTTAAGTAAAGATAAAAACATAACCAGTGCATTCTAGCGACAAAGTCTCGCAACAAATGATTAACGGTGGCTTTAAAAATGTAAGAATTTAAAAATTTTGATTTGGGGTGGCACACAATCAGTTTTATACAAGCAAAAGCAGGTGGTTAGTTAACTAACCACCAAACCTGAAAGAGTTAAGAGAATAATGTATGCTTTTAGTTTGAAGCATATTAATTTTTGCTAAAAGTACTTATTTGAACTTTGATGACGTCGTTCAATACAATACCCATAAATAAAAAAAATAGTTTACAAAATAAAATTTTTGTCATGTATATTTGATGTGAGGTGATTTTTTTATGTATTTTTATTTCCTGAATTCGAATATAGAAGTTAAATTTTTATATGCAACACGTTTTGAGACATACATTTTTAGTTTTTTACTAGACGCGAGAATCATATCTCAAGCTAGAAATGTCCGCTTGTATAGTTGAATCTGTGATAAGTTAAGTGGTTCTAAATATATCGATAAAAATTGAGCACATTTTTATCATGTTTTACAGTGAATCTGTGCCGGTGGAAAAGTGTCACCCGTTGAAATAACGGCCGGTTTCTCTTTATGCTCATAAAGGCGACACTTTAACGTAAGAATAAGATTAGAAGAAAATTGACAAAGTTATATAAGTGTGCCCTTTTTTAAATATATTTTGCACCACTTAACTTATCACAGATCCCTATTTGTTTGATATAATCGTACATTTTTTGCTCGAGAAATGATTTTTCTAATGAAAAAAGGACGAAAAACTAAAAATATAAGGATAATTCAAAAACTGTTTCATTAAAAAATGTGTAACCTCTAATCAAGTGTAAATTTTAGTGTAAACTACTAGTGTAATTGTTAATTGCTTTTTTTAACTTTTTTTCATTACAGATTGTTATGTTTTATCCGCGTGTATAAGACCAAAGATGAAAAATAAAAGAAAGTAAATACTGTACAACACTTCAACTCAACTTCCAATACTTCGCTGAAACATTTGTTTGCTATATTAGCTGTAAAAAATGTTTGCTGTTTCAACTAACGAATGTTTGCTGAAACAACTACATGCTACTGCTGTCCCTTTTTTAAGCAAACAAAATCTGCTGTTTTAGCAAACATTTTTGCTATTATGAGTAACAAAATTTTTTGGGTGTATGTTTTCGGCAATTCATTTTTGTTTTTATTTAAATAATTTATAATAAGCTAGCTGCGCTTGGCGCTAAATGTCATATATCAAAATATTATTGTCCTAGTAGAATCGGTAAAGAATTATAAAAATTCTATCATCGTCTATTCCAAGTAATTCCTGTATGGTAAGGTTGCCAGCTCCATTCTGGTTGGGGTTTATTTATTAAAGGATTTCGCCGTTGGTGGTTTACCAGTGGACATGTGAATGTCGAGTGGTCGATAGACTGCCCCACATTCACATCTCTGCGTATGAGTCATGTTTACCTTGAAGGCAAATGTTTCCCTTTAAACCAAGGGCTTGTGTTTACATTCGGGGAAAACTGGTATAGGTGGCGACCAAAGATACTTGAATCCCGAGAAACTAGCCTCCATATCTATGTCTGGTATCCAAAATGCACTACTCGATTTATGTACTTGTTGGATACATGATTTATTCTTTCCGGAATGGGCATTATCGCATCCGCCTGATCTAAGGCAAGTGTATATGTTGATATCATGGCAGCAAGAGCTACACTTATAATCTTAAAATGGACCCGCTGCAGCTTTACCATTTGTAGATTCGCCTAACGTCAGAATGGTCATGTACTCAATGCTAGAGCGTAGTACACCTTTATACTAAAGTAGCATGTTTCGTGGGCCTGAACCCTAAGATACACTGCAAAGGGCATGTAAGATATTGGTAAACTCAAAGCATTTCCGCGTTATGTAGTTAGCATGAGGTTTGGCCCTTAAGGGGGGCCCAAAAATCCCAGTAGTTAGCATGAGGTTTGGCCCTTAAGCGCGGTTGAAAAACATATCCCAGGAAATTAAATTTATTAACAAAATCTACATTTGAGCCGCCTATTTGTATGTGTGAGGGGGGAGTCGGTAGGTTAGATGGTCGAAATATCATGACTTTATATTTCTGGGGCAATAAACAAAGTAGGATTGATTTAAGTCTGTCGTTGACCGAATCCACAGATTATTGAACCTGCACGGATGAAAAAGACTGTTTTTCATATGTTTGGCTATAAACATTATATGTTTGGAACACAAATTTTTAAACACAATATTTTTGAGTGCAAGCATATAATGTTCATAAACTAGCATAACATGTTTGGGACATATATGTTAATATGTTAGAACATGTTATGTTTGGGACATAAAATGTTTGTAAATATAATATGCTTGAATACAAACATATATTAATTTAGAAATAGCCTATAAACATATATGTGTTTAGTAGCTTGGAGCGCTATTTAACAGGGAGCGATATTGAATAAAGTTGGTGGTTGTTGCTTGTTATTACAAAATTAACATTTTATTTTTCCTTGGGCAATTGATCAGCTACTTCTTTGATCCTTACAAACTGTGTGGTCCGCTGTTCGAATCCCCGTCCGGCAAAAGGTTAAATTAAAATAAAAAAATTATAAAATTGAATAATTTCTTCTACAATGTTTGTATTACAGAAAAAGGTGCTAAGAACTAAAAAATCTCGTGGAAGTGAGAAAGATGTCGGGGAATATACAATTGGTCAGAAACAAAATTTTGAGCATTCAGGTCGAAAACCTATGTTGTTAGCACCTATATTACCTGTTTATTTTCATAATTCATTATGATTGTAAATATATAAATAAATAAATAAAATTTTGAGCACAATATTGTTTGGGAGAATTTTTTTTAAGCATATAATATTTTTAGGTGCAAATGCTTCCAAACATATTATATGGTCACATAATAACATATTGTTTTTTGGAAGATAACATTATTGAATTTGGATGCAAAAATACAAAATGTTTGGAACTTAGACTACCCAAACATATATTGTTTAGACCAATATGCTTTCAAACATATTATATATTGGTAGAGATCAAACATATAAATGTGTGGGCAATACCCAAAAATGTATATGCTTGAAGCAAAATGTGTTTGGGAGTATATGTTACAGAAGCGATTTTTTGTGAGGGTGTGGCTGAGCAAGAGTGATATTCATTGGACCATAGGGCCAGAAATCGCATCACAAAATCTTTCCATGCATCCAGATGGCATAGTGCGATACGCCAGCGGACCCATGCCTCTTAATTTCTTAATTACCTTCCAAAGGTCCGAAGGTGAAGTATCGGCATCAATCTTCTCGCATATCGTTTGTAAATATCACAAAAAAATTAGTTTCTACGAATGCGGACCATTGCGGAAACGATCACCCTCCAGTACTCGCATCAGGATACCGGAATTCGAGGGCAATTGATCAATTTGTTGTCAAGATCTAGATCGGGTAAATTTAAAAGTGTTGGTATGTATATTGATATGATGACTATATTTCCACTAGATGTTGGAATTTCAAAAGCTGCTACTTCGATCTTTCGGTTGGTTGGACTAACGGTGATGGTAGTTAGTAATATTGATTTTCCAAAAGAATGGTCACACCGCCACCATAGGTCGGCCTATCCTTTCTAACGACGTTATAATTGAGAATTTGAAATATGTCCTTTGAATCCAGTCAGGTTTCTACCAGTCAAGCAATATCTGTTTTGCTACCATTTAATAAGCGAGATAGTTTTGATCTTTTGTTTTTCGCACTTGTTTGCAGAATCTTCATCAACGTTATCAGAAGTTAGCCAACTTCTTTCCTTCCGAACAGATCGTTGAAACTTCTCGAAATCATACAGTGTGGTCGATATAGTCATACCGGTTTCTGAGTCATCATATCATAAATCATTTGTATTAGCAGAATTTTTCTCCGTAGCTTTGCCAGGTTATACAATATTGTTCAGTTCTTGTGTTGTAAAGTCTGTTGTGGCCTACTGGGTCACTTCGAATAAGGGTCCAGTCCCATTACACTCGGATAGTTCCTGAATCAAATCTCTGTCAAAACCACCTCAATACTCACCTTCCACCCAAAAATTTCGGTGGAGGCGGTAGGAGGTGGTTGTATTTTCATTACGGCAGTGATTGGCACTTGCATATCAGTCTCACGGACCTGTAGAGAACCTCGACAAAGAGATCGCCCTTTTCTTACTGCGAATCTCTGCTTGTTAGTTTCAATGGATTTAAGTCGAAAGTAGCATTTGCAAATTCAAGGCCGAACTTGCTCGTTTCACGCTGCGCTAATTTCTCATCAGCTTTTTTGCCTTTCGTCAATTGTGTGCAGATTGGCCAGAAGATTGAACAACAAATGGGATTTGGTTTGATGAGTGGGGTATAAGTGAGGTTGCTGCAGTCCTTTGGCAAGGGGGCCCCATGTGTCAATAAAAAATAAAAAAATCATCCCGCTGGGATTTGAACCTGTGCAGTTTGACTTTTTCACTTCCAAGGAAGTTCTTTTGAGAAGGTTTTGTAAATTACGATAATTTTTAATTTTTTTCTTGATTTTTAATGGAAAAAAAACAAATTTATACAAAAATATATGCCGAAAAAAATAAAATAAAAACGATGTATAACATAAACAGAAAAATATTAAATAAAAAATTGCAGCTGGTGAGATTTGAACCAGCGTTCTTTATTTGTTCATTCATAATAATAAAGAACATCTCAGGAAGTAGTTAGAATGTCATGGCGTGGTGTCATATGAGGTTCATATTACAAATATTTGAATATGCGTTCTGATGCATCGCACAGTGGAGATTAAATAAATGGAGATTAGTTGAAAAACGAAATTTTGTTTTTTCTTTTTTTTAATACTTCGTATTCGATTAAAGTATATAAAATTCTGCATCACTACTGACAATTTCAATGTCATATGTTGTTTACTTGTCAAGCTGCATTGTGTTAAAGTTAAGTAATTTTTGAGCTATTCGATTAAAAGTTTGGATCACGACATTCGATCGAAATTTGATGCAATTTCTCTAGCATTGCCAACAGCAAAAAACGAAGCAGAACAAAATGAAATGACAAAATTAAGTTAGCGGAACAGAATAGAATGAAGATTTCAAAGTAAACAGTAAATTGTATTGCATTATATCTTGTGGGCCCACATCTCTTTTTACATTTCTCCGAATTCCTTCCTAATTCGTTCTGGTGTGCCTTTACGAATATTATTCTTAGAGTAAATTGTCGATGCGATGAACTAATGCATAGTACAGAGCAGAGAATGAAACCGACCCATTTTTGTCGGCGGCGGCGGACACTAAACAATTATCCATTATAAAATCAATTTGAAGTTAATCGAATGGTAACGAGATTAGTTGTACAACCTATCTTACAAACAAATTTACTTTTCGTTCAACTTTTCTGAGCTAAATTTTTGTTAAATTATTATAACAGCTTAAATAGGATTGGTTGTGTTCAAAATTTTGGAAAAAATACGACAATTATATATACATTTTTCTGATTTAAATCGACATTTTTGATTAATTGGCGGCTAAATTTGAGTCGAGATGAGTCGACATATTCGGCGGCGGCGTCGAGTGGCAAAAAATAGTCGGCGGCGACTGAAATCGGCGGCTTCATTCTCTGGTACAGATATCTTTATCGGCATAGTGGAATGTGATTAATGTAAAGATGATGTTACTTGAGTTTTGTTGTGTATACATGAGCGTGGGGTTGTTTTTATTTTTGTTCATTTAGTGGTTTGTGTGTGTGTTTGTTATTCGCGGATGGTTTATTTGGCTGGATGAGGTGTTGTTTTCAATAAAGGCAAGTTTGTTTTTGTTGTTGTAGGAATGTTTTGGCTTTGCTTGGTTTTGTTTGGCATGCTTCAGTTGTATACTTGGCGTGGATTGTTGCATCTTTTAAGCAGGTATGCAACAAGGGAATATAAACGATTGGAATATTTTGGATTTTTGAGACATATATTGGTGTTTGTTTATTAAACCTTTTAAATGAAAGTTATTAATATTTTATTGGTAGTTTAGAACAAAGTTATTAAGAATATTTAGGAAAATATGTTAAAATTGAAAGTGTATTGAAATGTTTATTATTCAATGCAAAAAAATTAATATTTAATTCCAGGTGAATTTGGAAAATTTTTGTTATATCTCAGCGTATAGTTTAGTCATAAATTGGTAAGTATTGTTTTAATATGACTTTCTTTTAAAAAGAATATTTTTATGTATAGTAAAATTTGTTAATTATTTTTTTTGGAAACCAGTTTAATGTTTTTCTTTATTGTAAAGGCAATATTTAATTTCAGAGCAACTCAAGATGGATTCGAACAAATTTAAAAAAGTTTTCTTTTAAAAATTGGCTTTCTTTCAACTAGAATATTTAAGTTTTTATGACCTTTTTTTAGTATTTCTTTAATCAAATTTTTTGGAAAGCAATGTAATATTTTTAATTAAAAAAATATTTAATTTCAAAATAACCCCTTAAAAATTTGGAAATTTTTTTAGTACTCCTTTGCCTGTAATTTAATAGTGAATTGATAAGGATTCTTTAACTTTCTTTTAACCCTGGACAGCCATTCTTATTTTTTGTACATTAACGCCATCCTTCGTCATTTTGACTACGGCTCATTTCAAGACGCTATAATTTTCACCGTGAGCGAAAAAGTGAACCAAAACTGTATTTATTTTCTTATTCAATTTGGTTTTTATTAGTATAAAACAAAAATTGATAAAACGGTCAAATTAGTACAACTTAAATTTACCATTTCCCAATAGACTAAAATGCATTTTAAATCGAAAATGAAATTACGTGTTGTCATTTTGACGAATGATGACTGTCTAGAGTTAACCAGAATATTTGGTTTTTTATGCATATTATTATTTTTTTTTTCATTACATTTTTGGAAACCTTTTTAATAATTTTATAAATGTAAAAAATAAATATTTAATTTCAGAGTAACCCAAATAAATTTGGACAACTTTTTATATTTCCCCTCAGCGTACAATTTAATAGAGAATTGGTAAGTTTTATATTAAAACTTTGTCTTTCTTTCAACTAGAATATTTATTTTATTATATCCTTCACATCGATAACAACACAGTTTTATGACTTTATATAGAATACTTCATTATTTCTCTAATTGTTTCAGGAACAAATTTTATGAGATACGTTTTCCAAGGAAAAGTTGAATTCCTTACACCATTTAATAAAATGCTCACAAATATGGTAAGTTACAAGCTAAAGTTAAGAAGTAAAAAATTATATTTCATTACATGGTGTTAATTTTTAATAATTTTCATTATTGCTTCCTTTTTTTCCAGCAAGATATGTGAAAAAATTACCTACGATGAATAAAAAAAGGATAAGTCAAAATGTCCAAACAGCGGGTTCAAATGAACTACTCTCTGTTCCACGTGGTCATAATTTTTATTCACAAAAACATTGTATTAAGAACTTTCATCATAAGTTTTTATAATAAAGTACTTTTGCTTAAAGAAAGTTTAATTTTAATGTATGAAAATTTTCATAATAGTAAAACGGTTTGTTGTTCCTTTAATTATTTAATTTCTCTGTACTGTGGAATGATTGATTTAAAAATAGTTTAGTTGTCGACATTTTAAAGAGACTGTTAACCAATTTTTATTATCGGGTTTCCCACAAAATAAGCAAGTAAATCGAAATAATACTGACTTCTTAACTTGGTAGGGGTATATAAATCTTATGGTGTTGTAAAAATGAACTAAAATACAATGTTATAGATGAACTAAAATTTAAGAGAATTATAAACTAGACAAGTTGAAGAAAATCTTAAGGGCTAAATCATGGTCAATATTACTACAGTTTAGTTCATTTTGCAATGGAAAAGGGTTCACTGTTTTTTTAGTGTATGTTGTCACGGAATGGTACGGTAATTGGTTGATCACAATCTCTTGGATATCGATCTAGCATGTGCACTTTATATATGGTTCTTTGCCAAGCTAGGATGCTCGCTCCCGAAATCGACTATGACCAATTTTTGTTTAACTTATTGGAGTTGCATTAGTCCTAAATATTCAAAATATGTTCATTATATTTAAATTTACTACAAATTACCAACAATTCGAACTAAAACTAATATATTTTACTATTCCTATATGGCGAAAACAACACAGAAAAAAGTGTCTCGTAAATTTAAGAAGATTTTTACAATAATTTATTACAAGAATTTTCCAGAATTTTAGTTCATTTTTCGTATCTTCAACGAAAATTAACTACTCGAAAGGAAATTTTACAAATTCTAAGTAGCAATCGTTTAGTTCATGGCCTACAAAATACGATGGAAATTTCCTTAAAAATTTCTTAATTGGTAGTTAAAAATTCGTTTGTCATACTATAAAACTACTTGTGAAATGTAAAGTATTTTCTAAATAATAAGTGCAATTTACTATAAGATTTTTTTGTATGAGAAAATATTTTTTTTACAAAAATGAACTTGAAAGTGGATAGCAATTTCTTACTGACAATTCCTATAGTTAATAATTGTTGGTAAAAAATTACCCAATGAAATATTTTTAGTTCACATGTAATTAAATTGATAGACATTTTGGTCAAAAATGGTAGATAAAATTTCATGAAAATTTTGCAAATTTTAAGTTAAACGCTTCATCGTTCATAAACTGGTGTGCCTTTACGAATATTATTCTTAGAATAAATTGGCAGCAGATGCGATGAACTTATGCATAGTACAGAGATCTTAATCGGCATAGTGAAATGTGAATAATGTAAAGATGATGTTACTTGAGTTTTGTTGTGTATACATGAGCGTGGCGTTGTTTTTATTTTTGTTCATTTAGTGGTTTGTGTGTGTTTGTTATTCGCGGATGGTTTATTTGGCTGGATGAGGTGTTGTTTACAATAAAGGCACATGTGTTTTTGTTGTTGTAGGGATGTTTTGGCTTTGCTTGGTTTTGTTTGGCATGCTTCAGTTGTATAGTTGGCGTTGGCGTGGGCTGTTGCATCTTTTAAGTAGGTATGAAACAAGGGAATATAAAGGCATGGAATATTATGGATTTTTGAGACATATATTGGTGTTTGTTTATTAAACCTTTTAAATTAAAGTTATTAATATTTTATCGGTAGTTTAGAAAAAAGTTATTAAGAATATTTAGGAAAATATGTTGAAATTGACAGTGTATTGAATTTTTTTTTTATTCTATGTAAAAAATTAATATTCAATTCCAGATGAATTTGGAAAATTTTTGTTATATCTCAGCGTATAGTTTATTCATAAATTGGTAAGTAAGTTAAGTTTAATATGACTTTCTTTTAAAAAGAATATTTTTTATGTATATTATTATTTGTTAATTACTTTTTTTGGAAACCAGTTTAATTTTTTTCTTTGTTGTAAAACAATATTTAATTTCAGAGCAACTCCAGATGGATTCGAACAAATTTAAAAAATAGAGAATTGACAAGTTTTCTTTTAAAAATTGGCTTTATTTCAACTAGAATATTTACGTTTTTGTGACCTTTTTATCATCAAAATTACAGGTTTTTAATACCTTATTTTAGTATTTCTTTAATCAAATTTTTGGAAACCAATGTAATATTTTTAATGTAAAAACAAATATTTAATTTCAGAATAACCCCTTAAAAATTTGGAAAATGTTTAGTACTCCTTTGCCTGAAATTTAACAGTGAATTGGTAAGGATTCTTTAACTTTCTTTTAACCCTCGACAGTCATCCTTTTTTTTGTACAATAACGTCATCCTACGTCATTTTGACTACGGCTGATTTCAAGACGCTATAATTTTCATCGTGAGCGAAAAAGTGAACCAAACTTGAATTTATTTTCTTATTCAATTTGGTTTTTAGTATAAAACAAAAATTCATAAAACGGTCGAATTAGAATAACTTAAATTTACCATTTCCCGATAGACTAAAATGCATTTTAAATCGAAAATTAAATTACGTGTCGTCATTTTGACGAATAATGACTGTCTAGGGTTATCAAGAATATTTGGTTTTTTAAGCATATTATTATTTTTTTCATTAGATTTTTTGAAAACCTATTTAATAATTTTATTTAATGTAAAAAATAAATATTTAATTTAAGAGTAACCCAAATAAATTTGGACAATTTTTATATTTCCCCTCAGCGTACAATTTAATAGAGAATTGGTAAGTTTTATATTAAAACTTTGGCTTTCTTTCAACTAGAATATTTATTTTATTATATCCTTCACATCGATAACAACACAGTTTTATGAGTTTATTTAGAATACTTCATTATTTCTCTAATTGTTTCAGGTACCAATTTTATGAGATACGTTTTCCAAAGAAAAATTGAATTCCTTACACCATTTGATAAAATGCAAGCTATGTGAAAAAATTACCTACGATGAATAAAAAAAGGATAAATGTCCAAACAGCGGGTTCAAATGAACTAAATATTCTCTGTTCCACGTGGTCATAATTTTTATTCACAAAAAACATTGTATTAAGAACTTTCATCATAAGTTTTTATAATAATGTACTTTTGCTTAAAGAAAGTTTGATTTGAATGTATGAAAATTTTCATAATAGTAAAACGGTTTGTTGTTCCTTTAATTATTTAATTTCTCTGTACTGTGGAATGATTGATTTATTTATAGTTTAGTCATCGACATTTTAAAGACACTGTTAACCAATTATTATTATCGGGTTTCCTTCAAAATAAGCAAAATAAACCAAAATAATACTGACTTTTTAACTTGGTAGGGGTATATAAATCTTATGGTGTTGTAAAAATGAACTAAACTACAATGTTATAGATGAACTAAAATTTAAGAGAATTATAAACTAGACAAGTTGAAAAAAATCTTAAGTGCTAAATCATGGTCAATATTACTACAGTTTAGTTCATTTTGCAATGGAAATGGGTTCACTGTTTTTTCAATGAATGTAAAAAAACAAGTGAAAAATATTTTACGATTGCAATTTACCAATCGAAAAAATAGTCGATCGAAAAAACTCGATATCGACTCCCGTGATCCGAAAAATTTATGTTTCGATCAAAAGTTCTCGATATCGAATGCCGTGATTAGCCCCCAGTTCTTGTCTTTTATTAGCTTTTTCTTCGCTTTCTTTGTTACAACATAATTGTTTTTTTTTTGGTATATCGTTAGCAACTGTTTGTTACAATGATGAGAGTATTTGTTATTGTGTGCTATGTGTTGTGTAGTGAAATGTGAAAACGTCAAAAGTTTTGAAAGTGATGTAAAACTTGTAATTGGGTAACCCAGGAAGCCCGAAACAAAGGTTTTAAGAACTACAGAGAACATTTTTCTCGCAAATGTAGTCGAGAGGATTACAATCGAGACATTTTAAAAAGGTTCCTACTTAGTTCAGATCTAATCCTATCTGGTAAATTAAAATTGCAAAACAAAAAAATCACCAACTTCCAAAATCAGTGGTGGATCTACTTGTTCCGCCTTCAGTTTTACGAACGTGGCACCAGAAGGCACAAATCATGAAACAGATGACGACGATGATTATATGGAGGACAATGCATTGGAATTTGATGACTTTGGGCATATATTTTAAAATAGCAGGTCAGAAACACATGTCTTATAATTATATGATATAACAATCGTCCTTTCGTGAACGTTATTATAATAAAAATAAATTGATTACTATGTGCAAATTGTATTATTTTTTTCCAAAAAAATCCGATTGAGCCAGAACATTTTTTAAAAGGGGGCGTGGCACCGCCCTATTCCACCTTGGATGTAATTCATACTGTTGATTTTACGATCAACATACGAGTATATACCAAATCTCATATTCATACTTCTGATAATTCATGAGATATATCCGTTCCAAGTTTGAATGGGCGGTGTCACGCGCAATCATAACCAATTGTAGCCAAGGACTAGTTGCAGGATAACAATGGTTATGATTGGGAGGTACCGCGCCCAATCATAACCAAGTATTGCAAAGGACTATTGCCAGATTAACAGTACAACATTGGGAAAGTTTCATGACAATCGGTCCATTACTATGGCCGCTAGAGCTATTTTTAATAGTGGTAGTTGCACCGCACACTCTTCCAAAATATGTGCAGCGTATGTCACTCAGTGATAACGTAGCATTATATTAGTGAATCAATTTTTAAAATCGGATAAGTAGTTTGATTAATCTCCATTTTTTGCGATTTTGCCCCACTGTGCATCGTTTTCAATGGCGTTTGTGGCTGAGTGTGCTAAGGCGTTCTGTTATGGTGCCAACAGACCCAGGTTCATCCCCCGGTGGAAGCAAAGAAGTTTTTCAATTTGTAAAAATTAGATAATAAGAAAATAAAAGTGTAAAAAAATACTGATAAAAATAAAAAGTGAGATTGGAATTTTTGTTTGTTTTTTTTAGGTTTTTTTTTAATTTCTACATCCAAATGAACTTCAAGGGCACAACTTCTAAAGTAATGCAAAGGGTTAGACCGATAGCCTCTAGTTGCTAGTGCCCGTATAAAAAAGTTTATTGTAATTTGTAATTATAATAAATAATAAATAAATAAATAATGCAAAGGATCAAAAAATGGAGTACTTCCGTCCTGTGACATCCCAATATTTTAATCGGTCAACCATTCAGAAATACCTTTATGATTCAAATAGAAATTTTGCAACTTCAACGAAACTTCTTTGTCGTTTCAAAGAAACATTTTCGTACTTGAAGAAATTTTAACGCTAAATATTCATAAATTCGTAAAAACTTCTTCACAATAATCATGTAATGTGAGAAAGTTTCGTTAAAAGTACGAACTTTTTACGAAAAAAAGTTAATGTGGAATATTTCGTAGACATTTCATATGTTCGTAAAAAGAAGAATAGTAAATGATGTTTCCTAATATTAACGAAGAAAATTATTTTGGAGTAGATTAGGTTAGGTTTGGTATAGTAGCAGCTCGCTATTCAGGCTCATGTCGACTGTTCAGTCCATTGTGTTACCACAGTGGTGACATTTTCTCGGTGTAGGGAATTTTTATCATGAATTTGCAAAATGTGTCCTATTCTCTGCATTACAGCATTGTTTATATCACTTGATATAAAATAAACTTTGTGGTTTTGGAATAAAAACGTAAAAGTTAGAACTACTCGGGAAAATATAAAAAGCTGTAACAAAAGAATAACGATAATTATAATTTTAATGGTGGTCTATGATACAAATGGATAAGAGGTTCAATGTAATGATGTCGATATTCCAAAAGCGATTTAGGTTTCAAGTTAACGAAATTTTGAAGTTTAACGAAATAAATGCTAAAAATAAGCAAATTTAAATGGTTGCCGAACATAAACTGTTGGCCGGTGCCGAGTACTCGGTCGGACTCTATTCAGTTGCACGGAAACATAGCCTATCATGATTTGCCTTTGCTTTAACTTTAAGCGTTCACAAGTCTACAAAGTTTTGCTTGGTTGCGTTATTAATGCTTTACCCCGACAACTCCTTCAATTCTCCTCTTCTCATATTTTTCTTGTGCTTAAGAACTTTTGGGAAATAAGAAAAACAAATTTACTGTACAACAATTTTCCTCATCTACAAGTGATGAGGGTGAGTGGTTATTGTGGAGGTCTTCTTTTTTTTACTGTGACGGGTAATGTCTTTAAGTTTGGCATGCGATTTTTATATTTTACGAACAATGTTGATTTTATCCTCACCTCCTCTAAGCCTTGATGTATCTCTGCTGCCACCCCATTATGTGTTTGGTGCCCATTGTGTCTCCATATTTGTTACTGCACGGTATACGGATGGTTTTTTGGTCCTTTTTGGGTTTTATTGTTACGGTTTAAGGATACTTTGTATGCTGTCAACGTGGAAAAAGTTTCATTCAGTCGAACAATATGGCTGCTGTACTAGAAGCAGAGGGAAGATATGCACACACATACAGCACATACACACCTACACAGGGAGACAAGCATGAATATAAAGACAGGCAAAGGAATCATTGGCATGGCCGATGGAAAAGGAAGATGGTGGTAAAGTCCTGCCAACATACGATCACGATAAAAGGGGTGGCAGTAAAAGAGCTTGTTGTTTGCTATAGGCCATACGAATTTTGGGTGTTGATTCGGTGCTGAAAATCGAGGCTCTATATATTTAAACGTATATAAATCGATGTTTTTCAATATGATGCGGCATCAACGGGGTACAATTTTGTTTTTCCAAGGTCGTGTTAGCCGATTATTACTTTAAAATTATGACAAGATGAGTATTTGAGAGTGAGGATTTAAGGATCGAAATTAAAAGGAAACGTTCTTTATGGAAACATAACAATTGTCGAAGAAAATCGTTACTATCTTGTTATTGAAACACAAAACGATTTTATTAAAAAAAGTTTCGACAAGAAGATTTAACGCTTTTTTTGAATGACAAAATATTTAAAACGTAGAGTTTTTCAAAAATACAAGGCTTATTTCAATAGAGAAATATTTGTCAAAAAGTCGATAAACTTTTCAAAGAAGTCGTTTTGTCTTTATTGTTAGATTAGTTAAGTGGTTCGACTTAAAACTGGGTATATTTACATGAAAGAAAATTTCGTTAAAAATAGGAGCAGTTTTTTTTTCAACATTTTATTTTAAAGAGGTTTTTGACTTGAAACATAGCATAATTTCTACTTGAAGTGGAGTCTGAACTTTGAAACTTAAGTTGTCGTTAACACGTTTCTAAAGGTCTTTTCTTTTTTCCTAAGTCGATATAGCCATGCCCGTCTGTCCGTGAACACATTTTTGTAATCAAAGTCTAGGTCGCAGTTTTAGTCCAATCGACTTAAAATTTGGCACAAGTATGTGTTTTGGCTCAGAATAGAACCCATTGATTTTGGATGAAATCGGTTCAGATTTAGATATAGCTCCCATATATATATTTCGCCCGATATGGACTTATATGGGCCCAGAAGCCAGAGTTTTACCCTAATTTGTTTAAAATTTTGCACAAGAAGAACAATTAGTACTATAGTCAAGTGTGCCAAATTTTATTGAAATCGGTTCAGATTTAGATATAGCTCCCATTAATATCTTTCGCCCGATATGGACTAATACGGTCCCAGAAGCCAGAGTTTTACCCCAATTTGGTTGAAATTTTGCACTAGGAGTACAATTAGTAGTGTAGTCAAGTGTGCCAAATTTTATTGAAATCGGTTCAGATTTAGATATAGCTCCCATATATATCGTTCTCCCGATTTACACTCATATGACCACAGTGGCCAATCTTTTACTGCGATTCAATTGAAATTTTGCACAGGGAGTAGAATTAGCATTGTAGCTATGAGTGCCAAATTTGGTTGAAATCGGTTCAGATTTAGATATAGCTCCCATATATATGTTTTTCTGATTTCAACAAAAATGGTCAAAATACTAACATTTTCCTTGTAAAATCGCTACTGCTTAGTCGAAAAGTTGTACAAATTACTCTAATTTTCCTAAAATTCTAATACATATATATCGAGAAATAAATCATCAATAAACTTTTGCGAAGTTTCCTTCCCATATTTTTTTACTAACATTGTGTTCCACCCTAGTGCATTAGTCGACTTAAATTTTGAGTCTATAGATTTTGTAGAAGTCTATCAAATTCTGTCCAGATCGAGCGATATTTAAATGTATGTACTTGGGACAAACCTTTATATATAGGCCCCAACACATTTGACGGATGTGATATGGTATCGAAAATTTTGATCTACAAAGTGGTGCAGGGTATAATAGAGTCGGTCCCGCCCGACTTTAGACTTTCCTTACTTGTTCATATTCGGCGTGTCAAATTTACTCTAGAGACTGTAAATGCTTTTGTAAATGAGTGTTTTAGGTTAGATGTAGCTGCCATGGGCACCAAAGCCCATCATAAAGATACAGAATAACAGGAACACTACCAACAACTAGTCAAACACCCACACCATCCCATACCAATGTATAATATCGTCCGTGGCGATGTTGTTGCATGCAACACACCGCACCGCGTCACATTATTTTGCTTCAGTTATGGAAAAGTTTTCTTCGTCCGTCTTGCTTTTATTTTAATTTTTCCTATGCTCTTTGCTTCTTAAACAAAGGGATTGGAAGACTAACTTCTTGTGATGTATGAAGCGAAGGGTGCGGTGTTGGCGGTGGATTGGGTGAGTAATGCCCGAGTGTGAGCGTCTTCTTGAGCGTGCTGTGTGTAATGAAGAAGTTTTATAGATTTTACGATTTTTTTTATTTTACTGCTTCCATTTTACTTTTTTGCTACTTCTGCTTTTTCGTTTGTTGCTGCATTTCGTCCACACGCTCTCCGACTGTCGCCGTCTTCCAGTTCCTAAGTTTTGTTTTCTTTTGTTTGTTTAAAAACAAAAACTTGTGAAACTATAATAACTTTTATTTAAGTATAGAATGACGAATAGAGCAACCGTGGTTAGATTGATATGATTCAAAGGATTGAATTAGATTTTTCTTAAAAATTGCGGAAATTCTCAATTCAAAATAATTATTAATCGTAAGGCCAGTATTAAGATCGGTCTTGTTTTACTGATTCAATTTTAAATCAGTAAAACAAGTAAAGAATCGACTAAACTCGAGATTTATTTTTGATTTTAGCGGATAAATTCGAATTAAGTATTAAGATCGCGCTACAATAGAATGAAGAATAGGGCAACCGTGGTTAGATTGATATGATTCAAAGGATTGAATTAGATGTTTCTTAAAAATTGCGAAAATTCTTAATTCAAAATAATTATTAATCGTAAGGCCAGTATTAAGATCGGCCTAGTTTTACTGATTCAATTTTGAATCAGTAAAACAAGTAAATAATCGGCTAAACTCGAGATTTATTTTTGATTTTAGCGGCTAAATTCGAACCCATCTTTAATTATCCTTGCGATAGCATATCTATATTTTGTTCGCTTAATTTGACTTTCTAACATAACAAAATCATTATGTGGAATTTCGGCCGGAATATGTATCGATGAGAAATAATGCTAAATTTTACATTATACTGAACGACTCACAATCACCTCCTGATTCTTTCGAAATTTATATTCGAACTTTACGAAATTTGGTACAAGAGAGTTTTTGTGGCACAAATTTGCACGCCATTGAAGTATATACACTGAAATAAAAGAAATTTTTAATATGCACCCAAAACTGTAGACGCAAAGGTAAAATTTAAAAAATTTATAAAATCGAATAATTTCTTCTACATTGTTTGTATTACAGAAAAAGTGCTAAGAACTAAAAAACGTCGTGGAAGTGAGAAAGATGTGAGGGAAAATGCAATTACCCAGAAAAGATTGTTTTTTTTGAGTCTTTATGAAATTGTTTTTACATCCTGGAAAAGAATAAACGTTTATCACAAAAAGTATATACTTTTCATCCAAATAAACTTCCTTACAGTGAAAAGCAAATGAGAAACGAACTTACGAGTAGTTTGTCTAAAATTTCGTTTGGAAAATTTGGGAAATATTTTTTGCGTGTAGAGAAGCATAATGCACACAAATTTGAAAGCAGCTAATCGCTTTTATAAATTGTTAATATTTGTTCCAAATATTCCTCAAATAAATTGTTGATTATTTACAGACCTCTTAACACTTTTACGCACACAATGATTCTAATAAATTAAATGTTTGCTGCCATGAGTTGTCAACATCTCTCCAAAATATGCTTTTGACAACCCTGTTATGAACAAAAATTTGCATTAGAGGTGCGTACCAACTTAAGGCCGGTATGCACCTCTCGCGAAATTTTCGGTAGCAAAAATTTTTTTAAGTCTAGGAGGGCAGTTCGGAAACTTCTTAGCCTAGCACAAAAAGCGCGGTATAAACAGAAAAAAGTTAAGTGTTTTGGAAACTTCCATCTCTGTTATGAACACATGTTAAATTTTGTTTCGATCTGGCAACTCCTTCATATAGAAACAGGTGTTCAAAAAAGACGCATCCGCAATTTGTTTACAATTGAAAAATTACATATGTAAATATTTACATAAAAAAGGTTTATCGGGACAAGAAATTCATAATGATATGGTGAATGTGTTAGGTGAAAGTGACCACCCACCTTATTCTCCTGATTTAGCTCCCAGTGACTTTTACTTGTTCCCAAATCTAAAAAAATCCTTGCTGGCAAGCGTTTTACCTAAAATGAAGATGCAATTACAGTTGTAAACCACTATTTTGAAGACCTTGAGGAAAACTGTTTTAATCAAGGGATAGAATTGCTAGAAAAGCGTTGGACTAAGTGTATTGAAGTTTCAGGAGATTATATTGAAAAATAAAAATATTTTTGAAAAATATTAAATGTTAATTTAATTAAATGTTTGCTGTCATCTCTCCAAAATATGCTTTTGGCAACTCTGTTATGTACAAAAATTTTCATTATGATTTCGGGTTTATTACCTACGCTTTTGATGGAGTTCAAAAAATGTCCTTCTAATACAAAGATAATCCTGGTAGAGACAATCTGCTCTGTTTAAGTAAATTATGACTTATAATTGCAATTATTTTAGTCGAGCAAAATTTACGAAAGAAATAGTTACAGACATTTTTAAGAAGCGAGAAGATTTTCTTCGACTGTGGCAAAAACACATACAAACAGTCAGCAATTAAATCCCATAAAAACTTAAAGCGGCAGTTCTAAATACTCGTCGCTATAGTACATAAATTATCAACTCTCTACTTTAGTTGCCGACTATGTACATCCTTCCACATACACCCAACAAGCTATGTGCAGGTTGAAGTTATGTTGGTATTTGGAAAGTGGAGTTGGAAGCATAAAGCAACCGAACCCATGCGATTTTAGCAAAGAGAACAACCATTGACGACAAAACGCATGTAGCATATTGTGGAGTGAAGGGGTTTCGAAGGACCGAATCGGGGGGTTATTACTTTGTGCCAAAACCTGAGCTCCTGTTACCAAAGCAGCACATAATGGTCGTCAGTGACTATGCATTTGACGTTTGCAGCATAGTATTACGTAGTAGTGGCATTATTATTCGCTTGATCGCAGTGGCAGACAGCATTTGACTGTCGTTCAAGCGTTCAACATTCAACACTCATTTACTCACACAGTGACAGAGGCTGTAGTTGTCTGCTACTCGTTTAGAATCATCGCCAGGGTCAGCGAGGGATACGGATACTTTGTATTTATAACCGAACACTTCAATAACATTTACCAGTGACTGACTGCCTGCTATTTGATTTATATGGATGTGAGTCCAACACAGTGCGTTCGAATAAATGTACTTGGCTCCACACCAGTGGCGTATTCCAAAGGGGTCTTTACCTGACGGTACGGTACATTATGACACCCATTTATACTACGTTGCTGCCACAACGACTTCGCTTATAAGGTATGACCCTATGAATGTCATGGATGAACGGTGTTTCTTTAACAGGCTAAAAACTATATCAGTGCTAAAGATGACCCAATGTGAAGGTTGCAAATATTTTATGTTGGCTGTATTTGAATTTTTGGTAAGGCTGCACGACAAAAATGAACACATAATCGTTGGCAAAACTGAACTTGATTAGCATGGTTTTGTTGAGTAATGTGAAAATGAAGGAATGACATTGCTGTTATAAACATTGGCTCGATTATGAACTAAAGTTAAAGTAAAAATGGATATGGAAGCTATATCTGAATCTGAACAGATTTAGCTGATATTTGGAAAGTTTTCCGAGTCTCACAAAATATTTGAATGTAAGGAATTTGAAGAAGATCGGTTGATAAATACGTCATTTATGACAAGATCGCTTACAAATATAAATGACAGCTATATGTAAATCTGAACTGATTTTTTCCAAAAACCTGAGGGATCGTCTTTGAGACGAAAAATACCCTATACCAAATTTGAGAACATCAGACCTAAACAGCGAGCTGTACTGTGTACACAAAAATACATGTACAGATAGAGGGACACCGCTAAATCGAGTCAGACTTTAATTCTAAGACGATTGGTATACTAAACGGTCGGTCCTTCTTGGAGTTACATACAAATGCACAAACTTATTATACCCTGTACCACAGTGGGGGAAAAGGTATAAAAATACCCGTCATATTTTTGTTGCCAATTAGTAGTATCCCAGCAAACAAAATTGGAAGTTGTTCCACAAACATTTTTTTCAAATCGCATCCCGGAATACCCCATCGATTGTTTTCAACTTCTGATAAAGTTCTTTTGGACAAGTCCACAAACATTTATTTTAAAGCGCATCGCGGGATCTCCCATCGATTTGCTTCCACAAAAACAAGTATGTACACGCAAAGAAAAAACAAAACGTTTGGAAAACGGGTACCGAAAACGTTTTTCTTTTAGATTTTTTTAAATTTCTTCGAACAATTTAAACTTTTATTACCAAAAAAAAAAAATCGTTTGTTACAACATTTTTATTTTTGCTATACAAAAATATTTGAACCAACACCACAGTCCATTTCGTTTTCATCAAGCAATGTTCTTTTCTGACTTTATGTCTTTAATAAGACACACTTTACAGTTTCATAGTAAACATTTAATATAGTAGTATTTAATGTTGAACACCTTTTCAGAATCTTTCGAATCTTTCCGAACCTGTTTGGAATATATGTAAAAAAAACTTTTTGGTGTTCGGTCGAAGCAGGGATCGAACCCAGGACCCTTGGTATGCAAGGCGGACGAACCAAGCACTGCTCCACGCTGCCCAAATAAATGTATGTTTCTGTTAAATATAATTTGTTTAAACGGCTATGCTATATAAATATAACTTATAACGATAATTTGTTAGTGATGTCCAGGCGAAAGGTAAAATTTAAAAAATTGAATAATTTCTTCAACATTGTTTGTATTACAGAAAAAGGTGTGAAGAACTAAAAAACCTCGTGGAAGTGAGAAAGATGTGAGGGAAAATTTTTTTTTTGAGTTAGTCTTTATGAAATTGTTTTTACATTCTGGGAGGGAGCCACCGTGGTGTAATGGTTAGCATACCCGCCTTACATACACAAGGTCGTGGGTTCGATTCCTGCTTCGACCGAACACCAAAAAGTTTTTCAGCGGTGGATTATCCCACCCCAGTAATGCTGGTGACATTTCTGAGGGTTTCAAAGCTTCTCTAAGTGGTTTCACTGCAATGTGGAACGCCGTTCGGACTCGGCTATAAAAAGGAGGTCCCTTGTCATTGAGCTTAACATGGAATCGGGAAGCACTCAGTAATAAGAGAGAAGTTCACCAATGTGGTATCACAATGGACTGAATAGTCTAAGTGAGCCTGATACATCGGGCTGCCACCTAACCTAACCTACATTCTGGAAAAGAATAAACGTTAATCACAAAAAGTATACACTTTTCTTCCAAATAAACTTCCTTACAGCGAAATGCATATGAGAAACGATCTTTGTTTATTTATTTTTTTTTGCGTGTAAGTAAAGTCGGGCAGGGCCGACTATATAATACTTTTCATCACTGTGTAGACCGAAATTTTTGAACTTCTTTAAATTTGTTGGGAGCTATATAAAGATTTATACTCCCATATACAAATATCTAAATCTGATCCGATTTTTGGCACAATTATTATTTATCTACAAAATCTCTAGACTACAAATATAAATCGGCTAACGCATTGGGCGAAACCATTAGCGTAGCTAGACAACTTTCCTAGGGGGGGCTATAGCCCCCCTAGCTTAAAATTTATAGACTGAACTAATAGGTTCAATTATTGTTTTATTTCATAAAAATGAATAAAAAATAGACATCAAAATAATATATAATAAAGCAACTAACAGTAGTTCCACACTTTTCCCAGCAAAAAAAATTGGGATTTGTACTAAAGGCACGACTTAAAAAGCACTTCCAAAAATGTCCTCACAAAGAAGTTAATTATATTAAGTACACAGGAAGTTTTTTATTTCAGTTTTATCATATTTTAATGCGTAATTTTTGTTTTCTTTTTTCAAATAGTTTAAAAAAAGAGTAAGAATAAATAAAATGGTAAAAATTATTCAAATTTTGCCACAAAAATGCTAAATCCATTATAGCTCATTCACATTAGGCTCGAAATCTACTAAAAGTGGATTTGAAATCCCATTTTTATAAGGCAATTGACAGTTGAAATCTAGTTAAAGTAGATTTGAATGTGTAATGTGTATGAGGTTTTATAGAATTTTTGAAAATATTCAAACAAATAAAAAATTATTATAATTGATGTTTCTTGAAGCTCGAGGTCTTTATAAATATTTATATAATTCTAACAAAAGGCCGACCAAAAATCAAATAAAAAACGAATAAATAAAAATTATTTATTTGGGAAAATATCACACAATTTTTTAATTCACATTCAAAACACTGAATTCGGATCACACCGTAAGAAGTGATGCAAATTTATTGCAACGGCTGTTGAAACGGTGTACATTCGTTCTACGACGAGTTCCTATTACATTCATCGCTTCTCCACCAATTTTGCACCACTTCCGGACCCAAAAAGAATATTTTCACTTCTTTTTTGGCGACGCTTTTTTGCAGCATTGTTAAGATATTAATTTATGAAGAATAGTTTTAATACCAATTACTATTTTTTAATTAAGATGACTAAACCAGACTAAACAATATAATAAAGGAGCTTTAGTTATTCAATTAAACCATAAGTTCAATCACAGCTCTATTTCATAAATATCAGACTTCAAACATTGCCATCGGCAACTGCTACCACAACCCAAGTAATTCGATTGTGCATGAAAGTCTTTAGCGGAAGTTATAAAATAAAATGTAAAATCGTTGTAAATAAAAATGTAAAATCGTAAATAGGGTTTCAAATTCTGGGGGGGGCTAAATTTTTTCAGGGGGGTCTAAGCCCCCTCCCCAGAGGCCTTCCTACGCTTATGGGCGAAACACAATGCTAAAATGTAAAATCGTTGTAAATAAAAATGTAAAATCGTAAATAGGGTTTCAAATTCTGGGGGGGGGGCTAAATTTTTTCTGGGGGGTCTAAGCCCCCTCCCCAGAAGCCTTCCTACGCTTATGGGCGAAACACAATGCTAGTATGAACCATTTTTGATGCAATTGCACAAAAAACATTTATAATTATCGGGCGATACATATGTAATAGAGGTAGCTAATTTAGCTAATTTTTGCAAGTTTTATGGCTATACGAAACTTGGAAAAGTTCGGTTCATAAACACGTTAATTATGACAAATCGGAGATAAATATACATGACAGCTATATCTATATCAGAATCCCTATTTTCCAAAATCAATAGGGACCGCCTCTTAGCCAAAGTAAGCCCGCGTGCCAAATTTGAGGAAAATCGGACATAAGCTGCGAGCTGCACGCAAAAAAAAAAAAAAAACGTTTGGAAAACGTGTACCGAAAACGTTTTTCTTTTGTTACAGTTTTTTGAATTGCTTCGACAATTTTAAACTTTTATCACCAAAAAACATCGTTTGTTACAAAATTTTTATTTTTTCAATAAAAAAGTTATTTTTCAAACAACAGCACAGCCCATTTCGTTTATATCAAACACTGTTCTTTTCTGACTTTAGGTCTTTAATAAGACACATTTTACAGTTCAAAATTTAATATAGTACAATGTAATGTTGAACATTTTTTCGGAATCTTCCGAAAAATATATTATAATGTAATATAGTACAATGTAATGTTGAACATTTTTTCGGAATCTTCCGAACATATCTGGAATATATTAAAAAAAAAAAACAAAAAAAAACTTTGGTCGAAGCAGGGATCGAACCCACGACCCTTGGCATGCAAGTCGGACGTAGCAACCACTGCTCCACGGTGCCAAACTAAGTGTTTGTTTCTGTTAAATAAACTTTGTTTATTCGTTTCGTGGGCGCCACAAGCTATGCTATATAAATATAACTTATATGGATAATTATCTATTGATTACCATAACAGGTACATAGCTCAGTGGTTAGTGTGTTGGCTTACCAAGTGCATGGTCCGCGGTTCGATTCTCCGTCCAGGCGAAAGGTAAAAAAAAAATTAAAAAATTTATAAAATCGTATAATTTCTTCTACATTGTTGGTATTCCAGGAAAAGGTGTTAAGAACTAAAAACCTCGTGGATGTGAGAAAGATGTGAGGGAAAATGCAATTAGCAAGAAAACAATGTCTTTATTTTGAGTTAGTCTTTATGAAATTGTTTTTACATCCTGGAAAAGAATACACGTTTATCACAAAAAGTATATACTTTTCTTCCAAATACACTTCCTTACAGCGAAAAGCAAATGAGAAACGAACTTTGATTGTCTAAAATTTCGTTTGGGAGGAAAGAGTTATTTTTTTGCGTGTAACAGAAAGCTTTAAATTTTTTAAATTTTACCTTTCGCCTGGACGGAGAATCAAACCGCGGGCCATGCAATTTTTAAGACAACACACTATCCACTGAGCTATGTAGCTGGTATTGCCATCAATAGAAAATTATCCATATAAGTTATATTTATATAGCTGGCTTGCGACGCCCACGTGCCGATTAAACAAACTTTATTTAACAGAAACATACATTTAGTTGGGCACTCTGGAGCAGTGGTTCGATCGATCCCTGCTTCGACCGAACACCAAAAAAATTTTTTTTTTTTAATTTATTCCAGATATGCTCAGAAGATTCCGAAAAGATGTTCAACATTACATACTATTATATTAAATTTTTACTAGGAACTGTTAAATGTATCTTATTAAACACTTTGTTGAATTCATTATTAGAACTAAAAATATACTCCTAAGCAAAGTACAGAGTAAGCAGTGAATTACAATTAAACCAAAATTACAATAATGAATTACCGTTACTTGAGATAAAGAGTAAAAGAGATCAATTTGTATGAATGAGTTGAAATAGATAAATAGATGTAACATAAGACCAAAACAAAATTATGTTAATCCTAACATAGTCCACCTTAACGAATATTCATACAAAAACAAAGAGTTCAAAAATCGTTATATCAAAGTCCAAAATTTAGCATATTACAAATGTGGTGGTGTCGAATTTTAGGTAAACATTTAGTTAACAAGTCAGATAAATTTTCATTTGTGGATATATAGTTTATACAAATTTCATTTAGCTCAATTTTTTCTTTAATATAGTGAAAACGAATATCGATGTGTTTGCTGCGCTTCAGGGTCATCTGACTGTTAGCAAGAGATTATCGCACCTAATTTAGGTTGGCATCTGGGTTAGCTGACCAAGTCCCATTTCTTTCAATAGACTTCTATGGAACACAATCTCTTTCGTCCCTTGGCATAACGCAATGTATTCCGCCTCCATAGAACTAAGGGCCCCACACTTTGCTTCTTCGACTCCCAACTTATAGGTCCACCTGCGAAGAAAAGTAAAAAAACACTAAATGATTTTGTATCTAAGGGATTAGATTCCCAATCGGTATCGGTGTAACATAATAAATTGTCATCAGTCTTATAAGAAATCACAAGCTTCGGATTACTGCTCAAATACCGCAACACATGTTTTGCCGCACTTAGATGTTATTTATGGGGATGGACGTTGTATTGCGACAATCTTGAAACTGTGTGAGCGATCTCTGGACGGGATATTGTTGCCAAATACATCAGACTTCCAATTAACGATGGGTACAATTTGACATTTTCACCTTCGCATTGAGCAACATCACACTTTTTGAGCACTATTCCAGATGGTAGAGGAGTTGTGGCAGGTCTGCAATTTTTCATGTTCCTCTCTTGTACCAATTCTTTCACAAAAGCATTTTGATGAATTGTTATCGCTCCTCTTTCACCATCTCTTTCCACTTCCAAGCCTAGAAAATGGCAAACTGGCCCCTTATCGATAGCTTCGATATGCTTATTCAGCTTTCCTACGATATCCTCCATTGTATTGCTTCGATGACATGCGATAAGCTTATCGTCGACGTAAATGGCTATTATACTTAGCTCTCCTTTTATGTTGTTGGTGTAAACACACATATCGGTCAAGCACCGCTTAAATCCAATTTCCATTAAAACTTCATTAATTTTTTCATTCCAATCTTTACCAGCTTGCTTTAAACGGTAAATGGATTTTTTCAATTTGCACACTTTTTTATTTTCGGGATCTGTAAAATATTGTTACGTTTTTATATTTAGGCGTTTTTAATTAGCCGACAATTAAAACACAGTTCTTCTAAATAACGACAATCTACAATTTATTTACTGACTTCACACTTTACAATTCGTTCACACTGAAGTTATTCGTTTGACGCTTTAATTAAGACTGACTCGTTAGCAGCATGCGAGCGCTTTTATATATGACGGTGTGGCAATACGAGAACATTCTGGTAGCACTACAATATTCTGGCAACGCCAGAACATTCTTAGACAATGCTAGAAGGATCTACGACCATTAAGATGTTCATCTGGTGGCTGCCAAACACATACAAACTCACATAGATATATGCTCGCATTACTACAACAACAACAATAATGACAATAGACAATGAGATGAAATGAGAATGCAGAATAACAAAGCAAAGCAAAGAGAGTAAGAACTAACATTTTGGTAAGCAAACAAAAGAACATAAACGAAATTCAGGAAAATACTAGAAATGGATAGATGATTCCAACAAGTGATAGCGAAATTTTATCGTTACAATTTGAAATTTTAAATTAACGGAAACTAATTTAAATAAACTTATATCTATAATTATTAAATTCGTAACACTGCCTCCCGCTTAAGCCTGTTCGTCCCGAACAGGCACAGAACCTGTTCCGTAAGGAGCCAATCGTTCCAGATGTACAACTTTCATCTTTGATCTAGGGCTGTCGTCCTTCTGAATCCGGTATACAACATCATTGATCTTCTTGATGACTTTGTATGGGCCTTCCCACTGTGTTTGCAGTTTAGGGCACAATCCTTTCTTTCGTTGCGGGTTAAATAGCAGAACCAATTCTTCTTCTTGGAAGCCCTCTGTATTTACAGCACGATCGTATCTCGCCTTCATTCTGTTGCTGACCATTTTTATTTTGTTGCGCACTGATTCGTGAACTTCACCGAAAGTGTTTGGGATGTCGTTTCTGTTTTCTTCCATGGCGAGCTCATTAGGTTTAGCGCCGAATATCAGATCGCCAGGCAACTTCAACTCAGTTCCGAATAGAACATTGGCCGGTGTTCGAGAGGTGGAATCATGAATGGCAGATCTATACGACAGCAAAAACTTTGGTATATGCTCGTCCCAGTCCCTCTGGCCGTTGTCCACTACTTTTCGAAGATGTTCCTCCAGAGTGCGATTAAACCTTTCTACCATGCCATCGGATTGTGGATGTAATGGCGTAGTCCTCGTTTTCTTGCCACGTCCATTGCTATTCTTTCAAACGGGGCTCCTGGTCTATACTCTTGCATAGGACCTCGACTTTTCCTTGTTGGACCTTTCGCCTTCATGCACTTCCCGCAATTGGCTACCCATTCAGCAATTGATTTCTGGCATCCAACCCAGTAGAATCGTTGCTTCACTTTCTCGACGGTTTTGGTTATTCCCAGATGACCTCCACTGGGACCATTATGGAACTCCGCCAAAACATCTCTTATTTTGGAATCTGGGACGATGATCAAATTTCGGCTGCTCTTGCCATCTTCGCTTTCCCATTTACGTTGCAGGGATCCATTGACTAGAACTAAACTATCCCATTGAGCCCAGTATGCTTTCATAAGTGGACTTTCGGCTGCGATGTCTTTCTTGCTGGGTTTCTTATTTTCTTGTTTTGCCGAAATAATTTTTCTCAGAATGGGATCTTTACGTTGCTCTGTTGACCAGTCTGTGCCAGATTCGATGTGTAACTGCCTGACATTTACAACTGTCTCCTTTGGTTCAGCCTTCGAGTAGCGTCTGCTTTCTACATTGCAATGCCGTCGTGTCAAGGCTTGATCAATAACTTGTTTGCCACCTTTTCTATTATCCGCATAATTTGAATTTGAGTCGCTTGGCTTTGTGATCGCCTTCTTCTGATTATTGTTTAATGGAAATGGCGAGATTGACCCCGACGTTTTACGCCACGCTTTACATTCCCGGGAAAGATGTCCAGCCTTATCACAGTTATAGCATTTCATTCTAGATTTATTTGCTTGCTGCTTCATTTCTTGCATTATCTGCTTTAGAGCCTCTTTTACCAATTCAATGACCGATTTCGATTCTTCACACTCGGTCTCTACTCTGCGTACTTTGTGAATTTGAGGCCGTGCCAGCAATCTCGCAGTCTCTTGTACAAGTGCAAATGTTACTGTTTCTGTGAATGTAGCTTTTTGTGCGGCATATGTTGCACATTTTATGTCTGGGTCTCGAATGCCATTCACAAAGGTCTCAATTTTGATGCGGTCCACAAGTGGGTGACTCTCTCCTGGGTATGTCAGTAGCACCAACCGCTCAACTTCTGTTGCAAAGTCTTGTAGAGTCTCGTTTGATTTCTGGACTCTACCTCTTAATTCCATTCTAAAGATGTCTTGCTTGTGCTCTCCACCATACTTGCGTTGAAGCGCCGCTATTACTTCATTATAGTTATTTCTAGAAGCAGCGGGAATGCTTTGTATCACATCAGCAGCATTGCCCTTTAATGCCAATAGAAGTTCAATTGTTTTATCATCGTCATTCCACAAATTTCTAGAAGCAACCATTTCGAATTGGAATTTGAAGACATCAAATGACGTTGAGCCATCGAGAACAGGAGTTTTGATTTTTGAGCCCTCAATGACGCGCACTGGACCACCTTTAATTTCCAGCTCTGACATTTTTTTTCTCAAGGTGTAGAAATTTTTCATCGTGAACCACAAATTTCTTATCTAATTCCACAATTTGATTTTCTATATGGTCCACTCGTTTCTCCATGCCTTCAGAAATTTGTTGTAATTTTTCGTTGACCATTCTAGAATTTTCGTCGAATTTTTCTTCCAATTTTCTGGAATTTTCTTCCATTTTTCTAGAATTTTCTTCCATTTTTCTAGAATTTTCTTCCATTTTTCTAGAATTCTCATCCATGATTTTTCTAGAGTTTTCTTCCATCATTTTGCTTAAAACATTGAGCATTGAGGTGTAATCCACAACACTTGAAGCCACAGATGGATTTTCTACACTGCTGGTATTGACGAGTATTGATTCGTCAATGTCCTCCTTATAATCAAACTCATGCGTCGCAATGTCCATATTACGCCGTTCAAACTCTTCCAGTAGACGCTTTTGAAGCTGGGCCTTATTGCCTGTTGTCGGCAGGTCCAGTTTGCTCAATTCCTTTTTTAAGTCTTCCACACGAAGCTCATTAAACTTCATTGTAGATTTTTTTTTCGTTATTTCACTTCCGACACCAATTGTTACGTTTTTATATTTAGGCGTTTTTAATTAGCCGACAATTAAAACACAGTTCTTCTAAATAACGACAATCTACAATTTATTTACTGACTTCACACTTTACAATTCGTTCACACTGAAGTTATTCGTTTGACGCTTTAATTAAGACTGACTCGTTAGCAGCATGCGAGCGCTTTTATATATGACGGTGTGGCAATACGAGAACATTCTGGTAGCACTACAATATTCTGGCAACGCCAGAACATTCTTAGACAATGCTAGAAGGATCTACGACCATTAAGATGTTCATCTGGTGGCTGCCAAACACATACAAACTCACATAGATATATGCTCGCATTACTACAACAACAACAATAATGACAATAGACAATGAGATGAAATGAGAATGCAGAATAACAAAGCAAAGCAAAGAGAGTAAGAACTAACATTTTGGTAAGCAAACAAAAGAACATAAACGAAATTCAGGAAAATACTAGAAATGGATAGATGATTCCAACAAGTGATAGCGAAATTTTATCGTTACAATTTGAAATTTTAAATTAACGGAAACTAATTTAAATAAACTTATATCTATAATTATTAAATTCGTAACACTGCCTCCCGCTTAAGCCTGTTCGTCCCGAACAGGCACAGAACCTGTTCCGTAAGGAGCCAATCGTTCCAGATGTACAACTTTCATCTTTGATCTAGGGCTGTCGTCCTTCTGAATCCGGTATACAACATCATTGATCTTCTTGATGACTTTGTATGGGCCTTCCCACTGTGTTTGCAGTTTAGGGCACAATCCTTTCTTTCGTTGCGGGTTAAATAGCAGAACCAATTCTTCTTCTTGGAAGCCCTCTGTATTTACAGCACGATCGTATCTCGCCTTCATTCTGTTGCTGACCATTTTTATTTTGTTGCGCACTGATTCGTGAACTTCACCGAAAGTGTTTGGGATGTCGTTTCTGTTTTCTTCCATGGCGAGCTCATTAGGTTTAGCGCCGAATATCAGATCGCCAGGCAACTTCAACTCAGTTCCGAATAGAACATTGGCCGGTGTTCGAGAGGTGGAATCATGAATGGCAGATCTATACGACAGCAAAAACTTTGGTATATGCTCGTCCCAGTCCCTCTGGCCGTTGTCCACTACTTTTCGAAGATGTTCCTCCAGAGTGCGATTAAACCTTTCTACCATGCCATCGGATTGTGGATGTAATGGCGTAGTCCTCGTTTTCTTGATACCAAGGGATTCACACATCTCTTTGAATATGGCCGATTCAAAATTTCTTCCCTGGTCTGAGTGAATCTCGGACGGCACACCGTAGCGACATATCCAGTTTTTGTTGACCACATCCACAATCGTTTTTGCCTCTTGGTTTGGAATTGCATACACCTCCGGCCATTTGCTGAAGTAATCCATGACCACAAGGACATAACGGTTTCCAGAATCACTTACTGGGAAAGGGCCTGCCACGTCCATTGCTATTCTTTCAAACGGGGCTCCTGGTCTATACTCTTGCATAGGACCTCGACTTTTCCTTGTTGGACCTTTCGCCTTCATGCACTTCCCGCAATTGGCTACCCATTCAGCAATTGATTTCTGGCATCCAACCCAGTAGAATCGTTGCTTCACTTTCTCGACGGTTTTGGTTATTCCCAGATGACCTCCACTGGGACCATTATGGAACTCCGCCAAAACATCTCTTATTTTGGAATCTGGGACGATGATCAAATTTCGGCTGCTCTTGCCATCTTCGCTTTCCCATTTACGTTGCAGGGATCCATTGACTAGAACTAAACTATCCCATTGAGCCCAGTATGCTTTCATAAGTGGACTTTCGGCTGCGATGTCTTTCTTGCTGGGTTTCTTATTTTCTTGTTTTGCCGAAATAATTTTTCTCAGAATGGGATCTTTACGTTGCTCTGTTGACCAGTCTGTGCCAGATTCGATGTGTAACTGCCTGACATTTACAACTGTCTCCTTTGGTTCAGCCTTCGAGTAGCGTCTGCTTTCTACATTGCAATGCCGTCGTGTCAAGGCTTGATCAATAACTTGTTTGCCACCTTTTCTATTATCCGCATAATTTGAATTTGAGTCGCTTGGCTTTGTGATCGCCTTCTTCTGATTATTGTTTAATGGAAATGGCGAGATTGACCCCGACGTTTTACGCCACGCTTTACATTCCCGGGAAAGATGTCCAGCCTTATCACAGTTATAGCATTTCATTCTAGATTTATTTGCTTGCTGCTTCATTTCTTGCATTATCTGCTTTAGAGCCTCTTTTACCAATTCAATGACCGATTTCGATTCTTCACACTCGGTCTCTACTCTGCGTACTTTGTGAATTTGAGGCCGTGCCAGCAATCTCGCAGTCTCTTGTACAAGTGCAAATGTTACTGTTTCTGTGAATGTAGCTTTTTGTGCGGCATATGTTGCACATTTTATGTCTGGGTCTCGAATGCCATTCACAAAGGTCTCAATTTTGATGCGGTCCACAAGTGGGTGACTCTCTCCTGGGTATGTCAGTAGCACCAACCGCTCAACTTCTGTTGCAAAGTCTTGTAGAGTCTCGTTTGATTTCTGGACTCTACCTCTTAATTCCATTCTAAAGATGTCTTGCTTGTGCTCTCCACCATACTTGCGTTGAAGCGCCGCTATTACTTCATTATAGTTATTTCTAGAAGCAGCGGGAATGCTTTGTATCACATCAGCAGCATTGCCCTTTAATGCCAATAGAAGTTCAATTGTTTTATCATCGTCATTCCACAAATTTCTAGAAGCAACCATTTCGAATTGGAATTTGAAGACATCAAATGACGTTGAGCCATCGAGAACAGGAGTTTTGATTTTTGAGCCCTCAATGACGCGCACTGGACCACCTTTAATTTCCAGCTCTGACATTTTTTTTCTCAAGGTGTAGAAATTTTTCATCGTGAACCACAAATTTCTTATCTAATTCCACAATTTGATTTTCTATATGGTCCACTCGTTTCTCCATGCCTTCAGAAATTTGTTGTAATTTTTCGTTGACCATTCTAGAATTTTCGTCGAATTTTTCTTCCAATTTTCTGGAATTTTCTTCCATTTTTCTAGAATTTTCTTCCATTTTTCTAGAATTTTCTTCCATTTTTCTAGAATTCTCATCCATGATTTTTCTAGAGTTTTCTTCCATCATTTTGCTTAAAACATTGAGCATTGAGGTGTAATCCACAACACTTGAAGCCACAGATGGATTTTCTACACTGCTGGTATTGACGAGTATTGATTCGTCAATGTCCTCCTTATAATCAAACTCATGCGTCGCAATGTCCATATTACGCCGTTCAAACTCTTCCAGTAGACGCTTTTGAAGCTGGGCCTTATTGCCTGTTGTCGGCAGGTCCAGTTTGCTCAATTCCTTTTTTAAGTCTTCCACACGAAGCTCATTAAACTTCATTGTAGATTTTTTTTTCGTTATTTCACTTCCGACACCAATTGTTACGTTTTTATATTTAGGCGTTTTTAATTAGCCGACAATTAAAACACAGTTCTTCTAAATAACGACAATCTACAATTTATTTACTGACTTCACACTTTACAATTCGTTCACACTGAAGTTATTCGTTTGACGCTTTAATTAAGACTGACTCGTTAGCAGCATGCGAGCGCTTTTATATATGACGGTGTGGCAATACGAGAACATTCTGGTAGCACTACAATATTCTGGCAACGCCAGAACATTCTTAGACAATGCTAGAAGGATCTACGACCATTAAGATGTTCATCTGGTGGCTGCCAAACACATACAAACTCACATAGATATATGCTCGCATTACTACAACAACAACAATAATGACAATAGACAATGAGATGAAATGAGAATGCAGAATAACAAAGCAAAGCAAAGAGAGTAAGAACTAACATTTTGGTAAGCAAACAAAAGAACATAAACGAAATTCAGGAAAATACTAGAAATGGATAGATGATTCCAACAAGTGATAGCGAAATTTTATCGTTACAATTTGAAATTTTAAATTAACGGAAACTAATTTAAATAAACTTATATCTATAATTATTAAATTCGTAACAATATTTTGGCTGGTACATATAAACATCCTCCTTTAGAATTCCATTTAGGTATGCTGACTTTATATCTATGTGGTTTACTAGTAATTTAAATCGAGCTGCCATCGATAATATTAAACGAATTGTGCTATGCCTCACCACTGGGGTTTAAGTATTTGTGTAGTCGATGTTCGGTTTTTGAAAACAACCAAGAGCTACGAGCCTCGCTTTGTACTTATCAATTGTACCATCGATTTTCCTTTTTGTTGTAAGCACCCATTTATTTCCAATGATGTTTTTGTTTTCTGGTTTATCCACCAACTCCCATGTATAATTTTTTAACAGGGATTCATACTCCTCCATCATTGCTACTTTCCATTTATCAGCATTTACTCCCCTCATCGCCTCACTCACAGTTTTGGGATCCACTGATGTCTCTCGCAATTCATTCAGAACGTCTGGTGTAGCCTCTCTCAAAAAATATTATCTGGCACTCTCTTCATTACTCTCCACCCTCAATTTTCTGGGTTTGCCTTTTGCACTCGTTCTTATAATACGAGGTCTACCTGTCTTTCTCTTCACGCCATAGTTGTCATCACTATCACTCTCATCACCCACTGACTGCATACCTGCTTCATGAATGGAGACATTCGCATTGGGGACAGTGTGTGATCGTGGCGGAGGTGGGGGTAACAATTCCCTGTCTGGCATAATTGTTGGCACTGCTGCCGTCGATTCTTCTGTTGAGGGCGGTATTAATGGAGGCAACATTTCTCTCTGTTCTCTCTGTGTGATGAACCAATCATCGTTGTTCTCCCCTCCTTCTTGATGACCTACATCAAACATATTTTCAAAAAATACCACGTCTCTTGATATTACAATCGATTTATTAATTTTGTTGTAAAGCCTAAAACCTTTGGTTGTTGTGGAGTAACCGACGAACGTTACCATATCTCCTTTAGGCTCCAGCTTATTTTTACCATGTTTTTTATTTAAAACAACTGCATTACATCCAAAAATTTTTAAATGAGAAACCGATGGTTTTCTATTATTCCACCTCTCATATGGCGTAATGTTGTTCAACAATTTTGTGGGCGAACGATTTCGAATATAAACGGCTGTGTTAACAGCCTATGTCCAGAGGTATTTTGGGGTTTTTGCAACGGCCATCATACATCTTGCCATTTCCACTATCGTTCTATTTACTCGTTCGGCTACGACGTTTTGCTGCGGTGTGTAGCTGGCGGTTGTCTGATGTATGATGCCTTGTCCCTTCAAGAATTTATCAAACTCGTTCGACAAATATTCGCACCCATTATCACCCCGAAATATTTTTAATTTTCGGCCAGTTTGGTTTTCAGCCATATTTACAAAATTTTTAAAACTTCCAAAAACTTCCGATTTATGTCTCAAAAATAGATATAAATTTATCTTGAAAAATCGTCCACAAATGTTACAAAATATAAAGAGCCACTTTGTGATGCCACCCGCATAGGACCAAAAACGTCACTGTGTATCACTTCTAAAGGTCCATTTGTAGAAATCTCACTGTATGACTTAAACGGATTTACAATCATTTTACACGTTGCACAAGTCACACAATTTCTTTTATTTTCCGTAACAATTTTATGTATTTTTATTCCACGAACAACATCGTTTTTGACAAGTCTTTCCATATCCCGATAATTTATATGTCCGTACCGTTTATGCCATAATACAAAGTCCGAGTCATCCACATTTACCATAGCGAATTCTTTTTTATACATTTCAAAATTTACTTCGAATGTACCGCCGACACATTTTGCTTCAAATAAGAGTTTGTTTGTTTTATTATTTACAAAAGCCTTTGTTTTTGTAAAATGAACAGAATTACCATTCCTAATTATTTTGCTAACCGACAAAATATTTGATTTTAATGCCGGCACAAACAAAACATCGCATAGTGTAATGTCAGATTTCTCTGATTTTACCATTACGTTACCTATGCCTTTCACGCTTACACTCTCTCCAGATGGCAAAAAGATTTCTTGTTGTTGTTCTCTCAGAGATAAAAACATATTTCTGTCATTACATATGTGGAAGGTTGCTCTGCTATCTAAAATCCTATTTTTATCAACTTCTCTTGGATTTTTATTTACACAGAGAACGACGGGGGGACGTGTGAAGCCTCTACACTCTGATCTTATGTGTCCACGTTTTCCACAAGAGTAGCATTTCACATTCTTTCTTCTCTCGGCTTCATCAACTTTTTCGCTATGTCCATGCCTTGTTCTATATTTGTTATTCCGTTTGCTGTCATTCCTGTTCTTGATTGCAAGAACCTGTTCATCTCCCTGTTGCTGCCTCTCGCCCCTGCGATTCCGCTCCTCGAGAATTTTGACCTTCAATTGTTCTAACGGTGGTAATTTATCCCTGCTCTCCATAGCCACTACAAAGCTGTCAAAGCTATCAGGTAAACTGCATAGCAAAATGATGCTAATGAAATCGTCAGACATGGAATTATCGATTTCTCTGAGCGATTCTACCAATGTACTGAACTCATTTAGTTGCTGGGCGTAGGGCACTCCATCCATGATTTTAAAGCGTACCAATTTTTTAAATAAATTAACTTTTCGGGCTGGGGTTTTGGCCATATAAATACTGCTGAGCGTGTTCCAAGCACTCATAGCGGCTTTACAATTTTTTATGTGGATCAGCTCAGATGGCTTAACACTCAACGTAATTGTTGCCAGTGCTTTTTCGTCAAGGGCCTTATATCGAGCTTTATCCTCTGTGGAAGATGCTGACGGACAAACATTCTCACACACAAACCAATAGTCCAAGGTTATTAGAAGACTTTTCATTTGAATGCTCCAACTCGCATAATTTTCGCTGTTCAAAAAGTTTTATTTCAATGAAAATTTCGCAACTATTTTTCGGCGAACGAAAAATAATTTTATTTTGACAAACAAAAAATTTTATTATAATTTTGACGATTTTTTTTCGACACACGAAAAATATTTACTTTTCGACAAACGACAATTATTTAATTTTTGACGAACAAAAATTTAACAATTACGATTTTGACGACCAAAATGCATACACGTTTTTTTGTTTTAAAGCTCAGTTTATTTTATCACACCCACTGAAAAAAACAGTGAACCCTTTTCCATTGAACTAAACTGTAGTAATATTGACCATGATTTAGCCCTTAAGATTTTTTTTTTCAACTTGTCTAGTTTATAATTCTCTTAAATTTTAGTTCATCTATAACATTGTATTTTAGTTCATTTTTACAACACCATAAGATTTATATACCCCTACCAAGTTAAGAAGTCAGTATTATTTTGGTTTACTTGCTTATTTTTAGGGAAACCTGATAATAAAAATTGGTTATCAGTCTCCTTAAAATTTCGACGACTAAAATATTTTTAAATCAATCATTCCACAGTACAGAGAAATTAAATAATTAAAGGAACAACACCGTTTTACTATTATGAACATTTTCATACATTAACATTAAATTTCTTTAAGCAAAAGTACTTTATTATAAAAACTTATGATGAAAGTTCTTAATACAATGTTTTTTTTTTTGTGAATAAAAATTATGACCACGTGGAACAAGAAAGTAGTTCATTTGAACTCGCTGTTTGGACATTTTGACTTATCCGTTTTTTATTCATTGTAGGTAAATTTTTCACATATCTTGCTGAAAAAATGGAAGCAATAATGGAAATTGTTAAAAATTAACACCATGTAATAAAATATAATTTTTTATACCCTCCACCATAGGATGGGGGGTATATTAACTTTGTCATTCCGTTTGTAACACATCGAAATATTGCTCTAAGTCCCCATAAAGTATATATATTCTGGGTCGTGGTGAAATTCTGAGTCGATCTGAACATGTCCGTCCGTCCGTCTGTTGAAATCACGCTAACTTCCGAACGAAACAAGCTATCGACTTGAAACTTGGCACAAGTAGTTGTTATTGATGTAGGTCGGATTGTATTGCAAATGGGCCATATCGGTCCACTTTTACGTATAGCCCCCATATAAACGTACCCCGAAATTTGGTACATGATGTGAGTATATGGTCTCTAACAACCATGCAAAAATTGGTCCACATCGGTCCATAATTATATATAGCCCCCATATAAACCGATCCCCCGATTTGGCTTGCGAGGCCTCTAAGAGAAGCAAATTTCATACGATCCGGCTGAAATTTGGTACATGGTGTTAATATATGGTCTCTAACAACCATGTAAAAATTGGTCCACATCGGTCCATAATTTTATATAGCCCCCATATAAACCGATCCCCCGATTTGGCTTGCGAGGCCTCTAAGAGAAGCAAATTTCATCCGATCCGGCTGAAATTTGGTACATGGTGTTAGTATATGGTCTGTAACAACCATGCAAAAACTGGTTCACATTGGTCCATAATTATATATAACCCCCATATAAACCGATCCCCCGATTTGGATTGCGAGGCCGCTAAGAGAAGCAAATTTCATCCGATCCGGCTGAAATTTGGTACATGGTGTTAGTAATTTTTACATGGTTGTTAGAGACCATATAACAACCATGTAAAAATTGGTCCACATCGGTACATAATTACATATATCCCCCATATAAACCGATCACCAGATTTGACCTCCGGAGCCTCTTGGAAGACCAAAATTCATCTGATTCAGTTGAAATTTTGTACGTGGTGTAAATATATGGCCTCAAACTCCCATGCAAAAATTGGTCGATATCGGTCCATAATTATATATAGGCCCCAGATAAACCGATCCCCTGATTTGTTCTCCAGAGCCCCTTGGAAGAGCAAAATTCTTCCCATTCGCTTGAAATTTGGTACGTGATGTTAGTATATGGTATCCAACAACCATGCAGGAATTGGTTCCTATTAGTCCATAATTATATATAGCTCCCATATAAACCGATCCCCAGATTTGACCTCCAGTGCCTTTTTGGAGCAGCAAAATTCATCCGATCTGTTTGGAATTTGGTACGTGGTGGAAGTATATGATATTTAACAACCATGCCAAAAGTGGTCCATATCAGTCCATAATCATACATAGCCTCATATAAACCGATCCCGAGATTTGGTTTTGGAGCCTCTTGGAGGAGCAAATTTCATCCGAGTGAGTTGAAATTTGGTACATTGTGGTAGTATATGGTCGTTAACAACCATGCCTAACTAGGTCCATATCGGTCTATAGTTATATATGGCCCTCAGATAAATCGATCGATAATTGTATATAGCCCCCATATACCACAACCCACGTAATTCGATTGTGGATGTTAGTCTTTCATAGAAGTTTCTACGCAATCCATGGTGGAAGGTACATAAGATTCGGCCTGGCCGAACTTACGGCCGTATATACTTGTTAATTCTTTATTTTAGCTTGTAACTTACCATTTTATCAAATGGTGTAAGGAATTCAAGTTTTATTTGGAAAACGTATAAGTATATTATAACTCATAAAAGTGTGTTGTTATCGATGTGAAGGATATAATAAAATAAATATTCTAGTTGAAAGAAAGCTAAAGTTTTAATATAAAACTTACCAATTCTCTATTAAATTGTACGCTGAGGGGAAATATAAAAAGTTGTCCAAATTTATTTGGGCTACTCTGAAATTAAATATTTATTTTTTACATTAAATAAAATTATTAAATAGGTTTCCAAAAAATCTAATAAAAAAATAATATTATGCATAAAAAAACAAATATTCTGGTTAAAAGAAAGTTAAAGAATTCTTACCAATTCACTATTAAATTACAAGCAAAGGAGTACAAAATTTTTTTTCAAATTTTTAAGGGGTTATTCTGAAATTAAATATTTGTTTTTTTACATTAAAAATATTACATTGGTTTCCAAAAAAATTGATTAAAGAAATACTAAAATAAGGTATTAAAAAACAGTAATTTTGATGACAAAAAGGTCATAAAAACGTTAATATTCTAGTTGAAAGAAAGCCAAATTTTAAAAGAAAACTTACCAATTCTCTATTTTTTAAATTTGTTCGAACCTATCTGGAGTTGCTCTGAAATTAAATATTGCTTTTACAACAAAGAAAAACATTAAACTGGTTTCCAAAACAAAAAAAAAATAATTAACAAATAATAATATACATAAAAAATATTATTAAAAAAAACAATACTTACCAATTATACGCTGAGATATAACAAAAATTTTCCAAATTCATCTGGAACTGAATATTAATTTTTTACATTGAATAATAAAAATTTCAATACACTTTCAATTTCAACATATTTTCCTAAATATTCTTAATAACTTTTCTCTAAACTACCGATAAAATATTAATAACTTTCATTTAAAAGGTTTAATAAACAAACACCAATATATGTCTCAAAATATTCCGTGCCTTTATAGTCCCCTGTTGCATATTAAAAGATGCAACAGCCCACGCCAACGCCAACTACACGGATGAAAAAGACTGTTTTTCATATGTTTGGCTATAAACATTATATGTTTGGAACACAAATTTTTAAACACAATATTTTTGAGTGCAAGCATATAATGTTCATAAACTAGCATAACATGTTTGGGATATATATGTTAATATGTTAGAACATATTATGTTTAGGACATAAAATGTTTGTAAATATAATATGCTTGGATGCAAACATATATTAATTTAGAAATAGCCTATAAACATATATGTGTTTAGTAGCTTGGAGCGCCATTTAACAGGGAGCGATGAATTAAGTTGGTGGTTGTTGCTTGTTATTACAAAATTAACATTTTATTTTTCCTTGGGCAATTGATCAGCTACTTCTTTGATCCTTACAAACTGTGTGGTCCGCTTTTCGAATCCCCGTCCGGCAAAAGGTAAAATTAGAATAAAAAAAGTCATAAAATTGAATACTTTCTTCTACAATGTTTGTATTACAGAAAAAGGTGCTAAGAACTAAAAACATTCAGGTCGAAAACCTATGTTGTTAGCACCCATATTACCTGTTTATTTTCATAATTCATTATGATTGTAAATATATAAATAAATAAATAAAATTTTGAGCACAATATTGTTTGGAAGAATTTTTTTTTAAGCATATAATATTTTTGGGTGCAAAATGCTTCCAAACATATTATATGGTCACATAATAACATATTGTTTTTTTGGAAGACAACATTATTGAATTTGGATGCAAAAATACAAAATGTTTGGAACTTAGACTACCCAAACATATATTGTTTAGACCAATATGCTTTCAAACATATTATAGATTGGTAGAGATCAAACATGTAAATGTTTGGGCAATACCCAAAAGTGTATATGCTTGAAGCAAAATATGTTTGGGAGTATATGTTACAGAAGCGATTTTTTGTGAGCGTGTATACAACTGAAGCATGCCAAACAAAACCAAGCAAAGCCAAAACATTCCTACAACAACAAAAACACATGTGCCTTTATTGAAAACAACACCTCATCTAGCCAAATAAATCACCCACGAATAAAAATAAGTAAGGAAAGTCTAAAGTCGGGCGGGGCCGACTATATTATACCCTGCACCACTTTGTAGATCTAAATTTTCGATACCATATCACATCCGTCAAATGTGTTGGGTGCTATATATAAAGGTTTGTCCCAAATACATACATTTAAATATCACTCGATGTGGACAGAATTTGATAAACTTTTACAAAATCTATTGACTCAAAATTTAAGTTGGCTAATGTACTAGGGTGGAACACAATTTTAGTAAAAAAATATGGGAAACATTTAAATCTGAAGCAATTTTAAGGAAACTTCGCAAAAGTTTATTTATGATTTATCGCCCGATATATATGTATTAGAAGTTTAGGAAAATTAGAGTAATGTTTACAACTTTTCGACTAAGCAGTGGCGATTTAACAAGGAAAATGTTGGTATTTTGACCATTTTTCTCGAAATCAGAAAAACATATATATGGGAGCTATATCTAAATCTGAACCGATTTCAACCACATTTGGCACGCATAGCTACAATGCTAATTCTACTCCCTGTGCAAAATTGCAACTAAATCGGAGTTAAAAATTGGCCTCTGTGGTCATATGACTGTAAATCGGGCGAAAGATATATATGGGAGATATATCCAAATCTGAACCGATTTCAACCAAATTTGGCACGCATTGTTACAATGCTAATTCTACTCCCTATGCAAAATTTCAACTAAATCGGAGCAAAAATTGGCCTCTGTGGGCAAATGAGTGTAAATCGCGCGAAGGCTATATATGGGAGCTATATCTAAATCTGAACCGATTTGGCTGATATTTTGCAAGTTTTTCGAGACTCATAAAATATTCGGATGTACGGAATTTGAGGAAGATCGGTTGATATACACGCCAATTATGACCAGATCGGTGAAAAATATATATGGCAGCTATATCTAAATCTGAACCGATTTTTTTCAAAATCAATAGGGATCGTCTTTGAGCCGAAACAGGACCCTATACCAAATTTTACGACAATCGGACTAAAACTGCGAGCTGTACTTTGCACACAAAAATACACCAACATACAGACAGACGGACAGACAGACAGACAGACGGACATCGCTAAATCGACTCAGAATTTAATTCTAAGACGATCGGTATACTAAACGATGGGTCTCAGACTTTTCCTTCTTGGCGTTACATACAAATGCACAAACTTATTATACCCTGTACCACAGTAGTGGTGAAGGGTATAAACACACACACATAAACCCCTAAATGAACAAAAATAAAAACAACCCCACGCTCATGTATACACAACAAAACTCAAGTAACATCATATTTACATTAATCACATTCCACTATGCCGATAAAGATCTCTGTACTATGCATTAGTTCATCGCATCTGCTGACAATTTACTCTAAGGATAATATTCGTAAAGGCACACCAGTTTATGAACGATGAAACGTTTAACTTAAAATTTGCAAAAACTTCATGAAATGTTATATACTATTTTTGACGAAAATGTCTAGAAATTTAATTACATGTGATCTAAAAATATTTCATTGGGTAATTTTCTACCAACAATTATTAACTATAGGAATTGTTAGTAAGAAATTGCTATCCACTTTCAAGTTCATTTTTCGTAAAAAAAATATTTTCTCATACAAAAAAATCTTATAGTAAATTGCACTTATTATTTAGAAAGTACTTTACATTTCACAAGTAGTTTTATAGCATGACAAACGAATTTTTAACTACCAGTTAAGAAATTTTTTAAGGAAATTTCCATCGTATTTTAAGGCCATGAACTAAACGATTGCTACTTAGAATTTGTAAAATTTCCTTTCGAGTAGTTAATTTTCGTTGAAGATACGAAAAATGAACTAAAATTCTGGAAAATTCTTGTGATAAATTATTGTAAAAATCTTCTTAAATTTACGAGACACTTTTTTTCTGTGCGTGGCACTGGGCCTATAACCTTTGCTAGCGCAATGAAAAGACGGACACGTTGATTCGGGTTGAATTCATTATTAGAACTAAAAAATATCATCCCAAGCAAAGTACAGAGTAAGCAGTGAATTACAATTAAACCAAAATTACAATAATGAATTACCGTTACTTGAATGAATGAGTTGAAATAGATAAATAGATGTAACATAAGACCAAAACAAAATTATGTTAATCCTAACACACTTAAAGTCAGAAAAGAACAGTGATTGATACAAACGAAATGGACTGTGTTCTTGGTTCAAAATAAACTTTTTTATTGAAAAAATAAAAATTTTGTAATAAACGATTTTTTTTGGTGATAAAAGTTTAAACTTTTCTAAACAATTCAAAAAACTCTGAGAAAAGAAAAACGTTTTCAGTACACGTATTCCGAACGTATTTTTTCTTTGCGTGTATGGTGCCAACAGACCCAGGTTCCACTCCCGGAGGAAGTGAAGAAGTTTGTTTTTAATACATCTGACTAAAAGCATCCCCCAAATTTATGCACCAGTCAGAACACATTTTTGTTAAAATTGTAGATGTTTTTTTTTAATCGAGTTTTGTGCCATATAAAATTGATTTTGATTGATTTTTTTTTTACGTTGATTGAAATATTTGGCATCATAGCGAAAACATAAAACATGTTTGAGAAAAATAGCAGAGTTGAAATCAAAAATGGTAAGTTCTCTAGCTAATAGAAATTTCACTGATACGAATATATTTCGAGACAAAATTGATAAGCCATTGATCCGAAATTCTGCGTAATATCTCTTTTTTTCATATTAGTATCATGCCGCCGCTTGTAGTTTCAGCTATATATTTCCAAACCAACCTTTTTGGGGTTATGTGAAGAAGGGAGATTTGTGAAAAACGGAACAAATGCGCTTGTGGGAAATCGTCTTCTACACTCAGAGAAGGAATATGATCAACCCAAACATGTTTCAAGAACAAAATGTTATTTTTGGACGGTGAACATAGAACGTTTTTGTCGCAAAGATGTTATTTTCTCGGTAAACATATACATGATTGCCGAAATCGGACACATAATTTTCTAGGAAATAACATGGTTGCAACAACATGTTCCATCTTTACCGTCCAAAAATAACATTTTGCTCTTAAAATATGTTTGTGGTGATCATATTCCTTCTCTGGATGTACACTTTGATTGTTATTTCCGACCCGACCGATTTTTTGGGAACTCGTGACCCTTTTACTCCGCTCAGTTCATTTGGTTACTATTGGTCTTACTGTTGCTGGTTTTGGTGTTAATTTTAACTCTGCTGCTGATTGCTTCCTACTTCTCGTCGAGATGTTGTTATCCCTATGAGAATTATGTTCCATTTTCAATGTAAACTTTCTTTATGGCATTTGGGAAGTGGGCTTCATAGGAAGGTAGCAATCTTATATACCAACCCGATATTATTTGTATATAATGTACGTTCTTGCTCGAATGCGGAATACATATGTATGTCTTCCCTTTGGCAACATTGTCGTTGGGTCGGTTTTTGTTTGCTTTGTACGTATGTTTGTGTTAGTACCTGGGTGTTTCTACTACGTGGCCTTATGAATTGGCATGCTCTGTGTGCTATGTTTCTCCCTTAACTAAGCTGGCTTTTGCTTTGTTTGTACGTAGTTTTTCCAACAATGCTGTGGAAAACTTTACTTTTTGTCCCAAAAAGGAATAATCTTCCTATCGTTTGCTTGTATCATGATGAACATGGATACATGTACATGTTTACCAGTATGCTTTCGTGAGCATTTTCTGCAACAGCAAGCTGCACGGATCCAATGGATGTGGAGGATTGTTAACAGATATACTTAGTATTACCATGTTTTGTCATATTGTTTTTGTAACACAATCGCATTTGAAACCTATAGACTGAAAAACAAAAACAACAAAACAATGTGTTTCAAAGTGTCTTTAAGTACCTTCACGTGTTATATGACACGTCGTCCGCATCCGCTGTAAGAAGAAGGATCCTCGACATTGAGCTAATTACACGATCGGGCTGCACTCATTGAAAAGTGAACACACCAAGAGAATCTCTTCGTAAAAAGAACGAAAAATTTCATTAAAAGTACGAACTTTGTCATTGTTTTACAACCAAAGAAACTTTTCGTTAAAAGTACGAAATAACTCGTACTTTTTACGAAGAAAAGTTCTTTAAAAATGTTCATAGTTTGTAATAAAAAAATCGTACTTTTAATGGAAACTTTTCGTACTTTTTATGAAAAACGTTCGTCTTTTTTTTTTGCAAAATGTTCGAACTTTTAGAAAACAAATTATAGTCAAAGTGCATTTGGTTGCAGTAACAAGTTTGAAAAATGTCATCACTACATCTTAAGTTTTTGAATAATTTTTAGTTTTATTGCTTCACTTTTATTCATAGCATGCTATTACCCATATGAGAAGTAGCATACACGGACGAAAAAGACTGTTTTTCATATGTTTGGGTATAAAAATTATATGTTTGGAACTCAAATTTTTAAACACAATATTTTTGAGTGCAAACATATAATGTTCATAAACTAGCATAATATGTTTGGGACATATATGTTAATATGTTAGAACATATTATGTTTGGGACATAAAATGTTTGTAAATATAATATGCTTAGATGCAAACATATATTAATTTAGAAATAGCCCATCAACATATATGTGTTTACAAAGAGAGACAAAGTGTATGCTGGAAGTAAAATAATGAAAGTAACCAATTGGCGCATTACAAATATATATACACAAAGAAAATTTCATTAAATATAGGAAAAATACTATGTGTGAATATAAACAAGTATAAATTTACATATTATGAGTAAACGTATATATGTTGTGATATAAGACTTCGCCAAAAATTGTATATGCTTAAGTAAAATATTAAAATGAGTATTCGGAGAGAAAATTCATTCGGAACCAAGATAAAATATATTTGAAAAAAGGAGCATGAGTTTTGTTTATCATTTTCGCATTACGGGCACAATTTTTTTGTTTCGTCAAAACAAATCGCAACGTAGGACGAGTAAGTCAAAATATTCAAACAAAGGTAAAGGGATCTTCATAAAACCTAACGACGGGGCACTATACACTGAACAAAAAGCATGTCCGGTTCCAAAGATTGTGTATCCACTTTAATAATTTTGGTATTGATTCCGAACCAAAGAAGCGGAGAATACAAGTAAGGATGCTTTTAAGACAAAATTCTCTTTTAAATGGGGTTTTGTGTACTTGAATCTACGAAGCCCATTTCAATTTTTCAGCTTTTTTTCATATGCTATAAAATGTCCGTTAAAAAGAAGACTTGCAGTAGAACTTATGCTATGTTTCAAGTAAAAAATGTCTTTAAAATAAAGTATTGAAAAACATATCCTATTTTTTAATGATTTTTGCCTTGTAGTCAAGATGCAAAAATGCAACAAATTTAAAGACAGTTTCATCAATTTTAAATAATGTTTCTGAATTTTTAAAGTCAAGTTGACCTTAGCCCAAAAATTTGTTCTTTCATGTTATGATACCCATTTTTAAGTCAAATCACTTAATTATAATGACAACACGACTTCATTGAAAGTATCGAGCTTTGAACATGGAAAGAAACTTTATATTAGAGAAATGCGTCTTCTAAGCTAAGCAAAAGTTGTATTCTCATTTTAAGGACATGAACTCTTTGGCCTCACGACAATATGTTTTCAGTGCACTCTTTTTAGAGTTGTGAAAGTAAAATGAAAACAGGGGGAAACAGTGAAAAATTAAACAGTAAGATCTATAAAAACAAAGATTAGTTCCTCTTTATTAATGAGTAGTCCAAGAGGAGTTGACGGATTTTTTCGAAAATAAAAGCGGGCATTGAGTTCGAGTTTTGCCGCTAAAATTATTTCTCATTTTAGCGGCAAAACCAGAATAACATTACAACTTTTTCCGGTAAATTGTATTATAACATGGTGGGGAAAGATCCAAAGCAACAATTGAATAAGTTTATTTTCTTAAAAAGAAATTATTAAAGAAAAGTAAAAGGGTAAACATGGCCATTTTAACGTGATAATGCCAATTTATACCGGCCTTAAGAATTAAATTAAGTACAAAATTATTCGTTAATAAAAATTCACATTTATTTGTATTTCTAAATTAATGGTGATACATGCCAGCAAACAATTGTTCACACCAAAATAAATGTATGTGCTGTTTTAAAATTACTGTTCGAATTTAAATATAATGTGCTTTTGAATGGTTATCGTTAACCTTAGGATTCGATGGAAAAATATTTATATATACTCGACTTCACGTTCTTCTTTTGTAAGAGTTTTTGAATTTCTTCGAAAATTTTAAACTTGTATACAAAAACCTTTATTTGTTACACAATTTTTATTTTTGCAATAAAAAAATAATATTTGATTTGAACTCAGTCCATTTCGTTTGTATCAAGCACTTTTCTTTTCTGACTTTAAGTCTTTTATAAAACACACTTTACAATTTCGTAGTAAAAATTTAATATAATAGTATGTAATGCTGAACACCTTTTCGGGAACTTCCGAACGTATCTGGAATATATGTTAAAAAATATATTAAAAAAAAAAAAATAAATAAAAAATGGTGTTGGTCGAAGCAGAGATCGAACCCAGGACCCCTGTCACGCAAGTCGGACGACCAACCACTGATCCACGCTGCCAACAAATGTATGTTTAACAATTTTATGTTGTTAAACAATGTTATGTTTGCATCGGCTTGTGGGCGCCGCAAGCTATGCTATATAAATATAACTTATAACGATAATTATCTCTTGATGACCATAACAAACTGTGTGGTCCGCTGTTCGAATCCCCGTCCGGCAAAAGGTAAAATTAAAAAAAAATATAAAATATAATAATTTCTTCTATAATGTTTGTATTACAGAAAAAGGTGCTAAAAACTAAAAAACTCGTGGAAGTGAGAAAAATGTGAGGGAATATACAATTAGGCAGAAAAAAAATTTGAGCACAATCTTCTTTGGGAGAAAATTCTTCTAAGCATATAATATTTTTGGGTTCAAAATGTTTCCAAACATATTATATGTTCACATAAGGACATATAGTTTTTTGGAAGACAACATTATTGAATTTGGATGGAAAAATACAAAATGTTTGGAACTTAGACTACCCAAACATATTATATTGTTTAGAACAATATGCTTTCAAACATATTATATATTGGAAGAAATCAAACATATAAATGTTTGGGCAATACCCAAAAATGTATATGCTTTAAGCAAAATATGTTTGGGAGTATATGTTACAGAAGCGATTTTTTTTGAGGGTGTAGACATGCATAAAAAATAGAATAAAGAGATACACTCAAGCACATTATCAAAGACAATTTAATGTCGCGAACGGAAATTTTAAAACTTCAATGAAACTTCTTCGTTATCTTAAAGAAACTCTTTCGTACTTTTTATGATGAAATTTTAACGCAGAAAGTTTCGTAATATATTCATAAATTCGTAAAAACTTATTCACACAAATCGCGAAATTTGAAGAAAGTTTCGCTAAAAGTACGAACATTTTACGAAGAAAAATTAATGTAGAATATTTCGTAGACGTTTCGTATATTCGTGAAATATTCTTCGTAAAATTTACGAAATTGAATGAAAATTTCGTTGTTTTAATGAAGAATTCGCGAAGAATAGTTAATGAAGAATTCTCCGTAAAATCAAAGAAGAGAATTCTTTCGGTGCAGTTCACCGCCTGTGGTATCACAATATATGAAGATTCAAAGAGAGTCTCTGATGGTCTGCAACATAATCTAACAAAACTGTGCAACACTGATACCAAATCCAAAAATAGAACAAGTGATTTAAAAACAAATGAAAATCAGCGATAATTTTTCGATTGTTGTTTAAAACGCTTTGATTTTCTTGCATTTTTCTTTTATTTTAAAAATATTTTTTTATCGCGGTGCTAAATAATTGAAATACTTCTTGTTAAATTAATCAGTTATGGTGAATAAGTTTAAAAGCAATCAATTTCAGCCATGCCGAAGAATAAAATCATCTGCACCGTAGACTACCTACAGTGCGAAATGGGTTACACTTTTGGTCTTGCGATTGGTTACACCCAGTCAATCGAACGTCTACATTTTGGGTAGGCTTCACTGGCTTTTTCAATCGAACAAAAATTTGAGATTTATGGGGGAAAGGTATCAAATATGCAACCCATTTTTTACCAATCGAAATCACTATAAGCCTCTACTTAACACCTTAAATAATAAAAATGAAAAACTCAACACTGCAAAACTATTTAGTAAAACAAACCCATTGCACTCTTTATTTTGGCGTTTTTATGGAAAATAAACTGAAAAAATGACAGGTGCTTCGGATTTCCACATCATCAGGTATCTCTCACTGAAAACAATTTTCTCGTAGCACAATGCTATATTTGTGTAGCATTTCTCTGATAGAATTACTTTTTCTTGATCAAAAGTTGATACATTTTTAATTGAACGCGTTTTGGCTTTGAGTTAAGTGATTTGACTTTAAAATGTGTATCTTGACATAGAAGAAAATTCCTTTGAGCTGAGGAAAAGTTGGCTTTAATAAGTCTCAAAAATTCTTCAATATTAATTAACAAAATTTTTAATTCGATAATTTTTTGTATCTATTAGACTATATTTTAAAGACTCTTCCATAACACGGTTATGAAAGATTTTTATATTACATGGCACAAACAGACAGATAAACTAATAAATTAAGATTTGTATCCTAGTATGAAGTACGCAAAACCTAAATATACAAGTGAGTTGCGTCTTAAGTGTATGCTTAGTGCAATCTCTCGCTTCATTCGTTCATAATCAATACCAAAATAATTTAAGTAAAAACAAAATCCATGGAACTTTTTTCAGAGTTATTTCCAATCTTAATGAAATTGATGTAAGTAACTTTGTTCGTGGACTGAAAAGAAAGCATGCTCGGTTCAAAGGAATTTGTTTCTACTCTAATGATTGTGGTATTGATTCCGAAGCGGAGAATTGAAGTAAGGACACATTTAAGACACAATTCCCTTTAAATTTAAGTTTGCGTACTTAGTTCTTGAGGAAACAATTTTTAATTTATTAGTTTTTTTCAGCTTTTGAAGAGTCATGTGCTATCAAAGTCCATTTAAAATTTGTTAACGGCTACTTAAATTTATTGTCATTAATTATAAGGACAAAACCACTTCGTTGTAACATTTTCACCTGCAGCCATGTTGACCCAATGATAAGAAAGATATCATGGTCCTCATCTAAATGTTATGGTATTGATAAAAAATAAAAATATCCCCATTTATAATGTTATGGTATTTGTCAAAAATGTTTTTCTTCCATACAATTATCGTGAGATGTTTTCTGTACAGAGAATGAAGCCGCCGAGTCGCGCCGCCGATTTTAGCCGTCGCCGACCCGTTTTTAGCAGTCGACGCCGCCGCCGAATATGTCGACTCATCTCGACTCAAATTTAGCCGTCAATTAATCTAAAATATTGATTTATGTCAGAAAAATGTAATAATATTTGTTATAGTTTTTGCCAAAATTTTGAACTTTCCACTTTCAATCAATTAGTATCAAGTTGCTATAATAGTTTTACAAAAATTTAGCTCAAAAAATTTGAATGAAATGTAAATTTGATTGTAAGATTGGTTGTACAACTAATCTCATTACAAATCGGAAAACTTCAAATTGATTTTATAATAGATAATTTTGCGCCGCCGAACAAACAATTTTTTATCGGCTTAGCTGTCAAGCCGCCGCCGTCGGAGGCAAAAATTTAGTGTTAGCCGCCGCCGACAAAAATGGGTCGGCTTCATTCTCTGTTTCTGTATTATTATGCGGGATACCTCCCACATACTACTTGGTTTGAATCGAGCTTGCTTCGAATATTTAAAAAATAATAATTGTGACAACTGAAAATAATAGTCTGTACTTATTTCTCAATCATATCAGTTTAATAAAATTTTCTTATCAGATTTGTTTTAATTGGTGACTCCGACGCTCCAAAGTACATCGACATACATGAAGTCAACTAGGTATTTTCCCTAAAACCACTTCTCGTTTCGCTCATATTCATATAGACCTCATTGGTTCGTTGCCTTCATCATATGAAATGTCATATATACACGGACGAAAAAGACTGTTTTTGATATGTTTGGAACTCAAATTTTTTAACACAATATTTTTAAGTGCAAGCATATAATGTTCATAAACTAGCATAACATGTTTGGGACATATATGTTAATATGTTAGAACATATTATGTTTGGGACATAAAATGTTTGTAAATATAATATGCTTAGATGCAAACATATATTAATTTTGAAATAGCCTATGAACATATATGTGTTTAGACAGAGAGAGACCTAGAGAGTATGCAGCAAGTAAAATAATGGAAGTAACCAATTGGCGCTTTAAAAATATATCCACACAAAGAAAATTTCATTAAAATTTTGTATATAAAGGGTGATTTGTTAAGAGCTTGATAACTTTTTAAAAAAAAAAAACGCATAAAATTTGCAAAATCTCATCGGTTCTTTATTTGAAACGTTAGATTGGTCCATGACATTTACTTTTTGAAGATAATTTCATTTAAATGTTGACCGCGACTGCGTCTTAGGTGGTCCATTCGGAAAGTCCAATTTTGGGCAACTTTTTCGAGCATTTCGGCCGGAATAGCCCGAATTTCTTCGGAAATGTTGTCTTCCAAAGCTGGAATAGTTGCTGGCTTATTTCTGTAGACTTTAGACTTGACGTAGCCCCACAAAAAATAGTCTAAAGGCGTCAAATCGCATGATCTTGGTGGCCAACTTACCGGTCCATTTCTTGAGATGAATTGTTCTCCGAAGTTTTCCCTCAAAATGGCCATAGAATCGCGAGCTGTGTGGCATGTAGCGCCATCTTGTTGAAACCACATGTCAACCAAGTTCAGTTCTTCCATTTTTGGCAACAAAAAGTTTGTTAGCATCGAACGATAGCGATCGCCATTCACCGTAACGTTGCGTCCAACAGCATCTTTGAAAAAATACGGTCCAATGATTCCACCAGCGTACAAACCACACCAAACAGTGCATTTTTCGGGATGCATGGGCAGTTCTTGAACGGCTTCTGGTTGCTCTTCACTCCAAATGCGGCAATTTTGCTTATTTACGTAGCCATTCAACCAGAAATGAGCCTCATCGCTGAACAAAATTTGTCGATAAAAAAGCGGATTTTCTGCCAACTTTTCTAGGGCCCATTCACTGAAAATTCGACGTTGTGGCAGATCGTAAGTCTATTCATGATGAAATGTCAAAGCATACTGAGCATCTTTCTCTTTGACACCATGTCTGAAATCCCACGTGATCTGTCAAATACTAATGCATGAAAATCCTAACCTCAAAAGAATCACCCTTTATAATGGAAGTAACCACTTGGCGCCTTAAAAATATATCCACATAAAGAAAATTTCATTAACATTTTGTATGCCCTAAGGTAAAACATTATATGTTTGAACAATACAAACAATATTTTGTTTCCACCAATCCTGAAATATATATGCTTGGAGCAAAATGTGTTTGGGGTATATGTTACAGAAGCGATTTTTCTTTTGAGGGTGTACTTACATGTATAGATCGTTTTTCTAGGTGGCCAGAAGCTTTGCAAATGCCAGAACTACAAGCAGAAACCGCTGGCAGAACTTTAGAGACAGACTGGATTGCTAGATTTGGAATACCAGAACGAATTACTATGAACCAAAGACGGCAAGTCGAATCATACCTTTAAGGAACTAATGAAATTACTAGGTTGTAAAAGCATTTGTACCACCCCGTATCACCATTGCGCTAATGGAATGGTAGAACGAATCTTAAAAGCCGTAATTATGTGTCTCAATACGACCAATTGGATGAACGATTTTAAATACAAATCATCTAATACAATTTTCATCCACAAATATCTAAACTCATGTAAGCATGTCTTTATTCGTCACGATGATGTGAGAAAATCGCTACAGCCTCCTTACAAAGGTCCATTCTTAATTTTGAGCAAAACTCCAAAAAACGTTAAGTCCATATAAACGGCAAAGAAAAAATCATTTCAATCGATCGAGTCAAACCTGCATATATCCCAAATAATTGTATATATATGTCCTTTATTTATTTATCGTGAATACAAAATAACAGTGAAACACAATAAATAAAAGTTCAGTTTTCTGAAGATAGGGCGATAAATAATTGTGAGTCAGTTCAAATATGTTAACCACTTTCAATTTCATTGGAAGGGGAATACTGTGTGGTACCTCCCACATACTACTTGGTTTGAATCGCGTAAGCTTCGAATATGTAGAAAATAATAATTGTGACAACTGAACAACATTTCTCAATCATATCTGCTTAATAAGATAAGATCAGATAAGTTTATAATTACATTAAAAGTAATCCCAAATGTGGACATTTTGCTTTTAAAACAGGTTTGACTGTATTCCATCTCGGGATGTAATTTCAATTTATTACTGAGATTCATACGATGATAATTGTAATAATTCTAAAAATAAACTACAAACAACACAACATAGTGAGTTATTTCGGAACTTTCATTGCCAAATTGTACCAATTTCCTTAATTTTTCGGTGTGGAAAACACAATGTGCTGCAAACACAAAAGCTTCGCATTTATATGGAATTTCCCCGAATATCGGACGTAGTATATACTTTGAAATCATTTCTTATGTACGTATGTCGGTTATTCTCGAAATTACCATCATTGTTTTTAATTGTGGGCGCGTTGTTCTTGGGCAGTGGGAGTGAAAATATTATTCAAAAAGAAAATCACTACGGAAGACTATATTTCAAATATCTTTGCATGATAACCTCAACTTATTCGAAGCGGCATTAGCTACTGTATTTGATTTCATACTCATTTTGACTCTTTTTCTCTGGACACCATCATCCTTCCAACTCTGTACGAGTATGTAGGTTTCAAGTTATACTGTTATGAGTTTGTCTATGAAACTTTTCCATTCCCAACATAACATATACAAGCGCAATGACATAACACAATATCTTCACAACCCAGCGGGAAATGGAAGCGACGTGGAATCGATGATGGAAGTGCTGTCCGGGTAGCTATAAGGCCTGGGCGCTGCATTACGTGTTCATTTCAAAATAACATTGGATTGGATTGGAGACCAAGGCCTTGCCTCTCGCTTCTATTCGTATGCCTTCTAGAGGTGTTGTCGTCGATGCCATGTTATCAGGCCTTCATACTAAGTACAAAAATCATGCCTTCCATAGAAGGCCCTCAAAAAGGCCTGGACAGGAAGGTATAAAAGAAAGCGTGTAAAAATAAATATATTGAAGGAAAGGTTGCCTGTGAACTGAACATTTGCCCTCATACCTTTTACGTTAGAATTTAATTTGACTTACTTTTCCTATACAGTTTATCTTATTTTTGTGATTTTTATATTTACCTCAGGTGTATTTTTATTTTTCTGCTCCGTCGGGATTTGAACCGGGGACCTCGTTATTGGTAGTCCTACACTCATCCACTGGCCTACGACACATTTATGTGATGTGGGTGCCAAAAGGTAAACTTAAGCTACACGTGAGGTCATTCCGCGTTCCCTTCTGTTGGAAGTGAACGTATAATGGGTATCGGATCTTTTATATGTTACAGAGAATGTCTTCTAGAAGGCCAAAGTTAGGAGTAACTAGACATACACAAATTAATAGCTTTGCAGCCAACAAAGAATGAGTATGGGATCATTGGTGGGTTCGAACAGATTCTACCATAGGCAAAGTTATAGATTTTTGTTATTATTAATTTAATTATTAATTATTTAGAAGGATTTATGTTAATTTATTTAACTGCACTATAAAAATAAGTAAATACGATCGTAATGTCAGGCAAGCCGAGTCTTATGGACCATCCACCATTTATTACGAAGAAAGTTCTACTAAATACAAGATATCTTAAAACCTCTTAACATTGCCTTAATGTACATGGAGGTAGATTAAATACCTATATAAGCTAAATCAGTTCTTGATCGGTTAACATAAAATTTCCAATTTCGATTGGATCGTATGAAATATTCCCCTGCAGAAGCTCAGGAAACCTAATATGGAAATTGCTTAAGCCGATAGCCTCTAGTTGCTAGTGCCCGTATAAATAAGTTTATTGTAATTTGTAATTATAATAAATTAAATAATAAGTAAATAAATAAATAATGGAAATTGCTTTTTATGGAGGCTACATATATATTTGGACCGATATGGGCCACTTTTGCATCGTTGTTAGAGACCAGTTACTAACACCACGTCCCAGCAAAAACTCCTATTACCAGGTATGAGTACAAGTATGCCTGCGCCAAATTGGTAACAACTTACTCGTACATATATCAGTAGTAATACTTTTACACGGGCATGACATTGGAGGAAAGTACTTCCGTGCAAGCATACCAGCAGTCGAAAAATAAGTACTTCTTCGCATGCATACCAGCTCTCCAAAAATAATATCTTTACCATAAAGATACCCAAAAAGTGCGAACTCACCCCTGTTGTATTGTAATCGAACACACTATACCACGCCACTCCACGACATGGATCTATTCAATGATGTTATTTTGTAATATAAATTATGTACCATACAACTTTAGAAAACAAAGGTATATTTTATTGGCAATTTTTTTCTGAAATGCAATTTGGCATTACTTATCGCTACTATTAACGGTGCCCACTGTAGAGCCGAACCCGGTCCTCAAGATATGGTTTTGATTACCGGTATTAATAGAAAGAATCACTTTTTGCCTACACAGGTAAGTTATTATTTTTAAATCCCAGGTAATACTGCAAGTAGTAACTTTTTGATTACCGGTATTACTGAAATAATCACTAGTGCTTACCCAGTTTTTGCTGGGGTACCACATTTCAACTGGATCGAATGAATTTTTCACCTCCAAAAAGCGCAGGAAATAAAATCGGGGGATCGGTTTGGACTAATTTTTGCTTGGTTGTTACAGGCCACGTATCAAATTTCCCCAGGATGTGGTGTTGCCAACGATCCTCCAAGAAGAACACTTAACACTTAAATGTGGTCCGATATAGCTCATTTGCAATACCATCCGACCTACATAAATAGTAGCTACTTGTACAAAGTATCCCGTTGCACAGTGGGGTATTTGACCCCCAAACTGGTATTAATTCAAGGGAACAACCGATTTACATGAAATTTGGCAAAAGGTTTGCTCTTGTTAATAGTAGTATCTCTGTCAATTTTCAAAGAGATCGTGTCAGGTATATATATAGCGCCCGTATATATAATCGTACGATTTGAGTTTATATCCCCTATTACTCAGCCATTTTTTTTGAAATTTTGAACAAACATTTTTTTGAGTGGCAAGCACTTTTACTATGTTTAGTTCAAACCTGATCGGAGTTATTTATACCTCCCCATATGTACAGGGTGGCTTATATGTAATACAACAAGTGATATACTTTTTATTTTTTTTTAATTTTATTTTTCAAAAATAAGGGAGAACAAACTATAGTAACCATGTAGAGATAAAACTGCACATATACAAAAAAAAAAAAAAATAATTGAAAAAACTTCATAATCTTAAATTAAAATCTATTTTATTTAAATTTAGTACACGAATCTTTGAAATGTTCGTGCCTCTATCAAAGTTATAGGACCTTAAAGTAAGGCCAATTTCACTTAATATAAAGAAGAAGAAAAAAATGATTTAAGTGAATAATCTTTTAATTAACTGTGATATTGAACCCTTGTACTAAAGATAAAAAAACTTCAAAATAGGCTAATACTTATTTGGAGGATTTTGCATTTTTGGTTAAAAATTTATTTGAAAATAAGAAAACATTTGTTGCATTAAAATGTATTTTACAATTTGGATTTTTATTCAAAATTTATTTATAGCTGTATACCTGTGCTGATATATCGCAAAACGTGAACGAAAATTCAATAAATGAGACTTGTATCCTAGCTTTAAATTCACAGAGCCTAGATCTAGAGCTAGTTAGCTTCAAAAAAGTGACTTTACATTAAAAAAACAATATTTCAGATTCAATTACGAAATCCTTAAGGAAAGGTCAAAAGATTTGAAGCCAAATAAATTTTTCTGTGTGTATGCTCTCACAACAACATTACAAAACTGTATTATAACAACAACAACTAATATAGAAGACAAATAGAAATATCACGATCAAAACAAACGTATAAAGTAAAACCAATGGAAGATATGTGGGTAAATTGATCTACAACTAACTATATGTCCAACTTAATCCCAAAAATACGTAAATTTTAAGACATCGCCAGAAACGCTGTTTCGAATACAAAACTTCAATTTTCTACTGCTTTTTGTTTTTGTTCCTATGGTGGAGGGTATAAAGATATATTCTATTTTAAATACACTGGAAGGCGGGGAGGGATACTAATTTCCAAATTTCTGGCAAATGGATGAGAATAGCGCATTACATGCTCTAGAACTAAAATCAAGAACTATATCTAAATATAAATCATCTTGGGAAATAACAGCAAATTCTAGTTTTGAGGCAAATCGGATTAAAACCGTGTCCTGTTAAAAATGTTGATACAAATGTTTGTTTGATGATTTTATAAAAAAATGAATTTTCGTTCTTATAACAACAATGTAGGTCCTTCTTTTTCCAATTCCCAAAGAAGGCACAGAATAATGTGTGCGGGCATTTTTTAGATAGGAAGTGCAAGGCATTTTAGCATGCATGATAGGAGAAGGCATATGGGAAGGTGTTAAAGATCCCAAAATCATGGGTTAAGAAGGCATGATTTTTGCGGTACTTCGCAATTTTCCCGCTGGGAATATGATCGTATATACGTGAGTATGTGTACATATACCATATAAATATTTTAAGAAAACTCGGTACGACTCTGAGCAAATACGTAATTCTAGCATTATGGAAGAAAGGATGAAAAGGCCCTATACACTAAAAAAACGCTTCTGTAATATTATTTATTAATTTATTTATTACAATTCTAAAAACTATAATAAACATTAAAGCATATATCCTAAAAACACTTTATATTTTAAGCACATACGTTGTCAAACAAATAAAATTTTGTTTGTACCAAAACCTAATCTAACCTAAGGTCACAACAACTTCCTTCCAGTTTCTAAAGAGTTGTTTAGTTGCATCAAAATGTCTTTTATATTACTGTGTTCGTCTACAAATATGTAAGTGGAAAAACTATCACGTTGAACTTTTAGATTCTATAGTATTTTAAAAGTGTCCGATAAATCGACAAATAGGCTGCGTTAGCTATTTTCTGTCAACTAAAACTACGAGATTGTATCTGATTTGTTATATTTTAACATATATACACAAAAGAATAATATATTTATTTTATGAATAGTTTTCACAAAAATATGTATACTTCATATTACAAATGAAGTATACATATTTTTGTCATTAGTACATAATATGTACAAAAAACCTCATTCATTATATGTAACTTTTCTTTTAATTTTTTTTTCTCCTGATTCTTAATGCCTGCATAATTGGTCAAAATGTATAAACACATTTATTAAAACCCGCATTAGAGTCCAGCCAGCAAAGAACATAATTTTATAATATTTTATATTATTGATAAACATGAGCATCGACGCCTCCAGTTAATATTGTTTTTTCGTAAATTTTTTTACAGCAATAAAAAATCTTCAAATCGCGACGGCGACTCAAACTGTACTGAAAAACTCAAATACATCAAACTCGCGTGTTACCTTCAAAACGTTATGTTTCGTTTTTTGTTGTCTCGTATTATATGCTTGTATTGTATACATATGAGAGTAACTCTATGTTATGGCTCTCTCACGCTAAGAGAAAACCAGTATTTTTGATATATTAAGTAAAATTTCATTAATTTTATGAAACCGTCTCTATATATTATTAAAAGATTCACACATATAGCCCCCCTAGCTAAAAATTTATAGACTGAACTTATAGGTTCAATTATTGTTTTATTTCATAAAAAAGAATACAAAAATAGACATCAAAATAATATATAATAAAGCAGCTAAAAGTAGTTCCACACTTTTCCCAACAAAAAAATTGGGATTTGTTTTAAAGGCACAACTTTAAAAGCACTTCCAAAAATGTCCTCACAAAGAAGTTTTCAAATAGTTTAAAAAAGAGTAAGAATAAATAAAATGGTAAAAATTATTCAAATTTTGCCACAAAAATGCTAAATCCATTATAGCAAAATCGATAATTTTTTCAAACAAGCGTCAGAATGCATTAAAAATCATAAAAAATATAAAAATTTTTATAAATTAATGTTTCTTGAAGCTCGAGGTCTTTATAAATATTTATATAATTCTAACAAAAGGTCGACCAAAAATCAAATAAAAAACGAATAAATAAAAATTATTTATTTGACAAAATATAATAAAATTTTTTAATTCACATTCAAAACTCTGAATTCGGATCACACCGTAAGAAGTGATGCAAATTTATTGCAACGGCTGTTGAAACGGTGGATATTCGTTCAATGACGAGTTCCTATTACATTCATCGCTTCTCCGCCATTTTTGCACCACTTCCGGACCCAAAAAGAACATTTTCACTTCTTTTTTGGCGACGCTTTTTTGCAGCATTATTAAGATATTAATTTATGAAAGAATAGTTTTAATACCAATTACTATTTTTTAATTAAGATGACTAAACCAGAGTAAACAATATAATAAAGGAGCTTTACAGCCTGTTTCTGTACACTGACAAAACAGTGAACCCTTTTCCATTGCAAAATGAACTAAACTGTAGTAATATTGACCATGATTTAGCCCTTAAGATTTTTTTCAACTTGTCTAGTTTATAATTCTCTTAAATTTTAATTCATCTATAACATTGTATTTTAGTTCATTTTTACAACACCATAAAATTTATATACCCCTACCAAGTTAAAAAGTCAGTATTATTTTGGTTTACTTGCTTATTTTGTGGGAAACCCGATAATAAAAATTGGTTAACAGTCCCTTTAAAATGTCGACGACTAAACTATTTTTAAATCAATCATTCCACAGTATAGAGAAATTAAATAATTAAAGGAACAACAAACCGTTTTCCTATTATGAAAATTTTCATACACTAAAATTAAACTTTCTTTAATCAAAAGTACTTTATTATAAAAACTTATGATGAAAGTTCATAATACAATGTTGTTTGTGAATAAAAATTATGACCACGTGGAACAGAGAGTAGTTCATTTGAACCCGCTGTTTGGACATTTTGACTTATTCGTTTTTTATTCATCGTAGGTAATTTTTTCACATATCCTGCAGGAAAAAATGGAAACAATAATGAAAATTGTTAAAAATTAACACCATGTAATGAAATATAATTCTTAATTCTTCATTTTAGCTTGTAACTTACCATATTTGGGGCATTTTATCAAATGGTGTAAGGAATTCAACTTTTCTTTGGAAAACGTATCTCATAAAATTTGTACCTGAAACAATTAGAGAAATAATGAAGTATTCTAAATAAACTCATAAAACTGTGTTGTTATCGATGTGAAGCATATAATAAAATAAATATTCTAGTTGAAAGAAAGCCAAAGTTTTAATATAAAACTTACCAATTCTCTATTAAATTGTACGCTGAGGGGAAATATAAAAAATCGTCCAAATTTATTTGGGTTACTCTGAAATTAAATATTTATTTTTTACATTAAATAAAATTATTAAATAGGTTTTCAAAAAATCTAATAAAAAAAATAATAATATGCATATTATTATATTCTTGATATCCCTAGACAGTCATCATTCGTCAAAATGACGACACGTAATTTCATTTTCGATTTAAAATGCATTTTAGTCTATTTGGAAATGGTAAATTTAATTTAATTCTAATTCGACCGTTTTACGAATTTTTGTTTTATACTACTTAAAACAAAATTGAATAAGAAAATAAATTCAAGTTTGGTTCACTTTTTCGCTCACGATGAAATTTATAGCGTCTTGAAATCAGCCGTAGTCAACATGACGAAGGATGACGTTAATGTACAAAAAATAAGGATGACTGTCCAGGGTTAAAAGAAAGTTAAAGAATCCTTACCAATTCACTATTAAATTACAGGCAAAGGAGTACTAAAAATTTGTCCAAATTTTTAAGGGGTTATTCTGAAATTAAATATTTGTTTTTACATTAAAAATATTACATTGGTTCCCGTGTAAAAATTGGAGGATCCAATCCTATCTAATAATATCAAATTGGATCTAATTGGATCTGTTCAGATATTGGTTCAGACATAATTAGATATGCATAATTGGTCAAAATGTATAAACACATTTATTAAAACCCGCATTAGAGTCCAGCCAGCAAAGAACATAATTTTATAATATTTTATATTATTGATAAACATGAGCATCGACGCCTCCAGTTAATATTGTTTTTTCGTAAATTTTTTTACAGCAATAAAAAATCTTCAAATCGCGACGGCGACTCAAACTGTACTGAAAAACTCAAATACATCAAACTCGCGTGTTACCTTCAAAACGTTATGTTTCGTTTTTTGTTGTCTCGTATTATATGCTTGTATTGTATACATATGAGAGTAACTCTATGTTATGGCTCTCTCACGCTAAGAGAAAACCAGTATTTTTGATATATTAAGTAAAATTTCATTAATTTTATGAAACCGTCTCTATATATTATTAAAAGATTCACACATATAGCCCCCCTAGCTAAAAATTTATAGACTGAACTTATAGGTTCAATTATTGTTTTATTTCATAAAAAAGAATACAAAAATAGACATCAAAATAATATATAATAAAGCAGCTAAAAGTAGTTCCACACTTTTCCCAACAAAAAAATTGGGATTTGTTTTAAAGGCACAACTTTAAAAGCACTTCCAAAAATGTCCTCACAAAGAAGTTTTCAAATAGTTTAAAAAAGAGTAAGAATAAATAAAATGGTAAAAATTATTCAAATTTTGCCACAAAAATGCTAAATCCATTATAGCAAAATCGATAATTTTTTCAAACAAGCGTCAGAATGCATTAAAAATCATAAAAAATATAAAAATTTTTATAAATTAATGTTTCTTGAAGCTCGAGGTCTTTATAAATATTTATATAATTCTAACAAAAGGTCGACCAAAAATCAAATAAAAAACGAATAAATAAAAATTATTTATTTGACAAAATATAATAAAATTTTTTTAATTCACATTCAAAACTCTGAATTCGGATCACACCGTAAGAAGTGATGCAAATTTATTGCAACGGCTGTTGAAACGGTGGATATTCGTTCAATGACGAGTTCCTATTACATTCATCGCTTCTCCGCCATTTTTGCACCACTTCCGGACCCAAAAAGAACATTTTCACTTCTTTTTTGGCGACGCTTTTTTGCAGCATTATTAAGATATTAATTTATGAAAGAATAGTTTTAATACCAATTACTATTTTTTAATTAAGATGACTAAACCAGAGTAAACAATATAATAAAGGAGCTTTACAGCCTGTTTCTGTACACTGACAAAACAGTGAACCCTTTTCCATTGCAAAATGAACTAAACTGTAGTAATATTGACCATGATTTAGCCCTTAAGATTTTTTTCAACTTGTCTAGTTTATAATTCTCTTAAATTTTAATTCATCTATAACATTGTATTTTAGTTCATTTTTACAACACCATAAAATTTATATACCCCTACCAAGTTAAAAAGTCAGTATTATTTTGGTTTACTTGCTTATTTTGTGGGAAACCCGATAATAAAAATTGGTTAACAGTCCCTTTAAAATGTCGACGACTAAACTATTTTTAAATCAATCATTCCACAGTATAGAGAAATTAAATAATTAAAGGAACAACAAACCGTTTTCCTATTATGAAAATTTTCATACACTAAAATTAAACTTTCTTTAATCAAAAGTACTTTATTATAAAAACTTATGATGAAAGTTCATAATACAATGTTGTTTGTGAATAAAAATTATGACCACGTGGAACAGAGAGTAGTTCATTTGAACCCGCTGTTTGGACATTTTGACTTATTCGTTTTTTATTCATCGTAGGTAATTTTTTCACATATCCTGCAGGAAAAAATGGAAACAATAATGAAAATTGTTAAAAATTAACACCATGTAATGAAATATAATTCTTAATTCTTCATTTTAGCTTGTAACTTACCATATTTGGGGCATTTTATCAAATGGTGTAAGGAATTCAACTTTTCTTTGGAAAACGTATCTCATAAAATTTGTACCTGAAACAATTAGAGAAATAATGAAGTATTCTAAATAAACTCATAAAACTGTGTTGTTATCGATGTGAAGCATATAATAAAATAAATATTCTAGTTGAAAGAAAGCCAAAGTTTTAATATAAAACTTACCAATTCTCTATTAAATTGTACGCTGAGGGGAAATATAAAAAATCGTCCAAATTTATTTGGGTTACTCTGAAATTAAATATTTATTTTTTACATTAAATAAAATTATTAAATAGGTTTTCAAAAAATCTAATAAAAAAAATAATAATATGCATATTATTATATTCTTGATATCCCTAGACAGTCATCATTCGTCAAAATGACGACACGTAATTTCATTTTCGATTTAAAATGCATTTTAGTCTATTTGGAAATGGTAAATTTAATTTAATTCTAATTCGACCGTTTTACGAATTTTTGTTTTATACTACTTAAAACAAAATTGAATAAGAAAATAAATTCAAGTTTGGTTCACTTTTTCGCTCACGATGAAATTTATAGCGTCTTGAAATCAGCCGTAGTCAACATGACGAAGGATGACGTTAATGTACAAAAAATAAGGATGACTGTCCAGGGTTAAAAGAAAGTTAAAGAATCCTTACCAATTCACTATTAAATTACAGGCAAAGGAGTACTAAAAATTTGTCCAAATTTTTAAGGGGTTATTCTGAAATTAAATATTTGTTTTTACATTAAAAATATTACATTGGTTCCCGTGTAAAAATTGGAGGATCCAATCCTATCTAATAATATCAAATTGGATCTAATTGGATCTGTTCAGATATTGGTTCAGACATAATTAGATATGCACAGATATGCTATATATGGTGCTAGATCTGGTTAGATATAATTGCAGATCTCATCATATATATTATAATATCTAATTATATCTGGCATATCTAATAATATATGCTTGGATAGGACCATATATAGCACTATGTCTAATAAGATATGGTAGATATAACATCATATCTGACTATATATGGGGTTAAATACGGTCCAAAATATAATAAAAAAAATCATGAACAAGTTAAAAAGATTTTTGAAATACACGTCTACACCTCAATGTCATTATGTCAAATGTCAACGCCGTCAGGGACGTCACTTCTAAACAAATTTAACGCCAGACTAGCTGAGAAAATTAAGAAATTTAATATAATTGTTTTAAATGTGTTCCTTTGATAATGTAGATTATGTAGGTAAGTAGATTGTATTTGTTATTTCCTTAGTAGTAATTTTCATATTGTTTTACTATTTTCTAGATTTGGAAAAAAAGGAAACCTCAGTGGTGTACTGGTTAACATGCCCGCCTTGCATTCAAAATGTCACGGGTTCAATCCCAGTTCCGACCAACACCAAAAATTATTTCGGCGGTGGATTATCTCCTCGCAGTAATGTTGGTAACATTTCTGCTTCAAAGATTCTCTAAGTTGTTTCAGCGCAACGTGAAATGCCGATAGGACTCGATTATAACAAGGAGGTCCCATGTTATTGAGCTAATTATTGAATCGAGCAGCAGTCAGTGATAAGTGAGATGTTGATCATTGTGATGTCATGATGGTCTGAATAGTATGTATGAGCCTAAAATAACAGCATATCGCTATACCTAACCTAATCCCGAATACACTTTAAATGTGAGTATTAAAAGCAACATAAAATTATATGGCAATTTTTATTGCAACTTAAAGAAGAATGATCCAAAACAATACTAATACTTGCTTACATAGTTCAATATATTCCCATATTTGTTTATTCCTATATTTGTTTAATAATTGTTTTTTTACTTAATTTCATTGCAGATTGCCTTAACGCTGTAATACTTTAGTCGTGTGTCTAAGTCCAAAGCAGAAGAAACAAACGAAAAAACCCTTGGACAACACTCTAACTCAACTGTCAATACTCTTAAATAGCGTTGATGGATCAATTTAAATTAAACATATTTATTATGCACATACTTTTTGTCTGTATTATTAAATAAAACTATTGATCTCATTTTATATACAAATTATGGGCTTTTATGTGTTGAAAGATCTCGAAAGATACAATTGTATCAAATAATATACAATTATATCAAATTAGATCTGATTAGATGTGTCTCATTTTTGAGATCTGATCAGATCCAATTTCATAGTATTTAGATCTGACCAGATATAACCATTTTTCGGATCTGCTCAGATCTGACCTATCTTGGCTCAGATCTAACCATATCAAATCAGATCCCCCAATTTTTACACGGGTTTCCAAAAAATTTGATTAAAGAAATACTAAAATAAGGTATTAAAAACCTGTAATTTTGATGATAAAAAGGTCATAAAAACGCAAATATTCTAGTCGAAAAATGCAATTTTTAAAAGAAAACTTACCAATTCTCTATTTTTTAAATTTGTTCGAATCCATCTGGAGTTGCTCTGAAATTAAATACTGTTTTTACACCAAAGAAAAACATTAAACTGGTTTCCAAAAAAATTAATTAACAAATAATAATATACATAAAAAATATCTTTTTAAAAGAAAGTCATATTAAAAAAATACTTACCAATTTATGAATAAACTATACGCTGAGATATAACAAAAATTTTCCAAATTCATCTGGAATTGAATATTATTTTTTACATAGAATAATAAAAATTTCAATACACTTTCAACATATTTTCCTAAATATTCTTAATAACTTTTTTCTAAACTACTGATAAAATATTAATAACTTTCATTTAAAAGGTTTAATTAACAAACACCAATATACATACAGTATGTCAAGAAAGTCTTTTGACATTGCCAACTATTTCAACTTCTAGAAATAAGTGAAATATTAAATATTTTATTAAATTTTTAATTCTGTGTACGTATGTATACTTTGCAAAATACATAATAAAATATTTTTTTAAAATTTCATTATATTTAATTTTGGAACAAAACATAATTTTTATCCCATTGTCAAAACACTTTCTTGACAAACTGTATGTCTCAAAAATCCAAAATATTCCATGTCTTTATATTCCCTTGTTGCATACCAGCTAAAAAGATGCAACAGCCCACGCCAACGCCAACTATACAACTGAAGCATGCCAAACAAAACCAAGCAAAGCCAAAACATTCCTACAACAACAAAAACACATGTGCCTTTATTGAAAACAACACCTCATCCAGCCAAATAAACCATCCGAGAAAAACAAACACACACACAAACCACTAAATGGACAAAAATAAAAACAACCCCACGCTCATGTATACACAACAAAACTCAAGTAACATCATCTTTACATTAATCACATTCCACTATGCCGATAAAGATCTCTGTACTACGCATTAGTTCATAGCATCTGCTGACAATTTACTCTAAGAATAATATTCGTAAAGGCACACCAGTTTATGAACGATGAAACGTTTAACTTAAAATTTGCCAAATTTTCATGAAATGTTATCTACCATTTTTGACGAAAATGTCTATAAATTTAATTACATGTGAACTAAAAATATTTCATTGGGTAACTTTTTACCAACAATTATTAACTATAGGAATTGTCAGTAAGAAATTCCTATCCACTTTCAAGTTCATATTTCGTAAAAAAATATTTTCTCATACAAAAAAATCCTATAGTAAATTGCACTTATTATTTAGAAAATACTTTACATTTTCACAAGTAGTTTTATAGCATGACAAACGAATTTTTAACTACCAGTTAAGAAATTTTTTAAGGAAATTTCCATCGTATTTTGTAGGCCATGAACTGAACGATTGCTACTTAGAATTTGTAAAATTTCCTTTCGAGTAGTTAATTTTCGTTGAAGATACGAAAAATGAACTAAAATTCTGGAAAATTCTTGTAATAAATTATTGTAAAAATCTTCTTAAATTTACGAGACACTTTTTTTCTGTGTATGTCGAATGAGCTCTGTGGATCGACTAAAATTGAAACAAACAGCTTAATTTATAACCAAAAAACAGCTGTTTCTATGCATTTCAGTCGATCGATTGAACTCGTTCGACATACAGAAACAGGCTGTTAGTTATTCAACTAAACCATAAATTCAATCACAACTCTATTTCATAAATATCAGACTTCAAACATTGCCATCGGCAACTGCTACCACAACCCAAGTAATTTGATTGTGCATGAAAGTCTTTAGCGGAACTTTGTGCGGTTGTATATACTTGTTTAATTTTTATAAAAATGTAAAATCGTAAATAGGGTTTCAAATTCTGGGGGGGGGGCTAAATTTGTTCTGGGTTAGACCCCCCAGAGGCCTTCCTACGCTTATGAAGTAAATAGTAAGAAAATAGAAACGAAATGACGATCAACACAACACAGAGAGAGAGAATCATATGAGAGGAATTGATGGTTGCTGTGAAACTGCTTGTATGTTTCGTAGAACTGAGTGCGTTTTATTTACATCAGCATGGAAAGAAATCGAAACTGTGAAATGAATTAATAATTTTAAAAGAAGTTTAGTTTCTCTTTATTAATAGGGAAACCAACTTTAAAAAATAAATGTAAAATATAAAGATAAAATTATTCGTTAATTCGTTTTGTTTTGTTATTGTTGGTTTTGTTCTTTAATCATTGTTGTTGTTTTTTTGATTTCAGCTTAAAACCATGCATTGATTAAACTACAAGTGTAGCTTAACCAACAGAGGAAAAGAATGTTTGTCAAATTTATTTGGGCAAAGCCCTATAGACTGCAAGATGGTTGGATGGACGCACGTTTCGGAATTACCACATTCCTCATCAGCATCCTTTACTTGCAGCAAAACTATCAACCAATTATCAGAATAAAATCAGGCAGTTCATTAAACCCAACAATGAACCACACTTGAACCTTCCGAAAAAAGGTTTTACATTGATAGCCGGCTTATGCCGAAATAAATTCGTACAAACATATCTCTTTTCCTTTGCCACCGTCAAATCATCCATTTGAGTGCAGTTGGCTGGGTTTATTTTGAGCGTGCTTCCTCTTCTTTAATTCGTTTTGTTTTGTTATTTTTGTTTTTGTTCTTTAATCATTGTTGTTGTTTTTATACCCTAAACCACATAGTGGTCAAGGTATAATAAGTTTGATCGGCCAAAAAATGTGCCTACCAGAAATATTGAAATATTACCCCATAAAGTATATACCGATCGACTCAGAATCACCTCCTGAGTCGATCTAGCGCTTGGTATCCGTCCGTCCGTCTGTCCATGTATTTGTTGTTCACAGAATTCCGGTCACAATTATTAACCGATTTGGATGAAATTTGGTGCAGGGTGTTTTTTGGGCACAAGGACGAACGCTCATTTGGAAGAAATCGGATCAAATTCAGATATAGCTCCCATATATATGTATCGCCCGATTTCGACAAATTGAGTCACGTTGCGCTTTTTTACAAACCGACCGTCATCAAATTTTGCACATAGTAAACTTTCATCACCCTTTAAGTCTGCAAAATTTCATCGAAATCGGTTCAGATTTAGATATAGCTCCCATATATATGTATCGCCCGATTTTGCCAAATTTGGACGTAAAACCCTTATTTATCAACCGATCGTAACCAAGGTAGGCTAAATGTAATATTCTATAGCACTAACTGTATATGCAAAATTTCATCGAAATCGGTTCAAATTTAGATATAGCTCCCATATATATGTATCGCCCGATTTTGAAAAATTTGCCCCTACACCCAGAAAAAAGTGACCCTTTCTTTAAGTTAAAATGAACTCATTGTGAAGAAAGTTGAACTTCGTATAGCGCCAAAGACATTTTTATTTGTTTGAACGATATGATTTTCATAAAAACTAGGTAGAATGCATTCCATATATTAGTTAATATTTTCCTATATTTGTGTACCACTATACTACAGAATGAAAAAATTTAACTGAATTGAATTCATATATGGAATGATTTTATTGAACTTTTTTCATTCATTTGGACAAATCTTACATATTTGTTGTAAACCTTTTACTTCTAGGTAGAATGCATTCCATATATTAGTTAACATTTTCCTATATTTGTGTACCACTATACTACAGAATGAAAAAATTTAATTGAATTGAATTCATATATGGAATGATTTTATTGAACTTTTTTCATTCATTTGGACAAATCTTACATATTTGTTGCAAACCTTTTACTTCCAAATTAGAACTGCTTATCTTCGTTTTTAAATACAACTTTATTTATTTATATAGACATTTTTTTCTTTAATAAAAGACATGTTTTATTAATATATTAAATACATTTATTAAGAATCAACAGCATGGAAATATTAGTTTATTATTCCACTATTTCCAATTTTCATGTAATGTTATCAACTGTAAAACGTAATTTTTTTCTTCTTCTTGTGCCTTTCGCTTTTAATAAGTTGTCCCCATTTGACAATTTCAATGCCTACAAATAAAAACAATTATAAACCAATTTTTTCACGAATGAATGTTACCTGATGAATGAAGGGGTTGTTATTCTGTTGGTGTTTTCTTTCTTTGTACACCATCACGAACATTGATAGACTTATTGTTTGTTATGTATGTTTAATAATTTTCAAAAAACGAATATTGTTCTCACTAATTTAAAATAACACATATTTTATATATTTTATTTGTTATTTATTATATTATTTTACTATATTATTTTTTAACAATCTTAAATTATTTTTATTTTCTAACAATCCGTAACCATAACAAAGCGATTCCAACTAAAAAACAACCCACGCGCAAACATATCGATTACACAGATGACAGGTATCGATTACAGGTATCGATTACAGGTAGACAAAAGAGATATAGGAAAATTTCCTATTTTCTAACAAGTACGTTTCCTTAAGTTTTGAAAGGATTGAATACTTCTTAGTACTAAAACATATTTCTATGCCAAGTGTTATTCGTATGTATGATAAGCTTTCTATAATAAAGGAAGTCAGAATTATCATTTTATAAGAAATTTTACTAAATTTGAGGAAACTTGGTTTTAGTGCGGTTTTTGTTTATTTTTACGAATGCTTTGTTATCAGTGAATAAAATTTTCTTGTTCAGTAGTAAATTCTTATACCCAGCGAAGAAGACAATATTAGTAAAATTCCATGCCTTATTCTAGTTAATGAGCTATTCCTAACTGCTTTCAGTTTAGGATTTTTTTACTGGAACAAGTAAATTTTATTATTTCACACAAAAATTTAACTTAATGGAAATAAAATGGCTAAACTAGATTGATGAACATTTTTTCCTTTAGGTTCGAAGACACTTTTTTCTGGGTGCAATAACCTTATTTTTGACCATGGGGCCTCATTTATTAACTGATCGTACTCAAATTTTACACAAAGTGACCTTCTGTGGATCAATCATACCTGCAAAATATTATACAAATTGGTTCATATTTAGATATAGGTCCCATATATATGCATCGCTCGATTTTGTCATATTTGGCCATAATACTCTTATTTATTAACCTATGTTATTCAAATTTCAAATTTTGATGCACTAGCTGTTCGTATTTAGACTTACATGTAGCTCTTACATAATAATATTGCCCGATTTTTACAAATTTGGATTTATTACCCACTACTAATTGACCGATTTCCTCTTTTTATACCCTAAACCACATAGTGGTCAGGGTATAATAAGTTTGATCGGCCAAAAAATGTGCCTACCAGAAATATTGATTTTAGACCCCATAAAATATATACCGATCGACTCAGAATCACCTCCTGAGTCGATCTAGCGCTTGGTGTCCGTCCGTCCGTCTGTCCATGTATTTGTTGTTCACAGGATTCCGGTCGCAATTATTAACCGATTTTGATGAAATTTGGTACAGCGAGTTTTTTGGGAACAAGGACGAACGCTATTGAATTTAGAAGAAATCGGATCAAATTTAGATATAGCTCCCATATATATGTATCGCCCGATTTCGACAAATGGGGTCACGTTGCGTTTGTTTTCAAACGGATCGTCACCAAATTTGACAAAAAGTAATCTTTTTCATAGTTCTTCAAGTCTGCAAAATTTCATCTAAATCGGTTCAGATTTAGATATAGCTCCCATATATATTATATTTTTATATATATTTTCCCAAATTTGGTCATAAAAAACTTATTTATAAAGCGATCTTACTCAAACGTGGCTTACTCTAATATTTTATGGTACTGACAATATGTGCCAAAAATAATCGAAATCGGTTCAGATTTAGATATAGCTCCCATATATATGTACCGCCCGATTTTTCTAAATTTGACCATTAACCCCTTATTTATCAACCGATCTTACTCAAATTTGGCTAAATATAGTCGTCTATAGCACTAATTATATGTGCAAAAACTCATCGCAATCGGTTCAGATTTAGCTATAGCTTCCATATATATGTACCGCCCGATTTTTCTAAATTTGGCCATAAAACCCTTATTTATCAACCGATCTTACTCAAATTTCGCTAAATAGAGTCTTCTATAGAACTAACTATGGCTTACTCTAATATTTTATGGTACTGACAATATGTGCCAAAAATAATCGAAATCGGTTCAGATTTAGATATAGCTCCCATATATATGTACCGCCCGATTTTTCTAAATTTGACCATTAACCCCTTATTTATCAACCGATCTTACTCAAATTTGGCTAAATATAGTCGTCTATAGCACTAATTATATGTGCAAAAACTCATCGCAATCGGTTCAGATTTAGCTATAGCTCCCATATATATGTACCGCCCGATTTTTCTAAATTTGGCCATAAAACCCTTATTTATCAACCGATCTTACTCAAATTTCGCTAAATAGAGTCTTCTATAGAACTAACTATATGTGCCGAAAATCATCGAAATCGGTTCAGATTTAGATATAGCTCCCATATATATGTATAGCCCGATTTTCCCAAATTTGGCCATAGAACCCTTATTTATTAACCGATTTTACTCAAAGTTGGCTAGATCCAGTCCGCTATAGTACTAACGGTATATGCAAAATTTCATCGAAATCGGTTCGGATGTAGATATAGCTCCCATATATATTTATTGCCCGATTTTGAAAAATTTGCCCCTAATAACCTTATTTTTGACCATAGGGGCCTCATTTATTAACTGATCGTACTCAAATTTTACACAAAGTGACCTTCTGTGGTATCAATCATACCTGCAAAATATTATACAACTTGGTTCAGATTTAGATATAGGTCCCATATATATGCATCGCTCAATTTTGTCATATTTGGCCATAATACTCTTATTTATTAACCTATGTTATTAAAATTTTGATGTACTAGCTGATCGTATTTAGACTTACATGTAGCTCTTACATAAATCTATTGCCCTATTTGCAGAAATTTGGATTTATTACCTACAACTAATTGACCGATTTCCTCTTTTTTAATAATGGACTCAATATTAGTGGCATACTAACTCTTTTGGTGCAAAATAAACTATAGCTCCTAATATTAGACATTTCTGCTCAGATTGTGACAAGACACCCATAATCATGTACCCCCCTTTATGTTCCCCAAAACCTATACCAATGATACCCCACAAATGGTTATGTTTATTAATTCAGTAGTGGGTGGCTTAGGGTATGATATAGTCGGCCCCGCCCGACTTTCTACTTTACTCACTTGTTTAATAATGGACTCAATATTAGTGGCATACTAACTCTTTTGGTGCAAAATAAACTATAGCTCCTAGTAAGAGACATATATTTAGGAGTTAAATCGGGAGTTCGGTGTAATGGGGGCTATACCAAAACATGGAAAGATACACACAGTATTCAGCACATTTAATTGTAGTTCTAGAACCTAGACCCCAAATCGGAGGGTCGGTTTATAAGGGGACTATATCAAAAACTGTACCGATACTCAATATATTCGGTCCTAGAATACCTCTAGATTTCCAATTTCAGGCAAATTGGATAAAAACTATGGACTCTAGAAGCGCAAGAAGTAAATCTGGCGATCGGCCTATATGGGGGCTATATCGAAAGATGGTCCGATAATCACCATTCTCGGCACATCTCCTTATTTTCCTAGAATATCTCTAGATTTCCAATTTCAGGCAAATTGGGTAAAAACTGCGGATTCTAGAAGACCAAGGAGTAAAATCGGGAGATCGGTCTATATGGGGGCCTATATCAAAACATCGACAGATAATCACCATTTTCGGCACATCTCTATATTTTCCTAGAATACCTCTACATTTCCAATTTCAGACAAATTGGATAAAAACTACGGTTTCTAGAAGCCCAAGAAGTAAAATCGGGACATCGGTTAATATGGGGCCTACATCAAAACATGGTCCGATAATCACCATTTTCGGCGCATCTCTTTATTTTCCTAGAATACATCTAGATTTCCAATTTCAGGCAAATTAGGTAAAAACTACGGATACTAGAAGCCCAAGAAGTAAAATCGGGAGATCGGTCTATATGGGGGCTATATCAAAACATGGACCGGTACTCACCATTTTCGATACACTTCTTTATGGTCCTAGAATACCTCTAGATTTCAAATTTCAGGCAAATTGAATAAAACCTACGGATTCTAGAAGCCCAAGAAGTAAAATCGGGAGATCAGTCTATATGGGGGCTATATCAAAACATGGACCGATACTCACAATTTTCGGTACACCTCCTTAAGGTCCTAGAATACCACTAAATTTCCAATTTCAGGCAAATTGGGTAAAAATTACGGATTCTAGAAGACCAAGAAATAAAATCGGGAGATCGGTCTATATGGAGGCTATATCAAAACATGGACCGGTACTCACCATTTTCGGCACACGCCTTTAGGGTCTAGATTACCTCTAGATTTCAAATTTCAGTTAAATTGGATTAAAACTACAGATTCTAGAAGCCCAAGAAGTAAAATCTGGAGATCAGTCTATATGGGGGCTATATCAAGACATGGACCGATACTCACCATTTTCGGCACACTTCCTTAAGGTCCTAGAATACCTCTAGATTTCCGATATAGCCCATCTTCGAACTTGACCTACCTGCAAATAAAAGACGAATCTGTGTCAAGTTTCAGGACGGTAGCGCCAATATTGAAGACAGACAGACGGACATGCTTATATCGTCATAGAATTTCTCCCTGAATGGTGTAGTTTTGAGTAGCTATCGTTAAACAATCATAGGATAGGAATTATACAGTGGGGACTATATCAAACCTTGGACCGATATAGCCCATCTTCGAACTTGACCTACCTGCAAATAAAAGACGAATCTGTGTCAAGTTTCAGGACGATAGCGCCAATATTGAAGACAGACAGACGGACATGCTTATATCGTCATAGAATTTCTCCCTGAATGGTGTAGTTTTGAGTAGCTATCGTTAAACAATCATAGGATAGGAATTATAGGAATGGAAAAATATTAATGTTCATACTCGACTTGCAACAAACATATATATCTTTCGCCTGATTTACAATCATATGACCACAGATGCCAAACTGTGATATTTTACTCAGAGAGCGACAGAGATGGAAACTGGGAGGCTTGACGAAAGATATCACCATAACACAGCGAGAGAATGAAAGGGAGCAATTTCTGCTTGTATGTTGTTTCGGAAAACTGTTTTATAATAAGACCAAAAAGTTGATATGCTTAAGTCTAAATATTATTTAATTTGAATACTCATGTAAAGAGAATAGACATTCGGAAGCGGGCATTAAGTTCGATTTTGAAAAAGTTTATTTTCTTTAAAATGAATTATTAAAGAAAAGTAAAAGGCAAAACAGGGTCATTTTCAAGCGTAGGATGGCCTCTGGGGAGGGGGCTTAGACCCCCCCCAGAAAAATTTTAGCCCCCCCCCCAGAATTTGAAAACCTATTTACGATTTTACATTTTTATAAAAATTATAATAAAAATTTGTGCGTTGTACGAGTATATAGTACAACGCACAAAGTTCCACTAAAGACTTTCATGCACAATCGAATTACTTGGGTTGTGGTAGAAGTCTGATATTTATGAAATAAAGCTGTGGTTGAACTTATGATTTAGTTGAATAAAAATAGTAATTGATATTAAAACTATTCTTTCATAAATTAATATCTTAATAATGCTGCAAAAAAGCGTCGCCAAAAAAGAAGTGAAAATGTTCTTTTTGGGTCTGGAAGTGGTACAAAATTGGCGGAGAAGCGATGAATGTAATATGAACTTGTCATAGAACGAATGTCCACCGTTTCAACAACCGTTGCAATGAATTTGCATCACTTCTTAAGGTGTGATCCGAATTCAGTGTTTTGAATGTGAATTAAAAATTTTGTGATATTTTCCCAAATAAATAATTTTTATACTTTTTTATGATTTTTAATGCATTCTAACGCTTGTTTGAAACGTTTTCCCTCGAATATTTTCATATATTATCGATTTTTCAATAATGGATTTAGCATTTTTGTTGCAAAATTTGAATAATTTGTACCATTTTATTTATTCTTACTCTTTTTTTTAACTATTTGAAAAAAGAAAGCACGCATTAAAATATAAAAAAATTTAGTAAAAAAACTTCCTGTGTAGTTAAAATAGTTAACTTCTTTGTGAAGACATTTTTGGAAGTGCTTTTAAAGTTGTGCCTTTAGAACAACTCCCAATTTTTTGCTGGGAAAAGTGTGGAACTACCCTACAGGAAATGGATCAACCACAGAACTGGTACAGGACTAGTCCCTGGTGTGTATGGACCAGTCCCAGTTCTGATCAAAACGTATGGAAGGGACCGTCCACTTTAACATGGGTTTGTCATTGACGGAGTAAACTTACATTTTAGGACGCGTCTTGGACTCATCCCAAAGGACACGTCCTGGGACAATTTAGCAGGAGCAACCCATAAACAGGTCCTCAGGAATCAGTCTCAATTTTATGAAATAAAACATTAGTTGCACCTATAAGTTCAGTCTATAAAGTTTTAGCTAGGGGGGCTATAGCCCCCCCCCCCCCCTAGGAAAATTGTCTAGCTACGCTAATGGTCATTTTAGAACAATAATGCCAACTTAATACCGGCCTTAAAGGTAAAAATGAAATTAAGTACAAAACACGATAAGTTTTAAATGCATTTAAAATGGTGTTAAATGCTAGTAAAAAAACTGTTCACGCTTAACTAGATTTATGTGTATATTATAAAATTATTTATGTATGTTTATACTCGACTCCATGTTCTTCTTTTGTTAGAGTTTTTGAATTCCTTCCAAAATTTCAAGCTTTTATACCAAAAACAGTTTTTTGTTACAAAATTTTTATTTTTGCAATAAAAAAATAATATTTTATCCAAAAGCTCAGTCCATTTAGTTTTTATCAAGCTCTGTTCTTTTCTGACTGTAAATCTTTAATAACACACATTTCGAAGTTTCATTGTAAAAATTTAATTTAATAATATAAAAATATAAATACAAAAATTAAAAAAAAAAATTGGTGTTCGGTCGGAGTAGGGATTGAACCCAGGACCCTTTGCATGTAAGAAGGACATCCTAACCACTGCTCCACGTGGCCAACAAATATATGTTTCGGTTGAATAATGTTTTGTTTGCATCGGCTCGTGGACGCTGCAAACTATGCTATATAAATGTAACTTATATTATTATTCTATTGGTAACTATAGACAGCAACGTAGCCCAGTGGTAGTGTGTTGACTTACAAAGTGCATGGTTCCCGGTTCGATTCTCAGTCCAGGCGAAAGGTAAAATTAAAAAAAATTATAAAATTGAATAATTTCTTCAACATTATTTGTATTACAGAAAAAGGTGCCAAGAAATAAAAAAATTCGTGGAAGTGAAAATTATGTGAGGGAATGAGCACAATCTTCTTTGGGGAAAATTCTTCCAAGCATATAATATTTTTGGGCTCAAAATGCTTCCAAACATATAATATGTTCACATAAAACAAACATATTAATGTTTCCTGCAAAATATGTTTGGAACATATGTTAGAGAAGCGATTTTTTCTGAGGGAGTGTGTAATTAAAATAAAGAACATCGTCGGGAGTACATCTTTTGGAAGTGCTGTTAAAGTTGTGCCTTTGGAAGAACTTCCAAATTTTTTTGCTGGGATATTAATATGCAGAAGTATACAAAAATCTATTTACGGTTCTTAACATGTTTTGGATAATATTTTTAAACCTAAAAATCTTACGATTTGTTGTTCGCCAAACCTGAAATAAACACCTTAAAATAAAAAACAAAATCAAATTCATCAAATGTTCTAGGCCACAAGTTTACACATTGCACATGTAATTATTTACCGGGTACTTGAAAAATGGATCATAATCTGGTGACCTGCACATTTACATTGGTATTTTTCCAATAGGGTAGCTGAAGGTTTTTTTCGTGGGTGTAGAAAACTGTAGAAGGTGAATAATAATGACGCTGACGTTGATGTCGACTATTGCCATAGAAATCAAAAGGACGATGACGGCGATGAATATGGTGACGGTATCCTTGTTCACTGCCTGGAATCGTTGTGAAAGCTTTCACGTAATAAAACTAACAATTCATAGTATAAAATCCAAAAGCAAATACACCGACAACTTTATGGTGAATATAAGTTCGTGTAAATCTATGTTGCGAGAGTCAGTATGACAATTTTGGAAAGATTTAAGTCAGTATCAATTTGATTTTTTTCAAAAAAAATTTCAATAATTTATTATTGCTTACTCTGTTTTTAAAAAAATAATTTACCCATAAAAAGTAAGGAAAACTCGAGTTATAAATAAATATATATATATATATATATATATATATATATATATATATATATATATATATATATATATATATATATATATATATATATATATATATATATATATATATATATATATATATATATATATATATATATATATATATATATATATATATATATATATATATATATATATATATATATATATATATATATATATATATATATATATATATATATATATATATATATATATATATATATATATATATATATATATATATATATATATATATATATATATATATATATATATATATATATATTATATATATATATATATATATATATATATATAGATATATATATATATATACAAATTCAAGAAAAATTATTAAACATAAATCATTTTTTTCACTTCTTGAAGAAAATTTTGTACTTTGAAGGAAAAAATTGGAGTTCAAAATTGCAAGAATGTCTTTAGTGACATACGAAGTTCATGATGGACGCATTTTTAGTAAAATTTACAAGTTTAAAGAAATAATGAACTATTTTGTGACAATTACGAATTTTGTAAATATACAATTACGAATTTTGTAAATATATATATATATAGATATATATATATATACAAATTCAAGAAAAATTATTAAACATAAATCATTTTTTTCACTTCTTGAAGAAAATTTTGTACTTTGAAGGAAAAAATTGGAGTTCAAAATTGCAAGAATGTCTTTAGTGACATACGAAGTTCATGATGGACGCATTTTTAGTAAAATTTACAAGTTTAAAGAAATAATGAACTATTTTGTGACAATTACGAATTTTGTAAATCTGTATGCCTCATTTGCGTGAAATTTTTCCCGTTGTTTAGTTCGTTTAACTAACGTACGCAAAAAAATTATTAGAGTAAAGAAAACTCTCTCCAAACATAATTCCATGAACTAAAATAAAGTTAAATTGGCTTTAGTGAAATAGAGAGTTCACTTTTTTTGAGTGTGATATTGAATATATAACGCAATTGTATAGTATAATTTTTGGTAAGAATTTCAGATATAAATGTTTCGATGTCATCATCGTTGGTACTTATTTCACTTATAGAAAGCGTTTTTGACAAAGTTGGCAAATAAAAAAAAATTGACGACGTAAGTGGAATGGCGACGCAAATCGAAGTTGGATGGAATAAAAAATTTTTCGACGTAAATCGAAACAACGTAAACCGATGCGACGTAAATCGAGGGATTGTTGTATATAAAATAAATAAAAAATTTCTCATATATACTTTTATATACTATATGATAGTAATGCTCGAATTCATAGGTATGGTGGCTAAAAAATTTTGGCCGATAAATATTCTAAAATTTCAGCCCTCACAGCATCCCCTAGATACGTCAGTGCGTGGGCGTGAGCCACGGAAATAATTTCTTCGTGAGTGGACGTGAGTAATGAATTTCGGAAAAATACGTTCATGGAAATAATCCTGCTCACGAACATAATAACACTTGCGAGTTGAATTTATTAAGCTCTTAATGCTCTCGATTGTAATCATGCTCCCGTCTTCAATGGTGAACCACCAAAATTTTCTTGAATGTGGCGAGTTTTCGTGAGCGTGAGTGCCAGTATTTTTAGGATATAAATCAAATTGTTTATTTTAATCCAAAATAAATAAAAATACATCTTATATTCATGTAAGTTAATGATAATTACTAGCCCAAGGAATCTAATGCAAATGCATATTTTTACTGGTGAACCGGTTAAGTTATCTTTGCGAATCCTGAAATTTGCTATTAAATGGCATTCATTTGTTTTTGCATATTTTGCTAAAAATATCCGTTTTGGCATATTTTAACACATTTTACTATAAATGCATGTTTTTGTCCATATTTTGGTTTTTTGTCCATTATCTATTTGAAAAAGTAAACCCCTCTAATATATATTGCGACAGCACATCGAAAAATTTGCCGATGTTGTATGGGAGCTTGACGATTCCGACTCAATATCGATTAAGCGCGTAAAAGAATTGCTACACTTGCCTTCTCTCAAATCTCAATTGATTTTTGTGCACAGCAATTATTGATTGTTATGCGAAGTAACAAAGATACTAGAAGTTCGAAATTCTTTGACAGATGCAGTTGATTTAATAAATAACTTTGTTCAAAAAATAAATGATGTAGAAGGCTTATTTGGCCAAAAAATTAAACCATGTTCTCTCAAAAAATAAAGGTTTCCTTGAAATGAAGAAAATAGCAGGAATATTGGATTTTGGTGAACATTGTTCACACAATAAAAGAAGTGTGTGGTTTTAAATATGCTGCTGTAACATCTGTTGATGTTGAGCGCTCCTTTTCTATGTATCGGAACTTTTTAAGGCCTAATCGGGAAAGCTTTGTGTTTGAAAACCTAAAAAAACTCTTTTTTTACGCCAATAACGCAATAAATTATAATCTCTATTCTATGGGCTTAATTTTATTTAAATATAATTTAACACATTTTTTAACCCTTCGTTGCATGACATTGCATATATGCAATGTTAGTTTCTTGCCTGTCTAGCTCCTATTCTTTTACATATTTTACCATAATTTTTTTTGTTATTCACATTTTGGAAGCCGTAGATTATATTTGATAAGGATTTTGTCCAGTATCGTAACAATTTCATTTAAATAAAGCGAAATTAAAATAAGCATTGTGAGTACCTCGAAAAATTTAACTTATTTGTTTTAATATTATGAAACTTTCTTAAAATTTTTTTAAATGTAAATATAAAATGAAAAGTTTACTCTATTCTAAACGCTACGTATATAGTTTCAATTTCATGCGTTTGAGCCGATATGCCATATAATTGCATATGTGCAATATCATGCATTCAATTAATTTTTCTTACTACTAGGACACTTAGCGACGAATATGAATATAAAACCGAGTATTTTGATGATGATGGAGATTTAAAGACCGAGTTTGATATAAATCGAGGTCGTAGAAGAAGATTCGAGTTGATCCTTGGCCTACATCGTTGGAGAATCGTATAACATACAAGCTTCTGGGTTGTAATTGTTACACGTATATCATCGTGATATATTGGTTAAATGGGTTCAAATTTTTTTGTAGTGGTCTATCCCCTGTCAATATGTTGGTGACAATTTTAGGTGTTTAAAAGCTTCCTCATGGTGAAAGACCGTTCAAACTCGGCTATAGAGTTTAAAATTGAATCGAACTGCACTCAATGATAAACAGAAGGTCAATATTGTGGTATCATAATTAACTGAAAAGTCTAAGTGAAAATGAAGTTTTGGTTCGCCATTATACCTATCCTAAGTAAAAACGACGGTTCAGGTTTCCGTGTATCATATAAGCTGGCATATACCAAAACCAGCTTGTGGTACGCTCCAACTTCTTTGTTCCATCATACCGATTCATATATGATATGGCGGTTCCTTTATATTGTAAAAGCGTAGCATTTGAACTTAAACAGAATCCCAAAGTCTCTTTTTCGTCAAAAAGACCAAAAAATACCAAAAACATACCAAAAAATGTTTATCCTTGCTCAAATTAAATCATGCAACGAAGGGTTAATGTATGGTTTTGTTTTTCTTTTTATGTACTTATTGTATTTGTAAACATATTAAACTATTTATATTAAATTAATTTTTATCAGCATTTTTGTTAAATTACTTGCAATATTTATTTTTAAAATAAAATATTTCAAAAATATTTTTATTTGCATATTTGCTGTTTTTTTGCATATTTTCTTATTTTAAGTGCATGTTTTATGCGCATATATCCTATTTTTTAGCGCATGAGATTCCTTGCCCTAATAATTACCGTTCAATTTAAAAGAACTTGTAATATTTTCAAAAGCAGCGATGGTCTTTTAACTAAGAAAAAATATTTTCTTCAAGAAGATAACAATTCAAACTTTCTGTTCTGACTTCCTTCGCTATGATAACGTTTTAATCGATTACTATTCTGAAAAAAGAGTTTTCTATTCCGAGGAACAAAATTTAGGCAAACAAAGATTTCCTTCATCAAAAAGAAAACACTTCTTCAAAAGCAACTAAAAAAAATTAAATATAATAATCGCTTGTCATAAATTCGGGTTTATTTGATCTTAAAGAAAATACTTATTAACAAACTGGAATTTGAACTGATGACTTTAAAAATGAGACCAACGATATTATTTTGTTCGCCTTATATGATTACGAAAATCATGTTCCTTCTCTTGTTTCCAACATCCTATATTTTGTTTATTGCTATAACAATAAAAGAGAACTTCGATGCCCAATGACGTATTGGGATAAATATTAAATATTACCTGTATCGTTCTTCTTCATCTATTCCGTCAAAATATTTCGTACGGAATTTTTCTGCAGACCTCGTGTTGCCACAAGTAGTAAATGTGGCATGTTTGTATTGAAATGAGTTTCGAAATATGTATAAATTCATGCCATTTTGCCAAACGATATAGAGTACACAGACCCACAAATTGGATAAACATCTACAACCACACGTACGCGTGAACTCAATAAACACAAACAAAAACACCCACCCATATCCTCATTCATGAGCTATAGGCATACGAGTACATAGACATTATAGGGTTTCCAAAAAGAGCGACTAAATCTCAAAAGCATACACAATTACAAAATGTATGGTTATGGGGCTGTATAGTATAGTTGAAAAAATATTTATTACTAACTTAGAACAAAGGGGAACGAAGAAAATTTCGATCATTGAAGTTTTTAGTATGATAGTAATGAACAAATCAGCGTTGCGAGAATTATTTCATAAAATAGTTTCACCAAAAGTCATTAGCTAAATTAATATTTATTATTATAATTGAACTTTTGTGAGACTATGCCAACATTTAATTCATATTAGCTCGGTTTTTTTATGGTAATTATCAAAAATTATCGGGTACGCGATAATTTTTGCTAATTACCACAAATTTTTACTGGAAGTTGTCGTTAACTCAAAAAAGCTACCAAAATACTTCTGAGGAATACAGTAGTTGCCAGTTTTTGCTCAAAGTTTTTTTCCCAGAAAAAAAAACTTGCAAGAAGTAAACCACGATTATAAGTTGTTACAAGTCAAAAACAAATCATATGTTCGATATATTGCACCATAGACCAATTAATTTATAAAGACATCTCAATTGACTTTGCAGCGCTGTAGTTTGTCTGCACACCGTAGATGGCTCTTTTTCGTCTGCAATTGATTGATTTTTTAATTTGGCTTTAATTTTTTTTCTTTCCTTTGTTCTCTCGTTGAAACACCAAATATTGTGAAAGTTTATAAAATACTATTCATCCACACCTTTTTTGTAATGCAAATTGACTAATTTATACGGTTATTCTCGTTTTCCAAAAACAAATTGAGTCACTTGACTGCGCAATTGAGTGGAATGACTGCGCACTGCAAATAAACAAAACCATGGTGAATTATCAAGGTATATCTCTATATTTTCTTGGTCTATGTATTGCACCAAGTCAATTAGAAGTGTAGTAGTAAATATGAATATGTTTATTGTTTTAATTGATTTTAAAGCTGTAATTGAGTTAATGGTAAATTGGTAAACGCGGCTATTTTTGCTAATTTAACCAAAAAGTTTAAAATCCATGATTACACTCTTGCAAGTTGTTACAGGAAAAATACACAAACAGGTCTATTGTTATTTAATTCTCGTCAATGTAATTTAAATTCCTTTCATAATCTATTGTATTTATCGCGCTCATAACAATCATTTGATCCTACCAATTTGAGAACTCTTAATTTTTCTTGCACACGGAACATTTTACATCTCCCTGAATTGAGAATAACATAAAAACATGAAAATATTATATCCTAAGATAGCAACAATAAAGCGAATTTATTGCTTAGTTTAGGGTGTACTGTAACAATATTTTAGAAACCTTATTCTGGAGCAAGGCTTACACGCAAAGAAAAAAAAAACGTTTGGAAAACGTGTACCGAAAACATTTTTCTTTTGTTAGAGTTTTTTGAATTGCTTCGAAACTTTTAAACTTTTATCACCAAAAAAAATCGTTTGTTACAAAATTTTTATTTTTTCAATAAAAAAAAGTTATTTTTGAAACAACAACACAGTCCATTTCGTTTATATCAAACACTGTTCTTTTCTGACTTTAGGTCTTTAATAAGACACATTTTACACTTCAAAATTTAATATACTACAATGTAATGTTGAACATTTTTTTCGGAATCATCCGAACATATCTGGAATATATGTAAAAAAAAAAAAAAAACAAAAAAAAAACTTTGGTCGAAGCAGGGATCGAACCCACGACCTTTGGCATGCAAGTCGGACGTAGCAACCACTGCTCCACGGTGCAAAACTAAATGTTTGTTTCTGTTAAATAAATTTTTTTTATTCGGTTCGTGGGCGCCGCAAGCTATGCTATATAAATATAACTTATATGGATATTTATCTATTGATGACCATAACAAGTTGTTAGTGTGATGGCTCACAAAGTGCATGGTCCGCGGTTCGATTCTCCGTCCAGGCGAAAGGTAAAAATATTTCAAAATTTATAAAATCGTATAATTTCTTCTACATTGTTGGTATTACATGAAAAGGTGTTAAGAACTAAAAAACCTAGTGGATGTGAGAAAGATATGAGGGAAAATGCAATTAGCAAGAAAACAATGTTTTTTTGAGTTTGTCTTTATGAAATTGTTTTTACATTCTGGAAAAGAATAAACGTTTATCACAAAAAGTATATACTTTTCTTCCAAATACACTTCCTTACAGCGAAAAGCAAATGAGAAACGAACTTTGTTTGCCTAAAATTTCGTTTGGGAGGAAAGAATTATTTTTTGCGTGTAGATAAAACGCATATCCAGGTCAGTCATTCTCTCTTTGCTTTGGAATTGGGCACTGTGAACTAAATGAACTATAAGGAAGTGAGGAAGGTATGGGGAGGATGTAATTAGCCAGAATATTCAAAATACAATATTTTAAGTTAGCATTCACTAAATTGTTTTAACATCCTGTAATGGTTGTTTTTCTTAAAATTTCGTTTATGAAGAAAGATTTTTTTTGTATGAAATGTTACTGAAAAAACTAAGGCAAAGAAAAAAGCTAAAGTCTATGCCTAATTCGTCATTGTGTTTAAAACAAAGAACTTTAGTTGTAAACGTGTACTTAGACAATTAATAAACCAGAACAATTTATTGTTTTCTTTAGTATTTAATTCAGACTATTTTATTGTTTCATTTGACAAGAAAATTATATATACTAATGAAAAGGAAATTTCTTTTTTCAAAAAGACAAAACGAACTATGTTAAAACTACTAAAATTAAATTCAATTAGAAAAATCAAAGTGAATGTTCAGTATCCAATACTCCTCCTCATTCACTTCAAAGTGCATTTGGCACAAAAATAATTATGTTTGATTGGTGGTAGAGGTTTCGTTAGGAGATCTGCAATCATTTCATCTGTAGGGCAATAGACACATTGTTACACATTATTCCCTTTTTAGAAAGATCCTTTGTCAATTTATAGTTTGTATCCACACTCTCAAAAAAAATCGCTTCTGTAACATATACTCCCAAACATATTTTGCTTCAAGCATATAAATTTTTGGGTATTGCCCAAACATTTATATGTTTGATTTCTTCCAATATATAATATGTTTGAAAGCATATTGGTCTAATAATAATATGTTTTTTTTTAATATATTCCAGATTCGTTCGGAAGTTCCCGAAAAGGTGTTCAGCATTACATACTATTATATTAAATTTTTACTACGAAATTGTAAAGTGTGTTTTATAAAAGACTTAAAGTCAGAAAAGAAAAATGCTTGATATAAACGAAATGGACTAAGTTCAAATCAAATATTATTTTTTTATTGCAAAAATAAAAATTGTGTAACAAATAAAGGTTTTTGTATACAAGTTTAAGATTTTCGAAGAAATTCAAAAACTCTTACAAAAGAAGAACGTGAATTCGAGTATATAAAAATATTTTTCCATCGAATCCTAAGGTTAACGATAACCATTCAAAAGCACATTATATTTAAATTCTAAACAGTAATTTTACAACAGCACATAAATTTATTTTGGTGTGAACAATTGTTTGCTAGCATGTAACACCATTAATTTAGAAATACAAATAAATATGAATTTTTATTAACGAATAATTTTGTACTTAATTTAATTCTTAAGGCCGGTATAAATTGGTATTATCGCGTTAAAATGGCCATGTTTACCCTTTTACTTTTCGTTAATAATTTCTTTTAAAGAAAATAAACTTATTCAATTGTTGCTTTGGATCTTTCCCCACCATGTTATAATACAATTTACCGGAAAAAGTTGTAATGTTATTCTGGTTTTGCCGCTAAAATGAGAAATAATTTTAGCGGCAAAACTCGAACTCAATGCCCGCTTTTATTTTCGAAAAAATCCGTCAACTCCTCTTGAACTACTCATTAATAAAGAGGAACTAATCTTTGTTGTTATAGATCTTACTGTTTAATTTTTCACTGTTTCGCCCTGTTTTCATTTTACTTTCACAACTCTAAAACAAGTAAGGAAAGCCTAAAGTCGGGCGGGGCCGACTATATTATACCCTGCACCACTTAGTAGATCTAAATTTTCGATACTATATCACATTCGTCAAACGTGTTGGGGGCTATATAAAGGTTTGTTCCAAATACATTTAAATATCACTCGATCTGGACAGAATTTGATAGACTTCTACAAAATCTATAGACTCAAAATTTATGTCGGCTAATGCACTAGAGTGGAACACAATTTTAGTAAAAAACTAGAGTGGAACACAATTTTAGTAAAAACAAGTAAGGAAAGTCTAAAGTCGGGCGGGGCCGACTATATTATACCCTGCACCACTTTGTAGATCTAAATTTTCGATACCATATCACATCCGTCAAATGTGTTGGGGGCTATATATAAAGGTTTGTCCCAAATACATACATTTAAATATCACTCGATCTGGAAGAATTTGATGGACTTCTACAAATTTAAGTCGGCTAATGCACTAGGGTGGAACACAATGTTAGTAAAAAAATGTGGGAAACGTTTAAATCTGAAGCAATTTTAAGGAAACTTCGAAAAAGTTTATTTATGATTTATCGCTCGATATATATATGTATTAGAAGTTTAGGAAAATTAGAGTCATTTTTACAACTTTTCGACTAAGCAGTGGCGATTTTACAAGGAAAATGTTGGTATTTTGACCATTTTTTGTCGAAATCAGAAAAACATACATATGGGAGCTATATCTAAATCTGAACCGATTTCAACCAAATTTGGCACGCATAGCTACAATGCTAATTCTACTCCCTGTGCAAAATTTCAACTAAATCGGAGTTAAAAATTGGCCTCTGTGGTCATATGAGTGTAAATCGGGCGAAAGCTTTATATGGGATATATATTCAAATCTGAACCGATTTCAAGCAAATTTGGCACGCATAGTTACAACGCTAATTCTACTCCCTATGCAAAATTTCAACTAAATCGGAGCAAAAAATTGGCCTCTGTGGGCAAATGAGTGTAAATCGGGCGAAAGCTATATATGGGAGCCATATCTAAATCTGAACCGATTTTGCTGATATTTTGCAAGTTTTCAAGACTCATAAAATATTCGGATGTACGGAATTTGAGAAAGATCGGTTGATATACACGCCAATTATGACCAGATCGGTGAAAAATATATATGGCAGCTATATCTAAATCTGAACCGATTTTTTCCACAATCAATAGGGTTCGTCTTTGAGCCGAAACAGGACCCTATACCAAATTTTAGGACAATCGGACTAAAACTGCGAGCTGTACTTTGCACACAAAAATACATCAACAGACAGACAGACAGACAGACAGACAGACAGACAGACGGACAGACAGACAGACGGACATCGCTAAATCGACTCAGAATTTAATTCTAAGCCGACAGACGGACATCGCTAAATCGACTCAGAATTTAATTCTAAGCCGATCCGTATACTAAAAGGTTGGTCTATGATTACTCCTTCTTGGCGTTACATACAAATGCACAAACTTATTATACCCTGTACGTGGCGAAGCAGTGGCGATTTTACAAGGAAAATGTTGGTATTTTGACCATTTTTTGTCGAAATCAGAAAAACATATATATGGGAGCTATATCTAAATCTGAACCGATTTCAACCAAATTTGGCACGCATAGCTACAATGCTAATTCTACTCCCTGTGCAAAATTTCAACTAAATCGGAGTTAAAAATTGGCCTCTGTGGTCATATGAGTGTAAATCGGGCGAAAGCTTTATATGGGAGATATATTCAAATCTGAACCGATTTCAAGCAAATTTGGCACGCATAGTTACAACGCTAATTCTACTCCCTATGCACAATTTCAACTAAATCGGAGCAAAAAATTGGCCTCTGTGGGCAAATGAGTGTAAATCGGGCGAAAGCTATATATGGGAGATATATCTAAATCTGAACCGATTGCAACCAAATTTGGCACGCATGGCTACAATGCTAATTCTACTCCCTGTGCAAAATTTCAACTAAATCGGAGTTAAAAATTGGCCTCTGTGGTCATATGAGTGTAAATCGGGCGAAAGTTATATATGGGAGATATATCTAAATCTGAACCGATTTCAACCAAATTTGGCACGCATAGCTACAATGCCAATTCTTCTCCCTGTGCAAAATTTCAACTAAATCGGAGTTAAAAATTGGCCTCTGTGGTCATAGACCGAGACCCATAAAATATTCGGATGTACGGAATTTGAGGAAGATCGGTTGATATACACGCCAATTGTGACCAGATCGGTGAAAAATATATATGGCAGCTATATCTAAATCTGAACCGATTTTTTCCAAAATCAATAGGGATCGTCTTTGAGGCGAAATAGGACCCTATACCAAATTTTAGGACTAAAACTGCGAGATGTACTTTGCACACAAAAATACATTAACAGACAGACAGACGGACATACAGACGGACATCGCTAAATCGACTCAGAATTTAATTCTAAGCCGATCCGTATACTAAAAGGTTGGTCTATGATTACTCCTTCTTGGCGTTACATACAAATGCACAAACTTATTATACCCTGTACCACAGTAGTGGTGAAGGGTATAAATATGGGACACATTTAAATCTTAAGCAATTTTAAGGAAACTTCGCAAAAGTTTATTTATGATTTATCGCTCGATATATATGTATTAGAAGTTTAGGAAAATTAGAGTCATTTTTACAACTTTTGGACTAAGCAGTGGCGATTTTACAAGGAAAATGTTGGTATTTTGACCATTTTTGTCGAAATCAGAAAAACATATATATGGGAGCTATATCTAAATCTGAACCGATTTCAACCAAATTTGGCACGCATTGCAACAATGCTAATTCTACTCCCTGTGCAAAATTTCAACTAAATCGGAGTTAAAAATTGGCCTCTGTGGTCATATGAGTGTAAATCGGGCGAAAGTTATATATGGGAGATATATCTAAATCTGAACCGATTTCAACCAAATTTGGCACGCATAGCTACAATGCCAATTCTTCTCCCTGTGCAAAATTTCAACTAAATCGGAGTTAAAAATTGGCCTCTGTGGTCATATGAGTGTAAATCGGGCGAAAGTTATATATGGGAGATATATCTAAATCTGAACCGATTGCAACCAAATTTGGCACGCATGGCTACAATGCTAATTCTACTCCCTATGCACAATTTCAACTAAATCGGAGCAAAAAATTGGCCTCTGTGGGCAAATGAGTGTAAATCGGGCGAAAGCTATATATGGGAGCTATATCTAAATCTGAACCGATTTGGCTGATATTTTGCAAGTTTTTCGAGACCCATAGAATATTCGGATGTACGGAATTTGAGGAAGATCGGTTGATATACACGCCAATTATGACCAGATCGGTGAAAAATATATATGGCAGCTATATCTAAATCTGAACCGATTTTTTCCAAAATCAATAGGGATCGTCTTTGAGCCGAAATAGGACCCTATACCAAATTTTAGGACAATCGGACTAAAACTGCGAGCTGTACTTTGCACACAAAAATACATCAACAGACAGACAGACGGACAGACAGACAGACGGACAGACAGACAGACGGACGGACATCGCTAAATCGACTCAGAATTTAATTCTAAGCCGATCCGTATACTAAAAGGTTGGTCTATGATTACTCCTTCTTGGCGTTACATACAAATGCACAAACTTATTATACCCTGTACCACAGTAGTGGTGAAGGGTATAAAGAGTGCACTGAAAAAATATTGTCGTGAGGCCAAAGAGTCCATGTCCTTACAATAAGAATACAAGTTTTGCTTAGCTTAGAAGACGCATTTCTCTAATATAAAGTTTTTTCCATGTTCAAAGGTCGATACTTTCAATGAAGTCGTGTTGTCGTTATAATTAAGTGATTTGACTTAAAAATTGGTATCATAACATGAAAGAACAAATTTTTGGACTAAGGTCAACTTGACTTTATAATTCAGAAAAATTCTTTAAAATTAATGAAACTGTCTTTAAATTTGTTGCATTTTTGCATCTTGCTACAAGGCAAAAATCATTCAAAAATAGGATATGTTTTTCAATACTTTATTTTAAAGACATTTTTTACTTGAAACATAGCATAATGTCTACTGGAAGTCTTGTTTTTAACGGACATTTTATAGCATATGAAAAAAGCTGAAAAATCGAAAAATTGAAATGTGCTTCGTAGAGTCAAGTACACAAAATCCCATTTAAAAGAGAATTGTGTCTTAAAAGCATCCTTACTTGTATTCTCCGCTTCTTTGGTTCGGAATCAATACCAAAATTGTTAAAGTGGAGACACAATCTTTGGAACCGGACATGCTTTTTGTTCAGTGTATAGTGCCCTGTCGTTAGTTTTTATGAAGATCCCTTTAATTACATTTGTTTGAATATTTTGACTTACTCGTCCTACGTTCCGATTTGTTTTGACGAAACAAAAAAATTGTGCCCGTAATGCGATAATGATAAACAAAACTCATGCTCTTTTGTTCTAATATATTTTATCTTGGTTCCGAATGAATCTCTCTCCGAATACTCATTTTAATATTTTACTTAAGCATATACAATTTTTGGCGAAGTCTTATATCACAACATATATATGTGTACTGATAATATGTAAATTTATACTTGTTTATATTCACACGTAGTATTTTTCCTATATTTAATGAAATTTTCTTTGTGTATATATATTTGTAATGCGCCAATTGGTTACTTTCATTATTTTACTTCCAGCATACACTTTGTCTCTCTTTGTAAACACATATATGTTTATGGGCTATTTCTAAATTAATATATGTTTGAATCCAAGCATATTATATTTACAAACATTTTATGTCCCAAACATAATATGTTCTAACATATTAACATATATGTCCCAAACATATTATGCTAGTTTATGAACATTATACGTTTGCACTCAAACATATTGTGTTTAAAAATTTGAGTTCCAAACATATAATGTTTACACCCAAACATATGAAAAGCAGTCTTTTTCGTCCGTGCATATGTTTAGTTTTAAAAGAAAATTTTTCATCAGTTACGAGTCGGGTTGGCGAATGTCTTCGAGCAATTGTCGCATCCACTTGATTTCCTTTGCCGCTTCAGATAATGATGCACGCAAAAAAATAATTCTTTCCTCCCAAACGAAATTTTAGACAAACAAAGTTCGTTTCTCATTTGCTTTTCGCTGTAAGGAAGCGTATTTGGAAGAAAAGTATATACTTTTTGTGATAAACGTTTATTCTTTTCCAGGATGTAAAAACAATTTCATAAAGACAAACTCAAAAAAGAATTGTTTTCTTGTTAATTGCATTTTCCCTCACATCTTTCTCACATCCACGAGGTTTTTTAGTTCTTAACACCTTTTCCTGTAATACCAACAATGTAGAAGAAATTATACGATTTTATAAATTTTTAAAATTTTTTTACCTTTCGCCTGGACGGAGAATCGAACCACGGACCATGCACTTTGTAAGCCAACACACTAACCACTGAGCTATGTACCTGTTATGGTCATCAATAGATAAATATCCATATAAGTTATATTTATATAGCGGCGCCCACGAACCGAATAAACAAAGTTTATTTAACAGAAACAAACATTTAGTTTGGCACCGTGGAGCAGTGGTTGCTACGTCCGACTTGCATGCCAAGGGTCGTGGGTTCGATCCCTGCTTCGACCAAAGTTTTTTTTTGTTTTTTTTTACATATATTCCAGATATGTTCGGAAGATTCCGTAAAAATGTTCAACATTACATTGTAGTATATTAAATTTTGAACTGTAAAATGTGTCTTATTAAATGCCTAAAGTCAGAAAAGAACAGTGTTTGATATAAACGAAATGGACTGTGTTGTTGTTTCAAAAATAACTTTTTTTATTGAAAAAATAAAAATTTTGTAACAAACGAATTTTTTTGGTGATAAAAGTTTAAAATTTTCGAAGCAATTCAAAAAACTCGAACAAAAGAAAAACGTTTTCGGTACACGTTTTCCAAACGTTTTTTTTCTTTGCGTGTGTGTACTCAGACTCACATGTTGAAGTTGCTACCGTGCTTTAAAACGGCATATCTCGCCATCTGCATTGTTTTAAATATTATACACATACTGTTTCCTATAGCTGATCTTCCTTTAGGAAGTTCTGAAAGTTCCTACGTTCCATTAGACTCCAATGCTGACATTTCTTCTTGCATGTCAAAACATTTTTCTAATGGCGTCTGGATCTCTGTGCCCTAACGTTCGATGCCATGTGTGAATACAGTTGGAGTAATGCTCCAAAATAGAGTTAATTGCATGTTTTTCGCAACATATACACCCTCAAAAAAAATCGCTTCTCTAACATATGTTCCAAACATATTTTGCAGGAAGCACATATATTATTGGATGCTCCCGAAACATTAATATGTTTGTTTTATGTGAACATATTATATGTTTGAAAGCATTTTGAGCCCAAAAATATTATATGCTTTGAAGAATATTCTCCCAAAGAAGATTGTGCTCATTCCCTCACAAAATTTTCACTTCCACGAAGTTTTTTAGTTATTGGCACCTTTATCTGTAATACAAATAATGTTGAAGAAATTATTCAATTTTATAATTATACCCTTCACCACTACTGTGGTACAGGGTATAATAAGTTTGTGCATTTGTATGTAACGCCAAGAAGGAAAAGTCTGAGACCCATCGTTTAGTATACCGATCGTCTTAGAATTAAATTCTGAGTCGATTTAGCGATGTCCGTCTGTCTGTCTGTCTGTCTGTCTGTCTGTCCGTCTGTCTGTCTGTCTGTCTGTTGATGTATTTTTGTGTGCAAAGTACAGCTCGCAGTTTTAGTCCGATTGTCCTAAAATTTGGTATAGGGTCCTGTTTCGGCTCAAAGACGATCCCTATTGATTTTGGAAAAAATCGGTTCAGATTTAGATATAGCTGCCATATATATTTTTCACCGATTTGGTCATAATTGGCGTGTATATCAACCGATCTTCCTCAAATTCCGTACATCCGAATATTTTATGAGTCTCGAAAAACTTGCAAAATATCAGCCAAACCGGTTCAGATTTAGATATAGCTCCCATATATAGCTTTCGCCCGATTTACACTCATTTGCCCACAGAGGCCAAGTTTTTGCTCCGATTTAGTTGAAATTTTGCACAGGGAGTAGAATTACCATTATAGCTATGCGTGTCAAATTTGGTTGAAATCGGTTCAGATTTAGATATAGCTCCCATATATAGTTTTCGCCCGATTTACACTCAAATGACCACAGAGGCCAACTTTTTGCTCCGAATTCATTGAAATTTTGCACAGGAAGTAGAATTAGTATTGTAGCTATGTGTGCCAAATTTAGTTGAAATCGGTTCAGATTTAGATATAGCTCCCATATATGGCTTTCGCCCGATTTACACTCATATGACCACAGAGGCCAATTTTTTGCTACGATTTAATTGAAATTTTGTACAGGGAGTAGAATTAGCATTGTAGCTATGCGTGCCAAATTTGGTTGAAATCGGTTCACATTTAGATATAGCTTCCATATATATGTTTTTCTGATTGCGACAAAAATGGTCAAAATACCAACATCTTCCTTGTAAAATCGCCACTGCTTAGTCGAAAAGTTGTAAAAATTACTCTAATTTTTCTAAACTTCTAATACATTTATATCGAGGGATAAATCATAAATAAACTTTTGCGAAGTTTCCTTAAAATTGCTTCAGATTTAATTGTTTCCCATAATTTTTTACTAAAATTGTGTTCCACCCTAGTGCATTAGCCGACTTAAATTTTGAGCCTATAGATTTTGTAAAAGTCTATCAAATTCTGTCCAGATCGAGTGATATTTAAATGTATGTATTTGGGACAAACCTTTATATATAGCCCCCAACACATTTGACGGATGTGATATGGTATCGAAAATTTAGATCTACAAAGTGGTGCAGGGTATAATATAGTCGGCCCCGCCCGACTTTAGACTTTCCTTACTTGTTTTTTTTTTTTTTTAATTTTACCTTTCGCCTGGCCGGAGAATCGAACCGGGAACCATGCAATTTGTAAGCCAACACACTACCACTGGGCTACGTAGCTGTTATAGTCACCAGTAGACAATTATCGCTATAAGTTACATTTATATAGCATAGTTTGCAGCGCCCACGAGCCCATGCAAACATAACATTATTTAACAGAAACATACATTTGTTGGCCACGTGGAGCAGTGGTTACCATGTCTGCCTTGCTTGCAAAGGGTCGTGGGTTCAATCCCTGATCCGACCGAACCAATTTTTTTTTTTTGATTTACACATTTATATTTATACTATATTAAATTTTTATAATGAAACTTCGAAATGTGGGTTATTAAAGTTTTACAGTCAGAAACAGTGCTTGATATAAACGAAATGGACAGAGCTTTTGGATAAAGTACTATTTTTTGTAATAAAATTTTGAAATTTTGGAAGGAATTCAAATACTTTAACAAAAGAAGAACGTGGAGTCGAGTATAAACATACATAAGTAATTTTATATAAATTTATGTGTATAAATTTATTTAGGCGTCAACAGTTTTTTACTAGCATTTAACACCATTTTAAATGCATTTAAAACTTATCGTGTTTTGTACTTAATTTCATTTTTACCTTTAAGGCCGGTATTAAGTAGGAATTATCGCTCTAAAATGACGCTGTTTTGCCTTTTACTTTTCTTTAATAATTCATTTTAAAGAAAATAAACTTTTTCAATTGTTTTAGCTGCAAAACTCGCACTTAGTGCCCGCTTTTATATTTGAAGGTGCCCGTCAACTCCTCTTGGACTACTTATTAATTAAGAGGAACTGAACTTTGTTTTTATACATTTTACTGTTTAATTGTTCACTGTTTCCTCCTTTTTTCATTTTACTGCCCAACTCTAAAAAGAGTATAGTGACCCTCGTTATTTTTATGATTTTTTTGTAATTTTTGTATATTTTCCACCTTTGTTTTTTAATATCCTTTGACTGAATATTTTAACTTACTCGTCGTACGTTCCGATTTCTTTTAACGAACCAAGAAAAAATTGTGCCCATATTTATAAACAAGTCCACACATACATAAAATGGTGCTCTCAAGACAAAAACATATTCAAATTAAATAATATTTAGACTTAAGCATATCAAATTTTTGGCCTTATCATAAAACAGTTTTCCGAAACAACATACAAGCGGTTTCACAGAAATACTCTCACTCTCTGTCGCTCTCTGAATAAAATATCACAACATATATATGTTTACTCGAAATTTGTAAGTTTATATACGTTCACATTCACACATATAATTTTTATGAAACATTCATGCCCCAAACATTATATATTCTAACATATTAACATATGTGTTAGTTTAGGAACATTACATGTTTGCACTTAAATATATTGTGTTTAAAAATTGTGTCCGAAACACATTTTGTTTATATCGGAACATGTGAAAAACATATTTTTCTAACAGTGTACATAGAGCCGTTGGCATTTGCAATACCTATGTTACAATTTCTATAATTTATGAAACAACTGCTATTCTTGAATGAGACGTTATGGCCAGTTTTAGTCAATTACCTCAGATATTATACTTCCAACTAAACTTGGCGCATTAAGTACTTTTGTTAAACTTAGCTATTATTACTTGTGACGCCATCCGTGGATAGGGTTTGTTCATTAGCAACTTCTGTAGAACTCTTATAGGATTCATCCAAATTACCGATCTTGAACAAAAATTCCTGGTGGGTTTCACAATCAAATTTTTCTTCTGCTACATTTATTTTGTTCGATCCACTGCCATGCTTTGCCTTCCAAATTTTGTACTTATAACAATTCTTCTTTTGATGTCCCGTCTTTTTACAAAAATAACACTCACCGACGCTCTTGCTCACTACTTTCAAAACAACATCACCTGTAGCACCAAAAAATCTTGTTCGTCGTTCATATTCAGCTATTACTCTTTGTTGAACTAAGGCAAAAGTCACTTCACCTTCCTTTCGGGACTCTAGTGAGGTTATAAGTGTGTCATATGTTTCTGACAAACTACTTCATTTAACTGATAGTGATTCTTCACCAACATCGCGTAATTTGGTAAACCGTTCCTTCATTGTATTCATGTGAGCAATTGCGTCTCCATCTTCATTGAGCTTTAAGTTGCAAATAGAATGCTTTGCAACTTAACTTTATTGGTTAATTTATACTTTTCGTTGTAATTTTTTAGGGCATCCCAAGTCGCCTTGGCTGTTTTTAAATTCCGGATATGTCACAATTGATCGTCCATTACCAACAAACCGATTGTTCCTCTGGCTTCATCGTCCTTGTACTCCCAGTTGTCAATTTCCGCTTTTTTTTTTTTTTGAATATTGTTTTCAATAATAGGTGTTGGACGAATCACATGCTTCCATAACCCTCTTTTACGTGACAAAAAATCTAATTTAAATTTCCATTCGCTATCTTTGGCTTAGCATATATCATTATATAGGTCTTGAAGTTGTTGTTTTGAAACTTAAACAAGAAAATTATATATACTGATAAAAGATAAAACGAACTATGTTAAAACTATTAAGATTAAATTCAACTAGAAAAATCAAAGTGAGTGTTCAGTATCCAACACGTGTATCCTACACTGTTAGAAAAATGTGTGTTTTCATATGCTCCGATATAAACAAAATGTGTTTCGGGCAGAACTTTTTAAACACAATATATTTAAGTGTAAAAATGTAATGTTCCTAAACTAGAATTAAATGTTTGGGACCCATATGTTAATATGATAGAATATATTATGTTTGGGACATGAATGTTTCATAAAAATAATATGTGTGAATGTAAACATATATAAATTTCGAGTAAACATATATATGTTGTGATATTTTATACAGAGAGCGACAGAGAGAGTATAGAGAAATAAATATAGATGCAAACCAGAAGGGTTGACGAAAGTGATGCCAATTTGCTGCTTTTAGTTGGCATCACTGTCAACATAACACAGCGACAGAATCAATAGAGAGCAATTTCTATGAAAGAGCTTGAATGTTGTTTCGGAAAACTGTTGTATGAGGTCATTTGTTTTGGCTATACGCTTGGCATGTTAATAAGGCTTCGCCAAAATTTCATATGCTTAAGTCTATATATTATTTAATTTGAATATTTAAAAAATAAAAGCGGGCATTAGCGAGTTTTACCGCTAAAATTATTTTTCATTTTAGCGGAAAAACTCGAATCTCTAAAAGCAGAATAACATTATAACTTTTTTGGCAAATGGTATTAGAACTGGGTGGGGAACGATACAAAGCAAAGTTTATTTTCTTTAAACTGAATGAAATTATTTGTTAATAAAAATTCATATTTATTTGTATTTCTAAATACGATAAATGTTAAACGCATTTAAAATGGTGTTGAATGCTAGTAAAAAATAGTTCACGCCTAAATAAATTTATGTGTATTTTTTAAATTTGTTTATGTTTATACTCGACTTCACGTTATTCTTTTTTGGGGTTTTTGAATTTATTCGAAAATTTCAAACTTTTATACCAGAAACATTTTTTTGTTACAAAATTGTTATTTTTGCAATTCGTTTATATCAAGCACTGTAACTCTTTAATAACCCATATTTCGAAGTTTCATTGTAAAATTTTATATAGTAATATGTAATGTCGAAATGAGAAATGAACATCTTTTCAGAATTTTTGGAATATATGTAAAAAAAAGTTGGTGTTCGGTCGGAGCAGGGATTGAACCCACGACCCTTTGCTTGCAAGGTGGACATGCTAACCATTGCTCCACGTGGCCAACAAATGCATGTTTCTGTTAAATAATGTTTTGTTTACATCGGCTCGTGGGCGCCGCAAACTATGCAATAAAAATATAACTTATAATGATAATTGTCTATTGATGCCAATAACAGCTACGTAGCCCAGTGGATAGTGTGTTGGCTTACAAACTGTATGGTTCTCGGTTCAATTCTCCGTCCAGGCGAAAGGTAAAATTTAACAAATTTAATAATTTCTTCAACATTGTTTGTACTAAGAACTAAAAAACCTCGTGGAGTGAGAAAGATGTGAGAGAATATGCAATTAGGCAGACATAAGTTTCTTGTGCACAATCTTCTTTGGGAGAAAATTCTTCCAAGCATTTAATATTTTCGGGCTCAAAATGCTTCCAAACATATAATATGTTCACATGAAACAAACATAATAATGTTTCAGCAATATCCAATAATATATGTGCTTCCTGCAAAATATGTTTCGAATATGTTAGAGAAGTGATTTTTTTGAGGGTGTAGTATTCGCTTACAAAACGTTCGTCCTATGGTTCAATTCTCCATCCAAAGGTAAAATCTAAAGTTGGATTTAGTACATCGTTTGTAAGTAAGTCAGGATCAGACGTTTTGTCGTTTTCTTTCAAATTAAGATTTTAGGATTATGCTTTTGTGTACCCTACAATACAGTCTATAAATAGAATTGTCGACGACTATAAGAACTTCATAGCCAATGTATAGCTTGTCGAAACACAAGTGGAAAACAATGTGCCGTTGTCTTAAATTTCGTTCGATCCTTAATTACATCTATTGTTTCGAGTACCAATTCGAAACCCCTTTAGATGCATTCGTATGTGTGTGCGTATTCTTGTAAATGAAGAAATACACAGATACTTTCCCCCACGCTTGCAAACGCTAAACATTGAATTGCCAAAGCATAAACATACCGAATACAAACATCTCAACATGAGTGTCTACACGGAGTAAGGGTTGTGGGATGGTCGCGACAGGCGGATTATTCGTGGTGGTATTGGTAGTGATAAAAGCCTCGGTTAGAGTCGTTTTTCATACACCAAAGGAACCCAAAACACCCGACACACAGCCAAACATCAACATTCCACATTTTTAGGGCAAAACCCAGGGAAGGCGTAGAAAAAAGTGAGCGAAAATGAATAAAAATGCCATGAAGGACGAATATTTTTGATGGCAGCTGCTTTACACTCCAAGGATGGTTGAAAGTGTGTGTTCGTATGTGTAAATATCCATCCATACTTAGTGTACTTAGTGAAGATATCTGTGAACCTCGGTGTGCTGTGTAGCTAGATGACACCCTGCACTGAGGGGCCGAATGAGAGCAACGGAAGGAAGGAATGATTCAGGCTTTGTTGCTTAAAAATATGTGTGTATGTGTGCGGGTATACACAGATGGGTGGGTGGGTGGTTAATGTTGATGTCAATATTGTTGACGATGAAGGCGAAAAGCGACGGGAATGACGGCAACAAGGGTTTTGTTCAGCTGTGGCATAGTAAGGATTCATAAAGATGTTGTCGTTTAGTGTGCCAACAACACAAGCAGATCCATGCACCACACTGAGGGAAAATAACGACATAGCTAACAAAAGTGGAAAAAAGTAACACGCAACAAGACCAACCATGGTAGAACGGCAGTAGCAGTACTGCCGCCACTTCACGGCTATATGGTGTGCTATTCGGTGGTATTTTAACGATTTTACGAAACGTATTGTCAACTTTCAACTTTAGTTTCGCCATCACAGCAACAGTATAAACTTTTGTTCGCTGCCGCCCAACCCCTGCCGTCCCTCGATTCACCCACCCATTGAAAGGAACAATGGATTTCTTCATCACTGGAGCCGTTAGCGACGATTTTTCCTGTTCTTTTCTTCAAGCAATGAAAGCAACTGCAACTTGTGTACTTTAACTTGGCTAAAAAATTACAAAGTTCACTCAAGTATATACACAGATAGATAGATATACCGATGGATAAAGAGACGAGACGAACCGTGTGTATTCATTTACATTAACATACCTACACATACACATACGGTCTTCGTTTTATTTCGTCGACACAAAAAAAACACCCAACAATCACCCCATTGGTGACGTGATGTGGGTAGTAGTCTTTCTTTACTTTTATGATGATTTTTTTACTTTGTTTTTTTGTGTGAATTGTTGTTGGTGTTTTTGCCATTACTACTCTTTGTTGCTGTTCATGTCGATGTCGTAGATTGTTGTTGGAGCCAACTTTGTTGTACTTTAACGTTGACTAAACTTAGAACAAAAAGTCGTTCAAATGTGGGTAACAATACGCTACATTTCTTCAGTAGTCCTCGGATTCATAAATAGTTTGAAGGTTTTTCTTTTGAGTCGAAAAATACTCTTTGAGAATCACATGATCGCAATGAAATCCTCAAGATTCAATGTCCTGGGCAAAGGAAAAGTCATAAAAGCTCCACGATCCCGTACAATATTGTTCATATTTAACTGCCATTTAACAGAAAGAATAATGGAAATGTCTTTTCTGCAGTTATCTTTAACTGAAAATTTTTCAGCCGTTAAGTTTCTAACTGGCATATGGAATATATACGCAAGATCACAGATATGTAGATATCATGGTTTAAAAGTTCGTTAGCTAACGTAGCACTAACAGAGCTTCATGAAAATGGGGGATAATGGCTTATTATTAGTATATTATTTCTGATATTTGTGTTATTATTGATAGATAAAAATGTTGTCCGAAATGGAGGGAAAGGCAGCTGTTTCGGATTTCCACATCCTCATCAGTTTCTATATTGTACGATCAACTCATTCCTATTACTAAACAATAATGGTAAAGATTTTAATCCAATGATGAAAACAAGATTTCAAAAATGCAACATGTCCAGGAGAACATAAAGTGTGGTTTGCATGTGAAAATTTTAGGAAGACCTTCGTAAAAGATGTTCACATCTTCGCTGGTTCAAGACCAGTTCATGGAAATAAAGGCAACTCTTTCGATGTTTGCGAATAAGATTTGTGGTGCAAAAGCTCTTCAAGTTGTTTAATAACAAAATGTTTTTAACTTCTATATTCATTAATTTTGCGTAGTCGAAAAAGTCATTTCGTATTTTATATACCATTTAAGTCGTCCGTCTGCAGTGTTGCCGACAATTTTGTATCATTCCACATGGTGTTAACTAGGAAAATATAAGTTCAGGGAATTTGAAGAAAATAAAAAGGTTATGGTAGATATAGTGGCAGCAATGTTATTTTAGGCTCACTTAGACTATTCAGTCCATTATGATACCAAAAGTGGTATCATAATGGACTCTTCTCTCTTATCAACGAGTGCTGGACGATTCTGTGTTAGCTCAATGACAAGGGGCCTTTCTTATTGTGTCATCCAACGCCATTGGAGTTTACTGCGGTCTTGTTGATCACTGCACACAAAAAATTTTTTTCTGGTTCAATCATGAAATTAATTGATCCAATTAATTTTTTAATTGAAATGTCTTCAATCACAGAAATGATAGTATCAATTAAAAAAAAGTAATTGAAAGTCAATTAAAAATTAATTAATACTACTCATGTTTGTGATTGAATAAAAAATTTGTTGATTCAATTAAATTTTTAATTGAATATTTTTTTCTGTGTGTCAAAAACTGATGAGACTCAAGCAATTGAGAAAAAAGACCAAAACTGATCACCTGAAAGAACTTCGCCTTACATCAGAACAAGGCTAGTCCATATGTGCATATTCGAAGGTATAGCCCTGACTTTGCACCGTTGGACTATAATTTGTTTCGGTATTGCGATATTATTTAGGGACGACAATAAAAACACTCAAGTCGAAAAATGTCGATGTCAGCGTGAAACGGGGAAGTGGAGTTTTCTCCATATTTAAGCCCACGAAATAAGTGTGCGTGAACATTTACAACATATATTGTGAATAAGTGAGGGTTTTGATCATAAGATTGAATAGTATTTGAATCAGGCACACATCTCTACCAGAGAATGAGCCCGATCCGCACGTCGATGGCTTCCTTCTCTAAACTCTACTAACTTGTATTGTAAGCATAAAAATTATTTTACCGCGAACACTTTCAATGATTCGAAATTACAGAGCTTTTTTTATTGTGAGAGACGGAGAGAAATGTTTGTTAACGCGAATGTTACGCACTGTACACCTTCACAAAAAATCGCTTCTGTAACATATACTCCCAAACATATTTTGCTTCAAGCATATACATTTTTGGGTATTGCCCAAACATTTATATGTTTCATCTCTACCAATATATAATATGTTTGAAAGCATATTGGTCTAAACAATATATGTTTGGGTTTGGTATTATATGCTTACAAAAAAATTCTCCCAAACAATATTGTGCTCAAAATTTTATTTATTTATTTATATACTTACAATCATAATGAATTATGAAAATAAACAGGTAATATAGGTGCTAACAACATAGGTTTTCGACCTGAATGCTCAAAATTTCTGCCCAATTGTATATTCCCCGACATCTTTCTCACTTCCACGAGATTTTTTAGTTCTTAGCACCTTTTTCTGTAATACAAACATTGTAGAAGAAATTAGTCAATTTTATGATTTTTATTTTAATTTTACCTTTTGCCGGACGGGGATTCGAACAGCGGGCCACACAGTTTGTAAGGATCAAAGAAATAGCTGATCAATTGCCCAAGGAAAAATAAAATGTTAATTTTGTAATAACAAGCAACAACCACCAACTTAATTCAATATCGCTCCCTGTTAAATAGCGCTCCAAGCTACTAAACACATATATGTTTATAGGCTATTTCTAAATTAATATATGTTTGTATCCAAGCATATTATATTTACAAACATTTTATGTCCCAAACATAATATGTTCTAACATATTAACATATATGTCCCAAACATGTTATGCTAGTTTATGAACATTATATGCTTGCACTCAAAAATATTGTGTTTAAAAATTTGTGTTCCAAACATATAATGTTTATAGCCAAACATATGAAAAACTGTCTTTTTCATCCGTGTAGGGTGCAAGATTGCAATGTATTGAGCATGGGTGACCAAAACCAAAACAATAAAAGTATAAATCTCAAGAGTAAATGAAACTCACACCCAACAGAGGGGTTGCTAATGGAAGTAACGTAACCAAAAAAAAATATATTTGTCAATGTGATTTTTTGCTTCACATCTGATTTCTGCTTCCATTCAGCATGTCATCCAGCAGCAAGCACTTTAAGCCCCTTATACAATAAAAAGGTTCTTTGTTTGTTTACACTTGAAAAAATTACAAACTCCTTCGTGAATATGAATATAAAACTGCCATGTAGATTTTTTTTAGTTTTACTTAACACAAAATGAAACCTACTTTCTGGCTTCCCGATAATCGCAGAGATAATTTGAAATTTATGAAAATTTAAAACCTAAAATATTCACTGATTGAGTGAAAATTGATTCTAATTCTAGTCAAATTCGAAGTTTTGTTCATGTCGGCTACGTATAATGCTATATATTGCATCTCCAAGAAATTCAATTTCATACATAACAGCTGTTGATCAAAATGAAAATGTACAACAAGGAAAATCCTACATGTACGTACATACATATATCAATACAATGAAATGTATGACTGTATGTAAAGGCTTTATTATCCTTGTGACTACAGAATTTGTATATTAGGGTTCGACTGAGTATCTTTGCATGTTGCTGAGTAGTGTGTGTGTGTATGTTTGTGTGAATGTTCTTGATACTCTTATTCTACCCGATGTCCTTCTGGCATGTGTTGAAAGTGTTCAGGTTTTGTGATTGTGTAGCCATGCCAGTATAATAGTCAACTTACATGCCACATGCCATCGGCAATAATAACCGTTTGGGAGCGACGTGTTTTCTCTCATCCATCTGTTTCTCTGACTATAAGCTTAAACATCAGGACGCCAATGACTAGAGTATATCCCAGTGTGTCCTTCATTGTATCCCAAGTATGCTAGCCCTCTGACAGCTTGGGTATGTTTAACAATGTCGACTTTCGTTTGTCTACCGACCACATACACACGCTTAGGCTACTAAAATGCGATGATTTAAACTTGATCCATACACTCGTACACACACATACAACACCACATATAGTCGCCTATAGTTACAAAATAAAGGTCGAGACTGATACATGGGAGCTGAGAGCCGTCAAATAAACGTTCCTGCCTTTAAAAAGTACTTGAAAAAAGTTTAGCTTGCAAGAATAGTTTGCAGTTTGCGTTTATTCTACTAGTAATTTACCTATTTTGCTATAAAATAAATGTTTGCTATTTCAGCAAACAGTGGCTTTGCAGCAGACATTTATGCAATGTCTACTTACAAATTTCTTTGTATGTATATATTGTATTCAAGTCATAACTACAAACCAACTGCCTTTTACATGAAATAGGGATCTACTGTTTTTAAACACAATACAACTCTTCGATTACTTCTCTTTAGTATTGAAGAGACTCTGCGTACTTTAAAATTGTTTACATGATCCAATTAATTTTTAATTAAAATGTCTTCAATCACAGAAATGATAGTATCAATTAAAAAATTAATTGGTCTAATTAAAAAATTAATTGACACTATTAATTTTTGTGATTGATTTTTGTTTCAATTAAAAAATTGTTGAATCAAAAATTTTTTTTAATTGAATATTTTTTAAAACTCAAGTAAGACTTTAATTGGAGAAATTTCCGTGAAATTGTTTTCTGTGTGTTTGTAAGTTTCTAAAAAGAATACATTTTACTTAAATTATGTCTATCTTGAATTTCGTAAAGACATTTTAAAAAATTTTAACTCCGATAAAAAAGGAGACACACATCAATTCTGTCAATTGACTTCATTAAAGCTTTCGACCGGGTTGGTATACATATTGTATTACGCAAACTTATAGACTGATGATCTAAGTCGAATACTGGCTGAAAATAATAAAATTGAACATTGTCTATACGCCGATGATTTGTATATAGTAGCAAAGAAACAGAATAACAGCGATATTTCAGACGCATTTGAAAATTGTATTCGGTGTATAGATAACTGGTCTAAGATATCAGGGACAAATATTTCGTTTGAAAAGACAAAACATTTGCACATTTATCATAAGAGAAATTGCAAACCAACAAACATTTTGAAAACAAAAAAAATTGAAAACACAAAAGTTTGTAAAACTCTTGGTATATATATAGATTCTAAGTATACTTTTAAAGAACATTGTAAATATCTTAAAAAAGATCTCACTAGTAGAGTTAACGTTATTAAATATTTAGCATCGTTCAAAAGTCAAATGCATTCAAACTCTGTTTTGGCAGTTGTAAGGGCTATTGTATCATCTAAAATAAGATATGGATTGGTTATTTACGGAAAAGCAGCTAAATCTACATCACAACCAGTTGAAAGTACACAAATTACAAGCTCGTCTAGTGCACAAAATAATGTGTCGCAAAAAGAATATACTTTCTAAAGAAATTTCACTATTGTTGAAAAGAAAGGCCCCTTTAAAACACATATCTGCACTACACAGCATATATAAAATATCAAATAAAGTAAAAGTCCCTACATTTAAGTTCCGATCGTGAGACACCCATCCTGGTCAGTTAAACCATTGTCAATTGTTACTGCATTCTCTTGTTTAAAGAAGTCTTGCCCGAATCATCATCTATATTTGAAGCTGATGCGTTTGCTCTACTAAAATTACTGGAGTTCTGCAAAGGTCGCCTTACAAAGATGCTAATTTGCACCAATACACTGTTAGAAAAATATGTTTTTCATATGTTCCGATATAAACAAAATGTGTTTCGGGCACAATTTTAAAACACAATATATTTAAGTGCAAACATGTAATGTTCCTAAACTAACACTAAATGTTTAGGACATCTATGTTAATATGTTAGAATATATTATGTTTGGGGCATTAATGTTTCATAAAAATCATATGTGTGAATGCAAACATATATAAATTTACAAATTTCGACTAAACATACATATGTTGTGATATTTTATTCAAAGCGACAGAGAGAGTATATAGAAAGATATAGAGATGGAAACCGGGAGAGTTGACAAAAGATAAACATAAACACAGCGAAAGAATCAAAAGAGAACAATTTCTATGAAACCGCTTGTATGTTGTTTCGGAAAACTGTTTTATGATAAGGCCAAAAATTTGATATGTCGCAAAAGATGTTCATACTAAGTTTCCAACCTACACATATATCCTTCCTTCTAAAAAAGGTAAACTCACGCACGAACACCTTTTCAAAAAGGAGCCTCCACCTCAATGCTCTTTTTGCAACAGCCATACCATATCTATACAACATCTCCTTTCGACCTGCCCTGTCCTATATAATACCCACATGCCCTATCTAAATACTTCAGATGCATTTGACTTATTAAAATTACCAACAACAGAAAACATTGTAAAGATATATATTTTTTTACTGATTTTAAACATACATAACAAAATATAATTTTTAATACTCATTGGTTATTAGTGTATAGCAGTGTAGTATATAGAGTGCTTTAATGTATTTGATATGTCGCAAAAGATGTTCATACTAAGTTTCCAACCTACACATATATCCTTCCTTCTAAAAAAGGTAAACTCACGCACGAACACCTTTTCAAAAAGGAGCCTCCACCTCAATGCTCTTTTTGCAACAGCCATACCATATCTATACAACGTCTCCTTTCGACCTGCCCTGTCCCACATGCCCTATCTAAATACTTCAGATGCATTTGACTTATTAAAATTACCAACAACAGAAAACATTGTAAAGATATATAATTTTTTACTGATTTTAAACATACATAACAAAATATAATTTTTAATACTCATTGGTTATTAGTGTATAGCAGTGTAGTATATAGAGTGCTTTAATGTTTATTATAGTTTTTTGAATTGTAGTAAATAATGAATAAATAAATAACTCCATTTTTTCCCCTTTAAAAGTTTATTATTTTTTTAAACAACAGAACAATTTATTTTTAATAAATTTTCTTCAATATTTGTATCAGTAACAAATATTTGTATGTATCATCTTGTAACATAGTGGACATTAGTAGCTATCGTATCTCGAAGAAACGTCACTTTACCAAGTTCAACCTGGCAACACTTGTGAGATTTGCAGCGATTAGTTGTTTCGGTTAGGACACCAGTGCAACGATGTTTTGGATAGGTCATACAAATGTTGCATTCAATGCTAAAAGCAAACATGCCTTTTGTTATTCACCTATGCCCTCCACAGTGCAAAATATGCGAAAAATTCATAAATAATCAACGTCACTACCCGATAAGTGCTGAAATAAATTAAGTCGCTCCGGCTTAGTTTATGAAAAATCCTACATATTTTTACACGAATATGTGTTTATGTACATGGCAAGAAAAGAAGAAAAACATTAAATAAACATATTTAATTCACACAATAAAACTCGACACATATCCTTGCATACATATGTATGTTTGTGTGTAAACATGTGTATTCCAATCAATGCAATAGATCGTATACACCAAGCGAACACCACACAAAAAGCTCGCCATATACGACCACATACGCCACGTAGGAATATACATGACAATGACATCCCATTTCAGCACTTACTCGCGCTCTGCAGGTTCATGCATACACACAAAAAAATTTTTTTCTGATTCAATCTAATTTCGTGATTGAATCAGATCCAATTTTTAATTGAAATGTCTTCAATCACAGAAATGATAATATCAATTCAAAAATTAATTGATCCAATTAAAAAATTAATTGATAATATTAATTTGTGTGATTGATTTTTGTTTCAATTAAAAAATTTGTTGAATCAATTAAATTTTTAATTGAATATTTCTTAAAACTCAATTAAGATTTTAATTGGGAAAATTTTCGTGAAATTTTTTTCTGTGTATGTGTGTGTGTTTGTCTGTGTCTATTCATTGTCACATAAGGTGGACTATAATAAAAAAAAAATGATTTCGACCATATACAATCAGCTGTTGGCAGAGTTGAGAAGAGTGGAATAAGGACCGGGAGAGCTGTGACACGATGCTATCACAACACACACACATCATATTAATATCAACCACAAAGTTTATGGGAATTTTATTGATAAATATGAACATGTAATTCCCAGGAGAGTACGACTACACCCACTCACACAAGGAAGGAAACAGTTGCAAACACCCAGCGGCGTAAATCGAGAGCACTTTCGATTTAAAGCATTCACGGAGCCCTTATTTTAGAGGCAATACTCATACGATTACGTCTTATTAAATAATCCCTTTTGTAAGACCTCTTCCTTCTTTATAAAAAAAGTTGATACTCATTCATCATTCATTGCAATTTATAAGTTTTTCGACAACGAGTTACAAACAATATAATGGCTTTAAAAAAAACAAGCCATGTTCTCATATGCGCTTCTTTAATCTAAGAGACCTTTGATAAGCCCTTATGCCGTAAGTTTATAAGTAACCGAAAGTTAAGAATAAAAATAATTTTGCACAATTTAAAGCAACACGTGTTTCTACATTCGGGTTTCTGATTTCGTTGGAGCAAGTCGCGGTGTTTGTTTTTTTTTTTTTTTAAGTAACTGAAGTGTCAAATATGCGGTAAGTATATATTTTTTGACGAATATTATACTATATTGAATTACATTATAATAATAATTTTACTTATTTATTTAGCGGCAACTTCTACCATGAAAGCCAATGTTCTGTTCAATAAGTGGAAATCAGACGTCCAATACGAAATCAGTTCCTATGAATTTATTTTTTATAGTACAATTTTATATAGTACAAAATAAAATAAAGAGACTAAATTAAAAGAAAAAATGAGAAGAATTTTTTATATATGAAATTTGGAGCAGGTCCTAAATAAGGTATGTAAACAATACCTTTTAAACAGCAATGGGAAGTCAATGCCTTGTGTCTGTAAATAAATACCTTTTAAAAAGCCTTATGAAGAGCGATTTCCGCCGCTGGGCATGTGTATCGCTCATATTAATACGTTCCCACACACACATATACTAACGGGTTGGCTTATAGACAAAACCATAAATGTAACATCATAACACCATTTATTGGGTCCGTATGTAGAAACGAACATGTATATGTGTATACACCATATATACATAGACGTATGTGCAGCAAAACCCTACAGCAACTGGGGAGATTGGGCATATGTTCATGTATTCATGCATATCTGCACACAAGTGGATATGTGGACGTAGAGTAAGTAACTGAGGAAGTGAGTGATGTACTCGAGTGCTCCATGGCATTACACCTATCAATACAGCGATGAAGTTTATTCAAACATCCGGACACTGGGCCTTAACACAAGATATTAATGATAGTCAATATATCAACCAATTTTCTGAAGGACAATCTACGCGCTGTTGGATTAAGTCTATTACTTTATGATAATAGTTTTGTTTTTCATTTACACTATATATAATTATGGACCGATATGGATATGTGAACATATAATATGTTTGGAAGCATTTTCACCCAAAAATATTATATGCTTAAAAAAATTCTCCCAAACAATATTGTGCTCAAAATTTTATTTATTTATTTATATATTTACAATCATAATGAATTATGAAAATAAACAGGTAAATAGGTGCCAACAACATAGGTTTTCGACCTGAATGCTCAAAATTTTGTTTCTGCCCAATTGTATATTCCCCCACATCTTTCTCACTTCCACGAGATTTTTTAGTTCTTAGCAACTTTTTCTGTAATACAAACATTGTAGAAGAAATTATTCAATTGTATGATTTTTTTATTTTAATTTTACCTTTTGCCGGACGGGGATTCGAACAGCGGACCACACAGTTTGTAAGGATCAAAGAAGTAGCTGATCAATTGCCCAAGGAAAAATAAAATGTTAATTTTGTAATAACAAGCAACAACCACCAACTTAATTCAATATCGCTCCCTGTTAAATAGCGCTCCAAGCTACTAAACACATATATGTTTATAGGCTATTTCTAAATTAATATATGTTTGCATCCAAGCATATTATATTTACAAACATTTTATGTCCCAAACATAATATGTTCTAACATATTAACATATATGTCCCAAACATGTTATGCTAGTTTATGAACATTATATGCTTGCACTCAAAAATATTGTGTTTAAAAATTTGTGTTCCAAACATATAATGTTTATAGCCAAACATATGAAAAACAGTCTTTTTCATCCGTGTAGTAATCGATGAATGATGGGTGCCGCATTTGTTAACAGTCGATCAAAAACGCATAATAATGAACATTTCTCAAGCTTCTTTGGATAGTTTTAAGCGAAATAAAATGGATTTAAGCGTCGTTTCATAACTGTTGATGAGACATGGATCCACCACTATACTCCAGAGACAAAAGAACGATCCAAACAATGGACTGAAGCTGGAGGAAGTGCCTCAAAGAAGGCAAACACAATTCAATCGGCTGGTAAGGTTATGGCAACGGTTTTTTGGGACTTCAAAGGTTTTACCTGAAATGAAGATGCAATTACAGTTGTAAACCACTATTTGGAAGACCTTGAGGAAAACTATTTTAATCAAGGGATAGAATTGCTAGAAAAGCATTGGACTAAGTGTATTGAAGTTTCAGGAGATTATATTGAAAAATAAAAATATTTTTTAAAAACTAACTGTTCTCTTTCATTGATAGGCTAAGAAGTTTTCAAACCGCCCTCGTATTTCCTCCTTTTTCATTTTACTGTTCCAACTCTAAAAAGAGTATAGTGCCCTTTCGTTATTTTTATGAGGATCCCTTTGTATTTTTTTATATTTTCCATGGTTTTTTGTTCTTCAATTTCCTTTGCCTGAATATTTTGACTTACTCCTCGTACGTTCCGATTCCTTTTAATGAACCAAGAAAAAAATTGTGTTCATAATGCCAAAATGATAAACAAGACACATGTCCACACATACATAAAATGCTGCTCTCAAGGCGAAAACACATGCTGTTTTTTTTTTCAAATGTCTATTCTCTTTACTCCGAATACTCATTCTAATATTCAAATTATATAATATTTAGACTTAAGCATATCAAATTTTTGGCCTTATCATAAAACAGTTTTCCGAAACAACATACAAACGGTTTCACAGAAATTGCTCTCTTTTGATTCTCTCGCTGTGTTATGTTTATATCTTTCGTCAACCTTCCCGGTTTCCATCTCTATTTCTTTCTCTATACTCTTTCTCTGTCGCTCTCTGAATAAAATGTCACAACATATATATGTTTACTCAAAATTCTTAAATATATAGATGTTTACATTCACACATATTATTTTTATGCAACATTCATGCCCAAACATAATATATTCTAACATATTAACATATGTGTCCCAAACATTTATTGTTAGTTTAGGAACATTACATGTTTGAACTGAAATATGTATATTGTGTTAAAAATTGTGCCCGAAACACATTTTGTTGATATCGGAACATATGAAAAACATATTTTTCTAACAGTGTAGAAAACTTTGATCATCTTTCATAAGATGGAAAAGACCATCGAATCCGATATATATACGGTAGTGGAGCTACGAATGAGAAATAAATGTTTGTTAGAGTATCGTTTTTATGCGACAAATTTAGCGGGTGATAACGGTAATGTTTGCAAAACAGACAATTCAAAAACAATTTTTGTTTCTGGTTCGCCCAAAACTCTTGAAATTGAGCATTATTATAGTGAGATAGAAATCTTTCAATATTTGGAAGTTTAGCTTATAATTACGATTAACTGCAAGTAAATAGTAGTTTACTGATAAACAAATTGGTTTCTGTGGGTTGAAAAATAATTTTTTGAGGGTTACATAATAGAATAATCTGCGTATGAATGGTTGTCATTAAAGTAGCATATGATTCGATTGAAAAATATCAATGTTCGTGTGGAACTTATGACAAATATTTTTTTGTTTCAGTAATAACACAATATAGTTTCGCAAGAAATGAATAGCGACTGTAAAATAATACCATTTTTGTGCGATAATGGGAGCATAACATTGGTCTTTAACAAAAAATCCTTAAAGATTTTCTAAAACGAAAATCAAATCAACTTCACTGATGATACTGTGCAGCAATCACATCAATTCTATTTGACACATTGTATGAATGAGACTTTCGGCAGCTTTGTAGTCCAAATGCATGTTGGCATAGTAAGAACAGAGAGAGAGAATGTTCACCTTCTACTACTTGCGATGGAAAGCGGAAGTCCTTCGGTCTATCTGCAGAGCAAACACTCGCATGCACGAATTTGAGTATGAGTGTGTGTGTATTGGATGATGATTTACAACAACAGTTTCATTGTATTCACTCTCACACACTTGTATGTATGTCTGAGCGTGTGTGTTTCCACATATGTAATATAATCTTTATCATTGTGGCTGTAGTTTTTGGTGGTGATGGAGTGTGTATAGCTTCCACTGTATTCCTCTGCTCACGGTTCTCATTTTTGGCCTGACATGCTTTTCGTTCTTTATTTGGGTTATTTTATGGCCATAACCGTTGCAAAAGATATGCTTCTTTTTGGTAAATCATAACAGGGCATTCACACACACACACTCGGACAAAAGTGCAAAGGATTAGTACATCTAGTATGTGTGTCAGTTTTATAGGTGGATTTCCAACATTGATATATTCTGACTGGAGAGATCCAGAACCGTTAAACCGGTTGTTCCTTCCAGGACATCAAAAGAGCAACCGTTAACCGGTTCCTTCTTAACTATATACATTAAAATAATACGCTTCTGTAACATTTACACTCATACACCAGAAGCAGAAGAAGAACAGCAGCTAAAGTATCTGCAGAATGTTTCCGAATAGTTAAATTTCAACATTATTATTATAGCTTACGTAGTGGATAAATAGTAGAATGCAAAGTTCATGTGGTGTATGTGTAACTTTCCGGATAATAACAATCATACGCCACTCTGTACGAGACTATGCGGGTATTTCATTATTACACTACTTTATATGAAACTGTAATTTTAAATTTAATAATAATAAGAAATTAAAATTAATAAAAATTTATAGCTGTCTAAATTTTTGGCACCCGATATTTTTAGTCTCTCTTAGACTGTTCAGTCCGTTTTGATACCACAGTTGGATAATTTCTCTCTTATAAATAAATGAGTGCTGCCCGTTTCTATGGTAAGCTCAATGAATTTCTAAACTATTTAATAAAGTACAATGCTGTATTTTTTCTTTTCGGAGGCTTCCAATTTCGATGGACTTATTAACGAAGATGATTTTGACATTTTCCATCCAGTGACCCCTCCGCTTTCGCTTAATAAGTGAAACATATGCGATTTCTCGTATTCATCCTCGCGTAAAGTATCCACAACAACACCAATAAACAGGATTGCTTCACTTCACTCACAAAAAGCAATATCAAGCGGGTTACGTGAAACTGTATAGAATTTCAAGGGGTTAGATGACAAATACGCTCCTAAGCAGATTGGCTCAACTAGTACGCTTAAATTAAATTTAAAGTTTCTACATATGGAGACTATTTACATCAGATTTTGCATTTATAAGAATATTTTTGTTTAAGTTTTACGGGAGTCTTAATCTTCACTTTTAAGCAAATCTGATGAAATAAAACCTTTTACCATATATGACTTGGAATCTAAGTTTTACAAAACTGATAAAAGTTGCGACTTCTAGAAGCTCAAGAAGTGAAATCGGGCTATACCGATACACATCATATTCCACACACCCAATTATGGATCTAAAGTACTTTTGGATTTCCTATTTCAAGAGAATCGGATTAAAATTGCGGATTCTGCTCAAGGTCAAGAAGCTAAATCGGGAGATCGGTCTATATGGGGACTCTAACGAACATGAAAGGATACAAACCATATTTGGCACATCTATTTGTGGACTTATAGTATCTCTATATATTGAATTTCAGCCAAATCGGCAAAAAATTGCGGTATTTAGAAACCCAAGAAATCAAATTGGGAGATCGGTCTATTACCATATATGCTATGCCAGAATATGAACCGTGTAACTTTACATGGAAATTGGAAATAGTGGAATAATAAGCTAACATTTCAAGGCCAGTAGATGCTGTTAATCCTTAATAAATATATTTAATATATTAATAAAACATGTCTTTTATTGAAGAAAAAATGCCTATATAAATAAATAAATAAAACTGTATTTAAATACGAAGGTAAGCAGTTCTAATTTTGAAGTAAAAGGTTTACCACAAATATGTAAGATTTGTCCATATGAATGAAAAAAGTTCAATAAAATCATTCCATATATGAATTCAATTCAGTTAAATTTTTTCATTCTGTAGTATAGTGGTACATAAATATAGGAAAATGTTAACTAATATATGGAATGCATTCTACCTAATTTCTACGAAAATCACATCGTTCAAACAAATAAAAATGTCTTTGGCGCTATACGAAGTTCAACTTTCTTCACAATGAGTTCATTTTAACTTAAAGAAGTGGTCACTTTTTTCTGGGTGTAGGGACTATACCAAAACCGGAACCAATTCACACCGAATTTCGTGCAAATCGTATAAAAGTTGTGGTGTTTAGATGATCAAGACCTTAAATAGGGCGTCAGTTTATGATGTGACCATATAAACCAAGGTCACCATCTAAAATTATCTTTGTGAACAAGCGTCTATGTGAGAAAAAATGGAAATAGATTAAAAATTCATTTCTTATCTAAGTCGTCGTTTATTGTGTTTATCATTTGTATCCGACTATTGCGATTCCCTGGAACTTCATCCTGCGTCATTTTAACAGCAGTTGCCATTTTAACTGAAATGTTTATTTTTTGTCGTTTCCATAGTTTATATCTGTAAAATACAAAATTATTCAACCTTCACGAGGACATATAAGCTGTTAATATGGATGCAGAAATATAGGTTATTTTGCAGTACGCATTCACATCAACACGCAATAGGCTGCGTTTCTGAGAATGTTTCTCTAGAAAATAGTATCATTTGCTTCAATAGTGTGAAACATTTAAAATTCTATTATGTTTCTTTTAAGTATAAATTTCAATCCGGGTTTGCGATAAATTATATTACAATTGTGTGCGTAGGTTACCTGTATTGATTTTTGCCCAACAGTTTTGCGATTATAATTCAAAGGAAAATATATTTTACCTTTAAATGAAAATATGGCCGATTTCAAGCATTCGAGATCTACCACAACCATTTAAAAAGAAAGTTGTCCGAATGGAAAGTATCAATTATTCTGTAAAGAACATAAAAAAATTGCACGAAATTTTTTCCAATTAAATTCTTAAATGAGTAAAAAACAAGTATATACAGTAGTAAGTTCGGCCGGGCCGAATCTTAAATACCATGAATCAAATATAATAGTTTCCTTTGAAAATTTCCCCCCTGATGACAGATATTTTGACAGATGTTTTCCCAAGCAGATCAGATATTTTCCCAAGCAGATCAGTTCAACCAGTACGCTTCCCACAAATAAATGTAAAGATTTTACCTATGAAGACTAGATCAGATTCTGAATTTTTAAGAACCATTTTTTGTTTGAGTTTTAGAGGAATCATAAACATCTCTTGTAAGTGTGCAAGAAAATGATGAAATAACGCCTTGATTTGAAGTCTATAATCTGTGGATTTTCACCCCAATCATTTAAATGAATACGATAAGTAAAATCTGGAAATTTTGCATTCAGTTTCAAGCAATTTTCATGATCAGTGCGCCTTCTATACCCTCAATAAGTGAATTTGGTCTATATGGGGGACTTACCAAATGGACCGATAAAACCAAATCATATACCCTTTGTTATGGGTCTGAATGCCAGTATATTTAGGAGTTAAATCGGGAGTTCGGTGTAATGGGGGCTATACCAAAACATGGAAAGATACACACAGTATTCAGCACATTTAATTGTAGTTCTAGAACCTAGACTCCAAATCGGAGGGCCGGTTTATAAGGGGGCTATATCAAAAACTGTACCGATACTCAATATATTCGGCACACCCCTTTATGGTCCTAGAACACCTCTAGATTTCCAATTTCAGGCAAATTGGATAAAAACTACGGATTCTAGAATCCCAAGAAGTAAATCTGGAGATCGGTCTATATGAGGGCTATATCGAAACATGGTCCGATAATCACCATTTTCGGCACATCTCTTTATTTCCCTAGAATACCTCTAGATTTCCAATTTCAGGCAAATTGGATAAAAACTGCGGATTCTAGAAGACCAAGGAGTAAAATCGGGAGATCGGTCTATATGGGGGCTATATCAAAACATCGACAGATAATCACCATTTTCGGCACATCTCTTTATTTTCTTAGAATGCCTCTACATTTCCAATTTCAAGCAAATTGGATAAAAACTACGGTTTCTAGAAGCCCAAGAAGAAAAATCGGGAGATCGGTTTATATGGGGGCTATATGAAAACATGGTCCGATAATCACCATTTTCGGCGCATCTCTTTATTTTCCTAGAATACCTCTAGATTTCAAATTTCAGGCAAATTGAATAAAAACTACGGATTCTAGAAGCCCAAGAAGTAAAATGTGGAGATCGGTCTATATGGGGGCTATATCAAAACATGGACCGATACTTACCATTTTCGGCACACCTCCTTAAGGTCCTAGAATACCTCTAGATTTCCAATTTCAGGCAAATTGTTTGCCAATTTTTTAAAGCCCAAGACCCCAAATCGGGAGGTCGGTTTATATGGGGACTCAAAACTTGGACCGATATAGCCCATCTTCGAACTTGACCTGCCTGCAAATAAAAGACGAATCTGTGCCAAATTTCAGGACGATAGCGCCAATATTGAAGGCTGTAGCGTGATTAAAACAGACAGACAGACGGACATGCTTATATCGTCTTAGAATTTCTCCCTGATATATACTTTATATAGTCGGAAATCGTTATTTTGGATGTGTTACAAACGGAATGACAAACGTATTATACCCCCATCACCATTCTATGGTGGTGGGTATAAAAAAACATTCAATTAAAAATTTAAATTAACTTCTTGATTAACTTTTTTAACTTTAACTTTTAACTTTTTAATTGATACTATCATTTCTGAAAAATTTAATTGAAAGTTAATTAATTTCTTAATTGACTTTCAATTAACTTTTTTAATTGATACTATCATTTCAAAATGTGTGTTTCCTCGGTAGATAGCGACACAACTTGTGGAGTCGCGCAGGTATGGTAACCAAATATCGCCAAAAATGTTCATAGAAATGTTTTTAGTTTTGAAAATAGTGTAGACTCTATTTATGGCTCAGTTTTATTGAACATTTTAAGTTTTTTTAAAGTGTGGTGGAGGGTACATAACATTCTGTCTCGCCGAACTTTCGACCGTATAACTTGTTTTAATTTAAAATTTTCCTACATTGGCCAATTTAGCTCAAAGGTATTGATCATTACCGATCACATTACAAGCACATCTTCTTGTTTTACAAATAAAATGGATTAATTACTAATTTTTAAATACCCAGCAAAAAATGTGGAAGTTCTTCCAACGGCACAACTATAAAAGCACTTCCAGAAGATGTACTCCCAATGATGTTCTTTATTTTAACTACACAGGAAGTTCTTTTCATAAAATTTTTTATAACATGCTTTTTTCATATTTTTAATGGGTAATTTTAACTTTTTTGTTTCAATATGGTTAAAAACAGTTTAAGAATTCATAAAATGGTACCAATTATTTAAATTTTGTCGAAAAAAATGCTAATTTTTTCTTAAAAAATTTTGCATTTTTGAAAATATTTGAGGCCAAACGTTTCGGACAAGCTTTAGAATCCATTAAAAATTACAAAAAAATTATAAAAATTATTTTTTTTTTTTTGACAAAATATCACAGAATTTTTTAATTTACATCCAAAACATTGAATTTACATCACACCTAAAGAAGTGATGCAAATTCAGTGCACTGGCTCTTGAAATGGAGGACTTCCGTCCTATGACAAGCCCATGTTAAATTCATCGCTTCTGCGTCAATTTTGCACCACTTCAACATTTTCATTACTTTTTTGGCGACGCTTTTTTTACTGGGTAAATGTGTCATTTTTCGAAACGGGTGAAACATTTTAATGTACAAGTTGGCAATAGCAATGTAGTGGTGATTATAGTTATCATTGGTGCTTCTAGATATCATTAAAACAAATTTCGCAACTAGAGAACTAAGTACACACAGAATCACAGAAAGTACACTAATTCAATGATTAATAGACTCGCCTTAAATAGACCCACCTTGGGGTGCAATCAATCCCACACACAGACAAAGAGCATAATGTTATTTTTGGACGGTGTTTTGATGTTATACCAATACGTCAGTCATACGTCAAAGAATGCTTCCCGCATTTATTTCTAGCCCAATGAATTGGAATCGCCTTCTGTCGCATGGAAATATCTGAAACAATGCCTCCTGATATAATTTTTATCTGAATGGTCATCCACTCTCTTGAGTTGAGTTGAAATTGAATTGAACAGTTCGACGTTGTCGGAAATACATTTTCTTACTTAAAGTAACGTTATTATTTTCAAAAATCCACTACCTTGACGTGGGCTCAGTAGAAATTCTCCGTTCGTTTTTGTCATTAAACGAACAAATGACCTTATGAAAGAACTCATATTTGCTTCTTTTTCATTCTTGTGTTTTGCCTTTTTCTAGATTCCGGAGAAAAAATAATAACTTTAACATTTTTGCCATTTTAGTTGCTATACTCGTACTACGAATACTTTTTTCCTACAGACTTGAGTGTAAAGGAATACATGTTGGTCATTTTTATTTGTACGTTCCATTCTCTTCTTCCTTTCAATGTAAAAACGACATACGTCTGTGGTGGCATAGCTATGGGCCCCATAAAATGACTTCCTAAACATGAATTACGGCGCCCTGCATTGTAATAAAAACTAGTCCCATTAGTATGAATTTAGAAGAGAATTCGTAAATAATTGGATTTGACAAAAATGAATATATTATTTTCTCAATACACAGAAAAAATATCACCAAAATATTTCCAATTAAAAAGTTAATTGAAGCTAATTTTTTTTTCAATTAATACATTAATTGATACAATTAACTTTTTAATCAAATTCGAAAGACTAATTCACTTAAAAAAGTGATGATTTTTTTAAATTTTTAATAAAAAACGTATTTCAAACAATCAATTGTTAATCAAAATAAAAACTTTCAGTCAATTCGGAAAGTAATTGAAAATAGTTACCTTTTTTAATTAATAAATTAATTCAGTTTTGCAATCAACAACAATTAAATTTTTAATTGAATCAATTAAAAAATTAATGGAAATTTGCTAATGAAATCAATTAATTTTTTAAACAAGAATCTTGTCTATACCCAATTAAACTGTTAATTAAAAATGGATTGAATCAATTCAATTTTTAATTGAATATTTTTTAAAACTCAATTAAAATTTTAATTGGAAACATTTTCGTGAATTTTTTTCTTTCTGTATACAAAAGGTCATAATTCTATGTGGTACTTCAGAAATAAATCGTAATCTGTTTTTATCCTATTTGAGAAAAAAAAAAATTACCCATTAAAAATATGAAAAAAGCAAGTTATAAAGCATTGAATTAAAAGAACTTCCTGTGTAGTTAAAATAAAGAACAACTTCCAAATTGTTTGCTGGGGACAGATGGAACAGAACCTCGGAGCTAATTTTTTCATAAACGAATTCTATATCACAAGAAAACACTTTTCTTTTTTTATTATGATCAATAAAACACTCAGAAAGTAATTGAAAATAGTTATCTTTTTTAATTAATAAATTAATTGAGTTTTGCAATCAACAACATTTAAATTTTTAATTGAATCAATTAATTAATTAATTAATTAAAATTAATTAATTTTTTAAACAAGAATTTTGTCTATACCCAATTAAAACTGTCATTGATACTATCATTTTCGTGATTGAAGACATTTCAATTAAAAAATTAATTGGATCATTTAATTACGTGATTTAATCAGATTTTTTTTTTGTGTGTACTGTTTAAAATGTCTATCCTACACCCACACAGAAAAAAATTTCACGAAAAAATATTCAATTAAAAATTTAATTGATTCAACAAATTTTTTAATTGAAATAAAAATCAATTGCACAAATTAATAGTATCAATTAATTTTTTTAGTTGACTGTCAATTAATTTTTTAATTGATATTATCATTTCTGTGATTGAAAACATTTCAATTAAAAAATTAATTGGGTCAATTAATTTGGTGATTGAATCAGAAAATTTTTTTTGTGTGCAGAGAAGGAATATGATCACCCCAAACATATTTAAGAACATGTTTGTTTTTCTGTCGGTTTGGGAAAGGGTTGCTGGCTGGAAAATTGAAACAGAGGATTTTCCTGATATAGATTTGAGGAAGATCGGTTAATAATATATACTTGATCCGATATAGATGACTTACAACACCAGAAGTCTTTGAAGTTAAGTGAAGTTGTTTCACGTATAATTTTCGAGCCTTCTTCAGTTTCGTTTTGGAGCAATTTTTCATAGGGCCTATCTTAATAGCACTCGTAAATGTGAGCGATTTCTCCCGATGCAGCCCAACGTTTAACAAATTTGTATCAGCCTTAACGAGGGTGACGCTAGACATTTGGTTTCTGTAAAAACAAATAAAACCAATCAGGGATAACCATTGCTGCATATGTCATATATAAAAACTTATTTCTTCTTAAAAAATACTCGATAACATAAGGAATTTTCGTTTGTTTGAAATTTTATTCAGCAGGACAGTTCTTTTATGCCAAAATGGAAAAATAGTTTTTGCTATCAATCACGAAATTAGTCTAAACAGTTTTAATGCAATATTTTTTAATTAACCAAGATTTTATTACAAATGCTTTTGGGTATATTTTGTACTTTATATGATTACAATCTGTATATGTGTGTGCTATGAAAAAGCTAAGCGATTGGCAAGGTACCTTAACATATCTTCCTCGTAGTCTCTGCATATACATGGATCGCTTGTTTGTTTTTTGCCAAAGGTTTCGTTAGAGTTTATCTTTTTTGTGTTTTGGCATAGCTTCCGTCCATGTTTTATTCGTTTTTTTTTTTGACCAAAGTATCCTTTCTCCCATAATGCCCAGAGTAATGTTGTGTGTGTGTGTGATTTTTAAGGATTTATACGGGTTGCCTGTCCGTAGTCGTGATATTTGAGCTTGATGCTTTTGAGGTGGAGGTGGTTGGCTACCCTTTCGAACTTTTTTTTGGGAGATTTACTGAATTTCTCATTTCGTTCAGCTTTCCTTTTTTTGCTGGGACTTTTTTGTGTCTTTTTATTTATGTATGTTTTCATGCTTGTGTATAATATTGTTCTCTTATCCTTTAGTACCCTCGCGCACACACACTCACCCATACAACCCCACTCATATATATTTTTTATTATTAAAATTGTTTCTTTTGCTTTAAGTCGCATCTCTACATTGCTATTTTTTCATTTTCTTTGGGGGAATCACAATCATTATTTAGCTTTTCCACAGATTTTTCTCTACCAAGGCAACATTTATTTTAATTCTGTCTGTGTTAGTGTTTTCTTTTGAAACTGTTTATTGTTGTATGTGAATAATTGTAACTCTGTTGGTTAAGCAGAGATACATACAGAGAAATAACAGAGATAGGTGAGACTCTTAATCCTTTTCATGATTCTGGCAAAACAAATTCTTCCGCATACCTACCATCTGCTATTCCATGCGATTTTTGATAACATCTTCATTTTCCGCGATTCATTTCGCAATTTATTTCTAACCAAAATGTAAATTTTCATGAATCGTACTTTAAGTAGTGCAATCTTCTCGTAGGAACTAGGAGTCGGTCAGATGATCAGCATGCCCACTCTGCATACACACAAACCTTTTTTTTTCTGATTCAATCGCGAAATTAATTGATCCGATTAATTTTTTAATTGAAATGTCTTCAATCACAGATAGTATCATCCAATTGAAAAAATAATTGATACACACAAAGAAAATTTCATTGAAATTCAGCCAACGAAAATTTTTCATTGATATAACGAAATGTTTTCATAAATATAATGAAGATATTCGTTAATAGTACGGAACGTTGCATTGATTAACAGAAAATTCGTTATTATAATGAAAAATTTCGTTGTATTAATGAATTTGTTTCATTGGCTGACTTTTAACGGCACATTTCGTTAATATAACGAAACTTTTCCATTAGTGTACTATTAATTTTTGTGATTGGTTTTTGTTTCAATTAAAAATGGGTTGAATCAATTAAATTTTTTTATTTTTTAAAACTCAATTAAAATTTTAATTGGAAAAATGTTCGTGAATTTTTTTTCTTTCTGTATACAACAGGTCATAATTATATGTGCTACTTCAGAAATAAATCGTAATCTGTTTTATCCTATTTGAGACAAAAAAATTACCCATTAAAATATGAACAAGTATATACAGCAGTAAGTTCGGCCGGGCCGAATCTTAAATACCCACCACCATGAACCATATATTAGGGTTTCCTTTGAAATTTCAGGAGGGCTTGAGGACTTGAGGACACAACCCGAAGATAAATTTAAAGATTTCACCTAGGTTAGGTTAGGTTAGGTTATGTGGCAGCCCGATGTATCAGGCTCACTTAGACTATTCAGTCCATTGTGATACCACAGTGGTGAACTTCTCTCTTATCACTGAGTGATGCCCGATTCCATGTTAAGCTCAATGACAAGGGACCTCCTTTTTATAGCCGAGTCCGAACGGCGTTCCACATTCCAGTGGAACCACTTAGAGAAGCTTTGAAACCCTCAGAAATGACACCAGCATTACTGAGGTGGGATAATCCACCGCTGAAAAACTTTTTGGTGTTCGGTCGTAGCAGGAATCGAACCCACGACCTTGTGTATGCAAGGCGGGCATGCTAACCATTGCACCACGGTGGCACGGATTTCACCTATGAGGACTATATCAGATTCTGGATTTATAAGAACCATTTTTGTTTGAGGTTTAGAGGAATCATTAACATCTCTTGTAAGTGTGCAAGAAAATTATAAAATAACGTCTTGATTTGAAATCTTAAATCTGTAGAAGTAAAATCTGGAAATTTTACATTGAGTTTCAAGCAATTTTCATGATCAGTGCGCCTTCTACACCCTCAAGATGTGAAGTCGGTCTATATGGAGGCATTACCAAATGGACCGATAAAAACTTAATCCGATACACGTTTTTGTGAGCCTAGAATACCAGAATATTTACAATTTCAGGCATATCAGATAAAAACTACGGATTCTAGAAACCCAAGGAGTTAAATCGGGAGATCGTTCTTATGGGGGCTATACTAAAATATGGACCGATACCCACCATTTTCGGCACACCTCTTTGTGACCCGAAAATACCTCTAGATTTCCAATTTCAGGCAAATAGGATAAAAACTTCGGATTCTAGAAGCCCAAGAAGTAAAATTGGGAAATCGGTCTATATGGGGGCTATACCAAAATATGGATCGATACTCACCATTTTCGGCACACCTCTTTATGGTCCTAAAATACCTCTAGATTTCCAATTTCAGACAAATTGGATAAAAAATACGGTTTCTATAAGCCCAAGACCCCAAATCGGGAGATCGGTCTATATGGGGGCTATCCCAAAATATGGACCGATACTCACAATTTTTGGCACACGTATTTGTGGTCCTACAATACCTCTAGATTTCCAATTTCAGATAAATTGAATAAAAACTGCGGTTTCTATAAGCCCAAGAAGTAAAATCGGGAGATCGGTCTATATGGGGGCTATACCAAAATATGGACCGATACTCACAATTTTTGGCACACGTATTTGTGGTCCTACAATACCTCTAGATTTCCAATTTCAGGTAAATTGAATAAAAACTGCGGTTTCTATAAGCCCAAGAAGTAAAATCGGGAGATCGGTCTATATAGGGGCTATACCAAAATATGGACCGATACTCACAATTTTTGGCACACGTATTTGTGGTCCTACAATACCTCTAGATTTCCAATTTCAGGTAAATTGAATAAAAACTGCGTTTTCTATAAGCCCAAGAAGTAAAATCGGGAGATCGGTCTATATGGGGGCTATACCAAAATATGGACCGATACTCACAATTTTTGGCACATGTATTTGTGGTCCTACAATACCTCTAGATTTCAAATTTCAGGTAAATTGAATAAAAACTTCGGTTTCTATAAGCCCTAGAAGTAAAATCGGGAGATCGGTCTATATGGGGGCTATACCAAAACGTGGACCGATACTCACCATTTTTGGCACATCTCTTTATGGTCATAAAATACCTCCAGATTTCAAATTTCAGGCAAATTGGATAAAAACTACGATTTCTATAAGCCCAAGACCCCAAATCGGGAGGTCGGTTTATATGGGGACTATATCAAAACCTGGACCGATATAGCCCATCTTCGAACTTGACCTGCCTGCAGACAAAAGACGAGCTTGTGCAAAATTTCAGCTCGATTGCTTCATTATTGAAGACTGTAGCGTGATTACAACAGACAGACAGACAGACAGACAGACAGACAGACAGACGGACAGACGGACATCGTTATATCGTCTTAGAATTTCTCCCTGATCAAGAATATATATACTTTATATAGTCGGAAATCGATATTTCGATGCGTTACAAACGGAATGACAAACTTATTATACCCCCGTCACCATTCTATGGTGGTGGGTATAAAAAAGCAAGTTATAAAACATTGAATTAAAAGAACTTCCTGTGTAGTTAAAATAAAGAACAACTTCCAAATTGTTTGCTGGGGACAGATGGAACTGAACCTCGGAGCTAATATTTTCATAAACGAATTCTATATCCAAGAAAACACTTTTCTTTTTTTTTTATTATGATCAATAAAACCCATTTCGTTGCAAAAATGTTCGATCGTAAACGTGATATTGAAAATTCGCCAACTTTACTCTCCATTCAGTGAATGATCCCGTGATATGCTACTGACTTAAGGCACATTTGTTAGCGTCACACGTTCTAAGGAGAAAAAAAGTTAATTTTTGTAAATAGATTGTCCACCATCACCCTTTATTTTTGGGTAGGAATATTTGACCTAAATTTCTCTATTGCCTTCATTTTCAGGGTATATCGTCGCACATATCGTGGAGCGAACAGTGTTTTAACATTAATTCCATTTCCATTCAACGTTCACTGTTTGGAGCACTTAAGTTAATGTAAACATGTTTATCATTGTGCTACACACACACTCATACTCCGGCACGAATACAAACACACCCTATAAAGTCAGACATTAGCATGAATCTTAATACATGTGTGTGTGTGTCTGTGAACATTGGTGGGTCGTGGATATACACCCACCTATTGAATATGTCCTTTTTATTATGTTCTACAAATCCTGTTTTCACGATGAGATGAGGCAAATGGCGAAAGGCCTTACAAAAGTTTCTTTATCCATCTATGAACATGGTCTTGCTGGAATATTTCGAACGTTCAATTTAACAACTAGGAAACTTTTACTGTTACCCTCTCTACACGTACAGTAGAATCCACACAAACACCCATTTAGAAATGTAATTCTTCACTATCCTTGAAAAAGTCAAAGCACTTAGGCAAACAAAGTGTAAGAAAACTTGCGAAGGGAGTTCAATTACATCCTCTCTTCCTCGACCCTCCCCACGAATTGTGAAGGCTAAATTTGGAAAGTTCTACATTCCGTTTGCCTTTTTGGTGTATTTGGACAATATTCATCGTTGTCCCACTTACAATGCCACTTCGCAGATACATCTACGCACACACATAGATAGACCAGTGCCTTGATACTGAAGTGACAATGAATGGCGACATTGGCACAATGGGTGGCTTGAGCTGTGGGTGTCAGAAGCTTAAAAGGGGACTGGGGTTGCCACCTTGCTTGGTTCTCCTACCATTATTGGTTTTTATTATTACACACCAAAATAAAATTTTTTCGTCGAACCAAATTTTTCGACCTTTGTATTATTGTAAAAACCTTAGGGGGAAGGGTTATGCTGATGATATAAATGGCAACCTTTCCTGTAAATTCGATTTTATTTTCACTTAAAGGAGAACCTTAACAACAAAATCATATCCCGCTGGCCTAAAATATTATCGTTTTGGGGAAAGTATTATTACTATTATTTTGTGTGTGCAGAACTAGAAGAATATTGCAACAGTATTTTGGGGGAACAGTAGTTGGGTTTTCACCCAAGTCACAACCACATGCCGAGACAAAGGACACTTAATATTTATGTGTGTTAGATTGTGTAAAATGTCTTACGTATGCATGGAAAGAGATTGGATATGGATTGAGATATGTAAACATTAAGATAATTTTAGCATTAAGGATCATTGTGTTCTTGGAACAATTGAAGGTGTGTTAATTCAATTCAAAACGTTTAATTTGCTTTCAAAAGAGCCTCAAAAAATATTTTAAAAAATTTCTTAACATGAATTAATCTGGTAAGACATCATTTGGTTTGATAGAATTTGTACTACCCCTTTGACGTGTAACTCTAAAATTAGGTCGAACGATTTAGAGTCCTCTCAAAGATTTTGTCTTTGCATTAACAATTTTGGTATTGATTCCGAGCCAAAGAAGCATTGAATACAAGTAAGGATAATTTTAAGACACAATTCTCTTTAAAATTTGGGTTTTGTGTACTTGTCTTGTGTACTTCACTTTTTCAGCTTTTTTTTCTTAATATGCTATTAAAGTCCTTTAAAAACAAGTTAACGACAAGTTCGTCACATTGAAAATTTTGGATAAAATACAACAAAAAGTAGTTAATATAGTCGTTGACGGGTGTATATCATTTTTTATAGATTCCTCGTAAATTTTGAATATATTTGACCTTATCCTTTAGATAGAATACCAACTAATCAATAAACGTGCTACTGGAAAATGACGTGAGAAGAGAGTAATGAAATAATTGCATCAGGTGAGGGAGTTTTAAAGACATTTTGTCTATGATTGTTTGTGTTTGTTATTGCGTCTTTTATGCTGTTGGTTGTTTTGATTCTAGACACAGTGCGGATGAATTTCTGGAATGTTCCTTGTGTGTTGTTGGTATCTTTTGTGGTGATAATTGTTTTGTTGCAATAGCGAGATCAGAAAGGGGTCGTGTGTGTTGAGTGGTTTTTCTTTACGGCAGGTATGTGTCCTTTATGACTATTCGTGTCTTTGGGTTTGTTTGTGTTTGTTATTGCGTCTTTTATGCTGTTGGTTGTTTTGATTCTAGAGACAGTGCGGATGAATTTCTGGAATGTTCCTTGTGTGTTGTTGGTATCTTTTGTGGTGATAATTGTTTTGTTGCAATAGCGAGATCAGAAAGGGGTCGTGTGTGTTGAGTGGTTTTTCTTTACGGCAGGTATGTGTCCTTTATGACTATTCGTGTCTTTGGGTTTTATTGCTGCATTCAGTTCTGTTGATGCATTTATGAAGCGCACACGTGGCTTTAATTTTGCAAAATTTTGCGTGCGGTATTGGTGTTTATTAATGAAATTATTTCGAAACGTTTTAGAAACTGAGAAATGAATGGTGTGATGTTACAGAAAACAAAAACCGCTTTATATTGATAAAAAATAAATAACTTAAAACAAATCACAGATTAAGGAACTGTATACTTCTGTTAATAGATTACAATTAGTGCGGATTTAAAATTGGTTTACATAAAAAATATGCATTATGACTGGTAATAGGATGATCTATATTTACTCCACATCTGGATCACAGGTTGGAGATGCAACCATTGTTTTGAATCTATATTTTTTATGTTACAACAATTCCTAAAGGTTACTCACCTTTCGAGTTCGAGTAAGTTCGAGTTTAGCCGCTAAAATCCAAAATAAATCAGTAAGAAAAGTATAAAATTGTACTTCTTCGATGCAAATTTAAATATAACTTTATGGAAAATAGCCCAAAGCAAGTTTTTTTATAAAGTTTATATTCTTTAAAATGGATTACACAAAGGAACAATGGTTCTGTTGATTAAGAACTGAATATCGTTTTTAAGGTTATTTGGGACGCTGAATCCAAATCTGCACTTGGTTTTTTTATCAGTTCGATTTTTTGAGATATACCGTTACGTTAAAAATTAAGGCACTTCCGCTACATATGCTTGAATAACTTGAAAACTTAGTTCACCATATTAAATTTAAAAAAAAAAAACTATTTCTTGACCAAAACTGTGATTTTTATCCCATTTTTAGTATTTAGAAATTTAGAAACAAAAAAAAATGGTTGGTTAAAAATTTTATTTTATTTTTCTCAAAATTTGAAGAATATCTCTAAAACTACTTGGAAAATTGAAAAACAATGTAAGCACGGCTTAAAGAGAATATTGTTTAGTATTTTGTGATTTTTTTAAAATTTAATGTGGTGAACCGTTTTCAATTTATTCCAGTATATGTAGCGGAAGTGCCATAATTTTGAACATAACAGTATATCTCAAAAAGTCGAGCTGATAGAAAAAAACCAAGTGTAGCGACCTCAAATTACTAAAAATTTGCTATAAATGTTAAACCAACACAAAAAAAGTTCAATTTTGTTCCCCTGTGCTATTAAAGAAAACTAATCATGAAAAATGGCGATTTTAGCCGTCAAACTCGAATTTAATATCAACCTTAAATACTAAATGCTTACATACTGACAAGTGGAAACTATGTTTAATATTATAGGATTATACCCTCCACCACAGGATGGGGGTATATTAACTTTGTCATTCCGTTTGTAACACATCGAAATATTGCTCTAAGACCCCATAAAGTATATATATATTCTGGGTCGTGGTGAAATTCTGAGTCGATCTGAGTATGTCCGTCCGTCCGTCTGTTGAAATCACGCTAACTTCCGAACGAAACAAGCTATCGACTTGAAACTTGGCACAAGTAGTTGTTATGGATGTAGGTCGGATGGTATTGCAAATGGGTCATATCGGTCCACTTTTACGTATAGCCCCCATATAAACGGACCTCCAAATTTGGCTTGCGGACCCACTAAGAGAAGCAAATTTCATCCGATCTGGCTGAAATTTGGTACATTGTGTTAGTATATGGTCTCTAACAACCATGCAAAAATTGGTTCACATCGGTCCATAATTATACTTAGCCCCCAAATATAAACCGATCCCCCGATTTGGCTTTCGGAGCCTCTAAGAGAAGCAAATTTCACCCGATCCGGCTGAAATTTGGTTCATGGTGTTAGTATATGGTCTTTAACAACCATGCAAAAATTGGTCCACATTGGTCCATAATAATAGCCGATGCATTCACCAATTTTTTGGAAGATATATACGCAAAAAAAATAAAACGTTTTCTACTTTTTATGTTAGCCTCATATCAATGCAGACTGTTTGTTCCTACAAATTAATCCCTTATATATTATTACAATTTTAATACTATCTTATTGGACATGAAGATTAAGGAATTGATTTTTAAATTGTTGAAAAGAAAACAACAGATACCAATCTCGTTGGTCTAAAACATTGTTTGGGAGGAATGATGAGGGATTGTATCAAATATTTTGAGCACCCGTCTCATTGTTTGGGCTTTGAAATCTTAATCTTATTGTAACTCGCAAACTGGTATAACAAAAATTGCATATTTTTACAATTTTTAGATTATGACGGATTTTTACAGCAGAGACTATTCCTTTTTTTCAAAAAACTTGCCAAAAACTGTATTGGGGAGCTCGAAAAATACTGGCAACACTGGTCACGAGTTACTTCCACAGACTGATCGTTGTTGAATAAATAGCCATTCTCTTATTCTCTTTTCGCTCTTCATTCAATTTCAATCACAAAATCATTCAATTTCAATCACAAAGGTGATTGAAGCAACCACATGCTTAATTGGGAATGGAAAAATTTTCAATCACGTTTGCAATTGAAAATTATTTCCGAATTGATTGGCAAATTAATTGAATCCATTAATATTTTAATGGTTTTTTTAATCGGATTTGATTAAATAATTAATTGAATCAATTAACATATTTATTGAATCCGCTTTCAAGCTGAAAACCAGCTTGTTTTCACTTTTACTTTTTTGCATCAATTAACTTAGAAATATAAAATGTTTCGCAATCAATGCCTTGAATTTTTTTCCATCCATAATTTCACAAGACATGATACAAATATAATCGTCTATAATTTAGGTTTTTGGCGGAATAGATGAGTACTACTATATATTACTTTTCACTATTAAAGGTACATAGACTAATTTATCGAAAAACATGAAATTCAAAGTGGTGCAGTGTCATAAATAATCGCACCAGTAAATATTTATTACTATACATAAAAAACGCAAGATTTCACTTCTTTTCTGTGATTGTTTTTAAACAGCTTATGACAGTGTTGCATATTTTTGGAGATGTCTTGGATAAACGAGTACGCTGTTTTCTTTTAGTCCTTCAGTGCTAAAAGAAAACAACCCTATTTAGTCAATGAACAAGAAGGAAAGAAAAATATGTTTTATTTAGATTTTCGTGTTAAGCCAAGAATAGTCTTTTAAAATACATCACACTTCTATGTACACACAAAAAAAATTTTTTGATTTCAATCACGAAAATCGCGGATTCAATCATTTTTTTAATTGAAATGTCTTCAATCACGAAAATGATAGTATCAATCACCCATTTTGATTGAAAACCAACACGATTTTCAATTAAAAATTTAATTGACTTTTGTCACGGAATCAATTAATTGTGTGATTGAATCAATTAAAAACGTGATTGATTTTTAACATAAAATTCAATCACAGTTTTAATTGAATCAATTAAAATTTTAATTAATTTCGCGACAAAAATCAATCAAATATTTGATTCATTCAATTAAATAATTAATTGAAATTGGTTATAAATTTCGATCAAAAAATTTATATATTGCGACCCCAAAACCGTATTTAGTTTTATTTGAAATAAAAGAAAATATGTGTTTCTTATAATATTTAATATTTTATTATTTTTTTAATTATGCAAAAGACAAATAAATTTGTTTCTTTTCATTTGTGTTTTGTTCTAACATAACTTACAAATACAATTACTATCAATAACAACTATAGGGTGAAAAAATAAATTATATAAATCATTAGCTTCCTTATAATAATAACCATGTTAACATGTTCCTTCTAATATGTAGATGCGCCTAGATTTCCAATAAATCAGCAGACTGTAAGCTAAATTAGTTTTTCTGAAAGTAAACAGAATAATTCGAATTTAATTTTGTTCAATTAAAAGTTAATTTTGTTAAATATTACCTGTATAGAATATCAAGTTCAATTCTTAGTTCCAGGTTGCAGATTTATAATCTTCTTTTGCAGTTGTAGTCTTTTAGCATAAAAAGGTGTATTAAGGAGCTCGATAATTTAATTTTAGTAACAATTCCTTTCCAAAATTTCCGCACATTGAAATCGTCTATTAAAATTTGAACCAATCAAAGACAAAATATAATGGGAAAGCAATGTACTATTTGGTATTATATTGATGATACTTTGCAAATTCTGGAAATAGTTGAAAATATAAATGGAAAACACATATTTTTATTATTTTCGGATATTTTTCATATTTTTAAATCCAAAAGAAAGAACTTTTTTACCATTACATAATTCAGCTCATTAGTTTATATACCAGATATACTGCTCTCTACTTGGGTTCAAACTGAAAAAGGCAGGTAAAACAAAAATGCAATTTAATGCCAATGCCACTTCGCAACTTCAAGGTGAATCTTCCAACAAACCCATACCGCTCTTGGTTTTAAGAAAACTAGGAGTGAAAAAATTTATAATTTTAAAAGATCAATACGGTACCCACTTTTTTATTGCAAACATATTCTTATATATTTGATAAAATGGTGGAGTTGATGGGATTGATTGGTCAATTTCACGAAATAAAATTGGTCACTAAAAGAAATGAAAAAATATATATATTCCATTGAAGCCGTTTAATGTAAACAGGCTTCAATGGAAAACGGTATTCACATTTCATAATTTCTTACCTTCAATAAACGTAGATTGTTTTCCATTTTTACAATACACACACAAATTTTTTTTCTGATTCAATCACGAAATTAATTGATCCAATTAATTTTTTAATTGAAATGTCTTCAATCACAGAAATGATAGTATCAATTAAAAAATTAATTGACAGTCTATTAAAAATTAATTGATCCAATTAAAAAATTAATTGATACTATTAATTTGTGTGATTGATTTTTATTTCAATTACAAAAATTGTTGAATCAATTAAATTTTTAATTGAATATTTTTCAAAACTCAATTAAGATTTTAATTGGAAAAATTTTCGTGAAATTTGTTTCTGTGTACCACAAAACACAAACACAGGTAATTTCAAATGCGTTTTCTCATATATTTTTTTCAAACCTTTACCACGTGGCCATTTGTTGTTGCACACTTTATTTATTTCAACCCTTTGCTATGATTTGTTGTTGCGTTCAAAATATTTATGCACATGTGCGTGAAGATAAATTGTAAATTTAACTAGTCGAGACACAAACCAGGTAGTTTTTGCCTGCGCACCTAATGGGTTAATTACATTTTGGGGAGATAAAATATTTAATGAAATTCAGCACTTTCCAACATATTTGCGCAAAATATTTTGGTACTAAACGAAAGATTTTGACAAGTACTATAAATGCAAGTGGTTGTCATGTTCGAAAGCGTCCCATAAATGTTAGTTTTGCAGCTATATTTTAAAAGTCAGTTTGTCCAACTTGAAATAAAGTTAAACTACGCCCACTGTGCAATACACTGTAATACCTGCTCTAGATTTTTTGGTATCAAATGAAAGCTCTTGATGAGTACTATAAATCCAAGTGGTTGTTATATTCGAAAGCATCACAGAAATATCGATTTTTATCAAAAAGAAAATTACTTTTTTAGAATTTCAAAAAAAGTCCACTGTGCAACACCTGCTCTACAGTGTATTGCACAGTGGGCGTAGTTTAACTTTATTTCAAGTTGGACAAACAGACTTTTAAAATATAGCTGCAAAACTAACATTTATGGGACGCTTTCGAACATGACAACCACTTGCATTTATAGTACTTGTCAAAATCTTTCGTTTAGTACCAAAATATTTTGCGCAAATATGTTGGAAAGTGCTGAATTTCATTAAATATTTTATCTCCCCAAAATGTAATTAACCCATTAGGTGCGCAGGCAAAAACTACCTGGTTTGTGTCTCGACTAGTTAAATTTACAATTTATCTTCACGCACATTTTATGCACACATTTTGAATGCAGCAGACAGAATGTCGCCAATCATGTTTTTCAATTTACGCGAAAAACAAAAACCCAACCGTTCGTTATGAGTTACTTCAGCAGACTGATCTCTCCATCATACCTTGTTGAATAAATACCCATTCTCTTGTTCTCTTTTCGCTCTTTCCATTGCTCAAAATTGGTGATTGGATCAATCACATGTGTAATTGGAAACGGAAAAAATGTCAATCACGTTTGTAATTGAAAATTATTTTCGAATTGATTAACAAATTGATTGAATCAATTAATATTTTAATTGGAAACGTAACAAATATCAATCATTTTTTTAATTGGTTTTTATTCGGATTTGATTAAATAATTAATTGAATCAATTAACATATTAATTGAATCCGTTTCCAAATTCAATTAAGTGTTTAATTGAAAAAATTTTGGTCATAATTTTTTGTGTGTACACAATGCTAACAAACAAATATTTTTACCATTGAAAAACTAAGTTCATTTGCATGATTTTGTTACAACGAGCACATGTGCAATCTCAAAAAAATATTAAAATATTTAAAATGTGTCTCCACTCTTAAAATAGAGTTTTGTCGATCAATGGCACTTGTAACGATTCCAGCATAGCTAAATGTGAATCGGGAAAACATTTGTAGCTAATATCGAATATCAATCACATTTATATACAGGTGTTTGCAGTACTAATGGCGAAATCGTACATTTACTTCGCCCCGAATTGAAATGCCTTTTCTCTTAGAGATTGGCCTTTAAAGATGGGCACTAATTCTGAGCTTTGCCCCTATAAAAAACTTGCAAAAATAAAATGAATGCTTCAGAATACTTCAAAATATTTATGTTTTTAATTATTAAAGGAAAAAAGAAAGATGAAAAATTACTACATTCGCGCCATAATGCGAGTTTAAAGGTAGTGAATTTACTAACGTAACACACATTCTTTATTGTCTTGTTGTCGGAAGTATCCTAATCATCGATTGTGGTTTTTAATCTGCTTACTCATATAATCCGCGTTATCATCCAGAGCCTAAAGAATGACAAGCACTTTGAATATTTCAAAAACACTTGCCCGCTTGGCACCTCCACAGATGTTTGTACCCTGTAGTTTTGAGTTTGTCTGAATAACTACAGCAAAATTAAGAGGATCATGAGAGTAATGAGCGGCTAAAAACGTTTAAAATTTTCTTTAAGAAAAAAAAAACTTGACAAAACTTGAAAAACTTTTCATTGCAGACGTTTTGTCTCTAGAGTTAGGTAATACGCAATGTAAAAAGGTGAAAATATCCGTAAATTTAATATTTGTTTCATAGTACCAAGTACACGAAATTTAAATTTGAAATTTAATGTTCTCTTCCTTGCCTCCTTGATTCGGAATCAATACCAAAATTGAACTGGGTAAGCTGTTTTTTGGTGTAAACAGCAACGTGGAAACGTATAAATCACTGTTGGATTCGTTTATATCAGGTGTTGTCCTTTTAGATTAGAGTGTATGTTAAACCAAAACGAGACAACACAGATCTGCAAATCCTTCGTAAAGATTTTCCGAATTAGGTTTTTGTTTGTGGCTTAAGAGTTGATTATATTTCATTATTTCAAGGGGTTTTGATTACGCGACAATATGTGAAGACCAGAACAGACCTGACAAAAATAAGTTCGTTCGCTATCCCCCTTCACGGTTGAAAAAGACTGTTTTTCATATGTTTGGCTATAAACATTATATGTTTGGAACACAAATTTTTAAACACAATACTTTTGAGTGCAAGCATATAATGTTCATAAACTAGCATAACATGTTTGGGACATATATGTTAATATGTTAGAACATGTTATGTTTGGGACATAAAATGTTTGTAAATATAATATGCTTGAATGCAAACATATATTAATTTAGAAATAGCCTATAAACATATATGTGTTTAGTAGCTTGGAGCGCTATTTAACAGGGAGCGATATTGAATAAAGTTGGTGGTTGTTGCTTGTTATTACAAAATTAACATTTTATTTTTCCTTGGGCAATTGATCAGCTACTTCTTTGATCCTTACAAACTGTGTGGTCCGCTGTTCGAATCCCCGTCCGGCAAAAGGTAAAATTAAAATAAAATAAAAATCATAAAATTGAATAATTTCTTCTACAATGTTTGTATTACAGAAAAAGGTGCTAAGAACTAAAAAATCTCGTGGAAGTGAGAAAGATGTGGGGGAATATACAATTAGGCAGAAACAAAATTTTGAGCATTCAGGTCGAAAACCTATGTTTTTAGCACCTATATTACCTGTTTATTTTCATAATTCATTATGATTGTAAATATATAAATAAATAAATAAAATTTTGAGCACAATATTGTTTGGGAGAATTTTTTTTAAGCATATAATATTTTTGGGTGCAAAATGCTTCCAAACATATTATATGTTCACATAATAACATATTGTTTTTTGGAAGACAACATTATTGAATTTGGATGCAAAAATACAAAATGTTTGGAACTTAGACTACCCAAACATATATTGTTTAGACCAATATGCTTTCAAACATATTATATATTGGAAGAGATCAAACATATAAATGTTTGGGCAATACCCAAAAATGTATATGCTTGAAGCAAAATATGTTTGGGAGTATATGTTACAGAAGCGATTTTTTGTGAGCGTGTTGTTAGCTGTCCTCTTCATTTCCCCAAAGTGCAGTTGGTGAAATTCTTTTCTGGAATTCTCAAATGCACCTCGATGAATATACGGAAACGATCGTCATTGGTTCTGGATGTTGTTATTTTTAAACTTCATAGCTGACAGTAGTGATTTTCAGCACCTTCATAGTGGACGCATTCTCTAATGCTGAGTGGTTCAGCACACATAAAAATTAGCCTCAAATGCAATCATACATATACTGAAAGGATAGAATACTTTACTTTTCTCAGAAAAGAAATTTTGACTAACGAAGTATTCTTTTCTCTCCAAACAGTTTTCTTTTAGAATAATTAATACTTGCCCTACTTGTCATAAATTCCGGTTTTGTTTTCTAAATTTCGTTTGGAACAGTTTGTGTACAGTAGTGCATATATATATAACGGCCGCATGTAAAAAATGGAGAAAAGTGAAATTTTAAATTCATCGGAGCAGCAGAAAATTGAATATGGATCGAAAATACGTTTGAGGAAAATCAACAAATGCCTTGTTCAACTTCAGGAAGCATTACGGTGGGTAAAAAAGTAAATGATATATGAAACCTAAACGAATATAAGCTATGCACAACTTACTTCCGTTTTTATGAATACAACCAACTTTTTATTGAAATTGAAATGCAAGTTTATCTGCGCATTCAAATATTTGACTTTGGCACATGCAGAGAAAGAATATGACTACCCTCAGAAAATCGCTTCTGTAACATATACCCCAAAAGCATATATATTCTCAGGATTGGTTGAAACAAAATATTGATTGTATTGTTTAAACATATTATGTGTCACCTTAGGTATACAATGGTAGAAACAATTATAATCAAAATTTCTTTGTGTATATATTTTTAAGGCGCTAATTGGTTACTTTCATTCTTTTACTAGTAGCATACTCTATAGGTCTCCCTTTCTAAACACATATATGTTTATAGGCTATTTCTAAATTAATATATGTTTGCATTCATTATTGTTGTTTTTGATTTCAGCTTAAAAGCATGCATTGACTAAATTACAAGTGTAGCTTAACCAACAAAGGAAAAGTATGCTTGTCAAATTTATTTGTACAGCTGTTTCGGAATTACCACATTCCTCATTAGCATCCTCTACTTGCAGCAAAACTATAAACCAATTATCAGAATAAATTCGGGTAATTCACTCAACCCAAAGTGAACTACACTTGAACCTTCCGAAAATGTTCTAACATATTAACATATATGTCCCAAACATGTTATGCTAGTTAATGAATATTACATGCTAGCACTTAAAAACATTGTGTTAAAAAGTTTGAGTTCCAAACATATAATTTTTAGACCCAAAAATATGAAAAACAGTCTTTTTCGTCCGTGTATGTATCTAATTTCGGCAAGCATCCATATTCCTCGTCTAAAAATAACATATTTTGCTCTTGAAACAGTCCTATTCCTCTTGAGGTAGTCCTATTCCTTAGCTTATATCCAATCCAGCTTAAGCGTTTAGCTAAATTTCAAGCACATAGAGTCAAATCGATTAGGTTATGCATTTCTTGCACCATTTTATGGAATTTTTCGGAGACTCCAATTTGCAACTCAACTATAGTAGGTCTAAATCGGAGTATTCATACATTGTGATCGAGAGGTAGTACTTCGAATTGTAGCAAGTTTTTCAAAAGATTTTAAATACAATTTTTTACAAATAGAGTTCTATGGGCAATCAAATAAACGCTTATTTATTGTTCATAGCTTTGCTGCTAGATTTGCATATACAAATAGTTTTTGTTGGAGAATAAACGGCTCTATAAGTGATGCAAATCAATCTGCTCCTTTGTCCTCCGCCTAGTAGAAGTAGACACTGTCCCCAATATCACATTCTCCACCAACACCACATTGTGGATACGAATCTGCACTTGTGCACTTGTGTGAGTAAATGTGATTGTGTGTTTGTGTTTGAGTTGGTAGATAATGGTTATAATATTTATAAACTCATAAAAGGCTTATAATACCGGAACACATTGGCCATACAACGAATATAAATAAAAGTTTGTGTGTATTTGTATTCTATGTAGATTATTACATATGTACTTATTTAGTACATAGGTATTTATACGGCATGTAATATGTGGGTGCACTCATGTGTATTTGTATATATGTATTTCCATACCACACAATTCGGTATGATAATGGAGAAGTTTTACAATAAATGATCTGGACATTCCGCGACAAGTTACAAGACATAAACCACAAAACTTCAGTTAGTTCAAATTGAAAAGCTTCTATAATGTTTTAGGGATTTTCCTGACCGCTTCGTTCCCAAATTAATTGTTGTTAATAGGCGCACACACACATTTTTCTATGATTATCTTGATGATCTTTTTTAACATGAGCATTATGAGGGAATACTAATCATTTCGAAAGCCGATTTTTTGACTTTTGAAAAAATCAACAGGCGATTAGTCGAATTTAAAGATAAGACAATTTAGTTTTATTTAAATCTGCGTATGAGAGCCCTACAATCTAGTCTATAAATAGAATTGATGCAAAGCACGCAGCATGTGCGTTCACGGCTATAGCGTGGCTGGTACGTAATTCGATTCTCTCCCAGCAAAACCCTACATTACCAAATAATGTTGGAGATAACCTAGTGCAAACTTGGTAAGTAATTGCTATTAAATGAAATTCTTGATTACTTTCGCAAGGGCATGTCCTATAAGGAAAGAACTTCTCTTATAAACTTTAAGATACCTATACGTATACTTAGATACGTAATGCTTAATGTAATTGCTTAATTTAATGTAGACTTAATGCTTAATTTAATTTAGACTTTTAAAAGTCAGTGAAAAAACTTTAATGAAATGCTACAAACTTACTTCTATTAGTTTATGAGCATTTTTTATATCCATAGGGTCAATAATAATAAAAAATAAACATCGAATTACTATGGTTTTCGATCTGATCAGATTTCAATATTGCCCTAGAAATAATTTCTTATGTATATAAGATCTATGCCAATATATACCCAGCAAAAAAATTTGGAAGTTCTTCCAAAGGGAGCCACCGTGGTGCAGTGGTTAGCATGCCCGCCTTGCATACACAAGGTCGTGGGTTCGATTCCTGCTACGACCGAACACCAAAAAATTTTTCAGCGGTGGATTATCCCACCTCAGTAATGCTGGTGACATTTCTGAGGGTTTCAAAACTACTCTAAGTGGTTTCACTGCAATGTGGAACGCCGTTCGGACTCGGCTATAAAAAGGAGGTCCCTTGTCATTGAGCTTAACATGGAATCGGGCAGCACTCAGCGATAAGAGAGAAGTTCACCACTGTGGTATCACAATGGACTGAATAGTCTAAGTGAGCCTGATACATCGGGCTGCCACATAACCTAACCTACCTAACCTAAAGGCACAACTTTAAAAGCACTTCCAGAAGATGCACTCCCTATGATGTTCTTTATTTTAATTCAATTTTTTATAACTTGGTTTTTTCATACTTTTAATGGGTAATTTTAACTTTTTTTGTTTCAAATAGGTTAAAAACAGAGTAAGAATTCATAAAATGGTACAAATCATTTAAATTTTGTCAAAAAAAAATGCTAAATCCAATGTGAAAAAATGGGAATTTTTGAAAATATTTGAGGTCAAACGTTTCCGACAAGCGTTAGATTCCATTAAAAATTATAAAAAATTATAAAAATTATATATTTGGCAATATATCACAAAATTTTTTCATTTACATCCAAAACATTGAATTCGTATCACACCTAAAGAAGTGATGTAATTTCAGTGTAACGGCTGTTGAAATGGAGGACTTCCGTCGTATGACAAGCCCGTGTTAAATTCATCGCTTCTGCGTCAATTTTGCACCACTTCCGGATCCAAAAACAACATTTTCATTACTTTTTTTGCTGGGTAGTTGAATCTAATTAAAGATCTCGTCATGCATGGAATCGGCTATATCTACACCGAAAAAAGCGAACTCTTTTATAGGAAGAATGAATTACCACGCATGAAAATTGAACTAAATTTTACTCCACATTTTGAGATTTCCACAAAGCGTTTTTAAAACCAGGAAATTTTAATGTCCTGTTGTACTTTTTAACTGCAGTTCACGAAATTACATCATCTCATAGAAGAAAAAATTAACTAAAAGTAAAGAAGAAAATCATTGGCACCAAATCATTACCATTTTAACCATACAGTAGTTCATTTTTACTATTTTTGGGAATCGTACGCAAATTTTCATTTATTTTAGTTCATATTGAACTTATGTGTACGGTCATTGAACTTTACACTCATGTTTAGATCATAAAATTTTTGAGACATACTTAAAAAAGTAAGATTTCATTATGCTGTGGAAAATTTCGATACAAATAATAAAATTTAACTACAAGCAAATAATTTTTTTCCAATAAAAATAAGTTAAATTTAGCGTTAGTTTAACTACGGAAATTTTTTTCTGTGTACCAAGGGCCAAATTTTTATATTAAATCTAAGTTCCGCAATGTAAATTTTTTATCCAACTCTAGAGATAAATTCCGCTTAATGTATTCCTAATATAAAATTAAGGAAGATTTTTTTTATCTGAGGAACTAAATTTCGGAAAACCAAATTTCTTTTGACCCTAAAACATGTATTTAAAAGAGATTAAAACAGATTAGAGACAATCGTTGCAACTTGCAACTATTGTAATAAATTTAAGATCTTAAAGAAAATACTGTATACAAAGGAGAATTTGACTGAAGGGTATGAAAATAAGCTCCAACGGGCAATGAAAAATGTATAGCTAGGCTTTTGGTGTACAAAGCATTCCAAAATATCAGTAGCTAAAGTAGAAGAAGCATTACAAATTGTGGGAACCAGCCTCATACGTCAACTCCATCGTCCAAACTATCTTCAACCCTGCTACAATCCACATTTGGGGACAAATGATTGCGAAACTTTGAAGTTTTCCATAAATTGTGCGTTTATATATAAGTATGATGACGAGTAAAAAGGTTGAAGAATTTGCCATTTAATTTAATCCAAAACAGAAAATGAAAATAAATAATTTTATTGCCCTGGGCAAGGGCAGCGGGCGGTGGGACATTGTTTCAATTTGTTCGCAATAATAACCAATCTCTATTCCATTCAGCCAAGCAAATAAATATGGTGATGATTGAATTGATATACTTCATGAAATGTAGTAATTTTTCGATTAATACTTATTGTGTAGCAGTCGCCACCTCTACATCAGTAGCCCATGTATGTATATGAGTTTGCCGGTCGCATCGGAAGTGAGGGAAATCAAAAGACTTTTGGTTTCAGTGAACCCACCAGGAAGGAAAATTTTGATTATTTTATTTATTAGACATGACAATTTTTTGTCATTTACACTTCATAATGAGCGTAATTTTAAATTTTAAGAAATTCTGAACTATCTTTTTCTAGCCGACAAAAACTTATGCTGGCAATAAGCATCTAAATGGTCTTCAAATACGAAAAACAAGTTTTACAATTTAAATGAATTTGAGGCCAATACATGGTTGGGAAAATCATGTGAAGACCATGTTATTTTTCTTAGCATTGTGTTCAATGGACCAACAGCGTTGCAAGAGAAAATGTACGTGGTCGCCACAAAAATAGCTTCTATCATATTATTGTGCTCTTCGAATATGATCGTGGCAATCTTCTTCTTCTCTGCGTGTAATTACGATGGTATATCAATGATTCTGTTGTTTAAACTTTCATAACGACCTATACAATGTTTTTCCTAATGCGGCCTTATAAATTCCAAAAAAGATCAATGCGAGTACGAGAATAGTGAAGAAGCGTCGTCCAAACGTCGACAGAGCAAATGATGATCTCTATAAAGCAAAAAATCAAACAAGAAAAAACAAAACAAAAACAAAGTCAGTGTATATATTTGAAAATATTTCACAAATAAGTATGTACAAGTATGGGATTTTGTATGAACATACTACATGGTATTTACGTAGATATATGCATGACGTATGCATATATACGCCAAGCGAACATCTCTATATCTATCGGAATCGACACATTGAGTGGTTAATGAAAATTATTTTCAATAATACTCGCACATACCAACAACAAACACACACGTACGCACAGTCATACAGAAATTTAAATTACGCATTAGGATAGCTCCGATGATCATACCCAGTGGTGTTTGTCTGCAAGACATCCTCAACGAATCGTGCACGACCGTTTTAAATCCTTGAAGACATACTGTGGACACTTCACACAAATCGTTGACGACATTTTCATACAAATGTCGCAAATTTCCAGCACGAAATTCTAAGCGACAATGTGAACGATCATGTCATTGACGACAACATCGCTTACAGTGTCGTCTACATTGTCGTCAATGATAAAGTGGCAGACACTGTCGTCTACATTGTCGTCAACGATAAAGTGGGAGACACTGTCTTCTACAGTTTCGTCGATGAAACTATAAGAGACTCCATCCTTTAGATTTTCGTCAATGACATAGTGGGAGATACTGTCTTCTACATTTTCGTTGAAGAATTAGTAGTAGACACTGTCTACCTCGTTTTCGTTAATGACAATATTAACGACACTGTCCTGCATTTTGTCTTTAAAGATTCCTCTATAATTACAAAGAAACACGTATTTATAAAATAATGGATATGTTTTTATTTTATATGACAAACAATTAAAATTAAAGACTAAGTGTTATTTTATATGAAAAATAAAATATTAAAATAGCATAAATGAATTTTAGATTACAGAAATTAAAATAAAAATAATAATTCATTAAAAATCGAAATTTATATTTATATATAAAATTACTTAAATATTATTTTCTTTTAGTTTGCGGGAATTTTGTTTGTGGCTGGTATTTTTTATTCTTCTTATAGCTGTTCGCAACTTTTCGACGAAAGCTTCGTATGTAAGACCATCACATTTAACCGCTTCTGAAAGTATAAAAAACATGTGAAATTAGAAGTTATTATAAAAAATAGTATTACTGCTAAACCTACCATATAATCCGTTTATAATATTTGAATACGATTTAAGGCTTTTCTTCTCCTTTGTCCCATCATAATTATGTTCCATTATTATGCTCTTGGCTATGATACGATCAATATTCATTAAGTTACCCAATAAAATTTTTCTCATCACAGAAACCTAAAATAAAATAAAAATATTATAAATGAAATAAACAGTATTCAATTATGTTTTACTTACTATTCCAGCTTGCCTATCGGTACGTAGGTCAGCATCCAACTTTTTAAGCGCCTCGTCAGAGTCAATGGGAAATAAAGTTTGTGCTGATTCGTAAAAATTGATGTTTCGTCGCAGCAAAATATTATTTTCTGCAATTAATTTTGCCATCTCTTCTTGCTGTCGAAAAATTTTATTTATATCGGATTTTATTCCTGCAATTTCCTTCGAAAGCTGTTCCATTTTAAAAATCTAAAGTAAAATAATAAAACAAAATAAAGTAAAATAACAAAACAGTAAAGTAACGGACAGACGTGTGTGATTCTATGCATTTACACACAATTATGTAAAAGTGGCATAACAACAAAATTGTCGTCGTGGGGTAAATACATCATTTTACATTTAATGTCGTTTTCGTCCATTTTAATTTCGTCTTGTCCGTCCAAATTATTTACAATTGCAATGCCCAATTGCATTGATGGAATGGGTAAATTGAAGAAATTATTGAGGTTTAATATTTGTTCCGCGTATATGTTATTGTTACGAATTTTTGTTATTTTATATATTCGTAAGAATTCGGAATTCTCCTTATTTTTTAATAAAACCAAATTATTGGGAATTTTACTTGCAACATAGCAGCGTGTTCCGTTAATATTAATAATTTTCCCCCACTTTTTATTACAGGATAGAGGTTTATTTTCATTAATAATATCATCATCCTCGAAAGTATTTCTTATTTGTTCTAAAATTTTCCCTGGTTGTTTCACACTTTTTTTTATCAACTGCATATAGTTTTCAAAATCATAGGCAGAAAACGTTGTTAGTAGCCCAATTGAATTTACACATTCCTTTACATGCAGTAAACCATGTACATTGTATGTTAAGTATTTTTCTCCGTATATATCGGAGAAAATTTTGACAAAGTCGTCTAAAAGCAATTGGGCATTATCTAAATTGCTTTTGTAATTGTAAGGACAGCAAAGTAGCCTGTAGGAGCAATGCAAAAGCAGAAAGTGATAGTATTCATTTTCTGTCAAAAGATTTTTAAGAATTACTATGCCTGTGTACAAAGCAAACATCCTAAATTCGGTCGCTTTCCACCTATTAAGTTGATCTATGGATCTTGGTTTCCTATTAAATTCTATGGGTATATATCCAACTAATGATAACAGAGAATTTGTCATTGAACAAATTTGATTGGAATTTAAATTTTTTACTATTAAATTTAACATTTTACGCGTAACTCCTAAGTCAAAAAGATGCATGGGGTCAAGTGGGAATTGAGAAACCATTCCAATGCCCTGTACTTCTAAATCGTGAGTATTTTCGCGGAAAAAATTCAGGTGATGTTCTTTGGAACTTCGCTCTTTAAACATTTGGTCAGTTCTAGGTACGCCCCTTAAGCTTGAATACACCGTCACTCTTTCCACCTTTTTACCGATCTGTAGACACATGCTGCAGCCATGAAAAGCATTGTGACCGACGCAGCCCGTAACGAATGCTCTTGCAGGAGCGTCACACGAAAAACATTTAATAATAATTGATACATTATGGCCTTTGTAAGAAAATCCGTTTCTCTTTATTTCCATTAAATTATTATTAAAGTCATGAAGAAAACAATTAATAGAAACAGGCTTTGAAACTCCACAATATATTCCGATAGGGAAAACTATATTAACGTTTAAATTCAGGACTTTTCCTAATATCGGCCATAGTCCAGTCTGACTGCTTTTAAATAGAGGTAGTCCGTCTATTCCTATCATTAACTCTATTACATTAACGTCTAGAAGACGGTCGCCAAGCTTATATAGTTGATTTTGAATACCGAAATGATAGTATTGCCCTGGATTTACCGTTCGAATTATTATGCCTCCCTTTCTCCTATTAAAAAGGCTTTTTGTAGTTCTTGGAACTTGAAGTCCCTCATCGCTCATTACCCTCAGTATATCATCCCCTAATCTTCTACTGACACGATGTTTTTTAAATATTCGACTGAGTCTGTCTACCAATTCCGGTTTACTTTGAGGTTCTAAACTATCTTCACGCTCAAGAGTTTCATCCATTTGGATTTGGCAGTCGTTCGAGTTTTTAGCTGCAATAATATTACGACTGTCGCCATTCTCATTAATTGTCAATTCAATTTCTTTAATATTCTTTAGAACTTGTAAAATGTTTTTCTTTTTCAGAGCAATATGACGTTGTATAGTTCTTCGGGAAGTCATTTTTGGGTAGAGCTAAGCAATACTTACCAGATTTTTCTTTAAAAAACTTCACTTCTAATAAGGCACACACAAAATTAACAATACACGTCTTGTCACTTCAGCTGTCAGAACTTAAATGATTCATTTTTACTTCAACTGTTTTTTTGTTATTTTATATCCCGTTAACTTTCATTAGCTCAGAGGAAAAAAAGTATTGTCCACGACACTACGCAAGACATTGGCAGTGAACATGTCGTTGATGACATTTCTACATCACGTATATTATCTAGTCAACAACCAAATGTTTGTGTTTTTTTTTAAATGCCGTTATTTTCAAAAATCAAAACGATTCAAGACGCTATGCAAGACGCTGGCAGCGAACATGTCCATGATGACATTTTCACCGTGCATCGATTACATTGTCTTCAAATAAATGTTTTGTAGACAACATACAAGAATGTGGCTATTAAAGTGTCTATAGAAAGCAAATTGTGTGCAATATTTTCTTAAAGACATCATTGAAGACAAATTCATGATAGACAGATTTCCCACTGGGTATGTGCCAACATCGACAATGTATAGTGATGGCGTTATAATTGAGGTCGAACTTTATTCACTTCAAAATAATGAAAATAACACAATGTCACTGCCTCATCAGAGAAATTTCAAGCAATTCGCTTCATGTCACGGAGAACCCGAACCACTTCTGAACATTTTTTAACAGTTGATCAGATGTCCTATTTATACGAAACGAATTTTCAATATAAGCTTATAAATCAATTTCAGAAGAGTCTTTGTTGAACTCCGTTCCATCATTAACTATCTGTCATGAATTATATATTTAATAACACAAAACGAATGAATTAAAGTCCAATGAATTTATTGAATATTTATAATGTATCCTTTTAGCAGAGATAAATAAAACACGTTTATTTAGTTGAACGATTTGAAAAGAAGTAATAAAGAAATAATTTATTGACATATAAAAACAAATTTAATTCTCAAAGCATACATGTTTTGTTCGCTCAAGCATATTTACAAGAGAGTTATTTTCAACATCCCCACTCGAACAAAACTTACAAAAAATCTAATCCCATTTGAATTGAACAAATTTGATGTTTATTGGAAGGAACAGCCTTCGTTAAATTGTCAGCTACCATATCCTAAGTTTTCATACTAACAAACTGAACAATGTTCGACTCTCTTTTTTCACGTATAAAGTGATGGCGAACATCAATGTGCTTGGATTTTGCCAAATATTTACTGGTCGATGCAAGATTAATTGCACTTTGATTGTCACAGTAGATTACGTGGCTCGGTGTTTAGATGCCCAAGATATTGATCCGCCTTGAAATATACTAACATATCCCGTAACTGAGCGTCGTTCATCACAATTGGTTGCTCAATCAGAATCCGAAAATGCAAACAATTCTTCGTTACCATATTTACAAAATTTTAATTTCGCATTCTTCGTCCCTTTCAAGTATCTTAAAACTCGCTTGACTGCGCACCAATGTGCTTTGCCTGGACAATTGTTGAAAGTGCTGAGTTTTTTTTTACTGCTTGACATATATCAGGTTTCGTATAGTTTGACACATAGAGTAAACTGCCTATTGCTTGTTGATAGGGTATACCTGACACTTCCTTTATTTCGGCATCTGACGTTTCTTTTGAGAGCTTCGTATTCACATCTATAGGAGTTGAGACAGGATTATAATTTTCCATATTAAACTTCTTTAACATCTCACCTATGTATTCCTCCTGGTCTAAATAAATATTACCATCTTTTCTTGTTATTCAAATTTTTGTAATGCCTTGTCCAATTTTGTGTTCCCTACTAAACTCGATTGTTTTAGGCCATACAAGGCTTTATTGAGTTTCAAAACCTGACCAAAAGTTTTTGCTTGAACACCTTCGGGAGTTTCGATATAAATATTTTCTTTTAAGCTCCCCTGTAGAATTTTCCCCCAAGAAGATTGTGCTCATTCCCCAACATAATTTTCACTTCCACGAAATTTTTAGTTCTTGGTACCTTTTTCTGTAATGCAAATAATGTTGAAGAAATTATTCAATTTTATAAATTTTTTAAATTTTACCTTTCGCCTGGACGGAGAATCGAACCGAGGACCATACAGTTTGTAAGCCTACACACTATCCACTGGGCTACGTAGCTGTTATAGTCACCAGTAGACAATTATCGTTATAAGTTACATTTACATAGCATAGTTTTCAGCGCCCACGGGCCCATGCAAACATAACATTATTTAAAAGAAACATACATTTGTTGGCCACGTGGAGCAGTGGTTAGCATGTATGCATGCAAAGGGTCGTGGGTTCAATTCCTGCTCCGACCGAACCCATTTTTTCTGTAATTTAGACCTTTATTCAATTTTTATAATGAAACTTCGAAATGTGGGTTATTAAAAATTTACATTCAGAAACAGTGCTTGATATAAACGAAATGGCTTTTGAATAAAATATTATTATTGTTGTTGTAACAGTTTTTAATGTAGTTTCATCCATTTTGTTTTATGCTTGTGTAGTTCAGCTGGTAGCCAGATCAAGGAACTCTGCGACAAGGATGGGGTGTGTCCAGAGTGATCTGGTAGTGAGACGGGTAGGCTTAGCTGGGCAAGCAAAAAGGTGACGAGTGTCATGTGGCCCTTGATTACATATGGGACACACGTCAGCTACGCTGCTATCAATCGCTGATAAGTATGAATTGAGGCGGCTGCACTTGCCTGATCTTAGTTGGGCCAAAACTACCCTTGTCTGCCGTGGGAGGTCTCTCTCCACCGGTGCAATGGGCGACCGTCGGACTCCGAGAACAGGATTAACCTTGTAGCTTCTCACCGCTTCAGCTACAGTATCCTCATGAATCCTGTTCAGACCTGTCTGGTATGCTGCCTGATCTAGAGGTTCTCTTTTGTAACGCTGGATCTCTGGCTCTAGAAGGTGAAGATCAACCCTTACATTCCTGGGTGGAGGTTGTCTATCCACAAGATGGTGATTCGGATGACAAATATTATTATTTATTATTTTATTTTTTTTTGTCAAAAATAACAATTTTATAACAAAAACTGTTTTTGGTATAAAAGTTTGAAATTTTGGAAGTTATAGGCAATATTAACATTGGAAAAAAACCTCTTCAATTTCATTTGGAATCTCTCTCGAATCCCCCACTTCAACTTCTGCCATTGATGTACATGATCCAAAATCACTTTGGTTGTCTGGAACATCAACGCCTTCTGCCGCCACTTCAACCAGATATGGCGGAATTTTTCATCACTTGTATTTAAAGAATTGGAATAATGCAACTCATGTTCATGGAATGTTACGTCGCGGCATACAAAAACGTATGTTTATTATGTAGCTAGTACAATTTACAGCTTCCGCCCAGAAAAATTTCGGCAAGTTAGCACCGGACATCATCGCTCGAGCTTTTTCCATTAAATGCGGTTCATCCTTTCGGCAAGTCCGTTTTGCTCTGGAGTATAGGTTAGGTTAGGTGGCAGCCCGATGTATCAGGCTCACTTAGACTATTCAGTCCATTGTGATACCACATTGGTGAACTTCTCTCTGGAGTATAGGGCACTGAAGTCTGATGAACTATTCCACTTTTCTATAACACAGACGCCAGTTTGGAATTCAAATACTCCTTTCCGTTGTCGGTTCTTAAAATTTTTATGGACACTCCTGTCAGATTTTCGACCCCGGCTTTGAATTCTATAAAACGGTCGACAACTTCATCTTTAGTTTTCATAAAATACACCTTTACTTTACGCATATAATCGTCTACCAAAGTAACAAAGTAGATACTTCCTCTAATGGACTTTACTTCCATAGGACAACACACATCGGAGTGTATAATGTCTAAAACCTTAGACGCTCTGGTTCCTTCTGATGGGAAACTAAGGCGATGTTGTTTGCCTTCGGCACATGATATACAAGGTTCCATTGAATAACTTTTGATATTCACACCTTTTACATACCCTTTGGCTAGAAGATTCATATTTTCCATTCCTAGGTGAGCAAACCTTCGATGCCAAATGTGCGTTGAATTCTCACTTGCCATATATGCAGTTTCTGTAGAAATAACGTTCAATTTGTACAAACCATTGACTTGGATTCCAGTTGCGATGATTTCTTTGGACGAGTTTAATATACGATATCCAGATTTATCAAATACTACACTATTGTGATAATCAACGATTATTTTAATCACAAATGCGATTAAAATAATTTTGGTTTGCTATCATATGATTTGTGGCTCCACTGTCGATGTACCACTCGTCTGTAAAAAATTCTGTTCTAAATCCTGCAAACATTGAACTTCCTTTAAACGCTGCAAACATTGAACTTCCTTTATTTGTGAAATTCTTTTCCTTTGATGTCGAAGGGCAGTCTGACGCAAAATGACTAATGCCCCCACAATTGAAGCACTTCGACTTTGCCTTTTTATCTGACTTTGCACTTTTCTGGGATTTCGAATATTTCACCACTGAATGCTTACCCTTATTTTAAAACAATGCACTATTAGATGAGGATAGCTCGAATTTGACATCCTGCAATAGCTTCATTTTCACGCAGTCTGCTGTTAGAGGATGACCTGTGCTTCCAATGGCCATGAATTGGTTCGTATTCATTTGGAAATCCTTTTAACACCAAACTTCCAACCCATTCGTCATTTACGATGAATCCTATTTCGTTCAACTTTTGAGCGGTTGATATAATTTTGTTTACATATTCTTCAATAGAAGAACATTCCACCAATTGTACAGAACATAATTACTGCAACAAACCGATTCTCCTGTCCAACCCACTATCTTGAAAAAGATTCTGTAATGTCTTCCAAACTTCAGCTGGCGTCTTGCAATCTCGTACATGCATATACATACTCTTATCAATTGCCAAAATTATTTTGCATCTTGCATTGCGGTCCTTTTCAAGATCCAATACTTCTTTATCACTTACAGGTTCAATGCATTTCCATGCATCGTCCAGTTCTAGCTGCGTCTTCATGGCGAAACTCTACGTCGACCAGTTCTCGGAGTCGACCAGTTTCTCCAGCGAATTCATTGTGACACACGTTAGGGGTTACTGTTTGATCAGTATCAGTTATGGACTGGGCCCATAACCTTTTAGCAGAGACAAATAAAACACGTTTATTTGGTTGAACGATTTGAAAAGAAGTAATAAAGAAATAATTTATTGACATATAAAAACAAATTTAATTCTCAAAGCATACATGTTTTGTTCGTACAAGTATATTTACAGCGGAGTTATTTTCAACATATCCCAATTTATATGTTTGAATTAATACTGCAGGCGGCAACTCTAAAGATTTCCCGTTTTGTAGAGAAAGCTATAACCCTTTCGTATCGTAAAATTATACGTCCTTTTCTTACACATAATGAATTGCTGATTTTAAAAATAGATATGTCTGACTATTAATAGATTGTTAACATAAGTTTACTTTGTGCCGAATTATCGAATTGGTAAGCCGCTTTGCTCCAAATCAAATCTGTACACTGAAAACTAAAACCTTGCATTTTTTCCGTTTCTGTATAATTTCTCGTTTTACTTTTCTGGGAGTATAATTGAATACAGTCCATTCCAGCTACCTTAACCCGCATAAGAATATGTATGCATATGAACCGAAGAGCAAAATAATATGATAAGAGCTATTTTTGTGGCGACCATGTAATATTTCCACCTGCAAAAATGTTGGCTCAGGGAACATAGTTCTAAGAAAAATATAATTGTCCTCATATAAAATTGTAATATTTTGATATAAAGAATTTTGTTTGAATTAAAAGACAATGGTTACGATCTAAAATGTTATGGTATTCGTCAAAAATGTTTTTCTCCCAGTTAAAAGAACAGGGTCACAACCTAAAATGTAATGATCTTTATGAAAAATCTTTTTTTTGTCGGCGAAAAAGGACGCCACTTGAGAAAAGAACACACAAAATTAATTTTATTTATTTATTAACTAATTCCTTGTTTATTTGTTTTTATAATGTCGTGCAAACAAACATTACATATTTTTATACACTCTATTTTGGTTCCATTTCAACAATAAGTAATCATTCTTATTTACGTCCTGCTCATCAAATGTACAAACACAGACATCATGTAACTTCAAATAATGTAACCGTATTCTCCATCCATTCTAAGCAACAATCAACACTTGACTGACGCGTAGAATGAAAATCGTGTGTACATGCTCAAAGTTTTTATAAAATTCTTTTCGCTGCAAAAAAATTAAATGGTCACGAAAATTATGACCATGGAATGGTTCTAGACATATCTATACGTAGCCGATAAAAAAAAAACTTTTCCCTTCAAAAAAGTGAAAAAATCAAATGGTCAGGTACATTATTTTCCTGATCTAATGGTTACAAATTGTATCATTTAAATGAAAGAACATGTTTGCAGTATTTGAGAACCACTTAAATGCTTATTGTCATCATACCTTTTTCTTGGCCTTATCCTTTCCACAAAATAAACTTTTTCGCGACAATTATATAAATATACAATCCTGTTATCACTTTAGACTTCGTCAGGAAGTCGCCACTAATTCGATAGTTGCTTTGCCTCCTGTATGTTCCAATTGGTCCGTGTATTCTAGACTGTCGTCAACCGTCAGCAAAATACACTCGTCTGAATAAGTCTCACGTTTGTGTTCATTGTACTGAGGCAGAAAACGTAACCCGATAGCCCTACACGTGCACGCAGAGAAGGAATATGATCACCCCAAAACATTGTTTGAAGAGCTAAATGTTATTTTTGGACAGTTAACATGGACAATTTTTGTCGCAAAAGTGCTTTTTTCCCTGCAAACGTAATTGTGGTTGCCGAAATCAGATACATACATTTCGAGAAAATAACATTTTTGCGACAAACATGCTGCATGTTACCCGTCCAAAAATATTAGTTTGCTCTTGAAACATGTTTGAGGTGATCATATTCCTTCAGAAAACAGTATTTTATCAAAACACGAAATTCCTTTTTTCCATTTTTTCACAATAACAAAAGTTGCTTCACAAAAGACGCTCTATCTCACAAACTAATTGACTTACAGACGTCAAATTTTGACACGAATCATTGACATGAATGTTGGTACTATATAAAAATAATATGCATTTAATACTAGCGACGCCATCTATGTGACAGACCGGGGACTTATCAGCCAACCTATTTCACAAAAAAATATTTTTTGTCTTAATTACGAAATTAATTGATCCAAATACATAATTTTTAATTGAAATGTCTTCAATCACAGAAATGATAGTATCAATTAAAAAATTACTTGATCCAATTAAAAAATTAAATGGTACTATTAATTTTTGTGATTGATTTTTGATTCAATTAAAAAAAATAGTTGAATCAATTAAGTTTTTAATTGAATATTTTATAAAAACTCAATTACGCTTTAATTGGAAACTACTTATGGGATCATACTCGTCGATTTATAGTTGTTTTTTTCATAGAATTTTTAAAGCTTGATATATTCCCCTTCTGGTGTACAATGTCGCAAACCGCACACACACACACAGAAAAAAGTAGCTTGTGATTTACTTAATCGAACTTTTGCCCAGTTAGACCAAATTTAATGTATTTAAAAAAAATATTATTAATCGTAATAATTATTATTTTTTGAACTCTTTTGGTGTTCGTGCGTGTAGCATATTTTCATGTCTACAACCAAAAGTTATATAGTAGACAATATGCTTAAGAAAATCAGACCAGACCTGTATATTATTTTTATAACCTACTTTTTTTAACCTGTGCTCTTAAATTCAGACCTGACAGACCCTTGTGCACTGCCCTTTCCACGTGCGGATTATTATAGCCGATTATGGAAATATTTTATATTTCGTCCCTGTAATGGATAAATAAAAGTTTCAAAAAATATCCAAAAACTAAAAGAATAAAAATTACGTTTTTTCATATACATTTACAGACATATGCTACTCATTCCAATCCTTCCTTTCCAGTTATAGTCTTTTAGAATATCTTATTTGTGGTGTTTAAGCGATTGTTCTACGTCTTCAAGAATACGAAAAACAAAGGCACATAGCCACTCAGTCCAACAATCAACAGACGTAAAAAAGTGTTTGTTATACTTGGAACTCTACACGCAAAAAAAATAATTCTTTCCTCCCAAACGAAATTTTAGACAAACAAATTTCGTTTCTCATTTGCGTTTCGCTGTAAGGAGGTGTATTTGGAACGTTTATTCTTTTCCAGGATGTAAAAACAATTTCATAAAGACAAACTAAAAAAACATTGTTTTCTTGCTAATTGCATTTTCCCTCACATCTTTCTCACATCCACGAGTTTTTTTTAGTTCTTAACACCTTTTCCTGTAATACCAAGAATGTAGAAGAAATTATATGATTTTATAAATTTTTAAAATTTTTTTACCTTTCGCCTGGACGGAGAATCGAACCGCGGACCATGCACTTTGTAAGCCAACACACTAACCACTGAGCTATGTACCTGTTATGGTCATCAATAGATAAATATCAACACTGAAAAAAAAGCATACCCGGTTCCAAAGATTTTGTCTTTACTTTAAAAAATTTGGTATTGATTCCGAGCCAAAGAAGCGGAGAATACAAGTAAGGATACTTTTAAAGACACAATTCTCTTTTAAAATCGGGTTTTGTGTCCTTGCTTCTAGGAAGCAAATTTTAATATTTCGCTTTTTCAGCTTTTTTTCTTCATATGCTATCAAAGTCCTTTAAAAACAAGTTAACGACGACTTTATTTTCCAAATTAAGACTCGACTTCTAGTAGAAATTATGCTGTGTTTCAAGTAAAAAACGTCTTTAAAATAAAGTGTTGAAAAACATGTCCTATTTTTGAACGAATTTTCGCTTTGTAGTCAAGATGCAAAAAGACAACAAATTTAAAGACAATTTCATTAAATTTAAAGATTTTTTCTAAATTATTAAAGTCAAGTTGACCTTAGCCCAAACATTTTTTATTTCATGTTATGATATCCATTTTTAAATCAAATCACTTAATTATAAGGACAATACGACTTCATTGAACAGTTTATCGACCTTTGGTCAAGGAGCCACCGTGGTGCAATGGTTAGCATGCCCGCCTTGCATACACAAGGTCGTGGGTTCGATTCCTGCTTCGACCGAACACCAAAAAGTTTTTCCGCGGTGGATTATCCCACCTCAGTAATGCTGGTGACATTTCTGAGGGTTTCAAAACTTCTATAAGTGGTTTCGCTGCAATATGGAACGCCGTTCGGATTCGGCTATAAAAAGGAGGTCCCTTGTCATTGAGCTTAACATGGAATCGGGCAGCACTCAGTGATAAGAGAGAAGTTCACCAATGTGGTATCACAATGGACTGAATAGTCTAAGTGAGCCTGATACATCGGGCTGCCACCTAACCTAACCTAACCTAACCTTGGTCAAGGAAAAAAACTTTATACTAGAGAAATGCGTCTTCTATGCTAAGCAAAATTTGCATTCGTATTTTAAAGACATGAAATCTTTGACCTCACGACAGTATTTTTTTCAGTGCATATAAGTTATATTTATAAAGCATAGCTTGCGGCGCCCTCGAACCGAATAAACAAAGTTTATTTAACAGAAACAAACATTTAGTTTGACACCGTGGAGCAGTGGTTGTTACGTCCGACTTGCATGAACTATAGAATGTGTCTTATTAAAGACCTAAAGTCAGAAAAGAACAGTGTTTGATATAAACGAAATGGACTGTGTTGTTGTTTCAAAAATAACTTTTTTTATTGAAAAAATAAAAATTTTGTAACAAACGAATTTTTTTGGTGATAAAAGTTTAAAATTTTCGAAGTAATTCAAAAAACTCTAACAAAAGAAAAACGTTTTCGGTACACGTTTTCCAAACGTTTTTTTTTTTTTTTTCTTTGCGTATACGTATTTTTGGACTAAACGACCCTTGCGTTATCCTTTCGGTAATGCTTGACGCGAAGCAAAGAAAAGAAAAACAAGCAATTCGCAGTTATGGGCATCAGTTATGGGAGACACTAACTACATAACACTTTGTTTTTTTTAAGCAGTCATTTCTGTATTCGGTAATCAGCAAAAAAAACATGCGCCTAACAACAGGATGTAAATTTGAGCCGAAATTCAAGAAGCACAAAAAAAAACAAATATTGAATAATAATTGAGATATGCAACCCTCAATTGAAAGGAGGAAATGTTTGGTTGTGAACTCTTCCAAATGGATATCGTTAATACATTGGAAAACCAACGGTTTCACAAAATTGCAACCACTTACAATTTGGAAACAACTGTGACAATCGATTCTCTTATGTACCCTCCACCATGGATTGCGTAGAAGCTTCTACTGAAGACTGTCATCCACAATCGAATTACTTGGGTTGCGGTAACTTTGCGATGAGAAGGTATCTTAAAACTTCCTAATACCGTAATATATACTACGTAGTCCATACGTGGTATATATTAAACTTAAATGGCCGATTAAATACGTATATAATTAAGTTTGACAAAATTTTCTATAGAAATAAAATTTTGACAACATTTTCTATAGAAGTAAAATTTGGACAAAGATTTATATAGAAATATAGAAATAAGATTTTAACAAAATTTTGTATAGAAATAATATTTTGACAAAATTTTCTGTAGAAATAAAATTTTGCTAGATTATTTTTGCTCGAGTGGCAAGCATGATTATGAACCGATATGGACCAATTTTTGTGTGATTGGGGATCGGCTATATATAACTATAGACCGATATGGACCAATTTTGGCATGGGTATTAGAGGCCATATATTAACACCACGTTGCAAATTTCAACCGGATCGGATGAATTTTGCTCGTCCAAGTGGCTCCGGAGTTCAAATCTGGGGATCGGTTTATATATGTGCTATATATAACTATGGACTGATATGGACCAATTTTTGCATGGTTGTTAGAGACCATATACTAACACCACGTACCAAATTTCAACCGGATCGGATGAATTTTGCTCCTCTACGAGGCTCCGGAGTTCAAATCTGGGGATCGGTTTATATGGGGGCTATGTATAATTATGGACCAATTTTTGCATGGTTGTTAGAGACCATATACTAACACCATGTACTAAATTTCAGCCGGATCGGAAGAAATTTACTTCTCTTAGAGCAATCGCAAGCCAAATTCGGGGGTCCGTTTATATGGGGGCTATACGTAAAGGTGGACCGATATGGACCAACTTTTGCATGGTTGTTAGTGACCATATACTAACAGCATGTACCAATTTTCAGCCTGATCGGATGAAATTTGCTTCTTTTAGAGCACTCGCAAGCCAAATTTGGGGGTCCGTTTATATGGGGGCTATACGTAAAGGTGGACCGATATGGACCAACTTTTGCATGGTTGTTAGTGACCATATACTAACACCATGTACCAATTTTCAGCCTGATCGGATGAAATTTGCTTCTTTTAGAGCACTCGCAAGCCAAATTTGGGGGTCCGTTTATATGGGGGCTATACGTAAAAGTGGACCGATATGGACCAATTTTTGCATGACGGACGGACGGACATGCTCAGATCGACTCAGAATTTCACCACGACCCAGAATATATATACTTTATGGGGTCTTAGAGCAATATTTCGATGTGTTACAAACGGAATGACAAAGTTAATATACCCCCATCCTATGGTGAAGGGTATAAAAATATGTGATTAGGGCAAAATTGTTTAATTTCAATATGAAAATAAAATTCCAATATATTTCACTAGATTTTAATTTATGTTTATTGTTAACTTTCAACTAAAGGTATCCCAGCAAAGAAAGCGTCGCCAAAATAGTAGTGAAAATATTCTTTTTGGATCCGGAAGCGGTGCAAAATTGGCGCAGAATAAATAATTTTTATATTTTTGTTTTTGTGAATGTTCATGCATTCTAACGGTTGTCTGAAACGTTTGACCTCAAATGTTTTCAAAAATTTTCAATTTTTCTAGAATGGATTTATCATTTATTTACGTAATTTGAGGAATTCAAACTTTTTGGTGGTCTTCATTTCTCACATTAAAATCATTATTTTTGAACCGTTGAAACCATATTTTGCATGTTGCTTCCGATAGAGCATGATCCCCATACGCCTCGACAAGCATTCGATGCTTCTCTGCAACACTTTTCTTCAAGTGAAAACAAAAAAATAATGCTTTCTGGTACAAAATTCGACATTTTTAACACGATGAAAATATATGATGATGTTTGTTCAATGACTTGATGTATACTAAATATTGTTTACAGATGTCATAGCAAACAAAAAACTAAGGGTTCGTTACCATTAAATGTTTCCTATCGAGACTTTTGTATCTTGACACTCACTTCATACCGTTATACTTGGTATATTAATTCTTACTCTATTTTTAACCTACTTAAAACAAAAAAGTTAAAAAATTACCCATTAAAAATATGAAAAAAGCAAGTTATAAAAAATTGAATCCTTGGTAGTTGAATTTCCTTGGTAGTTCAAGTAAAGAACATCTTTTGCTGGGTAAGTACTATGTTTCAAGCTAATAACCAGTTTGTTTTCACGGTGACTTTTTTGAATCAATTTCCTCTTTAGATCTTTTCTATCCATAATTTGACAACACTTAATAAAAATATTCATATATATCTTTGTACTTTAATTGAGTGTTTTGGTGGAAATCCTGAAAATAGTACTCATCTTAGAGCAATATATTTCTGCCAATTGTAAAATTACCGCCCTCAATTTATTTTGTCTTTTTGGCCTTATTCGTGGGCTGATATTTCTGTCTTCAATTTTATATTTGTTATTAACTTTACCCCTCTAAGCATTCATTTTACTATTTTTGTCCATTTGTTGAATGGAATCGAAGCACGGTGAATCGTGGTGCAATTGCCATGCTGGTCGTCTTCGTAATGCATTTCTTAGGGATTCAGCTTTTCTAATTTGTTTTACCGTAATTTGAAACGCCGTTCGGACTAGGGCTATAAAAAAAGAAGGTCTCTTGTCATTGAGCTAAACTTACAATCAAGCAGCAGTTCGTTAAAAGTAAATTTTTCTTGCGAATTCATATTCAAAATACACCTTTTTACTAAGTTAAGTGTCGTCAAAATCTAAAAAAATATTTCCTTCTACATGAAATTTCACGGGGCATTCATCTTGAAAGGTAAATACATATGAATATAGACAAAAAAATGTTAAAATACTTTGAATAATTCACTACAAAATACAGAAAAAAATACAACCAGCAAAAAAACATACGCGACTTAGCAAGTATTCATGACAATGCGTGCATGGTTTTGAGTTAAATGCTAGTAAAAACGGTTCACGCCTAAATAAATTTATGTAAATTATAAAATTATTTATGTATGTTTATACTCTTCTTTTGTTAGAGTTTTTGAGTTTCTTCCAAAATTTCAAACTTTTATACCAAAATCAGTTTTTTGTTATAAAATTGTTATTTTTGCAATAAAAAAATAATATTTTATTCATTTCGCCATTCGTTTATATCAAACACTGTTTCTGACTGTAAATTTAATATAGTATAAATGTCTAAATAACAAAAAAAAATTGGTTCGGTCGGAGGAGGAATTGAACCCACGACCCTTTGCATGCAAGGCAGACATGCTAACCACTGCTCCACGTGGCCAACAAATGTATGTTTCTTTTAAATAATGTTATATTTGCATGGGCTCGTGGGCGCTGCAAACTATGCTATATAAATGTAACTTATAACGATAATTGTCTACTGGTGACTATAACTGCTACGTAGCCCAGTGGATAGTGTGTTGGCTTACAAAATGTATGGTCCTCGGTTCTCCGTCCAGGCGAAAGGTAAAATTTAAGAAAATTTATAAAATTGAATAATTTCTTCAACATTATTTGTATTACAGAAAAAGGTACGAAGAACTAAAAATTTCGTGGAAGTAAAAAAAATTATGTTAGGGAATGAGCACAATCTTCTTTGGGGAAAATTCTTCTTTTTTGGGCTCAAAATGCTTCCAAACATATAATATGTTCACATAAAACAAACATATTCATGTTTCGGCAGTATCCAATAATATATGTGCTTCCTGTAAAATATGTTTGGAACATATGTTAGAGAAGCGATTTTTTTTTTGAGGGTGTATGTAACTGAATTAGACAATTAAACGGTTATCGTAAAAGGAGGAGTTGATACGCATTATACTAAAACTACAGCCACCTCAGGCAACTAATATTTAAAATATAAAAAATATTATGTGAAAACAATTTCCAGATTTTTCATGTTCATTACTTTCCCACACACAAAGTACGCACAACTACTCCAATTTATTGCCCATATTCATAATAATTTACTGGCGGTTTATTAAACAAATTTGTATGGTAATAGTAGGTTTAAAGTTTACGTTAACTTTTATGAATATGGGGGTATGTATATATTCATAGCTACATGTGTTCTGCGTCGATAGAATCAATTTTTTTTTTTTTTTTTTTTGAAAATACGTTCAATTTTAAATGTAGATTTTACAGTGGAAATACGAAATGGAACATATTCGTCGCCAAAGGGTTAATGGGAAGTTCATGTCATGTGGTATCACAATGAACCAAAAAAAACAAAAAAAAAATAACGGGATACCACGGCATGGAAAAGATTGAATTAGGTTCGACAGTTTTCATGAGATTACGGACATATTTTATTGGTATAACGTGGATGTTTTCCTGAAAAGTGATTTGGAATTTACCTTTGACAACATGGAAAAGGGGACCACATACTGCTGGGCGCCACCTATGGACAAATTTTATCTGTCTGCGACACTCTGAAATTGTCAGAGTTTTAATTATCACTGAAAATTAGGGTTTCCATATGGATAATTTTCAAAAGAGAACTTTCGCTTTAAAAAAAGAGAACATTTTAACTAAAAAAGAGTTTACAATAAAAAAGTTTAGTTTAGTCGGTTACCATCAGTGATAGCAACATAAGTTTTACTGTGATATTAGTTTAAGTTAATTATTTTTGCAATTACTAAGTATGTGTTTTATGTCGAATTATAGTAATTTCGTAATAATTGACGTATTTGTTTGCAAATGTAATTGACGATAAATTGAATATCCAATAAAAAAAAATCATCCCTGATGAAGCTGGAAAAAATCCCAGCGAAACGTTGGATGAAAATAATTATTCGCATTCAAAAATGACCTTGAAAGCCCAGAGAAAATACATACAGAGAAAAAAATTCTTTATTAAATAATTAATAATTTTATTGATTTAAAATAAAAATAATAATAGTTTCTAATGATAGAAACAACGAAATAAATATATAGTAAAACAATAAAAAACAAAAAGAATCACATTTTCTTAAAAAATAAATAAAATAAATTGACGACGACAACGTATTGGCGTATTTTCGTGTACGTTCAATTACATATATTTCTAATTTTTACGCCGTACGTCGAAACGTCGCAATTGTGTTCCGGCGTTTAATTTGTCAACAGATTTAACCCAGTAAACAATTAGTGGCGAACAATTGTGGCGAATTCCTACTAAATAAATAAAATTCCATCAATCTAGGATTTTTTTAAAATAGAGTGCATAAAGAGCACTATTGGACATAAAAATACGGCACCAAAAAAAGAGAGTGAACAAAAAGATACGAACACAAAAAGAGGACATGTTCTCTTTAAAAGAGATGTAATGGACAGCCTACTGAAAATACAACTAAAGCGAAATTAAGATTTCATTTTATTTTTCGTAGTCACATATGCGATATTTTGGAAGAACGGTCGTAGAAATTTCAAAAGAATAAAACATCAAATAGCTATTCACTCAACTGGAATCTTTGACGATCAGTACGATCCAAAAACAGAAATATGATGCCAAAGGGCCTCACATTCCACCAATATTAGTGTGATAGCACCATACACTTTCGCCACGTCATTTACAACGTCATGATTATCTTCTAGACATCAATTTAAATTCTCCACAACTTCACAGCAACTTGTCTTTGACCATCGTACGGTCATTTCTTTGTCCTCCCATTCAAATCCAAGCATCAAACAAAAGCTGGAGCATCGACGAAAGAATTTTTTGGCAACTCCGCTTTATAGCTTTGTTTTTTCTTTTCATTTCCAAATTTAATGCAGAGACTTTGGCGACTACAGCAACACAGCCAAGAGGTTAATACTCTTTCCATTTTGGCCAACGTTTGCCACACAACCAGCACTAAGGCTGATTATTGGCGCTTGCTTAGGAACAGACACTGTTGATGGGATGGCCGGTTAGTCTTATGCTCAGTCTGGGAATTCTATTACTATTGTTTTGCTCAGCAATGTGGCTAGGAATTAGCGAGGTAATAGTAAATGCCCTGGAAATCTATACAACATCATCATCAACAGCACCACTACCACCACCATCAGCAACAACAAACAACAGTGGCAACAATAGAAACAGTCGACAGAGAAAAAAATACACATATAAGTAGCGACCGCATTTATATTCACAACAACTACAACAATAACAATATAAAAATATGTATATAAAAATAACAACAAACAAACACGACACCATTTGTCGATGGGACAGAGGGCGATGGGGGGATGAAACACTGCGGAGCAAAAGTGACGGTGGCAACAACATCGAGCACTACAGTGCAGGCAAATACAATCATATCACACACAGTGTCGGGTAAAAACGAACTCAGTAGCAACGATATTCGTATAGGTGTCTGAAGCGTTAACCTATGTCAAATTACACTAGTTTACAAAATAAATTTTTATCACGTACATTTGATGAGAGGTGACTTTTCCATTTTATGTGATTTCATCTGCTGAATTCGAAAAATGAAGGTTAATTTTTTTTGAACAGTTTTTGAGATATCCCGTTATTTGTACTTTTTTGTCCTTTTTTCACTAGACAAATCATATTTCGAGCTAGAAATGTCCGATTATATCGTTGTTGATACTTGAATGCAACGTATTGAGATGTCAAACAAATGTGTACAATTGGCTCTGTGATAAGTTGAGTAGGTCAAAATATATCGATGAAAATAGGGCGAATTTTAAAAAGTATAAAGCATTGAAAAACGTCTGGTTTCTCTTCATGTCCGTAAAGATGATACTTTAACGTATGAAATAGAATCGAAGAAGAAATGAAAACTAATGCAATCGTCTTTAATTTGGTTGACTTTTTGTAGTGTACTTTTTGTACACTACCAAGCAGAAACGCCTTCACAAGTAGGAAATGTTTTATTTTAGAGACGTTTGTTACTTGAAACATAGCATAATTCCTACTTGAAGTCGAGTCTGAATTTGGAAATTTAAGTTCTCGCACATGAAGAAAAAAAATTGAAAAAACTTTTGTTTCCTAGAATTAAGTGCGCAAAACTTCGAGTTGGAGACAATTTTTTTACGCTTCTAAAAAATCTCTAGACTTAAAATTTAATACGTCTAATGCCCCGGGATGGAGTAGACTGCTATGGGAAATATTTAAATCCAAAGCCATTGTTATGCAATTTCGCAAAAGTTCATTTATGTTTATTAGGCGAAGCATATGTATTAGAGCTATAGGAAAATTTGAGACGCGTTACAATTTTTTTCGACTTACCAGTGGCGATTTCGGATGGAAGTACGCTAGATCTAGCCATGATCTATTCTTGGGTTTGCGACAATGTTTGGCCAAATCGGGTGATATTAACACAAATCGGAACTATATATAAATATTGAATAAGATATGACTACAGTATGGGGAAACCATCATTGAAATTGTGTGTAAAATATGGGTACCCTGAAAAAAAGCTTGCCTGGTTACAAAGAGTTTGTCTTTACACTAACGATTTCGGTATTGATTCCGTGCCAAAGAAGCGGTCCTTTGTGATACCACAGTAATGTACTTCTCTCTTATCACTAAGTGCTGCCCGATTCTATTGTAAGTTCAATGACAAGGAAGTTTTTTTTTAATTCCGAGTCCGAACGGCGTTCCACATGGTAGTGAAACCACTTAGAAAAGAATACTCAGAAATGTCACCAGCATTACTGAGAGGGGAAAAACCAACCGCTGAAAAACTTTAAGTAGAAATTATTCTATGCTTCAAGTAAACAACGCCTTTAAAGTAAAGTGTTGACGAACCGTTCCTATTTTTGAATAATTTTTGGCATTGTTGTGAAGACGTAAAAAGACAAAAAATTGATTCATTTTAATGAATTTTTCTGAATTATTGAAGCCACGTTGACCTTAGTCAATGGGAGCTTAAATTAAATGTGGACTGATTTCAATCAAATTAGACACATTTAAACAGAATATTAAGATTACTCTCTGTGTAAAATATCAAGTCAATTGGAATAAAATATCGTCGAATCTTGTCGGGGGTAAAATGTATGTATTCTAGACATATTTTTCCTCATCGAACAAACAAATGTATGGGGGATAAATTGAAATCTTAACCGATTTGGACCCAATTCGGTACACTTATGTAGAATGTTATATCTGTCCACTGGGTTAAGTGAGTTGGGATAAAATCTATGAGTCTGGATCGAGCGCAAGGTATATATATCACCGCTATATCTAAATCTGAATATTGTCGTGAGGTCAAAGATATCATGTCTTTAAAAATACAAATGCAAATTTTGCTTACCATAGAAGACACATTTCTCTAATATAAAGTTTTTTTCCTTGTCCAAAAGTGATAAACTTTTCAATGGAGTCGCATTGTCCTTATAGTTAAGTGATTTGGGTATCATAACATGAAAGAAAAAATGTTTGGGCTAAGGTCAAGTTGACTTTAATAATTCAGAAAAGTTCTTTAAATTTAATGAAATTGTCTTTAAATTTGTTGTCTTTTTGCATCTTGACTACAAAGCAAAAAATCGTTCAAATATAGGACATGTTTTTCAAAACTTTATTTTAAAGACGTTTTTTACTTGAAACATAGCGTAATTTATACTAGAAGTCGAGTCTTAATTTGGAAAATAAAGTTGTCGTTAACTCGTTTTAAAGGACTTTGATAGCATATGAAGAAAAAAAGCTGAAAAAAACGAAAAATTAAAATTTGCTTCCTAGAAGCAAGGACACAAAACCCGATTTTAAAAGAGAATTGTGTCTTAAAAGTATCCTTACTTGTATTCTCCGCTTCTTTGGCTCGGAATCAATACCAACATTTTTAATGTAAAGACAAAATCTTTGGAATCGGGTATGCTTTTTTTCAGTGTAAGCCAAGAGCACTTGTTTTTGTAATGTCAATTCGTCACAATTTATGAATCAAGTTTTCAGAATAGCTTTTTAACTGCAAAATTACAATTTGTTAACAGTAAAATACAGAAGAAAAAATTAAGTTTTTAACATTAGGTTTAATTCGACAGTAAAAGGGTAAAAATACGAATTTTGCTTAGCATAGAAGACGCATTTCTCTGATATAAAGTTTTTCCTTGTCCAAAAGTCGATAAACTGTTCAATGAAGTCACATTTCTTCATAGTTATGTGATATGACTTACATGATAATGATGCAGTTATTATCGTAACTTATTCAAGTAGTCGGTAACAAATCTTCTTCTCTTTGAACGTAACACAAAAGAGATGTTCATGATCGGAAAGCCCTAATGCATATTGTCTACTCAATTTTGGTTGCTACTGTTTGAAGTATCTGTAACGCAGAAGTCGTAAGTAAAAGGGGAGGGAGTTAAAAAAATCAAAATAAAATGAAACGAAACGAAACGAAACGACGAAGCAACTTAACCTCATATTTATCCAACAAAATACTTGCACACGAAGAATGACTGACATAGATGTACCCAGTAGCAGAAATAAATTGTAGCAAACCTCTCGACTAGGCCTGCCCATAGTTTTTTTTAGTTAAACCTTATTAATCACACAGAAAACAATATCACCAAAAAATTTCATTAAAAAAAAGTTGATTGAAGTTCAAAAATGTTTCAATTAATAAATGAATTGATACAAATAACATTTGCATCAAGATAGAAGCATTAAGTTAATTAAGTCAAAAAAGTGAAATTTTTTAAATTTGTAAATAAAAATTTTTTTATTTAATTGAAACTGAAATTTCAATTAATTATACCCTAAACCACATAGTGGTCAGGGTATAATAAGTTTGATCGGCCAAAAAATGTGCCTACCAGAAATATTGATTTTAGACCCCATAAAATATATACCGATCGACTCAGAATCACCTCCTGAGTCGATCTAGCGCTTGGTGTCCGTCCGTCTGTCCATGTATTTGTTGTTCACAGGATTCTGTCCGTCCGTCCGTCTGTCCATGTATTTGTTGTTCACAGGATTCCGGTCGCAATTATTAACCGATTTTGATGAAATTTGGTACAGGGAGTTTTTTGGGCTCAAGGACGAACGCTATTGAATTTGGAAGAAATCGGATCAAATTTAGATATAGCTCCCATATATATGTATCGCCCGATTTTCCCAAATTTGGCCACAAAACCTTTATTTATCAACCGATCTTACTCAAAGTTGGCTAAATGTAGTCTTCTATAGCACTAACTATATGTGCAAAAAATCGTCGAAATCGGTTCAGATTTAGATATAGCTCCCATATATATGTATAGCCCGATTTTCCCAAATTTGGCCATAGAACCCTTATTTATTAACCGATCTTACTAAAAGTTGGCTAGATCCAGTCCTCTATAGTACTAACTATATGTGCAAAATTTCATCGAAATCGGTTCACATTTAGATATAGCTCCCATATATGTATCGCCCGATTTTGAAAAATTCGCCCTTATAACTTTATGTTTGACGATACAGGCCTCATTTCGTAACTGATCTTACTCAAATCTTGCACAAGGTAACCTTTTGTGGTATTAATCAAACCCGCAAAATATTATGCAAATTGGTTCAGATTTAGATATAGCTTCCATATATATGCATCGCTCGATTTTCCCAAATTTGGCCATAGTACTCTTATTTATTAACCAATGTTGCTCAAATTTCAAATTTTGATGTACTAGCCGATCGTACTTATACGTACTTGTAGCTCTTACATAAGAATATTGCTCGATTTTTACAAATTTGTATTTATTACCCACACTAATTTAACGATTTTCTCTTTTTTAATAATGGGCTCAATATTTGTGGCATACTAACTCCGTAGGCGCAATATCAACACAGCCAGTACGGGAAATTCCCTATATGTAGGGGTTTTCTAATATTTAGCGTCTTGTAGGGACCTAGGACCACAATGTAGGGACATTTTCACTCAACAAAATTTGTAATAATTTTTACATTTTGGTGGCTCTATAGGAGGAAATTAGAAGCCGGCAAGGCTTGATCTTTAACAATGTGTGGTAAACTTTATTCCTGTAGAAAATTTTGTCAACATTTTATTTCTATAGAAATTTTTTTCAAAATATTATTTCTATACAAAATTTTCTCTAAATTTTATTTCTGTGGAATTTTTTCCCAAAATTTTATTTCTATAGAATTTATTGTCAAAATTTTATTTCTATAGAAAAATTTCTCACAAAAATTTGTTTATAGAAACTTTTCCAAAATTTTATTTTTATAGAGATTTAACAAAAAAGATTACTAACTTGGGTAGAATTCTACCAACTGTGGCAACCGTGGTGGTAATACAAATTTATATTCTAAGTTATATACGTTGCATATTCATGTTTTAAGATTATAAAGTACTTAGAACCATTTTTGTTTTGTAAAATTTTTTAAATCTAACGAAAAATATAGTAGGGAAAATTGTTTGGGAACGTATGGGAAAGTAGGGAACTTTTTTCGTCCTTGTAGGGTAAACCGAACATTTTCCCTGGCAACATTTACTATGAGCTATAGTCAGATTGACACAAAGCACCCATAGACATGTACCCCTTAATTTTCTTAAATATGTAACTGCGGTTTATCTCCCAGACCTACATGTTACCCCACAAATGCTTATGATTACTAATTCTGTAATGGTGGTTTAGGGTATGATATAGTCGGCCCCGCCCGACTTTCTACTTTACTTACTTGTTTTTTAATTGAAATTTCAATTAAATTTTTTTTTTGATAAATGAAATGGTTTAGTCTATATAAAATATTAATTTGCCTCAGTGCCGAAATGACTTTATACACGGACGAAAAAGACTGTTTTTCATATGTTTGGGTATGAACATTATATGTTTGGAACTCAAATTTTTAAACACAATATTTTTGAGTGCAAACATATAATGTTCATAAACTAGCATAATATGTTTGGGACATATATGTTAATATGTTAGAACATATTATGTTTGGGACATAAAATGTTTGTAAATATAATATGCTTCGATGCAAACATATATTAATTTAGAAATAGCCCATAAACATATATGTGTTTACAAAGAGAGACAAAGTGTATGCTGGAAGTAAAATAATGAAAGTAACCAATTGGCGCATTACAAATATATATACACAAAGAAAATTTCATTAAATATACTATGTGTGAATATAAACAAGTATAAATTTACATATTATGAGTAAAAATATATATGTTGTGATATAAGACTTCGCCAAAAATTGTATATGCTTAAGTAAAATATTAAAATGAGTATTCGGAGAGAAAATTCATTCGGAACCAAGATAAAATATATTTGAAAAAAAGAGCATGAGTTTTGTTTATCATTTTCGCATTGCGGGCACAATTTTTTTGTTTCGTCAAAACAAATCGGAACGTAGGACGAGTAAGTCAAAATATTCAATCAAAGGTAATTAAAGGGATCTTCATAAAAACTAACGAAAGGGCACTATACACTGAACAAAAAGCATGTCCGGTTCCGAAGATTGTGTCTCCACTTTAACAATTTTGATATTGATTCCGAACCAAAGAAGCGGAGAAGTAAGGATGCTTTTAAGACACAATTCTCTTTTAAATGGGGTTTTGTGTACTTGACTCTACGAAGCACATTTCAATTTTTCGCTTTTTCACCTTTTTTTCATATGCTATAAAATGTCCGTTAAAAACAAGACTTCCAGTAGAAATTATGCTATCTATAAAAACAAAGATTAGTTCCTCTTTAGTAATGAGTAGTCCAAGAGGAGTTGACGGATTTTTTCGAAAATAAAAGTGGGCATTGAGTTCGAGTTTCGCCGCTAAAATTATTTCTCATTTTAGCGGCAAAACCAGAATAACATTACAACTTTTTCCGGTAAATTGTAAAAATTTATAACATGGTGGGGAAAGATCCAAAGCAACAATTGAAGAAGTTTATTTTCTTTAAAAGAAATTATTAACGAAAAGTAAAAGGGTAAACATGGCCATTTTAACGCGATAATACCAATTTATACCGGCCTTAAGAATTAAATTAAGTACAAAATTATTCGTTAATAAAAATTCATATTTATTTGTATTTCTAAATTAATGGTGTTACATGCCAGTAAGCAATTGTTCACACCAAAATAAATTTATGTGCTGTTTTAAAATTACTGTTTAGAATTTAAATACAATGTGCTTTTGAATGGTTATCGTTAACCTTAGGATTCGATGGAAAAATATTTATATATACTCGACTTCACGTTCTTCTTTTGTAAGAGTTTTTGAATTTCTTCGAAAATTTTAAACTTGTATACAAAAACCTTTATTTGTTACACAATTTTTATTGTTGCAATAAAAAAATAATATTTGATTTGAACTCAGTCCATTTCGTTTATATCAAGCACTTTTCTTTTCTGACTTTAAGTCTTTTATAAAACACACTTTACAATTTCGTAGTAAAAGTTTAATATAATAGTATGTAATGCTCAACACCTTTTCGGGAACTTCCGAACGTATCTGGAATATATGTTAAAAAATATATTTAAAAAAAATGGTGTTGGTCGAAGCAGGGATCGAACCCAGGTCCCCTGTCACACAAGGCGGACGACCAACCACTGCTCCACGCTGCCAACAAATGTATGTTTAACAATGTTATGTTGTTAAACAATGTTATGTTTGCATCGGCTCGTGGGCGCCGCAAGCTATGCTATATAAATATAACATATAACGACAAATATCTCTTGATGACCATAACAGCTACGTAGGCCAGTGGTTAGTGTGCTGGCTTACAAACTGTGTGGTCCGCTGTTCGAATCCCCGTCCGGCAAAAGGTAAAATTAAAAAAAAAATATAAAATATAATAATTTCTTCTAAAATGTTTGTATTACAGAAAAAGGTGCTAAAAACTCGTGGAAGTGAGAAAAATGTGAGGGAATATACAATTAGGCAGAAAAAAAATTTGAGCACAATCTTCTTTGGGAGAAAATTCTTCTAAGTATATAATATTTTTGGGTTCAAAATGTTTCCAAACATATTATATGTTCACATAAGGACATATAGTTTTTTGGAAGACAACATTATTGAATTTGGATGGAAAAATACAAAATGCTTGGAACTTAGACTACCCAAACATATTATAATGTTTAGACCAATATGCTTTCAAACATATTATATATTGGAAGAAATCAAACATATAAATGTTTGGGCAATACCCAAAAATTGATATGCTTGAAGCAAAATATGTTTGGGAGTATCTGTTACAGAAGCGATTTTTTTTTTGAGGGTGTAGAGGCTATTTGACAACTAATCTAATTTATATCTAAAGCTGAGTACTATGTTCAGTTTTCAAGCTGAAAACAGTTTGTTTTCATGGTTACCTTTTTTAATTAATTAATTTAGAAATATAACATTATTTGCAATCAATTCCTTGGATCTTTTCCATCCATTATTTGGCAAGTCTTGATCAAAATAAAGGGTGATTCTTTTGAGGTTAGGATTTTCATGCATTAGTATTTGACAGATCACGTGGGATTTCAGACATGGTGTCAAAGAGAAAGATGCTCAGTATGCTTTGACATTTCATCATGAATAGACTTACTAACGAGCAACGCTTGCAAATCATTGAATTTTATTACCAAAATCAGTGTTCGGTTCGAAATGTGTTTCGCGCTTTACGTCCGATTTATGGTCTACATAATCGACCAAGTGAGCAAACAATTAATGCGATTGTGACCAAGTTTCGCACTCAGTTTACTTTATTGGACATTAAACCAACCACACGAATGCGTACAGTGCGTACAGAAGAGAATATTGCGTCTGTTTCTGAGAGTGTTGCTGAAGACCGTGAAATGTCGATTCGTCGCCGTTCGCAGCAATTGGGTTTGTGTTATTCGACCACATGGAAGATTTTACGCAAAGATCTTGGTGTAAAACCGTATAAAATACAGCTCGTGCAAGAACTGAAGCCGAACGATCTGCCACAACGTCGAATTTTCAGTGAATGGGCCCTAGAAAAGTTGGCAGAAAATCCGCTTTTTTATCGACAAATTTTGTTCAGCGATGAGGCTCATTTCTGGTTGAATGGCTACGTAAATAAGCAAAATTGCCGCATTTGGAGTGAAGAGCAACCAGAAGCCGTTCAAGAACTGCCCATGCATCCCGAAAAATGCACTGTTTGGTGTGGTTTGTACGCTGGTGGAATCATTGGACCGTATTTTTTCAAAGATGCTGTTGGACGCAACGTTACGGTGAATGGCGATCGCTATCGTTCGATGCTAACAAACTTTTTGTTGCCAAAAATGGAAGAACTGAACTTGGTTGACATGTGGTTTCAACAAGATGGCGCTACATGCCACACAGCTCGCGATTCTATGGCCATTTTGAGGGAAAACTTCGGAGAACAATTCATCTCAAGAAATGGACCGGTAAGTTGGCCACCAAGATCATGCGATTTGACGCCTTTAGACTAGTTTTTGTGGGGCTACGTCAAGTCTAAAGTCTACAGAAATAAGCCAGCAACTATTCCAGCTTTGGAAGACAACATTTCCGAAGAAATTCGGGCTATTCCGGCCGAAATGCTCGAAAAAGTTGCCCAAAATTGGACTTTCCGAATGGACCCCCTAAGACGCAGCCGCGGTCAACATTTAAATGAAATTATCTTCAAAAAGTAAATGTCATGGACCAATCTAACGTTTCAAATAAAGAACCGATGAGATTTTGCAAATTTTATGCGTTTTTTTTTTTTAAAAAGTTATCAAGCTCTTAACAAATCACCCTTTATAATCTTCTTTATAAATATAATTGTACTTTTTATTTTGTGTTTTGGTGAAAAACCCGAACATAGTACTCACCTTAAGTTAAAAATCACAAATTGATTCATTGATTAATTTCATATTTATGTTAAAAGTATTTAAACGTTGTTCAACAAAAATGTCTTTAGATTAACCTTAAAAATTGATAAACATTGATCACTTTTGAAATTAGGTGGTAAAAGGTTATACTCTGTACACTGCACACTGGGCCAAATGACGAAATCTCACGCATAAAATCAATTTTGAAATTAAAAATTTCATAATACAAATAAGTTGGCAACACAAAAACAAATCCAAAGTAGTAAAACAATATGGCAACCCGGTTGGCTGTTTCAGGCCGTCGAAGTGGCAAGTCTTGGTTGTTGAATTTTTTCTTGAATTTACGGTTAAGCAATGTGCTGTAGAAGTTGTGCTCGTAAAAAGAAAGTTTTAAAGCTATTCACTTAATTTAAAATGGAAAATTCAACTCAAGGTATTATTACTAGTAAAAATTAAAAAAGATTGGAAGTATTGTTTTTTGTTATTTAAAATACGTGTGATAAAAAACATAGTTTTTCTATGCTAAATTTAATGTGTGTACTATATTGTGTGGAGTAGAACTTACTATATTGGAACGTATTGGAAGAGATCTATATTGCGTCAGAAAGGTTGTGATGTTGTCTTTCTTGTAAACATAAATTTGTCTGCTTCTACGTGCTAATGAAGGTACCCCATTACAATTACAGTTTGCTTTACAATAAAAAACGCAGAAATTTTTAAATATTGGTTAGAAAATAACCAAAGTCCCAGTGCTGTATATTTAATTATCTGCAGAAAAATTATAAATGGCGATGATGGCGACGATGGCATGGAAGACATAAAGAAAAAAGGGAACAACTTGTGCGCGGAAATTAAAAAAGTCGAACACACAAAAAAGATGTGAAGAAAGAATGAAAAAAATTGAAATGAAGTGGCTCTCTCAAAGTACAATGTTTCAATCGCCAAAGCGTTTAGGGTTGAGGGGTCGCCCGCGAGCGAACCACAACGAGGGGAAAGCACGTGCGAAATGCAAGTTGGCCTTAGAAATTGTATTTACTCAAAATAATGATAGCAAGGTTCGGGTGCATGCAGCGGCAATCGCAGCAAAAACTGTGCGTGAAAACGATTTACGATTTATGTTGAAAAAAGCATTGGAATAACCCGATCGCCCAGGAAAACTTCGTAAATTAATAACATCGGAGCCGAACCTTCCCTTACCTCTATCGGCTGAGGAAGCATTATTTTTTTTGCTTGAAAATATCATAACAAAACAACAATATCAAAGTATGAGAGAAATGACCAAATCTTGAAACTGTAATATATAACCTAGCTATAACACACTGAGGGAATATAATTTAAAATGCCGTCCGGAGGGTCTTATTGTAAGTGATTCGTCGGCACAGGTTCCTTTACAAAATTCACTAAATCATACGGCTTCGCGTATTCTTTTGTATCAAGAATGATGTGATCGACGTGATATTGATACTTAGTTTTGGGTTTGACGGTTCTACTGGTCAAAGTATATATAAGCAAGGATGTAGTGGATTACCTCCAGTTTCGGATAATTCTCTGTTTGTAACTTCAATAATACCACTACATATTCAAACTTCTAATAATCAATTAGTATAGCAGAACCCAAGCCCACAATCTACACGGTTTTGCCGTGTAGATTAAGGAGTCGAAGGAGCACATCTTAAAAGAAAACGCCTCTCTGGATACAGAAATGTCAAACTTAGAAGATATGGAGTACTCTGTAGCTGGTAGAAATATATCTGTTAAATATAAACGTATAATTTGTATAACTTGTAATATGTGGTGGAAATCCCTAGGTATTTTCTTCAGTGTCTGATTTAAGTTCCAAAGTATTTAGACCAAAAGCTGAAAATCTTGTGTATGGCATTAGCCCACTACATGCGTGGATACGATACTTAGAATTTATTCTACATTTGTCATATAAATTACCCTTTAAAATATGGCAAATTAGACAAAAAATGAAAAGGTATTATTAGAAGCCAGGAAAAAATATCCAGAAAAATATGTGGGAAATGATGAACCTTATCGTCGATATGCCAATAAGCAGTGGATCTGGTAATATAAATAATGAGAATACGGCCCGAAAAGCTCTCCAGCTCTATTTTCATCGGCAACCGACATAAATGTTTATTTTTTGGAAAAACTGCACATAATCCTTATCACAATTTCATGTGAATTTGAAATTGACGAAGATAAGTTGGAAAGGTTCTGCTCTGATACTGCTAAAATATATTTTGAGAATTGAAGGTAGTATCCTATGTCCGCAACCCTACATAAAATTCTTGCGCATTCATCCCAGATACAAAAAGTAGCAATTGTACCTTTGGGATGCGCTGGATGGAATGCATCGGAAGCAAAAAATAAGCTATATAAAAACGATAGACTTCATCATGCACGGAAAGATACGAGACGCCATAATATTGCTGATGTTTTCAATCGTGCAATGGACTCATCAGAACCTTATATGTCCAGTAACCTGCAAAATAAACGCAAGTTCCAGAAAAGCCGTTTGGCGTTACCGAAAGAAATCATTTCCTTATTGAAAACCCCTGCAATTAATCAAGAAATTTGTACCTCGAACTCCGGCAGTCACTAAATCTAAGATTTAAATGTAGTAAAAAATAAATAAATTTAGTATTACAACCAACGGAATTAACCCCTAATCCTATTCGTAGTTTTGCCTGTTTTCAGTTTGAATTGAATTGAAATTTAGTACAATGTCATAACACTTCATGACATTGTCATCATCATGACATTCATACATTCTAGGTACCACTGAACGCTTTTTCCAAAAAGGACAATAATAGTGGTGAAAACGAATACAATCCTTTTCAACATAGTCTTGTCAGAAATAAAGGTAATCGAAAATGTTACCTAAAATGCGAATATAAGAGATTCATTTAACTAGGGGGAACTATTGTTGTCCCACTAAAATCGATAAAATCCTCCATTCTAAGGTCGCGAAAACGTTCAAGTAACCATTTACATCAGTTCTTATCGAGATTTTGTCAATATTACAAAATATTCAGTTTTCAATATTACAAAATATTCTTATATATTAATTTCGTATACAGTATAAGGGGTTATCAAGTGGGCGTGGCAGTGGGCGGATCAGCCAAACATTTTTATCGTATTCTATTCTCATCTGCAGTGATACATGTGCAAACTTTCAGAGCTCTAGGTGCTACCGTTGATTTTATGCGTCAAAACCCTGTCATTTGGCCCACAATACACTGTTAGAATATGTTTTTCATATGTTCCGATATAACATAGACAAAATGTGTTTCGGGCACAATTTTTAAACACAACATATTTAAGTGTAACCATGCAATGTTCCTAAAATATGTTTTTCATATGTTCCGATATAGACAAAATGTGTTTCGGGCACAATTTTTAAACACAATATATTTAAGTGCAACCATGTAATATTCCTAAACTAGCACTAAATGTTTGGGACACATATATTAATATGATAGAATATATTATGTTTGGGGCATGAATGTTTCATAAAAATAATATAATAATAATAAATAATAATATGCGTGAATGTAAACATATATAAATTTACAAATTTCGAGTAAACATATATATGTTGTGATACTTTATTCAGAGAGCGACAGAGAGAGAGAGAGAGTTAGTATAGAGAAAGAAATAGAGATGGAAACCGGGAGGGTTGAATAAAAAGATATCAACATAACACAGCGAGAGAATGAAATGAAAGCAATTTCTGTGAAACCGCTTGTATGTTGTTTCGGAAAACTGTTTTATAATATGGCCAAAAATTTGGTATGCTTAAGTCTAAATATTATTTAATTTGAATAGTAGATTGAGTATTCGGAATAAAGAGAATAGACATTCGGAACCAAGAAAATAGACATTTGAAAAAAAAAACAGCATATTTGTATTACAGAAAAAGATGCGAAGAACTCAAAAATTTCGTGGAAGTTAAAAATATGTGAGGGAATGAACACAATCTTCTTTGGGGAATTCTTCCAAGCATATACTATTTTTGGACTCAAAATGCTTCCAAACATATAATATGCTCACATAAAACAAACATATTAATGTTTCGGCGGTATCCAATAATATATGTGCTTCCTGCAAAATATGTTTGGAACATATGTTAGAGAAGCGATTTTTTTTGAGGGTGTATTAGTGTAATGTTTCAATGCATTATAAACAGAATGATAAAGATTGTACGATTTTTTACACAAGGAGAAGCAGGGATTCAGTGTGCCCTTTGTAGGAGAAATATTTTACAAAATTGTCAAATTTCTTCAAATCACCAGGTTCCAACTCAATAATTTAGATACAAATTCCTAATACTAGCAAAACTTGTCTTGCTACGTTTTCATTCTTACATATATCAATGTATCCCAAACATATTCTGCTTCAAGCAAATATATTTTAGAAAAGGAGATGTCCCAAATATAATATGTTCTAACATATTTGTATATATGTCACAAACATGTCATACTAGTTTATGAACATTATATGCTTGAACTTAAAAATAATGTGCAAAAAATGTGTATTCCAAAAGTATAATTTTTACACCTAGACACACCCTAAAAAATCGCTTCTGTAACATATACTCCCAAACACATTCTGCGTTAAAAATACCGCATGAGCTACTAACCAATGAGCATATACGATTTCTTATGTCCTAATTGGGAATAGTAGTAGATCTAAGCATAAGCGTAGGAAGGCCTCTTGGGAGGGGGCTTAGACCCCCCAGAAAAATTTTAGCCCCCCCCCCAGAATTTGAAAACCTATTTACGATTTTACATTTTTATAAAAATTAAACAAGTATATACTCGTACAACGCACAAAGTTTCACTAAAGACTTTCATGCACAATCGAATTACTTGGGTTGTGGTAGAAGTCTGATATTTATGAAATAAAGCTGTGGTTGAACTTATGATTTAGTTGAATAAAAATAGTAATTGATATTAAAACTATTCTTTCATAAATGAATATCTTAATAATGCTGCAAAAAAGCGTCGCCAAAAAAGAAGTGAAAATGTTCTTTTTGGGTCTGGAAGTGGTACAAAATTGGCGGAGAAGCGATGAATGTAATATGAACTTGTCATAGAACGAATGTCCACCGTTTCAACAACCGTTGCAATGAATTTGCATCACTTCTTAATGTGTGATCCGAATTCAGTGTTTTGAATGTGAATTAAAAATTTTGTGATATTTTCCCAAATAAATAATTTTTATACTTTTTTATGATTTTTAATGCATTTTAACGCTTGTTTGAAACGTTTTTTCAAATATTATCGATTCAAATATTATGGATTTAGCATTTTTGTGGCAAAATTTGAATAATTTGTACCATTTTATTTATTCTTACTCTTTTTTTAAACTATTTGAAAAAAAAATACGCATTAAAATATAGAAAAATGAAGTAAAAAAACTTCCTGTGTAGTTAAAATAGTTAACTTCTTTGTGAGGACATTTTTGGAAGTGCTTTTAAAGTTGTGCCTGTAGAACAACTCACAATTTTTTGCTGGGAAAAGTGTGGAACTACCCTACGGGAAATGGATCAACCACAGAACTGGTACAGGACTAGTCCCAGGTGTGTATGGATCAGTCCCAGTTCTGATCAAAACGTATGGAAGGGACCGTCCACTTTAACATGGGTTTATCATTGACGGAGTAAATTTACATTTTAGGACGCGACTTGGACTCATCCCAAAGGACACGTCCTGGGACAATTTAGCAGGAGCAACCCATAAACAGGTCCTCAGGAACCAGTCTCGGACAAACTCTTAGAAATCTCTTTCAATTTGGGCTCCTAATCGAACCCGAAATGAAAAAAAAAACTTTTGAAATATGTCGAACAAAAGGTTATTCTGATAATTTTATTTCACTAAAAGTGAAAATTGCAACTAACTGGAGCACAGGTACCAGTTCTGTGATAGGTCCGTCAGTGGCAATTTGCACCAATTTCCCGTAGGGTACTTTTAGTTGCTTTATTATAAATTGATTGTCGAGTTATTTTGATGTCTATTTTTTATTCAATTTTATGAAATAAAACATTAGTTGAACCTATAAGTTCAGTCTATAAAGTTTTAGCTAGGGGGGCTATAGCCCCCCCTAGGAAAATTGTCTAGCTACGCTAATGGATCTAAGAGGGGTACTAATGTATTACTGATTCAGAAGCAACATTCAAATGTTGAATAGTTTAGGAATCTAAGGCCTCGTGTCATTCCTAATGTTGGAAGGCATAACGAAATTTTCCACTGGGATAATAGGAACAATCACATAAGCGAACACATACATTTTACCCACTTGCTTACGTACTCGTGTTTGGTGAGGTTGGTTTTTACGGTGTTGCCCCGTTTCATACAATTCACAATTTTCGAGTGTTGGTTTGTGTGTACGGTGCGGTGTGGTGGTGGTACTCAATTGTGTTGTTGTAAGTGAACTCATGAGAATTTTTTGCATCGCTTTAAGACAAAATAATGTGAAAGAAAAAAATCAAAACAAACGCCAGCAAAAAACCAAAAAAATATATAACAAACAAAACCCGAAAACAGCAAAAGCTGCAGCGACATAGCAGCAGCGGCAGTTGGCAGCACCACCACAGGAAAAAACAATATTAAAACGATAATGATGACGACAAAAGCAGCAAAAAAAAACGACAACTGCGACGAACTTACGACACCATACTCTCAGCTTTATTCACATCTCTTGAAAATAAAATCATTCGTACATACGTGAATTTGGATGTTCATATTAAGATACATACATACTCGTACCCACATATATTCATACGCATCCATGTCCATTTGTGCGGATGTAGAGTCGCCGTCGTCGTCATCGTTGTTGAATGTTTGCCTCTTTGTTCGGTTTGTTATGTTACTCACAAAATCGAACCACAACCTATCGTACAGACAAAGCAGGCACATACAAATACAGCTAGCTACTCACAGCTTCGACGGTCGGACATACACTCTGTTGTCAGTTAGGCATTCAGTCAGTCGCACATACCAACTGAAAAACAGAAAGAACATAAACAGAGGAACAAAAAAACATAACAAAATAATTTCAATAAAATTTTATTACAACCGACCGACACGACTGCACTCCACCTCACCGCACCCGCCATTCCGATATACCCAAAGCAACCCGCCACCAAATCAAACATCAACAAACACACGTAACCATTAACGTCGACAGCAACATCATTACTCGGTGGCATAGCATACCATGCTCTCTCTCGTTCTCTCTGTGGCGCATTTACAATCTTACATCGGCCTGGCAGGCTGGGCCCACTCACCACTCTGCCTTGTCTTCCTGTGGTGGGGGCAAAGTGTGCGAAACTGAAAAATATAATAACGCATTAGGCTATTAAAGCTGGTTCAGAAAGCCAGGGCACGATGATCCCAAAGCGAATTTGAGGCTGTCGTCACTTTCCAAGTAGCACATGAAACCAGAACATTTTTCGCACAAGTTGACGGAAGGGTCAGAGGAAATCCACTTGATTATTTTTAAGTTTGTGGATACGGATTATAACATAGGCGTAAAACAGGTTTAGAACAAGCAACACAAATCAATAATGAGGGTTATGAATTCGATCCCAAAAGTGACAGATTTCACCACTTTCTTGAGGAGTTTGTCTCGCTACAAAGCCATTAGCAAACGCTATGTACACTTAAGCTTTTAACAAATCGACCTTCGCAAAGGTCAATATTATTTTATTTATTTGTTTTGTATTGTTTTTTTATGTTTTATTTTATTTTATTCCTTTCAAGTCCTAAAATCGCCGTATACCCTTATAAATTGATCATTCGTCCCGAATAAAATGGTTATGGTTTGGATGATTTGTCATGGTTTCAATACCAGTTTCGACCGAACGCCATAACGATTTTTAGTGGTGGATTATCCCCTACCAGTAATGCTGGGATAATCATTTCAAAATTTCTCTAAATGGTTTTAAAATTTCTCTAAATGGTTTCACGTAATGAGAAACGCCGTTCGGAATCGGCTATAAAAGGAGGTCCCTTGTAACTTAACCTAATTAAAGATATAAAACTCGAAGACGGCTTTTTATAATCTTTAATTTCGAATAATCGACTTTTAATATTTTTGCAAATCTACTCAAATCGTCATTTAAAAAATGGGAAAGTCGAGAAGTCAATTGTTTAATTCTATTTATGATCACTAATCTTAAAATGGCTTTGGCATAAAGCTGTGGTGGTTGTTTTTGATTAAAACTAGTTTTTGTTGTTAAAAATTAATTTTTCAAATCAAGTTTCCTTTGGCGTCAAGAGGCCGATTAACCGAAGCCGAAGCTTTTTGAATAATTTATTTCATATTGAATTGTCCAAGTGTTGAATTTGTCTCAGTCAAAACACCCAGGACAAATAAAACGTAAAAACAAGTAAGTAAAGTCTAAAGTCGGGCATTGCCAACTATATTATACCCTTCACCAACTCCTTCATGAAGGTTTATATTCCCATATACAAATATTTATATCTTAACCGATTTGGAGACAATTTTTGGTACTTCTACAAAATCTCTAGAATTAAAATTTAAATCGGCTAATGCCCTGGGATGAAGCACAATGTTACTAAAAAATATGGGAAACATTTAAATCTGAACCAAATTTGAGGCAACTTCGCAAAAACGTATTTATGATTTATCGATCGATAGATGTGTGTTAAATTTGAGTCATTTTTTTTTGTTTGTTTTTGAGTTTTCGACTTAGCAGTGGCGATTTAATGAGGGAAATATGGGTATTTTGGCCATTTTTGCCTAAATCGGAAAAACATATATATGGAAGCAATATCACATGCATAGTTACTATGTTAATTCTACTCCCTGAGCAAATTTTCACGTAAATTGGATTACATTTTTGACCTCTGTGGTCATATGGCGGAAAATCGGGCGAAAGATATATATGGGAGCTATATCAGAATCTGAGCCGATTTCAACCAAAATTAGCACGCATATCCAGAACCTTAATTCTACTCTCTGTGCAAAGTTTCAACTAAATCGGGGTAAATCTTTGGTCTCTGTGGATATGAGTCTAAATCGGTCGAAAGATATATTCGAAATCTATATGTAAATTTGAAGCGATTTCGATAAAATTTACCACATTTGACTACACCACTAATTATATTCCTAGTGCAACATTTCAAGCAACTTAGAGTAAAACTCTGGCTTTTGGGGCCATATAAGTCTATATCGGGCGAAAGATATATATGGGAGCTATATCTAAATCTGAACCGATTTGGATATTTTGCATATTTTACGAGAGCCTCCAAATATTCGGCCTTGAGAAATTTTAAGAAAATTCCTTGATAAATACGTCAATTATGACTAGATCGGTGATAAATATATATGGCAGCTATATCTAAATCCAGCGTTGCCAGAATTGTTTCACCAAAAACCGCTAGATTTGCCCAAAAAAATAGCTAAAAAAAGCTAAAAAATGCTAAAAAATAGCTAGAAAAAAAGCTAAATTTTTTTGTATCAAAAGTCACATTTTTGATTGAAATTTAACAAACTTAAAGGCTTTATTTCACTTACAATGCATATTATTTTCATTTTAATTCCACTTCTGTGAGACTGTAACAATATCTAAGGCATTTAGCTCTGTTTGCGTATTCGAAACATTTTGATTACTATCACAATTTTTTTACTGGAAGTCCTTCGTTTTGTGGGAGATACCTTCCCAACACCTCTATTTTATTTACTTGCTATTTTAAAATATTAAATGATCTAAGCATGCTTTGGATTTGGTAAAAAAATGATTTGTCATTTTTTTAAATAAAATTTTAGTTTGGTTTTGAAATTGTGAAAAAATTCGAAATACATTACTTTTATTTAAATTGTAGAAAATACCTATAGTTTACATGAGCTATCAAAGTACTTTAAAAAGGTGCTAACGCCAACTTAAATTTCCAAATTCAGACTCGACTTCAAGTAGAAATTATTGTATATATACGTTTTTAAAATAAAGTGTTGAAAAACATCTTCTATTTTTGAACGCTATTTTGATTTGTGGTTAAGATGCAAAAACTCATCACATTAATTCTTCCTTCTTTCATGAAAACATACCCATTTTTAAGTTGAATCACTTAATTATAAGGACAAAACGACTTTATCGTCTTTTGGACAAGGAAAACAGTTTATATAAAAGAAATTCACAAATGCTATTATAACCAAAATTCGCGTTCGTATTTTAAGGAGACGACAATATTTTTTCAGTGCACAAAGCTATTCACATATACTATTTTAATTTAGTAATATCGTAATAACTTTAGAATATTATAATAACATAAAAAGGATAAACGAGTCAAATGATAATATTCCCAATAATTTACTGACAGTTTATCTAACAAATTTGTATGGTAATAGTAGATTTACAGTTTACGATAACTTTTATGTATATAATGAAAAAACTTTACAAGGCTGGACTCATTATTAATGTTTCAACTGAGCTTTGAAATATGTGGAAACCCTTATACTTGCAGCAAGGCTTATATAAAAACGCCGATTTATCCATATTTCAATAGAAACAAGTCGAAAAAAAGCCAAAAATAGCTAAAAGTGTCATGAAAAAAAGCCAGAAAAAAAGCTAAAAGCTAAATGCATTTTTTTCCCGCTAAACGTCTTCAAAAAAAGCCAAATCTAGCGGGAAAAAAGCTAAATTGGCAACGCTGTCTAAATCTGAACCGATTTTTTTCAAAGTTAATAGCGATTGTCTTTGAGCCAAAGTAAAACTCTGTGCCAAACTTGAGAACGATCGGACTTAAACTGCGAGCTGTACTTTGCACACAAAATTGCATATACAGACAGACGGACGGATAGACAGACAGACAGACGGACATCGCTAATCGACTCAGAATTCAATTCTAAGACGATCGGTATACTAAACGATGGGTCTCAGACTTTTCCTTCTTGGCGTTACATACAAATGCACAAACTTATTATACCCTGTACCACAGTGTGGTGAAAATTATAAAATTTTAAATTTTTTATGATTTTTCATGCAACTCGCAAGTTTTCTAGAATGGATTTAACATTTTTTCGGCAAAATTTGAATAATTTTTTTTTTCATTTTATTAATTCTTAATATGTTTTTAACCTATTTGAAACAAAAAAAAATTTAATTTCCCATTAAAAATATGAAAAAAGAAAGTTATAAAAAACTGCCTCAAATAAACTCCCTGTGCAGTTAAAATATAGAACATCTTTGGGAGAACATTTTTGGAAGTGCTTTTAAAGTTTTGCCTTTAGAAGAACTTCCAAATTTTTTGCTGGGTGAGTAACGGCTATGGTAAATAAAAAACTGAAGCTTTTTAGAAAAAAGTATGAAATTCTCCAAAAATCTCCATTACCTGATAGTACAATTAAAATTTTTTTTTTACAAAAAACAATCGAATCACTTGATACACATAAAACTATTGAATGTATTATACGAAAGTAATCCGAATAATAACACAAATATAACGCACTGAATATTACACTTGTTTATCAAATCAAATATAATGTCTCTGGATGCAAACATATTTTTGTTTTGAATCGCCAGATAGAGAACAGATCAAAATTGATAAAGATGACGACGAACGAATTCAACATAACATAATGAGAACATGAAATGAGGACAAATTATGTTCTACGTGCACTGAACAAAATATTATCGTGAGGTCAAAGATTTCATGTCTTTAAAATACGAATACAAATTTTGCTTAGCATAGAAGACGCATTTCTCTAAAATAAAGTTATTTTACTTGTCCAAAAGTCGATAAACTTTTCAATGAAGTCGTATTGTCCTTATAATTAAGTGATTTGACTTAAAAATGGGTATCTTAACATGAAAGAAAAAATTTATAGGCTAAGGTCAACTTGACTTTAATAATTCAGAAAAATTCTTTAAATTTAATGAAATTGTCTTTAAATTTGTTGTCTTTTTGCATCTTGACTACAAAGCAAAAAATCGTTCAAATATAGGACATGTTTTTCAAAACTTTATTTTAAAGACATTTTTTACTTGAAACATAGAATAATTCCTACTGAAAGTCGAGTCTTAATTTGGAAAATAAAGTTGCCGTTAACTCGTTTTTAAAGGTCTTTGATAGCATATGAAGAAAAAAAGCTGAGAAAGCGAACAATTAAAATTTGCTTCCTAGAAGCAAGTACACAAAACCTAAATTTAAAAGAGAATTGTGTCTTAAAAGTATCCTTACTTGTATTCTCCGCTTCTTTGGCTCGGAATCAATACCAAATTTTTTAAAGTAAAGACAAAATCTTTGGAACCGAGTATGTTTTTTTTTTTCAGTGTGAGAGACATATTTTGTTGTCAATAAATATGCTTGCATTCATGTTGGTAGGTGTCTGGCACATGAACGAAGAACCCCAAAAATTTGAAATGTTTAAGTCTAAACATAATAATAATAGCGGAGAATTCTACATATTTCTGAACAAATTTATTTAAACAAGGAAGTAATTAACTATTTGGGGCCTTTCCACAGTACGAAAAATTTTTTGTTTGAACATATTCTGATAATATATATGCTTAAAACTGAATATGATTGGGAGTACACGCAAAAAACTAATTCTTTCCTCCCAAACGAAATTTTAGACAAACAAAGTTCGTTTCTCATTTGCTTTTCGTTGAAAGGAAGTGTATTTGGAAGAAAATTATATATTTTTTTTTTTTTTGTGATAAACGTTTATTCTTTTCCGGGATGTAAAAACAATTTCATAAAGACTAACTCAAAAAAATTTTTTTCTGGCTAATTGCATTTTCCCTCACATCTTTCCCACTTCCACGAAGTTTTTTAGTTCTTAGCACCTTTTTCTGTAATACAAACAATGTAGAAGAAATTATACGATTTTATAAATTTTTAAAATTTTTTTTACCTTTCGCCTGGACGGAGAATCGAACCGCGGACCATGCAATTTGTAAGCCAACACACTATCCACTGAGCCATGTAGCCGTTAAGAAAAATACATTTAGTTGGGCACCGTGGAGCAGTGGTTATTACGTCTGACTTGCATGCCAAGGGTCGTGGGTTCGATCCCTGCTTCGACCAAAGTTTTTTTTTTGTTTTGTTTTTTTTTTTACATATATTCCAGATATGATCGGAAGATTCCGAAAAAATTTTCAACATTACATTCTACTATATTACATTTTTACTATGAACTGTAAAATGTGTCTTATTAAAGACCTAAATTTAGAAAAGAACAGTGTTTGATATAAACGAAATGGACTGTGTTGTTGGTTCAAAAATAACTTTTTTTACTGAAAAAATAAAAATTTTGTAACAAACGAATTTTTTTGGTGATAAAAGTATACTTTTCGAAGCAATTCAAAAAAGCTCTAACAAAAGAAAAACGTTTTCGGTACACGTTTTCCAACCGTTTTTTTTTTTTTCTTTGCGTGTATATATTACAGAGGCGATGTTTTTTGAGGGTTGCACGCTTAATATACTATACTAGACAGTGTGCGACAAAACATATGCACGAACTCATACATAATTCGATAGGTAGCTAATGACTATGAAACCTTATGTGGATTAATATTTTTTACTTTATTCATAAAGAAATTATCTAAATTGAATTAAACAAAACAATAGTAACTCTATTTATTGTATCCGACAAAACAAATGCACATAATTTATTAATTATATAAAAAAAATAAATTTACTACTAGTGATACATCCACACTCAAAAAAAAGTTTACTTGGATCCAAAGATTTTGACCTTCTCTTAAGGATTTTGGTATTGATTCCGAGCCAAAGATGCGGCTTATTTAAAATAAAGACATTTTTTAGCGACCTATCTGGACTTAAATCTAGGATCAATAAAATTAAAATTAGGATTCAGATCTCATTTATCGAATTTTCATTTTCTTTTCACGGTATATTATGAAAGTTATTCACGTACAAACAAATGCCAGTTTAAAAATCCAAACTATAGCGGCTACCTCAAAGTAACAACGTTTTCTTAATTCTAAAAAAAAATCCAAAAAACTTTAAACCAAAGATGCTAAATCCGCAAAATAAGTCTTACCCTATATTTGAAGCTTTTTTATCTTAAATCTTAGAATTCAATATTTCAGTTAATTTAAGGATGATTTCTTTAAATAAAAATGTGTTTCTTTATATTAAGGAAAATTTTCCTTAGTTCAAAGATATACGACTTTAACGCAGGGACGCAATTTTGTAAATTGCGCATCCTAAAATTTAGGTTGCATAATCTTTAATATCACGTAAATATTTTTTTTTTCAGTGCAGAGAAGGAATATGATCACTTCAAATATTTTCCAAGAGCAAAATGTTAGTTTTACACGGTGAACATGGAACATTCATAGTTTACGGAATCAGATACATACTTTTCCAGAAAATAACATGGTTGCGACAAACATGTTACATGTTTCTCGTTCAAAAATAACCTTTTCCTCGTGAAACAAACCTTTATTATTAATCGGATTATTGAACGATCTTCCCGTTTACTGGTTTTTCTCTGTCGTACTTTATTTATGGGATCTTGTGAACCTCAAGAACCAAAACGGCTCACAGTTTGCGAAATAACATTATAAAGGATTCCAAATTTGTTTACAAACTTGGATTGCACCTGTGGCCATTTGTATGCAGGGGGGGGGGGGGGGGGCAAGTTAACAATTGTTTTTTTTTTTTAAGAATTCTAAAAACATTATTGTGGTGTAGTTTACATTGAACTTACATGTTTGGAAAACGGGTATAGTAAACGCTGTTCTTTTGTTGTACCCCCGTAAAAAATTATACGTGCAACATGTAAATTTATATTCTAGTCTTATAAAGAACTTTAATTGAACAGATTTTTTTCTCATTTTATTTACACTTTTGTACGTTACTAAAATACATAAACTAAATCTTTACTTAAATTATTTAAATTTTTAGCCATAGAAAATATTTATATGTGCAAAATTATAAAATTATATAGCTATGCCAAAATAAAATTAAGATAGTTTGATTAACTAATACGATATAGTATTGCCCTTGTTTATTAGTACTTGCTGTAATCGGTGAGGCATAGAACATAAAGGGTGATACGGTCAAAATTTGGTCAAGGGAAACGCGTGTAAATCGGTGAAATCGTTTATTTAAAAAATCAAATTAATTTTCTTTTTCAAGTTCAATTAGTATAAAATTCAGGAAAAATATTCAGTTAAGCTTTCGCTTTTCCAAATCCGAATTGCCGGGCCTCACGCTTGACACCTGCCATCAGATTTTGTACAGACACCTTGTCCACCTTCTTCGCCGCAGAAAGCCAGTTTGCCTTGAACTGCTGCTCGTCCTTAGCAGTTTTTTTGGTCTTCTTTAGGTTCCACTTGACAATAGCCCAGTATTTCTCAATTGGGCGGAGCTCTGGCGTGTTGGGAGGGTTCTTGTCCTTGGGAACCACCTGCACGTTGTTGGCGGCGTACCACTCCATGGCCTTTTTACCGTAATGGCAAGATGCCAAATCCGGCCAAAGCAGTACGGAACAACCGTGTTTCTTCAGGAAAGGTAGCATACGTTTATTCAAACACTCTTTCACGTATATTTCTTGGTTGGCAGTCCCGGAAGCTTTGAAAATGCTGCTTTTCAAGCCACAGGTACAGATGGCTTGCCAAACCAGATATTTCTTTGCGAACTTTGACAGTTTTATGTGCTTGAAAATATCTGCTACCTTTCCCCTTCCTTTTGCCGTATAAAACTCCTGTCCCGGAAGCTGCTTGTAGTCGGCTTTGACGTAGGTTTCGTCGTCCATTACCACGCGTCAAACTTCGTCAGCATCGTTGTGTACATCCTCCGGGATCGCGCTTTGGCCGTCGTATTTTGTTTATCATCGCGATTTGGAGTCACTACCTTCTTGTAACTCGATAGTCCGGCTCGTTTTTTGACTCGATGCACGGTTGTAGATGATACACCCAGCTTATTTGCGGCATCTCGGAGAGAGAGGTTAGGGTTTCGCTTTAAACTACCGGCAACTCTCTTTGTCGTCTCAGTGGCTTCCGGTTTTCGATTTCCACCAGATCCAGACTTCCTGGCTGTCGACAAACGTTCCCCAAACACTTTAATTACATTTGTAACGGTTGATTTGGCAACTTTTAGCGATTTTGCCAGCTTTGCGTGCGAGTAGCTCGGATTTTCGCGATGCTTGGACGGCATTTTGACAACTGAAGAGTGAATTCTACATTCTACACACACACACCTTCAAAATGAGGGGCGTTCAGGTTTTTTTAAATGCAAAATTGAAAGAAATACGTCAAGTTTATATTGACCAAATTTTGACCGTATCACCCTTTACCAAGTTTTTCTGAGTTGCCATATCGATTTTTCCCATTCTGCCGTAATTGCAGACTTCAGTTCTTTGGGTGTTGTATATTGCTTGGACTTCGCAAATATCTTAGCGGATAATATGCCCCAGATCTTCTATAGGATTTAGATCGGGACTTAGCGCTGACCAGTCCAGTAAAGGTATATCACGAGACTTAAAAAAGTTTTTTGTGATGCATGCAACATGGATGGGACCATTATCTTGTTGAAAAGTCCAAACTTCACCATATAACTCATCTGCAAAATCTATTAAATTGTTCTCCAATAAATCGGCATATATCTCTGCTAATCGTATTGCGGTGTCGATTTGTCGCCGATGCAATTTCTCCAATTTTTATGCCAGCTAAGTCCACTCCGATAATTTTCCCGCGTTTTTCCTCTAAAAGTTCACTTCATCGAGGCATTTTTCACTAAAGATTAAAAATTTGCACTAAATTTCTTCTGAATACATAAAAAGAACATAAATGTAACTCACCCACAATCTATATTTATTATTCACAACGAAACTGTAATGAGCCTGTGCACTCTTCAGCGAAAAAAATGTAAATGATGTACAATGCACATATAACTATTTTCTATTGAACTTCCAACTTTCATTACAAATTTCATATAACGGTACATCGAATTGGTGTCTAGCGACAAAATGGCTAATGATAATCATAGCATATATGGTTATAAACATCGTACCGTTATTTTCGTCCAAAAGAGAAATGAAACAATTTTTGCACATATATTTATTTCACAGTGCTAGTCTTTTGAATTTCTCAGAAAATTTTAAACCTTTATCATCAAAAAAATTTTTGTGTTACAGAATTTTTATCATTGTTGTTGTTTTTTGATTTCAGCTTAAAAGCATGCATTGACTAAACTACAAGTGTAGCTTAACCAACAGAGGAAAAGAATGTTTGTCAAATTTATTTGGACAAAGCCCTATAGACTGCAAGATGGTTGGATGGATGCACGTTTCGGAATTACCATATTCCTCATCAGCATCCTCTACTTGCAGCAAAACTATCAACCAATTATCAGAATAAATTCAGGCAGTTCATTGAACCCAACAATGAACCACACTCGAACCTTCCGAAAAAAGGTTTTACATGATAGCCAGCTTATGCCGAAATAAATTCGTACAAACATATCTCTTTTCCGTTGCCACCGTCAAATCATCGATTTGAGTGCAGTTGGCTGGGTTTATTTTGAGCGTGCTTCCTCTTCTTTCATTCGTTTTGTTTTGTTATTGTTGGTTTTGTTCTTTAATCATTGTTGTCGTTTTTTTTTTATTTCAGCTTAAAACCATGCATTGTATGGGATTCGGAGCAGATTTTTTATTGCACCATCATATTACTGCACCATCACTTTATTGATCTACATTTTCGTTACCATCTTAAATCCATCAATTTTGTATAAAAAATTATGTTTCAAGACAAAATTCTAAATTCGGTCGGGGCCGAACCTGCACCATCACTTTATTGATCTACATATTCGTTACCATCTTAAATCCTTCAATTTTGTATAAAGAATTATGTTTCAAGACACAATTTGTTAGATTTTTTCAAAATCTATAGACTTAAAATTTAAGTCGGCTCTGGAGTGGAACACAATGTTAGCAAAAAATATGGGAAATATTTAAATCTAAAGCTAAGTGTAGGCAACTTCGCAAAAGTGCAAGATAATATGAGTCATTTTTACAAGTTTTCGTCTTACACAGAAAAAAAAGTGTCTCGTAAATTTAAGAAGATTTTTACAATAATTTATTACAAGAATTTTCCAGAATTTTAGTTCATTTTTCGTATCTTCAACGAAAATTAACTACTCGAAAGGAAATTTTACAAATTCTAAGTAGCAATCGTTTAGTTCATGGCCTACAAAATACGATGGAAATTTCCTTATGAAATTTCTTAACTGGTAGTTAAAAAATCGTTTGTCATGCTATAAAACTACTTGTGAAATGTAAAGTATTTTCTAAATAATAAGTGCAATTTACCATAAGATTTTTTGTATGAGAAAATATTTTTTACGAAAAATTAACTTGAAAGTGGATAGCAATTTCTTACTAACAATTCCTATTTATTGATCTACATTTTCGTTACCATCTTAAATCCATCAATTTTGTATAAAAAATTATGTTTCAAGACAAAATTCTAAATTCGGTCGGGGCCGAACCTGCACCATCACTTTATTGATCTACATATTCGTTACCATCTTAAATCCTTCAATTTTGTATAAAGAATTATGTTTCAAGACACAATTTGTTAGATTTTTTCAAAATCTATAGACTTAAAATTTAAGTCGGCTCTGGAGTGGAACACAATGTTAGCAAAAAATATGGGAAATATTTAAATCTAAAGCTAAGTGTAGGCAACTTCGCAAAAGTGCAAGATAATATGAGTCATTTTTACAAGTTTTCGTCTTACACAGAAAAAAAAGTGTCTCGTAAATTTAAGAAGATTTTTACAATAATTTATTACAAGAATTTTCCAGAATTTTAGTTCATTTTTCGTATCTTCAACGAAAATTAACTACTCGAAAGGAAATTTTACAAATTCTAAGTAGCAATCGTTTAGTTCATGGCCTACAAAATACGATGGAAATTTCCTTATGAAATTTCTTAACTGGTAGTTAAAAAATCGTTTGTCATGCTATAAAACTACTTGTGAAATGTAAAGTATTTTCTAAATAATAAGTGCAATTTACCATAAGATTTTTTGTATGAGAAAATATTTTTTACGAAAAATTAACTTGAAAGTGGATAGCAATTTCTTACTAACAATTCCTATGGTTAATAATTGTTGGTAAAAAATTTCCCAATGAAATATTTTTAGTTCACATGTAATTAAATTTATAGACATTTTCTTCAAAAATTGGTAGATATCATTTCATGAAGTTTTTGCTAATTTTAAGTTAAACGTTTCATCGTTCTTATACTGATATGCATTTAAGAGTATTGTTTTTAGAGTAAATTGTGGACAGATGCGATGAACTAATGCATAGTACAGAGATTTTTCTCGTCAAAGTGGAATATGTTTAATGTAAAGATGATGTTACTTGATTTTTTTTTTTGAGAGTGAGAGCATGCAATGCAATAATGAGAAATGGTAGCGAGTGATGGGGATGTTGTGTATATCTGAGCGTGGGGTTGTTTTTGATCTTTCAGTGGTTTGTGTGTGTTTATTATTGGCGAATGGTTTATTTGTCTGGATGAGGTGTTGTTTTCAATGAAGGCACATGTGTTTTTGTTGTTGTAGGAATGTTTTGGTTTTGCTTGGTTTTGTTTGGCATGCTTCAGTTATATAGTTGGCGTTGGCGTGGGCTGTTGCATCTTTTTAGCAAGTATGTTACAAGGGAATATAAAGGTATGGAATATTTTGGTTTTTTTTAGACATATATTGGTGTTTGTTTATTAAAACTTTGAAATGAAAGTTATTAATATTTTAGCGATGAGATGTACGATGGCGAAGTGATGATCGGTAGCTTAGAAAAAAAAAATTATTAAGAATGTTCAATATTTAGGAAAAAATGCTGAAATGGAAAGTATATTGAAATTGTTTTATCTAATTTAATTTTTATTATTCAATGTAAAAAATAAATATTCAATTTCAGAGTAACTCCAGATGAATTTGGAAAATTGTTTGTTACACCTCAGCGTATAGTTTAATGATAAATAGGTAAGAGTTCTTTTTCAATGTGGTTTTCTTTTAAAAAATAATATTCTTTATGTATATTATTATTTGCTAATTATTATTATTATTATTTTTTTAACAAGTTTCATGTTTTTCTTTGTTGTAAAAAAATATCTAAGTTAAGAACAACCCCAGATGGATTCGGGCAAATTTTTATATTTCTCCTCAGCGTATAATTTAATAGAGAAGTGGCAAGTTTTCTTTTAAAAATTGGCTTTCTTCTCACTAGAATATTTACGTTTTAATGACATTTTTATTGTCAAAAATTACAGGTTTTAATACCTTATTTTAGTATTACTTTAATCAAATATTTTTGGAAAATGTTTGTTACACCTCAGCATATAGTTTAATCATAAATTGGTAAGTATTCTTTTTGAAATGTGGTTTTCTTTTAAAAAGGATATTTTTTATTTATATCATTATTTGCTAATTATTATTATTATTATTTTTTTTTTTTTTTGAAACTAGTTTAATGGTTTTCTTTGTTGTAAAAAAAATATTTAATTTCAGAGCAACCCCAAGATGGATTCGGGCATATTTTTATATTCCTCCTCAGTGTATAATTTAATAGAGAAGTGGTAAGTTTTCTTTTATAATTTGGCTTTTTTTCACTAGAATATTTAAATTTTTATGACCTTTTTATTATCAAAATTACATGTTTTTAATACCTTATTTTAGTATTGCAATAATCAAATATTTTTGGAAACAAATTTAATATTTTTATTGTAAAAAACAAATATTTAATTTCAGAATAACAATTTGGAAACATTTTTATGAATTGGTAAGCTTTCTTTAACATTCTTTTAACCAGAATATTTAGTTTTTTTTATGCATATTATTTCTTTAATTAGATTTTTTGGAAACCAATTTAATGTTTTCTATTTAATGTAAAAAATAAATATTTAATTTCAGAGTATACCCAAATGAATTTCGATAACTTTTTAACTTCAGCGTACAATTTAATAGAGAATTGGTAAGTTTATATTAAAACTTTGGCGTTCTTTTAACAATAATATTTATTGTATTATGTCCTTCACATCGATAACAACACAGTTTTATGAGTTAATATATTACTTAATTCATTATTTCTCTAATTGTTTCAGGTACAAATTTTATGAGGTACGTTTATCTAAGAAAAGTTGAATTCCTTACACCATTTAATAAAATGCCCCCAAATATGGTAAGTTACAAGCTAATTTAAAGAGATTAAAAATTATATTTTATTACATGTTAATTTTTAACAATTTTCATTATTCCTTCCATTTTTTCCAGAAAGATATGTGAATATAAAGGGTGATTTGTTAAGAGCTTGATAACTTTTTTTAAAAAAAAAACGCATAAAATTTGCAAAATCTCATCGGTTCTTTATTTGAAACGTTAGATTGGTCCATGACATTTACTTTTTGAAGATAATTTCATTTAAATGTTGACCGCGGCTGCGTCTTAGGTGGTCCATTCGGAAAGTCCAATTTTGGGCAACTTTTTCGAGCATTTCGGCCGGAATAGCCCGAATTTCTTCGGAAATGTTGTCTTCCAAAGCTGGAATAGTTGCTGGCTTATTTCTGTAGACTTTAGACTTGACGTAGCCCCACAAAAAATAGTCTAAAGGCGTCAAATCGCATGATCTTGGTGGCCAACTTACCGGTCCATTTCTTGAGATGAATTGTTCTCCGAAGTTTTCCCTCAAAATGGCCATAGAATCGCGAGCTGTGTGGCATGTAGCGCCATCTTGTTGAAACCACATGTCAACCAAGTTCAGTTCTTCCATTTTTGGCAACAAAAAGTTTGTTAGCATCGAACGATAGCGATCGCCATTCACCGTAACGTTGCGTCCAACAGCATCTTTGAAAAAATACGGTCCAATGATTCCACCAGCGTACAAACCACACCAAACAGTGCATTTTTCGGGATGCATGGGCAGTTCTTGAACGGCTTCTGGTTGCTCTTCACTCCAAATGCGGCAATTTTGCTTATTTACGTAGCCATTCAACCAGAAATGAGCCTCATCGCTGAACAAAATTTGTCGATAAAAAAGCGGATTTTCTGCCAACTTTTCTAGGGCCCATTCACTGAAAATTCGACGTTGTGGCTCGTTAGTAAGTCTATTCATGATGAAATGTCAAAGCATACTGAGCATCTTTCTCTTTGACACCATGTCTGAAATCCCACGTGATCTGTCAAATACTAATGCATGAAAATCCTAACCTCAAAAGAATCACCCTTTACTAATGATGAATAAAAAACTAAGGAAAAGTCAACATGTCCAAATAGCGAGTTAAAATAAACTACTTTCTTGTTCCACGTGGTCATAATTTTTATTCACAAAAACATTGTATTAAGAACTCTCATCATAAGTTTTTATAATAAAGTACTTTTGCTTAAAGAAAGTTGAATTTTAATGTATGAAAATTTTCATAATAGTAAAACGGGTTGTTGTTCTTTTATTTATTTCATTTCTCTGTACTGTGGAATGATTGATTTAAAAATAGTTTAGTCGTCGACATTTTAAGGAGACTGTTAACCACTTTTTATTATCGGGTTTCTCAAAAAGTAAGCAGGTAAACCAAAATAATACTGACATTTTAACTTGGTAGGCGTATATAAATCTTATGGTGTTGTAAAAATGAACTAAAATACAATGTTGTAGATTAACTAAAATTTAAGAGAATTATAAACTAGACAAGTTGAAAAAAATCTTAAGGGCTAAATCATGGTCAATATTACTACAGTTTAGTTCATTTTGCAATGGAAAAGGGTTCACTGTTTTTTCAGTGTAGCTACGGTGATTTTACATGGAAAATGTGGGTATTTTGGGCATTTTTGCCCAAACTGTATATTGTACTCCTTGTGCAAAATTTAAAACAAATTATTCTAAAACCCTGATTTCTGGGGTCTATAAGTGGATATCGGGCGAAAGATATATATGGGAGCTATATCTAAAACTGAACCGATTTAGGGTTCTATTCTGAACCAAAACATATACTTATGCCAAATTTGAAGTCGATTGGACTAAAATTGCGACATAGACTTTGATTACAAATATGTCTTTACAGACAGACGAACATGGCTGGATCCTTCTGAGTGTTGCAAACTTTTAATACCTTGTTCCACAGTGTGGCGCAGGGAATAAATACTTTTTATTCCAAAATCACAGTCCACTTAGTTTATATAAAATACTGTTCTTTTCTGGCTTTTAGTTTTGAATAAGACACATTTTGAGGTTTTGTAGTAAAAATTTAATGTACACTGAAAAAACAGTGAACCCTTTTCCATTGCAAAATGAACTAAACTGTAGTAATATTGACCATGATTTAGCCCTTAAGATTTTTTTCAACTTGTCTAGTTTATAATTCTCTTAAATTTTAGTTCATCTATAACATTGTAGTTTAGTTCATTTTTACAACACCATAAGATTTATATACCCCTACCAAGTTAAAAAGTCAGTATTATTTTGGTTTACTTGCTTATTTTGTGGGAAACCCGATAATAAAAATTGGTTAACAGTCTCTTTAAAATGTCGACGACTAAACTATTTTTAAATCAATCATTCCACAATACAGAGAAATTAAATAATTAAAGGAACAACAAACCGTTTTATTATTATGAAAATTTTCGTACATTAAAATTAAACTTTCTTTAAGCAAAAGTACTTTATTATAAAAACTTATGATGCAAGTTCTTAATACAATGTTTTTTGTGAATAAAAATGATGACCACCTGGAACAGAGAGTAGTTCATTTGAACTCGCTGTTTGGACATTCTGACTTATCCTTTTTGTAGTCATCGTAGGTAATTTTTTCACATATCTTGCTGGAAAAAATGGAAGCAGTAATGAAAATTGTTAAAAATTAACAACATGTAATGAAATATAATTTTTTAATTCTTTATTTTAGCTTGTAACTTACCATATTTAGGGGCATTTTATCAAATGGTGTAAGGAATTCAACTTTTCTTTGGAAAACGTATCTCATAAAAATTGTACCTGAAACAATTAGAGAAATTATGAAGTATTCTATATAAACTCATAAAACTGTGTTGTTATCGATGTGAAGGATATAATAAAATAAATATTCTAGTTGAAAGAAAGACAAAGTTTTAATATAAAACTTACCAATTCTCTATTAAATTGTACGCTGAGGGGAAATATAAAAAGTTGTCCAAATTTATTTGGGTTACTCTGAAATTAAATATTTATTTTTTACATTGAATAAAATTATGAAATAGGTTTTCAAAAAATATAATGAAAAAAATAATAATATGATTAAAAAACCAAATATTCTTGATAACCCTAGACAGTCATTATTCGTCAAAATGACGACACGTAATTTCATTTTCGATTTAAAATGCATTTTAGTCTATTGAGAAATGGTAAATTTAAGTTATACTAATTCGACCGTTTCAAACCGAATTGAATAAGAAAATAAATTCAAGTTTGGTTCACTTTTTCGCTCACGATGAAAATTATAGCGTCTTGAAATCAGCTGTAGTGAAAATGACGAAGGATGACGTTAATGTACAAAAAATAAGGATGACTGTCGAGGGTTAAAATAAAGTTAAAGAATCCTTACCAATTCACTATTAAATTACAGGCAAAGGAGTACTAAAAATTTGTCCAAATTTTTAAGGGGTTATTCTGAAATTAAATATTTGTTTTTACATTAAAAATATTACATTGGTTTCCAAAAAATTTGATTAAAGAAATACTAAAATAAGGTATTAAAAACCTGTAATTTTGATGATAAAAAGGTCACAAAAACGTAAATATTCTAGTTGAAATAAAGCTAAGTTTTAAAAGAAAACTTACCAATTATCTATTTTTTAAATTTGTTCGAATCCAACTGGAGTTGCTCTGAAATTAAATATTGATTTTACAACAAAGAAAAACATTAAACTGGTTTCCAAAAAAAATAATTAACAAATAATAATATACATAAAAAATATTATTTTTAAAAGAAAGTCATATTAAAAAAATACTTACCAATTTATGAATAAACTATACGCTGAGATATAACAAAAATTTTCCAAATTCATCTGGAATTGAATATTAATTTTTTACATAGAATAATACAAATTTCAATACACTTTCAATTTCAACATATTTTCCTAAATATTCTTAATAACTTTTTTCTAAACTACCGATTAAATATTAATAACTTTCATTTAAAAGGTTTAATAAACAAACACCAATATATGTCTCAAAAATCCAAAATATTCCATGCCTTTATATTCCCTTGTTGCATACCTACTTAAAAGATGCAACAGCCCACGCCAACGCCAACTATACAACTGAAGCATGCCAAACAAAACCAAGCAAAGCCAAAACATTCCTACAACAACAAAAACACATGTGCCTTTATTGAAAACAACACCTCATCCAGCCAAATAACCCTTCAGTTCTAGGGACTGGTCACAAACCGGTCGTTTCACCTGTCCTTTATAACCGGTACAGGTCCTTTAACCGGTTAGGTGACCGGTGAAATTAACATGGAGTTGTCATAGGAAGGGTCAATTGACACCTACATAGATACCTACAAACCAATCCTTTGACCGTTTGTTTTCAACCCATCAATTAACCGGTTCAAATAGACATGTTAGAGAGACAGTTCTTAAAAAAAAGTTTTTATTTTCTTATTATCTAATTTTTACAAATTGGAAAATTTTTCGCTCCGACCAGGTTTTGAACCTGGGTTTACTGGCACCATAACAGAACGCCTTAACACACTCAGCCCCAAACGCCATTGAACACATAGCGTCGAAACGTCAATTTAAATGTTAGTGATATTGGTAGGAAATGAACAAATGTAGGGAAATTATAACTGAAGAAACATATCTAAAAATAGAACTGTCCCTGTTATAGATGCAAAAGGGCCAGAAAAGTGTGAATTAACCCCATGATAGACACATTTGAACCGGTTGTGTTCTAAAGACAATTGCATGAAGTGGCTACCAATTGGCTAAATATAACCAGTCCCATGACCAGTATAAAATTCCAACTGCTTGGAAAAAGGGATCAATTGGCACCAAAAAAACTGAAGGGAAACCATCCGCGAATAACAAACACACACACACAAACCACTAAATGAACAAAAATAAAAACAACCCCACGCTCATGTATACACAACAAAACTCAAGTAACATCATCTTTACATTAATCACATTCCACTATGCCGATAAAGATCTCTGTACTATGCATTAGTTCATCGCATCTGCTGACAATTTACTCTAAGAATAATATTCGTAAAGGCACACCAGTTTATGAACGATGAAACGTTTAACTTAAAATTTGCAAAATTTTCATGAAATGTTATCTACCATTTTTGACGAAAATGTCTATAAATTTAATTACATGTGAACTAAAAATATTTCATTGGGTAATTTTTTACCAACAATTATTAACTATAGGAATTGTCACTAAGAAATTCATATCCACTTTCAAGTTCATTTTTCGTAAAAAAATATTTTCTCATACAAAAAAATCTTATAGTAAATTGCACTTATTATTTAGAAAATACTTTACATTTCACAAGTAGTTTTATAGCATGACAAACGAATTTTTAACTACCAGTTAAGAAATTTTTTAAGGAAATTTCCATCGTATTTTGTAGGCCATGAACTAAACGATTGCTACTTAGAATTTGTAAAATTTCCTTTCGAGTAGTTAATTTTCGTTGAAGATACGAAAAATGAACTAAAATTCTGGAAAATTCTTGTAATAAATTATTGTAAAAATCTTCTTAAATTTACGAGACACTTTTTTTTCTGTGTAGTAGTATGTAATGCCGATCATTTGAAAGCTTTGGAAATTTTTGGAATATATGTAAAATTCCATTATTTCTGTTTCCAAAAGTTTTATTTAGGGCATCGTTTGTAAGAAATTGGCCGACTAAAGGGTATGTTTCTATTAAGTAAAGTTTCTCTAAAGATTCCAAAACCGTGCTTTATAAATATAACTGCTAGACTGTATGCGTTGCTTGTTCCTTGATGGCTACATATAGCGATAATTGTCTGTTGATGACAATAAGAACTACATGGCCCAGTGGATACACTAATAGAAAAAGTTTCGTTATATTGAAAATGGATGAAACAAATTCGTTAAAGGTGAGTACTATGTTCGGGTTTTTCACCAAAACACTAAACTAAAAGTACAAAAATATGTATGAAGACGATTATATTTTGATCAAGTCTTACCAAATAATGGAAGGAAAAGGTAAAAGGAATTGATTGCAAATAATTTTATATTTCTATATTAATTAATTAAAAAAGTAACCGTGAAAATAAGCTGGTTTTCAGCTTGAAAACTGAACATAGTACTCAGCTTAACACGACAAAATTTTTCGTTATTATAAAGAATTTTAATGAAATTTTGTTTGTGTGTAGTGTGTTGGCTTACAAACTGCATGGTCATTGGCTCGATTCTCTGTCTTGAAGAAAGGTAAAATTTTAACAATTTATCCCTCTCATGTCCAATGTTGCCTATAGGAATATTGTTCTTATAGCTTCTAAGTCCCGTTAGTTTGATTGTTCGGGATGCGATTTTTTGCATTACGTGACGAACCAGGATAGCAAGGACTTTGTTTTTTTTCATTTCATGTGTGAGTCAAGACTAACATGTATAACGCATAAACAATTTTTAAGCCCGTGCATTTTAATTCGGGCATAAAAGGGTTAAAAAGTCGAATATTTGTTTCTACACCCAGATAAAAGTGTCTTCGAAACTGTAGGAAAAAATGTTCATCAATTTAGTTTAGCCATTTTATTTTTGTGTGAAATAATAAAATTTAAAAAAAGTTGATCAATTTAGTTTAGCCATTTTATTTTTGTGTGAAATAATAAAATTTACTTGTTTCAGTAAAAAATCCTAAACTGAAAGCAGTTAGGAATAGTTCATTAACTAGAATAAGGCATGGAATTTTACTAATACCGTTTTCTACGCTGGGTATAAGAATTTACTACTGAACAAAAAAAATTTTATTCACTGATAACAAAGCATTCGTAAAAATAAACAAAAACCGAACTAAAACCAAGTTTCCTCAAATTTAGTAAAATGTCTTGTAAAATGATAATTCTGACTTCCTTTATTATAGAAAGCTTATCATACACTCGAATAACACATAGAAAAATAGTTTAGTTCATTCGTACTAAGAAGTATTCAATCCTTTCAAGTGATTCACACTTGTTAGAATATAGGAAAATTTCCTACATATCTTTTATCTACCTGTAATCGATACCTGTGATCGATGTAATCGATATGTTTGCGCGTGGGTTGTTTTTTTTTAGTTGAAATCGCGTTGTTATGGAGAGATTGTTAAAAAATAATACAGTAAAATAATATAATAAAAAACAAATAAAATATATAAAATTTTTGTTATTTTAAATTAGTGAGAAAAATTTTTGTTTTTTGAAAATTGGTTTATAAAAAAGAAAACACCAGCAGAATAACAACCCCTTCATTCCTCTTCATTTTAGAATCTTCAATTATCAGGCAATATTCAGTGATGCTAACCTTTTGTGAAAAAATTGGTTTAGGATTTTTTGTTTATATTTGTAGGTATTGAAATTGTAAAAGGTGTACAAAATTGCTAGGCAGCAACTTATTCAAAGTGAACGGTACTAGAAGAAGAAAAAAATACGTTTTAATATTTCAAGGCCAGTCGATACTTTTGATTCTAAATAAATATATTTAATATATTAATAAAACATGTCTTTTATTGAAGAAAAAATTGCTTATATAAATACATAAAATTGTATTTAAAAACGAAGGTAAGCAGTTCTAATTTTGAAGTAAAAGGTTTACCACAAATATGTAAGATTTGTCCAAATGAATGAAAAAAGTTCAATAAAATCATTCCATATGTGAATTCAATTCAGTTAAATTTTTTCATTCTGTAGTATAGTGGTACATAAATATAGGAAAATGTTAACTAATATATGGAATGCATTCTACCTAATTTCTACGAAAATCGTATCGTTCAAACAAATAAAAATGTCTTTGGCGCTATACGAAGTTCAACTTTCTTCACAATGAGTTCATTTTAACATAAAGAAGGGTCATTTTTTTCTGGGTGTACATTGTTTGTACCGGGTGATTTGTTAAGAGCTTGATAACTTTTTTTTTAAAAAAAACGCCTAAAATTTGCAAAATCTCATCGGTTCTTTATTTGAAACGTTAGATTGGTCCATGACATTTACTTTTTGAAGATAATTTCATTTAAATGTTGACCGCGGCTGCGTCTTAGGTGGTCCATTCGGAAAGTCCAATTTTGGGCAACTTTTTCGAGCATTTCGGCCGGAATAGCCCGAATTTCTTCGGAAATGTTTTCTTCCAAAGCTGGAATAGTTGCTGGCTTATTTCTGTAGACTTTAGACTTGACGTAGCCCCACAAAAAATAGTCTAAAGGCGTCAAATCGCATGATCTTTGTGGCCAACTTACCGGTCCATTTCTTGAGATGAATTGTTCTCCGAAGTTTTCCCTCAAAATGGCCATAGAATCGCGAGCTGTGTGGCATGTAGCGCCATCTTGTTGAAACCACATGTCAACCAAGTTCAGTTCTTCCATTTTTGGCAACAAAAAGTTTGTTAGCATCGAACGATAGCGATCGCCATTCACCGTAACGTTGCGTCCAACAGCATTCCACCAGCGTACAAACCACACCAAACAGTGCATTTTTCGGGATGCATGGGCAGTTCTTGAACGGCTTCTGGTTGCTCTTCACTCCAAATGCGGCAATTTTGCTTATTTACGTAGCCATTCAACCAGAAATGAGCCTCATCGCTGAACAAAATTTGTCGATAAAAAAGCGGATTTTCTGCCAACTTTTCTAGTAATAAAATTCAATGATTTGCAAGCGTTGCTCGTTAGTAAGTCTATTCATGATGAAATGTCAAAGCATACTGAGCATCTTTCTCTTTGACACCATGTCTGAAATCCCACGTGATCTGTCAAATACTAATGCATGAAAATCCTAACCTCAAAAGAATCACCCTTTATTACAGACAAAGTGCTGAGAACTAAGTAGACAACGTAGAATTGAGAAATATATATGAGAGAAGATGCAATTAGTCGGAAAATTAAAAAAAATACTTATTTTTGAGTTAGTCTGTATTAACTTGTTTTAACATCCTGTAAAAACTCAACGTTTATCACAAAAAATCCTTAGTTTTCTCACAAAAAAAAAAACTTCCTTGCAGCGAAAAGCAAATAGTAAACGATATTTGTCTAAAATTTTGTTTGGTTCGAAAGAATTATTTTTTTGCGTGTGTTTGTACGGTTCTATTCACCAACATTTTTTATTAAATTTTTGAGATATTCTTGTGGTAGAGAAAATGTCATTGGGCTGAGGACATTTTCTTTTTTTTTACATTTTCAGCGAAAAGAAAAAATGAGGTACTATATTATATATTTGGATCGATTGGAACGGAACTCGTTAAAAGAGATACAGTGCTGAAGTGACAGGATAAGGAATGTGCAAAATGGTACATAGTACAAAGTTTTCGACGTTTTGATATAGTGAGTTAGTACAAACACGTTCTACACAGTATCCTTTGGAGTGTATATTTGGTATAATCTCAAAAGTGTCGAAGGAAGATAAAGTGTGTTTGTGCATTATACATTGATACATTTTACTTACAAGAATTCCTTTCATGATTCGACTATGATAATAATGATGACGATAACAACGATGGTGGCGACAGCGACAATAATAATGATTCTGCCTTCGGTTACGAGGATTATTAGGAGGAAAATGTAAACAAGACGAAAAAAGGTCCGATAAAATCCCTCAACATATTCACTTTGTCATGGACATAAAGGAGAAAAAAGCATCATCGTCATCGTCATCATCAACATCATTCCCATTGTATACAGATGTATACACTTAAATACATACTAGATATATATGTATGGCTATGAGTGTAAGTATTAAGTACACAGCTTTCACATACATACACTCACACAAGGGTATTCGTATTCTTAACTACATCGCTTCTATGTGGGAACCTGGGAGTTTTCCCCAACCTTTCATTTGATACAGACCGTTTGACTGACTTACAGCGACATTTCTATGCCCAGCCATCCACTCAAGACCTTCGTATTTCTGCCACCCATCAACTACTCGCACTCACACAAAATCGCAAGAGACACCTTCATCGAATAATGGGACAACAAGAGTAACAAAAAATCTCCACCACCCCCAATTCACACATACACACAAACACCAACACACTAATATCCAGTGGGGAAACAATAAGTCATCACTTCACTGTTGTCAGAACTTGGTGTGGCAGAAAAAGACTGAATAACAAGCCAAAAGGCTAAAAAGGCATTTTAATCATCCCACAAAATCCAATTTAGCAGGGATGCCTAGTTGGTCTCCATTTCGCATTAGTAAATCAAAAACCCGCTAGGGCAGTGTTGGGCACACTCCCTCCCTCACCGGAAAATTTCCAAGTCATTTCGAAAATGCTATTTAGCTATATAGTTGACATTTTGCTCGGTCGAGACCACTTTTACGGATGAGCTAGAGTTGGGTAGTTCGCGAACGAACTAGTTCATTTGAACGGTTCACTGCACCCAGAAAAAAGTGCCTTCGAAACTAAAGGAAAAAATTTTCATCAATATAGTTTATCCATTTTATTTCCATTAAGGTACATTTTTGTGAAAAATAATAAAATTTACTCGTTTCAGTAAAAAAATCCTAAACTGTAAGCAGTTAGGAATAGTTCATTAACTAGAATAAGGCATGGAATTTTACTCATACTATTTTCTTCGCTGGGTATAAGAATTTACTACTGAAAAAGAAAATTTTATTCACCGATAACAAAGCATTCGTAAAAATAAACAAAAACCGAACTAAAACCAAGTTTCTTCAAAATTAGTAAAATTTCTTATAAAATGATAATTGCGACTTCCTTTATAATAGAAAGTTTTTCATACATACGAACAACACTTGGCATAGAAAAATATTTTAGTTCATTCGTACTAAGAAGTATGCAATCCTTTCAAAACTTAAGGAAACACACTTGTTAGAATATAGGAAATTTTCCTACATTTCTATTGTCTACCTGTAATCGATACCTGTCATCGTAATCGATGTGTTTGCGCGTGGGTGTAATCGATATATTTGCGCGTCGGTTGTTTTTTTAGTTGGAATCGCGTTGTTTTGGTATACGGAGAGATTGTTAAAAAATAATATGGTAAAATAATATAATAAATAACAAATAAAAAATATAAAATATTTGTTATTTTAAATTAGTGAGAAAAATTTTCGTTTTTTTAAATAAATCTATCAATGTTCGTGATAGTCTATAAAGAAAGTAAACACCAGCAGAATAACAACCCTTTCATTTTGGAATCTTCAATTATCAGGTAATATTCAGTGACGCTAACCTTTTGCAACAAAAATGTTTTATGATTTTTTTATATTTGTAGGTATTGAAATTGTAAAAGGAGGACAAAAACGTTAGGCAGCAACTTATTAAAAGTGAAAAGTACAAGAAGAAGAAAAAGTGCGTTTTACAGTTGATAATATCACACGGAAATTGGAAATAGTGGAATAATAAACTAATATTTCAAAGAGATTCGATGCTGTTGATTCTTAATAAATATATTCAATATATTAATAAAACATGTCTTTTATTGAAGATAAAATTGTATTTAAAACGGAGGTAAGCAGTTCTAATTATGAAGTAAAAGTTTTACCACAAATGTGTAAGATTTGTCGAAATGAATGAAAAAATTTCAATAAAATCATTCCATATATGAATTCAAATTAGTTAAATTTTTTCATTCTGTAGTATAGTGGTATATAAATATAGGAAAATGTTAACTAATATATGGAATGCATTATTCCTAATTTCTAAGAAAATCACATCGTTCAAACAAATAAAAATGTCTTTGGCGCTATACGAAGTTCAACTTTCTTCACAATGAGTTCATTTTAACTTAAAGAAGGGGTCACTTTTTTCTGGGTGTGCAATGAGCGAGCTGAACTAGTTCACATTTATCGTTCTTTTCCGTTCATGTCAGTTTAGCCAACTAAGCACATTGTATCACTTTGTTCGCTCAGTTATTTTCACTTTCCTTAAAAATTTGACAATTTTCTGTCATTACGCTTATATCGATCTTTTTACACATAACCTGTTCAGGATTCTTGTTGAATGTGTTTTTTGGGATGAATAAATCAACGCGAGGCTAATATGTATCTTCTATGATGAACTGGAAGAAAGCAACAACAGAAGTTGAAATGAACCGGTCACTGACCGAAAGTGAACTAATGATCTAACTGACCGAACTAGTTCGTTGATCGAAAAAGAGCTGAAGTGAGCGATCACTACACTGAACTATAATGTCCAACATTAGGATGAGCTAATAACGAACACGTCGTGATAACATGTTATCTATGTAAGGGGTAAGAACCTCTCATAGTTTCACCAATTGTTTCCAGATTTGCAGATTTCAACCATGAGGTTATGTCACGGTTTCACAATATGAAATAATTTCTCTGTTTTTCTTAGCAACCAAACAAGTGTGACATGTGTACAAATACCAAAAAATAATAAAAAAAACATTGCCTCTCTAACATACGTCCCAAGCCTGTTTTGAAAGAAACACGTATATTTTTGGATACTACGGAAACATTATGTTGTATATGAACGTATAATATATTTGGAAGCACTTTGCCTAAACAATATTATGTTTTTGGCAACAAAATGAGCGTGTTCTTAGGTTAGACAGCCATTGTGTTTAGTCTATTGTGATACCACAAGTGGGGAACTCTCTATCTCTATCAATGAATGGTGCCTGATTCCATATTTATCTCAATGACAGGGACCTCATTTTTATAGCGGCGTTTCACATAGCCTATTTGTATGCAGTTTCGACCAAATATCAAAAAACTTTTTTTATTATCCCTCCTCAGTAATGCTGGTGACATTACTGAGTGTTTCAAAGCTTCTCTAAGTGGTTTCTCCGCAATATGGAACATAGTTTAGACTCGGTCCCTTGTCATTGAGCTAAACATGGAATCGAGCAGCACTAAGTGATAGGAAAGAAGTTCACCGCTGTGGTATCACAATGGCCTGAATAGCCTAAGTTAACGTGAAATATCGGGCTGTGACTATACCTAACCTGACCTAACCTAACCTAGTATGGGCCTATCACAGTACTATCCCACAAACCCTCGCCTCAACCAGCAATCCCAAATGCTTATGATAATGTGTCAGAGTGTGACATTAAATTTTGTGGTTAAATTATAAAATGTGAAATGTAATCAATCTCTTATCGCTCAGAGAATATGGGTTAAAACATACCTACATAATTTAATTTCACCACCAGTACTCCCGCTTAGAGCTCCGGCGTTATGACTACCTACCAGCTATCCCCATATCAGATTCGTGTGACAAAACAACAACCTTAACGAAAGAAGAAAAAATAAAACATATTTCTCGTAACGCTCGTTTCCATGTCGTTTCTGTTTACATTAAATAACCGACAAACCTTTTTTGGAATGCTTTGCTATGGGACGGAAAAGTCGCTGCCGAAGACAAACAACCCACTTGCCCACCCTCTCTTTCCACTTCACAAAACACAACAACCATAGGAGAATAATTTTACATTCACACGGCCAAAAGCCAACATCGACAAGAACAATGGCCTCGACAGCGAAGAATTTACCAACTATGTATCAGGTTTTCATTACAGTTTATCATTCATTCTTTCACTGAGTCTACTACTACTATAGCAAGCAATACACCACAATACAGGCCACAAGCATTCATACCCTGTTTGCCTGTCCGTTCATCTGGATGTCTGTCTCATTGCAGACGATTCTTAGCAGAGGGCGAGGTGGTGATACCCATCCCTCTTAGCCTTTTGTTAAGTGAAACAGTTATTGAAAGATACACAAACAAATACATACACACAATTATGATGATAAGATAGCAAACAATTCCTCCATTCATGCATCTGAGCATGGATGATGAGGATGGGTAGCAGTGGAATGAGTGAGTGATAAACAGCACAACATTTGAATAAGCATTACTGAGAGCATATATTTATAACTCATATCGTAATCCCGAAGAGAGTTAATGCCAACGAGAGAGAGAGGTAGAGTACTTCCGAACAAGTGAGAGAGTGCGATTGAGTAAGTGCGAGATGGCTTCATTTGTGTGTCGACACGAACGTCCTTAATAGCAGCTCTACAATGTAGTCTTCATATTATTAACAGGTATTGTCATTACGTATTTGTTGCTGACGTTTGGTGTTATCTATCAGTTACCTGTTTTCACAAACACACCATGCACCCACACTTGTGCAGAGTACGAAGAAGCTCAAATTGCACACTTGGCCGTTTCATTACCCGTCGTACGTTCATGAGTCTGATTGAAATATCACTTTGTATGACTTGTGTGAGATAGTAATACCACCAAGTGGAAGTACTTCATGAAATTAGGGTGATCGAAACCTACGGTTAACCGACATTATTTGCAAAGCAGTTTGTCTAGATAACTCCGATTTACGAAAACAAAAAGAAGATTAGCAGCATTACACAAAGGTACGAGCACTGTACACGCATAAGAAAACTGAAACTACGAAATAGCCAGATTCAATCCCACTCAAAAATAATTAGCTGAAAATAGGTTGATTTTAAAATCACATTTCATTCATAGTAGCCAATTTTAGTGACTACATCCTTTCCAATTTGTATCGAATTCGTACCATTCTAATGTGCAATACCTTATTCTAGGTATATATGAGATTGATTTGCATGTTTATATGTCTGTCAGAAATATTGATCATATGCTCAAATTTATGTTCTGTTTGGCTGAGAGTCAACTCGTAAGTCAATGTATCACACCTGTTCTGGCAAACGTTTTCCAAAATATTTTCCAAATTGGCTGTTTGCGTAGCCAGATTATTAACATAAATTTTAATACGCGCTATTTCAAACCGTTCCAATTACGCGACAATATGTGAAAACCAGAACAGGCCCGTATCATGTTAAAATGTCCACCCGGTAATACTCATTTGAACACGGAATATATCAGTCATACCAGTTCAGTTCACCCAGAAAAAAGTGCCTTCGAAACTAAAGGAAAAATTTTTCATCAATTTAGTTTATCCATTTTATTTCCATTAAGGTAAATTTTTGTGAAAAATAATAAAATTTACTCGTTTCAGTAAAAAAATCCTAAACTGCAAGCAGTTAGGAATAGTTCATTAACTAGAATAAGGCATGGAATTTTACTCATACTATTTTCTTCGCTGGGTATAAGAATTTACTACTGAAAAAGAAAATTTTATTCACCGATAACAAAGCATTCGTAAAAATAAACAAAAACCGAACTAAAACCAAGTTTCCTCAAAATTAGTAAAATTTCTTATAAAATGATAATTGCGACTTCCTTTATAATAGAAAGTTTTTCATACATACGAACAACACTTGGCATAGAAAAATATTTTAGTTCATTCGTACTAAGAAGTATGCAATCCTTTCAAAACTTAAGGAAACACACATGTTAGAATATAGGAAATTTTCCTAAATTTCTATTATCTACCTGTAATCGATACCTGTCATCGTAATCGATGTGTTTGCGCGTGGGTGTAATCGATATATTTGCGCGTCGGTTGTTTTTTTAGTTGGAATCGCGTTGTTTTGGTATACGGAGAGATTGTTAAAAAATAATATGGTAAAATAATATAATAAATAACAAATAAAATATATAAAATATTTGTTATTTTAAATTAGTGAGAAAAATTTTCGTTTTTTTAAATAAATCTATCAATGTTCGTGATAGTGTATAAAGAAAGAAAACACCAGCAGAATAACAACCCTTTCATTTGTCTTCATTTTGGAATCTTCAATTATCAGGTAATATTCAGTGACGCTAACCTTTTGCAACAAAAATGTTTTATGATTTTTTATATTTGTAGGTATTGAAATTGTAAAAGGAGGACAAAATCGTTAGGCAGCAACTTATTAAAAGTGAAAAGTACAAGAAGAAGAAAAAGTGCGTTTTACAGTTGATAATATCACACGGAAATTGGAAATAGTGGAATAATAAACTAATATTTCAAAGAGATTCGATGCTGTTGATTCTTAATAAATATATTCAATATATTAATAAAACATGTCTTTTATTGAAGATAAAATTGCTTATAGAAATAAATAAAATTGTATTTAAAAACGAAGGTAAGCAGTTCTAATTATGAAGTAAAAGTTTTACCACAAATGTGTAAGATTTGTCGAAATGAATGAAAAAATTTCAATAAAATCATTCCATATATGAATTCAAATTAGTTAAATTTTTTCATTCTGTAGTATAGTGGTATATAAGTATAGGAAAATGTTAACTAATATATGGAATGCATTATTCCTAATTTCTACGAAAATCACATCGTTCAAACAAATAAAAATGTCTTTGGCGCTATACGAAGTTCAACTTTCTTCACAATGAGTTCATTTTAACTTAAAGAAGGGGTCACTTTTTTCTGGGTGTTCATATTGTTTGCCGTTAACCTTTATATTGTAAAAAATTTCATGCAGCTTCCATGCAAATTTATGTCCAGATATATCATCCTAGATATTTGTCTTTAAATATATAACGTTCCGATGGTCTAAAATGTGTGTGTTCCAAAAATCATAATTCAACAGATGAAGGGACGTCCCTATATCCAAATTCCACGACAATAGACTGGCTAAAAACTAATTTGCAATTTCTTGTAGTGATATCGGTAAATACAAATTTCACAAAATACGTGAGGCTTAAAAAATAGAACTCTACTTTGAACTTTTGAAAAGTCTATGTTTCGAACATAAAACAGAAAGTAACAGAGCATTTCAGCAAATATTGAATCCTAATTAAATAATGGACTGATTTTTTTAATTTCAACTTTGGAAAATATCAATCCATGTGACGGAGATACATTTAAATTAATGCTGAAGGTTGCATGACACAAGCGTTTAGTGGTGGGGTCTTCAGTGAACGTCACTCAACTTTGAGTCGAATGCAAAAAACTTTTGCATCGATTTGCCAACTGGCCATAAAATCGATTTCAACCACATATCACATTCAAAAAATAAATGCATTGAAAATATGGCAACAACAAATAAACAAACAAATGACAGGCACACATACACACACATTTAAATATGTATCCATTCAAATATGCACCAAGTGATGGCGACTGTAAAAATGATTTAAATCAAAGGAGAGCAAAACAACGACAACAACATCAAATAAAAAGACCAACAACCGAAAACAGTCAGCAGCCAGTAGCCGAAGCCAGCAGAAGCGAAAAAAGACGAAAAATTTATAAAAGCCAAAAGTATTGACATATGTGCACATAATTACGAATATACACGAGAATAATACTACCACCGCCACCACCAACAACAACAACGACGACGACAGCAAAACAATGCCAACAGCAGCAATCATAATAACACCAGCAATAGCAACAGCACAAGCAGCAGCAGTCAAGGCAGCACCATGAAACCAAAGCTTAAAATAAAGTGTATTGTTTGTATGTAGCACGGGAATATGGGCGACATACAAATGTCCATACATACAGACATTTGTATCTCCTCAGTACACACGTTCTGATTAATGCTGTTGCTACATATCAGAGTGCCAGTGTGTATGTGCAGATTTATGCGACGTGGTGTTGTGTGTACATTTCGGAATTGTAATATTGAATTAAGTGTGTATAAAAGTTGCGTCGCCCAAAAGACTACCAACGACCGACCCCGAGACCAAAATACAAAATAAATAGCTAAGGACGGACAATAACAACGGATGGCTATGCCATACAAACAATCGCTACCATACACACACACATCAACTCAACGTTGTCACACACATCCAACCAAATGAAGAGAAACAGAAACAAATCGAACAACGAAGAGCGATAACACAATGAAATGTAAAGCAAGAGCACTACAACAAAAACCAACAAACAAACAAGTAGCAGACGGACGGACGGACGCACGGACAGACAGACAGACATTACAGAGGCCGAGAGGAAGAATCGAACCGCACTTTAATGTAGTACTCACATCACACTCCACTCGATAATAATGGAATAGTGGATGTGCCAACAGCCAACAAACAATTTCATACCCGGTATCGTGTTGTATCTCAAATACAACAACAATGACGGCCACAACGCCAACAGCAATTTTCGAACCTCGAATACAAATTCCAAATGCATACAACAAAACGATGAAATTAAATCAATTTGAATTGAAACAATTGCTTATTTAGTGTTTGTATGTTTTCGCATATAGTTTGCGTGTATGTGACGGGCAAAAGACTACTACTCTGTCTGCTTGTCGTCGCCCGTGCATAACCCACATGTTGCAAACACCAAACAAAGTATGTCAAACATCATCTCCAACACCGAACTATTTATTACACAATGCCTTCTTCTGATAGCTTTAATGAGCCGTTTTGCCATTTTGCCACATTGCATGAAGTCAACAGCTTTACGTTTCACTTACTGAGTTCTGCTCGTCATATTTATTTATTTTTCAATGGCATTTATAATTTGAGATTATTTGCTTTTGACCATTTAACATCTATGAAATAGGGTTTCCGTATTGACGTGAATATTGCAGACAACTTTTCGGCACAACAGCTTTTAATGGGAAATAAACATATTCTGAGTCGATCTAGCGATGCCGGTCCGTCCGTGTGTTGAAATCACGCTAGCTTCCGAACGAAACAAGCTATCGATTTGAAAATTTGCACAAGTACACACAAAAAACTATGACCAAAATTCTTCCAATTAAAATTTTAATTGAGTTCTACAAAATTTTCAATAAAAAATTGAATTGGTTCAAGAAATTTTTTAATTGAAACAAAAATCAATCACAGAAATGAATAGTATCAATTAAATATTTAATTGGATAAATTAATTGTTTAATTGATGTTGGCGATTGATTCTATCATTTTTGTAATTGAAAACATTTCAACTAAAAATTAATTGGATCAATTAATTTCGTACACAAAATAAATTTCTTTCTTTGTAGGTGTTATTGATATAGGTCGGATGAGCCATATCAGACCACTTTTTAGTATAGCCGCTTAGAGCAAACAATTTCATCCGATCCGGTTGACGTTTGGTACGTAATGTAAGTCTATACCTTCTAGCAAGAAGAAATTGACCCATATCGGTCCATATTTATATATAACCCCTATATAAACCGATCCTCGGTGGCCATGTCGAAATTCGTCCATATCGGACCATTATTATGTATAGCTAACATATAAAGATTTGGCTTGTGGAGGCGAAAATTTCATCCAATCCATATCGGACCATAGGTATAGCCCCCATATACACTGATCCCCATATTTTGATTGTGGATCCTCTTGGTCGAGCCGTTTCACCATTTGCTAGGTTTATATTTTACTCGTTTGAGAAACGGACATGGAAGTTACTACTTGAATTGGGTGGCATGTACTTGAATTAACTGCTTGTGTATTCGTTGCAGAGGTTTGATACAAATATTGGTACGAGATCGTATGATGCTCCGATGCCAACCCCCGAAGGAGAAAAAGCACAAAAATATATTATAAATTCTAACATACCAGTTCCCACCACAAAAACTACTCCAGTCAGCTAAAATTCAATGTACTACTACTACAAAAATTTTTGGTATTGATTTGATTTGAAGCATTTTTACTTTTATAAAATTATGAACCTCTATCCAAGTGTACAGCTTTATAATTTTTAATGCTTATTTTACATTCATTTTGATCAGTAATGATGTTCTAATTTCAAAATATGTTTTTTTCAGAGGAGAAAATAAATGTTTCGACATTAAATTTGGAAATATTAATATTTGGAGGGAGTATATTTCTTATTTTCTTATTTCAAAATTGCGGAGTTTACAGCTAAAACAAAATTGCATACCCCCGAAGTGACTAATTTGCAACGTCTACAGGTCAGCCCGTGGACCCACTAGTGATCCACAAATTGGCAAACTTAGAGGAAAACACCTCGCTTTCATACAAAAAGTTATGTTAATACCTTTATCCACTGTGCGCCGTTCGTTCTCGGCTATAAAAAGGAGATCCTCTGTCATTGAGCTTATCATAGAATCGGGAAAGACTCTGCGATAAGAGATAAGTCCACCACTGTGGTATCACAACGGACTGAATAGTCTAAGTGAACCTGAAATATGGGGCTGTCACTATACCTATACTTAACCTTCCCAGAAAAAAAATTTGGAAGTTCTTCCAAAGGCACAACTTAAAAAGCACTTGTAGAAGATGCACTCCCAATGATGTTCTTTATTTTAACTACTCAGGAAGTTCTTTTAATTCAATTTTTTATAACTTTGTTTTTTCATACTTTTAATGGGTAATTTTAACTTTTTTTGTTTCAAATAGGTTAAAAACAGAGTAAGAATTCATAAAATGGTACAAATCATTTAAATTTTGTCAAAAAAAATGCTTAATCCAATCTGAAAAAATGTGAATTTTTAAAAATATTTGAGGTCAAACGTTTCCGACAAGCGTTAGAATCCATTAAAAATTTAAAAAAAACTATACAAATTATTTATTTGACAAAATATCACAGAATTTTTTAATTTACATCCAAAACATAGAATTCGGATCCACCTAAAGAAGTGATGCAAATTCAGTGCAACTGCTGTTGAAATGGAGGACTTCCGTCCTATGACAAGCCCATGTTAAATTCATCTGTTCTACCTATATTTTGCACCACTTCCGGATCCAAAAAGAACATTTTCATTACTTTTTTGGCTACGCTTTGTTGCTGGGTTCTAAATCATTATTTTTAATGTACAATCAAAAATGCTCCTCTAGAGACGGACTTCACAAGAAGTTCTTCTGAGGTGATAAATAAAAATCCTTCGATTCATTCAGTTTTTGCAATAACTTTAAATTTTTTGAATGTTACTGTGTTTAAAACTCAAATAAAATCTCAAAAGTGTACTAATCCATTACTCGGTTGTCGGGGATATTGGATAGTATTATTAGTCGAAAATAATTATAGACCAGAGGTGTGCACGTGAGTAATATTTTACTCACGTACACTCACGCACGATATTGTTTAATAGGACTCACACACACTCACGAAAAGAAACTTTATACTCACACACAAATATGTCGTGACTCACGAATAATTTTATGATTAATTTGCCTGAGGGATGTGTCTGAAAACATGAGCTAGATATCGTTATTAAACTCAACATCCTGGATGTCACTAAAATTGTAAATGCCATCAGCGTGAGTCACAACAATTTTGTGTCACGTGCACACCTCTATTACAAAGAATTGCATATTTAAAGGTAATTAAAGGTAATTATTTAAAGGTATTATTACATTTTAAGGCACTTACATACAATGCGCATGTTACCCTTCGGGGACAATATAATAACAATTTAATCTCTTCTACCTAGCCATTAAGAAATCCTAAAACAAACACCTGGCAGCTCTATCTCTACCTGACAATAAACACTGGGTGGGTGGTGGTGTTGAATCCAAAAATCGAGCGTACAGTTTATAGGTTTTGGAAGAATTTGGTTCGAAAGAGTTCGATGTTCGACCGCATCGTGTTTGAGACTGCTGCATGTGCGTATTTGTTCGATGTATCTATTGTCGTGGTTCGATATGTCTTCCGACACGTTGTTACCAACCTTCGTATTCGGTAAATGATTTTGTGGTTTTTGGTGTTGTTGGTCCCATTTTGTTGTGTCTTCATAATCGCCATTGTCATCAGTCAGTGAGTTTTGAGCGTGTAGTAAATCGGTCGGATATTTAGTTCCTTTCTGGCCGCTGTCAAATATTCGTCATGTGTTAAAATCGGAGAAGCGAGTGTATCTGATACGACGCTAGCCACGGGCTTAAACAATAACAACAACAATTCACAATAATAAAACAGAATATATTAAATAAACGCTACAAAGGAAGCTAAAATCAGAATCACAAAAAAAAATATTTTATATTAATTAATACAAAGCGTCTACTAATGTGAATAGTTCATACTGTGTGTTCCGTAAATGCTTTTGCAATATGTGAAATTCCACAAGCATAGAAATAAATAAACAAACTTGGTCGAATAAATTAAAATTCGACAATTTTTTCAATAACGGAAAACCGGTTAAACTGTCGCGTTTGCGAATGCTGCAAGTGTATGTGTGTGTGTCTGGCAGTGAGTGAGTGAAGTGAAGTGAGTGTGTCAAGTGATACGTTTGGCTTTTGTTTACCATAGCAAACAAGATAGATCACTTGTATTTGTACAGAAAGAAAACAAAAACAAACCCCCTCGCAACTCTGCTCCAAAAAGATGAATATGTAACTAGGAAGGATTGTTTGCGATCTAAGCTAATTTTTAAGTAACAGTCAGTATTTCACCGACACAAAAATTCCTAATTCCACTCACTACAACAACAATCACAACAAGACAAACAAATAAACAAAAGAGCAAAACAAGTTTCAGTTCCTCAAGCTCTGCTTAGCACAAATAAAAATAAAATTTAAGTGTGGATTGTGGCGTCTACAAGCATCCAAAATCAAAACAACTCAAAACCATCACCACCTTAGCAGCAGTATTACAGTTCCAAATACCAAATAAATCAAAATCACTGAACATCACAAGAATTATTCCCAAGTGTTTATATTGGGATTACAAGAATGTGACTTGGAGCACCATTCCGGATAGTTTTAGTCTGCTTGTTTTTTTTTTTTGTGTTTCTGGGGGAGCAGTTTTTGTTTTTCTTTGGAAAAGCGATACACTCTCATCAGCGTCAAGCAGATTTGTAAAGGATTTCGAGAAATGCAAATAATTGTAGACAAAATTCCCATGTTTTCGAAGCAAACAACAAAACGCAATTCCAAAAAGTAAGTACATTTCACAGAAGCTCCACAAGCACCGCAACAACAAAAACCAAATATTTTAAATAAAAAATAAATATAGATCGAGCGAGTGAGTGAGTGAGTGTGTATTAGTGTGAGGGTGTTTTAAAAATAGTTTCCCCCACCCCAGATTAAATTAATTTTCCATTGCAAACCAACCAATCAACATATCTACTCAGATGAAATTTCAAATCAAACAACAACAAAAAAATCCACTTTGGAGTGGTGTCTATGTGTGTGTGTGTAAATTATTTCTTAACGAGAAAAACATCAAGGGTCCCTCTCTAAAGTTTCTACCTAATGCCTAAGTAATTAAAAATGTTGACAAATTTAAAATTTCATATGAATAGAGCCACCGTAATAAGTGAATGAAAATCGACGGATATCAATTAAAGAAGTGAAATGAAGTTAAAAATCTTTCAATAATCCAATATTACTATTTAATGCTTGCCAACCTGGCGGCCAAGTTATAAAACAAGCACAAAAAACAACGCGATTGAGAAATCAGTTCGACAATGAATAGCGATTGTTTTGTCGTATTTTGACAAGCTGAAAAATTAAATGAGAAAACGGAAAACATCACAACAACACCACGGACCCTCTGTGTGCAACAAATACGCTGCTCCACAGTCTGCAGCCATCTAAGGCAGAAATGATTCAACAGATTTTCTTCATTGAAATGCGCGTGCAATAGCGTAAGCAGCTGCCTCTCAGCTGCTTTTCGCGTAGGCTTAAACTCTCTCTCTCTCTTACACCGTTGCTCACGTTCTCATTGTATACGCGTGCTCGCGCTCTCTCCCTCTCTCGAATTCGTTCTTCCTCTCTTTCCCGTAGAATTTGGATTAATTTGCTGTACAAACAATAGCAATCGACTCTTTAGCGCCCGCACCCGCTGCCACCCCTCCATTCAAATTTGTCGTTCATCAGCAACAATTCAATGTAGTTGTTGTAAACAAAACAAAAATGTTAAATTGAGGTAAAATATCTAATTTTTTAAGCGAAAGAAAGAAAATAACAAAACCCAAACACACACATAACTAGCAAATACACCACTGCGCTATTAGTGCCTCAGTACACTGTGCTCTTTGCTTAAGATTATTTTGTTTCTTTTTTTTGATTTTGTTGCCAAAATGAAAAATACAAAGAATCAAAAGATATTAATTAGATATTTTATTTACAATTTTTCGTTTCGTTAGTTTTCGTTGCGCGTTTATTTTACTAAGGCCCTCTCTACACTTAGAAAAAAACCTAAATTTAGAATAATGGTTTTTAATTCTATTAATGTATTTTTGCTTTATGAATATTTCTGTTTCGATAAACTAGGAGTCGCATGGTTAAAATGTAATTATGTAGAAAATGTTAAAAAATAAAATAATATTTGTGAATAAAAATGTTTTAAAACATTTGAGTGTTTGGCCAATTAAATTGATTTTCAGTTTTGCTATGAATGCTGAATGAATAGTCGGGAAGAATGTAGACCATGTAGTTATGTACGATGATCATTAACAGTTTTTTCATCGTCTCAAAATCAATCATTGCATTAATAGAAAATCGTTGTCATGTTTAAGACTCTTATCTCGGATTGTTATCTTAATGAATTATCTGGTTTGAACAAAATTTTTTTCACAACATTGGCAAAATAATGGATACAAGCAACGAATAGGAAAGCCGCCTTTTAGTGTAGGCATATATTTCGACAAGTTTTTTTTTTCAATGTTTGTTTTCACATTATTTACCAAAATCCGAAATCAGATATTTGCTTTATTTTAGAAATAAATGGTCACTTGTTTTGAACATAATATCACAATGAATTGAAATTTTAATTTTTCATATCTAACTTAAATTAGAAATAGTAAAATTTCATAAGAAAAAGCTAACAAAAAATCATGCTTCAAATATTCGATTTGAATTCTTTATTCAAAAGCAAGCTGTTTATTCCCTAACCCCAGATCGTTTTTCTTACATTTTACGGTTTGGTTTGTTTTGTGCAGTTGTCTTTTTAAATATTTTACAATTTATGGTATCCGACAACATTCTTAAGCCGTTGACCGAGTCTGAAGACTTTTATGTCTGACTGGTGTTGGTGCCGTGTTTTGTTCCGTTGCTTTGTTTTATACAACAAAGATCAAAGAATTCTTCCATACAAACAAAAAAGAAAGTGCGACAAAAAATTAAATGCAAATTTGTTTGCGATATTTTCATCAGCCTTATTTTTAAATCATTTTGATAGTCTTTGTTCGGAGTATTCAATTATGTCTGTATTTTTCAATATGTTGTTCTTGTTATTTTTCTGAATCATATACTTATAAGGTAATTGTCTTCGATTTTTTGCTTTTTGCCAGATTTTATTTTGTTTGTCGGTTATACTTTACTGTGTTGGCTCTGCTTAATGCCATTTAGATCTTTTTTAAAGTTCCAGACAAAATAAAAACCATGACCAGTAGAAGTCATATCATAGTACAACTGCGCACTCTGAGCGACGTTTAATATAATAAATACGTTTATTATAAAGGGTGATTTGTTAAGAGCTTGATAACTTTTTTTTAAAAAAAAACGCATAAAATTTGCAAAATCTCATCGGTTCTTTATTTGAAACGTTAGATTGGTCCATGACATTTACTTTTTGAAGATAATTTCATTTAAATGTTGACCGCGGCTGCGTCTTAGGTGGTCCATTCGGAAAGTCCAATTTTGGGCAACTTTTTCGAGCATTTCGGCCGGAATAGCCCGAATTTCTTCGGAAATGTTGTCTTCCAAAGCTGGAATAGTTGCTGGCTTATTTCTGTAGACTTTAGACTTGACGTAGCCCCACAAAAAATAGTCTAAAGGCGTCAAATCGCATGATCTTGGTGGCCAACTTACCGGTCCATTTCTTGAGATGAATTGTTCTCCGAAGTTTTCCCTCAAAATTGCCATAGAATCGCGAGCTGTGTGGCATGTAGCGCCATCTTGTTGAAACCACATGTCAACCAAGTTCAGTTCTTCCATTTTTGGCAACAAAAAGTTTGTTAGCATCGAACGATAGCGATCGCCATTCACCGTAACGTTGCGTCCAACAGCATCTTTGAAAAAATACGGTCCAATGATTCCACCAGCGTACAAACCACACCAAACAGTGCATTTTTCGGGATGCATGGGCAGTTCTTGAACGGCTTCTGGTTGCTCTTCACTCCAAATGCGGCAATTTTGCTTATTTACGTAGCCATTCAACCAGAAATGAGCCTCATCGCTGAACAAAATTTGTCGATAAAAAAGCGGATTTTCTGCCAACTTTTCTAGGGCCCATTCACTGAAAATTCGACGTTGTGGCTCGTTAGTAAGTCTATTCATGATGAAATGTCAAAGCATACTGAGCATCTTTCTCTTTGACACCATGTCTGAAATCCCACGTGATCTGTCAAATACTAATGCATGAAAATCCTAACCTCAAAAGAATCACCCTTTACAATGATAGACTGACTATACGATACCCTACTTACAATACTCCTTGAATAGGCAGAATAAAAATAATCGTAAAATCGATTTTAGATTTTCAACCATTTCTTATTTTTGACTATCACAACTCCTTTTAAGTTTTTTCTTTATATTCATTCCCAGCAAAAACTCTCATTACCCGGTAGTCTTGTATGTATGCCTATTTAAAAATTAATAACCACTTATTAATTGGCATCGCTCCGGATTACATTTACGTACACATGTCCTAGGAAGAAAGTACTTCTCCCCAGGCATACTTTCGGCCATGAAGTAAGTAGTGCTTTTAGAGCATTTAATCACATAATATGTAATCACTTATTCGTAGATACACCAAAATTTGCAAAATAGCCACTTATTGTCGCAGGCAACCAAATCTCGAAAATATTGGTTTCTATCGCCGATTACAATGGATCAAATGGCGAGTAATGCTGTAATAGGAGCATTACTTGAATAGAAACGAATATTGTATATAAAAAAAAAAAAAAACAAAAATCTAATAAATCATCTAAATAAGATTACACGCAAATTAATTTCACACTTAAAATAGAAATAAATGTAGGTTGTTTAATGGAGTTCACGGATGAAAAAGACTGTTTTTCATATGTTTGGCTATAAACATTATATGTTTGGAACACAAATTTTTAAACACAATATTTTTGAGTGCAAGCATATAATGTTCATAAACTAGCATAACATGTTTGGGACATATATGTTAGAACATATTATGTTTGGGACATAAAATGTTTGTAAATATAATATGCTTGGATGCAAGCATATATTAATTTAGAAATAGCCTATAAACATATATGTGTTTAGTAGCTTGGAGCGCTATTTAACAGAGAGCGATATTGAATTAAGTTGGTGGTTGTTGCTTGTTATTACAAAATTAACATTTTATTTTTCCTTGGGCAATTGATCAGCTACTTCTTTGATCCTTACAAACTGTGTGGTCCGCTGTTCGAATCCCCGTCCGGCAAAAGGTAAAATTAAAATAAAAAAAATCATACAATTGAATAATTTCTTCTACAATGTTTGCATTATAGAAAAAGGTGCTAAGAACTAAAAAATCTCGTGGAAGTGAGAAAGATGTGGGGGAATATACAATTGGGCAGAAACAAAATTTTGAGCATTCAGGTCGAAAACCTATGTTGTTAGCACCTATATTACCTGTTTATTTTCATAATTCATTATGATTGTAAATAAATAAATAAATAAATAAAATTTTGAGCACAATATTGTTTGGGATAATTTTTTTTTAAGCATATAATATTTTTGGGTGCAAAATGCTTCCAAACATATTATATGTTCACATAATAACATATTGTTTTTTGGAAGACAACATTATTGAATTTGGATGCAAAAATACAAAATGTTTGGAAGTTAGACTCCCCAAACATATATTGTTTAGACCAATATGCTTTCAAACATATTATATATTGGAAGAGATCAAACATATAAATGTTTGGGCAATACCCAAAAATGTATATGCTTGAAGCAAAATATGTTTGGGAGTATATGTTACAGAAGCGATTTTTTGTGAGCGTGTTGGATTAGTGAATTACGTTATAATATATCCAATAGTCAATTCACATTAGGTTCGAAATCTACTAAAAATGGATTTTAAGTCCCTTTTTGTAAGGCAAATGGGATTTGAAATCTAGTTTAAGTGCGTTTTTGGAAGTGTAATGTGAATGAGGTGTAAAGGTTGAATTACATACCATGCGTCAATCCGTGCGTTGATGGAAGGGTTGATTTTTTTATTTGCGACAGACTATTCGAGCTTTTGATTTCAAAGAGAAATTTCAACTCTTCAATCATCGGCGCATTAAAAGCATGGTATGTAATTCTACCTTAAGAAAGCATTTATTTAAAACATGATATGTTAATGGCATTAATTTAAAGCACAATATTTGTGATAAAAATGTTCAGAATTACCGTTACATTACATATTATTTTTGATTTTTTAAGTAAAAACTCAATTATGTGAATAATTATACCTAATGGTACCAACATTTATTCTATTTTATTAAGTCATTAACAGGCAACTGCATAAAAATTTGAGAATAACAATTCGAAAATTACCGAGAAGTATTTATTTTTGTCATTACAAGTTAGTCATTATAACTCACTGCATTGTAATGCAATGTGTAATGACAGCTGTACTCCTGGTAATGCCAATTGTAATGAGATGTGATTACCTAGTTTTTGCTGGGTTGGTTTCAATGAAATTGAAATGTCCCAATATATAAGGAAAATTGAACATATTTCCATTCCCAATAAAAATAAATAAAATGCCACACCCACCAATGTGAATCCTGAATCCTTTCCTTGAAATTATACGTATCTTACATTATTTGGGGAAGTGCAAAATAAAGAATCATGAAAACACCGTACATCTTGAAAATTATATATCTAACATTTTAAATATTTATAAAAAAAAACAAGTAAGGAAAGTCTAAAATCGGGCGGGGCCAACTATATTATACCCTGCACCACTTCGTAGATCTAAATTTTCGATACCATATCACATCCGTCAAATGTGTTGGGGGCTATATATAAAGGTTTGTCCCAAATACATACATTTACATATCACTCGATCTGGACAGAATCTGATAGACTTCTGCAAAATCTATAGACTCAAAATTTAAGTCGGCTAATGCACTAGGGTGGAACACAATGTTAGGAGGAAAATGTTGGTATTTTGACCATTTTTGTCGAAATCAGAAAATATATATGGGAGCTATAAATATTAACAAAAGAAACAAGTAAGGAAAGTCTAAAGTCGGGCGGGGCGACTATATTATACCCTGCACCACTTCGTAGATCTAAATTTTCGATACCATATCACATCCGTCAAATGTGTTGGGGGCTATATATAAAGGTTAGTCCCAAATACATACATTTACATATCACTCGATCTGAACAGAATTTGATAGACTTCTACAAAATCTATAGACTCAAAATTTAAGTCGGCTAATGCACTAGGGTGGAACACAATTTTAGGAGGAAAATGTTGGTATTTTGACCATTTTTGTCGAAATCAGAAAAACATATATATGGGAGCTATATCTAAATCTGAACCGATTGCAACCAAATTTGGCACGCATAGCTACAATGCTAATTGTACTCCCTGTTTTAATTAAATCGGAGTAAAAGATTGGCCACTGTGGTCATATGAGTGTAAATCTGAATCGATTTCAATAAAATTTGGCACACTTGACTATAGTACTAATTGTTCTTTTTGTGCAAAATGTTAAGCAAATTAGGGCAAAACTCTGGCTTCTGGCGCCATATAAGTCCATATCGGGCGAAATATATATATGGGAGCTATATCTAAATCTGAAGCGATTTCTTCCCAAATCAATAGGGTTCTATTCTGAGCCAAAACACATACTTGTGCCAAATTTGAAGTCGATTGGACTAAAACTGCGACCTAGACTTTGATTACAAAAATGTGTACGGACAGAGGGGCATTGCTATATCGACTCAGGAGCCCACCCTGAGCATTTTTGCCAAAGACACCATGTGTCTATCTCGTCTCCATCTGGGTGTTGCAAACACATGCACTAACTTATAATACCCTGTTCCACAGTGTGGCGCAGGGTATAATAACAAGTTTGTCTACTACATTAATATAATATTCAAAATTATTTCATAAAATCGAATATTTTATATAATCATAATTTCTGTGAAATTCGATTATGAAAAATCAAATATTCGAATTTTGATTGGTACACTGAAAGAACAGGAAGAAAACTTTTGGTTAAATTTAGAAAATTTTGATTATTTTTAGAAAATTTTAACTAAACAGTATTACCAACGCTGGCATCACGCCGATATGACAAAAATAAGTAAATAGTTTTCCACAAATTCCAGAAAATTAATTACACAAATATAATTTTTTTACTTGTTAAAGAAAATTTTGTAGTTTGAAGGAAAAAGTTGGAGTTCAAAATTGCAAGAACGTCTATAGTGACATAGGAAGTTCATGATAGACGCATTTGTAGTAAATTTTACAAATTTAAAGTAATAATGAACTAGTTTGTGAGAAATACGAATTTAGTAAACCTTTATGCTTAATTTGTGTATAATTTTTTCCCCATTTTTTACTTCATTTAACTAACGTACGCAAAAAATTATTAGACTAAAGGAAACTTTCTCCAAACATAATAATTTCATAAACTAAAATAAAGTTAAGTTGGCTTTAGTGAAATAGAGAGTTCACTGTTTTTTTTGAGTGTAAGAATAATCGAATATGTTGACTTGAGAAAATCTACTTTTATCTAAGAGCTCTCCATTTGAACCAGTAAATATTTTCATATGGGTAAATTCAATGGGAATCAATCAGAAATAAAGATGATTTAGGTATTCGATTGTTAACTCAGTAACTCCCACCTATCAAACTAAAATGTGGCTTGTCTCTTCGTTCTTGATGATTATCAAAATCTATCAAGTACGGAGCTAATATGATTTAAATAAATATTGTCGTAGTCTCACTAATGCTAAATTTAACTTATTTTTTTTTTTGCAAAAAATATTTGTCTGTAGTTAAATTGTATAATTTTTTAGAACTTTTCCACAGGCAAATGAAATTTTCCTTATCCCAAATATGTCTCAAAAATTATATGAACTATTTGTGGGTATAAAGCTCAATTACCGTAAACATAAATTCGATGTGCACTAAAGCCTTGCACCCTCAAAAAAATCGCTTCTCTAACATATGTTCCAAACATATTTTACAGGAAGCACATATATTATTGGATACTGCCAAAACATTAATATGTTTGTTTTATGTGAACATATTATATGTTTGGAAGCATTTTCAGCCCAAAAATATCATATGCTTGGAAGAATTTTCCCCAAAGATTGTGCTCATTCCCTCACATAATTTTCACTTCCACGAAATTTTTTATTTCTTGGCACCTTTTTCTGTAATACAAATAATGTTTTACCTTTCGCTTGGACGGAGATTCGAACCGAGGACATAAGCGTAGGAAGGCCTCTGGGGAGGGGGCTTAGACCCCCCAGAAAAATTTTAGCCCCCCCAGAATTTGAAACTCTATTTATGATTTTCCATTTTTCAATAAATGTCAATAGTTTTTTTAATTTTTTTAACAACTAAACAAGTATATACAATCGCCCAAAGTTCCGCTAAAGACTTTCATGAACAATCGAATTACTTGGGTTGTGGTAGCAGTTGCCGATGACAATGTTTGAAGTCAGATATTTCTGAAATAAAGCTGTGGTTGACCTTTTGATTGATTTAGTTTAGTCAATTTAATTAAAAAAATAGTAATTGATATTAAAACTATTCTTTCATAAATTGGTATCTTAATAATGCTGCGAAAAAGCGTCGCCAAAAAAGTAGTGAAATGTTCTTTTTGGATGTAGAAGTGGTGCAAAATTGGCGGAGAAGCAATGAATGTAATATGAGCTTGTCATAGGACAAATGTCCACCGTTTCAACAGCCGTTGCAATGAATTTGCATCACTTTTTAAGGTGAGATCCGAATTCAGTGTTTTGAATGTGAATTAAAAAATTTTGTGATATTTTCCCAAATAAATAATTTTTTTATTGTTTTTATGATTTTTAATGCATTCTGACGCTTGTTTGGAACGTTTTTCTTCGAATAATTTCCAAAAGTATAGATTTTTCTATAATGGATTTAGCAGTTTTATGGCAAAATTTGAATAATTTGTACCAATTTATTTATTCTTACTCTTTTTTTAAACTATTTAAAAAAATAGAAAACAAAAAATTACACATTAAAATATGAAAAAAATGAAGTAAAAAACTTCCTGTGTAGTTAAAATAATTGAGGACATTTTTGGAAGTGCTTTTAAAGTTGTGCCTTTAGAACAACTCACAATTTTTTTGCTGGGAAAAGTGTGGAACTACTTTTAGTTGCTTTATTATAAATTAATTGTCGAGTTATTTTGATGTCTAATTTTTTATTCAATTTTATGTAATAAAACATTAATTGAACCTATAAGTTCAGTCTATACATTTTTAGCTAGGGGGGGCTATAGCCCCCCTAGGAAAATTGCCTAGCTACGCTAATGACCGAGGACCATACAGTTTGTAAGCCAACACACTATCCACTGGGCTACGTAGCTGTTATAGTCACCGGTACACAATTATCGCTATAAGTTACATTTATATAGCATAGCTTGCAGCACCCACGAGCCCATGCAAACATAACATTATTTAACAAAAACATATATTTGTTGGCCACGTGGAGCAGTGGTTAGCATGTCTGACTTGCATGCCAAGGGTCGTGGGTTCACTCCCCGCTCCGACCGAACACCATTTTTTTTTTAATTTACACATTTATATTTATACTATACTACATGTTTATAATGAAACTTCGAAATGTGGGTGATTAAAGATTTACAGTCAGAAAAGAACAGTGCTTGATAGAAACGAAATGGACTGAGCTTTTGGATAAAATATTATTTTTTTTATTGCAAAAATAACAATTTTGTAACAAAAAACTGTATAAAAGTTTGAAATTTTGGAAGGAATTCAAAAACTCTAACAAAAGAAGAACGTGGAGTCGAGTATAAACATACCTAAATAATTTTATAATATACACATAAATTTATTTAGGCGTGAACATTTGTTTACTAGCATTTTACACCATTGCATTTAAAACTTATCGTGTTTTGTACTTAATTTCAATTTTATCTTTAAGGCCGGTATTAAGTTGGCATTATCGCTCTAAAATGACGCTGTGTTGCCTTTTACTTTCCTTTAATAATTCATGTTAAAGAAAATAAACTTTTTCAATTGCTTTAGCTGCAAAACTCGAACTTAATGCCCGCTTTTATATTTGAAGGTGTCCGCCAACTCCTCTTGGACTACTTATTAATAAAGAGGAACTAAACTTTGTCTTTATACATTTTACTGTTTAATTTTTCACTATTTCCTCCTTTTTTCATTTTACTGTCCCAAATCTAAAAAGAATATGGTGCCCATTCGTTATTTTTATGAAGATCCCTTTGTAATTTGTGTATATTTTCCACCGTTTTTTTAATTTTCTTCGCCTGAATATTTTGACTTACTCTTTGTACGTTGCGACTTCTTTTAACGAACCAAGAAAAAAAGATTGTGCCCATAATGCCAAAATGATAAACAAAATACATGTCCACACATACATAAAATGTTGCTCTCAAGTCGAAAACACATGCTGTTTTTTTTTCAAATGTCTATTCTCTTGATTCCGAATGTCTATTCTCTTTACTTCGCATACTCATTCTAATATTCAAATTAAATAATATTTAGACTTAAGCATATCAAATTTTTGGCCTTATCATAAAACAATTTTCCGAAACAACATACACAAATAGCTCTCTTTCGATTCTATCGCCGTGTTATGTTGATATCTTTCGTCAACCCTTCCGGTTTCCATCTCTATTTCTTGCTCTATACTCTCTCTGTGAATAAAATAAAATTAATAAAATATCACAACATATATATGTTTACTTGAAATTTGTAAATTTATATATGTTTACATTCACACATTAATGCCCCAAACATAATATATTCTAACATATTAATATATGTGTCCCAAACATTTAGTTTTAGCTTAGAAACATTACATGTTTGCACTTAAATATATTGTGTTTAAAAATTGTGTCCGAAACACATTTTGTTTATATCGGAACATATCAAAAACATATTTTTCTCACAGTGTGTCTTTTACTTTTAGTTCATTTTTTCTATACCAGGTTTATTATAATTTAATAAAAATACATTTTAAGTGAAATAAAACTTTTAATTTTTTTTTTTAAATTTCAATCAAAAATGTGACTTTTGATACCAAAAATATTTTGCGTTTTTCTGGCTATTTTTTTAGTTTTGTTGTGTTTTTATTTCAACGCCGAAGAAATGGTGGACACTTTCACAAAGCATACATTTAGACTGAACTTAAAAATATTGGAAATATTGTGATTATGTTCCCCATCGACTCACTACTTTCTACTGTACTTCCACCTCGTTGTGTTGTTATTCGCAAACTCCGTGCATTACACTAATGGAACATTTTAAAATTCAATTCGAAAGAATTAAGTGAATTTCTTACAGAGTGTTTGTTGTTGCATTCATTTCATATTGATAATTTTGAATATTTCGTAAATATTTTGCTATTGGTTTTTTGTCACCCAGCTTTATGAGTGTACGAGTTTCTCTTCTTTTTTTTCATTTACGAGTTTTTTCGCTTATTTTGTTGACGATTTCAATTTTTGTTTCATTTTAATTGTTATCAGAGTTCAAATATACGAACACATATAGTTACACATACATATATCGTACTTACTATCTATATGTATGTGTATGCGTTTGTACCAGCAAATATATTTGCATGTTCATGATTATATGGGAATGTTCTGCACACAGTACACAATATTCATAAATATGCCTCTGTCGAGAACCAAACATTGGGACTTTTGAGGTGATTGTCTACTACCTATAGATGTATGAGTGGATGGTTGGTTGTGTGCGTGTTCGTACGTACCTGACTGAGTGAGTTAGATCAATTCCAACGCTGCTCTCCGCACCTGAGCAAAAGTGTTGACGGCCAGAGGTGTCGTTACAATCAATTGTTATTTACACTGTCACTGTTATCGACGATGATAACTTTGGAAGGAGATGGCTGGAAGAATCCAGTTACGCCACAAATTGATTTGTAATGAGCCCAAATAGCTGGCAACTTCTATGAAAGAGAAGGAAATTTAAATTGCTACAAGTTCGAAAATGTAACATGACAGTGGATAATTGTGAAGGTATGATGATGTTGCACAATTCCCACCTCCCTATGGACAAAGTACGCAATTAGGTCGTTTTAAGTGAAAATTTAAGTTTTGGACAATTAAATTTCACAAACAAAAAAGGATAAAAATATATTAAATATTTCATCTTCGCTGAGACTTGAACCTGTGTTTTGCTAATTACGAGAACTTTAAATGCATATAAGAAAGTTAGTAAAAACACCATACTTTGATACTATCAATCACAGTTTTAATTGGACATAACAAATATTTGATAAAAAAATTAATTGTTTTAATTTGAAAATTTCAATTAAGTTTTTAATTGATTCAATTAAAAATTTAATTGATTGCAAAACTCAATTAATTTTTTGAATCAAAAATTACTTTCTTGACTGAATTTGTGTTTTTGGTTTGATTAAAAAAAATGATTGTTGAAAGAATTTTTTTTTTAATAAAAAAAATGTTCATATTTTTTTTAGAAATATTTTGGTGATATTTTTTCTGTGTAGGCCACTTCAACTGGCCCAACTTACAGTCAAAAGTGATTGCCTGAAAATGTCCAAATAAATTTTACAGATTTTTAAATCAATTGTTTGCAAAGAATCTCCAAAAACACATCCATTTTGAATCGGTATAAAATTAATTAAACATTTCCTTATGTTAATGAAAAAAATAATTATTTCAATGAATAAAAACAAGACTCCTTATGCGGCCGTCTTACAAAGTAAATTTTTCAACTAGCAGTGTTTAAATGCTAACAAATTAAGAAAAAAATATTTGTTGAATATTTTTCACCCCCGTTGCTGATGTATATTGATTTTATGTTAGAATACTTGGGTGTGAGAAAAAATAGATTTAATGCTTTAGTAAAGGAAGAGGAATTTTTGGTTAAGAATAAATGCATCGAGAATAATCGAGAGTATCTCATCTTTTCTCTTGCTCATTCTATGCACGTACCAAGTTATACAGACACACATATACATATATGGATTTACATTCATTTACACCCAACCACACATATGCTACTCATGTTTGCTATGGAGAATTCATTGATCTTACAATGGGAGAAGAACGAATGGTTATTTTCGTTTATTCTCTCTGCCTTTCTCGAGACGATGATGACGATGATTTACCGATTAACAACTCGGGCAAATGGCAGATGGGCCGCTCTAAAGGCACAAACAATAGATATTTCCAATGCATACACATATGCGAGTGTTGGATGTAAATGCCAATGTTTCAATTTTGCTTTATTAATTAATATATGTGAATGTGGCGGATAAATTTCGGCTTGGTAGGTGTCGTTTTTTGTTTTGAGGAATGTCTGAACCGTGTTAGTTGAATATCACCCCAAAATGCTGCAGATTTCTGTTGATGCCGACAGCAACATGACTGATGCTCTCTAAACGAATGTAATTTTAGGGAATTTCCATCGATCCCATTGTTTGTATTTTTGTATCTTAAATGTTTTTGTAAGTAGCTATATATGGCTTTAAGTAAAACAAAAGAAAATATCATTCATACCTGCGTGTCTGTGTGTGTGTGTGGATGTGTACGTATTCTTAGGCAGCTGTGCGAAGAGTACTGAAATGTGGCACGTACAGCATATAGCTACAATAAAGAATGAAGGGACAAATGATTATCTCCCCTCCCCCCCAAAAAAAAACATCATGGGAGCTTCCTGGTAGGGGTGCTCGCATTGTTAACTTCCCCAACAGACAATAAATTTGTTGTTCTTTACGCGTACTTGCCAGTGTATATATACCAATACACTCCAGAATGTCTATTTAAAATGTAGTTTTATATCTACCAGAATCTTAGCTCCACTTCTCAATGTAAAGCATCGTCAACATCATCGTTATTGCTATCATCGCCATATGGTTATAAGTTTTCGTTTTTTTCGTAAAACATTTCTAGGATAAATCACGATTTTTGTTCTGTCTAACATTCCAAACATCTTCATTAAGTTGTTGTTGTACTCATTGGCTTTTTTTTTGTGCTCTATGATTTTGGAAGCATTCCAGAAGTTTCTTGGGAAAAGTTTCTCGTGCGCTATCAGAGATTAATGCTGCTTTGGTATTGCAATGCAGTACTTTTTGGAAGCAACAACAGAAGAAGTTCTCAAGTATCTATGGCTAATGTTCGGTAAGAGGTTGTTTATATAAACGCAATCGTTCTAGGTTCAATTTGAGTGTTGGTTGGTTAGCAAATGGAGCAGTGGAGAAAAGAAATTATTTTGGGAAATTGTGGATGCTTGGCGACAAATTTAATTTAAGATTGGGTGGGATGAGGCCGTTTTCGATTGTGACGCTTCTAATTCTTAATGTCGGGATAAAAATGGTACATACGAATTTATCATTATAAATACTACAATTGGCTGAATGTAGTTGATAAAAAAATTATAATTATAATAAGCAAGAGCTGTCCAAACCCAATAAATTCCGAATGTCGGAAAACGATCAAGTTCTCTGCTAACTTGATCTATATAGGCAACATACGTGTTGTTTCCACCATTTGAAACCCCAAGAAAAAGAGCCTTTAATACCTATAACTACATTTATTTCCATCAAAACAAATATATTGATATACTCTACTAAATATCAATTAATATACTCTACCAAAATACCATTTAGAAAGCCCAATTTTGTCTCTCAGTGTATAGAATTTATCGCATTTAATATTTTTCCAAATTTAAATATCACCATATGCAGTCAATGTAGTGAATCCAACCGCGTTTAAGGTCTAAACAGTCAAAAAATATGAGAATCGAGTGGATGAGAACAATTGAACAAATGAGCACCTTCGCTCTTGTCGTCTGTGTGAGTCGCTACACACAGACTGCAGAATTCATCATAACCTTTCTGCTGCTGTCTACACTTATCATTCACCCGAAATGAACTGTTTTGATTTAGTGTTTGTTGGTGTTTTCGTTTATATCTCCACTTTGAACAAACAAAAAATCAATCGTGCACCACATTCACACACTCGCATTTGAATTAGTTGCCATACAAATATGTCTTTCCACAGCATACAATGCAGGGCAGGTTTCTTGCACGATATTCAAAATTCACACTTTTTCCATCTCCACCAAAACTAACACATTACCTAAGCACGAACTGGCATTTACTCAAACAGAAAACATCTTCAGTCTACCGAATTTGTTATGTAGACTTTGCGTCATGCAATTTTCAAAATTATGAAAATGCAAAATATAAATGAACCCGAATCTTATTCGCTCGGAGATAACATAGTAGAACTGGTACGAAAATTCAAACTACATAGGCTCAATATCGCCAATAGTTTTAGCGAATAATATGCAATTCCAAAAAGACAAATTCAACTGCATTCATTCTCATACTATGTTATATGGTTATACACGCTACAACTTTTGAATTACAGTCGAACATGGTCATAACGAACTACAATTGGCGTTTGCTTTTATTTCCATACGTCATTATTAACTTCCACTTTAGTGCAATTTGAAAGACATTTCCTTTAATTTTTCTATTGATCTGACTTTCCAAATTCCAAAATAATTCTTATTTTGAACTGAGTAAAAATTATGTTCGCTATAACCATATATTTGCTACAAAATTAAAACAAAAAAAAAAAACTCGTTGGGACCTAAACAACAGTTCGTTATAACCAGAGTTCGTGTTCGACTTCAGGAAAAACTAATCGAACGGTTGTGGTATGTTAAACACTGTAATTTCCTCCCACTCAAAATACTTGAAAACTCTAAACTTCTTCTCTAAATACACCCTCAAAAAAATCGCTTCTGTAACATATACCCCAAACACATTTTGCTTCTAGGTCTCTCTTTCTAAACACATATATGTTTATAGGCTATTTCCAAATTAATATATGATTGCATCTAAGCATATTATATTTACAAACATGTTATGTCCCAAACATAATATGTTCTAACATATTAACATAAACATGTTATGCTAGTTTATGAACATTATATGCTTGCACTCAAAAATATTGTTTTAAAAAATTTGAGTTCCAAACATATAATTTTTACACCCAAACATATGAATAACCGTCTTTTTCGTCCATGTAGAGCACATAAATATTGAATGAAATATCCTAACGCATTGACGCATGTGTGTATATGTAAGGCAATATTTATTTATATATTTATGCCTATGTATGGTGCTCCGCATTACAACTTTTGTTCATGAATGAACTCTTACACGCAAACACACACACAACACATTGGAAGTCATTTTGATGTCAATCGAAATTTTAGCTCAATAGCAAATCCAAGGGAAATTGGATATATATCGTGTTGCTGGTTTTCGTTTCTCAGTAAACAGAGACATAGAAAGACAAAATACAAACATTGCAACTATCACCAGGGTAACGACAGATCAATTCCTTAAGGATTTCGAGGGTGTATGAGTGTGTGTGTTATGGTATAACCAAGACGCTAGGAAACCCCGAATCCCCGAAATGCCAACTTTATTAACCACCGCCATCTGTCCGCTACACATACCCATCAAGAGTTGCAACTCAAATGAGACAGTCCGATTTGCCATAACCACTACCACGACTCATAATCATAAACAGCTTCACCCAAACATTTGACTAACTGAATGACAGACAACTTCCCGTCACAATCTCCAAGGGGAGAGAAGTAATTTAAGCTACTCGAAAACAATGCAACGCTTATAGAACGAGAACATTGTTCAAAATTTCTCATGGGAACTCATCGTCCGAATCGAATACAGGCCAACCAAACCAAAGGCAAGAGAGTACACCCAACACAATTGCCAGGATAAAACTCTCAACATCGAACATCAACAAACAACAAGAGCAACCTCATCGTCGACTCTGTTTGAGAAAAATATGACGCATTTTATGCACTCCCAAGCATTTATTATTTTTTGGGGTAAATTATAAACATGGTCTTCGTGGTCACGTGCACGAATGGGATGGAGGGATGATAGAAGAACGTAGTACCACCATTCAATGGACGACATATGTGTATACATGCATTCCAGAGGAATGGGTTCTCAGCCTAGATAACAATGGAGTGTAAAGTGGGGTTGTTACGGCAAATCAGCCGGTAATCAACCCTCGTTCCATAGATGCCATTCACTTTTGCATATTTTCTTCTTGTTGTACACGCGTCGCTTGTGGCTGAATCGTTCTTCGGCGAGTCTTTAAGGGGGTTCACTGTTATTGCTTATCCACTGGTTGCAATGCGTGCAACTCTATTAATATACTCGTAATAAAATTATAATGTAAGTCTACAAAATATTAGAGTTGCCAATTATCTCCACAACGTATAAAAGTTGCCACTCTGTCATTTTGAGAAAATTCTATCACATTTAATCATTCTAAGTATGAATTACTAAATAAAATCCTTTAAGTATTCTCATATTTGAGAAATTCAAAAATGTACACAGTATTGGCCGCATCTTGACTACTACCGATAAATAATTTTCACGCTTAATTGTCAGACTGAATAAAAGTCGCACCAGCATAAGTACCCAAAATTTGGATATATTCAACGGGGTAATTAAACGGGGATAACTGTATTATGATTAAGATGATGGTATTGAGAGCTTATTTCAAAAAGTTTTTGTGTTGAAAAAAGAATTATCGAATTTCGAATTGCAATGTGAATATTTTACAAATCAGTATTGGGGGTTTCGAGGTATACGAAACAGTGTTGAAATCGAATCTAATTATTTTTGTATCTTGGTTCTTCTTAGTGAATCGTCCAAGAAAAACCACAGCCCGAATCTTAAGTACCCTCCACCAGGGATTACGTACAAGGATATATTAAGGCTATCATCCATAACACTAGTTTACACTGAAAATGTACATTCGATGAGAGGTGACTTTTCTTATGTATTTTGATCTAAGCATACTATATCTCGAATTAGAAATGTCCGATTATATCGTTAATCGTTTTATATACAGGAGTCTATAAACAATTATCAACCGATATGAACAAATTTTCTCATGGTAATTAGATGGGGGTCGCATTCTTTGGAGCCATCAATAATTATGGACCGTTATGGACAAAATTGTGACAAATTTGTGCAATAATATTCTTGTGTGTGAATGTAAATTCCTGCCACACATATCGTGCATGAGTGAACATTTTTCCTCGCGAATGTTTGGGCGAGTAAATTGTTAATCACACGCACACGTCCAGTATATATAATTGAGATTCATTATGTTTGTTGTATTCTATTATTGCGTATGTGCAATGTAGCCACCGAATTCTTAATAAGTATACGCTACTGTGTACCACGTATGTAACAGGTTGGCTGATAAGTCCCCGGATAAGTCCCCGGTTTGATTTTTAGCACAGTATTTTGAAGTGCAAGCATATAACGTTCATAAGCTAGTATAACATGTTTGGAACAAGCATGGTAGAACATATTATAATGTTTCTGGATGCAAATTTCGTATAAACATAGATATGTTTAGAAATGTCACAGAGAGAATATAGAAAAAAAGAGAAAGGCAGCGACGGAGATAAATAACGAAAGACATGTAAAGGTATTTAAAACGTCAACTTTAATGTGCAACAAATAAAAGTGAAGGTAACTGAAATAAGTTAAATTGGCTTTAGAGCCATGGAGGGCTAACTTTTTTTGAATCTTATTATACACTCAAAAAAAAGTGAACTCTCTATTTCACTAAAGCCAATTTAACTTTATTTTAATTCATAGAATTATTATGTTTGGAAAAAGTTTCCTTTACTCTAATAATTTTTTGTCGTACGTTAGTTAAATGAACTAAAAAACGGGAAAAATTATACACAAATTAAGCATAAAGATTTAGTAAATTAGTATTTCTCACAAAATAGTTCATTATTTCTTTAATTTTGTAAATTTTACTACAAATGCGCCAATCACGAACTTCGTATATCACTAAAGGCATTCTTGCATTTTTGAACTCCAATTTTTTCCTACAAAATTTTCTTTAAGAAGTGAAAAAAAATTATTTTTGTCTAATAAATTTTCTCGAATTTGTCGTTTATAGTACTGTTTCTGAAAATGTTCAAAATTTTCTAAAATTAACCAAAAGTTTTCTTCCTGGTGGGTTTACTGTTTTTTCAGTGTAAGTGAGCTCTACAAAATTTTATTTTTTATTAAATGTGGACTCATAACTACCAAAAGACATGAACAAGTCACCACCTACGATTGATTAGAGCATCAGTAATGATATGAGACAATCTGGCAACACTCATATTCTTTTAAATATAAATATTCCATCAATCAATGTTTATATTTCCATTGTGAGTTTGTTGTGGATGAAACTGTTGTTGGTATTGTTGTCCGATATGCTGCTGATACGCTCTTCTGTGCGTGTATGTGTGTGAATGAGTTTTGAGATGTCATAATGCGATATTCGTGAATTCAGCCTTTAACGTTGTTAACCTTCATTTAATGATGATGTTAAATACCTCTTCGGCGGTCATTGTATTTCCTACGTTTTTGTCAATCCTTGATTCCGTCGAAGCATTGGAAATCCTACGGCGACAACCCTTAAACTGGATTCAGTTCTACAGTTCCGCTTAACGACAGCACTTTTCCCACAGGCCGTGTTTGTATTAGATAACTTCACAAAGTGATTGTTTCTTTAGATTTTGCGACATTCATTTTAACCTCCTGCGTTGAAATAAAATGCTTCCGTTGGGCAGACATAAGGGTTGTGATTGTTCAATGGTTTTTGCCGATGATTGCTGTACCTAACAAAGTCCAGACGATTGAGGTGGTGTACAACATTAAAAAATAGCGAGAAGATGGGCGTTCTTAGTCGTACTTGGCTATTAACGATGTGACTTTCCGCCTTATTCTTCGTGATTACTTTTCATCATCACATTTGAAATTGTGTCCAAAATATGTCCATTCATCCTCTAGTATATTTGCGTTCAATGTTTCCAATGTGGTTCTGCAATGGACATCATCGTCAGATCCATATTTAATATCTTTTTACGTTCACATCTTGCTTGGGACAGTGAACGTTGTTTTCTCTCATAAAAACAACCGGAATGTATTTCTTCAAACTTTTATCGTTAACAAAAATCAAATACGATGCCATGGAAAGAAGCTATTCCTCTATTATGGACTCCTTTTAATGAAGGATATTTGAAATTGTGTCCAAAATATGTCCATTCATCCTCTTAGTATATTTGCGTTCAATGTTTCCAATGTGGTTCTTCAATGGACATCATCGTCGGATCCATATTTAATGTCTTTTTACGTTCACATCTTGCTTGGGACGGTGAACGTTGTGTTCACACATAAAAACAACCGGAATGTATTTCTTCAAACTCACAGTGGAGACTAGCTTTTATAGATTAGGCAAATAGTAGGGCAATTAACAAAAATCAAATACGATGCCATGGAAAGAAGCTATTCCTCCATTATGGACTCCTTTTCAAAAATGTTATTGGAACTAGAAACCAAACGAATTTCCATCGTAAAGGTGGGGTTTAACTCTCTATATTAAGAATGATGAATATGGCAATACTTGAAGGTTTAAAGAACCTTTTCACAAACTTATTAAAATTCACTTCAAGCAATCGATGTCATCCACTGAAAGGAAAATGTTCGTCATGAGAACGAATTTTTACGTCCCGGTGACGAATTTTTCGTCAAAAATGAGCTAACGTAACATTTCATCCCGGTGATGAATTTTTCGTCATGGCGATGAATTGTAATTCATCACTGTGATGAACACATTGACATCCCATAGATCACTATATTACGTCCAGGTGATGAAAATATTTCATCTATGCGATTATGTTTTTCGTATCTGCGATTATTCTCTTTCATCCATGCGATGATGAAATTCTTCAAAAGTACGATTCTCCTTCGTCGTCGCTACAAACGCGATCGTCACAGCGATGAATACTTTTCCTAAATTTGACGTAATCTATTCATCAATATGATGTAATCGATCCATATTAAGACGAATCATCCATTTGATGTAATCGATTCATTAATATGATGTAAACCGCTCATAAATTTGATGTATAATATTCATCAACATAAGTCAATGTTGTGGTAAGGAGGAGAAATTTATATTAATGAATGGACGGATATTATTATATTCGTCCACTAGATAATTTCCGTCATTATCACAAATTTGACTTATATGGTGAATAGATTACATTAAATTGATAAATGGATTATCAGAAATATTTTCTACGACACTTAATAAACAACCATATTGTTTTTTTTTTTTAATTTAAATTTTATTTATTTTATTTATTTTAAATAAGGTACAACTAACGAAATAAATACGTACATAAAATGTATCATACAAATGCAAATATCTGCTTTTCTTCGAAAGCAGTTGATTTTGATAAATTGACCATCAAGATACACAAACATGCTGTTATCTTAATAGTGTTTAGATCACCAATAGCAAGGATGAAAAGTTTTTTGGGTTCAGCCTGTGAAGTAAAAAATTTATAAAGAAGAATTTAAAAATTGATATTTTGAATTATTTTCCTTTTGAATAGTCAGTTTTCATAGAACGAAAAATGTTGCGGCAATTATCTGTAAATTTAGAAATACTTCCACAAATGTTTGTAAAACAGTAAATTGTCAGAAATAAAATTGAAATTACACTTGTTATCTTCGCTAGAACACTCCATTGTGTTCTTCAAAATAGTAACGAATTAATTTTCTATTTGTTCTTGTATCGCAGGCGCTTCTTCTTTATTAGGTGAATGTTTTGTTCGAACATGCCTCTCAAAAGAAGAAGCATCCTTGAATAATGTCCCACAACATGTTCGACTGTCTATGTGCTTAAGCAAATGATAACATTTTAAATGCTTACAATTTTTTTTCATTTTGGTTAAAAAATGTATCGCATATAACACTTCATGTCTTTTTACTCACTTTCACAACTTTATTCAATTACTCTTTATTTTCGGCATGCGCGACCACCTTCACACTTTGAACTAAACTCTTCAACTGATAAGAACCATTTGAGAAATTCTTACCGCACAAAAGAAACCAACATCTCTACCACACAACTACATATGAATGTGTTATTGCATTAGTATTTGAATACACATCAACGGAGTAGATGAAATGTTTCGTCTATTTGATTATTTTTTTCATCAATTTGACGACTTTAATTGTTCTCATACATCTTGGAAGCCAATTTAAAAACAACCATGTGAACAAATGTTTGCTCAAATTCTCGTTTGAGTTAAGTTAAACGTGGAGAGAGCATGAAGTACCCAACAAAAAAATAACTTTGCTCTCATTAATAAAAGCCATAGACAATAGATGTTATATAGATAGGACATGTGTCTCTTAAAAAAAAATGTGTCAGTTTTAATTTTCTGACATTTCGTTTTGATTTTTTCGAAAAGAGTCAGTTCCAAATATGAATTTTCGTGCATTTGCTTTTGTGTTGTTCGTAAAGAGCAATGCTACTCAAAATTAAATTTCGTATTTTCGCGGTTTTGGTCACAATTTTTTGTTCAAATATGAATTTTTAATATATTAATTTATTTATAAATCCTCTGGTGCATCATAAACGTTCCAATTTTGTGTAAAATTGGCAAACTACAAAATGGAAAACGAAAGAGATTGTAAGCGTGCTTTTATTTTTCTCGTTTATTCTTAATCTTCGGAACTGTCAAACATAGTTTGACACCCATGGCCCATCTATGTATTATAAGGTCTATGATAAAAGCTGTCTACAGTTATTTGAAAAAAGAAACGTAGCAACAGTGTTGCCAGGCGATTTTTGATTCTTCCCCCCAAATCTTAAGAAAAAAACCCTAAATTGATCTAGCCTTTTTTCAAAAACCCCCAAAAAATTTAAGAATGTAAAAAGTACAAAAAGGTTCCCAAATTTCGTGAAAAAATCACTTCAAAAATTAAATTTAACACAAATATATATACTGAAAGAATAGTTTTCTTTTCTGAGAAACGAAATTTTAGACAAATTAAGTTTTCGTTTGATGCTAAAAAATGTTCATCGCATAGACGAAAACGCATTGATGAAACTGAATCGAACGCTTTTTCTTTCGGTGTTTGTTAAATTGACTCTTCACTGTAGTCGAGATTTATTAATACTCGTATGTGTGAGTGTTAAAATCACCCGTTAAAAAGGTAGTTAACACCGCTCAATCCCACACACATACACACACCCACTCTAATACATTGTGCCATAGACCCGAGGGACGGACAGATTGACTGAATGACTGACAGATATACCAGCCACCAGCGCGCAGAAACAAAATTGTGTTGTTTTTATTTTGCCCCTCTCTTCTTTCATTTTTTTGTTTTGATTTGTTTCGTTTTTTTTCTTTTCTTTTTGTGAATAAAATGAAACCAATAATAGCGACATAAACAGCAATAGGTAAACCTCTGCGGTAGTGGCATGAGTAAAACATGCATTGAACCACCACCACTAGCCACACCATCTCATTTGTGAAAAACATGGATGTAAATGGGTACGAGTGCATCAATACCCTCATAAATCCATGTGTGTGGATGTATTAGCACAGTTTCAATCCAAGAAACGTCGTCGCCATAAAAATATTTTTGACAAATACGTCAAAACCAGAGTTGAAATCTGAGAGGCGCTTCAATGATGTTGTGAGCGATTTTTTCGAAACGAGTGTACACTGAAAAATATATATACCTTTTATGAAAAGTTTTTTGAAACGAAATTTGCATAATATTAAGAACAACTTACTTTAACATAAAGAAACTTGAATTAAAATAATCTTTACAGTCTTTATTTAAAAACATCTTATTTGAAAAAATACATTTATTAAAATAAAGAAACCTGTATTAAAGGGAAAACAGTTTTGATTTAAAGAAATAATCATTAATTGAACAATGATATTGAATTTTTCAATTAAAAATAAAAACTGTTTCAAATATATGCTATAATATAATAATGCTCGTATTAAGATTATGCCTCCTAAATTTTGAGGTATTAAACTTACACAACGTAAATACAAAATTTTTCGTAAAAGAAAATATAATAAAAAGGAATGTCAATATCTTTGGATCCAACGATATTAATATTTTCCATTCTCTCTTGAAATCCAAGTAGCCTTTTTTAAGTGTACACTTTATACGAAAATTTTCCACACTCTTGTGAGTTTTGTAAAAGCTAAAAATCAAAATTATTATTTTTTTTTTCATCTAGATGGTCCCAAATAATACGATTTAGTAAGGCCGCAGTCTAGACCGATTTTATGAGAAAAATTAGATCTCAAGCTTAATAAAACTATTGACATTTATTAGGCGATATTTGTAAATATCGGATGATACATTCGACTTTTCCAAGATTTAATATATGAACGTGTTCCAAAGTAAATTTTGTGGCTTGCCAATGATGGCAGAATACGACTTGCAAATTTTTAAAAAGTTGCACGATTTCCAAAATATTCAATTTTACAATTCCTAAAAGAAACCTTCTATATGTCATCCACCGATCAAAACGACTTAAAATACCGGTTTAAATAATAGTTAATGAAATTAAATTAAAACGCCCTTCATTCATTGATTACACAGAAAAAAAATTCACCAAAATTTTCCAGTTAAAGTCTGAATTGAGTTTTAATAAAAATTTTAATTGATTCAACAAATTTTTTAATTGCAACAAACATCAATCGCAAACATTAATAGTATCAATAAATTTTTTAATTGGATCAATTAATATTTTAATTGACATTCAATTAATTTTTTTGAATGACACTATCATTTCTGTGATTGAAGATATTCGGGATTATGAAGATATTCGGGATCCAATTACGCACACAAAAATATTTATTTTATTTTATTTTATTTTTCATAAATTTGACAATTTATATGATTTGTTATTGGGAATAGCAATATAAATTTGTGTGTATGTATGTGTGTGGTCAGATATTAAATATTGCTAACGGAATGAGAAGCATCGTTGTTATTGTTGTGTGCAACGGTTATGGTGAGCATTATGTGTAGCACGTAATGAGCCAGTACAACCTTGTTTAGTGCGTTGCTAACAAACCTATAGGCATATGAACGGTTGAAGGGAGCGGCAAAGGACGGACACAGTGCTTAGAGAAGACAGACAAACGTATATTACTTATCGTTACGACAAAAATCACGACTCACAATACGAGATGATACGATAGTTAGATGCGATTGTTTTTGCCTCGAACGCCAGTAATTGACGAAGAGAGCCAGTGATGCCAATTTGGTGCTTTTAGCACCAAATTTAGTGCTTATTGATTTTGTTTTTAATCAATATTAGGGATGTTTTCTTTTTGCACTGGATGCAACATTTATATGGGCTATCCAGAAAATCGTTGCACTGGTGTTCTATCCAGAACATCTCATCAGTGCAAGTCGCGCAGATGTTGCCAGATTGTATTTGGATAAAGTGACGCATCATCGACTCACAATAGCAATTTATTGTGATTATTTTATCGAAAAACATGAAATTCAAAGTGATACAGTGTCATAAATAATCGCAGCAGTAAATATTTATTACTAATTGGAGCATTTCATACATTAAAAATGCAAGATTTCACTTCTTTTCTGTGATTGTTTTTAAACAGCTGATGACAGTGTTGCATATTTATGGAGATGTCCTGGATAAACGAGTACTCTGTTTTCTTTTAGTCCTTAACGGCTTAGCATATCCAGTGCTAAAAGAAAACAGCCCTATTGGTATTTTAGGGTATTCGTTAGAAATGTCAAAGGACGAGTGACGAATAAACGTTTGTATTAAATTCACAAAGTACTCATAACTGAAATAGGCTTCCTGCAAATATAAAATGTCGAAAAAATTACAATAGAGGGTCATACGAATTCGAAAAACGAAAACTTTTTTTTTTTTAGTCATGAAATTTGTACCAATTAAACTTCTTATCAATAAGAACTATTTATACAAATTTCGTATTATGGTTCAGAAAATAGAGGTTGAGAAAAAATTTAAACTGCTTTGGAAAAGTTGGATTTTTTTAGTAGAGCATTGAAGGAAGGTGGTATTTTTGATGCTTTTTGGCCTTCGGGAGTTGGCATCACTGAAGACAGCCGCATACATTCGCACCACTAAAAGTTTAGCTGATTTATTTCAGCTTTTTGTTTTGCTTTGCCTTTCCTCAATGTGCTCAAGAAAACAGATAGAAAAAAAAACGAAATAGTTTCGGGTATTTGTGTTTTTGTTTTTCTATTGGTTCAAAATCAAGTGTATATTTATATAACACTCACAGGTACCTAGCTACATTCATATTTCTGGTACGTATGTATCGATACAGATAGTACACGATGTCGGTGTGTACAGATAGTCGACAAACAAACACACTCGAACAAGTCCAACATAGATGTGGGGCCAACTTTCAAGATTTTCGGAAGATTTTTTGTCCGTGTAAACTTCTATTCAAGCCGGCGGCATAACATAGGTATGCCAGAGTTTGCTTTCAGTTCATTGTACAAAAATACAAAAATTAAAAAGCATTTTAAAATTGGCCCATTTAGACCATTCAGTTCCACGGTGATGCAGCTCAGAAAAATTGGTGATATTGGTGATTATAAGAAGGGACAGTCCTTAACCGCCATATGTATATGGATATATATATATATATATATATATATATATATATATATATATATATATATATATATATATATATATATATATATATATATATATATATATATATATATATATATATATATATATATATATATATATATATATATATATATATATATATATATATATACATATCCTCTAAGTTTATAGGCCCACCAAATTGTATCAATTCATGGCATCCTTTCGGGTACATCCATTTCACTTTTAAAAGCCATTTTCGATGACGGTACACAATTATGTTAGAATATAAATAAAATCTACAACTTTATCAAATTAGAATATTTTATGTTAAAGGCGACATTCAATTTTTCACCTTCTTGGTGAGCGCACATTTTTTAATTGTGACAAAAATTCTTGAATCTAATCTAGGTCATGATTCGAAATTTTAATACTGAAATTTCGAAAGAAAGTATTCACTTTGGTTTTCCTCCTATAGCAATAAATTGTGTGACTGCGCCGATCTATTTCATATGAAATTTGAAATACGAAAATACCTTAGGAGCCAGATATTAAAGTTGGGTAATTTTGGTAATTTTCAGAACCCCCAAAAACAAATATTGTTTTCCTAGGAAGTGGATTTCTATCGATAAAGTGCCGGAAGGAGAAGAAAATGCCAACACAAACACCCGTTCACACAGAGAATAGTGACTATGAATAACAGGTCTTTAATTGGGTCGTTAAAAAATTGTATGTGGCCCGTACAGTGCCCAAACGCTTATCATCATGTGATTCCACTCATACACATGAGGATTTGCGTGTGTATGTGTGATCGGGTAATTTTAAATGTTTAGTATCTTCTGCCTATAGTTTAATAATAAAAACAATAATAATGATATCTATTCAAAAAGGTATTAACATTTTGATTTCCATCATTCCCATTCGTCATCCAATGGGCAGTGGTGATGTTTGGTATAGCAGCAGGAGGTGAGTGGTAGTGAGTGGCTGAGGAAACAGCGAGTATTGTTCTCAAAAGCTCTACAAATGTTTTTGATTTATAAGATTTGTATTTTTTGTCTATTTTTTTTTTTGTTTTCTTTTTTTTATTATACTTCGGCTCATACGTCCGTGCGTCCGGCCATCTGTATGTATTGGTGACAGGCATATGTACGCATGCATAAATTGCCATCCAGTGCATTTGAACGTTCCATTTTAATACTAACTTGCAGTCAGTCGGCCTTTCAATCGAAGCAGACAATGGCATATTTTTTATTAAGCTTGAAAGTTTCTGGACAAGCCAGAATGACACAAAGAAAGATAAAAGATCATTTCTGAGGTCTAGCGTGGCTCGTTCCCGTCTCGGTGAATATTAAACATGCGTTTAACGTCAAAAAGTATTCAGGTTTTCAAGTAAATAATGTCAAGAGGTTTGGATTAGAGATTCTTAAGGATATCTAAGTATAACACTACCTTAAGTCGATGTACATCATTCATGTATCCCAATGTTGGGACACATGTGCGGCTTTTCACCTGTTGCCATCAACCCCACTCCTCTTACGAATTTGGTAGTCTGCAGAAATTCATATTTCATTTCCCTATTTGGGTAATTTCAATTTAGTTTATGTACCTTGGAAATTTGAATGTGTCGTCCTTCCAGCGTTCAATTCATCGAGAGGAAACTGGTTTCTTGCTTTCGTTCTCAATGGAACGGTGGCTGCAAGTTCAGTGTTTCCTTTGAATTTTATCACCTTGCATGTCTCCAACATATGTTGTGCGTCTGTCTCGTCGCCATTACTACCTGGGCGTCCGTCTGTATCAGAATTTCGGACGAAAAGCAATCAGACAAATTACCAGCTGCCGAAATTGTACATTACTGTATGCGCATGCGTATGTGCTGGTAAAAGGTAAGGCTGCATTTGTCTCGTCCCATTCGTGGCAATGAAAATGAAACTTCGTTACAAGGTAATGCAGCTTACGTTTCTATGGATATACAATATCCATCTGCACAATGTCGTACATCTTAGGTGCATTGCTACGATTGTGAGTGCTTCTCTTTATATTAGCTCGTGGCAATGTAAGAAAGAAAGCAAAACAAACTTATTTGTCCTGGGGGTTGGATATTTCCTTATATTTAAGCTGTATAATTTTTGGGACAATTGTTGTTCTCTTTATTTAGCCAATTTATTTTCCATTTTTTTTTTTAATTTCTTTACACACACACTCACATACTTATCAACATTTATGTGTAATCACATTTGAAATGTGACTTTGTTTAATCTGAAAAATTTTCAACTTCTATTTGGTTTTAGAAAAAATGATGAAATGAATGTCCCATCAGGCTCCTCAAGGGCTCCAGCCTTAGGGGGCCAAATATCACCACCGGGTAATTATTCATCTTCAGCGGCAGACAATCATCTACAACATCAGCAGCAGCAACAACAATTTCAGCAACAACAACAGTTCTACCAGCAGCAACAACAACAGAACTTCCACCAAACGCACCTTCACCACCACCCGCCACAAAATCCGAATTATCTTAACCAAAATCAATACTCGGGAAATGCCCCATATCTTGGTGAATCGGACAGCCTGCGTTCCTTGAACAATACATTTGGGCCGAATTCGGAATTCACCTCGTCTCCGGGCAACAGTAGCAGCAGTGCCATCGCAAACTCTGACCGGCTTTCATTTCCTTTAACCAATCAGCATAGGGAGACTGGTGGTGTGGTTAGTCCAGCTTTAATTTCACCCGCATCGTCCAATTCGGGGAACACACTGTCTGCCAATTACAATAATATGGTAACAGCGACTGGTGCACAACAGGCCAATATGGATGCAATGAGTGGCTACAGTCAGGTAAGGTTCAAACCATCACACTACTACATGAGAAATAAGAGTCGCCCCCAAAAAATGTGGACTCATCTGACTCAAATTTAGCCGCCAATTAATCAAAAATATTTATTACAAATATAAAAATGTATTACTAATTGTTGTATTTTCTGCCAAATTTTTGATCTTTCGATCCACAATTATTCAATATTAAAGGTAGGTACTATGTTCTGTTTTCGAGTTGAAATTTTCGCGGTTACTTTATTAAAACAGTTCAATATGAAGCAGAAAAATTAACTCACTTGACGCGCAGTTTCTTTTTCCTAAAAATTTCGGCGAAGCTTTACAGGAATATGTTTATTTTCATTTATAATTTTGATTATATAAGGAAAAGTAATCGCGAAAATAAGGTGGTTTTCAACTCGAAAACCGGACATAGTACCCCCTTAAAGGTGAGTACTATGTTCGGGTTTTTCACTAAAACACTAAACTAAAAGTACAAAAATATGTATGAAGACGATTATATTTTGATCAAGTCTTACCAAATAATAGAAGGAAAAGATCCAAGGAATTGATTGCAAATAATTTTATATTTCTATATTAATTAATTAAAAAAAGTAACCGTGAAAACAAGCTGGTTTTCTGCTTGAAAACTGAACATAGTACTCAGCTTAAGGCCGGTACTATGTTCATTCTTGTGAAAATTTTTTATAGAAACCATTATTTCGCACATACACTCTTAGAAAAATATGTTTTTCATATGTTCCGATATAAACAAAATGTGTTTCGGGCACAAGTTTAAAACACAATATATTTAAGTGCAAACAAGGAATGTTCCTAAACTAACACTAAATGTTTGGGACATCTATGTTAATATGTTAGAATATATTATGTTTGGGGCATGAATGTTTCATAAAAATCATATGTGTGAATGCAAACATATATACATTTACAAATTTCGACTAAACATACATATGTTGTGATATTTTATTCAAAGCGACAGAGAGAGTATAGAGAAAGAAATAGAGATGGAAACCGGGAGAGTTGACGGGAGAGTCCACGTGGCAAACAAATGTATGTTTCTGTTAAATAATGTTATGTTTGCATGGGCTCGTGGGCGCTGCAAACTATTCTATATAAGTGTAACTTATAACGATAATTATCTACTGGTGACTATAACAGCTACGTAGTCCAGTGGGTAGTTTGTTGGCTTACAAACTGTATAGTCCTCGGTTCGATTCTCCGTGCAGGCAAAAGGTAAAATTTAAAAAAATTATAAAAGTGAATAATTTCTTCAACATTATTTGTATTACAGAAAAAGGTGCCAAGAACTAAAATATTTCGAGGAAGTGAAAATTACGAGTAGGTTAGGCAATGAGCACAATCGTCTTTGGGAATAATTCTTCCAAGCATATAATATTTTTGGGCTCCAAATGCTTCCAAACATATGATATGTTCACATAAAACAAACATATTAATGTTTCGGCAGTATCCAATAATATATGTGCTTCCTGCAAAATATGTTTGGAACATATGTTAAAGAAGCGATTTTTTTTGAGGGTGTAGAAAGCGGTGTTTATTTAGGTAACTTGGAGCTCTATTTATAGGGAGCGATATTGAATTAAGATGGTGGTTGCTGCTTATTATTACAAAATTAACATTTTATTTTCCTTGGGCAATTGATCTGCTACTCCTTTGATCCTTTGTATAGTTTCGGAACAAAAATATATTCCGTGTTTGTGTTATAAACCCACACAAATAGTTTTAATAAATAAATTATTTCTTAATTCACATTGCAAATGGCGTCATGCTATAAACGTCAGTTTTTCAACTCGAAAAAAACAAAGTATCACAAATGGAAAAATTTCGCTAGTTTTTCGCATTTTTTTAATTTTGTATGGAGTTTCAACGCGAAAACCGAACAGAGTACCGGCCTTTAGGTTTCTATAATAATTTCGCAAAAATCTTGTAAGATTCGTTGTACAACTAATCTCATAACCATTCAGATAATTTCGATTTGATTTTATAATGGATAAATGTTCCCCACCGAATATACAAATTTTTATCGGCTTGGCCGTCAAGCCGCCGCGGAGGCAAAATTTTAGTATCAGCCTCCGCCGATAAAAATGGGTCGGCTTCATTCTCTGGTTCGGATACATTTAATTTGATTTGATTGAATAATTAACAGTAGCCAAATACGCTAATTTGTATCGTCTCCGGCGACAAACCGCCGCCGTAAAGGTTGATTATCAGTAAATTTCATTGGTGAATAGGAATTGCATGCGTTGCTACATAAGATATATACAAAAACCGCCTACAACCTATATCTGCTGTATAACAGTTTCCGTTTTATTCTCACAGATGGGCGGTATGCATCCCGGAGTTAGTTCTGGAATGATGGGCACCACAGCGCAATCACATCACCAATATATGAGTAGTAATGGTGGAATGAATCCTGCCGCTATGGGTCCTATGTCTGGCAGTGGCAATGGTAACATGCAAATGCATCCCATGAACGGAACATCGAATGGAAATGGACAAATGGGTGCTATGCCAGGTTACAATAATGCGGGCCCAGGTGCAGCAACGGCGAGGCATCATCAGGTGAGTAATTCATCCAAGAAATTAACCAGTAACTACACGGTTGAAAAAGACTGTTTTTCATATGTTTGGCTATAAACATTATATGTTTGGAACACAAATTTTTAAACACAATATTTTTGAGTGCAAGCATATAATGTTCATAAACTAGCATAACATGTTTGGGACATATATGTTAATATGTTAGAACATATTATGTTTGGGACATAAAATGTTTGTAAATATAATATGCTTGAATGCAAACATATATTAATTTAGAAATAGCCTATAAACATATATGTGTTTAGTAGCTTGGAGCGCTATTTAACAGGGAGCGATATTGAATTAAGTTGGTGGTTGTTGCTTGTTATTACAAAATTAACATTTTATTTTTCCTTGGGCAATTGATCAGCTACTTCTTTGATCCTTACAAACTGTGTGGTCCGCTGTTCGAATCCCCGTCCCGCAAAAGGTAAAATTAAAATAAAATAAAAAATCATAAAATTGAATAATTTCTTCTACAATGTTTGTATTACAGAAAAAGGTGCTAAGAACTAAAAAATCTCGTGGAAGTGAGAAAGATGTCGGGGAATGTACAATTGGTCAGAAACAAAATTTTGAGCATTCAGGTCGAAAACCTATGTTGTTAGCACCTATATTACCTGTTTATTTTCATAATTCATTATGATTGTAAATATATAAATAAATAAATAAAATTTTGAGCACAATATTGTTTGGGAGAATTTTTTTTAAGCATATAATATTTTTAGGTGCAAAATGCTTCCAAACATATTATATGGTCACATAATAACATATTGTTTTTTGGAAGATAACATTATTGAATTTGGATGCAAAAATACAAAATGTTTGGAACTTAGACTACCCAAACATATATTGTTTAGACCAATATGCTTTCAAACATATTATATATTGGTAGAGATCAAACATATAAATGTGTGGGCAATACCCAAAAATGTATATGCTTGAAGCAAAATATGTTTGGGAGTATATGTTACAGAAGCGATTTTTTGTGAGGGTGTACGAATGTTTAATGGGTTCTACTGATTTATATTGTCATTTCCGTGATGGAAGCAGTTTCAAATAATTATTCGATATTTACTTTTAAGTAAAGTAAGCGAATGTAGAAGTAACAGTCTGGGGCTTTAAACACATATATACTTGAGGCGAAACACAATATAATTTCACGTTACAAAAAATAGTTTGAATAGAATTTTTTATTGTGTATGATGAACCCTCTATGTAAGAACATATCGCCAATCTGTCTAATTTACAAAACCAAAAATGGCATTTTCATTCAGCGTACATGCTAAATATAATATTGAAAATAGCAGAATTTTATTTGCAATTAATAAGTTCGTCTATCAATAAAACACGCATTTTTTTTTTTCAAATTGACTTTCGGTTATGTTAAATTTAAACTAATCGATTAAAAGTGAACATTCTCATCGCTGTTTTGTCTACACTTTTTGTTGGGTGATAGAACCTACAATCGAAATGTACATACTTAAACATACATCGATGGGCATTTTCAGATTCTGATTACAATGCCGGTACGTACCATAAATTTTCATGAATGATCAAAATACCTCCCAGCAAAAAAAGCGTCGCCAAAAAAGTACACTGAAAAAACAGTGAACCCACCAGGAAAGATAACTTTCGATTAATTTTAGAAAATTTGGAACTTTTTTAGAAAATTTTAACTAAACGGTATTACAAGCGCTGGCATCACTCCGATATGGCAAAAATAAGTAAATATTTTTCGACAAATTCAAGAAAATTTATTAGACATCTCTAAATTTTTTCAGTAGTTAAAGAAAATTTTGTAGTTTTAAGAGAAATCTTGGAGTTCAAAATTGCAAGAATGTCTTTAGTGACATACGAAGTTCATGATGGACACATTTTTGGTAAAATTTACAAATTTAAAGAAATAATGAACTATTTTGTAAGAAATACGAAATAAGGAAATCGTTATGCTTTATTTGTGTATAACGTTTTCCCGTTTTTTAGTTCATTTAACTAACATACGCAAAAAATTATTTGACGAAAATAAACTTTTTCCAAACATAATGATTCTATGAACTAATATAAAGTTAATATGGCTCTAGTGAAATAGAGAGTTCACTTTTTTTTGAGTGTAGTGAAAATGTTCTTTTTGGATCCGGAAGTGGTGCCAAATTGACGCAGAAGCAATGAATTTAACATGGGCTTGTCATAGGATGGATGTCCACCATTTCAACAGCCGTTGCACTGAATTTGCATCACTTCTTAAAGTGTGAGGCGAATTCAATGTTTTGGATGTGAATTAAGAAATTTTGTGATATTTTGACAAATAAATAATTTTTAAAATTTTTTATGAATTTTAATGCATTATAGCGCTTGTCTGGAACTTTTGTGATCAAATATTTTCAAAAATTCGAATTTTTTCTACAAAGGATTTAGCATTTTTTTCGGCTAAATTTAAATAATTGATACCATTTTATTAATTCTTAATCTCTTTTTAACCTATTTGAAACACAAACAAAATAAATTTCCCATTAAAAATATGAAAAAAGCGAGTTATAAACAAATTGACTCAAATTAACTTCCTGTGCATTTAAAATAAAGTTGTGCCTTGAGAAGAACTTCCAAAATTTTTTGCTGGGCTACTATGTAAAGACTCCGATGAAAGTGCGATGCATTACTAATATGCATTATTAATATCGCATGTCGCTATTTCGTTCGTACTTTACCCATTGTTAGTGAACTGCAATAAATAAATGTAACGTGTATGGGGGAATAAGTTAGTGTGTGTGTAGGGGGTATGTAGACCTATAGCTACCAACATCTACCTTGGTGCAAAAAGTACACCATAAGGAGTTCTTACAAAACAATCTCACTATTTCACAATCCATGTCGAAATTTATATTCAATTTGAAATCCGAAAAGAATACGAATAGTTTTACAACAAAATTCCAATTGGAATATCCCATCCGGATCATACCTTAGAATAATTGTATTGACAAAGAATGAGAAGTGAATTGAATTTGGATTTACATCCATTTATAGTATAGTAACAAACTGCTGCAATCGATTTAACTTCTCCACCTGCATACATTAGCAGCATTACCTATCGGGTGGGTTTTCACTTACACTTCCACACTAGGTATGTATATGCATACGGCACATTCACTCAGTTCCTTATGAGACGCGAGTATTTAAATTCAAATTCGAACATTTGTCTATATCTCTGATATAACATTGAAATAATTATAAAGTATTGTTGAGACGATTATTTCAATGAATGCTCGTACTGAGGTAAAACTGCTAATTTATGAAATGCCAAGTGTGATCGGAATTACATGAAATATTCTAGTAGGGCGATGGAGTATTCTTGAATAATAGACATGACACACTCGAAGAAATTCGTTTGGCTAAAGCCTGAAAATAGATTGTTTGATTGGGTTACTCTTTTGAATCTATTAAAACGGAAAGGTGAAATGTTGCACAATCAATACCCTTGGCTGAACAAGATTTACCGCCTGTTCGTGGAATTTTCGTTCTCCTCGAGACGAACGATTCGACTTTTAGTTAAGACTTTTTTCTTTCCAAAAAAAAAAAAAAATAATAATAATAATAATAATAATAATAATAATAATAATAATAATAATAATAAATAAAACCTCGTAGTTTGTTTCCATACACACAAAAAATAATTTGATCAGACTTTTTAAACCTTTTGGGATTTTTGGTCAAGTTGAAATCTTGCAAAGCAAATATATCGTAATTCTTTTTTAACCATTGCCATATTTGTTTCTAACAATAATTGTAACAGCAAACGAAATCTTCGTTGGTCCAAAATTTCGTCTTGACCCAGTATTATGCATAAGCGTAAAATGGTCTCTGGGGAGAAGGCTTAATCTTGAATATATTACCCAACGCAGCTGTATTTGCTAATTTGGTTTTCCTTTTCCAGCAAACACTTTGGCTGGGTCTTTAAGTTGGGAAAAGATATATCAGATCTATGCAAATCATAAAGGCAACAATGAGAAATTTTCTTGTTGTTCTACCCACAGTAAAATGCAGAAGAAAAATAAAAAACACAGCGGTTGCCGCTGCAACATTTTTGAAATTCTCGAACAATAATTCTGACATGTTTCGGGGTTCAAAATGTTAGTCAACGGACTACAATTTTTGTTGGTTTCAGCCAAACATTATGTATCGTGTCAATGAAACAGCTGTGCACTTGTAAATATTTTCCATCCGTTTAAGTACTAATCGGATGAGATTGCCCTATTGCCGAAATTAGTCTGTAAACTAGAGAATATTGGCAAGACTATGCACAATTTATGTAAAATTTGAATTTCTATTTTTAGATTTCACCTATGAATCAAATGCAAAGTATGTCTATGGGCAGTATGGTGGGCATGCAACATGGACATGGTGTCATGGGTTCGGCAGCCGGTTCGCCGAATGGTATGTCTCTACATCAACAGCAGCAGCAACAACAACAAATGAGCGGAATGAATGTTATGTCTAAAATGCAAGGTATGGCTAGTGGAGGTTATAATCAGAGACGCATGGCCCCCTATCCCAATCCTCAAATGCATGCGGTCCAAAAGAGAGGCGGAATGTATCCCATGAATGCTCAAAATATTCCACAGCAACAAGGACCAGGCGGTATACCACCATATGGTGCTCCTACCAGTCAAATGCATCATCAAACGGGTAGCGGTGTACCTATTCCAATGCAAGCAGGCTATGGCCGAAGTGGACCAATGGCCGGATATGGTAGACCAACGAATTGTGGAAGCATGGGATCGATGGGAGCTAGTGGTATGGGTCCTGGCAGCATGGGAACAGGAATGGTTCCCGGTAGTATGAACGGTGGAAATATGGGTCCCGCAAACATGGTTCCGGCAACAATGGGCCCTAACAATATGGGTCATGGTACGATGGGTTCTGGCGCTATGGTGCCCGGTGCAAGTATGAGCCCTGGCTGCATGACTACAATGCAACGATTTAATCCTGGTGCCAGTTATGTTGGCAATTCACATCATACGCAACAGGGTCAGTTTTACCCAGGTTCCCAACCCGGTATGAGTAGCGGAAACCCTGCTGGTGGCATGTGTCCGGCTGGTCCCGGTTCTGCCTCGAGCACTGGAAATCCCTATCAGAATCAAGGGTGAGTAATGCAATCACTCCACTAAATTTCCAAAAATATTAATTCGTTTTTATTTCAATCAGTTTCCAACAAAATTATCAACATAGTCCAGTTCCTGGAAATCCAACACCTCCACTAACACCCGCCTGCAGTGTACCCTATGTCAGTCCAAACCCCGATATCAAACCACAACTGGATAATTGTAAGTTCTTATAGTAGTACTGCATACGAGTTTAATGCTAGTTCTAGGATTACTCACTATTTTGTCCTGAAGACACTTTACACCATAGTATTTCTATGGATTATAGATAGATATTCGGGCCAAATCGTGTGAATATCCAACTGAGTGAATGGCATAGTAAAAAGTTCACTGTGACACAACATTGCCAGTTCGCACCACTACCTATTGTTGCTTTACAAAAAAAAAAAACTTTTGCTTATACGGGCATTTCTCTTTATTTTCCCCCTTTTTTTGGCGAAATAGGCGAAGAGATGAGATTGACATTCCCAGTGCGTGATGGCATTATACTGCCACCGTTCCGTTTGCTGCACAATCTATCAGTGAGCAACCATGTATTTCACCTCAAGCAAAATGTCTACAACACTCTCATGTGTCGGTAAGTCTGTGTGAACTCCGCATGCTCTTCCTAGAGGAATGGGTTTTCATTGAAATTTTGCTATTTATTAATAAAGGTCGGATTTGGAATTGCAACTGAAATGTTTCCACCAAGATGATCGGCAAATGAACACCAATTGGCCCCACACAGTGACGGTGTCTGCAAACGCAACACCACTAAATATTGAGCGCTCCGAGAAGACCGGCCAGGCACTTAGACCACTCTATTTGAAATCGGTTTGTCAACCTGGTCGCAATACGCTACAGTTAACTGCAAGTTCCTGCTGTTGTGTAAGTTTCTCGCATATAACATGAGTGGGGAGAAGCATAATCATTAAAAACTATTTCCCGTATTCTACAGTCCCACCTTTTCGTTTTGCAACTAGTCCATCGGCCCTCCGTGCGGCAGGTTATGCAAAGTCTTCACAAGCGCAACTTACTTCCATTGGAGCATAGTGTGGCCAAGATCAAACGATACTTTGCCATTGGAGTGGTGGGTGGATCCACAACACAGAATCCCGATGGCTCCACTAGTGTTACCAACATGAGCGAGGCCAACAAATGTGTAAAGATCTCATTGAAATGTCCAATAATGAAATCTCGAATTCGTTTGCCCGCACGCGGTTTAGAATGCAAACACATTCAATGCTTCGACCTCGAGGGTTATCTAATGATGAACAGTGAGCGTGGCACATGGCGTTGTCCGGAATGTAGCAAGCCGGCTTTAACCGAAAGTCTAGAGATCGATCAGTATTACTGGGCCATTTTGAATACTCTGAACAATTCCGATGTCGAAGAGGTGGCCATCGACTCTTCGGCGAATTGGAGAGCACTACAAGGTAATATGCACGGTAGTCCAAACAACCACACGCCCAATGGAGGTTCTAACCCTTCGACAGCATCTGGAACATTGCCGTCTCCAGGCACTAGTGGAGCCACACCATCCGCGGGAAATGCCAGTGGCATGACTTTACCTGCCATTAAACAAGAGAATTTTTCAGATGACATCACAAAAGTTATGTCGCCGGGTTCCACTCAGCTACCTACTTGGGATAATACACAAGCCATGAGTCCATTCAATAGCCACGATATGAATTCAATTGCTAACGGCAACATGATTGGAGGTGGCGGCTCAAGCAATCCAAATCAAAATGCAAATAATGGGTAAGTGCATATATCGATGGCAATCCCATTTGTGTGCCGCTTTAAATGCGTCATTGCATCTTTATAGGGGAAATAGGGGAAACTTCGATAGCTTCAACAATCCTCAAACGCCTGGGGAATCGCAGCCAAACGACTCCACGCACCAACCAAGTAGTATGGCGCATTTACACGAGCCTCTGGATCAATTAAATGCAATGGAGAAATCTCTCACAGACCAGGTAATACGATGGCCTTTGAATAAGTTAATCATACAATTCTAAAATCTTCATGTACTTTTCAGATGCCTCATACTCCTCACACACCACACACGCCTGGCGGAACTAGCCATCCGCTGACTCCGGGTGGTCCTCCATCAGTAAGCTCGGCCCACAATGAACCAGCCAACAATAGCACAACGAATCTTAATAATTCAAGTAGCCATAATTCTCCACAAAATCCGGGTACGCCTAACAACCGACCCGTTAACGGCGGTGGTAATCAACCGCAGGACACTCAACAACTTCAGCAGCAACAACAACAGTCACAACAGGAACAAATAATTAATTCCTTGATCGGGCCTCAATCATCATCAGACTTGGTGAATCTTAACGAGGGTGATTTGAATGCCGAACTGAATAGTTTCGATCCATCAAATATGAACAACACCGATACCACAAACGATTTGAATGTAAGTAGAAATTCTATACCAGTGCCACACTAACGCATGAATACGAAAACAAATGCAATTTACAAACAATGCAGTTTGCTCAAGAAATTGTAAAAGTCGTCTTGAAGAATACTTTAATCGTGTTATAGTATTTCCACTTCAAAACCTTTTACATTTCAAATGAACCGTTTTTCAAACCAAATGAAATCTTCTTCAAGTCAAACGAATTATTTTTCACAACCAATGAAACCTTTCCATTTCAAATTAAACTTTATCCTCCTTTTACATTTCAAATCAATTCAAATGTCAATTTTTTATAATCGTGCGTTACTACACGAAAAGAATAGTTATTTCCTTTTAAATGAAATATTAGAACAAAATATTATAGACATTGCTTTTGGTTGTAAAAAGAATTATTTGGAAGAAAAGTATAGCAAGTATATAGCTATCCAAATTTTCGAGAGAAATTCCATATGGTGATCACTCCATAATTTATGTTCGACGACATAATCGATACTCAACTAATTTATGTATCGATTTGTTTCATATCACAAACAAATCTTAAGTAATATCCCAGCGGCGTAGTTCATGTGCTTGGAAGGCCTTTTTCCAGGCCTGTCTAGGCATTACAGAGGCCTGCTTAGGACATTACACCTTCCTTTCCATTTAACATAGGGTGAGATTGGAGGGCAAGGCCTTCTTTGTAGCTTACATAAAAGGGCGTTCACCAGCCCTCTAAACAGAAGGAGTTCTACAGGGGTGTATATAAGAATTCCTACATAATTACTGAAAATAAAACCACACCTTCGCTCCTTCTTATTACAGGCATGTTGCAGCGCTACGTCAAGAAGGTGTTCTGTAGTACAGGGCGGTCTTCCCTATACGTTCTCAAAAGAATGACTTTATCATTACTAGACATAGTTATTGTTTTAATTCAGATTTATTGTTACAATAAGAAGTTTCGAGTTCAAAGATAGATAAATAAATAGATAATTAATATAAAATTAAAGAAAAAAAAAATATACAAATTTTTAAGTCAGGACTTCTTTCGCCACATTTGTTGTTGAGATCTGGAAGAATTTAAATTCAAGAAATTATAGAAAAATAATGGCCCTTTTTGGGAAATTGAAGGCAATCCAATTATGTTAGATGCTTGTCTACTTATATTTGTAAGTGGGATTTTATAAAACGAGCGATTGACTTAGAAAGGCATTGAAAATGCATTGTAATTATAATTAAATAGCAATGCAAACAAATTTAAAACTATATTTTAAAAGAGAGCCCAAGGCAAATCTCCTGCTGCATAACTTTAACACCCATTCACAATTTCACAAATTTAAAAACACAAAACAAGGAACGCGTCTGTACTTCACAAAATCAAACTGAACGAACGAATGGCGTGAATTGGCATCCGCAAAATTATTATGCACTTTTATTATCGTTTATTAACATATGCAAAGACAATTAATGAAAATATTTTCTGACATAAATATTTTCTGTCATAATATGAAATAACCACTTGACTTCCAAAGGCATTACAAATGCATTCTAATTATATATGAATAGGGATGTAAACAATTTTAAAGCTCTCTTTTAAACGAGAACACAAGACAACTCTCTTGCTACATCATTTTAACACCCATGCTATACAGCTTCTATAAAGAAGGCAAAGAGAATGACTGGGTGTATAAAATGAAAAAGTAAATGAAACGCAATGCTTAATTACAGGTCTGATTTTAGAATGCCTACGATGAATGTAAAATCAGTACACATGCATGTCTTATAAACACAACTCCTTCCAATTTAAGGCATTTAACATGCCTGAATTTGTAAGGTCCTTCTCGATTCCGCCGCTGGGATGACAGCAGTCGGTGTCTGCAGATATATTTTTTGTCTATTGAAAAACAAAAAAATACTTTTTTTATATTGTATATAAAAATACCCAAAATGTTGCCATTCAAACATTTTGTTTTCTGTTATGTTTTTCTACGATAGCCCCTAGTTTCACTAATTTATTTGTTTAAGCCAAACAATTTTGTGATTAATAGTTAAAAAATAATACACGTGTTTTAATATGTATAGGTAAATTTTTATTGAGCTCGAGCTAACTTTTAGAGTGATGGTAAAATATTCAAAATATATTCCAAATACTAATTCTGCATAGAGAGCAAAGCTGTCCATATTAGTTTTGAAGAGTACAGTGATTTTTTTAGCTAAAAAAATCAATAGATAGTCATATCGTTACACTTGATCTAAGCCCTACCACTAAATCTAAGCCCAAAATGGAAAATTTCCTCAGTATTTTGTTTCCAAGATGTGACATTCACGATGGCAATCAATTTGTTAAATATATTTTTTTATTAAATAAATCAACACTTTTTTCACTGCAAAAAAAAAAAATTAAGATTGCATTTTCAATTGACTTTCTACATATACAGTGTATTTAAAATATATTTTTAAAATTTCCATTTTATTTTCAGCTTTTATCTGATGTAGACCCCTTGGAAATTCTATCCTATTTGGAGCCGCAACCCGACTTGAATACGCCACCATCCAGTGGTTCCAGCAATAATAATAACAATGAAGATATATTGGCCTCCTTGTTCGATTAAGTATTCGTTGGTACGTTGGAGTTAACGACAAAAAACCTCGATGAATTGGTATCACAAAGTTATCCTATCTAACTTTCACTGTACATAGTATTATTAAAATTAAAAGAAAATTGTCATAAAGTTGCAAACAAAAGTACGCCGCATCAATTGCAAAATCGGGCAAAAGAAGAAATTTACAAATAAGGACAGCCAATCAATTCAAACAAAATGATATGTGATTACAATAAAAACTAAAATTAAAACCAATCTGTTGATTATCGAAAATAAAATACGCATTATGATTGATGATGTACATTATCGGAGTTATAAATAGCATAGCTTGTTTTGATACATAAAGTAATTTTCTGAATGGACACATTGCAAGTCAAACCAAATCCAAGGCCCTTAATTAATTTTCCTTCTGTTTTGTTTGCTGTTTCTTTTACATTCTCTTGTACAAAGTATTGATTTTATTTTTTATAAGAAGAAAATTGTTAAATATTTTTAAAGTCTTTGGTGCCGCATACACGTCTCTAAATACATACATGCCCGCAAAAATCATTCTGAAATTATATACATTTATTAATACATAATGTAAGCACAACCACAACAAAACTATTATATTTAATTATATACATATAATATACAATTTAATTTAATTTAATTTTAAACCAGAACGTAGATAAAAACTAAACTAATTTTACTTAACAGACCCATATGCAAAGTATTTAATTAAGAGTATTCAATTAAGTGTATAAACAAAACTCCCACTTCGCATTAAGCTGTACATAAAAATCCTCCCCCCCCCCTCTCGCCCCCTCCCCACCCAAGTTCGACGACTTTTCCTACGCCCCCTTATTCAATTCAATATACAAACACTAAATTATATATGTATGTAGATGCAAAGTGAATAAAGCCAAGTGTACACAAATTTTTAAATTCGATGAAAAAAAATTAAAACTGAAAAATAAAAAAATAAAAACACAAAAGTTTATTCCATCTATTCCCTTATTGGCAACTATGAATTTTATTATCTCCTCAACTCACCATCCTTCTCATATTCCTCACTTTATTTTTGATTTGCAAAATTCTTCAAAGATAGCTGCGTTTCACAACTGTTATACAAACATACACACTTTCAAGAAAATGTTAATATGCGTTTAACGAAATGGGCTATGATATATAAGAAATATTTATCACAAAAAAGGACCAATTTTCATTGTAAAAACATAAACATTTCCGTGAACCACGCGAACAATAGCCCCATTTGTCCACTAACTTACGTTCCAGTGAAATACAGGCAAAAATAAAAAAGCAAAAAACTAAAGGCAAACAAATCAACTCAATTACGAAATTCCCAGTAAAATATTTATGTAAATATCACAGGTAGTTAACTGAATATTGTAAATCCTAGCACGTATATTAGATTTCCTTTTCCAGTACGTATAATAAGTAACTTATTCAATTCCATTCTGAGTTTGACATTTTCGGAATAGCCATTTCTTGTGGATGCTTCGTTGCACGGAAAGGCTATTCAAAAAGATGCCGCTTGGAATGAGCGAAAGTAGTGGTTTCAATATGTAAAAAACTAAACAAAGAAATACCATTTAAATGTTAAAAATAATTTCAAAATGCCTAAAACTATCATACTACTTTATAGTACATAAATACATACATATAATACATTATTATATATTGTTTCGCTTGTGTAAACAAACAAAAGTGCATAAATGTGATTTTATCAAATAAAATTTAACATTTAAATCGAATTAAACGAAAAAAAACAATACACATTTTAGATTTCTCTCGACCTTTTTGAATTAAAATCCTATCCCTGTACAATGATAGCAGAAAATATTGAAGAGATTCCCACACTACTGAATGTATCGGAAAGGAATAACAAAATTACAAAAATGAAATACGCATTAAATACTTCAAATCAATAAATAATCATTAATAAAAATCAATTTGAAAAATGCAAAATTTGTTTTCTTTATTCCTCATAGAGGGGAGAATAGTATGCGGAGAACGTCGATGGAGAATTTATTGTGCTGTTCGTGATATGAAAACCCATTCGAGAGAAAACCAGTCACTCGAATTCCAATCGATTTCGGTTTTTTGTTAGATTTTCATTTCTTTTGTAGTTTTGGCCTGAGAATTGAAAAAGGTTTTCACTTTTTTTCTTGTATACGATCGACCAAAATCATTTTCTTTGAATAGCCTGATATTCTTTCTCTCACAAAAGTTTTGTCTTACATCCACCCAAAGGAGATCACTATTTTCGCGCACAGAAAAACATTTTTGGACATGGTTGCCGCGAAGGTAATGAGAAACGCTGGAGTCGACCAAAATGGATCCACTCGACAGCCCTGATTGAAACAACAAGAGCGGCTCTGTTGATTTTATGCTAAAATCAAAACAATAAAAATAGGCACGTGACACGAAATTGTGGTGGCTCAAGAAAATTTTCGTGACTCACAATTCAAAATGTGTCTTATTAAAGACTGAAAGTAAGAAAAGAACAGTGCTTGATATAAACGAAATGATCTGTGTTCTTGGATCAAAAATTATTTTGTTTTATTCCAAAAATAAAAATTTTGTGACACACGGCTAAATCAACAATTTTAAACTAGCGCACACGCAGAGAAGGTATATTATCACCGCAAGCATGGTGACAAAAATGTTGTTTTCTCGCTAAATATAACATGCTTGCCGAAATCAGATACAGAATTTCCGAGAAAATAACATGGGTGCGACAAACATGTTACAAGGTCACCATAAAAAAAATCATTTTGCTCTTGAAACATGAGAAGTTCGTAACTAGTAGATCTAAAACGTGACGCCATTTGCAATTTCATTTGGAAAATTAACTAATGACAAAATTGTATGTAATATCTGTAGATGAAAAATATACCAACTGATTAACTAACTAAAGGGTGATTTGTTAAGAGCTTGATAACTTTAAAAAAAAAAAAACGCATAAAATTTGCAAAATCTCATCGGTTCTTTATTTGAAACGTTAGATTGGTCCATGACATTTACTTTTTGAAGATAATTTCATTTAAATGTTGACCGCGGCTGCGTCTTAGGTGGTCCATTCGGAAAGTCCAATTTTGGGCAACTTTTTCGAGCATTTCGGCCGGAATAGCCCGAATTTCTTCGGAAATGTTGTCTTCCAAAGCTGGAATAGTTGCTGGCTTATTTCTGTAGACTTTAGACTTGACGTAGCCCCACAAAAAATAGTCTAAAGGCGTCAAATCGCATGATCTTGGTGGCCAACTTACCGGTCCATTTCTTGAGATGAATTGTTCTCCGAAGTTTTCCCTCAAAATGGCCATAGAATCGCGAGCTGTGTGGCATGTAGCGCCATCTTGTTGAAACCACATGTCAACCAAGTTCAGTTCTTCCATTTTTGGCAACAAAAAGTTTGTTAGCTTCGAACGATAGCTATCGCCATTCACCGTAACGTTGCGTCCAACAGCATCTTTGAAAAAATACGGTCCAATGATTCCACCAGCGTACAAACCACACCAAACAGTGCATTTTTCGGGATGCATGGGCAGTTCTTGAACGGCTTCTGGTTGCTCTTCACTCCAAATGCGGCAATTTTGCTTATTTACGTAGCTTATTTATGTAGACCATAAATCGGACGTAAAGCGCGAAACACATTTCGAACCGAACACTGATTTTGGTAATAAAATTCAATGATTTGCAAGCGTTGCTCGTTAGTAAGTCTATTCATGATGAAATGTCAAAGCATACTGAGCATCTTTCTCTTTGACACCATGTCTGAAATCCCACGTGATCTGTCAAATACTAATGCATGAAAATCCTAACCTCAAAAGAATCACCCTTTATAAATCGAACCACTCTTACCAGGTATACCGGTATGAAGTAAGTGTCAAACGTTTCGACAGGGAACATTTGTTGTGAACGAGCCCTTGCTATGACATCTGTGAAAAATATTTAGTATTCATCAAGTCATTGAGCAGGCAACATCATATTTTTTTCATCGTGTTAAAAATGTCGAATTTCACTTTCAGAAATGATGATAGTGATGCGAGAAATGAAGAACGTTGACCACCAAAAAAAGTTTGAAGACGCCGAATTGGATGGAGATGACACTCTGAGTCAAAAGCAAATGACTGCAATGTTAAATATATAGCTCCATACAAATTGATCCCAGATTTGATTTCCAGATCTTCCTGGAGGTGCAAATTTCTTCGGTTCCGCTTGAAATTTAGAACAGGGTCTTAGTCAATGCCTTCTAAGAATTATGCAAAAATTGGTCCATATCGGTTCATAATTATGTATCAAACGCCTGAACAAGCCTATTCGAAGTAATCGATGTTCTAGTGACAGCAATACACTCCACGGATACTTCGAATATTTCAATTAACGAATAGAACAGAAACACTGTAAAGCGATTACCGTGTCAAGCATTGCAGAGCCATCACTTTTCAATATTTTGGTTTTGTTGCAATCGTCACGATACGAGTAAAACATAACATTTTTAGTGAATATAGAATTTTTTGCTTTAAGGCCGGTACTATGTTTATTCTTGCGAAAAATTTTTATGGAAACCATTATTTCGCACATAGAAAACGGCGTTTTTTTAGGTAGCTTGGAGCGCTATTTTACAGGGAGCGATATTGGATGAAGTTGGTGGTGTTGCTTGTTTTTACAAAATAACATTTTATTTTTCCTTGGGCAATTGATCTGCTATTCCTTTGATCCTTTGTATAGTTTCGGAACAAAAATATGGTCCGTGTTTGATTTATAAACCCGCACAAATAGTTTTTAATAAATAAATTATTTCTTAATTCACATTGCAAATGGCGCCGTGCTGTAAACGTCAGTTTTTCAACACGAAAAAACAAAGTATCACAAATGGAAAAAATTTCGCAAATTTTTCGCATTTTTTGGTTTTGTATGGAGTTTCAACGCGAAAACCGAACAGAGTACCGGCCTTTAGCAAAGACGAAACTTCGTATGCGACACGAAGTAACTATCAACCGAAAAACAAACACAATCGTCGATCAATTGACTGGCAGAAGTCAGTGAATCAGTTGACTGGCAGAAGTCAGAAGACTTTGAGCGGGTCTGTACTTTTTAATATATGTGCCAAAATAGGAATGGAGAGTATGTGTGTTGCATACTCCTATAGTTGAGAGAACGAAATAACTTCATTTACACAGCAATGGAAATTATGAAACGAAGGGAATTGGAACTCCGATTTCATTCGAATACTTCAGGACTTGCTTGCGTTATTGGGTTCTATGTGTTCTGTTTCACCATTTGCAAGGTTTATATTTTACTCGTTTGAAATGTACAATGAAGTTACGAGGGCGGTTCGGAAACTTCTTAGCCTATCAATGAAAGAGAATAGTTTTTCAAAAATATTTTTATTTTTCAATATAATCTCCTGAAACTTCAATACACTCAGTCCAACGCTTTTCTACCAATTCTAACGCTTGCCAGCAAGGAATTTTTTTAGATTTGGAAACAAGTAAAAGTCACTGGGAGCTAAATCAGGAGAATAAGGTGGGTTGTCAAGCAACTCGTACTTTAATTCGTTGATTTTAGCCATTGTTAAAACATTCTTGTGCGCTGGTGCGTTGTTTTGATGAAAAATTATTTTTTGTGTTGTAAGCCAGGACGTTTTTCTCAATTTGTACATTTAATTGATCCAAAAGTTTGCAATAGTTTTCTGAATTTATTGTTTTACCCTTTTGCAGATAGTCAATCAATAAAATATCTTTGAAGTCCCAAAAAACCGTTGCCATAACTTTACCAGCCGATTGAATTGTTTTTTGCCTTCTTTGGGCACTTCCTCCAGCTTCAGTTCATTGTTTGGATTGTTATTTTGTCTCTGGAGTATAGTAGTGGATCCATGTCTCATCAACAGTTATGAAACGACGCTTAAAATCCATTTTATTTCGCTTAAAACGATCCATACAAGCTTGAGAAATGTTCATTATTATGCGTTTTTGATCGACTGTTAACAAATGCGGAACCCATCTTGCAGAAACCTTTTTCATCTGTAGTTCTTCATGCAAAATTAAATAGACTCGATTATTTGAGATGTCCATGATATTAGCAATTTTGCGCACTTTTATTCGTCGATCATTTAATACCATATCATGCACTTTGGCTACAATTTCTGTTGTTGTTGTTGTTGTTGTAACAGTTTATTGTGATCTCATCCATTTCATGTTATACGCTTGGTACATCAGCTTGTTGGCAGATCAAGGAACTCTGCGACTAAGATGGGGTGTGTCCAGAGTGATCTGGTGGTAAGTCGGGTTGGTTTGGCTGGGCAAGAGAAAAGATGACGCGTGACGTGTGGCCCTTGGTTGCAAATTGGACAAACGTCAGCTACGCTGCTATCAATCACCGATAAGTAGGAATTGAGGCGGCTGCACTTGCCTGATCTTAAAATGGGCCAAAACTACCCTAGTCTGCCGTGGGAGGTCTCTTTCCTCCGGTGCTATGGGCGGTGGTCGGACTCCAAGAACAGGATTAACCTTGTAGCTTCTCACCGCTTCAGCTACAGTATCCTCATGAATCCTGTTCAAACCTGCCTGGTACGCTGCTTGATCTAGAGGCTCTCTTTTATAGCGCTGGATCTCGCGCTCTAGATTATGTATATCAACCCTTACGTTCCTGGGTGGTGGTTGTGTATCCATAAGATGGTGGTTTGGATGATTACTGCGATAACAACCCAGGAGATACTGCTTTGACAACATGTAGTTGTGTCTTCGCACAGGGATGATCTTTGTCTCCACATAAAGGTGATCCAGGGGTGTGCTGCGGAGACACCCAGTCGCAGTTCTAAGAGCAGCGTTCTGGCAGGTTTGTATGTTATTCCACTGCGTATCACTGGTCTGCGGTGTCCACACTGGCGCTGCATAGTTTACCACTGACCGGCCAATTGCCTTATAAGTAGTTAGCAAGGTTTCTTTGTCCGCACCCCAAGTACTGCCGGCTAGTGACTTGAGGACCTTGTTTCTACCACGGAGCTTATTACAAATTGCAGTGGCATGGGCAGATGACCTAAAAAGGCTGTCGAATGTGACCCCAAGAATCTTGGGGTAATTTGTGGTCGGAATTATTACTCCATCGACTCTGATATTCAACTGCCTGCGCACTTCTGCCGTCCATGTAGTAAATAGTGTGGCTGAGGATTTGGTGGGGGATATCCTCAAGTTTCTCGCAGTGAAATAACTGGTAAGATTAGCTATGTAGACGTTCAACCGATCGCAAATGTCATCAACATTGGGCCCAGATGCCAAGATTGTACAGTCATCCGCATATGATACAATCTCGACGCCGTCAGGAGGGGGTGGAATCGAGGACATGTAGAGGTTAAACAGTGCCGGAGATATCACCCCACCTTGGGGAACTCCCTGTTTAACTCTACGCGGTCTTGACTTTCTGTCCCTGAATTCCACGTACGACTGGCGTCCACACATATAATTCAGCACCCAACGCTTCGCTCCTGCCGGTAGGGACGTATTCTCGATGTCCTCAAATAATGTGGCATGGTTGACCGTATCGAATGCTTTCGATAGGTCAAGCGCCACGAGGACCGTCCTGTGACACGGCCTGGGCTGGTTAAGTCCCTTATTAATATGTGTCGAAATGGCATGTAAGGCTGTTGTCGTACTGTGTACCTTACGGAATCCATGTTGATGGTGGGCAGCTGGAAAATTCTCCACAAGGCTGGGGAGGAGTAATGCCTCAAGTGTCTTGGCTACTGGCGAAAGAAGGGATATCGGTCTGTACGATTCACCTTTGCTCGAATCTTTGCCCGGTTTCAGTAGTGGAATCACCCTTCCCATTTTCCAGACATCGGGTATAATGTGTGATTCCAAAGACAAATTGAGGAGTCTGGTCAGGTACTCAACTCCCAGTATTCCCAGATGCTTCAGCATTAGCATTGAAATTCCGTCAGGGCCCAGCGCCTTAGATGGTTTCGCGCTGTTGACGACATTGGTAACTTCGGCTGCAGTAAATTGTGGTGTGTCATCGGCTCGGAGACCACGTACACGACGGGTGGCTCTCCTTTTCGCTCTATCACTCTCGGGATGCTCGACAAACTGTCGGTTGAAGTATTTGGCGCACCTCTTCGGATCAGTCACAGTCACGTCGCCAAATGTGACTGAAATCCCATCATCCCTTGTGGAGGGGTTCGAGAGTGCTCTAACTGTTGACCACAATTTACCAGTTCCTGTTCCTAAGTTACATTGCTTCAGGTGCTCTAACCAAGTGTTCCGCTTGTGCTCGTCGACTATCTTACTAATCTCTAGATTTAGTTCTCTGATTCGGGAGCTCTGAGACGGGAGCTCACTGAAGCGGCGATCGGTGTATTCTCTGAAGCCTTCCCAGTTGGCTTTCTTTTGATTAATAAACGTCCGGCGTTCAGAGGTTATGAAATCGGAGGGTCGGTTGATGGTGAGAATTATGGGGAGGTGGTCCGAACCCAATGAAATGACGGGTTGCCAGGAGACGTCATTTATCAGACCGACCAGGCGATGCTAACGATAAATCTGGCGAACTGCTGCAGTCACCCATAATTCTCGTGGGGGCCTCTTCGTTCACCGTGCAAAATGTGGAGTCGTCTATCTGCTCTGCCAAAGCTATGCCCCTCTGGTCATTACCCAGGAGAGAATGCCAAAGTTCATGGTGGGCATTAAAATCTCCTAGAACCAATCGGTTATGCCCGCTCAACAACCACTCAATGTTTGGGCTATAACCAGGAGCACAGCTACCAACCGGCGGTATGTACACATTGTATAGCTCTATCTCGGCAGCCCCACACTTAACTGCTACCCCCATACATTCCATGTACGGGTCATTAGTGTCTAGCACAAGCGTGATAGGTCTATACTGCACGGAACGGTGTAATATGAAAGCCAGGCCACCACCTCCATTTCTTGTGCGATCCTTCCGTAGGACATTGTACCCATCACAATGTCGTAGGCTGCAGGTGGGATTCAGCTTTGTTTCCTGGATCGCCGCGACCCTTATCCTTTTCCGATTCATAAAGTCTACAATCCCACGGCGGCGGGTTCTACGCACCGGATTGACCCGATGGATACCAGCCATCGGCCAGCGGCTGCCACCTCAGTGTACGTGTTGTCTCGTCCATTTTTTCGTGTTGGAGAAGGTGCATCCCGGGGAGCCTTCTCCGCCTGCTTTTGGTCCGAGCCGGGATAGAGGAAAACCCCGGACCATGGTACTGTGCCGTCTGCCGAAATCGAATTCACCATCGCTCGGTTTCGGTGAGGTGTAACCGGTGCATGGAATGGGTGCACTTCCGGAATTGCTCCGGCCTAACATCGCTGCGGGAGTATAGTCAAACTGACTTCGTGGCAGGATGCTGTGCCAATGACAGCAGCAGTGGGTCATCTGATTATGTGACCCCACCGACTTCTCCCGCACAACAATATTCTCCGCCGCAGCATCTTACACCGAATATTGTTGTACAATTTCTGTTGTTGTTGCTGTTTTTGGACGTCCACTACGTGGTTCATCTTCAATGCTTGTACGCTTCATCTTCAGTGCTTGTTTAAATTCAGCAAGCCAATTTTTTACTGTTGCATATGAAGGAGCACTTTCACCTAACACATTCACCATATCATTATGAATTTCTTGTCCCGATTAAACTTTTTTATGTAAATATTAAATGACAGCACGCATTTCTAATTTTGCGGATGCGACTTTTTTGAACACCTGTTTCTATATGAAGGAGTTGCCAGATCGAAACAAAATTTAACATGTGTTCATAACAGAGATGGAAGTTTCCAAAACACTTAACTTTTTTCTGTTTATACATATAAGTTTCCGAACTGCCCTCGTACTACTCTGAATGTGTGGCGTTCTCAGCGGCGTAAATCGAGAGCACTTTCGAATTAAAGCATCCACCAGCCCTTTTTTTAGAGTCAATACTCATACGATTAGGTCTTATAAAATAATCTCTTCCTTCTTTGCAAAAAAAAAGTTGATACTCATTCATCATTCATTGCACAAACTAGGCCTTAAAAAGGTCTGTATTTGCTAAGATCGCTATCCCTTTTCTCATAGTATACTTGTCGAGGCCTTTTTTATGTGTGTTTAAAGGCATGTGTTTAAAGACACATTTTTAAAGAACTCCTAATAGGCTTTGTTTGGTATTATGAATTACAATGTGTTCTTGCAACGAGGCAAAATAAAAGATCTTTAAAAAGCAATTCATATTCTCATAGCAATCTCTTATAATTTACGAGAAAAGCCCTAATGCCATAAGCCAATTTATAAGTTTTTCGAGAACGAGTCAAAAAAAAATGTAACGGCTTTAAGAAGCAGCTCATGTTCTCATATGCACACTTATTTAATCTAAGAGACCTTTGATAAGCCCTTATGACGTAAGTTAATAAGTAACCATAAGTTAAAAATAAAAATAATTTTGCACAATTTGAAGCAACACGTGTTTCTTCCTTCAGATTTGTGATTTCGTTGAAGCAAGTCGCGATATTTGTTTTTTTTTTGGTAGCTGAAGTGTCAAATATGCGGTAAGTATATATTTTTTGACGAATATTATACTATATTACATATATAAAATAATTTTTTAATCATTTTACTTATACTTCTGCCATGAAAGCTTATGTTCTGTGGAATATGTGGAAATAAGACGTCCAACACAAAATCAGTTCCTATGAAGAAGGTGATTTATTTTTTTATAGTACAATTTTATATAGTACAAAATAAAATAAAAAGAATTCTTATTTATATATGAAATTTGGAATAGGTCTTATATAAGGTATATAAACAAGGCTTTTTAAACAGCCTTCATAAAAAAGGCATTAAATTGGCATTATTATAAACTCCTATTAAAAGGCCTCTATTTATATATGCTTCATAAGGCTTTTTGATGAATACATTTTAAAAGGCCTTATTTTATCACACATTATAAATAACTTATTTGACGCTACTCCTAAAAGGCCTTAAAATAATGACTTTATATTATCCCTTATGCTGTAAGTTGAAGTCGGAGCCTTTGTTCGGCAATGACACCCAGTGTAAAAAATCAATGAATATGTAATGGGACATTAATGTCTTGTGTCTTCATATCAATGCCTTTCATAAGGCCTTATGAAGAGCGATTTCCGCTGCTGGGTTGAAGTAATTGCTCGTATATTCGTTACATAGCCCCTATAACTAACAGCTTTTTATTTTCGAACGGATCCAACGCCTACTTTCCCGCCCCTTGGCGGCCGGTTATAAATACTACTAATCAATACTCAAGTCTCTACTAAACACATACATTTAGGTATTTAAACTAATCCTACACCAGTATTCAATATGATTCATGCCATTTTGTAAGAGACAAAACTCCTCTAAGCTATCAGATAAGGAAATCTTCACATCCACATGCAGTGGGAAGTAAAACCGAGTGAGTGTTGCCACTTTTTGCAATCTTTATTAAATAGAAAATGTCTAGTAAGGCCCACGGGTCGTTGATGACTGGAAATAAGTTAAATGATCAGATCTTCACATCCACATACAGTGGGGAGCAAAATCGAGTGAGTGTTTCCCCTTTTTTTAATCTTTATTAAATAGAAAATGTCTAGTAAGGCCCACGGGTCGTTGATGACTGGAAATAAGTTAAATGGTCAGATGAAACAAAAATAAACCGTTTTTAATCTGATGCAATAGAGCATTACTGGTAACGACCTCCGAACATTACTGGTAATGACCTTGAGAATCAAGTTGTATTTCAAAAAGACGACAAACCCAAGCATACTTACAAAATAGTAAGAAATGGTTGTCGGCGCACAGTTCTCATATGCTCAAAAGGCTACCACAAAGCCCCTATTTCAAAACCATTGAGAATTTATGGGATTTAACTCAGGTTAAAAGGTGCTTGACATTGCACCAAAGAGGACCAAAAAATTGCGATGAGATCTAGAGCCAAGTTCAGCACAATTAGTCGGATATTCCAAAAGAAATAATAAAAAAAACTTAGTAGAAGTATGTCAAGGCGAGTTAAAACCATAATTAGAAATAAATGAATATGGGCTAAATACTAAGATATTCGATTTTAATATATAATGAATAAAGTACAAAACTGGATACAGACTTACTTTTAAAAAATATTCAATTAAAAATTTAATTGATTCAACAATTTTTTTAATTGAAACAAAAATCAATCACAAAAATTAATAGTACCAATTAATTTTTTAATTGACTTTCAATTAATTTTTTAATTGATACTATCATTTCTGTGATTGAAGACATTTCAATTAAAAAAATTATTGGATCAATTAATTTCATGATTGAATCAGAAAAAAATTTTTGTGTGTAGGTAAAATGCAATTTTAGGGTTTCAGTAAATAAACTTGTGAGACCTGTTTCGATGTGTAACATATAATTTGGTGTGTTGTCGGGTAAGAAAAGTATCTTCTTGATAAAGAATCTGAAAAGCTGCTCTCCCCTTTTTTTAAGGCCTGGAAATTGCGCCTTCTAATCTGAAGAAATCGTATCGATAGATCGGTTTGCATATGGGCTATGTCACAAAATTTTCCGATATGGCTAATTTTCAATTTTGACCTGTCTTCCTAATTTTAGGACGATAGTTGCATACCAAAGATATCCAAAGAAATTTGTAGGAAAACATAGAAAGCGCACTACTTTATAGTGACATATATTATTTAATTTTAAAAAAATCTCGCGTTCTCAAGAATGGAAAAAGTCCATGAAAAACCTATATTGTTTGCCATATATAGTAGCAATTAATTTATTTCGCTTGAAATATTCTTGAAGCTTAAATTATAAGATGCTATTTCGAACAATTTTGCATTTAGATTATAAAACTAAAATTAATCCCATCGACTTTTCTTAGCTTTACGTTTACTTTCTGCCGATTCGTTGTTGTTGCCAATGGACGAAATTGATGGAGGTGGTGGAGCCGGGGCTGTAAATACGCCTGTTTCTGGTAAAGTTTCTTCCCATGTTCGATCACTCGATGGCTTAAATTGTGACATATACTGAGTACGAAAGGCTTCCCTCATTGCTGCGTAGCGATCGGTGGCGGGACCAGCCGATGATAGTGACTTACTGGTGTTTGCATAACTGCAATTGGCTTCATTTTGTGCTGACGATGCCTTTTGGCCAAGACCACTGCGTTCGCGGTAGCCCAACCCAGCATAACCACCCGAAGGCTTTTTGCCCTTGCCTTGCTTAAAGCGAGAACTTCGAAACCAAGAACTCTTCATTGCCAAATCCATCAAATCCTGTGGTACTTCCTGATCAGCTCCCTCCAAGTTGCGGACCAAATGCCCAGCAAACTCTTTATCTTTGTCTGTGACCAATGTATACGCTGTTCCTTTTTCACCAGCTCGTCCTGTGCGTCCAATACGATGGGTATGTGTATCAATATCTCGTGCAATATCATAGTTCACAACATTTTTTATGTGAGGTATGTCCAATCCACGGGCAGCAACATCTGTAGCAACTAATATATTGCATTCCTTACGTTTGAATTGTGTAATCACTTTATTTCTGTCGGCCTGATCCATATCACCATGCAATAGGAGGCAATTATACTCTTTAACCATTAAATTATTCGCCACTGTTTCAGCATCAACCTTCTTGGTCACAAATATTAAAACGCTTCCTTCCGATAGAAATCGCACTAAATTCAACAGTAGCCAATTCCATTTCTGAAGGGGATTGGGAAATACGAACACATACTGAGTAATATCTTGATTGGCTTCATTAAGATCTCCTTGAACAATACGAACAGGATCTGTGAGTACATCACGGGCCAATCGTTCAATGCGCTTTTTAAATGTGGCAGAAAACAGTAATGTTTGGCGATCGGGCCGAACATGATTACAAATAGATCGCACCTGGAAATAAATATTGGATAAACTGATATTAGTGGTAATGCCGATGAAGTTTTAATATTTTTAGCGCAAAATCATGACCGTAAGAGTTCATTTGTGGGCATACAGTCCCACTTTACACATACATATTGTTTTAATATTTTTCTTGGTTAGATGTAATTTCTACACACACCTTTAGACTAACAAATGATACCATAATTGCGCAGCAAAAATTTTGAAAGTTGCTACTGCAACTTAAGAGTTCTTAAGAATTCAAAGTTCTTTTAATTCAATTTTTTACAACTCGATTTTTTCATTTGTATATGGTAATGTTAATTTCATTCGTTTTTAATAAGCTAAAAACAGAGTAAGAAATAAATAAATAAAATAAAATTAATAATGGTGATGGTACAAATAATTCAAATTTTGTAGAAAAAAATTCTGATCACACCATAAGAAGTGTTGCAAATTCAGTGCAACGGCTGTTGAAATAGTGAGCATATGTCCTATGACAAGCCCGTGTTAAATGCATCGCTTCTGCGCCAATTTTTATTTATTTATTTATTTTTATTTTCATGATGTAATTCATATAAATTACAATTTTGCACAATTTCCGAATCCAAAAACATTTTCAATACTTTTTTGTGATGCTAAGCTTTTATTTATTGAGTCTGTATGCTACATTATAATTGGGTCTGTATTAAAATACATTCATATGTCATAATGTATTTCAAACGTCCTAGCGAATCAAGTATTTTTTTAACGATGACTGCGCCGTTCGCAATTTACAATGGCCCATCTTATGCTAGCAGAAATCAACATTCAATTTATTTACTGCTTTTGTACTGGATTGTGTATAGTGAATGTCTGTTGTTACCAGAGCTGTGGAGTCGAAGTCGAAAAATTTTGCTTGACTCCGACTCCCGCTAAACAAACATTTTAAAAACACTTCATATTTTGTAACTAAACAAATATTCACGCAAATTGGATTGCATTGCAATTACGCTGCAATTACGCTGCAACTTTCAAAGTTGGAGATTACTCTATGTATCTTATAGTAAATATAAGAATGGAAAAATTTTAGCATTAGCTATTTAGGCTCTCAGCTAAATCTAAGAAACTATATTGGCATATTGGTATTTGGGTCGACTTTAAGCTCGAAGATAGGTAACACCGGACAATTTTGTGATATAGCACTCATATATAAATCGATCTTCCGATTTGGCTTCTTGAGCACGTAGATTAGGTTCGACTGGTTTGTCCAAAACTGTAGAATTTTTTGCTATCGTGAAATTTTCATACGATATGCCAGAATATGGGATCTCCAATGAAATATGCAAAATAAGGCTCCTATGTTGTAGGCTTACATAAACCGATTCTTTGGCGCACTTTCATTCGATTCGGCGTAAATTTGGATTGTAGGTTATTTTGGGCCACAAAAACACATTGTTTTTTTTGTTGATATCGACAAACGCCAATTATTTTCCCCCAAATTATTTTTTTTTTCAAAATATTGTGTTTTTTATACATACGCTGAAGATTGTTGGTATATGTCCATATTGTGACGGGTGTTACAAACACACTTAGGGCCGTTCTCATATAATTCGGATTGGCTTTAACCGCCCGTTAACAGACATATTCACATTTAAATTCTAGGCGGCTCTAACTATAGTTTTATCACAATGGACTGAATAGTCTAAGTGAGCCTGAATCTTAATCGGGCTGCCACTTTAACCTTAACTATAGTCACATGTTGTTTTCCAACCAAATATAAAGCTATCACGCTTGATTTCCATCAGGAATATCTTTATTTGCGAATGCCATAAATGATAATGCTTTTGTAAGCTTGTATACAATAAAATGAAATGAAAGAAATCTGCCAGCGGTCAAACGAGTGGTTAAGAAATGAAAGCAAACTGAAATTGGTTAATTCCTTAGTAAGTTTTGATGGGAATAATTCGTTTTTGTTAATTTATATTACGCTCTTGTTCGTTTTTTTTTTCTATTTCAATCAATGCATGACCTATGGCCGTTCAGTTCCATTAAATACAAAAATATACTTTTAGGGCCAACTTACCTGTGGCTCAAAGCCCATATGAAACATTCGATCGGCTTCATCAAGTACTAAAAACGTAACTCTGCGTAAATTAGTAGCTTTCATTTTGACCATGTCAATCATTCGACCAGGCGTGGCCACTACGATTTCGGCACCCTGTTCCAGTGCTTTGCTTTGTTCCCACTTCGACCCGCCGCCATAGCAGCAAACAACATTGATGTTGTAGACCTTCCCGAATTTCTTTGTTTCATTGTAAATTTGCAATGACAACTCTCTGGTAGGTGCTAAAATAAGACCGATGGGACCATCGCCTGTTTTCAGTTCACGTTGGTCCATGATGTGCACTAACATAGGCCAAATGAAGGCAGCAGTTTTACCTGACCCGGTTTTGGCAATTCCAATGATGTCACGACCTCCCAATGCAGCAGGTATAGACTGGGCTTGAATTGGCGTCGGCTGTGTGTATTCCGCTTTGCGTATGGCCTTCATTAGAGTCTCATCAAATCCAAAATGAGCAAAGGATGTTACCGGATTTGGTGGCTCGGGACCGGTAACTCTCACGCCCAGTGTCTTGCGCAAATCCCTTATTTTGTCCTCGCTCAGATTGGAAATATCTTCATGAGGTGTATAGAAGTTTTTCTCAAATGGTTCATATTCAATCTGAGAATGGTAAATTGGTGGTAATGGGTCTATGTCTTTTTTTTTTGGAGGCACTAATGGATTGCCATCTTCATCATACTCGATTTCAACATCAGAATTGTCGTCTCTTAGACCGGCTTGTGGGTTTTCTTCCATATAGCGATAATAACTTTCTTCGTTGTCCTCTTCATCGATGTCACCACGTACACCCTTCGCTTGGGACCTTTTACTAACTGCTGAATTATTGTCTTCTTTGTAGCTCTTTTCTTTTTCCACTTGACGCTCCAAGCCGGCCATGAATTGATCCAATGGATCTTCTTCCGAATCACTACCATGCGAGTTCGACGATTTCTTGTTTCCTGGAGAACCCGGTGCCGGTATATATAGTTGTGGCTGGTCATCGTCATCATCGAAGTAATCATCTTCGGTGCCACAGCCCTTCCTTTTGCCAAGATAATTTTGTGAGTTTGTGAACTGGCTAATTGATTCCAAAGTGGAATAGCCATGTTTAGATGTTCCTGCTTTGGAGCCGCCCATAAATTTTTGATACCCACGGTTATTCAGGGACGATGGTGGTGGCACAGCGTTCATCGCAGCCCGATTCGAAGAGGAAGCCGATTGTTTATAAGGAAATCCTCCACCACCGATTCCACGATAGCCGCTCATATTTTTGCAGTTCAATGAAATCTCCACAACGATAGAAAAATTATATCCACCAACCACCAAAACAAAACAAGTGAATAAACTGCGCATGAAGGTTCACATGCTACGATATTTGTAACCAGTGTTGCCAGTTTTCTTGTCTCTGGGCCCCAAATTAGATCGCTTTCCTCATACCCAATAAACACAAACGTTTGAAAAATTCTAAATTTCAACAATTTTTCAAAGGATTAGGGCAATATTCAAGTTGAGAAATTGTTGAGAAAATCTCGTTCTCAACAAAAAACAGACATTACCCTCAACAGTAAAATTCGATACAATCCCAATAAACACAAACGTTTGAAAAATGCTAAATTTCAACAAATTTTCAAACATTTTTTCAAAGGATTAGGGTAATATTCAAGTTGAGAAATTGTTGAGAAAATCGCCTTCTCAACAAAAAACAGACATTACCCTCAACAGTGAAATTCAACACATTAGCAATAATATCTCAAGTGTTATCCTCAAATTGAAATGCATCGCTACTCAAACAATTTTCGATGCGAGTCAAATTCACAATTAACATCGTTGCAAATACTTTTCAACCTAAATTTGTATGAATGATATCCCCACTTCAAATTGAAAGTCAAACCCAAAATTCTATGAATTTTGTATAATTTATTCATCTTCATCAAATAATAATACACTACACTACGTAATACACTACAATATCAATTGATAAATAATAATCTTATTAAACATATCAACAAATAACAAAAAAAAAACAAACAGCAAAACTTTAAATATCTTAAACATTATTCGTAAACACTTTTGCATTGATAATTCGATTTCCTTCCTTTTGATGTCATAAAACAGCATTAAAATTTATTAACGTGCGGGCAATTTGAAATTAGGAACGTACTGGACGGCGTGTTAGAATTGATTACCAGCAGAAGGAATTCACAAAATATCCATTTTTAACTGATAATAGCATATGAATTAAACAGACGATGTGATGCACATTTTCATCCAGAAGGTGTTGATTTCAACAATTTGTTGAAAAATAAATATCTTATTAAACATATCAACAAATAAGAACAAAACAACAAAACTTTAAATATCTTAAACATTATTTGTAAACACTTTTGCATAGATAATTCGATTTCCTTCCTGTTTGTGTCATAAAACTGCATTGAAATTAATTAGGTTAGGTTAGGTAGCAGCCCGATGTATCAGGCTCACTTAGATTATTCAGTCCATTGTGATACCACATTGGTGAACTTCTCTCTTATCACTGAGTGCTGCCCGATTCTATGTTAAGCTCAGTGACAAGGGACCTCCTTTTTATAGCCGAGTCCGAACGGCGTTCCACATTGCAGTGAAACCACTTAGAGAAGCTTTGAAACCCTCAGAAATGTCACCAGCATTACTGAGGTGGGATAATCCACAGCTGAAAAACTTTTTTGGTGTTTGTTTGCAACAAATTTGTATAATTTCATGCATTTTTCTTACTGATTTAGTTTTCACTTTAGCAATTTTAGCGGCTAAACTCGAACTTAATACTCACCTATAAACCATTCATTTTTCATCATAATGTTTGCAAGAATGTAACATCCAAAAATTTTAGTTTTCTGCAAAAATATTTAAATTTAGTGACTTCACTAAAATGTTGATTTAATTTTTCATATTGACTTACCAATTATTATAAACTATTTGAAACAGTTCCAGTTAATTGTCCAACATTTTTTCATCGGCCAGCTTTTTAATGTTTTCAAGAACGTTGAATCCATAATTTTTCGGCAAAGAGATATACATTTAGTGACTTCCTTACAATTTTATTTCATTTTTTATTTTCACTTACCTATTATTATAAACTATTTGGATAAAATTCAGTTATTTGTCAAAAATTTTCCATTTTTTTATTTCTTCCACTTGACCACGAACTTCGTTGCACAAAGAAGTATTATGCGCTTTACAGACTATCAGTTATTCCGGACGACAGTGCTCGTGTCGAACATATCCCATATATTGTGCACATTATAAGTTAAGTCCGAAGGCATAATCGATACTGCTGCATGTTTATGGGATCGATAACACATTTACCGATTATTTAGTCATCGCCGATAAGTCGTATCGATCCGACACACTGTAAGATTCTTTACAAACACCGACATTCCGTCCGGAATAAATAATAGTCTGTAATGCGCATTACAGACTATCAGTTATTCCGGACGGAATGTCGGTGTTTGTAAAGAATCTTACAGTGTGTCGGATCGATACGACTTGTCGGCGATGACTAAATAATCTGTAAATGTGTTATCGATCCCATAAACATGCAGCAGTATCGATTATGCCTTCCGACTTAACTTATAATGTGCACAATATATGGGATATGTTCGACACGAGCACTGTCGTCCGGAATAACTGATAGTCTGTAAAGCGCATAAAGCGCAATACGCAGTTGATGTGGCGCTAGCAGTCAGGGGAAAATTCCCATCAACAGTTAGAGATATTATACAGAGAGCCCTCCGGATGACTGAGAAATGGGCGAAAGATAATGGTCTTGGGGTAAATCCTGCAAAGACAGAACTAGTCATGTACTGCAAGGATCGCAAAACTCCCACGGTTAGTGTGTAAATATAACCATAGCGATAGGCGGTAGGCGAACACTTATTTACGTGCATTTCTTATGGGAAGCCCAAAATCCGCGACGGAATACCGTGACGGCTAGCGGCGTGTCGCTAAATTAAAACTTATTCTAACTCCTTGGCGAAAACTGGTATAGTGTTGCCATCGCTTATCAATTTTTTTTTTAACTCACCACTAGGAATTGCTGTTGCCTGGACACGTGTAGATTATTTTTTCTTGAAATAACTCAACAAATAACAAGCCATTGTATGTTTTTATTCAACTTCATTGTTTAATATTGTCAAAGCGTGCTGTATTGACAACAAAAACGCTAGGAAACGTGAAAAAGGGAATTATTCGCCGTCAAGCTTATTGTATTTGCCGTTGCGGCAAAAGTGTTTCGCCTACCGCCTATCGCTATGGTTATATTTACACACTTAGGCCCATTTCCTAAGGGGGTATTGAAATTCCCTTTAGAGTGTGCAAAATACCTTGGCGTTATTTTGGACAGGAAGGCAGTGGTTAGATCTATAATGCTATATGGTGTTGTAGTCTGGTGACAAGTTTAGACAAAGTTCAGCGTATGGCGTGCTTGTGTATCTCAGGTGCATTCAGCAAGACAGGAACAAATTCCCCTAATGTCATACTGCATCTATTGCCTTTAGACATTTTGGCCAAACAGTCAGCTGCAACAACGGTTGTGCGGTTGCGCGAGCTATCCCTGTGGTCGGAAAAAAGTTACGGTCACAGTTCGGTCCTCAAAATAATGCCAGATGTGCCTAATGCGCTTTACACACTATCAGTTATTCCGGACGGAATGTCGGTGTTTGTAAAGAATCTTACAGTGTGTCGGATCGATACGACTTGTCGGCGATGACTAAATAATCGGTAAATGTGTTATCGATCCCATAAACATGCAGCAGTATCGATTATGCCTTCGGACTTAACTTATAATGTGCACAATATATGGGATATGTTCGACACGAGCACTGTCGTCCAGAATAACTGATAGTCTGTAAAGCGCATAACGTAGTGGATTACACTTTGAGACTCTAATTCCCAATAGTGAGGCGTGGTTTGCACGGACCCCTGGGAATAAAAGATATATAGATTTCTACACTGATGGCTCCAAATTGGATGGACAAGTGGGTTTCGGAGTATATTCTAACGATCTGGAACTTCGAATAGCGAAAAGATTACCTGATCACTGTAGTGTTTTTCAGGCTGAAATATTAGCAATAAGAGAAGTGGTGAATTGGCTGAGAAGTAATGCTCCAAGCAATATTGGCATTAATATATACTCAGACAGTCAACCTGCCATAAAATCCTTGGACTCTGTGTTCCTCAACTCGAAAACGGTCATCGACTGCCGAAAATCTCTCAATGAGATGGCTGAGCAGCATAATATTCACCTAATATGGGTGCCTGACCATAGGAACATACTGGGGAACTGCGAAGCGGATGAGTTGGCAAGGCTAGGGACTACCTTACATAGGGACTACCAGGGGAACTAGAATCTGTTGGTATGCCTCTGGCTACCAGCAAGTTCTTACTGCGTGAGAAGGCTGTCATGATGGCAAATGTTCGATGGGAGAATTGCAAGGGTTGTAACGACACCAAGCAAATATGACCCCATTTAAACTTAAACCGCAGACTAGATATGCTAGTGTTCTCGAGACGCCAGATATCACTCCTGATATCTGCTATAACGGGTCGCTGCCTGATAGGCGATTTTGCAAAAACTATTGGTGCGAAGTATAATGACTATTGTATGAGGTGTCATGATGCGGAGGAAAAGGAATCAATAAAACACCTCTTGTGTGAGTGTCCTGCATTTTGTGTAAGGCGTAAGCAAATTTTAGGGGCATATAGCTTCAGATTACTGGCGGACCTGGAAAACGTTAACTTAAGGAGTCTGCTAATGTTTTTGGAACAATCTGGTTGGTTCAACAGAAGAAAATAATCGAGAAGGTTCAGCGGTTAAAACTAGATGTGTCCATATGTAATAGGTACTTTTAGTTAATGTGGTATCACAATGGACTGAAGTGAGCCTGAATCTTAATCGGGCTGCCACTTTAACCTAACCTAACCATACCTCAGCTCCGTATCGGGTATATGTTCAACACGAGCACTGTCGTCCGGATAAACTTATAATCTGGACGGCGTATAAGTGAGCCTATCGGGCTGCCACTATACCTAACCTTTATAGAAAAATTGAAATCAAAAATGGCTATATTTCTAGCTAAAGGCCGGTATGCACCTCTAGCGAAATTTTCGGTAGCAAAAATTTATTTAAGTCTACAACAAAAAAACAGGGCTGTGTACACAATTTTTAAACCAGCTAATCGCTTTTAAAAATTGTTAATATATGTTCCAAATATTCCTCAAATAAATTGTTTATTATTTACAGACCTTTTAAAACTTTTACGCACACAATGATTGTAATAAATTAAATGTTTGCTGCCAAAATATGCTTTTGACAACCCTGTTATTTTCATTAGAGGTACGTACCAACTTACGAAATTGAACGCTACCGAAAATTTCGTTAGCATAAATAGCAATGCATTTCTTATGGGAATGAAATTTTTCGCTAGAGGTGCATACCGGCCTTAATATCAATTTTCCAAATTGTTTAGTAACTCAGCATCAAAATAGCTAGATCTAGCTATAAAATAGCTAAATTGACATCACTGACGAAACAAAATATTAGACTACCGTTAATGTTAGTACCATGCCCGTGTCAAGATTTTATGAAGTTTACATCCAAATTACAATTTTGGGATTTTGTTGGCCAAAAGTGGAATGGTTGAAAAGGCATCGGAAGACTACTCGAAACTACTGTTGCAAAGTGCAACCTTAGAAAAAGAGGTAAATTTGTGGCAAGAAACATTAATAATATAAGATGAGCAAAATAAGATTTCAGATCCATGAGTCAATAATCGTGGATCAGTGTTTATATTCTGCCAATCACTGTTTAGGAAGTACAGAATACAAAAAGAAATTAAATTTTCTTAAATATTTTTGTGTCATTTTCGAAAATACAAAGCTAACCATTTTTTAATGTTGTATTTTAGATTAATCCTATCTGTATGACCATAGAGGATATGATAACACGACTGGACGAGCTGGAATCTTTATTGGCTAACGTAAACTATTAAAAATATACACTTATTTAGGAAACTAACAAGCTCTTCATTTAGGTTAAAGGCGAATCAAACATTCTTATTGAACATTCAAGTGGTATATTGGCTTTCGAATCCAGTTTCCACGGTCTTAAGCAGCGTATAGATAGATTGGAAACGTTCATTAATGTTGTAGACTCGAACGTCAATGATGCAGAAAAGAGCATAGAAAAGGCCGAGTCGGAACTCAATATCACTGATTACAGTATTAAAGGTCTAATATTCAAACCGCTATTAGCTAAAACTCCATCATCAATGGACACACGCGAACCAACACCTTCACCCAGTAATTATTCGGAACACCAACCTATTCAAATATTCCAAACGTCCGAATATTTCAAAGACTGAATAAAATAATATATAATTGCACACTCAGCATCGGAAACCTCCGAAAAATTTTTTGTAATTAATAAATATAGAATTTTCATTTTGAGATTAATGTTTTTATTATATATTTATTCAGAATTTCATATTTATCAAATATTTGTACAAATAAGATTTGATTGTGTTCTTTAACACTCTCGACCCCGAATTTTTATCGATATCTCGTAATTTTTTTTTACTCTCATGTTGAATTCATTTAAGAAGCTCTAGCCAAAATTTCGGGCCGTCACGCACATTCATATTTATAAAATATTTGTACGAATAAGATTTAACCATTTCGACACTGAATTTCTATCGATATCTCTATTTTTTTTTTTACTTTTATTCATGTTGAAGTCATTTAAGAAGCTCTAGCCAAAATTTTGGGCCGCCACGCCCATTCGTTTGGGCGGGAGAGAAATTTGCCTGTGTGGAAAGTTTGGCAATTGTGGCTACAAAATAGTTAGTTTTGTAATTATATACATATTACGTTTTTTTCATTTGTTATTATTAGAGTAAATATACTTGGGTGTGCACAAAAAAAATTTGTACTCACGCACGCCATGTGGTGTACGCTCTCGTGTCTTACGACAATATTCTTGAGTCCCGAAAATGTTCGTGACACAACACCAAAATTCTTGTGATTCACGACAAATCTCATGACTCGATGCAATTACTGATGAGAAGTAACATTCAGAACCATTAGTAAATAGCGTGATATCCGGAAAGGTGATTAAAATCGGCGAGCTTAAATTTAATTGTGAACGTGAATTTGTGAGTGTGAGTTTTATCATGAACATTAATTTTATCATGAGCGTTATTTCGGAAAAATTTTACTCACGCACAATCACGAACACAATTTTATTTTTACTCTCGCACGACACATTTTTGTCTAGTCCCGTTCACACACATTCACGAGATTTAGTTTGAATTTCATTCATGGATTCGCGTGACTAAAAATATGTACTACCATAATTGCCCAAAGTTGCCCACAGGCAACTTGACAAGTTTAAAAATTACTCACCTGTTGTTTTTTGCAATTCTAAGATTTGACTTCCACAAATATTTTATTTGATATGTACTACAACAGATTAAAAAAAAAAAAACTTTCAACATTTTTGGTAAAAATTAAAAAAAAAACACGTGTATAAAAATCTTTTCCAAAATTCGCAAATATTGTTTTCTTGAGGCAGGTGCTTACTAATGACAATAAACTTGCTGAGTGAGAACCAAATTAGCTGTTATTTCTTAAATTTAAAGAGAACACTTGTAGCTCGCGATACCGTTACGGTTTTATGAACAAAAACAAAACCAACAAAAAATTTAATTAATTTATTATTTATTCTTTCTTTCCGAAACCAAGACCCATGGCCATACATTGTTTCCAAAAACATTACAACTAATCTTAAATTATAAAACAAAGAACAAAACCTTTAAAAATAACATAAATAGTATATTTATAGTATATTTATTATATTATGTATTAATAATTGACTAAAAGAATTTAGGTACAAACGAATAAACTATAATTAAATCAATTAACAAGAACCCGGGTATGATTTGTATTTCTCTTCAAATAGATTTCACCTTCCATTTTGATTGAACTCTTAACGCAGACCAAGAAAATACATAGACATCGTTTGACAATTGGTGATATATTCCAATGCCTTTGGTAGTAGATACTTCATAAATATTTGCTGAAACCAAAAGAAGTCTGCTGAAAAAGGTAAAGCAGATGTTTCCTTAAAATGTCTGCTTTGTTAAGTTCGATTACAGTAAAACCAGGTATAGTTTGGCTGAAACAAACAAAAGGTTAGGTACTACTGTTATACATAATCTGTATATATATCAAGTTGAGGCAGACACCGACTGTTGTTTTTAGTGGATTTTCTACTATGTGTGTACGTTCAACAAACCAAAGACAATAAACTCTAGGAAAATAGGAAATTGGCTACTGAGGAGATCAAACCATTTACCGTGTTAGTTTCATACTTTTCGTTTATCGAACCAAACGCGTATACGATAAGTATTGGCATAGCATTAAAATGCAAATAAAAAGAAATTAAGTGCCCGAAATAAATTTCCATAAAGGCGAATATGTAATTTTTTTGTTGTTGCCTAAAATTTAACCTTGTTTCATTAAGAAAATTAAGTTTTTCATTTAAAAAATAAAAACGAAAAACAAAAAAAAAAATAAAAACGTGTATGAAACTAACATGGTCAATGCAACATTTGGAATGACGCAAGCCAATTTCCTATCTTCCTGAAGTTTATTATCTTTGCAACAAACTACTACCAAAACACAGATGTCTAAATACATATTAAAAACTCATTTTTCATAGCTTCTTAAAAATCGAACATGCCGATGGAAAATGCTGTACCAAGCATTGCAATCCCATAACCCCTAGTTTAGATATGAGCAATTCTGCAGTATTTTTGCACACTCAGTAGAGAGTTACTATAGATTTGGTTCATGTTCGAGTTAACGGTCTATGTATATAGTCAATTAGCACCTCAGAGAGCTATACAAAACTTCGGTTGAGGAGGTCGCCTATATATAAAAACTTCGCTTTATGGCGTTTTCATCCAGTCGCATTTGAAAAGGCACAGTGAAACAAGTGTTAACGAGTTATGGAATTAATAGTAAGTTTGTATAAGAAATCCGAACCAAAAGTGTATCTCATGATGTCATTTTAGGTGTTAATAAGTGTGTTTTCGGTATGCCTGGGCATTCCCACTCAATCAGACATCCAACTAAATCACCCCTCTCCCGTTAATCCAAGTGTTTTGATTGAAGAGAAACCAATTGAAAAGATTATATTAATCTCCGACGCTAATGAAATGGTTAAATATAAACCCCAAATCAGCACCCCATTGTATCCTACTGCACTGCCGGAGGAGAACGTACAACGTCGGAAGTTTACTATTAGCAAGCGCGACATCCCAGTTCCACTGGTTGCGAAACATAAGCACCCTGAGGTCTTACCTGCAACGGAAGTTCGGGAGGACCAAAATAATGCTACAATTTCAGTTCTTAACATTGTAATCCACGAGCCTCATTCCACTAACGAGCAGACAGACCACACTTCTAACTCCGAACAAGTAGTCACACAACACCCTTTGGTACGACCAAAACCAGTCCCAGTATCCGAGCTCTTTGCAAGGTGAGAAATAGTAGTGATTCCTTATACCAAAAGTACTAATACCACTATCCAGTACCAATGGAAACATTTATATTTTAACTACATATTTTAGTTAAAATGTACTAAAATAAACATGTTTTCATGGTGGATTCACTTTTTCTTTTGAGTGTAAAAAAGAGAGTGGAATAGAGAATATGTCGAGGCGTGAGTGAAATTTCATTCACACTCACGCACATTCACGAAGTAAAATGTTTGTTCACGCACGTTCACGAAATGTAAACCGGTACTCACGCACGAACTACTTTTGAAGACTCACGCTCACGCACGATTCACGACAAATACACGAGACTCACGGCAAATTCAAGAGACTCACGACATTTTCCAACCGGGAAAGAGGAAAGGTAACAAAATTAATAAATAGGAGATAGTTCGACAGCTAAATAGAATTCAGTTATCGTATCAGGAAGAATTAAATCTTGATTTTTTCGTGAGCGTGATTTTGCAGAAATTTTATTCACGCACATTCACGAACCGATTTTATTTCTCACGCACGCTCATGCACGACATATTGCTGTTAGTCCCATTCACGAAAGTTTCTTCAGATTTTGTTCACGAGTCACGTGATTCACGCGTGAATAACGCGTGTCATGCGCACACCTCTAATATCGAGCTTCAATTTGTGACATTTCAGGCGTAAATCCTCAAAGGGATAAAGTCCTCTTTAATACATAAAATAATTAAATGAACATTTATAGGATAATGTTAATTTGTAAAATATAAATTACACTCAAGATATAAATATGCTATGCTCGAATTAATAACATTCTTTATGCGTTATTTCAGGCATCATGATGGTCCCGAAACATCAACTTAATCGTACAGTAATGATTTGAGCTGGATGAAAGTTGCGTTATGTTTGAAACCTGAGAAGCCATCTATGATTTGATTTGTGTTGATAAAATATAAGCTTCGCCGTATGTATTTTCCCACTTTTAATTTACAATTGCTATATAAATAAAGATGGATTATAGTACCAACCTTTATATAAAAAAACTCTTGTAAAAAATGTGTATAACATTTTGCCCTGAGATCAGTTAATATTAATATTAAAAGCATCTTGAAATAAATAAAAAAATTTATGAACCAATTTTGGTTTAATTTCTCTCTGAGTATTTTTGCTATCAAATTATGGGTGCAGTGGGTGCAATTATGGGTATAGTTATAGTCCATACCCATAGATGCACAACATTTTTGGACAATATGTGAAATTCGACAGTTAAGCAATTCTTTTATATGTCACTTTGGTATATAACTGCTCTCATATATTTCCAGGAATATGACTATAAAATATACACCCAAAGAAATTTGTTAGTAGGGACAGCAGAAAAGTCTGCTAAAACAGCAGAAAGTCTGCTGAAAAAGGGACAACAGTCACTGTTTGCTGAAATAGCAAACATTTCCTGCTATTTTTGAAGCTCGATTACACTAAAACATGTTTTATTTTGGCTAAAACAAATAAAAATGTCAAGTTAGTGGCTATCCTAACATAATTAAAACAACATTTTATGAATATCTATAGTATTTGACCAAAAATCTGAATATTTATCGAATTGAGGCATAACAGCAAACAAAACATTTGCTGATCGTATTTAGGAGCTTGTAAGTATATTACACTACAAAAATATACCAAACACTACTTTTGGTTCTTAAATATGCTTTGGGGAAAAATTTATAACCTAAAAATTTTATAAATTGTTGTTCATTTGGCCCTGAAGTACAAAAATATAACAGCAGACATCGACTGCTATTTTTAGCAGACTTTTTTTCTATGAGTGTATTTAAATCATTTTGAGTTACATTTTTTGTGTAACATTTTCAAGGAAGCAACATTAACTTAATTATAATGTAAATCTGGTTAAAAACATGATCGACGGTATTTGCATGAAGTTGCCAATATTTTATTTTATTGTGGACTATATCTTAAATAGTCTATATCGATTTCTTTTTATCAGCATAAATGCAATATATGGAATTGGCCTATAAGTGGAATGGATTATTCAGCAATCTATACACGGTTGAAAGACTGATTTTCATATGTTTGGCTATAAACATTATATGTTTGGAACACAAATTTTTAAACACAATATTTTTGAGTGCAAGCATATAATGTTCATAAACTAGCATAACATGTTTGGGACATATATGTTAATATGTTAGAACATATTATGTTTGGGACATAAAATGTTTGTAAATATAATATGCTTGGATGCAAACATATATTAATTTAGAAATAGCCTATAAACATATATGTGTTTAGTAGCTTGGAGCGCTATTTAACAGGGAGCGATATTGAATTAAGTTGGTGGTTGTTGCTTCTTATTACAAAATTAACATTTTATTTTTCGTTGGGCAATTGATCAGCTACTTCTTTGATCCTTACAAACTGTGTGGTCCGCTGTTCGAATCCCCGTCCGGCAAAAGGTAAAATTAAAAAAAAAAATCATAAAATTGAATAATTTCTTCTACAATGTTTGTATTACAGAAAAAGGTGCTAAGAACTAAAAATCTCGTGGAAGTGAGAAAGATGTGGGGGAATATACAATTGGGCAGAAACAAAATTTTGAGCATTCAGGTCGAAAACCTATGTTGTTAGCACCTATATTACCTGTTTATTTTCATAATTCATTATGATTGTAAATAAATAAATAAATTTTTGAGCACAATATTGTTTGGGAGAATTTTTTTAAGCATATAATATTTTTGGGTGCAAAATGGTTATTCCCCATCAAGTAATAATAAAATTTGCAGCAAATATGCATAATTTTATGCCCATTTTTATTGATATAGTTTTCACTTTAGCGGCAAAACTCAAACTTAGTACTCACCATTATGAACCGCTATTCAAGTATACACCTTGATCAGTTTTAATGCTTTCGTCCAATTCATTTTGATCAGTGATGTTTTTCAACTTTCAAAATATTAATATATGGAAGGAGTCTATATTAATATATGGAAGGAGTCTTATTTCAGTTGTGCGTGCTTTTGTGAATTTAATACAAACGTTTTTAATGACATCTTTACCAAATTCGAAAATTCGACACTCATCGCTCGACTTTCCTACAGAATACCCTAAATAACAATATTAATTAAAAAATAATCAATACCAACTTCATAACAATCAAATTCTATATTTGGCAATAATATGAGTTTCTTCGGCTCTTGAAAGTCTAATCAAAATTTTTGTATCAATTAAACTTAATACTGTTCAAAATAGAAAAAACACCAAAAGCACTAAATGAAAATGCCAGAAAGCACCAAGTTGGTGCTTTTTTTGAAAAGGCACCAAAAAGGCAATTTGGTGCTTTTTAGAAAAAAAGCACTAAATTTGGTGCTAAAAGCACCAAATTGGCAACACTGGGTGGAATTTCAACATTATTTTAAGGGCTGTTTTCTTTTTGCACTGATAACCAGTGCTAAAATAAAACGCAAAAAAATTTTCAGTTCAAATTTCGATTTTGATTGGCAACACTTGGTCCCCAGCTGTCAAAATGAAATTTTTTGTTTACAAATAAAAAAAGAGGATAGAGACCGCCAATATATAGCAACAAGTGAATTTTGATAATATTAAATATATATACATAAACTAAAAATTAATAAACCAAAGTTTGTGGTGGTAATTTGTATAATAATTGTTTTTGCCCTAAATCAACTTGTCGGTAGTGAAATGGATTTGGAAAATGGATGGATTTAAATAGTTCTGTAAACAAGTGGAACAATTCCAAAAGCTATTGAGAGCTTTACAAAATGAAATTCTACCTATATCCGCCTTACCCCCAGAGCCTGAGCCACTACAAACAAAGCCGATTACAAGTGTTGCGGACACGGATAAAATGGAAATTATGTCCAAGAATTGTGCAGAACTAAAGCAGATACTGGCAAACAATTGCAAGTCCAAGAAGAAACAAAAGGAAAGTCTATATCTAACTTGCAATTGTCCTGTATTGCAAGGCTGTCAATGAAATACTAGCGCATGCCGCGGAAGTTCCTTCTCCCAATGACATAATTGTAACAGAAGAGTCTGTTGAACCCAGGGCTGTGGAGTCGAGTCAATTTTGCTCGACTCCGACTCCAGCATTTTCCATCAGCTCGACTCCGACTCCGGGCAATATAACTAAATCTCATTTTAATTTGTAGTTCTATTGTGGGGGTATCATAAATGGATCGATATAAAGTATCGTATTTATTTATGTGTAGAAAAATGGTCTTAATTTCACACTTGTTGCCAATTGAACTCTATATTTCAAATTTAGGGCAATGTCTGTCCTATATTTACAAATATATTTACAATTTTTGATGGCAATTTCGGAACAACGCATTTATGATTCATCAGTCGATAGATATGTATTAGAGGTATAGGAAAATTTGAGTCATTTTTACAAGTTTTCGGCTTAGGTAGTGAGTATCAGTGAGCATCAGTAAGAAAAAAATTGAGAAAATTTGTTATAGAAATAAAATGTGTAAAAAGTGAAAAATTGCTATAGAAATACAATTTTGAAAAAAAAAAAATGTAGAAATAAAATTTTGAAAAAAAAATATCAATAGAAATACAAATTTGAAAAAAAAAAATTGTGTATTGAACAAAATTTTGCAAATTTTTCCATAGAAGTGATATTTTGCAAAAATTTCCTATAGAATAAAATTTGGAAAAATTTTCAATAGAAGTAAAATTTTGCAAAATTATCTAAAGACACAAAATTTTGAATAAATTTTTTTATAGAAAAAGAATTTTGACATAATTTTCTATAGAAATAAAATTTTAAAAACATGTTTGTGTAGTAAGTAAAATTTTGCAAAATTTTCTATATAATGAAAATTTTGAATAAATTTTTTATAGAAATAAAATTTTGACAAAATTTTCTATAGAAATAAAATTTTGACAAAATTACAATAGAAATAAAATTTTGAAAAAGTGTAGTAAATAAAATTTTGCAAAATTTTCTGTAGAAATAAAATTTTGCAAAATATTATATAGAAACAAAATATTGACTAAATTTTCTATAGAAATAAAATTTTTACAAAATTTTCTGCAGAAAAAAAAAATAAAAAAATTTAGTTTAGCCGGAGTCGGAGTCGAGCAAAATTTTTGATACTCCGGCTCCAGCAAAATCTTCAGACTCCGCCTCCACAGCCCTTCTTGAACCAGTGCCAGTTTCTAATTAGATATACAATACCAAATTTTATTATATGTATCTCTTTCTTGCACTTGCTGCTGTGCTCTTTACACATTTAAATTGTTCCTATCATATGGACTTATAATTACTGATACTGATATTGTTCCAAATTAGCCCTTTGGCCTTGGTACATTGACGTAATTCATAAAATATAAATAAAAATGTTGCTACATTTAGTTCATTAAAGAATAACCATAAATCCATACGATATTATATCAAGCTCTTCAATTGTTCTAAGGGCTTTAATTCACCACCACATATTTCTCTTTCTCATTTATATCATATTAAACGAAAACAATATCTATTTCGTATTTGTTTATTTTTTTTTTTATTAAAACGATAAATAATAAATGACTTTCGTCTTACTTGTTAAAGAAGATTGTAAAAGCTTTTAATTATTGGATTAGTGATAGGCTTTGTTATAGTCATGGCATGCAAATACACGAAATGTCTGCGTGTATGTAATCCTCTTTTCTACACGGATGAAAAAGACTGTTTTTCATATGTTTGGCTATAAACATTATATGTTTGGAACACAAATTTTTAAACACAATATTTTTGAGTGCAAGCATATAATGTTCATAAACTAGCATAACATGTTTGGGACATATATGTTAATATGTTAGAACATATTATGTTTGGGACATAAAATGTTTGTAAATATAATATGCTTGGATGCAAACATATATTAATTTAGAAATAGCCTATAAACATATATGTGTTTAGTAGCTTGGAGCGCTATTAACAGGGAGCGATATTGAATTAAGTTGGAGGTTGTTGCTTGTTATTACAAAATTTACATTTTATTTTTCCTTGGGCAATTGATCTGCTACTTCTTTGATCCTTACAAACTGTGTGGTCCGCTGTTCGAATCCCCGTCCGGCAAAAGGTAAAATTAAAATAAAAAAAATCATACAATTGAATAATTTCTTCTACAATGTTTGTATTACAGAAAAAGGTGCTAAGAACTAAAAAATCTCGTGGAAGTGAGAAAGATGTGGGGGAATATACAATTGGGCAGAAACAAAATTTTGAGCATTCAGGTCGAAAACCTATGTTGTTAGCACCTATATTACCTGTTTATTTTCATAATTCATTATGATTGTAAATATATAAATAAATAAATAAAATTTTGAGCACAATATTGTTTGGGAGAATTTTTTTTAAGCATATAATATTTTTGGGTGCAAAATGCTTCCAAACATATTATATGGTCACATAATAACATATTGTTTTTTGGAAGACAACATTATTGAATTTAGATGCAAAAATACAAAATGTTTGGAACTTAGACTACCCAAACATATATTGTTTAGACCAATATGCTTTCAAACATATTATATATTGGTAGAGATCAAACATATAAATGTTTGGGCAATACCCAAAAATGTATATGCTTGAAGCAAAATATGTTTGGGAGTATATGTTACAGAAGCGATTTTTTGTGAGCGTGTATATTATCCATTTTTTGAGGCTCAACAAATGATTTCTCACCTGCCCAAAGCATGCGAACGTGTATTTAATTGTTTGTAATTATCCTTTGGTGTGATGTTGGCGGTAGTGTTATGTAGGCATCCACGTTTCTAACCCACCAAAAATGGCGCATTCAACAAGTTAGTTTTGGTTTGATAAAATTTTCTCAGAAATAAAAAATTAAAAAAATTTCTATAGAAATACAGATTTCGTAGATTATTTTTGGCGATATGGACTAAAGACCGATGTGGACCAATTTTTGCATGGCTGTTAGAGACAATATACTAACCCACGTACCAAATTTCAACCGGATCGGATGAATTTTACTCTTTCAAGAGGCTCCTGAGGTCAAATCTTGGGATCGGTTTATATGAGGGCTATATATAATTATGGACCGATATCGACCAATTTGGGTATGTTTGTTAGAGACCTTATACTTACACCACGTACCAAATTTCAACCGAATCGGATAACTTTTGTTCCTCCCAGAGGCTCTGGTGGTCCGTTTATATGGAGGGTATAAGTAAAAGTGGTCCGATATAGCCCATTTTCAATACCATCCGTCCTACATCAATAATAACTACATGTTTCGTCTCCTTCTGGGTGTTGCAAACATATGCACTAACTGGTCCACAGTGTGGACAGGGTTTAAAAAGGGGGTCGGAGCTCGTATCCTGCAAGTGAACATTACTGATTCAGGCATTCGAATACTACAAACTCCACGAGAGTAAAAGTGAGTACTAAGTTCGAGTTTAATTGCTAAAGTGAAAACTAAATCAGCAAAAAAGGCATAAAATTATACATAGAATAGCCCAAAGCAAATTTTCACAAAGTTTGTATTCCTTAAAATGGATTATTAGAGGAAAGTAATAGTGGAAAACGACGAATTTAGCGGCTAAACTCAAAATCCAAACAAAATAGTATTTGTTTATTTACTTTTTACCATTTTTCCATGTTCGTTTCTTCTTCTTCTCTGTATGTGACATTCACTTGAGATGTGTTTCTTTCCGAGTATTACTTTAAGGCCGGTACTCTGTTCGGTTTTCGCGTTGAAACTCCATACAAAATCAAAAAATGCGAAAAATTTGCGAAATTTTTTCCATTTGTGATACTTTGTTTTTTCGTGTTGAAAAACTGACGTTTATAGCACGGCGCCATTTGCAATGTGAATTAAGAAATAATTTATTTATTAAAAACTATTTGTGCGGGTTTATAAATCAAACGCGGACCATATTTTTGTTCCGAAACTATACAAAGGATCAAAGGAATAGCAGATCAATTGCCCAAGGAAAAATAAAATGTTATTTTGTAAAAACAAGCAACAACCACCAACTTAATCCAATATCGCTCCCTGTAAAATAGCGCTCCAAGCTACCTAAAAAAACGCCGTTTTCTATGTGCGAAAAAATGGTTTCCATAAAAATTTTTCGCAAGAATGAACATAGTACCGGCCTTTAGTTGCCAACTCATATTTTGACAACTAAAAAATCGCATATAATGGTGACTCTGGTGCGACTTGCACTGATAGTTGCTATCAGTGCAAAAAGAAAACAGCCCTTTACTTGATCACTTCATACAAATGACTGTGTTCATTTTGTAAAGCTCTCAATAGCTTTTGGAATTGTTCCACTTGTTTACAGAACTATTTAAATCCATCCATTTTCCAAATCAATTTCACTACCGACAAGTTGATTTAGGGCAAAAACAATTATTATGCAAATTACCACCACAAACTTTGGTTTATTAATTTTTTGTTTATGTATCTATATTTAATATTATCAAAATTCACTTGTTGCTATATATTGGCGGTCTCTATCCTCTTTTTTTATTTGTAAACAAAAAATTTCATTTTGACAGCTGGGGACCAAGTGTTGCCAATCAAAATCGAAATTTGAACTGAAATTTTTTTTGCATTTTATTTTAGCACTGGTTATCAGTGCAAAAAGAAAACAGCCCTATCTTTATATCGAGTAGTTTTTCAGTTTCGAGATGTTTTGTAAAAAAAACCGATTCCAAAAAACACGAATAGATCGATTTATGCCTAATGCTTAGTACCATGGCTGAATAAGGAGGTTGAATCACGATAACAAAAAAAACAACTTTCAATATGTTGTTTACAATTTTAAGAAGTTAAAATCAGCTGATAAAAGAATCGTATGGCATTGGTAAAAGTGGCAATTATTTATTCTTTCAATTGTCCTGAAAAAAATAATTCAAATCAGAGAAAAATAAAGGTTCAAATTTAATTGCGTCACCTATGAGTGATTGTGAAGTGGATAATTCATCCGAGGAACGCCGATATGAGATAAATAAGACTATAATACCCACCAAAGTTAAGAATGGAAGTCAGTCAAATGGATCTTCGCCATCTATTAACAAAAACAGTTTATGATGCAGTTTAAAAACTGATGTGCGTGGTATTTTGGGTCTGGAATATGTTATCAAGATACTCAAGTCATCTTTGAACAATTCTCCAGCTTTGAATGCGCGAGTTTGTTTGAGATGCATTTCCTATGCAGTGTGATTTGGAGAGCTGCAATCACCATAAACATATGATTTTGACATCATAAAATTTTGTCGAAATAAAAAAAATTGTAATCATATGGGCCTATGATTTAACCTTCTTGTTCAGCCATGCTAAGTACTAAGTTCGTTTCTGCGAAAGACGAATATCTTCATCTATCTCCGCAAATAGGGTTTCAAACCCAGGGATGTTAACTTATTTATGCGAAAAAATATACCTCCCTATTTTTTCGTGCGAAATATCCAGGGTTGTATAAATATGTGTTTGAAAATCCTCAAAACAAAGATTTCGTATTTATTCCGCGCTAACGTTTTTTGTATGGAGTATAACAATTTTTCGTGCGAAAACGTGATCTTAGTACTAGGCTTAATGCTTAGTGCTAAGTTCGTTTCTGCGCAAAACGAATATCTTCATCTATCTCTGTAAATAGGGTCTCAAACTCAGGGATGTTAGCTTGTTCATGCAAAATAATGTGCCTGCCTATCTTTTCGTGCGAAAAATCCAGGGTTGTATCCTGCCAGCATTTCAATGTTCCATTTCATCCTCATCGCTACCACAGACTCGTAAGTGACACTGTAACAATCGCCAACTGTGATAGTATTTTGCCATCACTATTCGCATGAATGTATTTTACCATCACTATTGTTACAAGAGCCATTTTATATTTTGTGAAACACCAAGCACAACTAGCTTCTTATAATTTATTTAAATACAACGATAATGAAGGGCTGAAAACATAGTTATTTCGCTTAAAATTGTGAAAGATATATTGGTGAACAGTTTTTGACTTTCCAAATGGAATAAAGTGATAGTTTTTCGAATATTTTTCCAGACACGCTGCCTCCATTGGGAATAAAAGCACTGGCTGATAGACGCTACAACATGTAACTTGCAACTTGTAACTCAACATCAATCTTTTATTAATGCATAAAAATATGTTAAATGTGATGTGATAGTCGTATAAATGTTATATTTATAAGAATTTATAAATATTTAATCAAATTAATAAACATCTGAACAATCATGTTTTACTTGACCACAATGGTTCTTTTACAACTATCTTAAAATGCACTTTTTCTGATAGTTTGAAGCGGCTCTTATTGGCGTCCTTCTAAATGTATCTAGAAGGGCACCTAATAATTGCACTCATGCGATACTTTTTTGTAGTAACTTGGCGTGGTACAACTTCTCAATAGTGACGGCGCTTTTCCGAGGAGTTTTGGATATCGTATACGACTGTTTTCGACGTAATGGGGATTCTCAGAAGCGCCCCCAAATTCAAAAAATGTTGGCAGGGATATGAAGGCTATAAGGAATAAAGATTTGTACTACGTCGAGGAAGAAATCGAAGAAAACAGCACGGTTACTCAAATCAATATTCTTCAAGAATGGCATGATCGACTTGGCCACCTTAATGAGAAGGATTTGAAAGATATCACAAAGAAAAAGAAATTGATGCGGACATATGTACTGATGTACAATTAAATATTTGTGAAACGTGTATTAAGGGGAAGCATACCCAAAAGCCATTTTCGAAATCTGAAATGAAGTCAAATGAACTACTAGATTTAGTTCATACAGACGTATGTGGTCCAATGAAAGTGAATTCCTTGGGTGGCAGTAGATATTTTTTGACTTTCATTGACGATAAATCCAGATGGTGCGAAGTGTATATCTTGAAAAAGAAAAGCGAAGTGGCTGAAAAATTTATTGAATACAAAAACCTTGTCGAGAAAAGAACTGGATGCAAGATAAAAACGATCTGATAATGGCACGGAGTACACAAACAAATTTTTTACAAATTTTTTAAAGAATCACGGTATAAAGAATGAATTTACGGTCGAATATACGCCACAGCAAAATGGGTCCAAGTTTCTGGGCAGAAGCTTTTTTGAAATCCTGAACCGGAACAAGAAGTATTGAAATGGGAATTAGAAGACAGCAAGGCAAAATCCGACTTGATTTTGTCGATTTCTCTAGCGGAATTGAAGCAGATAAAAAAACTGCAAGACATCCAAAGAGGTATGGGATAAATTACATGGAATTTACCAATCAAAGGGTCCTGCTCGTAAAGCCATGCTCTTGAAATCTTTGATTTTGTTAAAAATGAAGTATGGAGAGGACGTAAGAGAACATATAAGAAAGTTTTTCGATATTGTAGACAAAATAAATGAAATGGATTTACATATGATGTCGATGATTTGCTGACAATAATGTTATTGTATATTAGTCATTTAGAATTGCGATAGAGACTCAAGAGTAGCTTGGTACAGAAACACTAAAGGTAAAACTTTTGGAGGAATATGAAGCCAGGAAAAGAAATTTCATTGATGAACCCACTGATGCTATGTTTGTGAAAAAAATCAAAAGAAGTGCGAGCATAACAAGCCAAAGGGTGAGAAATTTCATTTTTGATGTTATAGCTGTGGAAAAGTTGGACACATGGCAAAAGATTGCAAATTCAAGAATACGAAAAATAATGGAAATATTAAAGGTAAGAACGATGAGACATCGAAAAATGCTGATATAGCTATGATTGTGAATGCCGGAAAAAGCAAATGGTGCTTAGATTCGGGTGCATCTTCACATATGTGCTCGGAACGGAAAAAGTTTTTTAAAATCCAAGAAGCATCAGCACAAGTATTACATCTGGCAAATAACGAGTCAATGGTGATGTAAGAATGAATTCGAAAGGCGGCTGCACAGCAAGATTAGAAGGTACATTATTCGTCCCAGATTTGCGTTCGAATTTGTTGTCTGTAGCGAAAATGACAGACCATGGATTTGAGGTAAGATTTTCAAAGAACTCTGCGGCATTTCAAAGTTCCATTTCATCCTCATCGCTACCACAGACTCGTAAGTGACACTGCAACAATCGCCAACTGTGATAGTATTTTGCCATCACTATTCGCATGAATGTATTTTACCATCACTATTGTTACAAGAGCCATTTTATATTTTGTGAAACACCAAGCACAACTAGCTTCTTATAATTTATTTAAATACAACGATAATGAAGGGCTGAAAACATAGTTATTTCGCTTAAAATTGTGAAAGATATATTGGTGAACAGTTTTTGACTTTCCAAATGGAATAAAGTGATAGTTTTTCGAATATTTTTCCAGACACGCTGCCTCCATTGGGAATAAAAGCACTGGCTGATAGACGCTACAACATGTAACTTGCAACTTGTAACTCAACATCAATCTTTTATTAATGCATAAAAATATGTTAAATGTGATGTGATAGTCGTATAAATGTTATATTTATAAGAATTTATAAATATTTAATCAAATTAATAAACATCTGAACAATCATGTTTTACTTGACCACAATGGTTCTTTTACAACTATCTTAAAATGCACTTTTTCTGATAGTTTGAAGCGGCTCTTATTGGCGTCCTTCTAAATGTATCCAGAAGGGCACCTAATAATTGCACTCATCGGAAAAGCGCCGTCACTATTGAGAAGTTGTACCACGCCAAGTTACTACAAAAATGTTTCGCATGAGCGCAATTATTAGGTGCCTTTATAGATCAATTTAGAACGGCGCCAATAAGGGACCCTCCAAACAATCAGAAAAAGTGCATTTTAAGACAGTTGTAAAAGAATCATTGTGGTCGAGTAAAACACGTTTGTTTAGATATTTATTAATTTGATTAAACATTTACAAATTCTTAAAAATATAACATTTATACCACTATCACATTACATTTAACATAATTTTTGGCATTAATGATGATGTTGAGTTACAAGTAGCGAGTTACATGTTGCTGCGTCTATCAACCAGTGTTTTTATTCCATGGAGGCAGCGTGTCTGTAAAATATCTGAAAAACAATCACTTTATTCCATTTGGAAAATCAACAATATACCTTTCACAATTTTAAGCGTATAATCTATGTTTTCAGAACTTTATTTTCGTTTTTATTTAATTAAAATATAACAAGCTGGTTGCGCTTGGCGTTTCATAAAAAAAAATGGCTTTTTTAACAGTAGGGATGGCAAATTACTTGCATGTACTTTTTGATGTACCTTTTCATGATGGTTGAAGTGACATTTACGAGTCTGTGGTAACGATGAGGTTGAAATGGAACTTTGAAATGCTGGCAGGGTATAAATATGTGTCTGAATATACACAAAACAAAGATTTCCCCGCCTATCTTTTCGTGCGAAAATTCCAGGGTTGTATAAATATGTGTCTGAAAATGCTCAAAACAAAAATTTCGCATTTATTCCGCGCTAACGTTTTTTATATGGAGTATAACAGTTTTTCGTGCGAAAACGTGATCTTAGTACTAGGCTTAACGTTTTTTATATGGAGTATAACAGTTTTTCGTGCGAAAACGTGATCTTTGTACTAGGCTTAATTTGAAAGGGGTTATCATTAGCTTGCTAGAGATGTATATTCCAAAGTAATCGGTTCACCAGAACCGGTTTTATTAACGATTATTTACTTAGACTTTAGAACCGAATAACCGGTTACCCGCCTACAGCCGCTAGGAAATCTACTCTTAGAGTTCTACCATCTACAAAGTTTTGGAAGAAATCTGAGAGAAAATACCGGGATTTCGGGACGGTATCTTAATTTTATGCCAAGGCGAAAACGTGGTCTTGGTACTAGGCTTAATTTGAAAGGGGTTATCATTAGCTTGCTAGAGATGTATATTTCAAAGTAATCGGTTCACCAGAACCGGTTTTATTAACGATTATTTACTTAGACTTTATAACCGAATAACCGGTTACCCGGCTACAGCCGCTAGGAAATCTACTCTTAGAGTTCTACCATCTACAAAGTTTTGGAAGAAATCTGAGAGAAAATACCGGGATTTCGGGACGGTATCCTAATTTTATGCAAAGACGTCCGTGCACCACGCAAACATGACCATATACTAGCAGATTTGTCCACGTAACGTGTTGTGTAGTATAAAGTACCGTATAACCGTGTAAGGTGCTCTTTATTTAATATTTGCCGTCTAAGTATTTTTGTTTTTGGATTAGTTTTGTAAAATTACTGAAGACGAGATTTGGTAAGTTTATTTTCTTACGGTTCATGATTTTATTCGATTAATAAAAGAAGTGAAAATGTTTAGGTATTTAAGGATTAGTTTTTTTTTATTATAGCATTTTCGAAGTCTGAGAAGCACTTTGTTCACTGGATCGGAGAAAACAATTGACGTGTTATTTATAAATATGGAGACTTGCAAAATGTTAAAATTATTTTATTTGTTAATGATAGCCGTAAGTTGTCACATTAACTCATTAATGTGAGTAATCAAGATTCATGTACAGCAGGTTTTTTCTGGCTCCCTTGGTGAATTTACAGCGCAAGACTGTAGAGAACTGGGTTTCATAAAAGGTCAGTTGATGTGTTCTTCCTGCGAGAAATTGGACGACTTTTCCCTGGAAGCCCTCAAGTAAGCTGTTAAAGTTACAATAAATTGTTTGTGTCAATTTTTATCCTCCTTTCTAGGGCTCATTGTCGGGAATGTTGTACTTTGGATCAAACGCCAGCAGCTTATCGGTATCCCAAAGCTATACTCGAAGTGTGCACTTGTAAATTCCGTGCTTATCCGCAAATCCAAGCATTTATTAAAAGCGGTCGTCCTGCAAAGTTCCCAAATTTGACTATAAAATACGTTCGCGGTTTGGATCCTATTGTTAAACTTTTGGACAAAGATGGACAAGTCAAAGAAACACTATCTATTACAAAATGGAATACTGACACGGTGGAGGAATTCTTTGAAACACATTTGAACAATGTGGCTTATACTGGAGGCAAGCAGTCTTTTAGTGTAATCGAAGAGGAAGATGATGACTACCTCAAGACAAACAGGGTATAGTGAAGCTATATAGTTAAATTGGAAATTAATAAATGAGTGGGTATATTTTCAAAATTTGTTCATATTTATCTTTGATTTGCTTAATGATTACGAATTGGGCCAGTCCAAATCCATAATCAAAAATTATAGGAATGAAAATATGTTATGAAAAAGCGGATTTAGACGGAAGCGATCCACCATTCTGCTTGTTGCTTCAGGAAGAGGCTAAGTGAAGGAGGTTGTTGCGTGCTCCAGTCACTTGACCTTGATAAAGCATTTCTTTATTGGTGGAAAATTATTCAATAAATTTTTAATTTCCTTCGCAGCATGCAAATTGAGTTCGTGTTTGTCTATTAGAAAACAATATTTATTCATTTATCATGCTAGCTGTACTATGTTTATCCCAAGAATCAGTTCTAGGGCCGTCGTTGTGTATCGTTATTGTTAATGATTTGTGTAGTGGCATAAAATTCTATATTCTTTTGTTTAGTGGTTTGTTTGTAATTCTATATTCAAATTTTGTTTAGTGGATTATGTCTATGGGTGTGCTTCAGAATAGAATAGAAGTTAAGAATTAAAATTAATTATAGAAAGTGATTGAAATATAGTATAGCGATTACAAATAGTTTCGTTTTTAATTAATAAATTAATTGAATTTTGCAATTCACATCAATTAAAAATTTAATTGAATCAAAAAATTAATTGAAATTTGCTAATGAAATAATTGGATCAATTAATTTTGTGATTGAATCTAAAAAAAATTGTGTGTACTTTTAGGTGTAGTGGCAGCCCGATATTTCAGGCTCACTTAGAATATTCAGTCCATTGTGATACCACAGTGGTGAACTTCCGTCTTAATACTGAGTGCTGCCCGATTCCATGTTTAGTTCAATGACAAGGGACCTGCTTTCTTTAGCCGAGTTCGAACGGCGTTTAACATTACGATGGCACCCCTTAAAGAAGCTTTGTCGCCAGCATTACTGAGATGCTAATCCACCTCTCAAACATATTTTGGTGCTCGGTCGAAATTGGGATTGCACCAAGAACCCTTGCATGCGATGACGATGACGCCCGTCCGTTAACTAGGAAATAACGAACTGGTTATTACTATCAAGAGGATCTATATTAATTCTATTTATATTTATGAGTAGGATAAAGTGTTTTACGGTATTTACATTGGAACACTATAATTCATTAAGATCCAATGTTAAGTTTTCTTTGAAATTGGATATAATTTTAACTTGCAATTGTTTTTTGTATTGTCGAGAAATGCTATTAGTTTGGGATACACTCGTAGAAAAATAAAAACTGCTGTTAATGGCATAGACTGAATTTAGTTCTTCAGCAAACAAAAATGCTACAAGCAACTGCTGAAAAGTATGTTGCTGAAATTTTCTGCTGATCAAAATAAAATTATAAATTCACGCCTGTCTATTTGCCAAGGGCTTTCCTGTTACTGTAATTTTTAAACAGTCGGACATCTAACTTTCAAAAGTAATTAATAGTTAATTGTGTTAAATTTCTTTTGTTAATAGCCCATTCTCATTCATTTAGAAATTTATCAAAAGTGGATTTGAAATCCCTTAAAAATCAAGTCTATTACTATTTTTAATCCTGTCAGAAAAATTTTAATTAAGAATTTATAAAATATATCCATAATTTTTTAACTGTCTTATTCTTCCGAGTTTGATTAAAAAGTTAATTGTATCAATAAATTTGTTAATTGAAAATTTTAAAAATTTCAATCATTGACTTAATTGACATTATGTTTCTAGTTTGATTAAAAGATTAATAGTATCAATTAGTTTTTTAATTGAAAAGTTTTCAGCTTCAATCAACTTTTTAATTGGGAATATTTTTTTTCGTGTATGAATTTATTCATATTACAAAATTCTGAGTCAAATTAAAAATTTCCAAAAACGAGGGTTTCATTTAGATTGCTCCTTTCTATTGCATTATGTATACTCAACGTAAACAAAAACTATTTCACATTGTTCATGCACTAAAAAAACGTTCACTTTGTTCGTACACCAAAACAAATCTAAATCTGTCACTATAGTCAAATTGACCTCCCAAGTAGTACGAATTCAAATGTATATATTATCTATAAAATGTGGAATGAAACGTTAACCCGTGGAATTTTTAATAGCTTTAAGATTTATTTGAAACAAATAACTTTGTTATTACATTATACATTAACGGGATTTCGTTTTATGTCATCCCCATTATTATTATTATAAATGTTCAAATATTTTACAAATAGAATAATGTACAGTAGGTTTAAATTTCATATTATATTTTAAACTTAAAATGTTTGTTTTATTAATTATTTTATATGTAGTCAAAAATATAGTTAAAAAAATAAATACATTAATAATTTCAATAAAAAATAAAAGTGTGTAATAAAAATACAATTTAAAAATTTAAAAATGTAAGCATATTCCATACGTTCTCTATTATTTGTTAAGATAAACCATTTGTGTTTTTGTTTGATTTCAGTTTATACAGTATGTGTGGATATATTCGTTCTGAAGGATATAAAGCTTATTAGTTTTTCGATAATTTTACAATATTTTTACAATATTGTTAAAAAAGGTATTACTGTAGGGGTACATATTTTTCCATTGGGTTGATGCCTTTTGTTCAATAAGGATGTTACATTTTCCTCCGGGGAATATTTGACAGTTGTAATTGGAACTAAATTTATAGGATTCCACGTAGAGTTGAAGACGTTTTCATGTCGACAAATAGGATGTATGCTGTTTTAGTTATCATGAATGAACGCTGAAATAATTACATCGGAATACATTGCTATTTTAAGCTAATTTATTTAAATTGGTCTGATCAATGGAGTTTTTCGTCTACATTCAGCATACACAATCAAGCATTGTGAATCGAACGAATTCGCCTAATCTATAAATTTCAGAATGAACCATACTTAATTAAAAAAATGTCATCTGGCTACCAGCAATTTTCCCGCTATTGTATAATACAACTAGTTACGACTTCGCGTTGCATATGTATTTTTGTGAAGATTTTTTCTATTGCTTTCAGTAATCGTTGTTGTTGTTCTATTTAGCTCAGCATTACTGCCATAAGCTTGAGTTAAAGTAGTATATGTTTTAGAAAAAAAGAATTGTGTTTAAAATAATAAAAGACTTAGATGCGAATGAAAACAAATCGAAAAAAACTTTTAGGACATCCGTGTAAAAGTTGGTGGATCCAATCATATCTAATAGGGCTTGCCGATATTCGACAAAAAGGCAACATTCGGCCGAATACGATTTTTTAATATATAATAAAAAATTTCGAGAAATTTTTTTTAACTTTAACGTATTTTATTGAATAAAGACGTAAACAATGGTCATGTTTTATACTACTTTTTACAAAATGTGACAGTTTGAAAGCATATTCCTTCATGTTTCCTTGTTATCACATAATAAATCGCCTATTTAGGCAGTTATTATATACAATAAAATCAAAACGATGACAGATGTGTAATGCGGTATTTATTTTTTGCCAATTCTAGTCAAATTGAGTGGCCAACTACTGGAAATTCCACCAATGAAGAAATCGATTGCCTTTTATGCCATATAGACATAATATTTTGATGAAATAAACGCCGAATAAAAACCGAAGTTTAAGGTTTAAAACTAGTTTTTGTTTTCATAGTAAGTAATATAAAATATTCACTGCGTTTTAAAGATTTCCCTAATATACACAATTATATTTTATAATAAAATTGGTTTGGTAACATTGATTTTAATGCATACAACAATGTCAAATCTCTGTTTTTTTGTTAAATTGGATTTGATTAGAGTGGTGTCATTTGCGAGTTTTGATTAGATACAATTCAGTACTAATTAGATCTAACCATCTTTGATCTATAAAGATCTCGGCACATATTTAACTAAACAGGTCCTCCAGATTTTACACGGACACTGGCAGGGCAAAATTTTTCATGCTAATGGCGTTTCACTAGCCTCTACATATTGGACTGTTTTCAAACCCTCTGTGAGTGTATTTCGATTATCAGCCCGCCATGACATTTTCATTCATTATTACAGTCGTGGAGAAGACTAAAAGTTCACAGAAACCGATGATTTAACTTTTACTTTAATATTATTCCAAAGGAAAAAATATTTCGAATGCCTATATGGGTGTGTGTACAGTAAGCTTTTGTTATACATATTTGAAATTCATACATACATTCTGTGGTATTTATTTGGGTTTTGTCACGGATCTAAGACACTTTGGGGGACTAGTATTAACATGATTACAATTACAGATTAGTTGTGACCTTTGATTATGTCATTTTTGTTGCTTCTTCCCTATGGTTTGTTGTTGATTTATTGCACATACTCGAATTATGTTACATAAATTGCATTTTTGTTTGTTTGAATGGGTGTGTTGATGATGTTTTTTTTTTGTACCAAATAAAGTATTTAGTTTATCAATCTAAATCTAAATCTCAGAGAAAAATCGCATTCCGTACCTAAATGTATACAAACTTATTTTGTAAAGTTTTTTCTTTTTTGTTTTTACTTACTCTTACGATAGAAGTAGTTATAATGATAAGATGTGTAAAACCCATCTATGGTATATCCATACATTCATACATATATCTTAAAATAACTAAGAATATATATATATATATATATATATATATATATATATATATATATATATATATATATATATATATATATATATATATATATATATATATATATATATATATATATATATATATATATATATATATATATATATATATATATATATATATATATATATATATATATATATATATATATATATATATATATATATATATATATATATATATATATATATATATATATATAATCAAGGATGTTTCTAAATACGAAAAGAATTCGAATGAAGTTTGCGGTAGTATATATAGAGACTGCATGTTACTCAAATTCCAGATGTTTTTATAGTTACTTCCTCGACTTCTTGTGGGAGGAGAGAGAGAGAGGGGAACGATTACAAATGATTTTTGTGCTTTAAAAACAGATACTAGTTCCGAAGATAGATTTTAAGTGCTTATTTTGCTTTCGAGGTTGTATGACGGCGATGTCTAGAAGAAGAAATTACGCACTTCGTCGACATTGTCATGAGCTTCGCCGTCATTTAAGCCGCTTAGTATGTCATCGTCGATTGGATCCTTATGCAATGTTATGTTAACGTCATCTTTATCTCCCACTAGGTCACCGATACCACTACAACTACTGCCGCCCTCACCATCTGTATGGCATTTGTTAATGACTAGTGTTGTTGCTGTTGCTGTGGAAGATGGAGGATTTCCAAGCACTTGTGTCACATCGACTGCTGGACCCAAGGGATCGAATGAGTCCTCCAAGAGTATGCCACTTTCAATAGCTGCAACAGCTTCCTCGTAGTATCAGTTAAGATCTCTACGAAAACTATCCTCTATTGAAGGATCGGAAATCATTATGGGATTTTGATCGGACAGCATCTGCATGCCGGGCTCGTCGATTTGCCCAAGGTCCAAATCCAGATTATCGAAAATATCACCGGCAGCTGAAGAATAATCAGAGAAGATTATCTGCGGTATATTTGTAGCGGTTGTGGGGGTGGTGTGCGTTTGATTTTGTTGCTGCTGGGAGTTAACATGGTTATGTTGCAGATGCTGATGATTTTGGTTGTTCATGTGGTTATGATGGTGATTATTTAATATCTGCGCCGAAGAAGAGGGTACCGGAGATATACTACCGCCCAAGATGGATAACCCTGGAGACGATACCGATAACGGCGAAGGCGCGTGATGGGGCGAATGCATGGGTGAATTATGTGGTGATGTCTGTACCGACAGTGAGAGCTGTTGGTTGTGAGCAGGAGAATGCGAAGGCATTGGTATTGGTAAGGGTGACGAGGGGGTTGGCGTGCAGTGAGAAAGGGGCGATGGTATAGGTGAGGTATTGGCCGATACCAAGTCCTGTCCTCCGTTATTGTTCATTAAACCTGTTCTGCACGATGTGGGCCCATTGGTTGTCGAGGTATTTGCCGAAGAGTTGTTATTCATGTGTTGGAAATGTTGCGAATTACTGTGGTGCTGCTGCTGACGACCATCCCTACTAGTGTTGTTGTCGATAGATGTGCCCAAATTATTGTTGTTATTGCTGCAATTTGTTGTGGTGCTAGTGCTTTGTGTCCTTGTCGAATTGGCGGAAGAAGAAGACAAGTCACCCATGTCATAAAGCTTATTATTGAAAACGTGGTGCTGCTGCGGCCCTTGGCCAATGGCGGTTCCCGTTGTAACGTATTTATCAAAATCCAACGCATCATAATTATTCTGTGGTGACTGGCAACTGTCTCCCAAATGAAATTGCTCAAAGTCATTGTGAAATGTAGAATGTAGGTTATTGTAGACCTGGTTGCTGTCTATCGCACCAAATGATGTCTGTTGTATTGTTATTGACTGATTTTGTCCACCGCCGCTATTACTTTGGCAATGTCTTATGGGACTACCAGGTGCACTTGTGTGTAAATCGTTAGATGGACCCGATATCAGAAGGCCGGGTGAGGAACCTGGACTTGGAGGATTTAGAGGTTGGCGATATTCAGTGAGATTGCCCGCTGAACTACCTGCTCCCAGTGTTGGTAAAGTGCTGAAGCTGGTATTTGGATTTTGTGCGGCATTTTGTTGAGACACATTGACTGGTGACTGTACTGAGAGGTTGGTGAATGATAAATGCGGTGACGTTTGTTGGTTGTTGGCCGTAGATATATTCGCCACTGATGTGGGAGAGTTCTCTTGCTGGTGATATGGCGAAGGTGGACCACACCCACCGCCTCCACCTGAGGGCGGGCTGAATGGACTTGGAGACTGATCCCTTTCGTGACATCCATTATTTGGATTCGGAGACAATAATGGTGACAGAGTGTTATGTTGCTGAGGTTGTTGCATCATCTGTGGTAAGTTGTTGGATACGGGAGCAAAGTGCACAGATGTAAGGTCAGGCAATGAACCCGTATTGGCAAAGCTTCCCATAACATTTCCTGGTATATTCGAGTTGTTGAACTTATTGGCATTGCACAATGTTTGCTGTTGCATGTGATGCTGGGAATTTTGCAGTTGTTGACTTTGAAGTTGGTGATGTTGTTGTGCTTGTTGTTGTTGCTGCATTTGCAAGCGCTGAATATGCAACTGCTGCTGCTGCATTTGTTGCTGTTGTAACATGGTATTTTTCCTCCGTTGTGCCTGCGGACTATAACTACGACCTATATTTGGCGAATGAGATCTCTGACTATGATGCTGTTGTTGGTGGCTTGTCTGACTGTGCTGATGGTGATAATTGGCATGCAATGAGTTTAAGTCACTGTTCTGCGGCGATGTTCCGAAATTGCCTTCAGTCATATTCAATGTTTGATGCAAGGCTGAGTCGGAGTTTGATCTGCGCCAACTTGTATCCATGGGTGGACTCAGATACGTATTTTGCGTACTATTCGGCATGCCACTCAAAACCAATCCGCCGGCAGTGCTTCCATATGGAGATCTATCCTGTTTTCTCTCCGACGGCCTTCTCATTGGCCCACCACCCATACTGCGCCCTCGAGACTCGCGGTATGGCCCCGAAGAAACAGCAATTGGACCGCCAGAAATAGTATTGGCATCTGGCGAAGCTCCTCCTCCACTAGCCCCACTACTACTTCCACTACCACCACTTCCCCCAGTTAAACTTGCATTCCCATGGATGGACACGCTATCTGATGCGTCTGCATTGTTCAAAGTATTAGTGTCGACACGAGTAGCTTTCACTTCATTCATGATTTTTTCAAACTCGGCAGTCCCTTCGGCTTGCTTTAGCCTCTGCAGTGCTATCTTCTCACTGAATTTCCTAGGGTTCGCCATTTTTAACCGATTGGATTAGTAAAAATGTGCGTCCCTCTCACTCGTAAACACCTTCTCCTCTACTGCGGAACAGTTTCTTCGATTGCTTCCTGTTGGTGTAATGCTTTATACTGGTGTAATCGGAGTAGAACCCATAATATGGAATAATCAGTTTAGAATAGCGATGTACCAAAAGGCCAGCACAATTTGACCATGGGAGGTTATTCGAGACAGCAATCCAAAGAGAGGAGACATAAAAGGAAAGAAACGAAAGCTTTAGTTACAAATGATAATGGAATCAAAGATGGAATTTCTTTATTTTGCAGATATAAATAAATTTGCATTTATTTCATATTTTTCTATAAGAAAGTCATGCTTCTGGATAGAATAGCATTATTCAGCAATAAACGCTTATATGTCAGCATGTTTTCTCTGGGACCTTGTTTTTTTGTTCAGTAGCGCAACATAATGTCCGTGATACTGCCATATTGCATACTCTAGCTACGGCCTTAGTCAATTGCAAAATTAATGTCTCATAAAACATTAGAAGTCAAATGTACCCAAAAGATTGCCGAAGTTGTGGTACTTAAAGGGTACTTAAAAAATTATAAGGGCAACATCAATTTACAACAAAAATCCGAGGCAAATAAAGATGATACAAAATGCAAATATGCGCTCCAATTAGATAGTAATGGCGAAGCCAACACAAAACCCTTTAATTCATTAGCAATAACTCATTCCGAAAAAGAATTGGGAATGGAAGAATGAAGGCTTAGCCAACCATTGGCAACGGACACTTGTTTTCTAAATGTAACAAAATTATTATTAGTGTCGTTAAAAAATAGTTCAATCATTAAACAAGTTCAAACTGTACAGCGGTTCAAACTTACAAGTAAGGAGTAACAGTAAAATGCGTTATTCTTATATGACGAAGGTGCGGGAAATCGAAACTCAAATAGTGGAAGTTTTAAAGCAATCCTAACGCCCACACAAAGCAGGTGGAGGAGAATAGAGAATCTCAGCTATAATGACTGCAGAAAAATCAACATGAACTTAAATATTATCACACCAGATTGCAAAACAACAGAATAATTTGATTTGTATAGAATCTGCGTTACAGCGATCATATAAGTTCATATGTTTATTGAGTTATAGGATGTAGTTTTGAGAATGTAATCTATTTTACATTTCTTCTCCTCATAAGCAAGATGGTTAAGTGTAGTAGGTCCTAACGCAACCCCCGCTGGTTCTGTAGTTCCGGATCTTACTCATATGGAATACGTCCGTTCCTTACTAGGAAAGAAATTTCTCATAGACTTGTGACCCATTCCGGAACATAATTTTACAATTTTTCCAAGTTTTGATAAAATCGAAATCTCGAAAAGGACGTTGATAACTTTCCATTCACAATCTCAACAATGTTCTATGCATAGTAACCGTGATGTCTCACTGAATGTGAAGGATGAAATGTAGTAACAAGGCAAACATTTTGACAAGATTAACTTATAGTAGGACAACCAATACAATACAAATCAAGCTTCGAACATTTGAGTAAAATTAATATGTTTTGGAGTTTAAATCAATATAAAGTCCGTGTTCTTCATTTCGATTCAGCTCATTTAGGGAACATTCCGATTGTAAAGGTGTTCTTCAATCCGAATTAGAGAAAAATTTCTCCGAATATTTTAGAGAAAACGCAAGTAATCTAAATCAATTAGAATGACAAGATATTTCAAAATACCCATCCAAAATTGCATTAAAAGACGTGTTTTTGTAAAATAGAATATGTTTTCTTGCTGATTTTTGCATTAAATATGTTGTCGCATAACATTAAGAAATATGAATTTTTAGAATGATTTTCTCTAAATGCCCGGAAAAAATTGAGAGCAGTTAGAGTTGCCTTAGTGTTTATGAACTCAAAATCGCCTATATAGACTTACACTTACGCAGCATCCAGCATGTCCATGGGATCTAAAGAGTTCCTAAGGCAACGTATCCAAAAATAGATAATAAAAGTCCAGGCGGGATTTTTAATAAATCACAATTTTTTCAGCCGACTCGAAAATGAGGGTCAAAACCACTCTAATTTAAGAACAGGAAATTTGTACCGAAAATATTTAGAGTGGACTTTCTTGTTTGGTCGTATTCGGAATAGGCTCGAAAATAAAACATGGCTGTAAGTATCAAATATTACTCAAATGTAATTTTGGATCAATAGTCAGGATTCAAATGAAATACTCTTCTTTTCAAATGCGGGATAGGCAAGGGTAGCAGACTGGTAAGGGTCTAACCTCGTATACCGTTTAATAGTTTCAGTAATCCACAATAAGAAAGTTATAACATCGTAGGGCGTTGCTAACTTTGAAGACAACTGAGACTACTTTATGCCGCCATCTCAACAATATTCCATTTAAAGGAGTTTGTGTGATGTGTCATTACTTGGGATGTCCATAGAAGGACGGAATATTATACCAACGCATATGCAACGTAATTCTTTGGATTGACGTTCCAATAATTGATCTCTATCCGACAACATACACATCATTATATATCCTTTAGAAACTGCAAAAGTACTTCCCTTGTTCTCCTCATCCGCTTCTCTGCCAATTATTTACAATTACACATTTTTATTTAAATAGGAGGATTGTTCCATGATTGCATTTCTATACTTACAGTGTATGTATTGAACCACAGAATGAAATGTGTCCCTTGTGCTTTTATCAGCTGGCTGTCGTTTTGTAATTATACCCCCTTTCTGTTGCTGCTGCTATTGTTGCTGTTATTTTCAGTCGTGATGTTAATCGGGGAGTTCAGATAGTAGATGCTTAAGAAAGTATTCACCGATCTTCATTAATGTTCACTAAATTTTGCAACATTTCTTTATGCATAATTGGGTTGAGCTAGAACACAAATGCAGAAAAACAAAAGTTCGCGCTTTTTTCCCTTTTGGGCGCAAGGGTGATACCACAAAACAACGATGATGACGGTGTGCCCCCTTTCGTTGTTCTTGTGTACACGGTTTTGAAACGCAAAAGAAAAACAACAGGGAACGAAATAACAAAAACAATAATAATAAAAAGTAAATACCACGAGTTTTAATATGAAGCGCTCTATCTGTGTATGTACGTACATATACGGCGTACCGATGGATGAATGTACGATGGTACGTAAATATAAACTACATACTGTCGTTGAATGTCGTTTTCGGTTTTTGTTGTTCTTCTATACCAGACAACCAGCCAGTTGCGGTAATAGAATGAGTAACTTTGGGGAGTCGCACACGCGAAAGAGAGTGTAAAATAAACAAAAATAAGCAAGTTAAATTGTGACTTAAAAATAAGCGCTTTGCGAGCAAGACAGAGTTTCTGCCCCCAAATTTGGGGAAGAGATACTAACAAATCAAATTAATGGACCCTTAACGTGATGTGTGTCTATCGATGGAATTGGTAGTTTTGGTCTTTAGTATTTGATAGATCTTAATATAGTCTATTATAGCAGCACCTGTTCCGCAGGATTGGCTAAAATCTGGCAACCATACAATCAGCTTTCCAAAAACCAGATTTAGCTAAACATGTTATTGCCATCACTTAGTGGATCTGCTGCTTCTTTTATATATTTTGATGACAAACAAATCCACACCTTTACGATGAACTTTTTGGCAAAGGTTTTTTGATCTGGATAGATTTTTAATTTTTCTTATTGGGATATTTGATAGAAACACATATGTGTTGTTGTACCAAAGAAAATTCCGACCATTGGAATACACTTCAATAATACATCCGAGTAAATTCTTTGACACTTTTTTCGCGATACTATTCCTGACATATTTCGAGATAGTATCTGTTGTATAGACAAGATGATGCGTTATTGACAGTGTGGATTTTGTGACAGATTCACCAAATTCTCGACCCCAATTTTAGATTAATTTCGAGTTCTAAAGTATTTTTAATATTTTTCCTTCTTATCCGTTTTTATTATTATACTGTATATCTATGTCCATTGCAGTATTTTGTTGGTATTGTTTGCTGCTGCGCCGTGCCTCTTCTTGCTTTTCTAATTGCATTTCTCTGGTGGTGTTGTGTATTATTATGCACACACAACATTCCTTAACTTGCACATTTCAGTTCGTAGCATGTACATACATACATATGAACACTCATACCGAGGCTGCGAGAGTCCACATACACACACAACAAATTCTATATTTTCTTTATATGACAAATATTCATAATGCTTTTTATCCGAGCAGTTTAGAATCGCGACTTCCTTTAATATTCAAGTTTATCTTAGCACTTTCACTTCGCCTTGTGTTGGGAATACAGTCACAGTAACTTATTTAGCCGTTTTTCGCTTCAAAATTATATTTTATTCATCGAAAAAATAAATTTCTTTTTACAAGGTAGTGGTGCCAACCAATCAGCTGGGTTAAAAAAATTTTCTAGTGACATAAACTGTCAGTGCGAATAATCAATGGTCTGAACGTAACGTGAACGGTAAAAACTTATGGATCCGATTAGTCAATCGTAACATTGCAGTAAATGTATCGTGGAGTAGATAGTCTTCATTTTTGAATCACGTATTGCATGGCTGAATAAGGAGGTTGAATCACGATAACAAAAACAACAAATTTCAATATGTTGTTTACAATTTTAAGAAGTCAAAATCAGCTGATAAAAGAATCGTATGGCATTGGTGAAAGTGGCAATTATTTATTCTTTCAATTGCCCTGAAAAATAATTAAAATCCAGAGAAAAATAAAGGTTCAAATTTAATTGCGTCACCTATGAGTGATTGTGAAGTGGATAATTCATCCGAGGAACGCCGATATGAGACAAATAAGACTATAATACCCACCAAAGTTAAGAATGGAAGTCAGTCAAATGGATCTTCGCCATCTATTAACAAAAACAGTTTATGATGAAGTTTAAAAACTGATGTGCGTGGTATTTTGGGTCTGGAATATGTTATCAAGATAACTCAATATATGTGATATGTTCGACACGAGCACTGTCGTCCGGAATAACTGATAGTCTGTAAAGCGCATTATAAGTTAAGTCCGAAGGCACAAGCGATACTGCTGCATGTTTATGGGATCGATAACACATTTACCGATTATTTAGTCATCGCCGACAAGTCGTATCAATCCGACACACTGTAAGATTCTTTACAAACACCGACATTCCGCCCGGAATAACTGATAGTCTGTAAAGCGCATGAGGTAGCGATGGGAATGAAATTGATCTTTGAAATGCTGGCAGTCAAATTAAAACATTGTTCAAGAAGTGACAAATGTAAAAATGGAAACTACAAAGTTATCAATGTTTGCTTCAAAGTATGAGAAAATATGTGACTCGGATCACAAATTGAACGAATTCTTACCATCAATAATTGGTGCCACTTTTCGACACTTTTCTGTCATCGTTTTAAGCAATTTCAAAATACATTTATTTTATTAATTTTGTCAGAGTTAGCACATACACCTATAGAAAAATTATTACCATATGGCAGTGTTGGTCAAAATTGATTCTAAATAACGAATAAAAAGATAACGAATAAATTCGATTTAGTTTTTATTTGGAATAACAAATAATTTTTTTATTCTTTAATTTGTGAAAACAAATAACTTCAATTTATTTGTTATCTTTTTATTTGTTATTCGAAAGTTTCAAATAAAATTTCAAATAATAAACGTATGTGAAAAAAAAATTCTCAAAAATGTATTAAAAAACAGTCAAAATGTAACAGGTTGGCTGATAAGTCCCCGGTCTAACAAAGAAAAACACATTTTTTTGTCAAAATTCGTTTTTATTATTCAACATAGTTCCCTTCAAGAGCGATACAACGATTATAACGACCTTCCAATTTTTTGATACCATTTTGGTAGTACTCCTTCGGTTGTCTCAAAATAGGCCTCAGTTTCGGCGATCACCTCTTCATTGCAGCCAAATTTTTTCCCTGCGAGCATCCTTTTGAGGTCTGCCAATAAGAAAAAGTCGCTGGGGGCCAGATCTGGAGAATACGGTGGGTGGGGAAGCAATTCGAAGCCCAATTCATGAAATTTCTCAATGACTTGTGGCACGGTGCGTTGTCTTGGTGGAACAACACTTTTTTCTTCTTCATATGGGCCGTTTTGCCGCGATTTCGACCTTCAAACGCTCCAATAACGCCATATAATAGTCACTGTTGATGGTTTTTCCCTTCTCAAGATAATCGATAAAAATTATTCCATGCGCATCCCAAAAAACAGAGGCCATTACTTTGCCAGCGGACTTTTGAGTCTTTCCACGCTTCGGAAACGGCTGTCGATTGGACTCAGGAGTGTAGTGATGGAGCTATGTTTCATCCATTGTCACATATCGACGGAAAAACTCGGGTGTATTACGAGTTACAGCTGTAAACACCGCTCAGAATCATCAACACGTCGTTGTTTTTGGTCAAATGTGAGCTCGCGCGGCACCCATTTTGCACAGAGCTTTCACATATCCACATATTGATGAATGATATGACCAACACGTTCCTTTGATATCTTTAAGGCCTCTGCTATCTCGATCAACTTCATTTTACGATCATTCAAACTCATTTTGTGGATTTTTTGCTGTTTTCGTCGGTAACCACCTCTTTCAGGCGTCTACTGCGTTCACCGTCCTCCGTGCTCATTTCACCACGCTTGAATTTTGTATACCAATCAATTTTTGTTGATTTCCCTGGGGCAGAGTCCGGAAACTTATTATAAAGCCAAGTTTTTGCTTCCACCGTATTTTTTCCCTTCAGAAAACAGTATTTTATCAAAACACGAAATTCCTTTTTTTCCATTTTTTTTACAATAACAAAAGTTGCTTCACAAAAAACGCTCTTTCTCACAAACTAATTGACTTGCAGACGTCAAATCTTGACACGAATCATTTGAAGGTTGGTACTATATAAAAATAATATGCATTTAATACTAGCGACGCCATCTATGTGTCAGACCGGGGACTTATCAGCCAACCTGTTAAATCTATTTTAAAACAAAATAAATTTAACGCATTTTGCTCATGTTAGTTTTTAACATAGCACGCTTTTCAAATAATTCGTCCGATAGTTTATGTGATCGTGGTAAATTAACCATCGTAGCGTAAGAAAATAAACGCTCTACAGGAGCAGATGAAGGTAACGGCGTGTCAAATTGTATAAAAGTTTCTTTGACGGCTGGATATTTCGACAGACATTCCATTGTTGTATCCTTATCTGCTAGAAAATTGAGTACCTGAAAAATAAGTTATGAAAAATGATGGTTTATACTAGTTAGCACATTTTACCTCGAGGTCAGCATTAGGAGGTGATAATATGTCCGTAGTACTTGATAAGAAATCAAAAAAGTTGTCTTTATTATCAAGAGGCTTGCCTTGTTCTACGCTTTCTCTATTTTCCACCGAGGCATTTATGGAAGCTATTTCGTTTTTCAGTAAAGTGAATAGACTGTGCTGAATATCAGGATCAGCGTTGCCAATTTAGCTTTTTTCCGCTAGATTTGGCTTTTTTTTGAAGACGTTTAGCGGGAAAAAATGCATTTGGCTTTTAGCTTTTTTCTGGCTTTTTTTCATGACCCTTTTAGCTATTTTTGGCTTTTTTATTTTCGACATGTTTCTATTGAAATATGAATAAAACGGCATTTTTATCTAAGCCTTGCTGCAGAGATTAAGGTTTTCCACATATTTCAAAGCTCAGTTGAAACATTAATAATGATTCCAGACATTATGCGGCCATTTTTGCAGCAAAAACGCCTTGTTGTAAAGTTTTTTCCTCATATTCATAAAAGTTATCGTAAACTTTTAATCTGCTATTACCATACAAATTTGTTAGATAAACTGTCAGTAAATTATTGGGAATATTGACATTTGACTCGTTTATCATTTGTATGTTATTATAATATTCTAAAGTTATTACAATATTACTAATTAATATAGTAGGTGTGAATCACTTTGTGCACTGAAAAAATATTGTCGTGAGGCCAAAGATTTCATCTCCTTAAAATACGAACGCGAATTTTGGTTATAATAGCATTTGTGAATTTCTCTTATATAAACTGTTTTCCTTGTCCAAAAGCCGATAAAGTCGTTTTGTCCTTATAGTTAAGTGATTCAGCTTAAAAATGGGTATCTTTTCATGAAAGAAGGCTAGGGTCAATTCTAAAATTAATGAAATAGTCTTTAAATGTGAGGAGTTTTTGTATCTTGACCACAAACCAAAATAGCGTTCAAAAATAGAAGATGTTTTTCAACACTTTATTTTAAAAACGTATACATATAATAATTTCTACTTAAGGCCGGTATGCACCTCTAGCGAAATTTTCGGTAGCAAAAATTTATTTAAGTCTACAACAAAAAAAAAACAGGGCTGTGTACACAAATTTTAAACCAGCTAATCGCTTTTAAAAATTGTTAATATATGTTCCAAATATTCCTCAAATAAATTGTTTATTATTTACAGACCTTTTAAAACTTTTACGCACACAATGATTGTAATAAATTAAATGTTTGCTGCCAAAATATGCTTTTGACTACCGTGTTATTTTCATTAGAGGTGCGTACCAGCTTACGAAATTGAACGCTACCGAAAATTTCGTTAGCATAAATAGCAATGCATTTCTTATGGGAATGAAATTTTTCGCTAGAGGTGCATACTTTAAAGTCGAGTCTGAATTTAGAAATTTAAGTTGTCGTTAGCACGTTTTTAAAGCACTTTAATAGCTCATGAAAAGGAAAATGTTTTTACTGGGAAATGTAAACTGTAGGTATTTTCTACAATTTAAATAAAAGTAAGGTATTTCGAATTTCTCACAATTTCAAAACCAAACTAAAATTTTACTTAAAAAATTGACAAATCATTTTTTTATCAAATCCAAAGCATGCTTAGATTATTTAATATTTTAAAATAACAAGTAAATAAAAAAGAGGTGTTGGGAAGGTAGTTCCCACAAAACGAAGGACTTCCAGTAAAAATTTGTGATAGTAATCAAAATGTATCGATTACGCAAACAGAGCTAATATGACTTAGATACTGTCTCACAGAAGTGGAATTAAAATGAATTAAAATGAAAATAATATGTATTTTAAGTGAAATAAAGCCTTTAAGTTTGTTAAATTTGAATCAAAAATGTGAATTTTTATACAAAAAAATTTAGCTTTTTTTCTAGCTTCTTTTTTTTGGCATTTTTTAGCTATTTTTTTTTGGGTAAATCTAGCGGTTTTTGGTGAAACAATTCTGGCAACACTGATCAGGATGGACATAGCAAAACCATTTGTTTTTTAAATTTTGGATACGTAAGCGCGGCTATTACAGCATCCTCTGATATCTTGCCTTTAAAACTTAACAGGTCCGAGAATCGAGTATTATTTTATGTAATTAAAATCTTATTCTTTTAGAAAATCTTTTATATTTAATTCACGCCAGAGTTGTACCATTTGTTCTTTTTCCGTGTAAATTTGAACAAGTGAATCGTACAGGGAATTCCATCGCGTTTCGCCGGGTCTGCGAAGAGTGTGGCCAAGGACATTTTTAACTATTTCAGCTGACTTCGACCGATTTGAAGTTCTCCAAAGAATATTGCACTTTTTCATAACACTGTGATGAACTTCAAAAAGGCTAATATTTGATTTAAACACACGCTTGAATTCACTTGATGCGCATAAATTAAGTATGTGGCTACTACAACGAATATGATTAAGCAACACCTCATTCCCGGATTTCAACTTTTGTTGGTTTTAATCCTCCTCACAATCATATTCACTATAACTTTCATATTTGTCGGCAATCTCTATTGCTTCCCTTTCTACTCCAAAAACTTTGAACGCCTTTACAAAATTACTTCCATTATCAGTGACGGTTGCTATCAATTTTGTGGTGTCTATGTCATATTCAAAATGTATTTCATTCAGGATTTCAGCCACTATATCATTCGAATGCACACCTTTAAAACGTCTGCATGAAAGCGCCGCTGATTCCCTTTTCAGGTCGCCTAAATGTATCCAGTGGGCAGTGACTCCAAAGAAACTTCGCTTATGTGATGACCAAATATCAGCAGTTGTACAAACAAACTTGCTCTCTTTAAGTTTTAGCTTAGTTTACACCACATGACTCTGAAATTTTTTATCTATTTCACGACCAAGCTGGAGCCTTGAAATTAATTGTCCTGAGGTATATGCTTCACATATTTTTTTGAAGTATTGATTTTCTACTACTCTAGGAGACTCCAACGAATCAATTACAAATTTTGTAACAACTTCGTTCAACTCAAAGAGACTCCCTTGTTTGTCTCTTGCACACTTGTTTCTCATTACCTCCTTCGCTTGAGAACGTTTTAGGCGTTTATAGCTCTGGTACTCTTCAAACGCATCCTTACCATGTCGACTCTTAAGGTGAGATATGAAGTTTGATGTTGAATTTTTCTCTCCATTTATCTTAACAAAATCAGGCTCACATTTCACGCACACAGCACAATCAAAAATGGAAAAACCAGATTCACTTGAATCACTATTTTTGGATGTTGTACATTCCGGTTCCATTCCTAGTTATAAAGACAATTATCGCTCCTCAAAAAAGATTATTTTATCAGAAGAATTCAATAAATTCAATTTATTTGTTTTCGATTCAAAAAAATTATTATTTCTATTACAAATAACAACTACCGAATGACGAATAATTATTTGTAACACAAATAAACAGATAACAGTTGAAATTTGATTTCAAAAAAATTCCAAATGAAAAATAACGAATAAAAAATTATTTGTTATTTGAATAAAAATTTATTGAATAACGCCCAACACTGACATACGGGCTCAAATCGGTATCGTACGTTATTGATAGTTAGCCAACCCAATCAATACAATATCAATACCAAACGGTACAGGCGGTACGCAAAGCTTAAATCTGTTGTTCTTTTTCCATTTGTTTTGTTTTGTTATTGTTGGTTTTGTTCTTTAAGCATTGTTGTTGTTTTTTTATTTCAGCTTAAAACCATACATTGACTAAACTACAAGAGTAGCTTAACCAACAGAGGAAAAGAATGTTTGTCAAATTTTTTGGGCAAAACAAATGGAAAAAGAAGAGGAGGCACGCTCAAAATAAACCCAGCCATGTGAATTCAAATCGATGATTTGACAGTGGCATAGGAAAAGAGATATGTTTGTTTCGAATTTATTTCGGCATAAGCCGGCTATCAATGTAAAACCTTTTTTCGGAGGGTTCAAGTGTGGTTTTTGTTGGGTTTAATAAGCTGCCTGAATTTATTCTGATAATTGGTTGATAGTTTTGCTGCAAGTAGAGGATGCTGATGAGGAATGTGGTAATTCCGAAACGTGCGTCCATCCAACCATCTTGCAGTCTATAGGGCTTTGCCCAAATAAATTTGACAAACATTCTTTTCCTCTGTTGGTTAAGCTACTCTTGTAGTTTAGTCAATGTATGGTTTTAAGCTGGAACAATTCGTATTTTTAGATTATGGAATAACATTTGTGAACAAACTATCTTTTTAATAATTTACATTTTTTTAATTAAATTGACCCCGGGATTTGTATACGCTGAACTTCTATGAATATGTAGCTAACATAAATATTTGTCCCAAACCACAAATCTAACATGTCAATGTCTTCGGCAGTCGATATATGGCTGTTCTACAAAAGCCTTATTTTATTTCCCGTGCAAAAATTGCCGCAGAAAAACTAAACTTGATGAAGATCTTCTAAAAGGACTCTATATTTTTGTAAAGTATTTTCCAATAAGAGTTGGTATTTTCGTATTCGAAGAAAATTTTAATGTTTTGAGATAAATGCTCGGATATTTATTTCATAATAAAGGGAAAAGTATGCAGTTGATAATGAAAAGCAAATTTTAGACAAATATATGTGAATTCTATCGTTGAGGCTGTGATTCGACGCTGGGTTGATAGCATTCTTTCACATGGTCCGACAGGAAGGTTTTAAAGTCGCAACATCTTGGTGGCTTATTCCCAGCCAGCATTTAAAAGTTCCATTTCATCCTCATCGCTACCACAGACTCGTAACTGACACTACAACAATCGCCAACTGTGATGGGGGAAAGCGTATCAAACAGTATGAAATGTACATGAAAGTATATTGCCATCACTATTGTTACAAGAACCATATTTATATTTATATTTTGTGAAACACCAAGCGCAACTAGCTTATTATAATTTAAATAAAAACGCTAATGAAGTGCTGAAAACATAGTTATTTTGCTTAAAATTGTGAAAGGTATATTGGTGAACAATTGCTGACTTTCCAAATGGAATAAAGTGATCGTTTTTTCAAATATTTTACAGACACGCTGCTTGCATCGAGAATAAAAACACTGGCTGATAGACGCTGCAACATGTAACTCAACATCATTCTATTATTAATGCAAAAATTATGTTAAATGTGTTCTGATAGTGGTATAAATGTTATATTTATAAGAATTTATAAAAGTTTAATCAAATTAATAAAAATCTAAACAATCGTGTTACACTCGTACTTGACCATAATGATTATTTTACAACTATCTTAAAATGCACTTTTTCTGATAGTTTGAAGGGGCTCTTATTGGCGTCGTTCTAAATTTATGTGAACGGGCACCTAATAATATTGGATTATTACTCAATAATGTTGCGCCTTGATTGTCATTGTAGATTTTTATCGTTTCTTGTGTTCCCATGACTTCTTGTAGAAACGTTCGTAGATAAATAGCTTCTTTGGTAGAATCTGAAATCGACATGTACTCGGCTTCTGTACTTGACATTGCAACAGTTCTTTGCTTTCTGGATTCCCATGTTATGGCTGCATTCGCAACCTTGAGTGCAAATCCGGAATACGATCTTCTATCATCAATATCTGATCCCCAAACTGCTTCAGCAAATCCTGTTAGAGATTCGTCAGTCATCTTGTAATGTAAACCATAGTTCTCAGTTCCTTTTAGGTATCACAGTACTCGTTTACCAGCGATCCAATGAGCTTTACCATAGTTGCTATTAAATTGGCTAAGTACACTTACCGCCAGGTACATTAGTGAACCAACTAAATTTTGATATGGTAAATTTCTTACTTCCTCCTTTTCTTCCTTTTTCGACACATTTCTTTAGACAACTTTACGCTACTATTCAGAGGAGTACTTACTGGGTTCGAGTTTATCATATTAAATCGTTTCAATATTGTATGGACGTACTTCTTTTGTGACATTGTTATTTCCTTGGTTTCCGGATCTTGGTTGAGTTCTATTCCCAAGCACATATTCAATCTTCCTAAGCCCTTCATTTCAAAGCATTTACTTAACTCCTTCTTGAGTTGTTTCCAACTTCTCTCATCGTTTGTTGCGATTATGAAATGGTCGACATAAATTGCTACCAGGGTTATAGCTTCCCCTTGCTTTGAAATGTAAACGCACGGATCAGAATCAATAGGCTTCAGTTGCAGTTTCTGAAGTTTTTCATCCAACTTTTTATACCACTGTCGTCCCGATTGTTTTAACTCATAAATTGATTTTTGGAGCAAACATACCTTATTGTCCCCATAGACTCGCATTTATTTTTGGTTCAGTATATCATCAAGTTCTTCCGGCAAATTCATGTAAATTTTCTCTTCTAGTTCGCCATTTAGGTATGAAGAGACAAAATCGAGTTGGTATACGTCAAGTTTTAACTCAGCAGCCAATGCCATTATCAAACGGATAGATCCAATTCTTGCAACTGGGGCAAAAGTTTCACTGAAGTCTACACCAGGGACTTGACTAAAACCTTTTGCCACAAGTCTCAATTGATTTTTGGAGCAAACATACCTTATTGTCCCCATAGACTCGCATTTCTTTTTCGTTCAGGATATCATTAAGTTCTTCCGACAAATTCATGTAAATTTTCTCTTCTAGTTCGCCATTTAGGTACGCAGAGACAGAATCGAGTTGGTATACGTCAAGTTTCAACTCAGCAGCCAATCCCTGCCAACATTTTTTGAATTTGGGGCGCTTCTGAGAATCCCCACTACGTCGAAAACAATCATATACGACATCAAAAACTCGTAGGAAAAGCGCTGTCACTATTGAGAAGTTGTACCACGCCAAGTTACTATGAAAAAGTTTCTCATCAGTGCAATTATTAGGTGCCTATTCCCTGCCAGCATTTCAATGTTCCATTTCATCCTCATCGCTACCACAGACTCGTAAGTGACACTGCAACAATCGCCAACTGTGATAGTATTTTGCCATCACTATTCGCATGAAAGTATTTTGCCATCACTATTGTTACAAGAGCCATTTTATATTTTGTGAAACACCAAGCGCAACTGGCTTATTATAATTTATGTCAATGAAAACGAAAATAAAGTGCTGAAAACATAGTTATTACGCTTAAAATTGTGAAAAGTAAATTGGTGAACAATTTTTGACTTTCCAAATGGAATAAAGTGATAGTTTTTCAAATATTTTTCCAGACACGCTGCCTCCATTGGGAATAAAAGTACTGGCTGATAGACGCTACAACATTTAACTTACAACTTGTAACTCAACATCAATCTCTTATTAATGCATAAAAATGTGTTAAATGTGATGTGATAGCCGTATAAATGTTATATTTATGAGAATTTATAAATGTTTCATAAAATTAATAAACATCTAAACAATCGTGTTTTACTTGACCACAATGATTCTTTTACAACTATCTTAAAATGCACTTTGTCTGATTGTTTGAAGGGGCTCTTATTGGCGTCCTTCTAAATGTATCCAGAAGGGCTCCTAATAATTGCACTCATGCGATACTTTTTTGTAGTAACTTGGCGTGGTACAACTTCTCAATAGTGACGGCGCTTTTCCGAGGAGTTTTGGATATCGTATACGACTGTTTTCGACGTAGTGGGGATTCTCTGAAGCGCCCCCAAATTCAAAAAATGTTGGCAGGGTTTAGATCAATTTCGAAGGACGCCAATAAGAACCCCTGCAAACTATCAGAAAAAGTGCATTTTAAGGTAATTGTAGAAGAATCATTGTGGTCAAGTAAAACACGATTGTGTAGATGTTTATTGGTTTGATTAAACATTTATAATTTCTCATAAATATAACATTTTTCGGTTTATCTCATCACATTTTACATAATTTTTTGCATTAACAAAAGAATGATGTTGAGGTTTAAGTAGCAAGTTACATATTGCAGCGTCTACCATATAAAGGGTGATTCTTTTGAGGTTAGGATTTTCATGCATTAGTATTTGACAGATCACGTGGGATTTCAGACATGGTGTCAAAGAGAAAGATGCTCAGTATGCTTTGACATTTCATCATGAATAGACTTACTAACGAGCAACGCTTGCAAATCATTGAATTTTATTACCAAAATCAGTGGCAGAAAATCCGCTTTTTTATCGACAAATTTTGTTCAGCGATGAGGCTCATTTCTGGTTGAATGGCTACGTAAATAAGCAAAATTGCCGCATTTGGAGTGAAGAGCAACCAGAAGCCGTTCAAGAACTGCCCATGCATCCCGAAAAATGCACTGTTTGGTGTGGTTTGTACGCTGGTGGAATCATTGGACCGTATTTTTTCAAAGATGCTGTTGGACGCAACGTTACGGTGAATGGCGATCGCTATCGTTCGATGCTAACAAACTTTTTGTTGCCAAAAATGGAAGAACTGAACTTGGTTGACATGTGGTTTCAACAAGATGGCGCTACATGCCACACAGCTCGCGATTCTATGGCCATTTTGAGGGAAAACTTCGGAGAACAATTCATCTCAAGAAATGGACCGGTAAGTTGGCCACCAAGATCATGCGATTTGACGCCTTTAGACTATTTTTTGTGGGGCTACGTCAAGTCTAAAGTCTACAGAAATAAGCCAGCAACTATTCCAGCTTTGGAAGACAACATTTCCGAAGAAATTCGGGCTATTCCGGCCGAAATGCTCGAAAAAGTTGCCCAAAATTGGACTTTCCGAATGGACCACCTAAGACGCAGCCGCGGTCAACATTTAAATGAAATTATCTTCAAAAAGTAAATGTCATGGACCAATCTAACGTTTCAAATAAAGAACCGATGAGATTTTGCAAATTTTATGCGTTTTTTTTTTTAAAAAGTTATCAAGCTCTTAACAAATCACCCTTTACCTTTCACAATTTTAAGCGTAATATCTATGTTTTCAGAACTTTATTTTCGTTTTTATTTAAATAAAATATAACAAGCTGGTTGCGCTTGGCGTTTCACAAAAAATAAAATGGCTCTTCTAACAGTAGTGATGGCAAGATACTTTCATGTACATTTTGTACTTTTTGATATGCTTCCCCCATCACAGTTTGCGATGGTTGTGGTGACATTTACGAGTCTGTGGTAGCGATGAGGATGAAATGGAACTTTGAAATGCTGACAGGGATGCCATTATCAAACGGATAGATCCAATTCTTGCAACTGGGACAAAATTTCACTGAAGTCTACACCAGGGACATGACTAAAACCTTTTGCCACAAGTCTAGCTTTATATTTTTCAATATTACCATCTTTATTGTATTTCTTCCTAAGTACCCATTTACAATCTACGACTCTCTGTCCTCTAGGAAGATTTACCACAGCCCATGTTTTGTTCTTTAATAATGCTTTATACTCGGCTCTCAATGCCTTCTTCCACTTTTTAGCTTCGGAACTTCTTAAAGCGTCTTTCACATTTAATGGTTCATTGTTGTTTATCATACTAGCAACGTTCCCTTCAGGATTTCAAAAAAGCTTCTGCCCAGAAACTTGGAGCCATTTTGCTGTGGCGTATATTCGACCGTAAATTCATTCTTTTTACCGTGATTCTTTAAAAAATTTGTAAAAAATTTGTTTGTGTAATCCGTGCCATTATCAGATCGTTTTTACCTTGCATCCAGTTCTTTTCTCGACAAGGTTTTTGTATTCAATAAATTTTTCAGCCACTTCGCTTTTCTTTTTCAAGAAATACACTTCGCACCATCTGGATTTATCGTCAATGAAAGTCAAAAAATATCTACTGCCACCCAAGGAATTCACTTTCATTGGACCACATACGTCTGTATGAACTAAATCTTGTAGTTCATTTGACTTTTGGGTATGCTTCCCCTTAATACACGTTTCACAAATATTTAATTGTACATCAGTACATATGTCCGCACCAATTACTTTTTCTTTGTGATATCTTTCAAATCCTTCTCATTAAGGTGGCCAAGTCGATCATGCCATTCTTGAAGAATATTGATTTGAGTAACCCTGCTGTTTTCTTCGATTTCTTCCTCGGCGTAGTACAAATCTTTATTCCTTATAGCCTTCATATCCCTGCCAACATTTTTTGAATTTGGGGGCGCTTCTGAGAATCCCCACTACGTCGAAAACAGTCGTATACGATATCCAAAACTCCTCGGAAAAGCGCCGTCACTATTGAGAAGTTGTACCACGCCAAGTTACTACAAAAAAGTATCGCATGAGTGCAATTATTAGGTGCCCTTCTGGATACATTTAGAAGGACGTCAATAAGAGCCGCTTCAAACTATCAGAAAAAGTGAATTTTAAGATAGTTGTAAAAGAACCATTGTGGTCAAGTAAAGCATGATTGTTCAGATGTTTATTAATTTGATTAAATATTTATAAATTCTTATAAATATAACATTTATACGACTATCACATCACATTTAACATATTTTTATGCATTAATAAAAGATTGATGTTGAGTTACAAGTTGCAAGTTACATGTTGTAGCGTCTATCAGCCAGTACTTTTATTCCCAATGGAGGCAGCGTGTCTGGAAAAATATTCGAAAAACTATCACTTTATTCCATTTGGAAAGTCAAAAACTGTTCACCAATATATCTTTCACAATTTTAAGCGAAATAACTATGTTTTCAGCCCTTCATTATCGTTTTATTTAAATAAATTATAAGAAGCTATTTGTGCTTGGTGTTTCACAAAATATAAAATGGCTCTTGTAACAATAGTGATGGTAAAATACATTCATGCGAATAGTGATGGCAAAATACTATCACAGTTGGCGATTGTTGCAGTGTCACTTACGAGTCTGTGGTAGCGATGAGGATGAAATGGAACTTTGAAATGCCGCAGAGTTCTTTGAAAATCTTACCTCAAATCCATGGTCTGTCATTTTCGCTACAGACAACAAATTCGAACGCAAATCTGGGACGAATAATGTACCTTCTAATCTTGCTGTGCAGCCGCCTTTCGAATTCATTCTTACATCACCATTGACTCGTTATTTGCCAGATGTAATACTTGTGCTGATGCTTCTTGGATTTTAAAAAACTTTTTCCGTTCTGAGCACATATGTGAAGATGCACCCGAATCTAAGCACCATTTGCTTTTTCCGGCATTCACAACCATAGCTATATCAGCATTTTTCGATGTCTCATCGTTCTTACCTTTAATATTTCCATTATTTTTCGTATTCTTGAATTTGCAATCTTTTGCCATGTGTCCAACTTTTCCACAGCTATAACATGAAAAATTAAATTTCTCACCCTTCGGCTTGTTATGCTCGCACTTCTTTTGATTTTTTTTTCACAAACATAGCATCAGTGGGTTCATCGATGAAATTTATTTTCCTGGCTTCATATTCCTCCAAAAGTTTTACCTTTAGTGTTTCTGTACCAAGCTACTCTTGAGTCTCTATCGCAATTCTAAATGACTAATATACAATAACATTATTGTCAGCAAATCATCGACATCATATGTAAATCCATTTCATTTATTTTGTCTACAATATCGAAAAACTTTCTTATATGTTCTCTTACGTCCTCTCCATACTTCATTTTTAACAAAATCAAAGATTTCAAGAGCATGGCTTTACGAGCAGGACCCTTTGATTGGTAAATTCCATGTAATTTATCCCATACCTCTTTGGATGTCTTGCAGTTTTTTTTATCTGCTTCAATTCCGCTGGAGAAATCGACAAAATCAAGTCGGATTTTGCCTTGCTGTCTTCTAATTCCCATTTCAATACTTTTTGTTCCGGTTCTATCGGTTTTGGAAAACTTCCATTGACATATTTCCATGAATTAATCTTTATTAATAGCGCCTCTACTTGAATTTTCCATGTATCAAAATTATCCTTTCCTAAAGGTTCGATTTTCACATTTGTAAAACTCATTTTGACACACACGTTCTTCTAGATTATTCTTTATTAGCGCACTGGGAGCGGGATGGGTTCATAACATGTGAGAATTTGGTGTTCCAGATGAAATAAAACGCGCACAAACAAATTTGTCGATGTGAATATAATGAAAGTTTTATTGAGGCAAGCTAAAAGTATCGATGTACAAAATTTTCTGACACAAAAAGTAAAACAACTTCAATGACTACTATGATTCGAAAACAAATAGTTCAAACAAGTTAAAATCTATAAAGTGTTATTTTGCTATTTACAACAGTATTACAAAAAAAAAAACAAAAACAACAGAATTCAAGTACATCCAAATGTCAGTTTTGTTTATAATTTTAATGTTAGTAAACAAAAGATATTAAATATTTTCAATTTGTTTTGTTTACATTTTAATGTTACCTATGTAACCAGCAAAGACCATTAATAAAGAAGACGTGAATTGGGCTTTGATAGTGTTAGTAATAGAAAACGGAGATTAATCTCATACTTGTTGGAAAAGCTCTCCGAACTTACTGGTTTGATGCAGACAATTTTTATTTAGCTATTTTTTCCAAAATTTCAAGCAAATTTCTGTGTCGGTTGCACTAAATTATTAATAAAGTGTTTCACGAAGTGTTTTTGTTCGTTTAGGAGTTAAAAAAATTGCTAAAATAAGCGAATTAAGTTTTGTTACGAATGTAAAATGAAAAGAGAAACCGAAAAAAAGTTGCAATGTCTCATGGAACATGTATGATATTAATCTCTGTTTCTTCAAGAAAAAGAGGAAGAACAAGCTTATCTCACGTCTTCTTTATTAATAGTCTTTGGTAACCAGTAGTAACCAGACATGTTTTTGACAATAATAACCTGTGGCCTGTAAAATGTAACCAATAGAATCTACGTAACTACGTATTAAGTTCGAGTTTAGCCGCTAATTTTCACTAAAGTGAAAACAAAATCAGTAAAAAAGTAATAAAATTATACATACACCCTCAAAAAAAATCGCTTCTTTAACATATGTTCCAAACATATTTTGCAGGAAGCACATATATTATTGCATACTGCCGAAACATTAATATGTTTGTTTTATGTGAACATATTATATGTTTGGAAACATTTTGAGCCAAAAATATTATATGCTTGGAAGACTTTTTCCCAAACACGATTGTGCTCATTCCCTAACATACTCGTAATTTTCACTTCCACGAAATTTTTTAGTTATTGGCACCTTTCTCTGTAATACAAATAATGTTGAAGAAATTATTCACTTTTATAAAATTTTTTAAATTTTACCTTTCGCCTGCACGGAGACTCGAACCGAGGACCATACAGTTTGTAAGCCAACACACTATCCACTGGGCTACGTAGCTGTTATAGTCACCAGTAGATAATTATCGTTTTAAGTTACATTTATATAGCATAGTTTGCAGCGCCCACGAGCCTATGCAAACATAACATTATTTAACAGAAACATACATTTTTTTGCCACGTGGAGCAGTGGTTAGCATGTCTGCCTTGCATGCAAAGGGTCGTGGGTTCAATCCCTGCTCCGACCGAACATTTTTTTTTTTTAATTTAACATTTATATTTATACTATATTATTTTTTTTTAAATGAAACTTCGAAATGTGCGTTACTAAAGATTTATAGTCAGTAACGGTGCTTGATATAAACGAAATTGACTGATTTTTGGATAAAATATTATTTTTTATTGCAAAAATAACAAACTTGTAATAAAAAACTTTTTTTGTACAAAACTTTAAAATTTGGAAGGAATTCAAAAACTAACAAAAGAAGAACGTGGAGTCGAGTATACACGCTCACAAAAAATCGCTTCTGTAACATATACTCCCAAACATATTTTGCTTCAAGCATATACATTTTTTTAGTTTAGCACATTTTTCTGCAATACAAACATTGTAGAAGAAATTATTCAATTTTATGTTTTTTTTTTATTTTAAATTTACCTTTTGCCGGACGGGGATTCGAACAGCGGACCACACAGTTTGTAAGGATCAAAGAAGTAGCTGATCAATTGCCCAAGGAAAAATAAAATGTTAATTTTGTAATAACAAGCAACAACCACCAACTTAATTCAATATCGCTCCCTGTTAAATAGCGCTCCAAGCTACTAAACACATATATGTTTATAGGCTATTTCTAAATTAATATATGTTTGCATCCAAGCATATTATATTTACAAACATTTTATGTCCCAAACATAATATGTTCTAACATATTAACATATATGTCCCAAACATGTTATGCTAGTTTATGAACATTATATGCTTGCACTCAAAAATATTGTGTTTAAAAATTTGTGTTCCAAACATATAATGTTTATAGCCAAACATATGAAAAACAGTCTTTTTCATCCGTGTAAACATACATACATAATTTTATAATATAAACATAAATTTATTTAGGAGTGAACAGTTTTTTACTAGCATTTAACACCATCGCTCTAAAATTCCTTTTATTTTTCTTTAATAATTCATTTTAAAGAAAATAAACTTTTTAAATTGTTTTAGCTGTAAAACTCGAACTTAATGCCCGCTTTTATATTTGATGGTGTCCGTCAACTCCTCGTGGACTACTTTTTAATAAAGAGGAACTAAAGTTTGTTTTTTTTACATTTTACTGTGTAATTTTTCACTATTTCCTTCTTATTTCATTTTACTGTCCCAACTCTAAAAAGAGTATAGTGCCCTTTCGTTATTTTTATGAAGACCCCTGATTTCTTTTAACGAACCAAGAAAAAAATTGTGCCCATAATGCCAAAATGATAAACAAAACACATGTCCACACATACATAAAATGCTGCTCTCAAGGCGAAAACATAAGCTGTTTGTTTTTCAAATGTCTATTCTCTTGGTTCAGAATGTATATTCTCTTTATTTAAATTAAATAATATTTAGACTTAAACATATCAAATTTTTGGCCTTATCATAAAACAGTTTTCCGAAACAACATACAAGCGGTTCTCTTTTGACTCTTTTGCTGTGTTATATTGATATCTTTCGTCAACTCTCCCGGTTTCCATCTCTATTTCTCTCTATACTCTCTCTGTCGCTTTGAATAAAATATCACAACATATGTATGTTTAGTCGAAATTTGTAAATTTATATATGTTTGTATTCACACATATGATTTTTATGAAACATTCATGCCCCAAACATAATATTTTCTAACATATTAACATAGATGTCCCAAACATTTAGTGTTAGTTTAGGAACATTACATGTTCGCACTTAAATATATTGTGGTTTAAAATCATGCCCGAAACACATTTTGTTTATATCGGAACATATGAAAAACATATTTTTCTAACAGTGTATTTGTTGTGGACTCATTATAACTTGACGGGGAATATCCCAAAGCAAATTTTCACACAGTTTGTATTCATTAAAATGGATTATTAAAGAAAAGTAATCGTGAAAAATGACGATTTTAGCGGCTAAACTCGAACTTAATACCCCCCTTAAATGTATAAACTAGTGTAATTACTATTTTTTTTTACTTTTCATAACAGATTGTCTTAACTTTGTTATGTTTTATCCGCGTGTATAAGGTCAAAGAAGAAAAACAAACGAAAATAAATCCTGGACAACAATCCAACTAAACTTCCAATACTTTGATGGAATTCAATTTATTTCACATATTTAATAAATGTAGAAGTTATAGTATTGATTGATTTACCGGTTTCCTTTCAACATATTGTTAAAAAACGGCAAATTTTGTTACTGGGACAACAAACATTTGTAGTTGTTATAGCAGTAAAAATGTTAGCTATTTCAACTAACGCAGTTTGATACTTTAGCAGTGATGTTTGTCAAAAACTTTTAGCAAACACGTTTGTTAATTAAGCATCATTTGTCTGCTATTTTAGCTGTAAAAATTTTTTGCTGTTCCAACTAACGAATGTTGCTGAAACAACTACATGCTTATGCTGTCCCTTTTTCAGCAAACAAAAACTGCTGTTTTAGCAAACATTTTTGCTATTGTAACAAATTTTTTTGGGTGTATTTATACCGTAAAGTTATTAATGTATAAACAGCGCGGTATTACCTAATAATACTAAAGCGGTATTCCCTGCCAACATTTTTGGAATTTGACGGCGCTTCTGAGAATCCCCACCACGTCGAAAAATATTGTACACAGAAAAAAAAGTATCTTGTAAATTTAAGGACCATTTTGACTTCCACATAGTTCAACAAATTTACTGTAATATAGTTCATTTTTCGTAACCACAACGAAAATTAACTTAGCTAAAGCACAACTTATAAAAATTCAGTAAATGTTTTTTAGTTCACTAACTACGAAATGGGAAGGATTTTTCCTTAAATAAATTTCCAACACAGTAGTTAATGCATCGTTGATTCTATTATAAAAATACATGGGCAATGTAAAAATCTTACTACGAAATGTGGACAATTTACTAAGACAAAATTTTGTATGGAAACAAATTTTTTTAGTAAAAATTAACTTAACGACATTACCGATTCGTACGATGACTACTTACAGATTATTTCCCTTTTTATTATATGTTGGAGTGTTTTTACTCACATTGAAAATTTTAGTTAAAATAGAATAAAAATTATTTAATATAATCCTTGACAGGTGTATATAATTTTTATAGATTCCTCATAGATTTGGTATATATTTTACCTTAACTTATAGATAGAATTCCTACTTATCAATAAACGTGCTACTGGAAAATGTGAGTGCATCATGCGAGGGAGTTTTTAGAGACATTTTGTGTATATCTCGTATGATTGTTTGTGTTTGTTATTGCGTCATTTATGCTGTTGTTGGTTGTTTTGATTCTAGAGACAATGGAATGTTCCTTGTGTGTTGTTGGTATCTTTTGTGGTGAGAGTTGTTTTTTTTGCAATAGCAAGATCAGAAAGGGATCGTGTGTGTGTGTGGAGTTGTGTTTCTTTACGGCAGGTATGTATCCCTTATGACTATTTGTGCCTTTGAGTTTTATTGTTGCATTCAGTTATGTTGATGCATTTATGAAGTGCACACGTGGATTTAATTTTGCAAAATTGTACGTGCGGTATTGGTGTTTATTAATGAAAATACATTTATTTCGAAACATTTTAGAAACTGAAAAGTGAATGATGTGATGTTAGAGGAATCAAAAACGCTTTTTATTGATAAAAAAACAAATAACAGATTAACGAACTGTATATTTCTGTTAATATGTTAGTTTAAAATTAGTGCGGATTTTAAATTGATTTACATAAAAAATATACAACATGAGTGGTAATAGGATGATTTATATTTATTCTACATCTGGATCACAGGTTGAGAAACAACCATTTTTTTGAATCTATATTTTTTATGTTACAGCAATTCCTACAGGTGAGTACTAAGTTCGAGTTTAGCCGCTAAAATTAAAAATAAATCACTAAGCAAAGTATAAAATTATACGTCTTCGATACAAATTTAAATATAACTTGATGGAGAATAGCCCAAATCAAGTTTTTTATAAAGATTATTTTTTATAATGGATTATTAAAGAAAACTTATCATGGAAATTGCAATTTTAGCCGCTAAACTCGAACTTAATATCCACCTTAAATACTAAATGCTATACTGACAAGTGGAAATTATGTCTAATTTTATAATATTTTTTATTTCAAATATATTCTGAGAATAATTTCAATAACGTCCCATTTGTCCATGGATATGATTCCAATAATGTACCTACTGGATGGATTTTTCAATGTGGTAAGTTTTTCTATAAACGGTATTTTGTCCGTTTTTAATAAAACCAAAATTTCAATTTATTAAAAATTATTTTTTTCACTTGCAGGTAGACAGGTCTCGTAATGGTAATTTTTTGAATATTCTTACTGTTTAATACTAATTAAGCTGATATCCTTATTGACTCTAGGAAATACTCTTGAAAACCGTAAGTTAGAGATCAATATGAACGATAGAATTAATTAATAATATTTTTCTTATATTTTGTATAACTTTGCAATTTCAGATGCTTATAAGCCAAAACCGCCCAACAAAAGTTAGCCAAAATCGATGGAATTGGACAATTCAATTGAATATAGCAACTTATGCCACATATATCTTTCATATGGATAGAAAACATGGAAATTTAAATTAATTAGTTTAGTCCTAATAACATAGAATATTACTCTTTTGAAGAAGCAATTACTAACTACCGACAAGTAAATGCGTCCAACGTACTAATAAAAATATTTCCTTTATTGTATATCATAAGCCATAGTTTTGTGTAATATAATAATAATTCTTTGAAATAAAATACTGGTGGTTATAGAAAATTGACTTGTTTTGTACGAAAAATTTCTTGGTTGTATACAGGCTTTTTGTACGTTTGATTCCTCAATTTCTCTACTTTTTTGAAAATTATACCGACAAACAGTTTATTTCAAACCAATTTCTTAATACAGGTTTCCCAAAAAATTGTTAATTTTTCCGGATAGCAGGAATATTTTGAATGAGTTTAACTATATTCTTCCCACAGCATAGTAATAATGAACTAAAATACGATGTAATACATGAACTAATTTATAAGAAAATCATGAACTTATCTAGATGAAAAAATTCTTTGGCGCCAAATCATGGTCATTCTTACTATGGGTTAGTTCATTTTTCATAAAAAATAGTAAACTTTTTTTTCGGTGTATATGATATCCAAAACTCGTCGGAAAAGCGCCGTCACTATTGAGAAGTTGTACCACGCCACGTTACTACAAACAAGTATCGCATGAGTGCAATTATTAGGTGCCTTTATTAATAAATTTAGAACGACGCCAATAAGAGCCCCTTCAAACAATCAGAGAGAGAGAGAGAGTACATTTTAAGATAATTGTAAAAGAATCATTGTGGTCATGTAAAACACGATTGTTTAGATGTTTATTAATTTGATTAAACATTTATAAACACTTATAAATATAACATTTATACCACTATCACAATACATTTAACACAATTTTTTGCATTAATAATATAATGATGTTGAGTTACATGTTGCAGCGTCTATCAGCCAGTGTTTTTATTCTCGATGGAAGCAGCGTGTCTGTAAAATATCTGAAAAACAATCACTTTATTCCATTTGGAAAGTCAAAAAGTGTTCACCAATATACCTTTTACAATTTTGAGCGAAATAACTACACCCAGAAAAAGTGCCTTCGAAACTAAAGGAAAAAATGTTTATCAATTTAGTTTAGCCATTTTATTTCCATTAAGTTAAATTTTTGTGTGAAATAATAAAATTTACTTGTTTCAGGAAAAAAAATCCTAAACTGAAAGCAGTTAGGAATAGTTCATTAACTGGAATAAGGCATGGAATTTTACTAATACTGTTTTCTTCGCTGGGTATAAGATTTTACTACTGAACAAGAAAATTTTATTCACTGATAACAAAACATTCGTAAAAATAAACCGAACTGCAACCAAGTTTCCTCAAATTTAGTAAAATTTCTTTTAAAATGATAATTCTGACTTCCTTTATTATAGAAAGCTTATCATACATACGAATAACACTTAGCATAGAAAAATATTTTAGTTCATTTGAACTAAGAAGTATTCAATCCTTTCAAAACTTAAGGAAACACAATTGTTAGAATATAGGAAATTTTCCCACATTTTTTTATCTACCTGTAATCGATACCTGTCATCGATGTAATCGATATGTTTGCGCGTGGGTTGTTTTTTTTTTTTTAGTTGGAATCGCGTTGTTATAGTATACGGAGAGATTGTTAAAAAATAATATAATAAAAAAACAAATAAAATATAAAAATATCTTCCTAAATATGCCTTGATTAGAACCGATCTACTCTAGAAGAGACGGAGTATTATATCTAGCAGTTTGTTTTATGCCGAACCAATTACACAAATTGTATTTTTTGTTTAGAGAATAATATTAAATTAAAACACAGCTTCAATTGAATGTCGCCTTTCACACCAACGAGTGTCACAAAACTCCACATTCAAATACTCGTTAAATTGCTTGCAAGTGATAATAAGTTCGTGATGATAAAACCAAGCATTCGCAGAGATGTAGTCTAAAAACTGTTTTACTTCGATATGTGGCAATTCGCAGAAATAACATTGCCAAAATTACTGCCCATAGCCTTTTCCACACCAGTCCCGCCCTCGGCAACAACATCTACACTTGCAACAGCTGCAGCCAAGTCATTAGTGATAATTTCCTCTTCATAGTTTAATAACGGGACGTTGTTGTCATTGGTCTCAATGGTCGAAGTGGAAGTGACTACTTTAACACCTGGCCAAATGGTTATTAACGCTGTACGAGAACAAGGTAAGCGAGTCATTATTCAGTACAGAGGGGAAAAATGAAAAGATGTGTGTGAGCTAGCTATAACCCTAGAACACACTCACAATCACATGCACATACACATCCACATAAACTTTATTGAATTGTGTGGAGCTTACTAACACATCTACTTAGTTGGGTTGGCAAAGTTCTCTTAGCTGCTTAGTTTTTAATTATCGCTTGTAGTGTAATTATAATGTTATTATTATTGCTTTTGAAACGTTCTCGCTCTCCCTTTATTTCTCTCTGAATGATGGCGAAGTGATTAATTATTGAGATATAAAAATACCAAAGGAGCCTTAATGATTGTTGATGGACATGGCGCATACGTTCAAGTAATGTTATTGGACTTTTAATTAATTGGTACAACGTGCCGTAGACCACCGGTTGACCATGTTGCAGAAGCGTCTACTCTGAAATGTATACACTCCCATGGTCTAGCTTTAAAGGCCATATGTTCTGTACATATTCTATGTCCGTCAATTGACAATTATGGTCACTTAACCACAAAACTTTAGAATGATTTCTTTTACAAAACCTTAGCGGAAATATTAGTAGTGTAAACTCACGAACAAAACTTTATACTCACGCACGTGCACGCACATTAGTCGTGAATTACGAAAATTTTCTATCAAAAGTAGTATGTTTTAATCACATTCACGAGAGGTGATTTGAATTTTGTTCACTATCACACCATTATCGCTCACTCCTCTACTGTAGAGTCTCCTCTAACGTTGGCATATGAAAAGGAGCCGCTAAAGAACGGCAGGAAATTAATTTAAAATCATTTTTTTTGATACTTACCTTGATTGATGTAAAAACAAGTAAGGAAAGTCTAAAGTCGGGCGGGGCCGACTATATTATACCCTGCACCACTTTGTAGATCTAAATTTTCGATACCATATTACATCCGTCAAATGTGTTGGTTGCTATATATAAATGTTTGTTCCAAATACATACATCTAAATATCACTCGATCTGGACAGAATTTGATAGACTTCTACAAAATCTATAGACTCAAAATTTAAGTCGGCTAATGCACTAGGGTGAAACACAATGTTAGTAAAAAAATATGGGAAGCATTGAAATCTGAAGCAATTTTAAGGAAACTTCGCAAAAGTTTATTTATGATTAATCGATCGATATATATGTAGTAGAAGTTTAGGAGAATTAGAGTTATTTTTACAACTTTTCGACTAAGCAGTGGCGATTTTACAAGGAAAATGTTGGTATTTTGACCATTTTTGTCGAAATCAGAAAAACATATATATGGGAGCTATATCTAAATCTGAACCGATTTCAACCAAATTTGGCACGTGTAGCTACAATGCTAATTCTACTCCCTGTGCAAAATTTCAACTAAATCGGAACAAAAAATTGGCCTCTGTCGTCATATGGGAGCTAAATCTAAATCTGAACCGATTTCAATAAAATTTGGCACACTTGACTACACTACTAATTGTACTCCTAGTGCAAAATTTCAACCAAATTGGGATAAAACTCTGGCTTCCATATCGGGCGAAAGATATATACGGGAGCTATATCTAAATCTGAACCGATTTCAATAAAATTTGGCACACTTGACTGTAGTACTAATTGTTCTTCTTGTGCGAAATTTTAAGCAAATTAGGGTAAAACTCTGGCTTCTGGGGCCATATAAGTCCATATCGGGCGATATATATATATATATATATATATATATGTATATATATATATATGTATATATATATATATATATATATATATATATATATATATATATATATATATATATATATATATATATATATATATATATATATATATATATATATATATATATATATATATATATATATATATATATATATATATATATATATATATATATATATATATATATATATATATATATATATATATATATATATATATATATATATATATATATATATATATATATATATATATATATATATATATATATATATATATATATATATATATATATATATATATATATATATATATATATATATATATATATATATATATATATATATATATATATATATATATATATATATATATATATATATATATATATATATATATATATATATATATATATATATAAAGACATCATGTGTCCATCTCGTCTCCTTCTGGGTGTTGCAAACATATGCACTAATTTATAATACCCTGTTCCACACTGTGGCGCAGGGTATAAATATGCAGCATTTGGTGGAAGAATTATAGCTGAAATCTTGGGTTTAAGTTCCCATATATTTGCTTAAGGTGAACCATAACATGTTTGATCAATTTTTTTTGAACCAAATATATACTGAAAATATATGTATATGCTTGAAGCAGAATGTGTTTTGGAGAATATGCTACGATTTTAGTTGAGGGTGAGTGTATGAGATTTTATCTGATCTTTTTATAAAGGGTGATTCTGTTGAGGTTAAGATTTTCATGCATTAGTATTTGACAGATCACGTGGGATTTCAGACATGGTGTCAAAGAGAAAGATGCTCAGTATGCTTTGACATTTCATCATGAATAGACTTACTAACGAGCAACGCTTGCAAATCATTGAATTTTATTACCAAAATCAGTGGCAGAAAATCCGCTTTTTTATCGACAAATTTTGTTCAGCGATGAGGCTCATTTCTGGTTGAATGGCTACGTAAATAAGCAAAATTGCCGCATTTGGAGTGAAGAGCAACCAGAAGCCGTTCAAGAACTGCCCATGCATCCCGAAAAATGCACTGTTTGGTGTGGTTTGTACGCTGGTGGAATCATTGGACCGTATTTTTTCAAAGATGCTGTTGGACGCAACGTTACGGTGAATGGCGATCGCTATCGTTCGATGCTAACAAACTTTTTGTTGCCAAAAATGGAAGAACTGAACTTGGTTGACATGTGGTTTCAACAAGATGGCGCTACATGCCACACAGCTCGCGATTCTATGGCCATTTTGAGGGAAAACTTCGGAGAACAATTCATCTCAAGAAATGGACCGGTAAGTTGGCCACCAAGATCATGCGATTTGACGCCTTTAGACTATTTTTTGTGGGGCTACGTCAAGTCTAAAGTCTACAGAAATAAGCCAGCAACTATTCCAGCTTTGGAAGACAACATTTCCGAAGAAATTCGGGCTATTCCGGCCGAAATGCTCGAAAAAGTTGCCCAAAATTGGACTTTCCGAATGGACCACCTAAGACGCAGCCGCGGTCAACATTTAAATGAAATTATCTTCAAAAAGTAAATGTCATGGACCAATCTAACGTTTCAAATAAAGAACCGATGAGATTTTGCAAATTTTATGCGTTTTTTTTTAAAAAAAAGTTATCAAGCTCTTAACAAATCACCCTTTAGTTTATCACATTGATATTCTCCATTTCTGCAACGGCTAAAAAACAGAAGTTTGAACCTTTTATCCATTGCACGGCATCATCTTTAATTTTTAAATAGATCTCTCTAGTTTTTTAAGTTCTCTTTTAAGTTTCGAAAATGTTCATTTTCTTTTATATGTTTATTGTCTTCTCTTTTTTCCGAATATATAATTTAATGTGTCAATTCAATAATGTTTAGACTTTAGCCCCGTTAACGTACCAGGCGCATGCACGGATGAAAAAGACCGTTTTTCATATGTTCCGGTGTAAAAATTATATGTTCATTTTGGTATGTGTCTGGCGCAGGAACGAGGCACCCCAAACATTTTGAATGTTTAAGTCTAAACATTATTATTCTTGCGGTCTACATTTTCCGACCAAGAGCATTAAACATTTATGAAGAGATATATTTAAGAAATATAGAAAGGGACCTTAAAAAGATATGCTTAGGGGGAAACATAATATGTTTGCACAGCACAAACAATTTTTTGTTTGAACAAATTCGGAAAATATATAAGCTTGAAGCAGAATATGTTTGGGAGTATATGTTACAGAGGCGATTTTTTGTGAGGGTATAGTGGAAAACTCTCAATTACTGCCGGAAAAACAATCATTTGTTATGTTGATGTTTTTCGTCAACTCTCTCCTTCACCATTTTTAGTTCTTATATAGGATACTTGCACTTAAAAATATAGTGTAAAAACATTTTTTTTATAGCGACACATATGTCTGTTCTCTCACTTAAGGTGAGTACTATGTTCGGTTTTTTTTTTCACGAAAACACTAAATTAAAAGTACAAATATATTTATGAAGATGATTATATTTTGATCAAATCTTGTCAAATAGTGGATGGAAAAGATCCAAGAAATTGATTGCAAATAATTTTATATTTCTAAATGAATTAATTACAAAATGTAACAAGCTGGTTTTCAGCTTGAAAACTGAACGTAGTACTCAGCTTTAGATGCAAACAGGAAAACTAAAGTCCAATAACTGTTGGCATCAGTGTTGCCAGTATTGGAGATTTTTCCCCAAATCGGGGATATTTTTCCGTGAATGGGGACGAATTTTCTGAGTTCGGGACTTGGGGATTTGGTGGGGAGTTTCCATAAATTTGGGGATTTTTGTGCACAGAAAAAAATTTCCGTAGTTAAACTAACTCTAAATTTAAATTATTTTTATTGGAAAAAATTTATTTGCTAGTAACATAGTTAAATTTTATTATTTTTATCGAAATTTTCCACAGCTTAATGAAATCTTACTTTTTTTAAGTATGTCTCAAAAATTTTATGAACTAAACGTGAGTATAAAGTTCAATGACCGTACACATAAGTTCAATATGAACTAAAGCAAAAGAAGATTTTCGTACGATTCCCAAGAATAGTAAGAATGAACTACTGTATGGTTAAAATGGTCATGATTTGGCGTCAATGATTTTCTTCTTTACTTTTAGTTAATTTTTTCTTCTATGAGAGGATGTAATTTCGTGAACTGCAGTTAAAAAGTACAACAGGACATTAAAATTTCCTGGTTTTAACAATGCTTTATGGAAATCTCAAAATGTAGAGCAAAATTTAGTCCAATTTTCGTGCGAGGTAGTTCATTCTTCCTATAAAACAGTTCACTTTTTTCCGGTGTGGGGACTGTTTTGAAATCGGTTTAACATAATAAATTAACATCAACTTTCTACATTTTTACAAAAGAAGTCCAGTGGTTCGTCAACATTTAAAATGGGCAACTATGATACTTTTTATTCCATGGTATTCGAAAGGGTGCAAATGGAGCATTTCAACTAGAAACGGACACAGAATTTTATTTCGGGAGCCCAAGCTCTTTTTGTTTTTAATTTTACTCATTTCGGCTAAGATATTTTTCTACAATTGCAAAATTATTTCAGACTCTTTGCCTCCGTAGTCAGTGAACATCACTGATTTGTACAATATATCCGATAAATACAGACATTATGAAGATAATTCAACCTTGTATTGACTACCATTGATACCAAAATTGGGAGAACATTTTACGAAAAAACAAAACCAACAAATCTTTTTTCCAAAATTTTCTTTCTATATTGAAAATTTTGTCAACCTTTTATTTTTATATGAGAATTTTGTCCAAATTGTATTTCTATTTAGAAAATTTTGTCAAAATTTTATTTCTATATAGAAAATTTTCGTTCATACCTCCAGCATTTAGAAGACGATCACCGGACTATTGGTGTTGTGGTTCGAAATCTTGATCTTATTGTAGCTTACAAGCTGGTTTGATAAAATTTTATTTTTTTTAATTTTTAAATTATTACTGATTTTCTACAGCAGAGCCTTTTTCGTTATTAATTTATTACTTTTCTTTAATGTATTGGGGATTTTTGGGGACGAAAACATCATAATTTGGGGACAAGGGGCCAGAAAAATACTGGCAACACTGGTTGGCATGGAGATTGAGGTACCAAAAATATTGCCACACACGCTTACAGATGTATGTGTGTGTTTGCGTGTGTAGGTACAAATGCATACACCCTCAAAAAAAATCGATTCTCTAAGATGTGTCCCGAATATATTTTGTAGAAAGAATATATATTTTTTGATATTGCCAAAACATTATGATGTTTATATAATATGTTTGGAAACACACTCAAATTATAAAGCATGTTCTCACTCTAATTATAAATTATTTCTCGCAAATCGAGTATAAACATTAATATTTTTCCATGGAATCCTACACCCAGAGAAATGGTTGGTTGTAATTCGATAATTACAATGAGGAAATGATGTCAGTAACTTATTTTTTGTTACAAGAACAATGTTTTGATTATTTTCCCCATTATACATTCAACACGACCATAAAAAAGTTCACAGGATCAAAACGAAATTCCCATAACCATTCAATTGGTTACAATAACCAATGCCGATAAATTTGGTTTTATGCTGCATAAAATTGTTGAGCTAACCACCAGCATAGTGAGACCTACATCATGGGAATCAACAAATGGTTGGTACAACCAAAAGTTGAGTATACTAATAGAATCTTAGTTCAATTATAGGACGGGCGTAAGGTAGTTGTTGCAACAAATAAATATTTATATCAACATCGACATGATAAATGGTATGACGCTACAAAATTTACAAAACCGGGAACAACATTTACTTGATAATAGTCCGCAATACATTGAATAAAGTTTATCCCATAGAAAATAAGTTGCCTTCAGGTAAGTATCGCACCGATTTATAAAAAAGGGATATTACAATAGTTTCCATAAAAATTGCAGGCTTCATACACCAACAAACACAAATACTTTTTACGGCAAGCGAGCTTTTTTTATTGTATTAAGACTACAGGAAGAGTCTAAGTCGATCTGTATTTATATCTAGAGGCTTAAGGAAGAAATTTCTGGCAAGTATAAATTGAATTAGGTTCTGTAGTTTGACAACATAATTGCAACCTAATAACCATCTGTCATTTGTATACAAACATTACCTATAAAAATTGTAAGTAGTTGATGGCCTCAGTTGCCAATGCTTTTTATATCTTTATACTAATATTATATTTACTATAAATTTAGTATCAACTATAAATAAATAAATAAATAAAAAATTTTAAATTGATCTCACATATATGTAGATCAAAAGCCTTTGTTGTTAGCACCTTTTGTATTTATTTTCGTAGTTTATTATGATTGTAAATCTTGTAATAAATTAATAAAATCTCAATATAATCTGCCCTTTCATTTGATATTGGAATTTGGTTAGGATAATAGTAAAGAAAATCGAGGGCGGTTGCACCAACAAACAAAACAATTAATATGAAATTGCGACAACCAATGCAAAGTTGATCCAACACACTACCATGTAGTTACAATTGCCAAATGTTAGTTGTGCTGACAGATATCATTGATAGTTGATGGAACCACCTGCTTTCGGTTGGCAAATAATTCGGTTGAGGCAACGAATTTGTTTTCTGGGTTGTTGTTTAGATCCTAAACAATACATTACCAACACACATCATTAGGGGTGAACTATTTATACCCTGCGCCACACTGTGGAACAGGGTATTATAAGTTAGTGCATATGTTTGCAACATCCAGAAGGAGACGAGATTGACATATGGTGTTTTTGGCAAAAATGCCCAGGGTGGGCTCTTGAGCCGATATAGCGATGTCCGCCTGTCCGTGAACACATTTTTGTAATCAAAGACTAGGTCGCAGTTTTAGACCAATCGACTTCAAATTTGGCACAAGTATGTGTTTTGGCTCAGAATAGATCCCTATTGTTTTTGGAAGCTCCCATATATATGTTTTTCTGATTTTGACAAAAATGGTCAAAATACCAACATTTTCCTTGTTAAATCGCCACTTCTTAGTCGAAAAGTTGTAAAAATGACTAATTTTCCTAAACTTCTAATACATATATATCGAGCGATAAATCATAAATAAACTTTTGCGAAGTTGCCTTAAAATTGCTTCAGATTTAAATGTTTCCCATATTTATACCCTGCGCCACACTGTGGAACAGGGTATTATAAGTTAGTGCATATGTTTGTAACACCCAGAAGGAGACGAGATAGACACATGGTGTCTTTGGCAATAATGCTCAGGGTGGGTCCCTGAGTCGATATAACCATGTCCGTCTGTCCGTCCGTCCGTCCGTCTGTCTGTGAACACATTTTTGTGATCAAACTCTAGGTCGCAATTTAAGTCCAATCGCCTTCAAATTTGGCACATGTTCCTAGTTTGGGTCAGAATAGAACCCTATTGATTTTGGAAGAAATCGGTTCAGATTTAGATATAGCTCCCATATATATATTTCGCCCGATATGCACTAATATGGACCCAGCAGCTAGAGTTTTATACCGATTTGCTTGAAATTTTGTACAAACATAACACTTAGTCGTATAGTCAAGTGTGCACAATTTGATTGAAATCGGTTCAGATTTAGATATAGCTCCCATATATATCTTTCGCCCGATATGGACTTATATGGCCCCAGAAGCCAGATTTTTGGCCGAATTTGGTTGAAGTTTTGCACTAGGAGTACAATTAGTAGTATAGTCAAGTGTGCAAAATTTGATTGAAATCGGTTCAGATTTAGATATAGCTCCCATATACATCTTTCGCTCGATATGGACTAATATGGTCCTAAAAGCAAGAGTTTTGGCCCAATTTGGTTGAAATTTTGCACAGAGAGTAGATTTAGCATTGCAGCTATGCGTGCCAAATTTGTTTGAAATCGATTCAGATTTAGATATAGCTCCCATATATATCTTTCACCCGATATGCACTTATATGGACCTAGAAGCCAGAGTTTTATCCCGATTAGCTTGAAATTTTGCACAAGGAGTACAATTGGTAGTATAGTCATGTGTGCCAAATTTGATTGAAATCGGTTCAGATTTAGATATAGCTCCCATATATATGTTATTCTGATTTCGACAAAAATGGCCAAAATGCCAAAATTTTCCTTGTTAAATCGCCACTGCTTAGTCGAAAGATGTAAAAATGACTCTAATTTTCCTAAACTTCTAATACATATATATCGAGCGATAAATCATAAATAAACTTTTGCGAAGTTTCTTAAAATTGCTTCAGATTTAAATGCTTCCCATATTTTTTAATAAAATTATGTTCCACCCTAGTACATTAGCCAATTTAAATTTTGAGTCTACACCGAAAAAAAAGTTTACTATTTTTTATGAAAAATGAACTAACCCATAGTAAGAATGACCATGATTTGGCGCCAAAGATTTTTTTCATCTAGATAAGTTCATGATTTTCTTATAAATTAGTTCATGTATTGCATCGTATTTTAGTTCATTATTACTATGCTGTGGGAAGAATATAGTTAAACTCATTCAAAATATTCCTGCTATCCGGAAAAATGAACAATTTTTTGGGAAACCTGTATTAAGAAATTGGTTTGAAATAAACTGTTTGTCGGTATAATTTTCAAAAAAGTAGAGAAATTGAGGAATCAAAGGTACAACAAGCCTGTATACAACTAATAAATTTTTCGTACAAAACAAGTCAATTTTCTATAACCACCAGTATTTAATTCCAAAAAATTATTATTATATTACACAAAACTATGGTTTATGATATACAATAAAGGAAATATTTTTATTAGTACGTTGGATGCAGTTACTTGTCGGTAGTTAGTAATTGCTTCTTCAAAAGAGTAATATTCTACGTTATTAGGACTAAACTAATTAATTTAAATTTCCATGTTTTCTATCCAGATGAAAGATATATTGAATTGTCCAATTTCATCGATTTTGGCTAACTTTTGTTGGGCGGATTTGTCTTATAAGCATCTGAAATTGCAAAGTTATACAAAATATAAGAAAAATATTATCAAATTCTATCGTTCATATTGATTTTTAACTTACGGGTTTCAAGAGTGTTTCCTAGAGCCAATAAGGATATCAGCTTAATTAGCATTAAACAGTAAGAATATTCAAAAAAATACCATTGCAAGACCTGTTTACCTGCAAGTGAAAATAATAATTTTTAATAAATTTAAATTTTAGTTTTATTAAAAACGGACAAAATACCGTTTATAGAAAACTTACCACATTGACAAATCCATCCAGTTGGTACATTATTGAAATCATATCCATGGACTAATGGGACGTTTTTGAAATTATTCTCAGAATATATTTGAAATAAAAAATGAAAAAAAAAATAGACATAATTTCCAATTGTCAGTATAGCATTTAGTAAAGGGTGATTCTTTTGAGGTTAGGATTTTCATGCATTAGTATTTGACAGATCACGTGGGATTTCAGACATGGTGTCAAAGAGAAAGATGCTCAGTATGCTTTGACATTTCATCATGAATAGACTTACTAACGAGCCACAACGTCGAATTTTCAGTGAATGGGCCCTAGAAAAGTTGGCAGAAAATCCGCTTTTTTATCGACAAATTTTGTTCAGCGATGAGGCTCATTTCTGGTTGAATGGCTACGTAAATAAGCAAAATTGCCGCATTTGGAGTGAAGAGCAACCAGAAGCCGTTCAAGAACTGCCCATGCATCCCGAAAAATGCACTGTTTGGTGTGGTTTGTACGCTGGTGGAATCATTGGACCGTATTTTTTCAAAGATGCTGTTGGACGCAACGTTACGGTGAATGGCGATCGCTATCGTTCGATGCTAACAAACTTTTTGTTGCCAAAAATGGAAGAACTGAACTTGGTTGACATGTGGTTTCAACAAGATGGCGCTACATGCCACACAGCTCGCGATTCTATGGCCATTTTGAGGGAAAACTTCGGAGAACAATTCATCTCAAGAAATGGACCGGTAAGTTGGCCACCAAGATCATGCGATTTGACGCCTTTAGACTATCACAATGGACTGAATAGTCTAAGTGAGCCTGAATCTTAATCGGGCTGCCACTTTAACCACTTTAACCTTTAGACTATTTTTTGTGGGGCTACGTCAAGTCTAAAGTCTACAGAAATAAGCCAGCAACTATTCCAGCTTTGGAAGACAACATTTCCGAAGAAATTCGGGCTATTCCGGCCGAAATGCTCGAAAAAGTTGCCCAAAATTGGACTTTCCGAATGGACCACCTAAGACGCAGCCGCGGTCAACATTTAAATGAAATTATCTTCAAAAAGTAAATGTCATGGACCAATCTAACGTTTCAAATAAAGAACCGATGAGATTTTGCAAATTTTATGCGTTTTTTTTAAAAAAAAAGTTATCAAGCTCTTAACAAATCACCCTTTATTTAAGGTGGATATTAAGTTCGAGTTTAGAGGCTAAAATCGCAATTTTCATGATACGTTTTCTTTAATAATCCATTATAAAAAAATAATCTTTATAAAAAACTTGGTTTGGGCTATTCTCCATCAAGTTATATTTAAATTTGTATCGGAAGACGTACAATTTTACACTTTTCTTAGTAATTTATTTTTATTTTTAGCGTATAAACTCGAACTTAGTACTCACCTGTAGGAATTGCTGTAACATAAAAAATATAGATTCAAAAACATGGTTGCATCTCCAACCTGTGATCCAGATGTAGAATAAATATAGATCATCCTATTACCACTCATGTTGTATATTTTTTATGTAAATCAATTAAAAATCCGCACTAATTTTAAACTATTAACAGAAATATACAGTTCCTTAATCTGTTATTTGTTTTTTATCAATAAAAAGCGTTTCTGATTACTCTAACATCACATCATTCACTTCTCAGTTTATAAAATGTTTCGAAATAAATGTATTTTCATTAATAATCACCAATACCTCACGTACAATTTTGCAAAATTAAAACCACGTGTGCACTTCATAAATGCATCAACATAACTGAATGCAACAATAAAACTCAAAGACACAAATAGCCATAAAGAAAAACAACTCCGTAAAGAAAAACAACTCCACACACACACACACACGATCCCTTTCTGATCTCGCTATTGCAAGAAAACAACTCTCACCACAAAAGATACCAACAACACACAAGGAACATTTCATTGTCTCTAGAATCAAAACAACCAACAACAGCATAAATGACGCAATAACAAACACAAACAATCATACGAGATATACACAAAATGTCTCTTAAAAACTCCCTCACATGATGCACTCACATTTTCCAGTAGCACGTTTATTGATTAGTTTGAATTCTATCTATAAGTTAAGGTAAAATATATACCAAATCTATGAGGAATCTATAAAAAATGATATACACCCGGCAAGGATTATATTAACTACTTTTTATTCTACTTTATCTACAATTTTCAATGTGAGGAAAAACACTCCAACTTATAATAAAAAGGGAAATAATCTGTAGGTAGCCATCATACGAATCGGTAATGTCGTTAAGTTAATTTTTACTACAAAAATTTTTTTCCATACAAAATTTTTTCTTAGTAAATTGTCTACATTTCGTAGTAAGATTTTTATATTGCCCATGTATTTTTATAATAGAATCAACGATGCATTAACTACTGTGTTGGAAATTTATTTAAGGAAAAATCCTTCCCATTTCGTAGTTAGTGAACTAAAAAACATTTACTGAATTTTTATAAGTTTTTCTTTAGCTTTTTAGTTAATTTTCGTTGTGGTTACGAAAAATGAACTATATTACAGTAAATTTGTCGAACTATGTGGAAGTCAAAATGGTCCTTAAATTTACAAGACACTTTTTTTCTGTGTATAGGTTTTGTAAAAGTCTATCAAATTCTGTCCAAATCGAGTGATATTTAAATGTATGTATTTGGGACAAACCTTTATATATAGCACCCAACACATTTGACGGATGTGATATGGTATCGAACATTTAGATCTACAAAGTGGTGCAGGGTATAATATAGTCGGCCCCGCCCGACTTTAGACTTTCCTTACTTGTTTTTTACTAAAATTGTGTTCCACCCTAGTGCATTAGCCAACTTAAATTTTGAGTCTATAGATTTTGTAAAAGTCTATCAAATTCTGTCCAAATCGAGTGATATTTAAATGTATGTATTTGGGACAAACCTTTATATATAGCACCCAACACATTTGACGGATGTGATATGGTATCGAAAATTCAGATCTACACCCTCACAAAAAATCGCCTCTGTAACATATACTCCCAAACATATTTTGCTTCAAGCATATAAATACAAGGCCGTATTCAGGGGAGATGAGGGGGATCAAACCCCCCCCCCCCCGAAATGAATGAATATTTTTATATAAATAAATATATATTTTTAGCTGCATAGAAAAATCTTATCGAAGATGTTGAAGAAAATCTGGAGGTTTTATTTTGAAAAACGCTTACCTATAAAACTTGCACAAATCATAAAATACTAGTTGAAAAGCACGTCAAATGACGGTCGAAAAAAACAAATTGTTTTTGTTCTCGCACCACAAATTTCATTTTTGGAAAATGTATTTCTGCTTTTTATGTGTGTTTGTTGTTCCTTTTGTGAACATGACTCGCTTTGTTTGGCCATAGAACAACAACGAAACAGCCAAACATACGTGTGTAAATGAAATGGAGCAAAATCTGCGAAAAGAACCTGCCTAATTTAGCGATGGAAGCAATAAAGAGATATTTCCAAACGTGCATATTTTAAAAATTTTGGTCACTTTACCAGTTACTCAGGGATGGAAAATACAATTTTTAAGAAAGTACAAAAAAGGTATTTTTTGATCGGAAAGGTACTTGTTACTAAATTTCAACAAAAATTTCACTTGAATATTATTGTCAAGAGACTGAATTTTAAAGAAAATAAAATTTTGACAAAATTTTAAAGAAAATAAAATTTTGACAAAATTTTCTATATAAATAAAATTTTGCAAAAATTTTCTATAGAAATAAAATTTTACATTCGTTTTGTTTTGTTATTGTTGGTTTTGATCTTTAAGCATTGTTGTTTTTTTGTTGCAGCTTAAAACCATACATTGACTAAACTACAAGTGTAGTTTAACCAACAGAGGAAAATAATGTTTGTCAAATTTATTTGGGCAAAGACCTATAGACTGCAAGATGGTTGGATGGTTTCGGAATTACCACATTCCTTATCAGCATCCTCTATTTGCAGCAAAACTATCAACCAATTATTAGAATAAATTCAGGCAGTTCATTAAACCCAATGAACCACACTTGAACACTCCGAAAAAAGGTTTTGTATGATAGCCGGCTTATGCCGAAATAATTTTGCAAAAAAATTCTATAGAAAAAAATTTTGCAAAATTTTTTCTATAGAAATAAAATTTTGCAAAAATTTCCTATAGAAATAAAATTTTTACAAAATTTTCAATTGAAATAAAATGTTGACAAAATTTTCTATAAAAATAAAATTTTGCAAAAATTCTATATAGAAATAAAATTTTGACAACATTTTCCACCGAAACAAAAAATCGATAATATACACAGTCTCACATAAGTTTACATACCCTTGAGGTTTTTACCTTATAACTAAAGATGTTTCTTGTTGTTGTTTATAATCCAGACTAAAAAATCTTCTTAAAAATTTACAAATACTTTGTTTTTCAAATTAATTTACAAAATCTAAAGCATATATATCCATATTTTATTATATTTTATTAATTAAAGAAAATACAATTTCTTAAACCGTATGTACACTTGTGTAAGACTGTGTAGAACCGCATTCTTTTTTCGACTAAAACATTCTTGAAGTTCAATAAAATCTTGTTTTTGACTATGTCTTTTACAAAATCGAGATTTTCTTCCCACATGAACATGTCTGTTTTGCCATATTTGTAAAAGACTATTAGCAAATAAGGTTGATAAAGACTTTCTCAAAATATTAAAATATTTTGTCAAAGCTATTGTACCATAAATCTGATATCGACTCAAAAATGTCTACACAAAAGGTACTAAATCATTCACGGGGGTACTACGTTACTGACCGGGGTGAAAAAGTTTTGAAAAAAGTACTATAGTACTGCATTTTCCATCCCTGCAGTTACTACGTGCTCATCCGAACGTTCATTTTTAACAATGAAGAGATTCATGGCTTAACAAGAAGGTTAAATAATGGGGCCATATGAGTACAATTTTTTTATTTCGACCAAATTTTAAGATGTCAAAATCATATGTTTATGGTGATTGCAGCTCTCCAAATGACACTGCATAGCAAATGCATCTCAAACAAACTAGCGCATTCATAGCTGGAGAATTGTTCAAAGATGACTGGAGTATCTTGATAACATATTCCAGACCCAAAATACCACGCACATCAGTTTTTAAACTGCATCTCTGGATTTGAATTATTTTTTCAGGACAATTGAAGGAATAAATAATTGCCACTTTTGCCAATGCCCAAGGCATATTAATTAAAGGTAAAGTCACGAGCAAACGTGTGTACACCCCATGATATTTAGAAAGTCAAACTAAAATGGCAGGTCACTAGTTGAGTTGGTAAGTTGACATTTTTTGTATGTGTAGTGTTGTTGTATTGTAATATTTATGTACACAAAGAATGTAAACAAACCTACTAAACGTAAACAAAGCATTTGACAATATGAATATCGATATTAGTCACCTGATTGCATGACTTTACCTCTTTAATATGCCTTGGCCAATGCCATACGATTCTTTTATCAGCTGATTTTGACTTCTTAAAATTGTAAACAACATATTGAAATTTGTTGTTTTTGTTATCGTGATTCAACCTCCTTATTCAGCCATGGAAGAGATTAAAGACGTATCTTAGAAATTCGACTAGCGAGAGTAGACTCAAAGGATTGGCATTAATGTCGGTTCATCGCCGAATAAATGTGCCGACTGAAGAAGTCATTGATTTATTTGCTGCCCAAAAAGCCCGTCGGTTCAATTTAATATTATAAATATATTGTACAAAGTTGTGCACACGGATGAAAAAGACTGTTTTTCATATGTTTGGCTATAAACATTATATGTTTGGAACACACATTTTTAAACACAATATTTTTGAGTGCAAGCATATAATGTTCATAAACTAGCATAACATGTTTGGGACATATATGTTAATATGTTAGAACATATTATGTTTGGGACATAAAATGTTTGTAAATATAATATGCTTGGATGCAAACATATATTAATTTAGAAATAGCCTATAAACATATATGTGTTTAGTAGCTTGGAGCGCTATTTAACAGGGAGCGATATTGAATTAAGTTGGTGGTTGTTGCTTGTTATTACAAAATTAACATTTTATTTTTCCTTGGGCAATTGATCAGCTACTTCTTTGATACTTACAAACTGTGTGGTCCGCTGTTCGAATCCCCGTCCGGCAAAAGGTAAAATTAAAATAAAAAAATCATAAAATTGAATGATTTTGTATCGCAGAAAAATGTTTGTATCACAGAAAAAGGTGCTAAGAACTAAAAAATCTCGTGGAAGTGAGAAAGATGTGAGGGAATATACAATTAGGCAGAAACAAAATTTTGAGCATTCAGGTCGAAAACCTATGTTGTTAGCACCTATATTACCTGTTTATTTTCATAATTCATTATGATTGTAAATATATAAATAAATAAATAAAATTTTGAGCACAATATTGTTTGGGAGAATTTTTTTAAGCATATAATATTTTTGGGTGCAAAATGCTTCCAAACATATTATATGTTCACATAATAACATATTGTTTTTTGGAAGACAACATTATTGAATTTGGATGCAAAAATACAAAATGTTTGGAACTTAGACTACCCAAACATATATTGTTTAGACCAATATGCTTTCAAACATATTATATATTGGAAGAGATCAAACATATAAATGTTTGGGCAATACCCAAAAATTGTATATGCTTGAAGCAAAATATGTTTGGGAGTATATGGTACAGAAGCGATTTTTTGTGAGGGTGCAGGGTATAATATAGTCGGCCCCGCCCGACTTTAGACTTTCCTTACTTGTTTTTACTGGCATTTTGATTGCAGTGTCGTATTTAGAAACACCAATGAATATGAACATTCTAATGAATAATTTTGTTCTTAATTTCATTTATACCTTGTTTATATAAAATGTATCCACCATTGTTGTAACCTCTAAAAAGAATAGATCGCCCTGTCGTTATAGCTTGTTTTAATTTCCTTTGTGTACTTTGACTTACTCCCCAGGTATATCGATTTGTTTTACGCCTCAAAAAGAAAATCTGATGCCGATGTTGGGAAGCAAACACATACATAAAACGCTGATCTAAAGACAAAAACACATTATAATGTTTTCAAATGTCTATTCTCTTTGTCACTCTATTTTCACCGAATACACATTTTAATATTCAAATTAAATAATAGTTACACTTAAGCATATCAATTTTTTGGAGAAGGCGTTTTAACATGCAAGCGCATACCCAAAACGACTGCTTTCATTCAAGAACTGTTTTCCGAAACAACATACAAGCATTTTCAAAGCAACCACTAATTGCTCTGCTGAATTGTGTTTATATATTTTTTCAAGTTTCTCAGTTTTCATTTCTATTAATTTCTCTTTACACTCTCGCTTTCTGAATAAGATATCGCAACATGTTTAATCGAAAATTCTAAATTAATATGGGTTTAGATCAACATATCCACATTTTATAAAAAATGGATGTCCCAAAAATAATATATTCTAACATATTAACATATGAGTCCCAAACATTCTATGTTAATTTAGAAACAAGTATATACGGCCGTAAGTTCGGCCAGGCCGAATCTTATGTACCCTCCACCATGGATTGCGTAGAAACTTCTATGAAAGACTAACATCCACAATCGAATTACTTGGGTTGTGGTATCTTAAAACTTCTTAACATCGTTTTCTAAATTGTGAGTTAATCCATACGTGTTATATATTAGACAAAAAAGTTATGTATAGTTAACCCTACGGTCCATAACCAGCTGGATGAACGGGAGTCCATAACCAGGGTACCCGGGTACCTAGTGCAGTTTTTTCGTTCATTTTCAAATAAAATAGTATGTATCGTCACAGATTATTAGAAACGCTTAGTTTTTACGTCTCAACTGTACAAATTTCATGTTTGTGTTTTTTTTTGTAGCATGTGTACCGTTACACATTTCGTCATTATAAGTTAAACTGTTGTACAGTGAAGTTGATGAAAAATGATCCGCAATAAACAATTTTTAACTGAAAGACAATATCTGCGTTTGAGTGAAGAAGCCAGAGGAATATATATTGAGTCTTTACTTGATGATATGACTTTGGATGACGACGCTTCCGGGCCAATTGAGGAAGAACAAGAGGTATTTGCTGGAGAAGTGCAAGACTCAGAGAGTGAAGACTGGGAAAATTACAACGAAACTTCAAACGCTATTGATACGCCAATGCAAATTGAGCAAGATGTATTTGAAGATGAGAGTGACTATGAAAGTGATATTGTTGAAGAAAATGCACCAACATCAAGCACAACAGAATGTATGATTGCACGTGATGGTACTCAGCGGCTAACAAGACCAGTTGTTTTTCAACAAATAAGGAGTCACAACATCATTAGAACTCGCAGTGGTCCATTACGAATGACGGAAAGTATGACTGGCATGCAATGCTTCAAGAGTTATTTTACAATAGAAATGGTCGATATAATCGTGCGTCTTACCAACAAAAAAGCCAATTCGACCTATGATGCCTACAATGCAGCGAATCCAACAAAGCTCCAATTGAAGTGAAGGGATACGACAGTGGAAGAAATATACGCATTCATTGGAATTCTGATAATGGCAGGCACAAATCATTCTAATGATGAAAATGCTAGGGACTTATGGACGCACTTGTCGCATCCTCTATTCCGCGCAACGATGGGATTAAACCGCTTCTGGGATCTTATTCGTTTTATACGTTTTGATGACGCAAGAACAAGAAACGAGAGGCAACGTACAGATAAAGCTACTCCAATACGAGATATTTGGATAATGTTGAACGCCAATCTCGTAAAATATTATGTGCCTACAGAAAATTTAACAATCGACGAACAATTGTATTCGTACCGCGGCAGAACGAAATTTACACAGTATATTCCATCAAAGCCTGCGAAATACGGTATCAAGGTGTGGTGGATATGCGATGCCGAAAATTCATATCCTCTTCATGACCAAATCTATACTGGCAAACAAGACAATGTTCGCGAAATTGGTGTAGGCGAACGAGTAGTCAGAGATTTGGTGGGACCATACCATGGTAGCGGACGTAATATCACCATGGACAATTTTTTTACGACGCTGCCACTGGCAAAACAGCTGATGTCCTTCAAACTAAGTATTGTCGGAACACTGCGTCGAAACAAAGCCTATATACCAATAGAAATGAAAGACGATAAGAGGTGGACCATTGGGACAAGCAAATTTGGTTTCCACGAGAAGGTGACTATGGTTACATACAAACAGAGAAAAACTAATTCCGTAATATTGCTGTCGACTATGCATAATGATGCAACTGTAGAAGAAAACGGCAAACCAGAAATTGTCAATTTTTATAATAAAACGAAAGGTGGCGTGGATGTAATGGACCAGACGCTTCGAGAGTATACCACACAGAGACACACAAAACGGTGGCCTTTGTCGTTTTTCTACAATATGCTCGTTAGTGCTTTTGCGGCATATTTTATGAAAATAACACAACTGTCCCATATCAAACAACACGTAGAAAACACTTTTTGCGTAAACTTGCTGAAGATTTGTGCGCGCCAGTAATAGAAGAAAGAGCTACCAATCGCCAAGTAACGCGTCACTTTTCCACCAAAACAGCAATTGAGAACTTTTTGGGAAGACCAGTGGGGCCGGTAACCTATACCGAGCAACCATCTACTTCTACAGCCGCTTCTACTGGTGATGACAGGAAGCCAATAACAGGAAGCTGTTATTTGTGCGCTTCATTACCAGATAAAAAGAGAAGAAAGACGAGAAAAGTCTGCAGCGTTTGCAAGAAACCAGTTTGCGATCAACATACTAAAACAATATCAAAATGTTTTCCATGTTTTAATGATTAGAAATAAGTTAAAATGAATAAAATATAAATGATTCAAGTAAGAAACAATTACATTTCCTATTTTAAACACCAATAAACGATATGAAAAAAACCAAAAGCTTTTTCTTTGAAATATAATTTATAATTTGCACTAAGGTACCCGGGTACCCTGGTCATGGACCCCTGTATACAAAAACATTACACTCAGTTTTTGGCTAAAATATTTAACCAAATGTGATAATCTTTTTTCTAGTCTCTAAGTTTAGCCGAAATGGCTGATGATTCGGAGTTTCATGTTGATATCTTCAATATTGTAGGAACAGCAGCATTTTAAATTTCAAATTGTTACCCGGGTACCCGGTTATGGACCGTAGGGTTAACCCTACAAATAATTACGAATCGACATGGACTTTTGCACGGTACGTAGAGAGCCAGAATTGAAATATGGGGGTCGCTTATATGGGGGCTATATAGAATTATGAACTTGATATGGACCAATTTTTGTGTGATTGGGGATCGATTTATCTGAGGGCTATATATAACTATAGACCGATATGGACCTAGTTAGGCATGGTTGTTAACGGCCATATACTAGCACAATGTACCAAATTTCAACTGACTCGGATGAAATTTGCTCCTTCAAGAGGCTCCAAAACCAAATCTCGGGATCGGTTTATATGGGGGCTATATATGATTATGGACTGATATCGACCACTTTTCGCATGGTTGTTAAAAATCATATACTACCACCACGTACCAAATTTCAACCAGATCGGATGAATTTTGCTTCTCCAAAAGGCACCGGAGGTCAAATCTGGGGATCGGTTTATATGGGGGATATATGTAATTATGGACTGATATGAACCAATTCCTGCATGGTTGGTGGATACCATATACTAACATCACGTACAAAATTTAAACCGAATCGGATGAATTTTGCTCTTCCAAGGGGCTCCGGAGGTCAAATCTGGGGATCGGTTTATATGGGGCCTATATATAATTATTGACCGATTTCGACCAATTTTTGCATGGGTGCTTGAGGCCATATATTAACACCACCTACCAAATTTCAACTGAATCAGATGAATTTTGGTCTTCCAAGAGGCTTCGGAGGTCAAATCTGGTGATCGGTTTATATGGGGGCTATATATAATTATGGACCGATGTGGACTAATTTCTGCATGGTCATTAGAGACCATATACTAACACCAGCCACCGTGGTACAATGGTTAGCATGCCCGCCTTGCATACACAAGGTCGTGGGTTCGATTCCTGCTACGACCGAACACCAACAAGTTTTTCAGCGGTGGATTATCCCACCTCAGTAATGCTGGTGACATTTCTGAGGGGTTCAAAGCTTCTCTAAGTGGTTTCACTGGAATGTGGAACGCCGTTCGGACTCGGCTATAAAAAGGAGGTCCCTTGTCATTGAGCTTAACATGGAATCGGGCAGCACTCAGTGATAAGAGAGAAGTTCACCACTGTGGTATCACAATGGACTGAATAGTCTAAGTGAGCCTGATACATCGGGCTGCCACCTAACCTAACCTAACCCTATATAATTATGGACCGATGTGGACCAATTTTTGCATGGTTGTTAGAGACCATATACAAACACCATGTACCAAATTTCAGCCGGATCAGATGAAATTTGCTTCTCTTAGAGCAATCGCAAGCCAAATTTGGGAGTCCGTTTATATGGAGGCTATACGTAAAAGTGGACCGATATGGCCGATTTGCAATACCATCCGACCTACATCAATAACAACTACACTGTTAGAAAAATATGTTTTTCATATGTTCCGATATAAACAAAATGTGTTTCGGGCACAATTTTTAAACACAATATATTTAAGTGCAAACATGTAATGTTTATTTATTTATTTCGTCTAGGGAAAATATTCCTTACAGACTAATGCTTAATAATAAATTGTGTTTAACAAGTTCTTAAATTGATTAATATTCAAAGAAAAGTCTACGTCGTATAGCAAACTTATTCTATTACATTCTGTAAGAAATCTAGTGATGGGCTCATTCATAGCGTAGCTAGTTCTATGACAAGGAACATGAAAAACTTCAAAATTTCTTAATCTTCGGGATGGTACATGAAATCCTATTTTACTAAGAATATAAGGACAATCTAAAGTGCCACATATAACTTTATATAAGAATAGAATGCATTGCAGAAGTCTTCGATCTTTTAATGTAGGCAAATGTATCAATGTATAAACTAACACAAAATGTTTGGGACACATATGTTAATATGTTACAATATATTATGTTTGGGGCATGAATGTTTCATAAAAATAATATGTGTGAATGTATACATATATAAATTTACACATTTCGAGTAAAAATATATATGTTGTGATACTTTATTCAGAGAGCGACAGAGAGAGAGAGAGAGAGTTAGTATAGAGAAAGGAATAGAGATGGAAACCGGGAGGGTTGAATAAAAAGATATCAACATAACACAGCGAGAATGAAGTGAGAGCAATTTCTGTGAAACCGCTTATATGTTGTTTCGGAAAACTGTTTCATGATAAGGCCAACAATTTAATATGCTTAAAACACAGTATAAATAGACATAAAAATTTAAATGAAAAAGTTATAAGGACAAAATCGACAATGACTTTCCTAATAAAATGTCGCAACGAGGGAATTATACCAGGATTCATAAAACAAGCAATGAAACATGTTTACAATATATTAGGAAATAGACGAAAGGAATATGAAGTACAGAAGACGCTAGACAAGCATATTGAGAATTTTCAAAGAAAAATTCTAAATGTTGTTATAAAACATCAACATAATATAAAACGAGATATTGAACGAGAAAACGACGGAATAAAATCATACTTAGACAGTAAACTTAATGAAGAAGAAAAGAATTACCTTTGGACAAGAGAAAATAAAATTACAAGGGAAATTAAAGAAAAGTCAACAGCAACACACAAGAAAAAATTATTAAAACTTCAAGAACAACAAAGAGAGGAATTGGACATAAAGATAAACGAAAAATGGTTTATTAATACAACAGATACTCAATTTCCCGAAAATGTAAAATGGTTACTGTCGCTAGGACAAAAACATGGTCTCCCAACATCAAAAGCCGAATTTCCACTTTTTAAATATATAAGTGATGGGGAACATATAATACAATCTACAAAAAAAGAAAAGGAAGAACAGGAAACTGCGAGAACAATGTTCGCAACAACTTTAGAAACTCATTTAAATAAAATGAAATACAACAGTAGGGAGAAGTTCGTTACAAGAACAGTGGAGCAAACTCGACAATTTCTAAAGAAAAATAAAAATATATTAATTTTAAATGCAGACAAAGGCAATACAACAGTTGCTATGGAAAAAAGTGAATATCAACAGAGAATGATGATTATTATAAGCGACTTCGAGCAATCTCTGCAAGTACATTGGAAACCTTTTAAACATTTTAACACAGGACTCGAAGTACAATATAAAGGACTCCCTGCAATTTAAAAATAAGATCAAGAACCTGACTATCAAGGAGGATGAAAAATTAGTATCTTTTGACGTTGTGTCCCTATTCCCAAGTGTACCGGTTGACTTAGCTTTAAAAATCATCGAAAGTAGATGGCAAGAATTGGAGGGCCATACTAGACTTACAAAGAATATATTTATGAAAATTTTAAAATTCGGCATAGTGGTGAATAGATACTTTACGTATGAAGACAAAACATATAAACAAAAGAGAGGACTGCCGATGGGATCATCTGCTTCACCTATTGTAGCTGATATAGTTATGGAACATTTACTGGACAACTGCATGAAAAACTTGACAACAAAACCAAAAATCTTGACGAAATATGTGGACGATATATTTGCTGTGGTTCGGGAAGGTGCAATACATGAGATCTTGACAACATTAAATGGCTTCCATAATAGCATAAAATTCACGGTAGAAATAGAGAAAAACGGCAGAATTCCATACTTAGACACGCTGGTTATCAGGAAGGAAAATTATAAACTTGGTTTAGATTGGTACCAAAAACCAACAGCATCGGGGAGAATAATGAATTATTTTTCACAACACCCAAAAAGGATAGTGATTAACACAGCAAAAAATCTTATAAACAGGGTGTTAAACATAAGTGACAAAGAATATCATTCTAAAAACAAATCCATTATTAGAGATATTCTACACAACAATAATTTTCCAAAATATTTAATTAATGACTTAATATCACAATTTAAACCGGAGGGGAAAAAACAAAACGAAAATAAAAACGAGGAAACAATATACAAGTCACTAGTATATGTCAACAAATTATCAGAACGAATTACAAACTCTGAAATCTTTGATAAAGGACAATACACTTTAGCACACAAGTCAAACAATACTCTCAAAAAATTATTTTCCAACATGAAAACCAAGATCCCCACTATGGAAAAACATAATACGATTTATGAAATACCGTGCGGTGGAAATAATAAAGAAAAATGTGAAAAAGTTTATGTAGGAACATCCAAAAACAAATTAAAAACAAGAATTTCAGGACATAAATCGGATATTAAATTACGCACCAACTCGAATACCACAAAAACGGCACTAGCAGACCACTGTGCGAGAAACAATCATACCCCAAACTTTGACGACGTAAGAATATTAGAAAGAGAGAATAATTACAGCAAAAGGTTTACATATACCATTTAAGATTATTAACTAAAAGTAATTAAGATTTACACTTATTTTAAATTATTAAATGTTTAATACTGTGATATTTATGAAATGTAATTTCTATAAATCTATTGTAGACCCCTGAGGAAGCGATTCAATATCGTAATCGCGAAATATTGGGAATAATAAATAAAATATTTTAAAAAGACCTCGAGCTTGAAGAACCATTAATTTATAATTTTAAGTCTAAATATTATTTAATTTGAATATTAGAATGAGTATTCGGAATAAAGAGAATAGACATTCGGAACCAAGAGAATAGACATTTGAAAAAAAAACAGCATATTTGTATTACAGAAAAAGATGCGAAGAACTCAAAAATTTCGTGGAAGTGAAAATTATGTGAGGGAATGAGCACAATCTTCTTTGAGGATTCTTCCAAGCATATACTATTTTTGGACTCAAAATGCTTCCAAACATATAATACGCTCACATAAAACAAACATATTAATGTTTCGCAGTATCCAATAATATATGTGCTTCCTGCAAAATATGTTTGGAACATATGTTAGAGAAGCGATTTTTTTTGAGGGTGTACTTGTGCCAAGTTTCAAGTCGATAGCTTGTTTCGTTCGGAAGTTAGCGTGATTTCAACAGACGGACGGACATGCTCAGATCGACTCAGAATTGCACCACGACCAAGAATATATATACGGCCATTATGGGGTCTTAGAGCAATATTTCGATGTGTTACAAACGGAATGACAAAGTTAATAAAGGGTGATTTGTTAAGAGCTTGATAACTTTTTTTAAAAAAAAAACGCATAAAATTTGCAAAATCTCATCGGTTCTTTATTTGAAACGTTACTTTTTGAAGATAATTTCATTTAAATGTTGACCGCGGCTGCGTCTTAGGTGGTCCATTCGGAAAGTCCAATTTTGGGCAACTTTTTCGAGCATTTCGGCCGGAATAGCCCGAATTTCTTCGGAAATGTTGTCTTCCAAAGCTGGAATAGTTGCTGGCTTATTTCTGTAGACTTTAGACTTCACGTAGCCCCACAAAAAATAGTCTAAAGGCGTCAAATCGCATGATCTTGGTGGCCAACTTACCGGTCCATTTCTTGAGATGAATTGTTCTCCGAAGTTTTCCCTCAAAATGGCCATAGAATCGCGAGCTGTGTGGCATGTAGCGCCATCTTGTTGAAACCACATGTCAACCAAGTTCAGTTCTTCCATTTTTGGCAACAAAAAGTTTGTTAGCATCGAACGATAGCGATCGCCATTCACCGTAACGTTGCGTCCAACAGCATACGGTCCAATGATTCCACCAGCGTACAAACCACACCAAACAGTGCATTTTTCGGGATGCATGGGCAGTTCTTGAACGGCTTCTGGTTGCTCTTCACTCCAAATGCGGCAATTTTGCTTATTTACGTAGCCATTCAACCAGAAATGAGCCTCATCGCTGAACAAAATTTGTCGATAAAAAAGCGGATTTTCTGCCAACTTTTCTAGGGCCCATTCACTGAAAATTCGACGTTGTGGCAGATCGTAAGTCTATTCGTGATGAAATGTCAAAGCATACTGAGCATCTTTCTCTTTGACACCATGTCTGAAATCCCACGTGATCTGTCAAATACTAATGCATGAAAATCCTAACCTCAAAAGAATCACCCTTTATATTCCCATCCTATGGTGGAGGGTATAACAAAAATATTGTGTTTCAAAAGTTCACATACTTTTCTATCCGTGTAGGAAGGCAACATAATTTTTGGTCAACATAAAAAATCATTTCCAACAAAATCATCCTTCTCTCATCCAACTATAGTTTATTTCCTTTCCAATATCTTAGCGTCGTTTATGATCATGCAAAGGACCACTCAATCTCTATGAAATTAAAAGGAAATTGGATGCGTTAGACTTTTCAGTTTATGGCTTCACGGGTTTCGAGATGGTTGTTGTTGATGGAAGAATGGAAGAGAACACCACACCATTCTCATATCTCAACCATAAGGAAACGGCATGAACTACCCCCTCTAGAGAAGTTTGTAATCCAATTTGAGACGAGCGAAAAAGGTCAGATTGGCCCCTGTAATCATATTAGGAGTCATGACGACCCATCATCCATCGATGGTTGTGCGCAATACATTGCAAACATTTGTACTCAATTGGAAAGACATCATTTCATCACTTTTATGTATGTCGACAAGAGGGGAGACGTATGAGTACATTTATTTTTTTATAGCTTTACCGTCGACAAGGGATATACAAGGTGCAATGGGTGATTTTTTGTGTTGAACAGGACACATCTATTCGTTTGCATTAAAATGCTCAATGAAGCTGGGAGATTTCATTCATATTTTATACGGATTCTTGTTTGCCCTTCTACTAATCGCAAGTATAACCATTCGTAAAAGGAATTTAATAAACATTTTCCATTCAACTATTTTTAAAGCAAACAAGTGAGCAGAATAAAAAGTCGGTAGGGGTTGGTTCCGACCAGAGGTGACTTCCTTTTGGTATTCTGGACATCAATTTGGTATTCAAAATTATAAAACTGGCTACATTAAAGTATTCAGCAGCTGGTATCCGAAAGTACCGATATCGAAGGACATAATGTTGAATTTTTAATCTCGAAAGCAGTTTCGGCTAATGCACACAAATTGTAAACCAGCTGATCGCTATTAAATAACTGTTAATATATGTTCCATATACCCTTAAATGAAACGTCGCACCTCTTAATTTTTTTGCTCATAAATTATTCAATGTTTTACACGTACATCGTTTGATAACAATAAAATAGTTGCTGCCGTGAGTTTCCACCATCTTGTCAATAAATTGCATTTAATGCTACCGAATACTTCGTTAAGATAAATAGCAATGCATTTCTTTGGGAGGAACATTTGTTCACACCAGCCAAGGCTACCTCTCAACTCTCAGTACTAACTCCTCCTATTCTTCATTGTTTCACGTGTCGCATGCATAGATTACAAATGGTCCGTTTTTCTCCGTGTCAGTTCTAAAGAAAAATTGTGTTATTTTCAACGATTCCTTCAGGTTTCCTACTACAGCTCATGAACTATTGAAAATTTTACCAAACAATCAAGGTAAGAAATGTAGCCTATATATTTATGAAAAACTTTCTAGTTCACACAAAGTTCATACGATTACTCCTTAACGATTTTTTTCCAATTTTATTCGTTTTTTTTTAATTCAAGCATTTTAAAACGTTTAGTGACTTTCCTAGTAAATTGCGGTTTTTTGTTTTGTTTTTTTTTTTGTTTACATGGTATGTGTAGGTTCTTGTAACAAAAATATATATGAGCCGGAGCTATCCATAGCTCTGAGATGCATGTGAAGTATATTGGGCACTCTTGATTTCTTACGAGCGGTAGCTACCTGATTTTTTTATTACACTTGTTTCAGGCCTCAGATTAATTTTCTGCAAGGAAATCTACAGTTACCACTGAAACCTCGTTTATTTGAGATAAATATACTAATATTTTGGCAACATGAAGACCCAATTTTTTTTTAATTTAGTTTTTATTTTGCAGCCAAGACTACACACGCAAAGGACTTATTCATATCTCAAACCGTCAGACTTCAATATGTAATTCCAACCATTTCTCTTAATTGCCAACAAAAACTCAAAGATCCCAAAATTTGTAAACCTGAGTGTTTCTGAAAAATATCATTCATTCATTAATTAACAGGGAAAAGCAGTTTTGCCATGGCATAAAAAGATTTCTGCAAATGATCCCATGTAAACATTTCCAATGGCACTTCAAAACAGTTTTAGTTTTACTCCACGAAAAACGATCTCAAATGTCATAAAAAAGTACACACAAAAACCCATCAAATAACTACGAAATAAAACATTTAGCAACTTCTATTTGTATATATTTAAACTACACGCAAAGAAGAAAAACGTTTGGAAAACGTGTACCGAAAAAATTTAAATTTATAAAATCGTATAATTTCTTCTACATTGTTTGTATTATAGAAAAAGGTGCTAATAACTAAAAAACTTCGTGGAAGTGAGAAAGATGTGAGGGAAAATGAAATTAGCTAGAAAAATTTTTTTTGAGGTAGTCTTTATGAAATTGTTTTTACATCCTGAAAAAGAATAAACGTTTATCACAAAAAGTATATACTTTTCTTCCAAATACACTTGTTTGTCTAAAACTTAGTTTGGGATGAAAGAATTATTTCTATGCGTGTACTCACCTTGAGTATTCTCATATTTCTCTCATATATTTTTTTATAAAAATATTTATTTAAAAAACTATTTTTTAATTTTACAAAAATTGCGCTGCTTTACTCTTTTTATCACCGAATAAACAATTTTGTCAACATTAATCAACTAATAAAAAATTTTGTACTCACCTTCAGTATTCTCATATTTCTCTCATATATTTTTTTATAAAAATATTTATTTAAAGAACTATTTTTAATTTTACAAAAATTGCGCTGCTTTACTCTGCTGTTTGTGCATAAACAGGGTTGCCAATAGAACAATTTATTTTGATTTTTACTATCAATATGTTCGTTAGTAAACCCCATCTAGAAAATATTAAAAATTTTAAGTTGAAAATTTGACTTTGTGCCGCTAAAATCGCGATTTCAGTCATAGTTCAATGGACTGAATAGTATAAGTAAGCCCATATAACGGGCCGCCACTATACCTAAACCCTTAGATCATGTTTGTATTCATTACATATGTCGAGGAAAATTTAAATGCAATATTTGAAGTCTTAGAAATTCAGTTGAAAACTATTTTATTTTTTCTTTGTTTAAATTATTAAAATTCGGAAGCAAACGTGATATGTTTCATATATCTAAAGTTTATTTTTTGTAAAATGTGCTGCCACACATATTATTAAAAAGATGTAAGATGAGTGACGGTGATTGAGGCTTATCTTAATATTTACACTTTTGGTGTTGTATATAAATTTAGAATTTTTATCCAATGCCTTTGTTTTGTTATCCGTCAAGCCAAACACATTTTTTATTGGTTGTTTTCTGTGCGTAGTTTGGACTTCATTTTCTGAAAGTGTTCCATGGTTGATGTGTCATTATCGCAACGTATTTGACAAATTTATCATCCTTGTGTATTTATTTTGAATAACCCACTAACACGAATGCTAAGTGTATTCTATGGCTTTGTAGATTAATTAATGTGGGTACTGAATATAAAGATGGGTCGATTATGTTTTATACAGTCAATTACTGGAAATATTCTTTACTAATATTGACGTGGACTACGATGGTCGCCTTTACTTACACAAACTCTTTTTGTTGTGGTTATAACAATGAATTCTGTTATTGCGACCCAAAAATACTAACTCGTTGTTTTCATATTTTTAATGGGTAACTTTTTTTTTAAGGTTAAAATTGAGTAGGAATCATTAAAATGGCTCAAATTATTAAAATATTGCAGAAAAAATGCTAAATACATTCTAGAAATCAAATGTTCAGACAAGCGCTAGAATGCATCGAAATTCATAAAAAAATTATGAAAATTATTTATTTGGGAAAATATCACAAAATTTTTTAATTCACATTCAAAACACTGAATTTAGATCACGCTTTAAGAAGTGATGCAAACTCAGTGCAACGTCTATTGAAATGGTTGGCGTTCGTCCTGCGCCAATTTTGAACCACTTTCGGACCCAAAAATAACATTTTCACTACAATTTTGTTGACGTTTTTTAAACAGCGATATTAAGACATTCATGTTTGAAAGAATAGTTTTAATATCAATTACTATTTTTTTTTTAATTAAAACAAAATAATAAATGAGCTTTTGTTATTAAACTAAATTTAAATTTAGGAAATTAAATTAAATGTTTTATTTCATAAATATCAGACTTCAAACATTCACATATAATAAAGAATCTAACTTACAATTTAAAAGACAATGTTAAGAAACAAAACTACACCCTCATAAAAATCGCTTCTGTAACATATACTCCAAACAAATTTTGCTTCAAGCATATATATTTTCAGGATTTGTCCAAACAAAATATTGTTTGTATTATTCAAACATATTATGTTTCCCCTTAGGGCATACACTGGTAGTAAAAAATTTTAATGAACTTTTCTTTGTATGGATATATTTTTAAGGCGCCAATTGGTTACTTCCATTATTTTACTTGCAGCATACTCTTTCTAAACACATATATGTTTATAGGCTATTTCCAAATTCATATATGTTTACATCTAAGCATATTATATTTACAAACATTTTATGTCCTAAACATAATATGTTCTAACAAAATATTGTGTTAAAAAAATTTGAGTTGCAACCAGGGCTGTGGAGTCGGAGCCGGAGTCTTGGAGTCTGAAGATTTTGCTGGAGTCGGAGCCGGAGTCGTAGAAAATTTGCTCGACTCCGACTCCGGCGAAACAAACATTGAAAAATCTTCCTATCTTTATAACTAAAGAAATATTTCGACAAATTAGATTCCATTAGGGTTTTTAATCGAACAACGGAAAACGAAGTAATGGATTTCAGGCCATTCAAAGTGTATTTATATGAGTGAAATTTCACGGTGATATAAAAAGTAGGTTTTACTAAAGGGTGATTCTTTTGAGGTTAGGATTTTCATGCATTAGTATTTGACAGATCACGTGGGATTTCAGACATGGTGTCAAAGAGAAAGATGCTCAGTATGCTTTGACATTTCATCATGAATAGACTTACTAACGAGCAACGCTTGCAAATCATTGAATTTTATTACCAAAATCAGTGTTCGGTTCGAAATGTGTTTCGCGCTTTACGTCCGATTTATGGTCTACATAAATAAGCTACGTAAATAAGCAAAATTGCCGCATTTGGAGTGAAGAGCAACCAGAAGCCGTTCAAGAACTGCCCATGCATCCCGAAAAATGCACTGTTTGGTGTGGTTTGTACGCTGGTGGAATCATTGGACCGTATTTTTTCAAAGATGCTGTTGGACGCAACGTTACGGTGAATGGCGATAGCTATCGTTCGAAGCTAACAAACTTTTTGTTGCCAAAAATGGAAGAACTGAACTTGGTTGACATGTGGTTTCAACAAGATGGCGCTACATGCCACACAGCTCGCGATTCTATGGCCATTTTGAGGGAAAACTTCGGAGAACAATTCATCTCAAGAAATGGACCGGTAAGTTGGCCACCAAGATCATGCGATTTGACGCCTTTAGACTATTTTTTGTGGGGCTACGTCAAGTCTAAAGTCTACAGAAATAAGCCAGCAACTATTCCAGCTTTGGAAGACAACATTTCCGAAGAAATTCGGGCTATTCCGGCCGAAATGCTCGAAAAAGTTGCCCAAAATTGGACTTTCCGAATGGACCACCTAAGACGCAGCCGCGGTCAACATTTAAATGAAATTATCTTCAAAAAGTAAATGTCATGGACCAATCTAACGTTTCAAATAAAGAACCGATGAGATTTTGCAAATTTTATGCGTTTTTTTTTTTTTAAAGTTATCAAGCTCTTAACAAATCACCCTTTAGAATATTGGCTGAATTGATCAATTATATTGTCCATTTTTAACATATTAAAATATCGATTTTTGACCATACACGCTCACAAAAAATCGCTTCTGTAACATATACTCCCAAACATATTTTGCTTCAAGCATATACATTTTTGGGTATTGCCCAAACATTTATATGTTTGATCTCTTCCAATATATAATATGTTTGAAAGCATATTGGTCTAAACAATATATGTTTGGGTAGTCTAAGTTCCAAACATTTTGTATTTTTGCATCCAAATTGAATAATGTTGTCTTCCAAAAAACAATATGTTATTATGTGACCATATAATATGTTTAGAAGCATTTTGCACCCAAAAATATTATATACTTAAAAAAAATTCTGCCAAACACTATTGTGCTCAAAATTTTATTTATTTATTTATATATTTACAATTATAATGAATTATGAAAATAAACAGGTAATGTAGGTGCTAACAACATAGGTTTTCGACCTGAATGCTCAAAATTTTGTTTCTGCCCAATTGTATATTCCCCCACATCTTTCTCACTTCCACGAGATTTTTTAGTTCTTAGCACCTTTTTCTGTAATACAAACATTGTAGAAGAAATTATTCAATTATATGATTTTATTTTATTTTAATTTTACCTTTTGCCGGACGGGGATTCGAACAGCGGACCACACAGTTTGTAAGGATCAAAGAAGTAGCTGATCAATTGCCCAAGGAAAAATAAAATGTTAATTTTGTAATAACAAGCAACAACCACCAACTTAATTCAATATCGCTCCCTGTTAAATAGCGCTCCCAGCTACTAAACACATATATGTTTATAGGCTATTTCTAAATTAATATATGTTTGCATCCAAGCATATTATATTTACAAACATTTTATGTCCCAAACATAATATGTTCTAACATATTAACATATATGTCCCAAACATGTTATGCTAGTTTATGAACATTATATGCTTGCACTCAAAAATATTGTGTTTAAAAATTTGTGTTCCAAACATATAATGTTTATAGCCAAACATATGAAAAACAGTCTTTTTCATCCGTGTATATGTATGTACTCTTGATAAAGGTACAATTTTAAGGCAATATAGCAGTAGAACCTAACGTTCTAATTTTTTTGGCGGGCATGTCGAGTTCGAAGATGGGTCGTACCGGACAATTTTGAGATATAGCACCTAACAGGTTGGCTGATAAGTCCCCGGTCTGACACATAGATGGCGTCGCTAGTATTAAATGCATATTATTTTTATATAGTACCAACCTTCAAATGATTCGTGTCAAAATTGGAAGTCTGTAAGTCAATTAGTTTGTGAAGCAACTTTTGTTATTGTGAAAAAATTGAAAAAAAGGAATTTCGTATAAAATACTGTTTTCTGAAGGGAAAAAATACGGTGGAAGCAAAAACTTGGCTTGATAATGAGTTTCCGGACTCTGGCTCAGGGAAATCAACAATAATTGATTGGTATGCAAAATTCAAGCGTGGTGAAATGAGCACGGAGGACGGTGAACGCAGTGGTCGCCCGAAAGAGGTGGTTACCGACGAAAACATCAAAAAAAATCCACAAAATGATTGTGAATGACCGTAAAATGAAGTTGATCGAGATAGCAGAAGCCTTAAAGATATCAAAGGAACGTGTTGGTCATATCATTCATTAATATTTGGATATGCGGAAGCTCTGTGCAAAATGGGTGCCGCGCGAGCTCTCATTTGACCAAAAATAGCAACGTGTTGATGATTCTGAGTCGATATGTGACAATGGATGAAACATGGTTCCATCACTACACTCCTGAGTGCAATAGACAGTCGGCGGAGTGGACAGCGACCGGTGAACCGTCTCCGAATCGTGGTAAGACTCAAAAGTCCGCTGGCAAAGTAATGGTCTCTGTTTTTTGGGATCCGCATGGAATAATTTTTATCGATTATCTTGAGAAGGGAAAAACCATCAACGGACTATTATATGGCGTTATTGGAGCGTTTGAAGGTCGCAATCGCGGCAAAACGTCCACATATGAAGAAGAAAAAAGTGTTGTTTCACCAAGCCAACGCACCGTGCCACAAGTCATTAAGAACGATGGCAAAAATTCATGAATTGGGCTTCGAATTGCTTCCCATTCGTATTCTCCAGATCTGGCCCAGCGACTTTTTCTTGTTCTCAGACTTCGCAGGGATGAAATTTGGCTGCAATGAAGAGGTGATCGCCGAAACTGAGGCCTATTTTGAGGCAAAACCGAAGGAGCACTACCAAAATGGTATCAAAAAATTGGAAGGTCGTTATAATCGTTATATCGCTCTTGAAGGGAATTAAAAAAATGTGTTTTTCTTTGTTAGTCCGGGGACTTATCAGCCAACCTGTTACATAAATATAAACCCATCTTTTGATTTGTTTTCAGAAGTTTTTTTCCAGTCTAAAATTTTCATTAGAAATTTTGAGTTATTTGAGAACCATAAATAAATGCGGAAATTTCCCGTCGGCCCAGATTTTGTTTGATAAAAATTTGTTATTAAAAATTCCGCCCGTCCTAATTTTTGGCAGTTTATGTTTGTTTTCTATATCCGACACATTAAATTTTTTAATATCTAAAATTTCTATCTGATTAGCCCGACATTTTGATTTTTGTGTATTTTTGTTTTTTGTATAGATTTTTTTCTATAAAATGCCTATAATATAGATTAATACCAGGATTTTACTTCTTAACTTGAAAATTTTTGTTTTTATAAATACATATTATGGAGATTGTGGTTATCTACCCATATTTTGATGTGGTCTCTATATAGTCTTGTGTCGTATTTTAATTTATTCGCCTGAAATTAAAATGTAGAGTTCTTTACATCCCTGAAATGCTGAGATTTGTCGTCGAGTCGTATCAAAATTTAAAATTAGGGTTCTTTAGGACATATAAACACATATGGCAAAATAGAATACTTATATCGGTCTATTTTTGGAACACTACACCTTAAAATTACAATTGGAATACTGTTAAATTGAGATTTAGGTACACCACCTGGAGTCGACTCCGGAATCGGAGTCGAGGCTAATAAGAAATGCTGGAGTCGGAGTCGAGCAAAATTGAATCGACTCCACAGCCCTGGTTCCAACCATATAATTTTTACACCCAAACATATGAAAAACAGTAATTCGATTGTACATGAAAGTCTTTAGCGGAACTTTGTGCGGTTGTATTTACTTTGTTTCATATCTACCGTTGATGACCCACCTTAATGTAGACACGCATATTAATGAACCACTGCCATCGTTAGTTCTGGTCGGTTACCGTCCAGTACGTTGGAGTTAGAATCGCCCAACACTTGGTAGAAGGGGCCACAACCGTGTGTCTTTGGGCCTACAAGGATGCGGATGTTGGTGTGCTACAATGTCATCATTTTATGTTTGATGATGTCTAAATAAAACTAAACATAATGTAAACATTTGTCTTGTCGTTCGCTCTCGCTCTCCTCTGCAATTACTGCTCTGCCCCGCACTCTGGTGGATATGCTTACAAGTGTTTACCTAACCTAAACGTCAGATGCTCCAACTGCATCAGATTCACATAGCATTAGCAACGACATCCACAAACACACTCATACACTATTGCCAAGTTTGGGTGGTTCGTATGTTAGACACGAACACAGCCTGAGTGACAAATGGTGAAAGTAAGGATGACAATGGCACCATAGCAATCTCAAAGCGCAGCATATCCATTATCGCAGCGTAGTGGTTCTGAATAATGCATCTGTGTGAGTTGGGGTTACATTTTGAGAGTGGTGTACGGAGGGCGTCTGATTTCCGAAATCTTGAGATGAACCCATGGAATAGGAGAGACGGGATATGACGTCGATGGGGGAAATCACCCGAATTGCGATGTGATGAGAAAGCGTTCTAGAGAGTGCAAGGACAGACCACTCTGGGCAATGTCATGTTGAAGCGTTTCCGTCTTTTTTTGTTACATTCACTCGCTGGGATTATAGTCTACATATTTAGTGCAATATTTGTTATTCAATTTCAGTCAGATGGAAAAGTTAAAATAATCGTTGGTGTTCAGATGGAATGAGGAGTAAAACGGAAGCGGTGAATAAACATGAATTTGTTCCATTTGTAATGACATAATTCATTATGCAGGCACCTCTGACTGCCATAGTGACTGTATTTCATTAGTAATAAAGGCACTAATGTTTCAGGCCTACGTGCACTGAAATTAAACTTACTTAATATGAAACATTGTGCAACCTGCATCGTGTCCTAACGGTACTTAGCACAAATTCCTTTGAAATAAAGAAACTTATATTAAAAGAAAGTTAGCAATTTAAAAATTGTTTTCATTAGTTTTTGGATACTCAATAAGGCAATTTTTTTTGTTATTATTTGAAGAAATAATCTTTAGATCAGCGGAGATATTGAATCTATAAAAAGTTTCAACTATAAATTAATATATCAAATAGATCAAAAAGAGAATGAAAATTCAATAAATGAGATCTGTTTTCTAATTTTCATTTTATAGAGCCTATATTTAAAACTAGATGGTTCCCTAAAAATAACTTCATTTTAAAGAACTCGCATTGATGCCGCCGAGGGGCAATGGTTAGCGTACCCACTACCATTACTGAGAGACCCTTTGTCCTGAATGGTGGATTATCAGTGGCAGATTATCCCCTTTCGTTAATGCTGGTGAAATTTATGAGCGTTTCAAAGTTTCTCTCAGTAGTTTCACCGCAATGTGTAATTCCATCGGGATCGGCTATAAAAAGGAGGTCCCTTGTTATTGTCATAAAATTAGACAGCACTCATTGATAAGAGAGAAATTCACAATGGACTGAATAGGTGAGTCTGAAATAACGTGGTGCCACTATATCTAACTTAAAGAAGCAGCATCCTTCGCTCGGAATGAATACCAAATGCAAGGACAAAATCGGCCCTTTATGCTAACTCCTTATGGAGAAAACATCTAGGAATTTTTCTCTTACAAATTGAATCATCTTTACTCCCATCTTTACTCCCACAATGGACTGAATAGTCTAAGTGAGTCTGATACATCGGGCTGCCACATAACCTAACCTACTCCCACCGTACATCATCTTTTCATATAACTCCAAGTCCCTTAATTTTATTTTTATTTAATTTTGTTACTGCAGTAATACAACAACATGAAATTTATTTTTAGAAACTATTTGTTTCAATTCACCTTAATGGTGGACAATCAAACAATGCTTTTGTTTCTACAGTCAACAACTCCATAAGGAGTTAGCATAAAGGGCCCACAATTGAGTTATCTACACCAGCCAGATCTATAATAAAGGCTGTGGAAAGGTTTATTCGCCCGAACCGAACCATGTACAGTCTAGGCGTGTATATATTTGTATCTGGCGTTTTCTTTTCAATGACGCTATTAATCAAGTTCCTTAATCAAATTTGTTCATAAAAGCTCGAATAATAATTGTTAATTAAAACATTTGAAATTTCTTCATTGTGAATGTCTTCTTTTTTAGGGCAATTAAGAGGCAAACAAATGGTTTCACATAAAATCATAGACCAAGAAAATATAAAGACATACTTTTACAGTGCGCAGTCATTCCACTCAATTGCGCAGTCAAGTAGAAAACGAGAATTACCGTACAAATCAGTCAATTTGCATTATAAACAAGTAAGTAAAGTAGAAAGTCGGGCGGGGCCGACTATATCATACCCTAAACCACCCTTACTGAATTAGTAATCATAAGCATTTGTACACGGATGAAAAAGACTGTTTTTCATATGTTTGGCTATAAACATTATATGTTTGGAACACAAATTTTTAAACACAATATTTTTGAGTGCAAGCATATAATGTTCATAAACTAGCATAACATGTTTGGGACATATATGTTAATATGCTAGAACATATTATGTTTGGGACATAAAATGTTTGTAAATATAATATGCTTGGATGCAAACATATATTAATTTAGAAATAGCCTATAAACATATATGTGTTTAGTAGCTTGGAGCGCTATTTAACAGGGAGCGATATTGAATTAAGTTGGTGGTTGTTGCTTGTTATTACAAAATTAACATTTTATTTTTCCTTGGGCAATTGATCAGCTACTTCTTTGATCCTTACAAACTGTGTGGTCCGCTGTTCGAATCCCCGTCCGGCAAAAGGTAAAATTAAAATAAAAAAATCATAAAATTCAATAATTTCTTATACAATGTTTGTATTACAGAAAAAGGTGCTAAGAACTAAAAAATCTCGTGGAAGTGAGAAAGATGTGGGGGAATATACAATTGGGCAGAAACAAAATTTTGAGCATTCAGGTCGAAAACCTATGTTGTCAGCACCTATATTACCTGTTTATTTTCATAATTCATTATGATTGTAAATATATAAATAAATAAATAAAATTTTGAGAATTTTTTTTAAGCATATAATAATTTTGGGTGCAAAATGCTTCCAAACATATTATATGTTCATATAATAACATATTGTTGTTTTGGAAGACAACATTATTGAATTTGGATGCAAAAATACAAAATGTTTGGAACTTAGACTACCCAAACATATATTGTTTAGACCAATATGCTTTCAAACATATTATATATTGGAAGAGATCAAACATATAAATGTTTGGGCAATACCCAAAAATGTATATGCTTGAAGCAAAATATGTTTGGGAGTATATGTTACAGAAGCGATTTTTTGTTAGCGTGTAGGGTAACATTGATATAGGTCTGGGAGATAAACCACAGTTGCATATTTAAGAAAATTAAGGGGTACATGTTTATGGGTGCTTTGTCTCAATCTGACTATAGCTCATAGTCAGTGTTGCTAGAGAAAATTTTCGGTTAACTCTACAAGCACAAAAACAGTTTCCTACTTTCCCATACATTCCCAAACAATTTTCCCTACAATATTTTTCGTCTGGGAGATAAACCGCAGTTACATATTTAAGAAAAATAAGGGGTACATGTTTATGGGTGCTTTGTCTCAATCTGACTATAGCTCATAGTCAGTGTTGCCAGGGAAAATGTTCGGTTTACCCTACAAGGACAAAAAAGTTTCCTACTATCCCATACATTCCGAAACAATTTTCCCTACAATATTTTTCGTTAAATTTAAACAAATTTTACAAACCAAAAATGGTTCTAAGTACTTTATTATATTAAAACATGAAAATGCAATGTACATAACCTAGAATAAATTTGTATTACACCACGGTTGCCACAGTTGGTAGAATTCTACCAAAAATACTATTTTTTTTGTTAAATCTCTATAGAAATAAAATATTGGAAAAAGTTTCTATAAACAAATTTTTTTGAGAAATTGTTCTATGGAAATAAAATTTTGATAATAAATTCTATAGAAATTAGAATTTTGAAAAAAAAAAATACCACAGAAATAGCATTTTGAGAAATTTTTTAATTGAAATAATATTTTGGAAAAAAATCTATAGAAATACAATTTTTTTCTATAGAAATAAAATGTTGACAAAATTTTCTACAGGAATAAAGTTTTGACAAAAATTTCTATAGAAATATTTGTTTGGTAGATTTGTGGTAATCTTCAAATTTTGTTAGATTTTTTATTGGCACGAGTGGTAAATGTTGTTAAAGATCAAGCCTTGCCGGCTTCTAATTTCCTCCTCTAGAGCCACCAAAATGTAAAAATTATTAGAAATTGTGTTGAGTGAAAATGTCCCTACATTGTGGTCCAACGTGCCTACAAGACGCTAAATATTAGGAAAACCCTATATAGGGAATTTCCACTACTTCTAGCAACACTGGCTGTATTTGATATTGCACCTACGGAGTTAGTATGCCACTAATATTGATCCCATTATTAAAAAAGAGAAAATCGTGCAATATTCTTATGTAAGATTTGAGTAAGATCAGTTAAGAAATGAGGCCTGTATGGTCAATCATAAGGTTATTAGGGGCGAATTTATAAAAATCGGGCGATACATATATGGGAGCTATATCTACATCTGAACCGATTTCGATGAAATTTTGCACATATAGTTAGTACCATAGAGGACTGGATCTAGCCAACTTTGAGTAAGATCGGTTAATAAATAAGGGTTCTATGGCCAAATTTTGGAAAAATCGGGCTCTACATATATATGGGAGCTATATCTAAATCTAAACCGATTTCGATGATTTTTTGCACGTAAAGTTAGTGCTATAGAAGACTACATTTATCCAAATTTGAGTAGGATCGGTGGATAAATAAAGGTTTTGTGGCCAATTTGGGAAAATCAGGCGATACATATATATGAGAGCAATATCTAAATCTGAACCGATGTGGATAAAATTTTGCAGACTTGAAAGGCGGTGAAAAAGATTACCTTTTGCCAACTTTGGTTACGATCCGTTTGGAAAAAAGCGCAACGTGACCCCATTTGTCGAAATTGGGCGATACATATATATGGGAGCTATATCTAAATTTGATCCGATTTCTTCCAAATTCAATAGCGTTCGTCCTTGTGCCCAAAAAACTCCCTGTATCAAATTTCATCAAAATCGGTTAATAATTGCGACCGGAAACCTGTGAACAACAAATACATGGACAGACGGACGGACGGACGGACGGACACCAAGCGCTAGATCGACTCAGGAGGTGATTCTGAGTCGATCGGTATATATTTTTTGGGGTCTAAAATCAATATTTCTGTTAGGCACATTTTTTGGCAGATCAAACTTATTATACCCTGACCACTATGTGCACCCTCACAAAAAATCGCTTCTGTAACATATACTCCCAAACATATTTTCTTCAAGCATATACATTTTTGGGTATTGCCCAAACATTTATATGTTTGATCTCCACCAATATATAATATGTTTGAAAGCATATTGGTCTAAACAATATATGTTTGGGTAGTCTAAGTTCCAAACATTTTGTATTTTTGCATCCAAATTCAATAATGTTGTCTTCCAAAAAACAATATGTTATTATGTGACCATATAATATGTTTGGAAGCATTTTGCACCCAAAAATATTATATGCTTAAAAAAAATTCTCCCAAACAATATTGTGCTCAAAATTTTATTTATTTATTTATATATTTACAATCATAATGAATTATGAAAATAAACAGGTAATATAGGTGCTAACAACATAGGAACTCGACCTGAATGCTCAAAATTTTGTTTCTGCCCAATTGTATATTCCCCGACATCTTTCTCACTTCCACGAGATTTTTTAGTTCTTAGCACCTTTTTCTGTAATACAAACATTGTAGAAGAAATTATTCACTTTTATGATTTTTTGTTATTTTAATTTTACCTTTTGCCGGACGGGGATTCGAACAGCGGACCACACAATTTGTAAGGATCAAAGAAGTAGCTGATCAATTGCCCAAGGAAAAATAAAATGTTAATTTTGTAATAACAAGCAACAACCACCAACTTAATTCAATATCGCTCCCTGTTAAAAAGCGCTCCAAGCTACTAAACACATATATGTTTATAGGCTATTTCTAAATTAATATATGTTTGCATCCAAGCATATTATATTTACAAACATTTTATGTCCCAAACATAATATGTTCTAACATATTAACATATATGTCCCAAACATGTTATGCTAGTTTATGAACATTATATTCTTGCACTCAAAAATATTGTGTTTAAAAATTTGTGTTCCAAACATATAATGTTTATAGCCAAACATATGAAAAACAGTCTTTTTCATCCGTGTGGTTTAGGGTATAAAAAGGTGTGGATGTATAGAATTTTATATGCTTTTACAATATTTGGTGTTTCATCAAGAAAACAAAGGAAAGAAAGCAAATTAAAAAAAAATTACTCAATTGCAGACGAAAAAGAGCCCTCACGGTGTGCAGACTAACTACAGCTCTGTGAATTCACTTAAGATGTCTATACCTTCCTTGGTCTATGATAAAATGAAGATGAACCAAACACTGTGCATTGTATGGAAGACTACTAATATCCAGTGCTATCCTAGTTCTATTTCCACTATTGTACTATGGTTATTTTTTCAATATGGTTTTCATTTACTCATTAGCGTAGCTAGACAATTTTCCTAGGGGGGGCTATAGCCCCCCTAGCTAATAATTTATAGACTGAACTTACAAGCAAAAAAATAATTCTTTCCTCCCAAACGAAATTTTAGACAAACAAAGTTCGTTTCTCATTTGCTTTTCGCTGTAAGGAAGTGTATTTGGAAGAAAAGTATATACTTTTTGTGATAAACGTTTATTCTTTTCCAGGATGTAAAAACAATTTCATAAAGACAAACTAAAAAAACACATTGTTTTCTTGCTAATTGCATTTCCCCCACATCTTTCTCACATCCACGATGTTTTTTTACTTCTTAACACCTTTTCCTGTAATACCAACAACGGAGAATCGAACCGCGGACCATGCACTTTGTAAGCCAACACACTAACCACTGAGCTATGTACCTGTTATGGTCATCAATACATAAATATCCATATAAGTTATACATTTATATAGCATAGCTTGCGGCGCCCACGAACCGAATAAACAAAGTTTATTTAACAGAAACAAACATTTAGTTTGGCACCGTGGAGCAGTGGTTGCTACGTCCGACTTGCATGCCAAGGGTCGTGGGTTCGATCCCTGCTTCGACCAAAGTTTTTTGTTTGTTGTTTTTTTACATATATTCAAGATATGTTCGGAAGATTCCGAAAAAATGTTCAACATTACATTGTAGTATATTAAATTTTGAACTGTAAAATGTGTCTTATTAAAGACCTACAGTCAGAAAAGAACAGTGGTTGATATAAACGAAATGGACTGTGTTGTTGTTTCAAAAATAACTTTTTTTATTGAAAAAATAAAAAATTTGTAACAAACGAATTTTTTTGGTGACAAAAGTTTAAAATTTTCGAAGCAATTCAAAAAACTCTAACAAAAGAAAAACGTTTGCGGTACACGTTTTCCAAACGTTTTTTTTTCTTTGCGTGTATAGGTTCAATTATTGTTTTATTTCATAAAAAAGAATAAAAATAGACATCAAAATAATATATAATAAAGCAACTAAAAGTAGTTCCACACTTTTCCCAGCAAAAAATTGGGATTTGTTTTAAAGGCACAACTTTAAAAGCACTTCCAAAAATGTCCTCACAAAGAAGTTAATTATATTAACTACACAGGAAGTTTTTTACTTCAGTTTTTTCATATTTTAATGCATAATTTTTGTTTTCTTTTTTCAAATAGTTTAAAAAAAGAGTAAGAATAAATAAAATGGTAAAAATTATTCAAATTTTGCCACAAAAATGCCAAATCCATTTTAGAAAAATCGATAATTTTTGAAAATATTCAAACAGGCGTAAGAATGCATTAAAAATCATAAAAAAATATGAAAATTATTATATATTAATGTTTCTTGAAGCTCGAGGTCTTTATAAATATTTATATAATTCTAACAAAAGGTCGACCAAAAATCAAATAAAAAACGAATAAATAAAAATTATTTGCGCGTGACATGAAATTCTCGTGATACGCGTGAATCATGCGAGTCGTGAACAAAATCTAAAGCAACTCTCGTGAATGTGCGTGAATGGGACTAAAATAAATATGTCGTGCGTGAGAAATAAAATCGGTTCGTGAATGTGCGTGAATAAAATTTCTGCAAAATCACACTCACGAAAATAATCAAGATTTAATTCACGCTCGTATGTTAACTGAAATTAATTTAACTCTCGAACTGTATTCTATTTTTGAATTTTGTTACCTTGGTTGATTTCCGTTTGGAAAATATCGTTAGTGATTTTCCTGACCATATAATGGTCTCAAATTCTATCATTTAAATAATAGAACATGTTTGCGGCATTTGAGAACCATTTAAATGCTTATTGCCAACATATATTTTTTCCGCTCGAAAATTATTTTTACAAAGACAAAATACATGGTTTTCGCGACAATTACATACTCTAAATAAGCATTAAATGGATGCGGCAACCATGTCCAAACATGTTTTTTCTGTGCGTGCATAAGGACCATGTACATTGTTTTCGGGACCATTTAATTTTTTAATTTTTTTGCAGCGAAAAGAATTTTATAAAAACATTGAGCAGGTACACACGATTTTCATTTTGGGCGTCAGTCGTGTGTTGATTGTTTCTTTGAGTGGACGGAGAATACGGAATTACTGTGTTTTGTGTAAGTTTATTTATTCAGAAGTGGCACGTGGTCTTATGTGAACACAAAAGGGAATGTATAATTGAAAATAAATGTACCTATTTTTGTTCTGCATTTTGATATATGTTATGGTATAATTTATTTTTATTTGCAGTTAATTTGATGTCTGCGTTGGTACATTTGATGGGCACGAATTAAATATGGAATGATTACATATTGTTGAAATTGAACCAAAATAGAGTGTGTAAAATTATGTGATGTTTGCTTGCACGACATTATAAATACAAATAAACACGGAATTAGTTTATAAATAAATAAAAACAAATGAATAAAGTTAATTTTGTGTTTTCTTTCTTAAGTGGGGTCCTTTTTTCGACGACTTTTTAACTTTTTAGATGAGGACAATTTTCATCACAGTGGACTGAATAGTCCAAGTGAGCCTGAAAATCGGGCTGCCTCTATACCTAACTAAAGTAATGCAGAGAGTAGTCTATTGTTTAAATTCATAGGTACTCACTGCTTCTCAGAACAAACGGGTATTGTTAGTTCAATTGTAGCGAGCAGTGTGTATTTGTGTGTGTGAGTTATTGTGCTGATGATTTGCTGACATGAATGAGGATGAATTTCCATTTATCACCTGAAGACGTTTACAATCAAATCCGGATCCGATCACCGCTCTTGCTTCATCCAACAGAGGCGGTTAAAACTGTAACGACTTGGCCTATTTCTGTTGTCCATTGTAGAGATTGCTGGCCCCCAAAAACTGAATGTCTTAGACACAATGCCATTTGGGGTGAATATCCTGGTTGACTGGTGAACATTTACGTGATTTACACAAAATTTAAATACAATCAAATAATGAGGAAGTCACAATGAGGTTCATATCACGACTGGGAGAATTTAATGGCTCATTTTATTAATTTATTTTAAATGAGAGTCTTCCGAGACATTTGTCGTGCTGTTGGTAATGGATACTGTGCTTGTTATTACGAAACGTATAAGAGAATTAACATAAATAATGTTTAGCACAAAAATGGAGGTAATCTGTGAGCCATAGAGACGAACACCCGCATCGAGATAAAGCCTACATCTCCATAGGCGACAGAAGAAGAAGGGAGTGAGTATTTCTCAAGTTATTACTCAATGAATTCAAATATTTTACTTAAGTTTGTTTTTGGTTTTGGCTTGGATGATGAAATGTGCACTGAAAAAATATTGTACTGAAGCCTAAGATTCCTAGTCCTTAAATATACATAATGTGTTTTTTTCCCAAAGTCGATAAACTTCTCAATAAAGTCCTTTTTCCTTATAAATAAGTGATTTGACTTAAAAATGGGTATCTTAACATGAAAGAAAATTTTGTTGACTAAGAACAAAATTAATGAAACACTCCCTTTGTTCCATTCGTGTTTTTCTCTGTACACTGAAAAAAATATTGACCTAATATGGAAGATTATGCAACTTAAATTTTAGGACTCAAAATTTATGTAATGCTAAGGACAAAATTCTTTAAAACAATGACATTTTAATTAAAAGAAAGTTTATAAGTTGCTTCAAAAAAAATTTCATTAAATTTAGGACACAAATCTTGAAATTTTGCATCTCTCGGCTGAAGTTGTAGATCTTTGAAGTAAGACAAATGTTCATTAAAATAAAGAAAACATTTTTAATTTAAAGAAATCGTCTTTAACTCAACTGACATATTGAATTTTTAAATTTAAGATAAAAACGCTTCAAATATAGGCTAAGACTTATTTTAAGAATTTGCATCTTTGGTTTAAAGTATTTTTAGCATTAAGAAAACTGTTTTTACTTTGAAGTACCTGGCATAATTTGGATTTTGAAATTGAAATTTGTTTGTATATAAATACCTTTATTAATATATCGCAAAAAGAAAATAAAAACTCGATGATTGAGATCTCCATCCAATTTTAAATTTATTGATCCTAGATTTAAAGCCAGGTAGGTCCATAAAAAATGTCTTTATCCTTAAGGGAAGGTCAAAATCTTTGAATCCAAATAAACCTTTTTTTTGAGTGTATGGCCTGGATATTTCACTTTTTTGAGTGTGTATTCCTAAATAGAACCAACATTTTGTTATTGAAGATGAAACGGGTGGGTGTTTCATGTAGAACTTCTCTACACTGAAAAAAGTCATGTCCGGTTCCAAAGATTTTGTCTTTACTTTAACAATTTTGGTATTGATTCCGAGCCAAAGAAGCGGAGAATTCAAGTAAGGATACGTTTAAGACACAATTTTCTTTTAAATTTGGGTTTTGTGTACTTGACTCTACGAAGCAAATTTTAATATTTCGCTTTTTAATTTTTTTTTCTTCATATGCTATCAAAGTCCCTTAAAAACAAGTTCACGACAACTTAATTTTCCAAATTCAGACACGACTTCCAGTAGAAATTATGCTATGCTTCAAGTAAAAAACGTCTTTAAAATATCTTAAAGTGTTGGAAAACATGTCCTATATTTGAACGATTTTTTGCTTTGTAGGCAAGATGGAAAACGACAACAAATTTAAAGACAATTTCGTTCATTTTAAAGAATTTTCAATTCAATTTCAATTCAAACATTTATTTAATCAATCTTTAATCTTGGACCATACATTGATAGATTTGAAAAAAAGTACAACAAGCTAAAGAAATTACAAATGCAAAGGAAAAAAATCATAATAATACTTAAAACTAATGTGAATACAATATTCTCAAAAGCTGAAAAACTACACGCACATTTCTTTACCTAAACACCAAAAAAACCAACACCGCATATGGAGGTAATTATCAGTGATGATACAAAAACAAAGTTAATTGTTATAATTAAAAATACGGAAAAGTTCTTATAATCGGATGGAATTGCATTCCATAATCTGGATAAACGAATTATGAACGATCTTTCAAAAACAAGGTGTGAGAAAGTCTATCAGAATTTGAGTATTACGAGTAGAGTTTAGAAAATTAAAACATTGGATGTAAGCGGGTTCACCATGTTTTATAATGCTAAAGAAAAAACTAAGGCATCTTATGCTTGGGAAGTGCTCAAAAGTACAGCCAAGAAACTGATGCGTGAAATACACATAATTACGTCGGCAGTTACGACCATAGACATACCTTAAAATGCTGTGAAATGAGGATTCAGTATATACCTCAGCTCCGTACAATATATGAGGCATTAGTAACGAGTGAGCCAACATATACTTTATTTGCGTAGGCAAGATAACATTTATGCTGTACAACTTTTTTAGGATGAGATTTAGTTTGGAGCAGATGTGGGCAATATGCTGCGCATAAACCAAATTGGAGTCAATTTGATAACCAAGTGAAGTTATGACATCTTTCGAAGAGACTATATGATTCTGTACAGTTATAATTTGAGGAGTATTTTGGCGACGTGAGTAGTTAAACACTATACATTTAGTTTTCGGAATATTAATGTTGAGATGGTTGCGACGGGCCCAGTCGCATATCCTCCCAATATCGTCGTCCAAATGTGAAATGCAGCGTGATAATCCTCCACTAGTACACGTACTCAACAGCTGAAAATCGTCTGCATAAATTCCCATATTTACATGTTGAACACAGAGCCGAACATCATTGACATACAACATGAACAACACAGGACCTAAAATGGAACCCTGAGGAACACCGGCAGAAATTGCATTAACACCAGACACACGACCATCACATCGAATATACACGCAATAAAATAATTGTTTCCTCCCAAACGAAATTTTAGACAAACAAAGTTCGTTTCTCATTTGTTTTTCGCTGTAAGGAAATGTATTTGGAAGAAAAGTATATACATTTTGTGATAAACGTTTATTTTTTTCCAGGATGTAAAAACAATTTCATAAAGACAAACTCAAAAAAAAAAAACATTGTTTTCTTGCTAATTGCATTTTCCCTGACATCTTTCTCACATCCACGAGGTTTTTTTAGTTCTCAACACCTTTTCCTGTAATACCAACAATGTAGAAGAAATTATACGATTTTATAAATTTTAAAATTTTTTTTTACCTTTCGCCTGGACGGAGAATCGAACCGCGAACCATGCACTTTGTAAGCCAACACACTAACCACTGAGCTATGTACCTGTTATGGTCAATAGATAAATATCCATATAAGTTATATTTATATAGCATAGCTTGCGGCGCCCACGAACCGAATAAACAAAGTTTATTTAACAGAAACAAACATTTAGTTTGGCCCCGTGGAGCAGTGGTTGCTACGTCCGACTTGCATGCCAAGGGTCGTGGGTTCGATTCCTGCTTCGACCAAAGTTTTTTTTGTTTTTTTTTTTACATATATTCCAGATATGTTCGGAAGATTCCGAAAAAATTTTCAACATTACATTGTAGTATATTAAATTTTGAACTGTAAAATGTGTCTTATTAAAGACCTAAAGTCAGAAAAGAACAGTGTTTGAAATAAACGAAATGGACTGTGTTGTTGTTTCAAAAATAACTTTTTTTATTAAAAAAATAAAAATTTTGTAACAAACGAATTTTTTTGGTGATAAAAGTTTAAAATTTTCGAAGCAATTCAAAAAACTCTAACAAAAGAAAAACGTTTTCGGTACACGTTTTCCAAACGTTTTTTTCTTTGCGTGTATTGAGAGCGACCAGACAGGAAAGACAATAAAAGTTTACAAGCTGTAGAAGAAAATTTAAATTCGTGGTAGAGCTTCGAATGTAGTATAATATGGTCGACTGAATCGAAAGTTTTACTCAAATCAAGAGCCGCGAGAATACATGGGTCACCTCTATCAAGTGCCCGCCTAATGTCATCCGTTAGCTTAATCATAAGAGATGTGGTACTATGATGTCTCCTGAAGCCCGACTGACAGTCATAAATTAATGAGTACCGATCAAGATGTTCAATAAGTTGGTCCTTTATTATTATTTCAAAGACCTTTGATAAAGCTGGAAGGATAGAAATGGGACGAAAATCAGAACAGTCATTACCACTAGTACCCTTTTTCCTCATCGGCGCCACTCTAGCCAGTTTCCAAGCCATAGGAAATTTATTAGTCAATATAATAGTATTAAACAAGTGCAAAATATGCTGTGATACAAATGGAAAAATCAATATAACAAATCTAATAGGTATTTCGTCAGAACCAACTGCGTTGGACTTAATTCTGTATATTGCACTTTCTAATTCTACCATATCTATATTTCTAAAACTAAGACAGTTATTGCGATCATCCTCGTATATAAAATTTCCTAAGCTATTAACAGGTACATAATGAGGCGTAGTAAAATAATTATTAAGATTATCTAGATCTACATCACAGTTATCGCTATCACAGAATTTAGAATCGAGAACTCCCGTGGAACGAAACATTCGAAAACCATACGAACGTTTAACTCGTCGAATGGTTCGACGGGCAATAGCTCTATACATCTTGAAACGAGATCTACTTTCGTCGGATCGATTCTCAATAAAATCCCGGTGAGAGAGATCCCTATTAATAATAGCTCGACGTATGTCTCTGTTATCATACCATATAGGCTTGTCATTTCTAATTACTCTTGACCTCAAAGGGACATAGTAATTAAACAATGCATATAAAATATTACTCAGGATTGAGAGTTGTGTGTCAGTATCATTAGTAAAATAAATAGCAGAAAAGTCAGTATTCAATGCCGCGAGAGACAAATCATCCAGTGAAATAGAATCATAATCCCCAAAAACATAAGTAAGATTATCACTATAGGTCGGGATCCTATATTGCAGAAGGATGAATGCATGTCGGGAATTCAAAGCAGGGAAGTGAAATTGACTGCTGCGGGTGATAGATGAAGTATTACTGACAAGAGTATAGTCAATCATTGTAAGCACATTTCTTGTGAGATCATAGTGCGTTGGAACGTTATTATGCAGCACAGAGAGATTGCAGCGGGTTAACATCAATTTAAGACAGGAATACTTTCTACGATCTAAGATATCACAGTTAAAATCACCTTAAATAATTACATCAGGAAACCGTATAATAAATTCTGAAATGTAATTCTCCAGGGCATCTAAATTACCACTGGGCAAATACACCACACCAACAAGTAACTCATATCCGCTGGACACTATTTTCAAGAACAGCGCCTCACAAGAATTCGGCTCGGATAAAGTTGAAACAACCTTGGCCTGTAGGTTCTTGGAAACATATAGCCCGACACCCCCTCCTCTCATTCCTAGGCGATCATTCCTAAAAAAGTTATAGCCCGGGATTTGCACGGATCTGGAAGGAACATATGGCTTGAGCCAAGTTTCAGCCACACCAACTATATTAAGGTGTCCACTGTTTAAAGCATTTTGAATCTCATCAAATTTGGTAGAACGAATAGAAGGTTTCATCGACTGCGCGTTAAAAAATCCAATATTTAGAAATCCTTGGTTGGCACAAAAATGTCTTATAAAAGAATCATCACTGACAACCTCGCCGATGCAGTTATCCGTAATCAATGTGAATATCGAAAGAAATGTGCGTCAATATGGAATGGAAAGGAAATATTAAACTAACAACTATAATAAATATTATGTAAAATACTAAACGAAACATTAGAAATGATAAAAAAATTTTGTTTTAAAATAAATCATGTAATAGCTGACTAATATAAATAAAATAAATAACAAAAAAACCGCTACCTAGATAAAGTCGGACAGCCTGAACAACGTACCGTTCATACCACAAATACACCCGCACAATCTCCCGGGGCCCCACATGAGACGCATGGCAATCCTGACCTGACTCAAATGAAATTATTAAAAGCCAAGTCAACCTTGCCAAGCATCCCACATAGTATCCACCAAAAAAAAAATTGCCGGAGTAAAATCGTAACATGAACAACCTATGAATCCTAGCAATCCGACAACTAACCCACCCACCCTTTCCAAATCTAGTGAAGAAATATCTAGTACTTAACTGAATTATTAGCCTTACCTTAGCCCACAAAAATTTTCTTTCATGTTATGATACCCATTTTTAAGTCAAATCACTTAATTACAAGGATAACACGACTTCATTGAAAGGTTTATCGACTTTTGGACAAGGAAAAAAACTTTATATTAGAGAAATGTGATTTTGCATTCGTATTTTCAGGACATAAAATCTTTGGCCTCACGACAATATTTTTTTTCAGTGTATGACTTGTGTGGAGCGCCATTCGGACTCGACGATAAGATAAGCAATGAGAAGAAACTAGAATCGGGCCTCTACAGTGAAAAAACAGTGAACCCAACAGGAAGAAACATTTTAGAAAATTTAGATTATGTTTAGAAAATTTCAACCAAACAGTATTACAAACGCTGACATCAAGAATGCCTTTAGTGCCATACGAAGTTCAAGATGGGCGCATTTTACAAATTTAAAGAAAAAATGAACTATTTTGTGAGAAGTACGAATTTAGTAAATCTTTATGCTTCATTTGTGTATTATACTTTGCCGTAATTTAGTTAATTTAACGAACGTACACTCTTACAAAAAATCGCTTCTGTAACATATACTCCCAAACATATTTTGCTTCAAGCATATACATTTTTGGGTATTGCCCAAACATTTATATGTTTGATCTCTTCCAATATATAATATGTTTGAAAGCATATTGGTCTAAACAATATATGTTTGGGTAGTCTAAGTTCCAAACATTTTGTATTTTTGCATCCAAATTCAATAATGTTGTCTTCCAAAAAACAATATGTTATTATGTGACCATATAATATGTTTGGAAGCATTTTGCACCCAAAAATATTATATGCTTAAAAAAAATTCTCCCAAACAATATTGTGCTCAAAATTTTATTTATTTATGTATATATTTACAATCATAATGAATTATGAAAATAAACAGGTAATATAGGTGCTAACAACATAGGTTTTCGACCTGAATGCTCAAAATTTTGTTTCTGCCCAATTGTATATTCCCCGACATCTTTCTCACTTCCACGAGATTTTTTTTAGTTCTTAGCACCTTTTTCTGTAATACAAACATTGTAGAAGAAATTATTCAATTTTATGATTTTTTTTTATTTTAATTTTACCTTTTGCCGGACGGGGATTCGAACAGCGGACCACACAGTTTGTAAGGATCAAAGAAGTAGCTGATCAATTGCCCAAGGAAAAATAAAATGTTAATTTTGTAATAACAAGCAACAACCACCAACTTAATTCAATATCGCTCCCAGTTAAATAGCGCTCCAAGCTACTAAACACATATATGTTTATAGGCTATTTCTAAATTAATATATGTTTGCATCCAAGCATATTATATTTACAAACATTTTATGTCCCAAACATAATATGTTCTAACATATTAACATATATGTCCCAAACATGTTATGCTAGTTTATGAACATTATATGCTTGCACTCAAAAATATTGTGTTTACAAATTTGTGTTCCAAACATATAATGTTTATAGCCAAACATATGAAAAACAGTCTTTTTCATCCGTGTACGCAAATAATTTTTAGAGTAAAGGAAACATAATATTCCATGAACTAAAATAAAGTTAAATTGGCTTTATAGAAATAGAGGGTTCACTTTTATTGAGTGTAGGATATTCTGATTTTAGTAAGTAAGAGTTAGCACCTTTTCTGTAATTACTGATTTAGTAGTAAGAGTCTACAGGATGGTTGACTCGAAGAGAATCAGAATCCCACAAAAAACGCTTTGACACATGTACACCCTCAAAAAAATCGCTTCTTTAACATATGTTCCAAACATATTTTGCAGGAAGCACATATATTATTGGATACTGCCGACACATTAATATGTTTGTTTTATGTGAACATATTATATGTTGGAAGCATTTTGAGCCCAAAAATATTATATGCTTGGAAGAATTTTGCACATACTCGTAATTTTTACTTCCACGAAATATTTTAGCACCTTTTTCTGTAATACAAATAATGTTGAAGAAATTATTCACTTTTATAATTTTTTTAAATTTTACCTTTCGCCTGCACGTAGAATCGAACCGAGGACCATACAGTTTGTAAGCCAACACACTATCCACTGGGCTACGTAGCTGTTATAGTCACCAGTAGATAATTATCGTTATAAGTTACATTTATATAGCATAGTTTGCAGCGCTAACGAGCCCATGCAAACAGAACACTGTTTAACAGAAACATACATTTGTTTGCCATGTGGAGCAGTGGTTAGTATGTTTGCCTTGCATGCAAAGGATCGTGGGTTCAATCCCTGCTCCGACAAAACACTTTTTTTATTTATTTTTTTTTTTAATTAACACATTTATATTTATACTATATTAAATTTTTATAATGAAACTTTGAAATGTGGGTTATTAAAGATTTATAGTCAGTAACAGTGCTTGATATAAACGAAATTGACTGATTTTTGGATAAAATATTATTTTTTTATTGCAAAAATAACAATTTTGTAAAAAAAACTGTTTTTGGTAAAAAAATTAATATTTGGAAGCAATTCAAAAACTCGAACAAAAGAAGAACGTGGAGTCGACTATAAACATATATAAATAGATTTATAATATAAACATAAATTTAGTTAGGCGTGAACAGTTTTTTACTAGCATTTAACACCATCGCTCTAAAATGCCTTTTATTTTTCTTTAATAATTCATTTTAAAGAAAATAAACTTTTTAAATTGTTTTAGCTGCAAAACTCGAACTTATAGTCCGCTTTTATATTTGAAGGTGTCCGTCAACTCCTCGTGGACTACTTACTAATAAAGAGGAACTAAACTTTGTTTTTATACATTTTACTGTGTAATTTTTCAATATTTCCTCCTTATTTCATATTACTGTCCCAACTCTAAAAAGAGTATAGTGCCCTTTCGTTATTTTTATGAAGACCCCTGATTTCTTTTAACGAACCAAGAAAAAAATTGTGCCCATAATGCCAAAATGATAAACAAAACACATGTCCCCACATATATAAAATGCTGCTCTCAAGGTGAAAACATATGCTGTTTGTTTTTCAAATGTCTATTCTCTTGGTTCCGAATGTCTATTCTCTTTATTCAAATTAAATAATATTTAGACTTAAGCATATCAAATTTTCCGAAACAACATACAAGCGGTTTCACAGAAATTGTTCTCTTATGATTCTTTCGCTGTGTTATGTTGATATCTTTCGTCAACTCTCCCGGTTTCCATCTCTATTTCTTTCTCTATACTCTCTCTCTGTCGCTTTGAAAAAAATACCACAACATATGTATGTTTAGCAGAAATTTGTAAATTTATATATGTTTGCATTTACACATATGATTTTTATGGAACATTAATGCCCCAAACATAATATATTCTAACATATTAACATAGATGTCCCAAACATTTAGTGTTAGTTTAGGAACATTACATGTTTGCACTTAAATATATTGTGTTTTAAAATTTTGCCCGAAACATATTTTGTTTATATCGGAACATATGAAAAACATAGTTTTCTAACAGTGTACAAATGTTAGCTGCCCGTTTAATGGCTTTTCTCAGCGCGGCCATACAGGCATACGTTTTACACCCTTTTCTCGCTCGCTACACGCAAAGAAAAAAAACGTTTGGAAAACGTGTACCGAAAACGTTTTTCTTTTGTTAGAGTTTTTTGAATTGCTTCGAAAATTTTAAACTTTTATCACCAAAAAAATTCGTTTGTTTCAAAATTTTTATTTTTTCAATAAAAAAAGTTATTTTTGAAATAACAACACAGTCCATTTCGTTTATATCAAACACTGTTCTTTTCTGACTTTAGGTCTTTAATAAGACACATTTTACAGTTCAAAATTTAATATAGTACAATGTAATGTTGAACATTTTTTCGGAATCTTCCGAATATATCTGGAATATATGTAAAAAAAAAAAGCAAAAAAAAACTTTGGCCGAAGCAGGGATCGAACCCACGACCCTTGGCATGAGAGTCGGACGTAGCTACCACTGCTCCACGGTGCCAAACTAAATGTTTGTTTCTGTTAAATAAACTTTGTTTATTCGGTTCGTGGGCGCCGCAAGCTATGCTATATAAATATAACTTATATGGATATTTATCTATTGATGACCATAACAGGTACATAGCTCAGTGGTTAGTGTGTTGGCTTACAATGTGCATGGTCCGCGGTTCGATTCTCCGTCCAGGCGAAAGGTAAAAAAAATTTTAAAATTTATAAAATCGTATAATTTCTTCTACATTGTTGGTATTACAGGAAAAGGTGTTAAGAACTAAAAATCCTCGTGGATGTGAGAAAGATGTGAGGGACAATGCAATTAGCAAGAAAATAATGTTTTTTTTTTTGAGATAGTCTTTATGAAATTGTTTTCACATCCTGGAAAAGAATAAACGTTTATCACAAAAAGTATATACTTTTCTTCCAAATACACTTCCTTACAGCGAAAAGCAAATGAGAAACGAACTTTGTTTGTCTAAAATTTCGTTTGGGAGGAAGGAATTATTTTTTTGCGTGTAATTGTGTTATTGCTTATAGATCTAAGGATGATGAGTTTCGATCATTCCTAGTTAAATTTGCAACTCTTTATGCTTGAATGTGCTTTAATGAATCGCAAACACCCACACACACATATTTTTAAGCACAACACAATTTTGGCACCTTAGGTTTGTGAAAACGCTAGTTGATATTCGTAAAGCTTAAAATCTCCGCAGAAAATTGAAATTTGAATTTTTGCAATGTCATGGGAATTCAACACCACAGTTTTTATTTGCATAGTTTCAATAATCCCCTCATATCCATACTATATAAAATTTTAAAAAATGGGTAAAAGTAACATAGGGGCCCCTATGCAAACCGGTTTGCAGATACATACACACACACAATCGTGACTACTAGCCCTTGTGTACATACATTCATGGCCAATGTTCTCTGCAAGAGACGGAGGAGTGAAGAAGTTTCTAACAGCTCTTACGGCTCCTTGGGGAATTAATTTCGTTCTTCTTAAAGGGGTTGTGTGTCTTCGTTCCTTGTGAAATATAAGCCTCTAGGGCCAATGGCTATAGCCAAAGGCAGTACGATAGGCAAAGGCGAAAGCATGAAAGAACTTTGCCTTAGACGAATAGCACATCGGTGTGCTAGAGAATTCATTGGATGGGATTTTCTATCGATTCAAAATGAATATGTTTCAGTCCATGAAAAAAATTCTTCCGAAAATATTTAGTAAGAAATTTAAATTTGAGTAACTCCATGGGAAGAAGAAACGAGAAGGAGGAGAAAGAATGCACTGCAACAAATATTGTCGTAAGCATCAATATACCTTATTTTTATGTTTTCGCTGATGCAAGTATCTTTTGCTCATCCAAAAATCGATAAACTGTTTACAGAAAGCATTGTGTCTTCAGAGTTAGGCGGTTCGACTTTAAAATAGGACTAAAAGACTGCAAGAAAAAGGAAGTCCATTTTGGCTTTAATAGATATAAAACAATTCTTGAATACTATAGACGATAATTTTTTATAACTTGATTAAGACAATAAAACCCAGTTTGAAAATTGGAGACATCTCTATTTTAGGGACTCATTTTTAGTCGAGTTTAAATGTCGAATTTTAAGTTTTACTTTACTCAATTATGAAGGACTTTTACGCTACATTATGTTGTCTCTTAAATGTATTCCTTCTTTGGCTCGGAATCAAAAAAAAAAAACTCATTACTGTAAAGACAAAATCATTGTGTGCGCGTTTTTTCCAGTGTGGTTAAATCATATTAATCGTTTGTTACACATTAACAAATTTAACCTTTTTTCTTTTGCCATTAAGATAAATGATCTCTTTGTGAGAATAGTTTTGCCATTAATTTCATTGAAAACTCAAAACTGGAGGACTAAAAGACTATTAGCGTAGTAGGCATTAGGGTTAAATTAATTTTGTCGGGACAACAACAGCAGACAGACATTCGAGACGCCGACTTCCAAACTCATCATCTCATTATTTCGGAGCAAAACTGTTGTAATTTTATTGTTTCTGCACTGAAAAAAATATTGTCGTGAGGTCAAAGAATTCATGTCTTTAAAATACGAATGCAAATTTGGCTTAGCATAGAAGATGCATTTCTCTAATATAAAGTTTTTTCCTTGTCCAAAAGTCGATAAACTTTTCAATGAAGTCGTGTTGTCCTTATAATTAAGTGATTTTACTTAAAAATGGGTATCACAGCATAAAAGAAAAATTTTTTGGGCTAAGGTCAACTTGACTTTAATAATTCAGAAAAATTCTTTAAAATAATGAAATTGTCTTTAAATTTGTTGTCTTTTTGCATCTTGACTACAAAGCAAAAAATCGTTCAAATATAGGTCATGTTTTTCAACACTTTATTTTAAAGACGTTTTTTACTTGAAATAAAGCATTATTTCTACTGGAAGTCGAGTCTGAGTTGTCGTTAACTCTTTTTTAACTCTTTTAAATGACTTTGATAGCATATAAAGAAAAACAGCTGACAAAAAACGAAAAATTATTATAATTGTGTCTTAAAAGTATCCTTACTTGTATTCTCCGCTTCTTTGGCTAGGAATCAATACGAAAATGTTTGAAGTAAAGAAAAAATCTTTGGAACCTGACATGCTTTTGTTCCATTGTTGGCATCGCTCGCTTAGGGAGTTAAAATTTATATTAAATTGGATGACATAACCTGTTACACAAAGCGTTGGCAGAATTACTCCAAGTGGTGGAACACATTGCATTTTTAGATGGGAGAAGTCTCTCGATCTCGATTGGGGGGAAATCTAAAACGAGCTAAGAACGTTCGTCTGTCTGCTGTAATCATGCTAAATCCATCAATATAACATTCTGAAATTTGGCACAGATTCGTCCGAAATCTGGTCATGTTCAAAAAGAGGCTATATCGTGCCCATATAAACCGAGCATTAGGTTTGGTTAGGATAAAGTAGCAGACTGTTTTTATTCAAGATCACTTAGACTATCCAGTCCCTTGTGAGGCCATATTAACTAAAAATGTGGAGATCGATTTATATGGGGGCTATATATAATTATGAACCGATTTAGACCAAGTTTGTGCACGGTTATTAAATAACATATATTGATATCACAAACCAAACATAAACCGGATCGGATGAAACTGAAGAGGTTCCGAAGTAATTTTCAATTCCATCCGACTTACGCCAATAATTATTCAAAATAGGTCCTTACAATCAATCAATCACCCTTTATTTTGGAAAATTTTGGTTGGGTTGAAGTAAGTAAAATTTGCCAGTAAATATTTAAAATAAAGTTTCATGTAACTAACATCTTCTCGAAAGTCTCATTTGAGCAATAACTAAAATTAACTTAAAACAAGTAAGGAAAGTCTAAAGTCGGGTGGGGCCGACTATATTATACCCTGCACCACTTTGTAGATCTAAATTTTCGATACCATATCACATCCGTCAAATGTGTTGGGGGCTATATATAAAGGTTTGTCCCAAATACATACATTTAAATACCACTCGATCTGGAAGAATTTGATAGACTTCTACAAAATCTATAGACTCAAAATTTAAGTCGGCTAATGCACTAGGGTGGAACACAATGTTAGTAAAAAATATGGGAAACGTTTAAATCTGAAGCAATTTTAAGGAAACTTCGAAAAAGTTTATTTATGATTTATCGCTCGATATATGTGTATTAAAAGTTTAGGAAAATTAGAGTAATTTTTTCGACTAAGCAGTGGCGATTTTACAAGGAAAATGTTGGTATTTTGACCATTTTTGTCGAAATCAGAAAAACATATATATGGGAGCTATATCTAAATCTGAACCGATTTCAACCAAATTTGGCACGCATAGCAACAAAGCTAATTCTACTCCCTGTGCAAAATTTCAACTAAATCGGAGTTAAAAATTGGCCTCTGCGGTCATATGAGTGTAAATCGGGCGAAAGCTATATATGGGAGATATATCTAAATCTGGACCGATTTCAACCATTTTTGGCACGCATAGCTACAATGCTAATTCTACTCCCTGTGCAAAATTTCAACTAAATCGGAGCAAAAAATTGGCCTCTGTGGTCATATGAGTGTAAATCGGCCGAAAGCTATATATGGGAGCTATATCTAAATCTGAACCGATTTCGACCAAATTTGGCACGCATAGCTACAATGCTAATTCTACTCCCTGTGCAAAATTTCAACCAAATTGGGGTAAAACTCTGGCTTCTGGGAACGTATTAGTCCATATCGGGCGAAAGATATATATGGGAGCTATATCTAAATCTGAACCGATTTCAATAAAATTTGGCACACTTGACTATAGTGCTAATTGTTCTTCTTGTGCAAAATTTTAAGCAAATTAGGGTAAAACTCTGGCTTCTGGGGCCATATAAGTCCATATCGGGCGAAATATATATATGGGAGCTATATCTAAATCTGAACCGATTTCTTCCAAAATCAATAGGGATCTATTCTGAGCCAAAGCACATACTTGTGCCAAGTCGATTGGACTAAAACTGCGACCTAGACTTTGATTACAAAAATGTGTTCACGGACAGACGGACATCGCTATATCGACTCAGGAGCCCACCCTTAGCATTTTTGCCAAAGACACCATGTGTCTATCTCGTCTCCTTCTGGGTGTTGCAAACATATGCACTAACTTATAATACCCTGTTCCACAGTGTGGGGCAGGGTATAAAAATACGAATTTAAAAATTGCATTTCTAAAGCTCTTCTTCCCAAATGACTTCTGCCAAGTGCCTAATTTAAGAAAAGGGGGAGTAACACAAAGATGAGTATTGGTTCAAGGAAAAAGTAACTTTAATTGTGGCAAAAATCATACACGCCAAAAAGAAGACACCAGAAAGCATTGGCAAACAATCCCAAGAGATGACAAACATATTCATCCATTTTACTTGCAAGCAATCTGCTACCCCCTCCTTGTCTGTTACAAAAAATTCTTTCATTAACATGTCCAACATGAGGAAGAGGAAATTCTTAAAACTCATCTTTTGTTCAGTTGGAACCAAGATAGAAGCAGTACCTCAACATTTTGCAAATTGTCCAACAATTCGGAATTCCGGTTGGCTTCCCCACCCAAACTCAAAGTTTTCCAAACTCTTGTTGGTCTCTACGACGGTTGGGAGTTTGCAATAAACAAGTGACGGTCATAAGCCAGATGATGTGTATGGACGAGTGTATTCCTTGCAGGGACAATTGGATGGATCACCGGACGGATGAAACTACAAACAGGACCACGCACGTACGCACTTATCTCAATGAATAAGACGTTCGTTGAGAAAGTCAGGCTGTTAACATTAACAAACGCTACAAATTCAAATTTCAACTATGGCACGAAATCCAACAAACGAGAAGAGCACTTCTCGTTTGCTCTGTTTGCATTGTGCATAGAAGGTGGAGGGTTGAGGTGGATGAAATCCGAAGCAAACATGACTAATATAGCGCACTTCCAATAGAAACATCAGACATAAAGTGGTTTCAGTAAAACGAAACTTATGTTACATCAGACCCGTGTACACTCAAATAGTTTGGGTTAGACTAACCGGCATTGGAGTGCTTGCCATCTTTGTCTTAATGACATGAAGGAATACCCCACAATGACAATGAGAAATAAAGATTTCCACAATTAAAAGAAAATCGTAATCAACAAAGATGTTATGATTTCGAGGAGAGTATTTTGCTTATTTGAAAAAAAGAAGTGCTAAACATTTGTTTAAATTAATTTCAAAACCATCCATATTCCCAATTATTATTTGTAGGGCGTAAGTATGTTGTGTTTCACTCCAAGTATGTCCACTTTTAGACACTTTCAGTTATTAAACATTTGTTTACTTGCGTAAAAATGCCCTAAATATAATTGTGTTTGGGTACACCCTCACAAAAAATCGCTTCTGTAACATATACTCCCAAACATATTTTGCTTCAAGCATATACATTTTTGGGTATTGCCCAAACATTTATATGTTTGATCTCTTCCAATATATAATATGTTTGAAAGCATATTGGTCTAAACAATATATGTTTGGGTAGTCTAAGTTCCAAACATTTTGTATTTTTGCATCCAAATTCAATAATGTTGTCTTCCAAAAAACAATATGTTATTATGTGAACATATAATATGTTTGGAAGCATTTTGCACCCAAAAATATTATATGCTTAAAAAAATCTCCCAAACAATATTGTGCTCAAAATTTTATTTATTTATTTATATATTTACAATCATAATGAATTATAAAAATAAACAGGTAATATAGGTGCTAACAACATAGGTTTTCGACCTGAATGCTCAAAATTTTGTTTCTGCCCAATTGTATATTCCCCGACATCTTTCTCACTTCCACGAGATTTTTTTTAGTTCTTAGCACCTTTTTCTGTAATACAAACATTGTAGAAGAAATTATTCAATTTTATGATTTTTTTATTTTAATTTTACCTTTTGCCGGACGGGGATTCGAACAGCGGACCACACAGTTTGTAAGGATCAAAGAAGTAGCTGATCAATTGCCCAAGGAAAAATAAAATGTTAATTTTGTAATAACAAGCAACAACCACCAACTTAATTCAATATCGCTCCCTGTTAAATAGCGCTCCAAGCTACTAAACACATATATGTTTATAGGCTATTTCTAAATTAATATATGTTTGCATCCAAGCATATTATATTTACAAACATTTTATGTCCCAAACATAATATGTTCTAACATATTAACATATATGTCCCAAACATGTTATGCTAGTTTATGAACATTATATGCTTGCACTCAAAAATATTGTGTTTAAAAATTTGTGTTCCAAACATATAATGTTTATAGCCAAACATATGAAAAACAGTCTTTTTCAACCGTGTACAAGTGCAAATATATGTTTCGTTATGATATCACTAATGTTTAGCCAGCAACCTTCACTTTCATTTATTAAAGTTTCGGTGTTTTTCGTATTTGTGGTGAATTTTACAAACACACAAAAAATAGTTCGTTTCTCCGAAACAACATTTTAGACCAACGAAGTTTCCTTTTTGTCTTTGGTTAAAGTGACGGTTGTCCCAACCGAACTTGATTTGGCCAAAAGAAAAATTCGTTGGTCAAAAATTTCGTTTCTAAGAAAATAATTGCTTGGTTGTAGTCTTGATTTGCTTTTATGCCAAAGGATTCCGATATAGATAACAAATGAAATGCTTGTAGTTACTAATAATTATTCCCAAACACATTTCTTTTTCGCCGAAACCTATGAAACACACGCTTGTGTACACGCACAGAAAAACCATGTTTGGACATGGTTGCCGCATCCATTTAATGCTTATCTACAGCATGTAATTGCCGCGAAAACCATGTATTTTGTCTTTGTAAAAATAGTTTTCGAGCGTAGAAAAATGTATGGTGGCAATAAGCATATGAATGGTCCTCAAATACCGCAAACATGTTCTATCATTTAAATGATAGAATTTGAGACCATTAAATGGTCGGGAAAATCATGTACCTGACCATTCAAATTTTTTACTTTTTTACAGGGAAAAAGTATTTTTATAGGTTAAGTATAGACATGACTAGAACCATTACATGGCCATAAAGACCATTTACATTTTTTTCGTGACCATTTAATTTTTTACCTTTTTTGCAGCGAAAAGAATTTTATAAAAACATTGAGCAGGTACACACGATTTTCATTTTGCGCGTCAGTCGTGTGTTGATTGTTTCTTGGAATGGACGGAGAATACGGATTTACTGTTTTGTGTTAATTTATTTATTCAGAAGTGGCACGTGGTTTTATGCGAAGACAAAAAAGGAAAGTGTAATTGAAAAAATGTACCTGTTTTTTATTCTGCATTTTGCTATATGGTATCATTTATTTTTATTTGCAGTTACATGATGTCTGCGTTTGTATATTTGACGGGCACGCAATAAATAAGGAGTGATCAGTTATTGTTGAAATTGAAAAAAAGAGTGTGTGTGCTTGAACGGCATTATAAATACAAATAAACAATGATTAGTTTATAAATAAATAAAAACAAAAAATAAAGTTAATTTTGTGTTTTATTTTCTCAAGTGGCGTCCTTTTTTCGACGATGAAAAAAGTTTTTTCATAAAGATCAAAACATTTTAGGTTGTGACCATGTTCTTTTAACTAGAAGAAAAACATTTTGAATGAATACCATAACATTTTAAATTGTGACCATTGTCTTTTCATTCAAACAAAATTCTTTTTATCAATATAATAACATTTTAGATGAGGACAATTATATTTTTCTTAGAACCATGTTCACTGAGCCAACATGGTTGCAGGTGAAAATGTTACATGGTCGCCGCAAAAATAGCTCCTATCATATTATTTTGCTCTTGAAATATGATTGTGACAATCTTCTCTGCGTGTAGGTGTACTCCATGGAATGTATATAAGTATCACTATGACGAAATTTGCCGAGGAGTGTGGATGCAGTGACATAAAGATACGCTTCTATGCGCGCAAAAAATAAACATGAAACTTCATAAACGTTCTTAATAAAAAGTTTGTTGTTCTTTTTTAAACTAACTTTTTTTACAACTAAAATAAAACAAACGATTTTCGATCTTCTGGTTAAACTGACGTTATGGTTCGAGTGTAATGATCCGTAAGAGGGGAAAAATGAATCAACCAGAAATAAAATGAAAAATCTTGTTAAAAATGTGAATGACTGTTCCACAAAAAAAAAAAAAAAAAAAAACAGAAAACAGAAATTGGAAAGCATAAAAGACGGTGGGGCGAGCATGGAGAATGAACGGGAAGCGTTAGCAAAGTAATTCAAGAAGAAAAATGCCTTTGCTACAACAATAACAAGCATTTTTTCGGATTGCTGTACTTGTTCTCCATTCTGCGAATTGAGTTTTTCTTTTCCTTTCTCACAACATTTGCAAAGATTTATGTTTTCTTAAGCTTTCATTACTTGTTTCTGTTTCCTTGTTCCTTTCCTTGAAGTTACTGTAGATTTTTTTATCCTTCACTTTCAGCTTAATTTTGAGCCGAGGGTTTCTTCTGAGTGTTTTGTTTTTGCCCAGAGAAGTATATGAAATTTATTTTGGTGCACAGTTAAAGCAAAAACCCCAGAATTTATTCACTTTCGACCAGTGTGTTTAAGAAAGTGTCAAAGGTTTTTTGCATGAAACGACAATTTTCATCCCAGCCAATGGAGTCGTTTACGTCCCATTCATTAGGGCATAAGGACCAGTGTATTAGGTTTGAAGATCCCTTGACAATAGAAGTTTGCCAAGATGTCTAAAAATTGATTTTTATAACAATACTGAAAATCATGATTTGGATTTAATGATTTTGACATTAATTTATGGATTTTGGTTGTGTATTTATTTGAAATATAAGTTGCTTTCTTAACTTCCAATAAATCCCACACTAAACCGAATTTACCATATTATTATTTTAGCTCATTGAAATTATTGTGAGTATTAAGTTCGAGTTTAGCCGCTAAAATCGCAAATTTTTCACTACTACTTTTCTCTAATAATCCATTGTAAATAATATAAACTTTGTAAAAAGTTGCTTTGGGGTATTCTCCATTAAGTTTTGCTAAAATTGGCATCAAAGTGGTATAATTTTATATTGTTTTTACTGATTTAGTTTCGATTTCGATAGCGGCTAAGCTCGAACTTAATACCCACCTTTACTTAAACATTTTCTCAATATTACAAAGTTTCCTTCACTTTAATATTTTTTTAGTTCAGTTATACGAACGAAAATTTGTAAATTATGCCAAAAATCTGTCCATCTTGAATGTTGTGCTTCAAATTTATGTATGACTACTAAATTTTCTCGAAATTTTCGAAAAATATTTGCTATTGTAATTTTGTGGTTCATTTCCAAAAAATTTAAAAAGAACATAAGGTCTGGTTGCCTAGACCTTCGCCTAAAACATTTATAAAGTTGTACACCAATACGAAATAAATTGTGACACGATATGGAAAATATGAAGTGAATATTTATTTTTATTACCTTAAAGCAAAGCTCGCATCTCAAGCTTTAACCCTCTAATGCCCCAATTTTTTTGCCAGCTGATTAAATTTTCAATGTTAACGACAAAAAAGCAAGACAAATTTATACCGTAAAATTCAGCATATGCTGCAAAGCCTCTTGAATAGTTTCGAATAAGTTTTCTTTTTATTTCGCCCATTTTTGTTGTCTTAAGGTGTGTTTTACTGAAAGCTTCCTTATTAAATGATTGGGCATTAGAGTGTTAATAATCTCCAAAGTAAATCTCATCGAATGAGAAACATTTTTATCTTCATTTAAAGATTAAAATATTTTCCTTCATATTAAATCTAAATGTAATGAAAAAAAATGTACAACAACGACTATGAAATTTCGTTTATCTAAAAGTGATTATTAAAGAGAAAATAAGAAGTACACAGTTGTGTAACAAAAAAATTTTTGTGGTGATAAAAAAAAAGAAATTTTCAAAAAATTCAAAGAGCTCTAACATACTTTTTCATACTTTTTTGTTTTGCGTGAACATTCGATATTGCACTGCATAGTTAATTTAGGAATAATTTAAAACTCCAAATTAAAATACCCTAAGTAGTATTTAATACTTTTGTCCTAAATATCATATTCGCGAAGTATACGTTTGTCCATTTACTGAACCATACCTCTTTTGTGTGCATAAAGGCTTCTCGACAACATCGAATTACATAGACATCCAGTTTAGGGTGTCCAAATAACCGGTTTCCATTTTTTTTGGCCCAAAACCTGGAAAAAAACTGAAAAACTAAAACCAGTGAAAATGGGGTTTAAACATTTATTTTGTTGTAAACAAACAACAAAATGAATAATTCTCTGTAATAAATGGTCTAGGGAGCATAATTCATTTTATGTGTTTTTGTTTTTAAGAATAACGTAAAAATTGAATACAGTTGGGGTGCTCCCTTTGCCGACGAGATTTCGTAATTCTACACTGAAAAAAATCGTTTAGTAAAGGTGGATCGACATCCACGACTAAGTCAGCCTTGAACATGACACGGAATTTATCGGTATTCTTTTCAGTTTTATCATCATCGTATAAAGACCAGGGTATACGATTATTGAAAAGGGGTTTTAATTAGTCAGCTTTTCCCCTCTTCGATACGTATCTACACAGAAAAAAAGTGTCTTGTAAATTTAAGAAGATTTTTACAATAATTTATAAGTAATAAGGGAGCCACCGTGGTGCAATGGTTAGCATGCCCGCCTCGCTGCGCCTTCCGAAACGTATTTGTAGGAACATTTTGCGTTAACTTAGTCAACCATATCCTTCGTGCTGAAAACAAATTCGAAAAGATTTGAATTCTTTCAAACAAATCGGACTACTTGCTTTTTATAGGTACAAATACGGCAGATATGCATATGTAAAACGGTTCATCTTAAAAAATGTCGTGGAGAGGGTCCCCCTCCGCGACCAGGTGTCAAAAATGAGGTACCCTATTTTCACCACATGAACGCCCCCTACGATCTCTGAAAGTTTCAAGTAAATCGGTTCAGCCATTTCGGAGCCAACTCGGAACATACAAACAATCAAACAAACAAACATAAATTGAATTTTATATATAGATAGATAGATGTAAAAAATTAATATTTAATTCCAGATGAAGTTGGAAAATGTTTGTTATATCTCAGCGTATAGTTTAGTCATAAATTGGTAAGTATTTTTTAATATGGCTTTCTTTTAAAAAGAAAATTTTTATGTATATTATTATTTGTTAATTATTTTTTTTTTGGAAACCAGTTTAATGTATAACTTAATTTTACCATTTCCCAATAAACTAAAATGCATTTTAAATCGAAAATGAAATTACGTGTCGTCATTTTGACGAATAATGACTCTCTAGGGTTAACCAGAATATTTGTTTTTTTTATGCATATTATTATTTTTATACCCTGCTCCACACTGTGGAACAGGGTATTATAAGTTAGTGCATATGTTTGCAACACCCAGAAGGAGACGAGATAGACACATGGTGTCTTTGGCAAAAATGCTCAGGGTGGGCTCCTGAGTCGATATAGCGATGTCCGTCTGTCCGTGAACACATTTTTTAATCAAAGTCTAGGTCGCAGTTTTAGTCCAATCGACTTCAAATTTGGTACAAGTATGTGCTTTGGCTCAGAATAGATCCCTATTGATTTTGGAAGAAATCGGTTCAGATTTAGATATAGCTCCCATATATATATTTCGCCCGATATGGACTTATATGGCCCCAGAAGCCAGAGTTTTACCCTAATTTGCTTAAAATTTTGCACAAGAAGAACAATTAGCACTATAGTCAAGTGTGCCAAATTTTATTGAAATCGGTTCAGATTTAGATATAGCTCCCATATATATCTTTCGCCCGATATGGACTAATACGTTCCCAGAAGCCAGAGTTTTACCCCAATTTGGTTGAAATTTTGCACAGGGAGTAGAATTAGCATTGTAGCTATGCGTGCCAAATTTGGTTGAAATCGATTCAGATTTAGATATAGCTCCCATATATATCTTTCGCCCGATATGGACTAATACGTTCCCAGAAGCCAGAGTTTTACCCCAATTTGGTTGAAATTTTGCACAGGGAGTAGAATTAGCATTGTAGCTATGCGTGCCAAATTTGGTCGAAATCGGTTCAGATTTAGATATAGCTCCCATATATAGCTTTCGCCCGATTTACACTCATATGACCGCAGAGGCCAATTTTTAACTCCGATTTAGTTGAAATTTTGCACAGAGAGTAGAATTAGCATTGTTGCTATGTGTGCCAAATTTGGTTGAAATCGGTTCAGATTTAGATATAGTTCCCATATATAGCTCCCATATATATAAGTCTATCAAATTCTTCCAGATCGAGTGGTATTTAAATGTATGTTTTTGGGACAAACCTTTATATATAGCCCCCAACACATTTGACGGATGTGATATGGTATCGAAAATTTAGATCTACAAAGTGGTGCAGGGTATAATATAGTCGGCCCCGCCCGACTTTAGACTTTCCGTACTTGTTTTCATTAGATTTGAAAACCTATTTAATAATTTTATTTAATGTAAAAAATAAATATTTAATTTCAGAGTAACCCAAATAAATTTGGACAACTTCTTATATTTCCCCTCAGCATACAATTTAATAGAGAATTGGTAATTTTTATATTAAAACTTTGGCTTTCTTTCAACTAGAATATTTATTTTATTGTATCCTTCACATCGATAACAACACAGTTTTATGAGTTTATATAGAATACTTCATTATTTCTCTAATTGTTTCAGGTACAAATTTTATGAGATACGTTTTCTAAAGAAAAGTTTAATTCCTTACACCATTTGATAAAATGCCCTCAAATATGGTAAGTTACAAGCTAAAATAAAGAATTAAAAAAATATATTTCATTACATGGTGTTCATTTTTAACAATTTTCATTATTGCTTCCATTTTTTTCCAGCAATATGTGTGAAAAAATTACCTACGATGAATAAAAAAAGGATAAGTTAAAATGTCAAATGAACTACTCTCTGTTCCACGTGACCATAATTTTTATTCACAAAAAACATTGTATTAAGAACTTCCATCATAAGTTTTTATAATAAAGTACTTTTGCTTAAAGAAAGTTTAATTTTAATGTATGAAATTTTTCATAATAGTAAAACGGTTTGTTGTTCCTTTAATTATTTAATTTCTCTGTACTGTGGAATGATTGGTTAACAGAGACTGTTAACCAATTTTTATTATTGGGTTTCCCAAAAAAAGGAAGTAAACCAAAATACTACTGACTTTTTAACTTGGTAGGGGTATAAAATCTTATGGTGTTGTAAAAATGAACTAAAATACAATGTTATATATGAACTGAAATTTAAGAGAATTATAAACTAGACAAGTTGAAAAAAATCTTAAGGGCTAAATCATGGTCAATATTACTACAGCTTAGTTCATTTTGCAATGGAAAAGGGTTCACTGTTTTTTTCAGTGTACACAAACTTTGATGTTCGGAGAAAACATTTGTCGAAATATATAGAATATTCATTGAACTTCAGAAAACCAGTTACCCAATGTTCAAAACCAGATTCCCGAGAATCCCCATGAAATGAAAAATCATTACCCGGGATTTGTTATTGTAACGGAATCCGGTTAACCTAACCTTTGTCGATTTTGGACACCCTAATCCAGAGATTCTAAATTGTTTCGATGATAATGTTTGCAATCTACAACTTTATTAGAAGACAAATTTCATTTAAGGTCATTACTACAATGTCCCCTATTCACAAATGTTCATTCTGATTTTCTCCTCACTTTTGATTTCTTCTGACAATGCCAAATTCTTTGGTGCTGTCAATGGTGTGCTGATTATGCTTGAAATCGACATTGTCCAGGACCACTTAATACATTTTCTGCTGAGGGAGCAATCCGCCTAAAGTATATCACATTCACGGCCAAACATAATGGAAACCTTTGTGGATGGTGTCATGGAAATTTTAAAAGAAGGCAATCCTACCAAATGAACCAAGATTCCATCTAATTTATGGCCTACATTCAAATCATTCGCAAATTGGAAAAGTGCCGATGTCACGGAGATATGAATGCATGGGCGACCACCGACTCATCTCCCGCTTAGCACTCACCACTCGTTTATTTGACTTTATTGTGTGGACAAAAATGAAATGTCTTGTACAGCTCGATTGCGTGGACCAAGTGGCCAGGACACACAATGCGAATGTAATATCTGCTGCCAATTTGGATGTTGACAATGAGGCGCTGGCCTTGTTTGTCTTTGAGAATCTTGCGAATATTTGCTGAGATATTAGCATAAATGGCGCACGGTTCATCACTATCCATCGTTTCATATAATTAAAGTGATTCTTCAACCTCACATCCACATGACTGCTTTGGATGGATGGCAGGATGGTGGGCAAATAAAGAAACACATATAAAATATGGACTTTTTGTTCGTACCCACCTAAAACTATTTCAATTTAATCTAAAAGCGTCAAGTCAAGTAAGATTCCCATTTTTTTGTCGAATCACTCAACTGTAAGGACAAAACGACTTCATTGAAAATTTTATCGGCTGTTCGAGAAGGAAAAGAACAGAACAGATCATAGAAATGCGTCCTCTATGCTAAGCAAAAATTCGCATTCGTATTTGAGGCATTTGAAATCTTTGGGCTCACTGTTTTTTGTACGAAGTACACATAGCGTACTCTAATACATGTACACATAGCGTATTTTCATACAAGCAAACAGTCTCGAATGCGCATCACTATGATAAATGCATTTTGAAAATAAAAGACTGAAAAACAAAAACAACAAAAAACAATGAACAATGAACATGCAACATATGACTATGGAGTGTCATTAGATAGCATTTAAATCTCTAATAAATCAATTTCCGACGGCAATATACTGGATTGGTGCACTTGGAATGTGAAAATGCTTTTACTACATTCCTTTTTTGACATGTTTGATTTTTTTAAAGCTCGTTCTTTGGAATAAAAGAACGCCTTACCAATATAGTCTAATAATTGAACCGACTAGATCGTCCAATAAAGGGAACTGATGAGGATGTGGAAATCCGAAACAGCTGTCTTCCCAACCATTTTGGACAACATTTTTAACATTCCAAACATTTTAACTTTCAATTTGCCGTAAAAAAGACTATATACACTGAAATAAATATTGGCCTTATACGAAGGATGAAGCAACGACAATTTTAGGATTCTCCATTTGCACAATATTAAAGACAAGTTTTATTTAAAATAAGGAATAATTGACAGAACTTTCAGAATCTTTGCTTTAAAAGCTTTTTTAACTGGTTGGCTGATAAGTCCCCGGTATGACACATAGATGGCGTCGGATAGTACCAACCTTCAAATGATTCGTGTCAAAATTTGACGTCTGTAAGTCAATTAGTTTGTGAGATAGAGCGCCTTTTGTGAAGCAACTTTTGTTATTGTGAAAAAAAGGGAAAAAAGGAATTTCGTGTTTTGATAAAATACTGTTTTCTGAAGGGAAAAAATACGGTGGAAGCAAAAACTTGGCTTGATAATGAGTTTCTCTCTGCCCCAGGGAAATCAACAATAATTGATTGGTATGCAAAATTCAAGCGTGGTGAAATGAGCACGGAAGACGGTGAACGCAGTGGACGCCCGAAAGAGGTGGTTACCGACGAAAACATCAAAAAAATCCACAAAATGATTTTGAATGACCGTAAAATGAAGTTGATCGAGATAGCAGAGGCCTTAAAGATATCAAAGGAACGTGTTGGTCATATCATTCATCAATATGTTGATATGTGGAAGCTCTGTGAAAAATGGGTGCCGCGCGAGCTCACATTTGACCAAAAACAACAACGTGTTGACGATTCATGGCTCCATCACTACACTCCTGAGTGGACATTGACCGGTGAACCGTCTCTGAAGCGTTGAAAGACTCAAAAGTCCGCAGGCAAAGTAATGGCCTCTATTTTTTGGGATGCCCATGGAATAATTTTTATCGATTATCTTGAGAAGGGAAAAACCATCAACAGTGACTATTAGTGTGTAAATATAACCATAGCGATAGGCGGTAGGCGAAACATTTTTGTCGCAACGGCAAATACAATAAGCTTGACGGCGAATAATTCCCTTTTTCACGTTTCCTAGCGTTTTTGTTGTCAATACAACATGCTTTGACAATATTAAACAATGAAGTTGAATAAAAACATACAATGGCTTGTTATTTGTTGAGTTATTTCAAGAAAAAATAATCTACACGTGTCCAGGCAACAGCAATTCCTAGTGGTGAGTTAAAAAAATTGATAAGCGATGGCAACACTATACCAGTTTTCGCCAAGGAGTTAGAATAAGTTTTAATTTAGCGACACGCCGCTAGCCGTCACGGTGTTCCGTCGCGGATTTTGGGCTTCCCATAAGAAATACACGTAAATAAGTGTTCGCCTACCGCCTATCGCTATGGTTATATTTACATACTTATATTGCGTTATTGGAGCATTTGAAGGTCGAAATCGCGACAAAACGACCCCATATGAAGAAGAAAAAATTGTTGTTCCACCAAGACAACGCACCGTGCCACAAGTCAATGAGAACGATGGCAAAAATTCATGAATTGGGCTTCGAATTGCTTCCCCACCCATCGTATTCTCCAGATCTGGCCCCCACACCGAAAGAATTCTCTTCGTTAATTTTACGAAGAATTCTTCATTAACTATTCTTCCTGAATTCTTCATTAAAATAACCAAATTTTCATTCATTTTCGTAAATTTTATGAAGAACATTTTACGAATATACGAAACTTCTACGAAACATTCTACATTAGCTTTTCTTCGTAAAAAGTTCGTACTTTTAACGAAACTTTCTTCACATTTCATGAATTTTGTGAAGAAGTTTTTACGAATATTTTACGAAACTTCTGCGTTAAAATTTCTTCATAAAAAGTACGAAATATTTTCTTTGAAATAACGAAGAAGTTTCATTGAAGTTGTAAAATTTCCGTTCGCGGCATTAAATTGTCTTTTATAATGTGCTTGAGTGTATTCGTTTATTCTATTTTTTTATGCAAGTCTATGCTACTTCTCATTTGGGTGATAGCGCGCTATGAATAAAAGTGAAGCAATAAAACTAAAAATTATTCAAAAACTTAAGATGTAAAGTAGTGATGTCATTTTTCACACTTGCAACTACAACCAAATGAACTTTCGACTATAATTTTTTTTTCTAAAAGTTCGAACATTTTTCAGAAAAAAATACGAAACATTTTCATAAAAAGAACGAAATTGTTTCATAAAAAGTACGAAGATTTTTCATAAAAAGTACGAAGATTCTTCATAAAAAGTACGAATTTTTTTCTTACAAACTACGAAAATGTTGGAAGAACTTTTCTTCGTAAAAAGTACGAAATATTTCGTACTTTTAATGAAAAGTTTCTTTGTTTGTAAAACAATGACAAATTTCGTACTTTTAACGAAATTTTTCGTTATTTTTACGAAGAAAATTCTTTCGGTGCAGCGACTTTTTCTTGTTCTCAGACCTCAATGAAGAGGTGATCGCCGAAACTGAGGCCTATTTTGAGGCAAAACCGAAAGAGTACTACCAAAATGGTATCAAAAAATTGGAAGGTTTATAATCGTTGTATCGCTCTTGAAGGGAACTATGTCGAATTTTGACAAAAAAAATTGTTTTTCTTTGTTAGACCGGGGACTTATCAGCCAACCTGTTATGTGCTTATTTTATTTTATTTTCACCATTTATTTTGAGAATTTTGCTTAGTAGGTTTAAAGTTTTTTTTTCGTTTTTAATTGGCCATATGTACATGTATTGATCAGTAATCATCACAAAGAAATCTCTTCAATGCCAATTTTACTGTACTCTGTGCTTAGCAATCGTTTTATCCAACCCTCGACATCCTTGTCCTCAATGTAAAGTAGAATCAAATTAGTCTCTGGTTTCATGCCCATCACACTTCATTATCTTCTACAGCGTCATAGCGTTTACTATGGGGACAAATTCAACTAAACGTTCGTCAATTTCCCCATAAATGAAATTAGATTTGCTATTCATGCTTTAGCTAAATGCGTTTTATTGCCAAGGCGAAAATCCACCAGGGGTTCGTTTGGCCGCACCGCTCTGTCGAACACACGCAGAGAAGAAACATGATTGTCACAATCATATTCGAAGAGCAAAATAATATGATAGGAGCTATTTTTGCGGCGACCATGTAACATTTTAACCTGCAACCATGTTGGCTCAGTGAACATGGTTCTAAGAAAAATATAATTGTCCTCATCTAAAATGTTATTATATTGATAAAAAGAATTTTGTTTCAATGAAAAGACAATGGTCACAATTTAAAATGTTATGGTATTCATTAAAAATGTTTTTCTCCTAGTTAAAAGAACATGGTCACAACCTAAAATGTTTTGATCTTTATGAAAAAACTTTTTTCATCGTCGAAAAAAGGACGCCACTTGAGAAAAGAAAACACAAAATTAATTTTTTTTGTTTGTTTATATTTATTTATAAACTAATTTATTGTTTATTTGTATTTATAATGCCGTTCAAGCAAACATCATATATTTTTACACACTCTATTTTATTTCAATTTCAACAATAAGTAATTATTCCATATTTACATCGTGCTCATCAAATGTACAAACGCAGACATCATATAACTGCAAATAAAAATAAATGATACTATATAGCAAAATGCAGAACAAAAAACAGGTACATTTTTTCAATTACACTTTCCTTTTTTTGTGGTCACATAAAACCACGTGCCACTTAAATAAATTAACACAAAACACAAAACACAAAAAATCCGTATTCTTCGTCCATTCCAAGAAACAATCAACACACGACTGACGCGCAAAATGAAAATCGTGTGTACCTGGTCAAGGTTTTTATAAAATTCTTTTCGCTGCAAAAAAGTTAAAAAATTAAATGGTCACGAAAAAAATGTAAATGGTCTTTATGGCCATGTAATGGTTTATTTAATGGTTTCAAATTCTATCATTTAAATGATAAAACATGTTTGCGGTATTTGAGAACCATTCAAATGCTTATTGCCACCATACATTTTTCTCCGCTCGAAAACCCGGCAATTACATGCTCTAGATAAGCATTAAATGGATGCGTGGATGCATGTCCAAACATGGTTTTTCTGTGCGTGCAGCAATGGTCGAACGATGTTATTGATATCGAATACTTAATTATGATTATGGCTACGAATATTGGAGTTGTTTTTATGCCACAGCCACCATCCCTTCCCCTTCTAAGCTCTTCGCAAGATGTAATCGAATCCACTGTGAGTGTTAGTAAATCATTTTCTAGATCTTCAATTGTGTTGAGTGTAGGAATGGATTCTTGTGAAACATAGTCCAACAGCTCCCCCCGAAACCCCAGCCAGTGATTCAATGTTTATGTGAGGCAAACTGGAGTTTATTGGGCATTTGCTTGTGTCCAACGATTTCTCACGTTAATCCAATGAATAATAATAATAATATCTAACACAATGGATAATAATGGTGGGGGAGAACAATCGTACTAAATTCACTGATGATGTTGATGAACTTGTTAACAACGGCAATCTTATGACAGTACGATTCAAAACAAATGTATCCACATGTTGTAGCATGGTGTGGCCCGAACGAATCCCAAATACTCTCCAGCATAGAGAACGAGAAAGGCAGGAATCAACCAAGTTCACATAGAAATAAACCTACACTCAACAAAAAGTGAACTCACTATTTCACTAAAGCCAATTTAACTATATTTTAGTTCATGAACTTATTATATTTGGAGAAAGTTTCATTTACTCTAATAATTTTTTGCGTACGTTAGTTAAATGAACTAAAATACGGGGAAATAATTATACACAATTTAAGGATATAGATTTACTAAATTCGTATTTCTCATAAAATAGTTCATTATTTCTTCAAATTTGTAAATTTTACTACAAAAGCGTCCATCATGAACTTCGTATGTCACTAAAGACATTCTTGCAATTTTGAACTCCAATTTTTTCCTTCAAACTACCAAATTTTCTTTAATAAATGAAAAAAATTTTTTATGTCTAATAAATTTTCTTGAATTTGTCGAAAAATATTTACTTAATTTTGTGATATCGACGTGATGCCAGCGCTTGTAATACTGTTTAGTTAAAAATTTCTAAAAAAATCAAAATTTTCTAAAACTAATGAAAAGTTTTCTTCCTGGTGGGTTCACTGTTTTTTCAGTGTAAGGACCTATGGTAGCATATAAAATTCGACTGAAGAAAGGTGATGATTCGCGTAGTAATTGTACCACTTTATTGATGATAGCTATCTTTGAAATCGAGAAGTTCTGATGGTGGATGTAGTGAAAACTGTGTTGTACTATCCAATAATGTTACGTTAGTAGATGGAAAACCTAAAAACTCTGTAAATATGCAGTCATTAGCATGGTCTTGATTTATCGGTCCACATTATGAATTTAATGTATGATTTGTCTAAGATTTTTGAAACAATGTTGTTGATATATCTAAGACAAAACAATGTATATATAAAATATTAAAAAAAGTCGATTAAAAGATGTCTTTTTAAAAAGAAACATACCCTTTGGTCAGTTCCTTTCGTACAAACGATGTCTCAAATACCACTTTTGGAGATAGATATAATGTAATTTTACGCATATTCTAAAAAGTTTCCCAAGCTTTAAAGCTTAAAAGTATTCGTTTTTGCAAAGATAAAAATTTTGTAGAAAAAAATTTTGGTGACAAAGGTTTGAACTTTTTCAAAGAATTTCAAAATATATGTGCTACAAATATTGATATTGTCAACATATATGAGTATATCAGGAGATATATGCAGATATGAACTCAATGGGTACATTTGGCCGATAGAGTTGTTTGTAAAAAATTTCCGGTTGAAGCGAAACGACTACTAAGTCCGAAATATGGACTGCCACTACAAAACTATTTGATGCATTTGTTTATCCATAATTTTAGCCGTGTATTGACTTCTTAATACACTGAATAATATTGTGTCGGTAGGCCAAAGATTTCATGTCCTTAAGATACGAATGCGAATTATGTTTCGCATTTTTCCTTGTCCAAAAATTAATAAACTTTTCAATGAAGTCGTTTTGTGCTTATAATTAAGCGATTCGACATAAAATTGGGAATCCTAACATGAAAGATTTTTTTTCGATAATTTTGAAAATTCCTAAAAATAAATTTAAATTTTCTTTAAATTTGTTGACTTTCTGCATCTTGACAATAAAGCAAAAAAAGTTAAAACATAGGGCATGATTTCCAACACAATGAACTAACTTGAACATTGAACTAAATTGTACTCTACATTTTGAGATTTCCCCAAAGCATTTTAAAACCTGGAAAATTTAATGCCTTATTATATTTTTTAACTGCAGTTCATGAAATTACACCCTCTCATAGATAAAAAATTAACTAAAAGTAAAGATTAAAATCATGACCATTTGAAGCATACAGTAGTTGAAATTTTTCTTTAGTTGCCCAGCAAAAAAAATTTGGAAGTTCTTCCAACACAACTTTAAAAGCACTTTCAGAAGATGCACTCCCAATGATGTTCTTTATTTTAATTACACAAGAAGTTCTTTTAATTCAATTTTTTATAACTTGGTGTTTAATTTTGCAGCTTTCTCAGTGGCTGAATGTGCGGGGAGTGAAGATATGTCACCACTTGGGAAAGAGATTAGTGGACTGTAAGATGAGTAAATGTAGATTTGGCGGGACTGGTCTGCTAGTAGCAATCACTGTAGATGTGACACAAATTCTCAGTCCGAGAAATTATGTCCAAATGAGATCCACCCGTGAAAAGACAGTAAGTAAGTAAAAACCAAAAGTGAAGTTAGTTAGTGTCACAATTAGTTTATTTGGTTAGAAGTTGCTCACCAGTTGAAGTGTGCGAAGTAAGTAAGTTCGCATATACAGCTTCTTACCAAGAAACTTTATTTGACATTTATCTATAACTAGCTAGATATTAATCCATAATGAATTTCAATTAGTTTCAGTGTATCTTAAACTATGTAATCAATTCAAAATCTTGACGTTAATTAATTCAAAATTTAAATTCAAATATATGAAATAAGAAAAATTATATATAATACATATTTAAAAGGAAACAAATATGAACATCAATAAAATTTGTTTTGTCTAATATTTGAATATTAGACATGCTGCCGACTCAGAAAATAGCATTTATGATTGATTAGTACACAGGACAGATGTAAGTGCACGTATAGCTTCCGATACGATTTGTTGATTAGATTTTTCTGAATTAGTCGTATGGTTCTGCAAATTTTTTGCCGTTCGATTAGAGTTGCGGTTTCTGGATGACTGTTTACGGTTATGATCTGCCCCTCGAGATGGTCTATGAGTAACAACTTCGTCATATTCGCGACGGTTACGGTCTGTAGCTCGAGATTGTCCATGAGTACCAATTTCATCATTATCTCGATTATTTCTTGATCCTCGATTACGCAATTGATTAGTACTGTCATAATTCGGATGCAGAAGACTGTTATGAGGTCTGCCACATAAACGACACATATTTCGGGATCGACAATCGCGAAATCGATGAGTGCGTGCAAAACAGTTGACACAATAAGACTCTTTTAGTATAAAAATATTGCTTATAAATTAAAAATTAATGGTTCTTCAAGCTCGAGGTCTTTTTAAAATATTTTATTTATTATTCCCAATATTTCGCGATTACGATATTGAATCGCTTCCTCAGGGGTCTACAATAGATTTATAGATATTACATTTCATAAATATCACAGTATTAAACATTTAATAATTTAAATAAGTGTAAATCTTAATTACTTTTAGTTAATAATCTCAAATTGTATTATAGGATAATATAATTATACAAAAATCGGACAGACATATCTTAATCTCATTTTTCAAGTATCAGGCGAACAGAAAAATTAAAACAGCAACACAACCAATGACTTACATGTATAGTATCCACAACACAAAATACTTAAAGCTACTGTAGATTCACTACCCTCGTCAGCTGTCTGTATTGCACTGAGTTGTTTTTACTATTGCACGATGATCACTACCATGTATTTGTTGTTTCCTTTTCCGAAGCAAATGCCTGTAACAGTGAGCGATGTTTTCTGTATCAACTTTGAAGTTCATTCGTTTTGTTGCAGGTACATTGTTTATGTGAAGTGTTTCTAGTGTAAACCTTTTGCTGTAATTATTCTCTCTTTCTAATATTCTTACGTCGTCAAAGTTTGGGGTATGATTGTTTCTTGCACAGTGGTCTGCTAGTGCCATTTTTGTGGTATTCGAGTGAAATTCTTGTTTTTAATTTGTTTTTGGGTGTTCCTACATAAACTTTTTCACATTTTTCTTTATTATTTCCACCGCACGGTATTTCATAAATCGTATTATGTTTTTCCATTGTGGGGATCTTGATTTTCATGTTGGAAAATCATTTTTTGAGAGTATTGTTTGACTTGTGTGCTAAAGTGTATTGTCCTTTATCAAAGATTTCAGAGTTTGTAATTCGTTCTGATAATTTGTTGACATATACTAGTGACTTGTATATTGTTTCCTCGTTTTTATTTTCGTTTTGGTTTTTCCCCTCCGGTTTAAATTGTGATATTAAGTCATTAATTAAATATTTTGGAAAATTATTGTTGTGTAGAATATCTCTAATAATGGATTTGTTTTTAGAATGATATTCTTTGTCACTTATGTTTAACACCCTGTTTATAAGATTTTTTGCTGTGTTAATCACTATCCTTTTTGGGTGTTGTGAAAAATAATTCATTATTCTCCCCGATGCTGTTGGTTTTTGGTACCAATCTAAACCAAGTTTATAATTTTCCTTCCTGATAACCAGCGTGTCTAAGTATGGAATTCTGCCGTTTTTCTCTATTTCTACCGTGAATTTTATGCTATTATGGAAGCCATTTAATGTTGTCAAGATCTCATGTATTGCACCTTCCCGAACCACAGCAAATATATCGTCCACATATTTCGTCAAGATTTTTGGTTTTGTTGTCAAGTTTTCCATGCAGTTGTCCAGTAAATGTTTTTTTTGTCTTCATACGTAAAGTATCTATTCTCCACTATGCAGAATTTTAAAATTTTCATAAATATATTCTTTGTAAGTCTAGTATGGCCCTCCAATTCTTGCCATCTACTTTCGATGATTTTTAAAGCTAAGTCAACCGGTACACTTGGGAATAGGGACACAACGTCAAAAGATACTAATTTTTCATCCTCCTTGATAGTCAGGTTCTTGATCTTATTTTTAAATTGCAGGGAGTCCTTTATATTGTACTTCGAGTCCTGTGTTAAAATTTTTAAAAGGTTTCCAATGTACTTGCAGAGATTGCTCGAAGGTGAATCTATAGATGAGCAAATTGGCCGTAATGGATAACCATCTTTATGTGTTTTTGACAAGCCATAAATCCTTGGTGCTGTAGCTACGTCCATTTTTAGTCGCTTTTTCTCTGCAGGCGAAATCATGTTGTTTCTGTCCAGTTCCTCCACTAATTCGTTATTTTTATACCCACCACCATAGAATGGTGACGGGGGTATAATAAGTTTGTCATTCCGTTTGTAACGCATCGAAATATCGATTTCCGACTATATAAAGTATATATATTCTTGATCAGGGAGAAATTCTAAGACGATATAACGATGTCCGTCTGTCCGTCTGTCTGTCTGTCTGTCTGTCTGTCTGTCTGTTGTAATCACGCTACAGTCTTCAATAATGAAGCAATCGTGCTGAAATTTTGCACAAACTCGTCCTTTGTCTGCAGGCAGGTCAAGTTCGAAGATGGGCTATATCGGTCCAGGTTTTGATATAGTCCCCATATAAACCGACCTCCCGATTTGGGGTCTTGGGCTTATAGAAATAGTAGTTTTTATCCAATTTGCATGCAATTTGAAATCTAGAGGTATTTTATGCCCGTAAAGAGGTGTGCCAAAAATGGTGAGTATCGGTCCATGTTTTGGTATAGCCCCCATATAGACCGATCTCCCGATTTTACTTCTTGGGCTTATAAAAACCGCAGTTTTTATTCAATTTACCTGAAATTGGAAATCAAGAGGTATTGTAGGACCACAAATACGTGTGCCAAAAATTGTGGGTATCGGTCCATGTTTTGGTATGGTCCCCATATAAAACGACCTCCCGATTTGGGGTCTTGGGCTTATAGGAACCGTAGTTTTTATCAAATTTGTCTGAAATTGGAAACCTAGAGGTATTTTAGGGCCATAAAGAGGTGTGCCGAAAATGGTGAGTATCGGTCCATATTTTGGTATAGCCCCCATATAGACCGATTTCCCGAGTTTACTTCTTGGGCTTCTAGAATCCGAAGTTTTTATTCAATTTACCTGAAATTGGAAATCTAGAGGTATTGTAGGACCACAAATACGTGTGCCGAAAACTGTGAGTATCGGTCCATATTTTGGTATAGCCCCCTTATAGACCGATCTCCCGATTTTACTTCTTGGGCTTATAGAACCAGCTGTTTTTATTCAATTTACCTGAAATTGTAAATCTAGAGGTATTATGGGACCACAAATACGTGTGCCAAAAATTGTGTGTATCGGTCCATATTTTGGTATAGCCCCCATATAGACCGATCTCCCGATTTTATTTCTTGGGCTTATAGAAACCGCAGTATTTATTCAATTTACCTGAAATTGGGAATCTAGAGGTATTGTAGGACCACAAATACGTGTGCCAAAAATTGTGAGTATCGGTCCATGTTTTGGTATGGTCCCCATATAAAACGACCTCCCGATTTGGGTCTTGGGTTTATAGAAACCGTAGTTTTTATCCAATTTGTCTGAAATTGGATATCTAGAGGTATTTTAGGACCATAAAGAGGTGTGCCGAAAATGGTGAGTATCGGCCCATATTTTGGTATATCCCCCATATAGACCGATTTCCCGATTTTACTTCTTGGGCTTCTAGAAACCGTAGTTTTTATCTGATTTGCCTGAAATTGTAAATATTCTGGTATTTTAGGCTCACAAAAACGTGCATCGGATTAAGTTTTTATCGGTCCATTTGGTAATGCCTCCATATAGACCGACTTCACTTCTTGAGGGTGTAGAAGGCGCACTGATCATGAAAATTGCTTGAAACTCAATGTAAAATTTCCAGATTTTACTTCTACAGATTTAAGATTTCAAATCAAGACGTTATTTTATAATTTTCTTGCACACTTACAAGAGATGTTAATGATTCCTCTAAAACTCAAACAAAAATGGTTCTTATAAATCCAGAATCTGATATAGTCCTCATAGTTGAAATCTTTAAATTTATCTTCGGGAAGTGTCCTCAAGCCCTCCTGAAATTTCAAAGGAAACCCTAATATTTGGTTCATGGTGGTGGGTATTTAAGATTCGGCCCGGCCGAACTTACTGCTGTATATACTTGTTTCTTTGCAACGATGTCGTTGGATCCTTGTTGATTCTTTGATACATCATCATGTCGCTTATAATATTCATCATTCTCTGTTGATATTCACTTTTTTCCATAGCAACTGTTGTATTGCCTTTGTCTGCATTTAAAATTAATATATTTTTATTTTTCTTTAGAAATTGTCGAGTTTGCTCCACTGTTCTTGTAACGAACCTCTCCCTACTGTTGTATTTCATTTTATTTAAATGAGTTTCTAAAGTTGTTGCGAACATTGTTCTCGCAGTTTCCTGTTCTTCCTTTTCTTTTTTGTAGATTGTATTATATGTTCCCCATCACTTATATATTTGAAAAGTGGAAATTCGGCTTTTGATGTTGGGAGACCATGTTTTTGTCCTAGCGACAGTAACCATTTTACATTTTCGGGAAATTGAGTATCTGTTGTATTAATAAACCATTTTTCGTTTATCTTTATGTCCAATTCCTCTCTTTGTTGTTCTTGAAGTTTTAATAATTTTTTCTTGTGTGTTGCGGTTGACTTTTCTTTAATTTCTAATTATGACGTTCTTTTGACGTCATAATTAGAAATTTTGGACAATCTTTAATAGAATGAAAACGTTTGCAAAGCTTACACATGTACGTATCCCGTTTACGCTGCTGGGTTCTAGGTGACCTGGAATGAAAAATAAAGTGAGCACAAAGATAACTAAACACCCTTTATATTGTAAAGAATGCTCAAACGGCAAATGTTTTTAATATTTTGTTCACTCTTGATCGGATGGCAAGTTATCGCATAGAGGCAAGTAGCACAGTTTGGTTATCGGCCGATTCACAAAACCGGTAGCAGTGCGTACATCTGCAATTCGAACGTTTTGGTCGGAGCCTGGATATGTATTTATAATTCTTCCTAATCGCCATTCATTAGGAGGTAGTAAATCATCTAAAATCACGACTAAGTCGTCAATCTTCAAATTACAAGAAGGGGTTTTCCATTTGTAGCGTTTTTGCATGGATTTCAAATAGTAATTTTTCCATCTCAAAGAGAACTGATGGTGTAAAGCTTTAAGCTTTGTCCATCTATTAACAAGGGACAAGTTCTGAGAAATCGGTTCAGGTAGTGCTACAATAGGGGCACCTTTCAAGGAGTGTCCCGTAGTTAAGGCGGTCAAATCAGCAGGATCTTCTGATATGGCTGATATGGGACGCGAGTTTAATACCCCTTCAATTCGTGCTAAAATAGTCGAAAACTGTTCGAATGTAAATCGGTGGCTACCAGTTATTTTCTTAAAATGAATCTTAAAACTTTTGACGGCAGCTTCCCAAAGGCCACCCATATGAGGCGCGTGGGGAGGTATGAATTTCCATTCGAACCCATAAGTTGCATATTTTTCGGCAATATCGGTCGAAGTGCATCTTAGAAACTTGGCGAATTCACGAGTAAGGTTACGGCTAGCTCCTAAAAAATTTCGCCCATTATCCGAAACTATCCTATGGGGTAGGCCTCGCCTACCAACAAAGCGGGCAAATGCCGCTTCAAACGCCGCCGAACTTAATTCCGAACACGCCTCTAAATGTATTGCTTTTGTTGCGAAGCATACAAAAACACTTACGTACCCCTTTATTATAGGCGATTTTCGTAAACTTGAGCTTTTGAGGTCGAAGGGACCGGCAAAGTCAATTCCCGTTGTGTGAAAGGGCGGGGCCAGTGTACATCTATCTGTAATGGTGCCATAATTTGAGACGACGGTTTGTGTTTATATATTAAACAGGTTTTACATTTGTGAATTATGGTTTTGACGAGGGATTTCAGACGAGGAACGTAAAATTCGGTTTGCACGAATCTACACATTAAGATACATTCCCCATGAGCCAAAAATGTGTGTAAATGCGACAAGTATAGAAAACAAAATCTTGATTTTCCGGGAAGGATAATTGGGTACCTTTCTTTATAGGGTAGTGACGAGTTGGAAAGTCGCCCATTAACTCTCATTAAATTATCACAATCGAGAAATGGATTTAATGTAGACAAGTGACTCTTTTTTCCTATGGGAGCAGACGAACGTAATGAGTTATATTCATTGCTATAAAATTGACGTTGAGCCAATGATAGTAGCCGATTTTTTACATTTTGTAATTCGGTAGTAGAGACACGAATTGTCTGGAATCGTTGCGAATTTCCGATGCTAGGGTGACTGTTAAAGAAAAATCTAAATACATAGGAAAGAACACGTAGTGCTTTCGTATATGAAGAGAATCTTTCCAGAATGTCAACTGATTCTGTTGTAACCTGATAAGACTGAACTATTTCAGCTGGTAGATTCGTGGTTAGTGGGTTTCGATTTGGCCAATTGAACTCAGGAGTAGTCATCCATGAAGGTCCGTACCACCACAAGGGGTTGCTAGTAAGATCTTGGGGTCGACATCCCCTAGTACCGAGATCGGCTGGGTTTTCGTGCGTTGGGACATGTCTCCATTTTACGTTAGGGACAATGTCATGGATCAAAGCCGTACGATTTGCGACATATGTTTCCCATGATCGCGGTGGCTTAGATAACCACCCTAATACTATTGAGGCATCTCTCCACAAGGTTATTGAGTCGAATTCAACTTGAAAAATTCCTACTACGTACTTAATGAGTTTCGCGAGCAACACTGCTCCGTTTAATTCTAATTTTGGCAACGGGATTTGCTTGATTGGAGCAACTTTGCTTTTGGCTATCAACAAATTCGAAAAAACAGTGGCAGTAGATGTTTTGCAACGAACATAGACACATGCGCAATAGGCCGCTTTCGAAGCGTCACAGAACCCATGTATCTCTATACTATCTTCCGGTAATAATTGGATCCACCGGGGAACACTTATGTGTTCAATATGAGGTAAATCATTTAAAATCTGGTTCCAAGTTTGAAGTGCGTCTGAGCTAATGGAGTCATCCCATCCTAACCCTTCTAGCCAAAGCTGTTGCATAAGTATTTTAGCTTTTATAATTACTGGAGTTAACCACCCAGCTGGATCAAACAACTGTGCCACAGCTGCAAGAACTTGACGCTTAGTATAATCTGCCCGTATTTCAATGTTACTACAGGAGTAAGAAAATGCGTCTTTTAGAGCATTCCAGTTTATCCCTAATGTTTTTGTAGAGCTACTTTCATTTAGTCGCAAGAAATTCAAGTCATACAAATCTTCCTGTGGCAGATGAGCCAATAAACACGAATCATTGGCTGTTAACTTTTTTAGCGGAAATCCAGCGGATTTAAGGACAGAGATCAGTTTTGTTTGGGCCTCTATAGTTTCTTCAATTGAAAACCCTCCTGAAAGGATGTCGTCCACATATGTCTCCTGGCGTAAAGTGGAAGCGACCGTAGGATATTGATTAGCTGAGTCTGTCGCAAGTTGCAATAAAGTGCGAATTGCTAAAAATGGGGCGCAACTTACGCCAAACGTTACCGTTTTTAGCTGGTAATCCTTTACTGGGCTATTTGGGTAGCTTTGAAATAAAATTCGTTGAAAAGCTCGATCTTCGGGATGTACCATAATTTGACGGTACATTTTTTGGATATCTCCACAATATACATATTTGTACTTCCTCCAATTGAGGATGACGGAGACTAAGTCAGTTTGTAATGTGGGGCCAGAATAGAGGACGTAATTTAGTGAAAACCCAGATTTTGTTTTACGGGACGCGTTGAATACTACCCTGACTTTCGTAGACTTATGATCAGTGAACCATATTTACCTTCAATGCCAACTTCCTGAGAAGAGGATGCTTTGCATTCTCTTATATTGTCCAAGAGCCAGGGCTCTGGATGCGCCCAACCACATAGATGTGTTATATTTTTTATTAAATGGAAGCCTTACGACATAGCGACCATCGGGTTGTCGAGTGGTAGTTTTAGCATAATAATCTTCACAACATTGGTCATCAATTGACGAGGCGTCAATTTTCGGAATTTCTTCCATTTCCCAAAACTTTTTCAAAATATCACAAAGCATACTCTCATCGGAAGCCATAACATTGGTTGTAAACGATTGTATCGAATTCGCTCTAATGGGTCCACTGAGAACCCAGCCGAATATGGTATTTTATGCCGAAGTTTCTCCACATACATTCTTTACAAACCCTTCTAGATTTATGTGACTCTCCGAATCACTACCTAATATCAAATCAATATTCGATGATACATTAAATCCTGGATCGGCCAAATCAAGGCCGCGAAGTTTGGATGAGGTGGGAACTTCAAATGTGACTGACGGTAGTCTCTTAGTTAATTTAGGCAGTACAATGGCATTTATGGAACATCGTGTGTTATGTTTCGTTGAGTACAGTTTGTGTTTGTGCCCCTATACCAACAATTTGGTAAAACGATCTTTTGTATGGGATTTTCAAGCGGTTTCTAGCTCTCTCGGAAAGGAATGTCCTTTGTGGCCCGGGATCAATAAGAGCTCTGATTGTGAAGAACTCCCCCCGCACTTCAATTTGTACCAAAGCAGTTCGCAGAAGTATAGTACCATCACAAGATGAGACGTTAGCTTGAACTTGAGATTGACCTTCTATTGTGCTAAATGAAGGCTCATGGGTTGACACCACCAATGAGCTGCTTGTGCATGGTTGTGCATTCTCTACAGGGACTGTATTATCGACTGTTTGCGCCAATGTCTTAGAAGTCGATAATTGGTTTAAATGCAGTAAGGAATGATGCCGTTTTTTGCAGAACATGCACGTATTTTTGCTCTTACATTTAGCCTTAACATGAGATTCGGATAGACAATTGTTACAAAGTTTATTCCGAAACACAAAGTTAATTCGCTCTTGTGGGGAAATTTTCTGAAAATCTGGGCATATCCGTATGCTATGGTTATTTTTACACATGTAACATTTCTGCGTCAACTTCTCCTGTGAAGTATATGTCTGAATCTTACTATGAGGCCTGGATGAAATTACCGAAGGGAGGCTATGGCGTTCCTTCGTGGACCTAATAGAAGAAATCCTTTCTACCACCTCAAATCTGTTCATCAAGAACGTATCCATTTCTTTCCATTTCCATTTCAAGTATATCAATATGGGGTCCCAAGACTGTATGTCAACCTCGAGCGACTTGAGGGTCGAGAGACAATCGCTAACTGCCGAATGTATTTTTTGTAAACAATCGCTGTTTTCAGTGGAAGCCGTGGGTATATTAAAAAGTAACCTGAGTTGATTATCTACAAGAACACGTTTATTTTCATAGCGCGATTTTAGAGCTCCCCATGCCAAATCGAAATTGGTATCACAAAAAGTATATCTCTTTACAATCGCTCCCGCACTTCCTTTTGTTTTATTTCGTAAATGATAAAGTTTTTGGACACGTGTGAGTTTTGGATGGTTCACGTACACGGCCGTGAACATATCTCGGAAAGAAGGCCAATCTTCATAACTTCCCGAGAATGTGTCCGTATCACATGGCGGAACTTTGATACAAATATTCGCTGCCCCTGGGCCTTGGGTATCAATGATATTATGGGAGCCATTCAAACTATTAGCAGGATTTCTGAACGTAACGTTTTGCAAGTTATGACTTCCCGACATTCGTAAAACTTCCAAAATAGTTGACCGTGCACTGTAATATGCCTCGGCCGAAATATTGAAATTGAGCTTCGCGTTTTCTTTATCCTCCTTTGAACAAGATGTTTCGGGGGACAGAAGTACCGTCTCATAATCGATTTGTATTTTTTTCCACCTAGCCTCTAAATCCTCCATTTTCACCTCTAACATTAAGTCCGTTTGGTCCGTAACATCGCAGTTCTCTAGTTGTTGGCAGAAATTGTTCAAAATTTGAACAATTTCTGCCAACACAGTCAAAAACTAGTTTTTCGTAAATGAGTGACGGCTTAATGGAACCCTTGCTGACGGTGGAACCAGATTGCTCCGCTAGGTTATTCATCTTTTTATAAAGGGTGATTTGTTAAGAGCTTGATAACTTTTTTTAAAAAAAAAACGCATAAAATTTGCAAAATCTCATCGGTTCTTTATTTGAAACGTTAGATTGGTCCATGACATTTACTTTTTGAAGATAATTTCATTTAAATGTTGACCGCGGCTGCGTCTTAGGTGGTCCATTCGGAAAGTCCAATTTTGGGCAACTTTTTCGAGCATTTCGGCCGGAATAGCACGAATTTCTTCGGAAATGTTGTCTTCCAAAGCTGGAATAGTTGCTGGCTTATTTCTGTAGACTTTAGACTTGACGTAGCCCCACAAAAAATAGTCTAAAGGCGTCAAATCGCATGATCTTGGTGGCCAACTTACCGGTCCATTTCTTGAGATGAATTGTTCTCCGAAGTTTTCCCTCAAAATGGCCATAGAATCGCGAGCTGTGTGGCATGTAGCGCCATCTTGTTGAAACCACATGTCAACCAAGTTCAGTTCTTCCATTTTTGGCAACAAAAAGTTTGTTAGCATCGAACGATAGCGATCGCCATTCACCGTAACGTTGCGTCCAACAGCATCTTTGAAAAAATACGGTCCAATGATTCCACCAGCGTACAAACCACACCAAACAGTGCATTTTTCGGGATGCATGGGCAGTTCTTGAACGGCTTCTGGTTGCTCTTCACTCCAAATGCGGCAATTTTGCTTATTTACGTAGCCATTCAACCAGAAATGAGCCTCATTGCTGAACAAAATTTGTCGATAAAAAAGCGGATTTTCTGCCAACTTTTCTAGGGCCCATTCACTGAAAATTCGACGTTGTGGCAGATCGTTCGGCTTCAGTTCTTGCACGAGCTGTATTTTATACGGTTTTACGCCAAGATCTTTGCGTAAAATCTTCCATGTGGTCGAATAACACAAACCCAATTGCTGCGAACGGCGACGAATCGACATTTCACGGTCTTCAGCAACACTCTCAGAAACAGACGCAATATTCTCTTCTGTACGCACTGTACGCATTCGTGTGGTTGGTTTAATGTCCAGTAAAGTAAACTGAGTGCGAAACTTGGTCACAATCGCATTAATTGTTTGCTCACTTGGTCGATTATGTAGACCATAAATCGGACGTAAAGCGAGAAACACATTTCGAACCGAACACTGATTTTGGTAATAAAATTCAATGATTTGCAAGCGTTGCTCGTTAGTAAGTCTATTCATGATGAAATGTCAAAGCATACTGAGCATCTTTCTCTTTGACACCATGTCTGAAATCCCACGTGATCTGTCAAATACTAATGCATGAAAATCCTAACCACAAAAGAATCACCCTTTATAAAAATCAAATCAAAAAATGGAAACTGAGTACCAAATGTATTTTGAGAATTGTTAAAATTGAGACACGAATAGCGTGTAAATAACGTAACGCAACTTCTTTGCAGGTAGAATACACTCAAAGAAAAATCTAGTAATAACTGAGGAAAATCAGATGTAATAGTTTCTGCCAAATATGAACGCGTAATCTGGGCGCTGAATTGACGATTCAAAGAATTATAGCATATAGCTTTTGTTTAGAAACGAGCTTCGTAAATAGAGCTACATAAATATAAAATGTTGACCATCAAAGGATATTTGATTTGTCACGTTTGAAATCGAAAATAAAGACAAAGTTTCAAACAACAATGAAAGACTTTTGAATACTTGTCATAAGGTCTGGATAAAGTACATTAAATTAGTATGTGATTTTTCCCTCAACCGATTTATTTTCAATCCAATTTAAAAGATAAAAATCCATAATAAACTTAATTTGAAATATTAGTCGTTTTCGCCAATCTAAAAACTTTTAGACTTTGGTAATTATTACCACAGTTTTTTCTATGAGTGTATGTAAGGCCGTATGAAGATAATAAGTGTGAATATGAAGATAACAAGTTGTGTTCTCAACAAATATTTTTGGAAGGGGAACGACTACCAATTACTACTGTCATTCACTTTTGTGCGTAGATCCCCGCAATTCCCATAAATTATATTGTGGTATATTTTTTCTTTTCAATTCCATTTAATCATTCAAAATGTAGAATACGAGACAAATGTCTATATAACGTAATGTTTATAAATACCAATGAGCACTAATCAAATAATGCCTTTCTCCCAAGTAAACCAAGTAAAAATTTAATATTTTAACGAATTTCAATAAATTTTACACATATGAAAATTTGGTTGTAAATCGAAATATTTATGTTGTTAACTACGGTATGTGATATTTTCTCCTCTTTTCGTTACTGTGCAAATTGACGGGAAATCAACACATTAGATTAGCATATGTAGCTTAATATGTCAACCCACAATACTTCTCCTGAGATGCTGAGGAATTCTTTTTATTCCTATGTAGATTGGCATGAATCAATCTAATGTATGTGATTCATGTGATTTATATTTCTGGAAACACAATTTGCAATTGTAATGCACTCATTAATGAGGTTCTCAAATTTCAAAATTTAAGAAAACTTTTCAGCTATTAGGAATGAGAATAAAATTTAGTTTTTACATCCCTTTCTTTTTGATAATTGCTTTCCACCAAAAATTCATTTATTTATTTGCGTTTGTGTTTTGCTTCTATCATTCTCGATAATACAAGTATCGAAATACAATTATCGAAATGCCCCTCTTTTAAGTGAGAAATACGTGAGATGTCTCGAAAGATGTGAGATGGTTGCGTCGACACATACACATACAATTTCATAAAGAGAGCTAATTAATTCTCTTAATTCAGCCGTATAGTATTTGTTGTACGTACAAAAAATGGTTATTATGTGTTTGTGATACAAAATTAAAAGAGAGTGCGATCATGCAGTATTATTTGCATGCATGTTATTATTGGTCATATCGAATTGAAGTAATATAAATGAAAAATTACCTTATAATTTGTATGGCTCTATTATAATTTTGTTGCTATTTTCTTTAATTTGTTAACGAACGGACAAGTAAACGATTTTTTATGGAATTTTGTAAATTAGGTGGAACTTCGATGTGTTCTCTTTAGACCACTATTTTTGCCATTTCTGTAATCTGTATAAATTATTTTCTCAACATTCTTGGATGTTGGTCATACATTTGTGCATTGAACATCACATGAAATTTTCTGATTCACTTTGAATATGATATGGGTATGAAATCTGACATGTAAGCCACACTTGGTTTTCCGATATCTCTTTTATCTCCTTTTCGTTTTTTAATATATCCAAGACTTAGAAATTTTATAACGGTAAACCCAATGCTTATATGTTGATGGAACGTCAATAACACATCACAATTACGTAATTTGTTTCGGCAAATTGTCGAAATTAATCTGTTACGTAATAACTTTTATTTCTTTTATGTAATAACTTTTTCACCAAATGTATGTATGTATTTTAATAATTTTTCAGCCTGTCTCAACAGAATTTTTCCTTGTTAAACTTTTCGCCTTTCCTATAGCGATTTATGGGGTAAACAGTTTTACCAACTGCACTAAGAAAATTTTCTGAATATTTCTTATGGGAATCACTTTATCTTTAATAATGCGAAAATACTTTTGCACTATTCCTTAATTTTTCTTGACAAATTACTTTAGAAACACCCGGTCTTAATTTACGCTGTTCGCCTTACCGATACCGAATGGAGACTAGTTTCATCAATACTCCCTTGAATGTGTTTTTTTTTTACCTTCTTCGGTGTTTGTGGGAAGATCGCTCACTTGTTGTTGCTCTCGGCGAATGGACCATGTTTAATTTTGCAGCTTTCACAGTGGCTGAATGTGCGGGGAGTGAAGATATGTCACCACTTGGGAAAGAGATTAGTGGACTGTAAGATGAGTAAATGTAGATTTGGCGGGACTGGTCTGCTAGTAGCAATCACTGTAGATGTGACACAAATTCTCAGTCCGAGAAATTATGTCCAAATGAGATCCACCCGTGAAAAGACAGTAAGTAAGTAAAAACCAAAAGTGAAGTTAGTTAGTGTCACAATTAGTTTATTTGGTTAGAAGTTGCTCACCAGTTGAAGTGTGCGAAGTAAGTAAGTTCGCATATACAGCTTCTTACCAAGAAACTTTATTTGACATTTATCTATAACTAGCTAGATATTAATCCATAATGAATTTCAATTAGTTTCAGTGTATCTTAAACTATGTAATCAATTCAAAATCTTGACGTTAAATAATTCAAAATTTAAATGCAAATATATGAAATAAGAAAAATTATATATAATACATATTTAAAAGGAAACAAATATGAACATCAATAAAATTTGTTTTGTCTAATATTTGAATATTAGACACTTGGTTTTTTCATACTTTTAATGGATAATTTTAACTGTTTTTGTTTCAAATAGGTTAAAAACAGAATAAGAAATCATAAAAAAATGCTAAATCCAATCTGAAAAAATTTTGAATTTTTGAAAATATTTGAGGTCAAACGTTTCCGATAAGCGTTAGAATCCATTAAAAATTATAAAAAATTATTTCTTTGACAAAATATCACAGAATTTTTTTAATTTACATCCAAAACATTGAATTCGGATCACACCTAAAGAAGTGATGCAAATTCAGTGCAACGGCTGTTGAAATGGAGGACTTCCGTCCTATGACAAGCCCATGTTAAATTCATCGCTTCTGCGTCAATTTTGCACCACTTCCGGATCCAAAAAGAACATTTCCATTACTTTTTTGGCGACCCTTTTTTTGCTGGGTGATAAAATGTTTGAGACATTAAGCTGTGGAAAATTTAATGTTGGCAGATACACAAATCTGTAGAACTAGGGTCCCAACGACGTCATTGAATTGAATACAAGCAATGTAATTAATGAAACCTGATGAAGAATTTCTCCAGTTAATTAAGAGGAAATATAAAGAGGCTTATTCATACATACCCATCTATGTAGACAAAAATCACACATATTGCGATTATTTATAAATACCGAAAAACATGAAAATGGGGAAAATTCATTACTCTGGAGAATTGGGCTTAGTTAATTTATTGCATAGGACATAAATAAGGAAAGCGTCTGAAACGGCGTGAGGGGAGATTAATTACTCAATTCAATGCTCTTGGGAAACTAAACAATGCGGAAGGCGATGGTAAAGATTAATGGGACCACATGATGAAGGTTTCTATTAACTATCGAAATGATTGACCATACAGTAACCACAACACCAATATTCAATAGATACTGCCAATGGTGTCGTTAACTAAGTCTTGGATGTAGTCAAAATAGATGCAGAAGCTAATTGAGTAATGTAGGCTTATTCCAATGTCATCATACACTTTATAATATGAGCGTTAGTCGGTGGTTGATTAGGTTTTTGTGGTTCGTAATGGTCGTTGGTTTGGGTATCGTGGTTGACGATTCGTTAATTCGAGTCTGTCGTTAACGATCTGTTGATGCGGTTATTGTTAACGATCTATTGACACAGCATTCGGTAGTTCAGGATTGTCGTTGACTGTTCGGTTGATAAATCGGTTCGGTGATGCAGGCTTGTCTTCGACGATTTGTTTCGGTAGTTCAGGATTGTCGTTGACGATTCGTGCTTGATTGTTGATTTGGTAACTCACGGTTGTCGGTAATTCGGGGTTGTTGTTGACGATGTTTTGATAGGGTGGTCGTTGACGGGTTGATTTCGTGATCGTTGCTTTCTCGATGATGAGATGTTGGTGATTCGTTGATTGTAGTTCGTTGACTGCTCGATGATTCGTTCGGTTCGGTTAGTAAACTAATACTAAGGGAAGATACACTAATGTAGAAGCAAGCTAATGGCCGAAGCGGTCAGTGCGGAAGCAAGCGAATGCTGAAGCAAGCTAATTGCCGAAACAATTAGTACGGAAGCAAGCTAAAAGCCGAAGCAATTAGTGCGGAAGCAAGATACAAGCCGAAACAATTAGTGCGGAAGCAAGCTAAAAGCCGAAGCAAGCTAATTGCCGAAACAATTAGTACGGAAGCAAGCTAAAAGCCGAAGCAATTAGTGCGGAAGCAAGATACAAGCCGAAACAATTAGTGCGGAAGCAAGCTAAAAGCCGAAGCAATTAGTGCGGAAGCAAACTAAGAGCCGCACTAAGCAATTAGTGCGGAAGCAAGCAAATAGTGGGGGTCACAATGAAGTGAATGAGAATTATCTCCATTGCGACCAAAAAAATATTGTAGTCAGAAGTCATGTTACCATGTAACTGGCATCACTCGGTAGTGAAAACATAATCGGCATTGAGTGATAATGAGCTATAGTGGTAGGCACAGTGGCTCTCAGCAAGAATATGTAGAGGTGTAAAACGATTATAAGTAATGGTACGAAAAATACGTATTTTTATACCCTTCACCACTACTGTGGTACAGGGTATAATAAGTGTGTGCATTTGTATGTAACGCCAAGAAGGTGTAATCATAGACCAACCTTTTAGAATACGGATCGGCTTAGAAATAAATTCTGAGTCGATTTAGCGATGTCCGTCTGTCTGTCCGTCCGTCTGTCTGTCTGTCTGTTGGTGTATTTTTGTGTGCAAAGTACAGCTCGCAGTTTTAGTCCGATTGTCCTAAAATTTGGTATAGGGTCCTGTTCGGTTCAGATTTAGATATAGCTCCCATATATAGCTTTCGCCCGATTTACACTCATTTGCCCACAGAGACCAATTTTTAACTCCGATTTAGTTAAAATTTTGCACAGGGAGTAGAATTTGGCACATGCGTGCCAAATTTGGTTGACATCGGTTCAGATTTAGATATAGCTCCCATATATGTTTTTCTGATTTCGACATAAATGGTCAAAATACCTACATTTTTCTTGTTAAATCGCCACTACTTAGTCGAAAAGTTGTAAAAATGACTCTAATTTTCCTAAACTTCTAATACATATATATATATATATATATATATATATATATATATATATATATATATATATATATATATATATATATATATATATATATATATATATATATATATATATATATATATATATATATATATATATATATATATATATATATATATATATATATATATATATATATATATATATATATCGAGCGATAAATCATAAATAAACTTTTGCGAAGTTTCCTTAAAATTGCTTCAGATTTAAATGTTACCCAAATTTTTTTACTAAAATTGTGTTCCACCCTAGTGCATTAGCCAACTTAAATTTTGAGTCTATAGATTTTGTAAAAGTCTATCAAATTCTGTTCAAATCGAGTGATATTTAAATGTATGTATTTGGAACAAACCTTTATATATAGCACCCAACACATTTGACGGATGTGATATGGTATCGAAAATTTACATCTACAAAGTGGTGCAGGGTATAATATAGTCGGCCCCGCCCGACTAAACTACAAGTGTAGCTTAACCAACAGAGGAAAATAATGTTTGTCAAATTTATTTGGGCAAAACCCTATAGACTGCCAGATTTCAAACTTTTATACAAAAACCATTTTTTTTGTTACAAAATTTCACAAGTATAAAAATTATATTTTATGCAAAAGCTCAGTCCATTTCGTTTATATCCAACACTGTTCTTTTCAGGGATTGAACCCAGGATCCTTTGCATCCGAGGCGGACATGCTAACCACTGCTCCACGTGGCCAACAAATATATGTTTCTGTTGAATAATGTTTTGTTTGCATCGGCTCGTGGGCGCTGCAAACTATGCTATATAAATGTAACTTATAACGATAATTGTCTACTGGTGACTATAACAGCTACGTAGCCCAGTGGATAGTGTGTCGGCTTACAAAGTGTATGGTCCTCGGTTCGATGGTCCTCGGTTTCCAGCCGAAAGGAAAAATTTAAAAACATTATAAAATTGAATAATTTCTTCAACATTATTTGCATTACAGAAAAAGGTGCCAAGAACTAAAAAAATTCGGGAAAGTAAAAATTATATGAGGGAACGATCACAATCTTCTTTGGGGAGAATTCTTCCAAGCATATAATATTTTTGGGCTCAAAATGCTTCCAAACATATAATATGTTCACATAAAACAAACATATTAATGTTTCGGCAGTATTCAATAATATATGTGCTTCCTGCAAAATATGTTTGGAACATATGTTAGAGAAGCGATTTTTTTGAGGGTGTGGTGAGTATTTTTGATTGCTTCAAATCTATGCTCTACCACGATTTGGAATCAGTATTTAGCTACTGTGTTATGGATAGGTAAACTTAACTTTAATTTATAGCGGTAGTAATTTTATTTACTTTTTCAGTTAAATTGAAGCTTATGTTTAATTAGCCTTTATCATTCTTCGTTATGAACTCTATCATTTCCGAGTTTAAACTACTGCTGTGATCTGTATCAGTGACATATAATTATATGATACCTACACACAAAAAAAAATCTGATTCAATAACGAAATTAATTGATCCAATTGATTTTTAATTGAAATGTCTTCAATCACAGAAATGATAGTATCAATTAAAAAATTATTTGAAGGTCAATTAAAAAGTTAATTGATTCAATTAAAAAATTAAATGATACTATTACTTTTGTGATTGATTTTTGTTTCAATTAAAAAATTTGTTTGAATTTTTAATTGAAGATTTTTTAAAACTCAATTAAAATTTTAATTGGAAAAATTTTCGTGAAATTTGTTTGTGTGTACCTCAATCTTCAAGGCATATTAATCCAGGTAAAGTCATGCAATCAGGTGACTAATATCGACATTCATCTTTGGCTTTGTTTACGTTTAGGCTTTGTTTACGTTTAGTAGATTTGTTTACATTCTTTGTTTATATATATATATATATATATATATATATATATATATATATATATATATATATATATATATATATATATATATATATATATATATATATATATATATATATATATATATATATATATATATATATATATATATATATATATATATATATATATATATATATATATATATATATATATATATATATATATATATATATATATATATATATATATATATATATATATATATATATATATATATATATATATATATATATATATATATATATATATATATATATATATATATATATATATATATATATATATATATATATATATATATATATATTCACAAAAACGTAAAACCGAATTCAAAGTGCGCAAAATTACAATTCGGGAACAGCTCAAAGAATCACAATATGACGGAGGCATAAGGCAAATAAATGTTGAAGAATGTATTGCTAAACTGAAACACTATGGTTCGAGTGTACGAATTGAGGCATTAAGGAATCTAAGAGATGCAATAGCAATAAATCATGGGATCCCTATGAAGTTCAAAGAGCTTATGTGGAAAAGGTCATCATATGTCTACGAGATGGATCAAATGGTTTTCTGGAATCCCCAACGGGTATAAAATAATGTATAACTATGTAACCACAAATAAAACAAAAACTTTCTCATAGAAACCGGTAAAACCTTACGTTCATCTTTGGAATGGCTCCAATCCCGAAGAGGAAATGAAGATGCAAATACAACAAACAGCACCGCCACCAATTATTTTAAAAACAATACTATTTAGGCGGAGCATCTGTAAATGATTGCTCGTGCAAAGCCCAAGGGTGCTAGCTGGGGTCTTCCTAAAATAATATATATATAATGGGTACTTGAGGTACCCATTCACATCTAACGCAAGCTATGTAAGAATTAAAGCGGACATCTTACTCATTTACGAGAGCGGTGGTTTTGGGATCCAGAGATCAATTGTGTATATATCCCGAGGTATTGCGAGAACAGGGCAATTCAAATAAAACACAGATCGATTTGTCGATTGCGAGTCCAAAATAGAACTTGTGCCTTTCATCATCGTGTGGAATCGCGCAAAGATGATCTGGATTTAATGGACATTGAAGACTTGGTTAAAGTAGGTAAAAACTCAAAATGTGTCCATATTATGGAGCCAAAGAATTGATTGAAGATGCAGACAATGTATTTATGTCCTATAACTATTTATTGGACACATCTGCACGGAAAGCAAATAGAATTGAATTGAGCAATACCTCATAATATCGGAAAGATAAATAATAAATAATTTTTATGATTTTTTATAATTTTTAATGGATTCTAACGCTTGTCTGAAACGTTTGACCTCAAATATTTTCAAAAATTCATAACTTTTTCAGATTGAATTTAGCATTTTTTCGACAAAATTTAAATAATTTGTACCATTTTATGAATTCTTAAATAGTTTTTAACCAATTTGAAACAAAAAATTTAACATCACCAATTAAAAATATTAATAAAACATGTTATAAAAAATTGAATGAAAAGAACTTCCTGTGTAGTTAAAATGAAGAACATCATTGGGAGTATATCTTCTGGAAGTTCTTTTAAAGTTGTGCCTTTGGAAGAACTTCCAAATTTTTTGATGGGTAACTCTGCACTTCTGCCACATGGGATCAGCAATAATTTTTTATGAAATAGCGCAATGCCTCATGCAAACGATCCACAAATTCTGTTCCTGGTGTAATACAATTGCTACCGAATCGTTCGTGTTCTCTCACTTCACCTAGGCTCTGTGCTAATCGTTCCAAAATTCAGCTTCCTTGGCTGAACGAAAACGTCTACTACGCTGTTGATTCATTTTTGCATGAGGGGCCACGCCGTCAATGGCCATAAAGAATAATTTCTGTGGTTTAATTGGAAAAAACAACTTGTCAGTATAGTTGAATATGTCCTTCAACATATCCTCCTGTTATGTTGAGATGGATGTTTGTATCATCGGAATGGGAGCAATTGTGAATAATGCCATTCATATCCAAATAAAGATTATCAAAATCGGGAACCTACATGTCACTCCAAACTTACGCATTGTTCCCAGGCCAATTCACTGAGGCAAGGATACCGTTCGCTTATGTAGCGGAAAAATTTCGCCCCATTTTTTGTTGTTGTTTTGTATTGATGTCTGCCTTAGGCATATATTTAACTTCAAATGACTTTTTGTTCTTTGTAATAAACAATTGTTGGCTGAAAACAACACTACACATACACAAAATGTCAACTTAAGTCATCTGCCATTTTAGTTTGACATTATAATTATCATGGGGGGTACACACGTTTGCTCGTGACTTTACCTTTAATTAATATGCCTTGCTCAATCTTGTACTGTAAGAAAAACGTAAAAACTAATCTGAAATGATTTTAGTAATAGTTTTTGTACAGGAGTCCATTTGTTAGGGACATACTACATAATAAGGGGTCTTAAGTTATGATTTTTTGTACGTACAAATACGTCGCAGCATCCAGCAATATGGGTTATGTAAGTTGAAATAAATCACGGCTTTAAAAAAAAAAAAATAAAAACTATTCCGGACTTTGGGCTTCACGATCATCTTTTGGCAAAGAAAGAGTTAATACAATTTCATTTTCAACTTAAAATACTGAACATTGAATTATGGAGAAAACTCTCGGCTGTCAAGAAGAAACCAATTATCAAACTGGACTGAATAAAAGAAACACACACACACAAATTCGTGATTAATGCCAGCTTCAATTTGACATTACAATGGATAGATAGAATCACTGGCACATAGATTTTGCCATTTCCAATCCAATTCTTTCCTTTCTCTTCATTCTATTAATTTTTTTCTATTTAAGAGTTTCGAAGCCAAAATCTAAAAACTTTGCACAAGAAACATGGTACAATGTTGCTACGATAGCTTACGACCAAAGAAAATGCTAGACGGTTTTTATACCGCTTACTTCAAACCACATCGAACGTGCCAACATTAAACAGTAAGGATAGTCGTAGTAGACAATGTGAAAGACTATGACTATCCTTTAGAGCTGTGCACGTGAGTAATATTTTACTCACGCTCACGCACACTCACGACGGAAAAATTTTACTCACGCACGATATTGTAGGTCTCACGCACACTCTCGAAAATAAAACTTTTACTCACGCACGAAAATGTCGTGACTCACGAAAAATATCGTGACTCGCGAAATATGTCGTGACTCACGAATAATTTTATGAGTAATTTACCTGAGGAACGTGTCTGAAATCATGAGCACGATTAAAATCGAGAGCGTTATTAAACTCAACATCCTAGGTGTCAATAAAATTGCAAATGAATTTAACTTTTAAGCGTTTTATGTTGGAGAGCGAGATTATTTTCGTAAGCGTAATTCGTTACTCACGCACACTCACGAAGATATTGTCGTGACTCACGAATAATTTTATGAGTAATTTACCTGAGGGACGTGTCTGAAATCATGAGCACGATTAAAATCGAGAGCGTTATTAAACTCTTAACATCTTAGGTGTCAATAAAATTGCAAATGAATTTAACTTTTAAGCGTTTTATGTTGGAGAGCGGGATTATTTTCGTGAGATTATATATTTCGCGGGATTATTCACGAAGATATTGTTTTCGTGACTCACGCTCGCGCACGACATTTTGGTTTGTTAATCACGCACACTCACGCCGTTGACATGAGTCACGACAATTTCGTGTCACGTGCACACCTCTACTATCCTTGTCCCACACACACATACGCGCAGACATTGCAACTTTTCGTACAGACGGAAAAGGAAATGGGAACAAGAAAAGAAAATGAAATGAAAATAGCAATCCTGCGGCTGTGTTTAATACCAAAAAGCCATGTTCACCAGACAACTCATGGATGATTTTCGTTGAAGTGTTTTGGATTGGCATTGGCGCTGTGAAAGTGATTTTTATCTTTAATGCCACGTTAGAGTTAAGTGCCGTGGCAAGTGATTTCCGTTTGACACATCGTGTATTCTAACTGAGAACAGCAAGTAGTTATGCCAGCAAAATCAGTTAATTAGCCCGATAGTGCAATAACAGCCTTAATAGAGGCCCTTCTGGAATTTGGTCTATAGTAACTTAATATGAATATCATGCTTATGTGTTTTTTTAGGCTTTTTAAGAATAGGTATTAACTTAATGAGTTGAGTTAAGTTTGTAACGAGATTACAGTTAAAATTTATTGGTGACTATAAAAAGCCTCAGACTTTTTATTGATCGCCTATTGAGGTTGTTACTTCAAAATATTGAAATTCCAGTAAAATTGAGTCCTAAGCTCTAGGTGTCATTCGATCACTGTAAATAAGCACATTTGTGATTTAAAGAAATCATCTTTTAATTAACTGATATATTCAATCTTTAGATTTGAGATAAAACCCTTCAAATGTAGACTAAGGCATATTTTGAGGATTTTGCATCTATGGTTTAAAGTTTTTCCGAATTAAGAAAAATGTTTCACTTTGAAGTATCTAGGTTAAAGTGCTAGCCCGATTTGATTCAGGCGCACTTGGACTATTCAGTCCTTTGGGTATCTAGCTTTTTCGTATCTAGGTTTTTTCTTTGGAGTGATCTAGCTCGTAATTTATGATAAATTTTAAACTTCAATTTAGTTAATAGCATTTCTACCCAGTCTGTTCGAATTTCAAGAGTTATATGAAAATCCCATAATAATTATTATTTTGAACTCTTTTACAGTTCATGCGACTACCTTAAAATTAATTAGTTAAATATTTTACTTAATGTGGTGAACTTTGATATAGTTTGCACTTACAAAAATTTGGTCAGTTATTCTGCTTTCACAGATATTTATTTATTTATTGTTTATTTTAATCATACAGTAAATGTATGATAAAAAAGAAAAGGGAAAAGTAGCATTGGCTGCTAAGGCCATCAGCTATACTTTCACAGATATATTTTTGATTTTAGCGGCTAAACTCGAACTTAATACTCACTTTAAAAATTTACCCTGTTTTAATTTCATGGAAAATGGAGCGAATTCGATTAGAATATGATCGTTGCGTTCTTGGAAAGATTAATGAAAGATAAATTAACTTAATTAACAAAGACCTTAACCTCAGATTTACATTGAATTGTTTGACTCGTATCTCTGTAGTGCCATCCAAAGTTCCCCAGTTGCTATGTTTGGTTTTGAAAATGTCAACAATGAAGAAGGAGGAACTCACGTACGTACGTTCACGTACTGTGTTAACCACAGTCTGTTTTTGTTGTGGTTTTCCCCAAGCAGACATGCTTCTCAAGCTGTGATTCCAAATAAATACAATCCGAAGGAGGGGAGACGCTAATAAATGCAACGCTCTCATAATTTCTCTCCAAACTGTTTTATTTGTTCTAACATAAAATAATGCAATGTTGTTAAATACAAACTTTATTTGTCTAAAATATCGGTTCTGAGAAAAGAACACTCTTCATTTAGTGTGGTTAGCCATGTTTGCTATTCAACCGATTTTAATGACAACTATTTGGAGGTGAAATTAAAAGCATGTTTCGCATTGTTGTCCTGCAGACAGTTACTATGTCCGTGTCATTACGGGTGTTTGGAAAATACGTGACATCATTAAAGTGCAGTTGGTGCTGTTGTTTTATTGGCATTTCGCCTCCCTCGTCCATTGTCCTCGAGTCATAAGGCCAGTGGAGCAATACGAAGTAAAGTTATGGAACACTTGAGGTGAAATCACAGCTCATCTGCGCTTGGTGGAAGTTTAATAGCCAGAATTATGTTTAATGGACAATAAACATGATAAGTTATACTCAAATGTATGGTTCAGGTGATGGTTCTGACTAGATTACACCTTTGAATTGCTTTGTTTGTTTCATTGCTAAGCACCAAAACCAAGTTTCCTCAAATTTAGTAAAATTTCTTATAAAATGATAATTCTGACTTCCTTTATTATAGAAAGCTTATCATACATACGAATAACACTTGGCATAGAAAAATGTTTTAGTTCATTCGTACTAAGAAGTATTCAATTCTTTTAAAACTTAAGGAGACACACTTGTTAGAATATAGGAAATTTTCCTATATTTATTTTATCTACCTGTAATCGATAACTGTCATCGATGTAATCGGTATGTTTGCGCGTGGGTTGTTTTTTAGTTGGAATCGCGTTGTTATGGTATACGGAGGGATTGTTAAAAAATAATATAATAAATAAAATATATAAAATATTTGTTATTTTAAATTAGTGAGAAAAAACTATGTTCGTGATGGTGTATAAAGAAAGACAACAGAATAACAACCCCTTCATTCGTCTTCATTTTGGAATCTTCAATTAAAAGGTAACATTCAGTGACGCTAACCTTTTGTGAAAAAATTGGTTTATGATTTTTTTATTTGTAAGTATTGAAATTGTAGAAGGAGGACAAACTCGTTACGCGGCAACTTATTAAAAGTGAAAGGTACAAGAAGAAGGAAAAATGCGTTTTACAGTTGATGACATTACATGGAAATTGGAAATAGTGGAATATTAAACTAATATTTCAAGCCCAGTCGATGCTGTTGTTTCTTAATAAATATATTTGATATATTAATAAACCGTTTTTTTATTGAAGAAAAAATTGCCTATATAAATAAATAAAATAAAACGAAGCTAAGTAGTTCTAAGTTTGAAGTAAAAAGGTTTACCACAGATATGTAAGATTTGTCCCAATGTATGAAAAAAGTTCAATAAAATCATTCCATATATGAATTCAATTCAGTTAAATTTTTTCATTCCGTGGTAAAGTGGTACATAAATATAGGAAAATGTTAACTAATATATGGAATGCATTCTACCTAATTTCAACGAAAATCACATCGTTCAAAAAAATAAAAATGTCTTTGGCGCTATACGAAGTTCAACATTCTTCACAATTAGTTCATTTTAACTTAAAGAAGGGGTCACTTTTTTCTGGGTGCATTAATATTTAAGTAAAGAGATTCGTTTTTCAGATGCATTACAGATAACGCGTCGTCCGCATTTAGTAAATCTTTATGCTTCATTTGTATTTAATTTTTCACCATTATTTAGTTCATTTAACTAAGGTACGCAAAAATGGATTTTTTGAGTATAGAAAACGCTTTTGAAATCCTAGTTTTGAATGTTTTTCAACATCATTTATTAAACGCAAGTTGCATTCAATTTAACAAACGTTTTAGTTATGTAGACCCAAAAAAGTGCATTCGGAACTGAAGGAAAAAATGTTTTGCCAATTTATTTCCATTAAGTTAAATTTTGTTTAAAATGATAATATTTACTTGCTTCAGTAAAAAATCCTAACCTGAAAGCAGTTAGGAATAGTTCATTAACTAGTATAAGGCATGGAATTTTACTAACACTATTTTCTTCGCTGGGTATAAGAATTTAATACTGAACAAGAAAATTTTATTCACTGATAACAAAGCATTCGTAAAAATAAACAAAATATGAACTAAAACCACGTTTCCTCAAATTTAGTAAAATTTCTTATAAAATGATAATTCTGACTTCCTTTATTATAGAAAGCTTATCATACATACGAATAACACTTGGCATAGAAAAATATTTTAGTTCATTCGTACTAAGAAGTATTCAATCCTTTTAAAACTTAAGGAACACACTTGTTAGAATATAGGAAATTTTCCTATATTTCTTTTATCTACCTGTAATCGATATGTTCGCGAGTGGGCTGTTTTTTTAGTTGGAATCGCGTTGTTACACTGAAAAAACAGTGAACCCACCAGGATGAAAACTTTCGGTTAATTTTAGAAAATTTTGAATATTTGTAGAAAATTTTAACTAAACAGTTTACAAACGTTGGCATCACGCCGATGTCATAAAAATAAGTAAATATTTTCGACAAATTCAAGAAGATTTATTAGACATAACTAAGTTTTTTCACTTGTTAAAGAAAATTTTGTAGTTTGAAGGAGTTCAAAATTGCAAGAATGTCTTTAGTGACATACGAAGTTCATGATGGACGCATTTTTGGTAAAATGTACAAATTTAAAGAAATTCTGAACTATTTTGTGGAAGACACGAATTTAGTTAATCTTTATGTTTCATTTGAGTATATTTTTTTCCTCGGGTTTAGTTAATTTAAATAACGTACACAAACAATTATTAGAGTAAAGAAAACTTTCTCCAAACATAATAATTCTACGAACTAAAATAAAGTTAAATTGGCTTTAGTGAAATAGAGAGTTCACTTTTTTTTTGAGTGTATGGTATACGGAGGGATTGTTAAAAAATAATATAGTAAAATAATATAATAAATAACAAATAAAATATATAAAATATTTGTTGTTTTAAATTAGTGAGAAAAAATTATGTTCGAGATGGTGTATAAAGAAAGAAAACTGAATAGCAACCCCTTCATTCGTCTTCATTTTCGAATTTTCAATTAACAGGTAATATTCAGTGACGCTAATCTTTTGGGGAAAAAATGGTTTGTGATGATTTATATTTGTACACTCTTAGAAAAATATGTTTTTCATATGTTTTGATATAAACAACATGTGTTTCGGGCACAATTTTTAAACACAATATATTTAAGTGCAAACATGTAATGTTCATAAGCTAACACTACATGTTTGGGACCCATATGTTAATATGTTAGAATATATTATGTTTAGGGCATGAATGTTTCATACAAATAATATGTGTGAATGTAAACATATATAAATATACAAAATTTCGAGTAAACATACAGTAATCCCTCGATTTACGTCGTCAAAGTTTTTGTTCCACCAAACTTCGATTTACGTCGTCGATTTTTTTTGCCCACTTAATCAGAAACGCCTTGAAATTGAAACCTTTTTTTCTGAAGTTCTTACCGAAATTACTGAATTACCTTTATTTCTGAAGATTTTTATTATGTACGCGCAAATATATAAATAAATGGACTTAGGAGTCAGTATGAGCAATTTTTAATTCGGTTCACGTCGTTTCGATTAACGTCGTCAAATTCCGGAACCAATCACGACGTAAATCGAGGGATTACTGTATATGTTGTGATATTTTATTCAGAGAGCAACAGAGAGAGTATAGAGAAAGAAATAGAGATGGAAACCGGGAGGGTTGACGAAAGATATCAACATCCCAGCAAAAAAGCGTCGCCAAAAAAGTAGTGAAAATGTTCTTTTTGGATCCGGAAGTGGTGCAAAATTGACGCAGAAGCGTTGAATTTAACATGGGTTTGTCATAGGACGGATGTCCACCATTTCAACAGCCGTTGCACTGAATTTGTATCACTTCTTAAGGTGTGATGCGAATCCAGTGTTTTGGATGTGAATTAAGAAATTTTTTGATATTTTGACAAATACATAAATAACGCTTGTCCGGAACTTTTAGAGCGTAAAAAATGAAATTAAGTACAAAACACGATAAGTTTTAAATGTATTTAAAATTGTGTTATTTGCTAGTAAAAAACTGTTCACGCCTAAATAAATTTATGTGTATATTATAAAATTATTTGTGTATGCTTATACTCTACTCCACGTTCTTCTTTTGTTAGAGTTTTTGAATTCCTTCCAAAATGTCAAACTTGTTTTTTGTTACAAAATTGTTATATAAAAATATTATATTATATAAAAAATAATATTTTATACAACAGCTCAGTCCTATGCCAAGTGTTATTCGTATGTATGATAAGCCTTCTATAATAAAGGAAGTCAGAATTATCATTTTATAAGAAATTTTACTAAATTTGAGGAAACTTGGTTTTAGTTCGTATTTTGTTTGTTTGCTTTGTTGTCAGTGAATAAAATTTTCTTGTTCAGTAGTAAATTCTTATTCCCAGAAAAGAAAGCAGTATTAGTAAAATTCCATGCCTTAGTTTAGTTAATGAACTATTCCTAACTGCTTTCAGTTTAGGAGTTTTTTAGTGAAACAAGTAAATTTTATTAATTCACACAAAAATGTAACTTAATGGAAATAAAATATCTGAACTAAATTGATGAACATTTTATCCTTTAGTTTCGAATGCACTTTTTTCTGGGTGCATAAAAGAAACATATTAATGCATCGGCAGTATCCAATAATATATGTGCTTCCTGCAAAATATGTTTGGAACCTATGTTAGAGAAGCAATTTTTTTGAGGGTGTAGGTATTGAAATTGTAAAAGGAGGACAAAATCGTTACGCAGCAACCCAGCAAAAAAATTTGGAAGCTCTTCCAAAGGCACAATTTTAAAAGCACTTCCAGGAGATGCACTCCCAATGATGTTATTTATTCTAACTACCCAGGAAGTTCTTTTAATTAATTTTTTTATAACATTGTTTATTCATATTTTTAATGGGTAATTTTAACTTTTTAGTTCAAATATGTTAATAACACAGTAAGAATTCATAAAATGGTACAAATCATTTAAATTTTGTCGAAAAAAATGCTAAATTCAATCTGTAAAAATTGTGAATTTTTGAAAATATTTGATGTCAAACATTTCCAACAAATTATTTATTTGACAAAATATTACAGAATTTTTTAATTTACATTCAAAACATTGAATTCGGATCACACGCAAAGAAGTGATGCAAAATCAGTGCAACGGCTGTTGAAATGGAGGACTTCCGTCCTATGACAAGCCCATGTTAAATCCATCGCTTCTGCGTCAATTTTGCATCACTTCCGAATCCAAAAAGAACATTTTCATTAATTTTTTGGCGACCCTTTTTTTGCTGGGAACTTATTAAAATTGAAAGGTACAATAAGAAGAAAAAAATGCGTTTTACAGTTGATGACATTATATGGAAATAGTGGAATAATAAACTAATATTTCAAGGCCAGTAGATGCTGTTGATTCTTAATAAATATATTTAATATATTAATAAAACGAAGAAGAAAACAATGCCTATATAAATAAATAAAATTGTATTTAAAAACGAAGGTAAGCAGTTCTAATTTTGAAGTAAAATGTTTACCACACATATGTAAGATTTGTCCAAATGTATGAAAAAAGTTAAATAAAATCATTCCATATATGAATTCAATTCAGTTAAATTTTTTCATTCTGTAGTATAAGGGTACATAAATATAGGAAAATGTTAACTAATATATGGAATGCATTCTACCTAATTTCAATGAAAATCACATCGTTCAAAAAAATAAAAATGTTTTTGCGCTATACGAAGTTCAACTTTCTTCACAATGACTTCATTTAAACTTAAAGAAGTGGTCACTTTTTTATGGGTGTAGTTTGGTAATTGTAGATTTTTCTCTTCAATCCTCACAATGTAGTTTAGTTTCATCTTAAAACCGTATATTAGCTAAACTAAGCAATAGAGGAAAGATATTAGTACGATCGTCCTGAAAATCTGGATCGATGTGGCCCGTCCGTCTGGTTTATAGGATTTCCGAGAGGAGATATTGCTATGAGATCTGTACAAGATCTCCAGTATAAATTCTCCAACCCAGTTTTTCGTTGTGTACTACACATTTTTTAGTTGTTTCAATAAATTATAGTTTACCCAATTGATGCTTGCTCTCCTCCAGTAGAGTGAGGAAATCTTTATCACAGATGTGGGCAGATCTCGAATTCATGGACAAAACAACCAGTAGTCTTTCAAGACAGACCCTCAGTATTGAGTGCTATTGATGGCAAATGCCATCACAGGCAGGCATTCTTACTCTTGTTAGACTTTTGTGTGTTTTGTTCTTTCAGTGCCATCCCAACAAACACAAGGATGAGTATTTTTCTTAGGTAATGCCATATAAAATTCATAGTGAATCCCATCTTCAACATTAATTCAAATGGCCTTGCAAATTGCTTGCTTTCAACAAATTTTCCAATAGGTTTGAAGCATTAAAATGAAATTTTGTTTGAAAAGTTGTTGCTAACGTGTTGAATTGTACTGTTGAGGGTAATGTCTGTTTTTGTTGAGAACGCGATTTTCTCAACAATTCCTCAAATTGAATTCTAATATAATTCTTTTGATATACTTTATTCAACCGTCGAACGGAACGGACGTGTTTTCAAGTGTGGTGGGATATTAGGCCACCATGCAGAGAAATTTAAAGACATCCACTGGATTGCTAACTTCAGGGCCCAGTGTACGGGTATCGACTGGAGTTATAAATTTGGGCAGCGACCAAGTGTCAGGCCCAATTAGTCGACCTGTAGACGGGTCGACAGGTGGCGACAATTTGACAAGTCGAACCTTTTCCAAGGTAACGGCATCAAAAGGAGGTAATCCCTCACGAAAGAGATTCAAGGAACGCAGAAATGCTTTGTTTATCCTAAAGAAATTAGGATCAGTCGACCCAAGCACGTTGTCGGCTAAACGAAGCGATTCTTTAAAATGGGATCAAGGAATTCTTGAGGCTGAAAAAAGGGAACGATCACCGGATGAGCTGCCAACCTCCAAAAGGGATCAAATATCGTTTGCCTCAGTTGCTAAAGACAGCCTTGTGATGGCTATCATTAATAAAGGAGCATTGGACGGTATGGTTCCAAAGCAAAAATGGGGGGAAATTGAGAATGCTTTGTCTGGCGTCTACTCACAGGTGCTGGAAAAGTTTCCCGGCCCAGATCCTCGACACCATGAGGCTGGTTGGTATCAAGGACGATTTAAGCTAGTCGCATTTGAGGACCAGAGGTCTATAGAATGTTTTAAAGCTGCTCTGATACTAATTGGTGAAGTTTGGGAAGGAGCTGCTAGAGTTAGTCGAGAAGAAAGACATACCGGCTAGACCAAGAGCACATGCGTGGATACCTGCAAACCCTCCTGACCCTGAATCTATTTTAAATAGACTGAAACAATGCAATCCAGATCTTCCAACAGCTGATTGGAAGGTTGGCCATTTGGATGAAGTGGATGGGCCAAGACAGCATGCAGTGTTTATATTGAACACTCAGTCTTTGCCACATCTAGCAAAGTCTCAGGGCCATGTATGTTATGGCTTTCATTATATCCAAATGAAGGTGTATAAAAACGATCAGCTAAAGGATTCAGAAATGGACAAGCCTTCAGACAGAAGCAGAAGTAAGCGGATCCTCTTGCGAAGTCGAGGGAGATACCAAAGTTGAAGACATGGATAGATACCGTATGAGTGAGGAGGCTTCTACAGCCTCAGAACTCACCAAAGTTGAACCTATGGTTATTGCGAGAGGCACCGATATCTCTGAAGAGGACATTCTTGATGACTCGATTGAAGCGGCTGATGTGACGGTTGTTGAAAATCTCGAAGGTCCTACGGATCCTCCAGATAAATCTTCATCATTGTAAGGCTGCATGTGCTGCCTTAAAAGTTCTCCTGATGAAATGGGACATAGACATAGTTCTTATTCAAGGACCATATGTTTATAGAAACAAAATATGTGAATTAAGTACTCCGGGGTTCAAACTATTGCAGTATACTGGTAATGATGTAATTCGAGCCTGTATAATTGCTAAAAACGAGCTTAACTTGTTTCTGCTTCCTTCAATGTGCAATGCAGACACTGTCATTGCCAATTTAGAAATAGCCAAATGCAAATATTGTGTATCTTCGGTCTATATGGGACATGACAGGGAGATGCCTCCATGTGCCGTTAAGACCTTAGTTGAGGAGTCACTGAAAACAAAGGCGAAACTCATTATGGGATGCGATGCGAATGCGCATCATAGTATATGGGGAAGTAGTGATACTAATGCAAGGGGAGAGTCGCTAATAGAGTTTATTTTGCGTACTAATCTGGTAGTTTGCAACAAGGGAGATGCCCCAACCTTTGTCACTAAAAACAGGCAAGAGGTTTTGGACATCACCTTGGCCTCGCAAGAAGTGAATGAAATGATATCTGAGTGGCATATTTTAAGTGAACAGCTTCTCAGATCATCGCTACATCAGTTTCAAATTTGATGTTCATACCACCAAGACCATATTTCCCCCAAATGTTAGGAAAGCTGACTGGAATAGGTATAGGGAGTCGTTCAATATGATGATACCGGAAATACCAGAGACAAATATGAGCACTGTGCAAGTTATCGAACACGCAGTGGAGCGGATTACTAAGGCCTTCAACATTTCACTGAAAGCTGCATGCCCTAAAGGGAAGCCAAGGGGGAAAAATCGACCACCATGGTTGTCTACGGAATTAGGTAATATGAGGAAATCGTGCAGGAAGCTCTTTAACAAAGCAAAGTCCACCAGACCTTCTGTGGATTGGGACGCTTACAAGAAGAATCTGATACAAACGAGAACTGAGAAAGGCTCAGCATAACTCTTGGAATGATTACTGCAGCAGCATTGAGGTTTCATTAAAACATCGGAGAGCAATTGGACAACGTCCAGTGAGGAGACGCTGGAAGTACTATTGGACACACATTTTCCCGGAAATCAGACGGTTGAACCATGCACTGGCGGTGCCACAGTGGTTCAGCGGTCGTTTCCTATCGAGGAAATTGTATCAGAATCTAGAATAAAATGGGCGTTAAATAGCTTTGGATCATTCAAATCCCCCGGACCTGATGGAATTACTCCGGCGGAGTTACAAGCGGTGGCTGACAGAATTATCCCCTGGTTGTCGGCGATATATATAGGATGTATCAACTTAGGATATATTCCATGAAAGTGGAGAGAATCAAAAGTCGTTTTCATACCTAAAGCGGGAAAAGCCTCTCACTCGAATGCGAAGGATTTCCGACCAATCAGCTTATCATCATTCCTACTTAAGACTCTGGAGAGGATGATAGATATTTATCTTAGAACTAGCGTCGATTCAAGTTTGCTCTCGAAACGACACCATGCATACTCGAAGGGTAGGTCTACTGAGATCGCATTACATGAACTAGTCAGCTTTATTGAAAGCTCACTATCTGTCAAAGAATACACAATCGTGGCATTTCTAGACATCGAAGGGGCGTTCAACAACGTCCATCCGAGCTCGATATTAAATGGACTGACAACTCTGAATGTTGATCCAGGTATACTTAGGCTGTTAGATGAACTTCTAAGGAAGAGACGCATTTCAGCCACACTAGGACAAGCAAACATACAAAGGTATGTGAACAGAGGCACTCCTCAAGGAGGAGTTCTATCACCTCTTCTTTGGAATGTTGCTATAAACGACCTTCTGGTTTCCCTAGAAAAAGAAAGGATACAAGGGGTGGCATACGCAGATGATGTGGCGCTAGCAGTCAGGGGAAAATTCCCATCAATAGTTAGAGATATTATACAGAGAGCCCTCCGGATGACTGAGAAATGGGCGAAAGATAATGGTCTTGGGGTAAATCCTGCAAAGACAGAACTAGTCATGTACTGCAAAGATCGCAAAACTCCCACGGTTAGGCCCATTTCCTTAGGGGGTATTGAAATTCCCTTTAGGGAGTGTGCAAAATACTTTGGCGTTATTTTGGACAGGAAGCTAAACTTTAAGCTTAATATTGAAGAAAGGGCGAGGAAAGCAACGGTAGCTTTATACTCGTGCAAACAGGCAATAGGGGAAAAGTGGGGACTAAAACCAAAAATTGTACATTGGCAGTGGTTAGACCTATAATGCTATATGGTGTTGTAGTCTGGTGGCCGGCACTTCTCCAGCCGACAAGTTTAGACAAAGTTCAGCGTATGGCGTGCTTGTGTATCTCAGGTGCATTGAGCAAGACAGGAACAAACTCCCTTAATGTCATACTGCATCTATTGCCTTTAGACATTTTGGCCAAACAGTCAGCTGCAACAACGGCTGTGCGGTTGCGAGAGCTATCGCTGTGGTCGGAAAAAAGTTACGGTCACAGTTCGGTCCTCAAAATAATGCCAGATGTGCCTAACGTAGTGGATTACACTTTGGCGAGTCCACTTTTCGACAAAAAGTTTGAGACTCTAATTCCCAACAGTGAGGCGTGGTGTACACGGACCCCGGGGAATAAAAGATATATAGATTTCTACACTGATGGCTCCAAATTGGATGGCCAAGTGGGTTTCGGAGTATATTCTAAAGATCTGGAACTTCGAATAGCGAAAAGATTACCTGATCACTGTAGTGTTTTTCAGGCTGAAATATTAGCAATAAGAGAAGTGGTGAATTGGCTGAGAAGTAATGCTCCAAGCAATATTGGCATTAATATATACTCAGACAGTCAACCTGCAATAAAATCCTTGGACTCTGTGTTCCTCAACTCGAAAACGGCCATCGACTGCCGCAAATCTCTCAATGAGATGGCTGAGTAGCACAATATTCACCTAATATGGGTGCCTGGCCACAGGAACATACCGGGGAACTGCGAAGCAGATGAGCTATCAAGGCTAGGAACTACCTTACATATTCCAGGGGAACTAGAATCTGTTGGTGTGAGAAGGCAGTCATGATGGCAAATGTTCGATGGGAGAATTGTAAGGGTTGTAACGACACCAAGCAAATATGGCCCCATTTAAACTTAAATCGCACACTAGATATGCTAGTGTTCTCGAGACGCCAGATATCACTCCTGGTATCTGCTATAACGGGTCGCTGCCTGATAGGCGATTTTGCAAAAACTATTGGTGCGAAGTATAATGACTATTGTATGAGCTGTCATGATGCGGATGAAGAGGAATCAATAAAACACCTCTTGTGTGAGTGTCCTGCATTTTGTGTAAGGCGTAAGCAAATTTTAGGGGCATATAGCTTCAGATTACTGGCGGACCTGGAAAACGTTAACTTAAGCAGTCTGCTAATGTTTTTGGAACAATCTGGTTGGTTCAACAGAAGAAAATAATCGAGAAGGTTCAACGGTTAAAACTAGAAGTGCCCATATGTAATAGGTACTTATAGTTAATGTGGTATCACAATGGACTGAATAGTCTAAGTGAGCCTGAATCTTAATCGGGCTGCCACTTTAACCTAACCTAATATAATTCTTTGAAAACATGTTTGAAAGCGTATTGAATATAAGCATTTCTCCAATGCTTGTGATTATTGGGATGAAGGAAGCGATGGCATATCGTGAGTTATGATGCGGTCGCTCTGGCCTTTGCTTTATCTGCCTTTGCTTATCAACACTTTTTAATTGCTACTTAAACATTAACGCATCAGCAGATTTATTAGGATTCAGTAAGGATGAGGCAAAGGTTTCGAGAATTTGTGATACAGAATTTCACTTTAACGTTTTCTTTAATGAACCATAAATGGGAAAATTCAGCTCATTTGAATGTCATTAGCGGAGTTATTTTTATTAACTGAACAATACTTAGTGAGTTTGGAAACATTATGAACATTTTCGTGAGTAAATTTAACCATCATAAATCGATAGGATATCCGATTGATTGGAAGATATCCGACATCAGCATTTATTGCAAGTTGCTTATGTTTTTGTAACTTTATGTAGCTGGATAAAGTAACTTTGTTATTTGTGCTATATACATATGCATATGGGTCAGACCGGGAGAATTGTGAAATATAGAGTCAAGACCTTTGGCCAATATATTGAAGGGTTATTCCCGCGGTTGGAAATTGCAAAATAGAAATTTTCAAAAAATTGTGCATATTTATGAATTGCTTAAAGTTGGAAAATTGCGTGCAATGAGAAAAAATTTTACAAAGATATGCTTTGAGTAGAACATTTGTATTTGAAGCATAGGGCACAAAATGTAGAAAAAAAAAAAAAAAAAAAAAATATATATATATATATATATATATATATATATATATATATATATATATATATATATATATATATATATATATATATATATATATATATATATATATATATATATATATATATATATATATATATATATATATATATATATATATATATATATATATATATATATATCTTATGCATATTTATGAATTGCTTAAAGTTGGAAAATTGCGTGCAATGAGAAAAAATTTTACAAAGATATGCTTTGAGTAGAACATTTGTATTTGAAGCATAGGGCACAAAATGTAGAAAAAAAAGATATATATATATATATATATATATATATATATATATATATATATATATATATATATATATATATATATATATATATATATATATATATATATATATATATATATATATATATATATATATATATATATATATATCTTATAATGAGTATTAGAATCAGTAATGTTATAACAAATAAAGATAATAATAATAATAAAGAATTGGATTTATATATATAATATGATACTGAATTAGATATTGTTGTTTATACATAAAGATTTCTTTGTGATTAACTGCCTAACTGCCCTAAATTAGAACTTGAACTGTACTGTGTTGCATATAAGTTGAAGTTGATCGGGTAACTGATTCCAGAGACGCGTCGCATATATATAAAACTGGCGCTCAGATAACTGACTTCTATGTCGAATCTGTATCAAATTGTTACCACGGTTGGATCTAGCGAATGTTAGTCGTTCGTAGAGATATGGTGGTTCCTTTGTGTGTATAATCTTTTGGAGGAATATCAGAGTTCTGAGTTGAACGTATTTGTCAAACGGGATACCAAAAATTTTGTTCGCAAAAATTGTCATATTATCGTAACGTTTCAATCCGAAGACATAACGAGCAATGTTGTTGAACGTGGTTGTTAGTCGTTTTAAGTCAGTGGTGTTACATCCAGAGAAAATTTCACAGCAATATAACAAAGTAGGCGGAACATAGGATTTGGCCAACAGCAGTCTTATACGAAAAGGTGTAAACTATTGAGTATACCAAAGATTACGCAACATACCGTATATATTACCGCAGTTGGCATTAATATGATCAGACCAAGTTAAATTCTCATTGAAAGTTACTCCAAGATTCTTCACTTTCTTGACAAGTTCTATTTGGCAGTTACTCAGAGATATGTTAACATTCCCAAAAGTTGTGAACTTCTTATGAATCAGAATTGTCTTCGATTTATTGGTATAGACCTAGCTATATTGAGTCTGGAGTTCCACAGGGATCAGTAATTGGACCTTTGCTATTTAGCATGTTTATTAATGACATATTCTGCGCATGTAGATATGCTAATGTGCATGGTTACGCTGATGATATTCAATTATACATATCGAGTCGTGTTGGACTGTTGGAGGATCTTGGGTGGAAACTTAACTCAGACCTTGAGTGTGTCAATAGGTGGGCTTCCAAGAATAGACTTAAACTGAACCCGTCTAAGTCATGCATCCTCCCTATTAGCTATACTCAATACGATCTGGGTTTCTTTCCGAGAATCCTTCTAGGGGAAACTAGCTTAGAATTTACTATGAAGGCCAAGTACCTGGGCTTCATTCTAAACTCTAGACTGTCGTGTTCTGATCATGTCAGCTCAGTTATTGGGAAGATCTACCTTACACTACGCAATCTTCGGGTGACATCAGCATTCACGCCGGTGGAAATTAAGAGGAGACTTGTAGTACAACTTATTGTTCCCGTGATTAGCTATGCTGCTGAATTATATAGTGGATTGGATTCTCATTCGATGCACAAGTTACGAGTAGCATTTAATAATGCTACGCGATATGTCTATGGCCTATCGAGATTTGACAGCATGACGTCATGGGGGAGCAAGGTCCTAGGAATTGACATTATAGACTACTTGAAACTTAGGAATATGACGTTTCTTCATAGACTTATAGTGAACAAATTGCCTTGTTACTTGTTTGATAAGCTCATCTTTGGTCAATCAAATCGCTGCTTGACTCTTATTATACCACGCTTCAAATATGTGAACTCTAGTAGAATGTTCTTCATTAATGCTGTAAGACTATGGAATAATTTACCTTACAATGTTAGATGCTTAATTAATATTGACAAATTTAAAAAAACCGTAAAGAGCTTTTTAACTAGCGCAGCCTAAAATTACTTATTCATTAAAAAAAAAAAAAAAAAAAAATCTCAGCTCCTTCTCTCTGTACGTTTCTTAAATTCTATAATATATGGTGGTCATTATATATATTTTTTTTTTGTTATTGTTAACTTCGCTATTGCTTCTTCTTTTGTGTTTTTGTTTTTGGAAAAATATATTTTCTTTTACTTATTATATATCTAGTCTTGTTTACTATACTATAATATTTACTTATACTTTATATAAATCTTATGACTATGTGTTCCTAAACTACTATGTTGAACTATAAAAGAATATAATTCTTATTGTTCTGATATTGTGATCAAATAAATAAATACTGTAGAGCCAGACCATTGCCATTCGCCCAATCCAGGATCCTGTTGAGATTATTGTTAACATTCATTACACACCTATCGATTGTATCAGTAGTGGCAGATGTGTATTGCTGGACATCATCAGCATACATTCTTATGTTGGTATGTTCAAGCTTGTTCGGTAAATCATTCGAGTACATCGTATATAGCAAGGGTATAGAGCCCTGAGGAACACCCCTTTTTGTTGTCATCTGTGACGATGCATTGTTGCCAGAAACGGTTAGTTGCTTTCTGCCTTCCAAATAGCTAGACATTAGTCGTACAGAAGATTCAGAGAAAGAAAACAAGTGGATGCGTTTATAATACAAAGTCGGATAGTGGACAGTGTCAAGCTTTCGAATGATCTAACAGTACCAAAATAGAAACTTCATTTTTGTCAAGATTGTTACGTATCGATTCCACAACGTCTACTAAGGCAGTGAGACAGCTATGCCTAGGTCTGAATCCAGATTGACGGCCAGTTATAATCTTATGTTCAGTTTAATATTGAAGAATTTGTAGATTAACAAGTCTTTCAAACACTTTCGAGATAAATGGTAAAATCGCAATAGGACGGAATTCGTTGGAACCCTTTGGAACAGGTATGATTTTAGCCAGTTTCCACAGTGTTGGAAATGAACTAGTTGTTATATTTAATAGTGTTTATAATATGAATAATGTGTTTAAGTATTCTCGGAGTAATAAGTTTGACAAATTTTAGGCAGATTTCGTCAGTACCGACAGCGTTTGACTTTATTGTCATGATACTATTGAGCACCTCGTTATCAAATACATGCCTTAGACTAAAACCACGTTGAGAGGTGGAAGTTACAGTTCGGGAACTATAGAAATCAGCATTCACCTCAGGCATCGGTATATTTACAAACTTTTCATTAAGTACGTTAACATCCAAGTTCGAGTTATGATTAATTGTCTTTGTAATACCAATTTTCTTTATTTCATTCCACGTTTTCCTTGTGCTCGTAGCATTATTGAATTTGTTAGTATAATAAATCAGTTTTTCATGTTTAACCTTTCGAACTACATCTTTTCTGGCACATCGAAAGGTTGAGTAGAGCTCAGGAGTTTTGTATCTTTTCCACCTCTTGTATGCCCGTTCTCTTATATCGATAAGTGTTTTCACCTCACTTGTGAACCATTGTCAAGTCAGTTTCAATATTCTTTGTTACCATGGGTACATGTTGATTGTAGAGATCAACTATATTATCAGTTAGAAAGGTGACCTTGCTGTCCACAGAACTAAGATAATAAATTTGATTCCAATCAATTCGATTCACATCTAGTTCCAGATCAGATATGTTTAAACGCCTAAAGTCGCGGTATAGATAGGTTTCAGTTTGCCTGTTAATAGATATGTCGTATGATAGAAATATGAGGTCATGCCTAGAGAAAGCTGATCCATCAAGTTGATCGTAGTGTAATATTTTTTTACCATTGCTTACAAAAAACAGGTCTAGCAAGGTATTGCAGGTTGTGGCGAAATGGATTTGTACACTATCGTTAACCAGCCTTAAGTTCATACCAGCCATGGCATCCTTCAGTTGCGTATACACGATCACATTGCTCTTAAAATCACCAGCTATTATGACAACGTTATATTTTTTACGAGCAGAAGGGGAGAAGGGAGTGTTATAGAGATCGTGCACCGTGGTGCAATGCTTAGCATGCCTGCCTTGTATAAACAGGGTCGTGGGTTCAAATCCAGTTTCGACCAAATACCAAAACGTTTTTCAGCAGCGGATTATCCCACCTCAGTAATTCTGGTGACATTTCTGAGTGTTTCAAAACTTCTCCAAGTGGCTTCACTGCAATGGGGAACGCCGTTCGGATTCGGCTATAAAAAGGAGATCCTTGTCATTGAGCTTAACATAGCACTCGACGATAAGAGAGAAGTTCACCACAATGGACTAAGTCTAAGTTAGCCTGAAATATCAGGCTGCCACTATACCTAACCTATGGAGATACACCTTACACAGGTTCCCATGAACCAGTCTTGGACAATCTCCTAAGATGTGTCTTTTATAGCACATTTGGACACATTCACAATGATATGATGAATGGTTCCGAATTTGGTCGTCACCAGAAGGGAGAAACTCTTACAATATTTTGAACCAAATGCACAGAGATAACACAAGGGAACAATGGTTCTGTTGGTTTTGAAATAAATATTGTTTTTAATCCAAATCTGCACTTGTTTTTTTTTTCGATCAGCTCGAATTTTCGAGATATATCGTTATGTTCAAAATGAAGGCACTTCCGCTACATATAGTGAAATAACTTGAAAACGGTTCACCATATTAAATTAAAAACACAATCCAAAACTCCCAAACAATATTCTCTTTAAGCCGTGCTTACATTGTTTTTAAATTCTCCAAGTAGTTTTAGAGATATCGTTCAAGTCTTGAAAACAAAAAAAAAATAAATTTTTAACAAAAAAATATTTTTTTTGTTCTTTAAAAATTCCTAAAAAAAAATTGGACACAAATTACAGTTTTGGTATAGAAACAGTTAGGTAAATATATTTCGAATAAAATGATCTTCAATTCATTACAATTGGTACACAATTCTTGATTTTGTTCACGTTTTACTGAATTGATATGAATTGCGATTTCCATACAAAAATGACATTTTCTAATATGTAAGTGTTTGTATGTAATATGTTAGTTTCTTGTGATTCTAAGAACTAAGTAATAAAAACAGATTATTTTATTTTTATAGTTGCGGTAGCAAACGCATAACGCCTATAAATTTTATTGTTCCTCTATGAAACAAACTTACTTCCATTCTTTTCCGAAGACGATGAATTTGTTTATTGTTCAGATGTTCCTGATTTAGTAACAGCGATGGGATTAGAGGAGTATGATCCAAATGACGATATCTCTAAAACTACTTAGAAAATTTTAACACAATGTAAGCACGGCCTAAAAAGAGAATATTGTTTGGGAGTTTCGGATTTTGTTTTTAATTTAATATGATGAACCGTTTTCAAGTTATTCCAAAATATGTAGCGGAAGTGTCTTAATTTTTAACATGACGGTGTATCTCAAAAAGTCGAGCTGATAGAAAAAAAAAAACCAAGTGCCGATTTGGATTCAGCGACCTCAAATTAGTAAAAATTTGCTATAAATTTCAAATCAACACAAAAAAGTTCAATTTTGTTTCCTTGTATAATTTTATAAATTGTATTTTAGTAATTGTGTAGTTCCAATAACATTTTAGTACCATGAGAGTATACAATTTAATTACATATATACGAAAACCAAATTCCTAAGGCTAACGCATCGGCTGAATGAATATTGCAAATTGCCACGTGTTGAATTTTGGATTTTTATACCACCAAGTGGTTTTGCAAATGTGCCCAAATAACAAAAACACACAATTTTTAATTGAGTTCAACAGTTTCCATTGGCACCGCATGCAAAGGTTATAAAAATTAATAGCCCTTGGTAATGTCGTTTCTTGGGCCATATCTTTGCGGCTTTGTCATAAACATTTAATTAGGCATCGGGCATTTACCAAATATTGGGGGGACAATTTAAATATCAATAAACGGGAATACGTAGCAATAAATTACGATGCTAAGTAGTAGGGTATCCTTTTCTTGTATTGCAAATGGCAATTGTGCTAACATTGCATGGTGATGTAGATGGCAAGTGCAAGGAGTTGATTAAGTTACTATTAAATGGATTTCTATTATTACGCAGCAAAGTGTTCCAGAAACATTTTGTTAAACAAGGCTCCTCCATCAATTTTTCCCAATTACGATGAAGTTCGTTTGGAAAATATTTCAATGAGTTGTGCCATTTGAGTTCCATCGATGTCCATTTGAGAAGTCGAAATTATGAAAAATTTATATGAAGGGATGATGCACAGTGCGAGTAGAGACGATTCAATTTGTAAGTTTATATATTTTCCCAATAGAAGTTTGCATATAGGACCAAAAATTGAGTTATATATCCATGCCAGATCTATACTAAAGGCTGTGGAAAAGTTGATTGCCCAAACGGAAACCTGTACAGTCAGACATGTCTGGACGTGTATCTGGCGTTTCATTTTCAATGATTCAATTGATCAAGTTCCTTATCGAATAAGTCTTTTCGTATTTTGTCAGTGTATGTCGTTGGGGACATCTATCTCAAATAGTGTCATGCGATATTGTGCTGGAATTTCGCTCTAGTCTATGTATCTTTGAAAAGTCGATGACGTTATTTGTAATAGTATGAAGAATATCACATATGCAGCCATAATATTGCAAAGGAGCAAAACATTAATCATAAAACGGTTGTGAACCATTTATAAAAGGCTGGTTAGTATGGCAGTTTTGGGTTCATGGGTTCAAACCCATTTTTATACCCTGCGCCACACTGTGGAACAGGGTATAATAAGTTTGTGCATTTGTATGTAACGCCAAGAAGGAAAAGTCAGAGACCCATCGTTTAGTATACCGATCGTCTTAGAATTAAATTCTGAGTCGATTTAGCGATGTCCGTCCGTCTGTCTGTCTGTCTGTTCATGTATTTTTGTGCGCAAAGTACAGGTCGCAGTTTAAGTCCGATCGTCCTCAAATTTGGCATAGAGTCGTTTTTTGGAACAGATCATTTGGTTCAGATTTAGATTAGCTGCCATATATATTTATCCCCGATCTGGTCATAATTGGCGTGTTTATCAACCGATGTTCTCGAATTCAGTACATCCGAATATTTTATGAGTCTCGAAAAACTTGTAAAATATTAGCTAAATCGGTCCAGATTTAGATATAGCTCCCATATATATCTTTCGTCCGATTTAGATTCATATGACCACAGAGGCCAAAGTTTACTACCGATTTTCGTGAAATTTTGCATAAAGAGTAGAATTGGCATTCTACCAATGTTTGGTAAATTTGATTGAAATCGGTTCAGATTTAGATATAGCTCCCATATATATCGTTCGCCCGATTTACACTCATATGATCACAGTGGCCAATCTTTTACTCCGATTTAATTGAAATTTTGCACAGGGAGTAGAATTAGTAGTGTAGTCAAGTGTGTCAAATTTTATTGAAATCGGTTAGATTTAGATATAGCTCCCATATATATCGGTCGCCCGATTTACACTCATATGATCGCAGTGGCCAATCTTTTACTCCGATTTAATTGAAATTTTGCACAGGGAGTAGAATTAGCATTGTAGCTATGCGTGCCAAATTTGGTTGAAATCGGTTCAGATTTAGATATAGCTTTCGCCCGATTTACACTCATATGACCACAGAGTCCAATTTTTTGCTCCGATTTAGTTGAAATTTTGCACAGGGAGTAGAATTAGCATTGTTGCTATGCGTGCCAAATTTGGTTGAAATCGGTTCAGATTTAGATATAGCTTTCGCCCGATTTACACTCATATGACCACAGAGACCAATTTTTAACTCCGATTTAGTTGAAATTTTGCACAGAGAGTAGAATTAGCATTGGTGCTATGCGTGCCAAATTTGGTTGAAATCGGTTCAGATTTAGGTATAGCTCCCATATATATGTTTTTCTGATTTCGACAAAAATGGTCAAAATACCAACATTTTCCTTGTAAAATCGCCACTGCTTAGTCGAAAAGTTGTAAAAATGACTCTAATTTTCCTTAACTTCTAATACATATATATCGAGCGATAAATCATAAATAAACTTTTGCGAAGTTTCCTTAAAATTGCTTCAGATTTAAATGTTTCCCATATTTTTTACTAACATTGTGTTCCACCCTAGTGCATTAGCCGACTTAAATTTTGAGTCTATAGATTTTGTTGAAGTCTATCAAATTCTGTCCAGATCGAGTGATATTTAAATGTATGTATTTGGGACAAACCTTTATATATAGCCCCCAACACATTTGACGGATGTGATATGGTATCGAAAATTTATATCTACAAAGTGGTGCAGGGTATAATATAGTCGGCCCCGCCCGACTTTAGACTTTCCTTACTTGTTTTATTTTCAAAATTGTACACAACCAATGAAATTTTCCTTTATCCCAAGTATGTGAACCAAATGTGTGTGAAAAGTTTGTTGACCGTACATGTTAGTTCAATGTGGTCTAAAGCAGAAGAAAATTTTCGTACGATTCCCAAATAGTAAGAATGAACTACTGTATGGTTAAAATGGTCATGATTTGGCGCCAATGATTTTTTCCTTACTTTTAGTTCATTTTTTTTTTGTTTCATACTGTAAAATGAATGACACGAGTTTATATTCTTCTTCCAAAACAACATTTAAGAAATGGCAAACTCTATTCGTTTGTCATAAACCTATATTAAGTTATGATAAAAGTAAGTACTTCATTACAAAACACAACTTTTTTTGTGAAGTCAAGTTATTGAATTTAAATATCAGTTATTTATTTTCACACCCTCCAAAAAAATTTCTTGGATATTGCCGAAACATTTTGATGTTTGTTTTATGTGAATGTAATATGTTTGGAAGCACGTTGACTGTTCATTAGTTTTTATGAAAATCCTTTTGAAAATTTGCTATCAGAGGGTGTAACTTCGTAAATTGTACTTAAAAACTATATGTTTTAACAAGGCATTGTGGAATTCTCATAAAGTGGATTGCACTATACCCCAATTTCCATAGGAGGTAATTCATTTTACCCATCATCCAATATGCAACAGAGACAGAACACAAGAAATAAAAGGTGAGGAGAATCGACATGCAGTATTGTTTCATTGTCTTTAAGACCAGCAATAGAATACAAACACTTCAACAAAGACATTTCTTAATTTGCTTTATTGTGTTTGCTTCATGAACTGATGTACTTGGAATCTACAATTTTTAAAGCATCCCAGAATGTAGTTCCTTAAAACTGCGGTGTTGAGAAAACCAAGTTGAAGGACGTCAATGTTGCATAGTCGGTGTTAATATAAACAAAGCAACCTTCTAGCGTTGCTATAGAATTCCGCATGTATCGCTGAGGCATATTTACTTCTTACAGAATGTCTTTGAGTCTAAATTCTTATACAAAGATTTCTTAAAGCTTTTCGGATGAATTTAGATACACCTATGGTCAAAATAATAAGTACACGTTGGCATTTTTTTTTCCTAACTCTAATATATTTTTTTATTTGGTGTTGTAACTACGTTGTGTAACTAAAGTTCAATATTGTCAGCACTGATTCAATAGGAAAAAAAATGTCACTATTTTTGTTTCCTGTGTTATCTTTGTGATGAAGCGCTTAATTTGGTTGGTCCAAAAAATAAGTAAATTGTGCGTTTTATATGAGAATGTTTAAATTTTGCAAAACGTTTTTTATTGTGTTTTTAGTAGCAATGAATTGAATGCAAATAATAACAAAATTATAAAAATTAGTTACTAGATGAACCGAAAAAGTCATTGCAGTAGAAAATAAAAGACTGGTTTTAGCTCTAAGAATTGAGGGAAAATCTCTTTGAACGACCGTCAAATCTTTTAAGAGATCGTTACTTTGTGTCTATAAAGCCCTAAAGAAAAGAAGTTCTGCGAAAACACGTGGAAAACCAAGCAAGACACTTCGAAAAACAGATAATCTTTTTGTCACTCTCCAAAAAAAAAAAACCCTTTCAAATAATCCAGACAAATTTCTTCTGAAATAGGCAATACGATATCTGCACAATCTATTTGGCGGCGATTAGTGCATGCCGGCCGAACAGTCAGAAAAGTTCGTATGCTACGGAAAAAAATTTGTAAGATGAGACTATGATTCGCCAGAAAACGTTATAGGTCAGGAACGGTGGGTGAGAGAAAATGGCGCAATATGCTATGGAGCGATGAAACTAAAAAAAATATTCCGAAATGGTAGTAGTCGTAATGTTCGTCGACCCCAAGGAAAAAAATTTCTTATGCGCTTCACAAAAATGACGGTCAAGCATGGGAGCGGGAACATAGCGGTATGGGTCTGTTTTTTCTGGTATGGCCTAGGTCGAATTTTACGCATTACTTATAAAATGACCCAGTTCGAATATAGAAATATATTCGGCACACCTCTTTATGGTCCTAGAATACCCCTAGATTTCTAATTTCAGGCAAATTGGATAAAAACCAAGAAGTAAATGTGGAGATCGGTCTATATGGAGGCTATATCGAAACATGGTCCGATAATCACCAATTTCGGTACATCTCTTTATTTTCCTAGAATACCTCTACGTTTTCAATTTCAGGCAAATTGGATAAAAACTACAGATTCTACAAGCCCAAGAATTAAACCTGGAGATCGGTCTATATGGGGGCTATATCAAAACATGGACCGGTACTCACCATTTTTGGCACATCTTTTTATTTTCCTAGAATACCTCTACTTTTTCAATTTCAGGGAAATTGGATAAAAACTACGGATTCATACCATGGACCGATACTCACCATTTTCGACACAAGTCTTTATTGTTGTAGAATACCTCTAGATTTTCAATTTCACGCAAATTGGGTAAAACAACGGATTCCAGAAGCCAAGGGACCGAGGGAGATCGGTCTATATGGGGGCTATATCAAAACATGGTCCGATAATCACCATTTTCCGCACATCTATATCAAAACATGGACCGATACACCCCATTTTCGGCACACCTCCTTATGGTCCTAGAATACCTCTAGATTTCCAATTTTAAGCAAATGGGATAGAAAATACACTTTCTAGACCCCCAAGAAGCAAAATCGGGAAATTGGTCCATATTGGGGCTATACCAAAACATGGACCGATAGGCACCAGTTTCGTTTCCAATTTCTCGCAAATTGGTTAAAAACTACAGTTTTTATAAGCCCAAGACCCCAAATCGAGAGGTCGGTTTATATGGGGACTATATCAAAACTTGGACCGATATAGCCCATCTTCGAACTTGACCTGCCTGAAACAAAAGACGAATCTGTGCCAAATTTTAGGACGATAGCGCCATTATTGAAGGCTGTAGCGTGATTACAACAGACAGACAGACGGACATGCTTAGATCGTCTTAGAATTTCTCCCTGATCAAGAATATATACACTTTATATAGTCGAAAATCGATTTTTCGATGTGTTACAAACGGAATGACAAACTTATTATACCCCCGTCACCATTTTATGGTGGTGGGTATAACAAACAACAACTTTGTTGAATTTTGTGCAGATTACATGGTATGAAAACTCAGATGAAACCAGTCGGAAGTTTGTAAGCAGTATGTCAAAACTACACACAAAAAATTATCACCAACATTTTTTCAATTAAGCACTTAATTGAATTTGGAAACTGATTCAATTAATATGTTAATTGATTCAATTAATTATTTAATCAAATCCGAATAAAACCCAATTAAAAAAATGATTGATATTTGTTACGTTTCCAATTAAAATATTAATTGATTCAATCAATTTGTTAATCAATTCGGAAATAATTTTCAATTACAAACGTGATTGAATTTTTTTCCGTTTCCAATTACACATGTGATTGATCCAATCACTTTTGTGATTGAAATTGAATAATTTTGAGCAATGGAAAGAGCGAAAATAGAACAAGAGAATGGGTATTTATTCAACATTGTATGATGGAGAGATCAGTCTATAGAAGTAACTTGTAACGAACGGTTGGGTTTTTGTTTTTCGCGTAAATTGAAAAACATGATTGGCGACATTCTGTCTGCTGCATTGAAAATGTGTACATAAATATTTTGAACGCAAAAACAAATCATAGCAAAGGGTTGAAATAAATAAAGTGTGCAACAACAAATGGCCACGTGGTAAACATATGAGAGAACGCATTTGAAATTACCTGTGTTTTTGTTTTGTGGTATTGTAAAAATGGAAAACAATCTACGTTTATTGAAGGTAAGATATTGTGAAATGTGAATACCGTTTTCCATTGAAGCCTGTTTACATTAAACGGACTAAAATAATATATTTTTTATTCATTTCTTTTAGTAACCAATTTTATTTCGTGAAATTGACCAATCAATCCCATCAACTCCACCATTTTATCAAATATGTAAGAATATGTTTGCAACAAAAAAGTGGGTACCGTATTGATCTTTTAAAATTATAATTTTTTTCACTCCTAGTTTTCTTAAAACCAAGAGCGGTATGGGTTTGTTGGAAGATTCACCTTGAAGTTGCGAAGTGGCGTTGGCATTAAATTGTATTTTTGTTTTACCTGCCTTTTTCAGTTTGAACCCAAGTAGAGAGCAGTATATCTGATATATAAACTAATGAGCTGAATTATGTAATGGTAAAAAAGTTCTTTCTTTTGGATTTAAAAATATGAAAAATATCCGAAAATAATAAAAATGTGTATTTCCCATTTACATATTTTTTCTATTTTTAGAATTTGCAAAGTATAATCAATATAATACCAAATATTACATTGCTTTCCCATTATTTTTGTTTATGATTGGTTCAAATTTTAATAGACGATTTCAATGTGCGGAAATTTTGGAAAGGAATTGTTACTAAAATTAAATTACCGAGCTCCTTAATACACCTTTTTATGCTAAAAGACTACAACTGCAAAAGAAGATTATAAATCTGCAACCTAGAACTAAGAATTGAACTTGATACTCTATGCAGGTAATGTTTAACAAAATTAACTTTTAATTGAACAAAATTAAATTCGAATTATTCTGTTTACTTTCAGAAAAACTAATTTAGCTTACAGGCTGCTGATTTATTGGAAATCTAGGCGTATCTACATATTAGAAGGACCATGCTAACATGGTTATTATTATAAGGAAGATAATGATTTATATAATTTATGTAATTGTATTTGTAAGTTATGTTAGAACAAACCACAAATGACAAGAACCAAATTTATTTGTCTATTGCATAATTCAAAAAATAATAAAATATTAAATATGTTTTATAAGAAACACATATTTTCTTTTATTTCAAATGAAATTAAATACGATTTTGGGTCGCAATATATAAATTTTTTGATTGAAATTTATAGCCAATTTCAATTAATTATTTAATTGAATGAATCAAATAGTTGATTGATTTTTGTCGCGAAATTAATTAAAATTTTAATTGATTCAATTAAAACTGTGATTGAATTTTATGTTAAAAATCAATCACGTTTTTAATTGATTCAATCACACAATTAATTGATTCCGTGACAAAAGTCAATTAAATTTTTAATTGAAAATCGTGTTGGTTTTCAATCAAAATGGGTGATTGATACTATCATTTTCGTGATTGAAGACATTTCAATTAAAAAAATGATTGAATCCGCGATTTTCGTGATTGAAATCAAAAAAAAATTTTTTTGTGTGTAGTATAAAATGTTATCAAAATAAAGTTGGATACACTGGTTATTGATAATGAAACAAAATTATGTTCAATTTAAACCAAAAAATTTTAAGTAGACCTGTATATTTCACGATTTTGAAAATGTACTTATTATTTTGTCCATTCATTTTTTACTATTGCTTTGCCTTATTTGGATTAGCTTTTCATTTCACTTGTCTTTTCCAGAAAATTATTTACTTTTAAGTTAAATGTATGTCATTAATATGAATTATAGACTTTATTTTGCTTTTCAATAAATATATTTCTTAAATTTACCATGGAATATTAAAAACTCTACTGTAAACACAAAAAAAAATTTTTTTGATTTCAATCACGAAAATCGCGGATTCAATCATTTTTTTAATTGAAATGTCTTCAATCACGAAAATGATAGTATCAATCACCCATTTTGATTGAAAACCAACACGATTTTCAATTAAAAATTTAATTGACTTTTGTCACGGAATCAATTAATTGTGTGATTGAATCAGTTAAAAACGTGATTGATTTTTAACAAAAAATTCAATCACAGTTTTAATTGAATCAATTAAAATTTTAATTAATTTCGAGACAAAAAACAATCAACTATTTGATTCATTCAATTAAATAATTAATTGAAATTGGCTATAAATTTCAATCAAAAAATGTATATATTGCGTCCCCAAAATCGTATTTAATTTTATTTGAAATAAAGAAAATATGTGTTTCTTATAAAACATATTTAATATTTTATTATTTTTTGAATTATGCAATAGACAAATAAATTTGGTTCTTGTCATTTGTGGTTTGTTCTAACATAACTTACAAATACAATTACATAAATTATATAAATCATTATCTTCCTTATAATAATAACCATGTTAGCATGGTCCTTCTAATATGTAGATGCGCCTAGATTTCCAATAAATCAGCAGCCTGTAAGCTAAATTAGTTTTTCTGAAAGTAAACGAATAATTCGAATTTAATTTTGTTAACTTAAAAGTTAATTTTGTTAAACATTACCTGCATAGAATATCAAGTTCAATTCTTAGTTCCAGGTTGCAGATTTATAATCTTCTTTTGCAGTTGTAGTCTTTTAGCATAAAAAGGTGTATTAAGGAGCTCGGTAATTTAATTTTAGTAACAATTCCTTGCCAAAATTTCCGCACATTGAAATCGTCTATTAAAATTTGAACCAATCATAGACAAAAATAATGGGAAAGCAATGTAATATTTGGTATTATATTGATGATACTTTGCAAATTCTAAAAATAGAAACAAGTGTATACGGCCGTAAGTTCGGCCAGGCCGAATCTTATGTACCCTCCACCATGGATTGCGTAGAAACTTCTACGAAAGACTGTCATCCACAATCGAAATACTTGGGTTGTGGTATCTTAAAACTTCTTAACATCGTTTTCTAAATTGTGAGTTAGTCCATACGTGGTATATATTAGACAAAAATGTAATGTATAGTTAAGTCTACAAATAATTACGAATCGATATGGACTTTTTGCACGGTACATAGAGAGCCAGAATTGAAATATGGGGGCTATATACAATTATGAACTTGATATGGACCAATTTTTGTGTGATTGGAAATCGCTCCATCTGAGGGATATATATAACTGTAGACCGTTATGGCATGGTTGTTAACGATCATATACTAGCACAATGTACCAAATTTCAACTGACTCGGATGAAATGTGCTCCTCCAAGAGGCTCCAAAACCAAATCTCGGGATCGGTTTATATGGGGCAATATATGATATGGACCACTTTTGGCATGGTTGTTAAATATCATATACGATCACCACGTACCAAATTTCAAGCAGATCGGATGAATTTTGCTTCTCCTAAAATCACCGGAGGTCAAATCTGGGGATCGGTTTATATGGGAGCTATATATAATTATGGGCTGATAGGAACCAATTCCTGCATGGTTGTTGGATAGCATATACTAACATCACGTACCAAATTTCAACCGAATGGGAAGAATTTTGCTCTTCCAAGGGGCTCTGGAGGTCAAATCTGGGGATCGGTTTATATGGGGGCTATATATAATTATGGACCGATGTGGACCAATTTTTGCGTGGTTGTTAGAAACCATATACTAACACTATGTACTAAATTTCAGCCGGATCGGATGAAATATGCTTCTCTTAGAGGCCTCGCAAGCCAAATCTGGGGATCGGTTTATATGGGGGCTATATATAATTATGGACCGATGTCAACCAATTTTTGCATGGTTGTTAGAGACCACATACTAACACCATGTACCAAATTTCAGCCGGATCGGATGAAATTTGCTTCTCTTAGAGGCCTCGCAAGCCAAATTTGGGGGTCCGTTTATATGGGGGCTATACGTAAAAGTGGACCGATATGGCCCATTTGCAATACCATCCGACCTACATCAATAACAACTACTTGTGCCAAGTTTCAAGTCGATAGCTTGTTTCGCTCGGAAGTTAGCGTGATTTCAACAGACGGACGGACGGACATGCTCAGATCGACTCAGAATTTCACCACGACCCAGAACATATATACTTTATGGGGTCTTAGAGCAATATTTCGATGTGTTACAAACGGAATGACAAAGTTAATATACCCCCCATCCTATGGTGGAGGGTATAAAAATATATAAATGGGAAATACATATTTTTATTATTTTCGGATATTTTTAAATCCAAAAGAAAGAACTTTTTTACCATTACATAATTCAGCTCATTAGTTTATATATCAGATATACTGCTCTCTACTTGGGTTCAAACTGAAAAAGGCAGGTAAAATAAAAATACAATTTAATGCCAACGCCACTTCGCAACTTCAAGGTGAATCTTCCAACAAACCCACACCGCTCTTGGTTTTAAGAAAACTAGGAGTGAAAAAAAAAATTATAATTTTAAACGATCAATACGATACCCACTTTTTTGTTGCAAACATATTGTTACATATTTGATAAAATGATGGAGTTGATGGGATTGATTGGTCAATTTCACGAAATAAAATTGGTTACTAAAAGAAATGAATAAAAAATATATTATTTTAGTCCGTTTAATGTAAACAGGCTTCAATGGAAAACGGTATTCACATTTCACAATTTCTTACCTTCAATAAACGTAGATTGTTTTCCATTTTTACAATACCACAAAACACAAACACAGGTAATTTCAAATGCGTCCTCTCATATATTTTTTCAAACCTTTACCACGTGGCCATTTGTCGTTGCACACTTTATTTATTTCAACCCTTTGCTATGATTTGTTGTTGCGTTCAAAATATTTATGTACACATTTTCAATGCAGCAGACAGAATGTCGCCAATCATGTTTTTCAATTTACGCGAAAAACAAAAACCCAACCGTTCGTTACAAGTTACTTCTACAGACTGATCTCTCCATCATACAATGTTGAATAAATACCCATTCTCTTGTTCTCTTTTCGCTCTTTCCATTGCTCAAAATTATTCAATTTCAATCACAAAAGTGATTGGATCAATCACATGTGTAATTGGAAACGGAAAAAATTTCAATCACGTTTGTAATTAAAAATTATTTCCGAATTGATTAACAAATTGATTGAATCAATTAATATTTTAATTGGAAACGTAACAAATATCAATCACTTTTTTAATTGGGTTTTATTCGGATTTGATTAAATAATTAATTGAATCAATTAACATATTAATTGACCCCGTTTCCAAATTCAATTAAGTGTTTAATTGAAAAAATGTTGGTGATAATTTTTTGTGTGTACTTATTAATTTGACCACATGTGTATGTGCATGTGTGTGTATGCGAATGAGGGGGAGGGATGGAGGTCTTTTGTAGAGCTATTCATTTCATGGCTTTCTTAAACTTCACACAGACATACATAAGCAAATTGACCATTGCTGCTATTTCCAACGTGGATGGTCGCACACAAAGGCTGTCATGCATATTCATGTGAAAGGATACCAATTGCCCCCGAGTTGTAAGTTAGGAAAACAAGTTATGAATTACAAATTCAACCTTAACCCAAACCCAAACCTTTATTGGATGGGGCATGACCACGATGCAAAATACACAAAAACACAACGCCACAACTGGGCATCCATCCACGCCACACATACATGCTCGGCACATCTGTTTGTATGTATTTATGCAAATATTCACATATTTATGTTAAACATGCTCGTATATATGTGTAGATTTGTGTGAGAGGGTGTGGACCAAATAACATGGACACTATGATTAGTAAGAATATACTCCGAATGATATTTCAGGAACAGGGAAAAAGGTTACCGACGAAGGTCTAAAGATGTAAGTTTTTAGCGTTTAGCCATTTGACAATCGTCGATTATTGACTCTATTGCTAAAGGTTCGCATATTTTTATATGTCCAGTCTTACATCTATAGAAGCTGCAGGTTCATAAGCGTAGGATGGCCTCTGTGGGAGGGGGCTTAGACCCGCAGAAAAATTTTAGCCCCCCCCCCAGAATTTGAAAACCTATTTACGATTTTCCATTGTTTTTATATAAAATTAAACAAGTAAATACACAAAGTTGCGCTTAAGACTTTCATGCACAATTGAATTACTTGGGTGGTTGTAGCAATTGCCGATGGCAATATATAGTTTCATTTCTTAACATTATCTTCTAAATTGTAAGATAGTTTCTTTTTATTAGAAGTGAATGCTTGAAGTCTGAAAAATTTCTTTTTGGGTTTGGGAGTGGTGCAAAATTGGAGGATGACTGTAATATGAACTTGTTATAGGACGGATGTCCACCATTTCAACAGCCGTTGCACTGAGTTTGCATCACTTCTTATAGTGTGATCCTAATTCTGTGTTTTGAATGTGAATTAAAAATTTTTGTGATATTTTCCCAAATATTTTTTATAATTTTTAATGCATTCCAATGCTCGTCTGAAATGTTTGCCCTGGAATATTTTCAAAAATTATCGATTTTTCTACAATGGATTTAATATTTGTACCATTTTGTTATTACTTTTTAACCTTCTTTGTGAGGACATTTTGGAAGTACTTTAAAAGTTGCGCCTTTAGAACAACTCCCAATTTTTTTTGCTGGAAAAAAGTTTGGAACTATTTTTAGTTGCTTTATTAAAAATTAATTGTCTACACGCAAAAAAATAATTCTTTCCTCCCAAACGAAATTTTAGACAAACAAAGTTCGTTTCTCATTTGCTTTTCGTTGAAAGGAAGTACATTTGGAAGAAAAGTATATACTTTTTGTGATAAACGTTTATTCTTTTCCAGGATGTAAAAACAATTTCATAAAGACTAACTCAAAAAAATTTTTTTCTGGCTAATTGCATTTTCCCTCACATCTTTCTCACTTCCACGAAGTTTTTTAGTTCTTAGCACCTTTTTCTGTAATACCAACAATGTAGAAGAAATTACACGATTTTATAAATTTTTAAAATTTTTTTACCTTTCGCCTGGACGGAGAATCGAACCGCGGACCATGCACTTTGTAAGCCAACACACTAACCACTGAGCTATGTACCTGTTATGGTCATCAATAGATAAATATCCATATAAGTTATATTTATATAGCATAGCTTGCGGCTCCCACGAACCGAATAAACAAAGTTTATTTAACAGAAACAAACATTTAGTTTGGCACCGTGGAGCAGTGGTTGCTACTTCCGACTTGCATGCCAAGGGTCGTGGGTTCGATCCCCCTTCGACCAAAGTTTTTTTTTTGTTTTTTTTTACATATATTCCAGATATGTTCGGAAGATTCCGAAAAAATGTTCAACATTACATTGTAGTATATTAAATTTTGAACTGTAAACTGTGTCTTATTAAAGACCTAAAGTCGGAAAAGAACAGTGTTTGATATAAACGAAATGGACTGTGTTGTTGTTTCAAAAATAACTTTTTTTATTGAAAAAATAAAAATTTTGTAACAAACGATTTTTTTTGGTGATAAAAGTTTAAAATTTTCGAAGCAATTCAAAAAACTCTAACAAAAGAAAAACGTTTTCGGTACACGATTTCCAAACGTTTTTTTTTCTTTGCGTGTAGTTATGTTTTTTTATCAATTAAATCATTAATTGAACCTATAAGTTCAGTCTATTAATTCTTAGCTTGGGGGGCTATAGCACCCCCTAGGAAAATTCTCTAGCTACGCTAATGTGCAGGTTCCTTGTGTAATGACACCCCAGTGAAAAAAAACATGATTTGGGGTTAATATCAATTTTATGAGATAGAATCAAATTTCATTTCCAACAAAAAAATGGAAGTTCTTCCAAATTTCTTACTTTCACTTTACAAGACGTTCTTCGTTCCCTTCCTTATTATTGTTTTGTTTTTTAGTGAGCGACAACTATGGGTTGAAAACACAATTTGGGACAAATATTTTCCAATTCGACGGCAATAGTTTTTCTCAATGCATAAAGCGTTATTTAATATTTGTTTTCATAATGAAATGGTTCCCCTCATCTTTATGCATCTTTACTTAATTTTCTTGTTAGGGTATTATTTGATGGAACCCTGGAAATATTACAATGAGTATACATATCTCTGAATGAAAGTGGCCATTGATAAATTTGGGGTTACATCGTTTAAATCGTTATGAAAAATATTTCCGTTAAAATTTTAATTGAAGACATATTTATTTAAGAAATTAATTGGATGAACTAATTTTTAAATCAAAACAAAAAGTAATCACACAAAGAAATTGAAATAAGCAATTTATCTATGTAATTAATTATTATCATTACCGTGAAGGGATCAATAAAAAATAGCGATAACAACACCTAAGTATTGAACTTTCAAATGGATTTCTGTGATTGAAGCCATTTTAATGAAAAAATAATTGGATCATATGAGAACCGTATTAAGTGTTTAACACATTTGATAATATATATATATATATATATATATATATATATATATATATATATATATATATATATATATATATATATATATATATATATATATATATATATATATATATATATATATATATATATATATATATATATATATATATATATATATATATATTATCAAATGTGTTAAACACTTAATACGGTTCTCATATGATCCAATTATTTTTTCATTAATTAATATATATATATATATATATATATATATATATATATATATATATATATATATATATATATATATATATATATATATATATACCGGAATCAATACCAAAATCCTTAAGGGAAGACCAAAATCTTTGAATTCAAGTAATTTTTTTTACTGTATGAATATTGTATGAAAATCTAGGGAGTAGTCCATTGTAATTACTGTATTCTGGCCAAACAATTACAGGCTCTGAATGAATAAAGACATAAATAAAAACATCACATTTTACGAACCAAAATCTCCATCAACGGCTTGACAAAAACCCACACTCTTAGAAAAATATGTTTTTCATATGTTCCGATATAAACAAAATGTGTTTCGGGCACAATCTTAAAACACAATATATACACTAAATGTTTGGGACATCTATGTTAATATGTTAGAATATATTATGTTTGGGGCATGAATGTTTCATAAAAATCATATGTGTGAATGCAAACATGTATAAATTGACAAATTTCGACTAAACATACATATGTTGTGATATTTTCTTCAAAGCGACAGAGAGAGTATAGAGAAAGAAATAGAGATGGAAACCGGGAGAGTTGACAAAAGATATCAACATAACACAGCGAAAGAATCAAAAGAGAACAATTTCTATGAAACCGCTTGTATGTTGTTTCAGAAAACTGGTTTATGATAACGCCAAAAATTTGATATGCTTAAGTCTAAATATTATTTAATTTGAATAAAGAGAATAGACATTCGGAACCAAGAGAATAGACATTAAAAAACAGCATGTGTTTTCGCCGTGAGAGCAGCATTTTATGTATGTGTGGACATGTGTTTTGTTTATCATTTTGGCATTATGGGCACAATTTTTTTCTTGGTTCGTTAAAAGGAATCAGGGGTCTTCATAAAAATAACGAAAGGGCACTATACTCTTTTTACAGTTGGAACAGTAATATCAAATAAGGAGGAAATATTGAAAAATAACACAGTAAAATGTATAAAAACAAAGTTTAGTTCCTCTTTATTAGTAAGTAGTCCACGAGGAGTTGACGGACACCTTCAAATATAAAAGCGAGCATTAAGTTCGAGTTTTGCAGCTAAAACAATTTAAAAAGTTTATTTTCTTTAAAATGAATTATTAAAGAAAAATAAAAGGCATTTTAGAGCGATGGTGTTAAATGATAGTAAAAAAACTGTTCACGCCTAAATAAATTTATGTTTATATTATAAAATTATATATGTATGTTTATACTCGACTCCACATTCTTCTATATCTTTAATAACCCACATTTCGAAGTTTCATTATAAAAATTTAATATAGTATAAATAGAAATGCGTAAATAAAAAAAAAAACAATGGTACTCGGTCGGAGCAGGGATTGAACCCACGACCCTTTGCAAGGCAGACATGCTAACCACTGCTCCACGTGGCAAACAAATGTATGTTTCTGTTAAATAATATTATGTTTGCATGGGCTCGTGGGCACTGCAAACTATGCTATATAAATGTAACGTATAACGATATTTATCTGCTGGTGACTATAACAGCTACGTAGCCCAGTGGATAGTGTGTTGGCTTACAAACTGTATGGTTCGATTCTCCGTGCAGGCGAAAGGTAAAATTTAAATAATTTATTAAAGTGAATAATTTCTTCAACATTATTTGTATTACAGAAAAAGGTGCCAAGAACTAAAATATTTCGTGGAAGTGAGAATTACGAGTATGTTAGGGAATGAGCACAATCGTCTTTGGGAAAAATTCTTCCAAGCATATAATATTTTTGGGCTCACAATGCTTCCAAACATATAATATGTTCACATAAAACAAATATGTTAATGTTTCGGCAGTATCCAATAATATATGTGCTTCCTGCAAAATATGTTTAGAACATATGTTAAAGAGGCGATTTTTTTTGAGGGTGCAGCTGCCGAAGAAAGTCTTTCACACGTATTTCGTAATCCTATGCCAACGATCTCATTTTACCGGTCCGAGCGGATATTGAATCAAATATTAGTAAATATGCCACACATTCAATTTGTTTGAATTGTTCCTATTCCAACTTTGATTTGCAATGGATACGTGGCATTATCCATTATCACAGAGCTTCAATTACAAGCGAATCATTTGGTCTCTCACTTTTGTCGGCCTACGATTTACACTTAAATATCATTTGCTATGCAATTTGAAGCTTCCTATTTAGTTTAATTTTTGGTAAAAAGGTGTCTCTGTTCTTCAAACTACTATGGAAATACTGTGGGATGGATGAAGGAACTCCGTTCTGTACACCCTGCTTGGAAAACATCAAAGAACATTTGCTGTTCACCCAGAGTACACATTTACATAGGCTGGAGTTGTTTTTCTACGGATTGTCTCGCACCAAGCAAGTTTATCGTAAAACTTTATATCTTTGTAAATTATGAACTCACGTGAGTATATCTCGAGTAGCTTTCCAGGCACAAACATACGTGGGAATAAAGTTTGAAGATTAACTCACCAACATAAAGTGTTTGTTTTTGCTATTGGCCTTCGGAGTGTGGGAAAGGGTCGAGTTGAGATAGAGAACTATAATTTCTGGCGTTGAAAGATTTGCAATCAAGCAAATTAAATCATCAGCGTTGTGCCTAATTTTTTGGCTCGGAATCAATATGAAACTTTAAGTAACTGACTGCCACGATATTGGGATGAGAAGAACTCATATTCTATTTTACCAAAATGACCGATAAAAGCTCAAAATGTATCCCAAGTTTGTGTTCTATAAGAAATAAGCAAAACTAATTAGGAGAAGTTAAAAAAAAACAATGTTACGACAGGAAGTACTTTTTGGAAAAATTGCACCGAATTCGTTTTTTTTTTTAAATATAAAACTTATCCTAAGACACATTGGTACAAAATGTTTTCTTCTAAAATGCGTAGAATTCAGTTAAGAAAAGAAAACAAGGATCCGGACCTTCTACACCCTCAAAAATATCGCTTCTGTAACATATACCCCAAACACATTTTGCTTCAAGCATATATATTTTCAGGATTGGTGCAAACAAAATATTGTTTGTATTGTTCAAACATATTATGTTTCACCTTAGGGCATACATTGGTAATAAAAAAATGTTAATGAAATTTTCTTTGTGTGGATATATTTTTAAGGCGCCAATTGGTTACTTCCATTGTTTTACTTGCAGCATACTCTCTAGGTCTCTCTTTCGAAACACATATATGTTTATAGGCTATTTCCATATTAATATATGATTGCATCTAAGCATATTAAATTTACAAACATTTTATGTCCCAAACTTACTGACTTTACTTTGTTAAAATTTTGACAAAAACTAAATTGTGGGATCCCGTTTGGAAAATGGTCTGTATTGGTACAAAAGTTTTAAATGTGAATGCCTAGCTGCCAAAAAAGACTCTATGACATAGTTTAGAACCATAGTCTCATTACATCGTGACGCAAAATTCAACCTTTTGACTCCAAACAAAAAATCACTTATCCCAGCCGAAAGTACTCGATGGGATGACAAAAGTAATTTCTGGATTTTGCTAGATTGGTTGCCGTTCATCTTTTATGAGGTTCAAAATGTTTTCCTTCAAATTGATTTTGAGCACTTTTTTTGCAATTTTCGTATGGTCATAGCTCGAAAAAAAAAAACAAATAAAAAAAAAAAAATATATATATATATATATATATATATATATATATATATATATATATATATATATATATATATATATATATATATATATATATATATATATATATATATATATATATATATATATATATATATATATATATATATATATATATATATATATATATATATATATATATATATATATATATATATATATATATATATATATATATATATATATATATATATATATATATATATATATATATATATATATATATATATATATATATATATATATATATATATATATATATATATATATATATATATATATATATATATATATATATTATATATATATATATATATATATATATATATATATATATATATATATATATATATATATATATATATATATATATATATATATATATATATATATATATATTTATATATATATATTTATATATATATATATATATATATATATATATATATATATATATATATATATATATATATATATATATATATATATATATATATATTTGGATCCAAGTAAATTTTTTTTTTGAGTGTAGTTAAGTTATTGTAAATGTATCTAGTCTTATGAAATATTGTTTGTTATTCCTAGTAATCCCTATAGAGTTTAAATTTCTATTATAACGACAACCCTATTGCTTTACCTTTATAGTAATGGAAAAGCTTTCACTCAATTTCTTTGAAATCTAGCTGTCCCTATCTGAATTACATCTATTGTACTAAATAGGTATCGACTTAATGATTTACCATACAGATTCACTATTGCAACATCATTGTAAGCGGTAAGGAGCTAGGATCTCTGCTGAATAAATTTGTCCACCTAAATTCTGAAACCTGACTTTTTCTGTCTTCATTTCTGGGTTTACTCTCTGGATATAATTTACTTCTCTGGGAGATTTCACTTAATGCTGTTACTCTTTTAAATGTCATGTAAATGAGCATGTTTATTGTGTCCCCATAACGTTTATCTTTTACAAACACTTGTCTCAACCTTAAAACGAGAAAATTAAATTCTGGTTGTGACTACGAAATGCTTACTGTGTGTACTGTGTCAAACTTTTCATATTTTCGTTCCGCGTTGATTTCCCATTGAATGCTACTTTTTTTCTTGATTTTGTTGTCCCGTGGAAAGGATTTGCTCTATGCAACGTTTAGCACAATCTATGGAAAATTGCTTCATGTTGATGACAATATCGAATTCTTGTTGTTGTTGCATTCATCCCTCAGGGCCAACGGCATCATCAGATGAACCAGAAGTTTCTCTTTGTTTTGCTGGGATAAAGCAAACAACTCCATTTAGCCACCGATAAAAGCTAACAATGAGAATCTATGTTGGAAACCCTCAATAGTTGTGACGCCAACCACACACACGCACACAACTGCTCCTTTGCAGATGGTTAGTGGAAAGATGTTGTTTTTCTAGAGGGGTACATCACCATAGCTTCCCATCTATGTGTACACAAGAGTTGCTTATTTTGAATTGTTCCAAATATTTATCCTCTTTGTTGTATTCTGTCCTGAAGACCAAAGGCAGCCATTATCTTAAAGATAAATGGTAATGTCAACTATCGAATGAAGGGAACTGGCTCCGCAAGCAACCAGCGGAATGAATTCCTCCAGAGTGAGTTGTTTGTATTACAAACAAAAGTTGAATTTCCAAGACAAAGAATCACACCTTCTTCAAATTTCGCTTCAACTATTTGCTTCCAAACTAGCAACTGTTAAGAACTTTTATTAATTAAAGACAATCAATAAACTACATCATCGGAGTTATGAGACTTTGGTTAAAAATATATGGCATGGACAAATGAGCAATTTGGTTTGAGCTATTGAGTTGGTATAAATTTTAAATTATCGTTCTCGATTTTTATGAACATTTTCAGGATATCGCTATACGAAAATGAACTTAGATTCTCGATTGGAAGGCAAATCTGGAAATTAGCCATGTCAGTTAAAAACAAAAAGGAATCTGTCGCAAGTTTCAGGGCGATTTCTACATTATCTGGTAGTACTTGCAGAGAAGAAACATGATCGCCACGATCATATTCGAAGAATACAATTTGATAGGAGCTATTTTTGTGGCGATCCGCAAATATGTTGGTCCAGTGTACATTGTACTAAGAAGAATACCATTGTCCTCATCTAGAAAAGTTATGATATATATATGTAACCGAAAAATTAATTTTTCGCTGCAAAAAAGGAAAAAAATAACGGACACGAAAAACAGGTACATGATTTTCCCGAACATATAATGGTCTCAAATTCTATCATTTCAATAGAAGAACATTTTGTCATAGTTGAAGACCATTTAAATGCTTATTGCCGGCTAGAAAATACTTTTCACAAAGACAAAACACATGGTTTTCGCAACAATTACATTCTCTAGATAAGCATTAAATGGATGCTGTAAACATGTCCAAACATGTTGTTCTGTGTGTGTGTGTAGTAAAAGGGGTCCGAAGCATGAGGACTTCAGTAGCACGATAACTCTACATCCAGTGCAGTAATATGATTACCTCTTAGAGCAAAATTTTATTTTTGAGAAGACAACAATTTTGCGACAAAAAATGTTTTTTCACCCCATCCAAAAATAGTATTTTGCTCTAGGAGGTGATAATATTCATTCTCTGCGTGTATATAAAATTCATTTAAGATGAACAAAATTTACACCACCTCCCCATCACAAGTTGGGAGATCCAAACCAGTTTTTCAAATATTGTTTTTCAGTTTTCAGATTAATGTTCAATAAAATTCCAGAATTAAAGGCAAATTGGCTTTTGATCAACAGATTTTAAGATACCAGTGATGATTCTTAGTAAAAAATATTTTTAATATAAAATTTTTTATCAATCAGTGAAAAATATTGTAGCCAATGTTTTTTTTTTTCAATATTCTTTTATGAATTTCCACTACAATGTATTTTTTTTCTGCAATGTACATACGAACACACTTGCACATACTTACTAGATAAATTGGGTGCACCCTCACAAAAAATCGCTTCTGTAACATATACTCCCAAACATATTTTGCTTCAAGCATATACATTTTTGGGTATTGCCCAAACATTTATATGTTTGATCTCTACCAATATATAATATGTTTGAAAGCATATTGGTCTAAACAATATATGTTTGGGTAGTCTAAGTTCCAAACTGAAGAATGTATTACGTATTATCAATTGAGAGCTAAGGCTCGACATCAAAGCTAAGGCTTTCAGTTAGATTATCAAGAGGGAAAAATGGGGAACTAAGATTCCATGGGATTCTGCAGAGATTGGTGGAACTTAGGTTCCTGGGTTAATGGGGCACTTTATATGATCACACTGCCACCATGAGTACTTACATGGAAAACCAATATACCGCAATGAGAGAAAAAGAGACAAGTTGAGTTTAAGTTGAGATGACAAACTTTTTATTGAGGAGGGATAGATCCTTTTACGTTGAAAGCTGGCTGAAGAAAGAGGCCGGAAGCTTAGACTAGATTTGACAGGTGAATTCAGAAGAAAGGGGAAAGCAAATAGAAAACAGAGTTGCTACTTAAAATTATGACAGCTTAAAACTCTAATCTATTACACGTTAACGGCTAATCTAAAAAGAAAATTCATTTATCTTATCTTCACGATAGGAATTCAATATTAATTCAAATTTCAATTCAATAATTCAAAATTCATACTCAATATATTTAAACTACATTAAACACAAACATTTTATATTTTGCATCCAAATTCAATAATGTTGTCTTCCAAAAAACAATATGTTATTATGTGACCATATAATATGTTTGGAAGCATTTTGCACCCAAAAATATTATATGCTTAAAAAAAATTCTCCCAAACAATATTGTGCTCAAAATTTTATTTATTTATTTATATATTTACAATCATAATGAATTATGAAAATAAACAGGTAATATAGGTGCTAACAACATAGGTTTTCGACCTGAATGCTCAAAATTTTGTTTCTGCCCAATTGTATATTCCCCGACATCTTTCTCACTTCCACGAGATTTTTTTAGTTCTTAGCACCTTTTTCTGTAATACAAACATTGTAGAAGAAATTATTCAATTTTATGATTTTTTTTATTTTAATTTTACCTTTTGCCGGACGGGTACTCGAACAGCGGACCACACAGTTTGTAAGGATCAAAGAAGTAGCTGATCAATTGCCCAAGGAAAAATAAAATGTTAATTTTGTAATAATAAGCAACAACCACCAACTTAATTCAATATCGCTCCCTGTTAAATAGCGCTCCAAGCTACTAAACACATATGTGTTTATAGGCTATTTCTAAATTAATATATGTTTGCATTCAAGCATATTATATTTACAAACATTTTATGTCCCAAACAAAATATGTTCTAACATATTAACATATATGTCCCAAACATGTTATGCTAGTTTATGAACATTATATGCTTGCACTCAAAAATATTGTGTTTAAAAATTTGTGTTCCAAACATATAATGTTTATAGCCAAACATATGAAAAACAGTCTTTTTCAACCGTGTGGATGCAAAGAAAAGTCTCTAATTATGGTCTCTTTGTGGTAGCCCACCCAGCCTGTATTCCATATTTATTTATTGAGGTATAGGTTTCACTTCACTGCCAAGTCATTTAAAATATCACCAGAAAGATGAGTTTTGTTCTTTATTTTGTTGCCTTGGTAGTAGTCCTGCTCATGTTCGAGTGGTATGTAATGACTTTGTTTTGGCTTCTGGAGTGCATTTATCACTGCCAAAAGTGTTTGTTCCTTGCTTTTCGTTTGGCTTTTCAACCATCGCAACCGCAACTATTTCCTGCCATCGTGCCTGGAGTGCTAACGGTCGTAGTTCAGTTCCACCACTCAAATGGAATGAAAAAATGAAGGAGGACACGAAATATTAAGAATCAACGGTTTTTTTTTTTGATAAAAAAGATATTTATTTTCCACCCAGAGCACCAATCACAAAATATTCTATTTTAATTATGTGGCGAGTTTGTTTCGCCTTGGCAGCATGCTTATAAATTCAAACTTTGCTATTGTTGTTATTTTATGTTCGCATTTGTTGGTCCTGCAAGGACATCAGCAGAATTTAGGACAAAGGAAACAAAGATATGATTGGTTTGCAAAGGTGCGGTCACCCTAGGCGGTCAGGTTTTCGGGTGGAGTCTACACTGGATCTGATAAGTGTATAAATTCGGTTGGCATGTTGATGGCTTTGATGTTTATAGTTTATGGAACAATTATTACAATTACTCGTCATTACATATCTTAATTTAGTCTAAAAATATTCTATTCTAGATAAAAGTTTAAATACAAATGACATTAGGAAATTGTGTGAATTTGTATAATGAAGTTACTATCATTAGAAGCCGCAATTTGACCAATATAAAGAATTGATGAGGATGTCAAAACATAGGTATTCTGAAAAATGTAGTCCCATAAAAAGTTCTAGTATACAATTTTGTAACAAAAATTTGGTCTTAATTCAACCAGAACCCTAGTGCTTTGAGTTAGTGAATAGTCACGCTACATTGAAGAAAATATTTACGTCATATTAAAGATTACGCAGCCTCAATTTTAGGATGTGCAATTGACAAAATATTGAGGACAAATTTCTTTAAAATTATGAAATTTTAATTAAAATAAAGTTTATAATCTTTGCTTCAAAAATTTTTTTCGTTTAATTTAGGACAAACATTTTGTAAATTTGCGTCCCTCTGTTAAAGTCCCATGCCTTTGAACTAAGGCTAATTTTCCTTAAAATAAAGAAACACATTTTTGATTTAGAGAAATTGCCCTTAAATGAACTGAAATATTGAAACTTTAGATTTAAGATAAAAACACTTCAAATATAGACTAATACTTATTTTGAGGATTTAGCTTCTTTGGTTTAAAGTGTTTTTGGAATAAAGAAAACATTTTTTACTTTGAAGTATTCGTTACAGGGCTGTGGAGTCGAGTCAATTTTGCTCGACTCCGGCTCCGACTCCGACTCCAGAATTTCTTATTAGCCTCGACCCCGACTCCGGACTCGACTTCAGGTGTTGTACCTAAATCTCATTTTAACATTATTCCAATCTATTTTGCCATATGTGTTTATATACCCAAAAGAAATCTAATTTTAAATTTTGATACGACTCGACGACAAACCTCACCATTTTAGGAATGTAAAGAACTCTACATTTTAATTTCAGGCCAATAAATTAAAATACGACACAATACTATATAGAGACCACATCAATATGGGTATAACAACAATCTCTAGAATATATATTTATAAAACCACAAAATTTCAAAAAATAATTAGGCTTCCAGAAGTTTAAGAAGTAAAATCCTGGTATTGGTCTATATAGGCATTTTATAAAAAATAAATATATATAAAATAGAAACACTAACAAAAAGATACACAAAATGTCGGGCTAATCAGATTGGCAGAGGTTTAATTTAAAATTACAGTGCACTGAAAAAAATATTGTGGTGAGGTCAAAGATTTCATGTCTTTAAAATACGAATACAAATTTTGCTTAGCATAGAAGACGCATTTCTCTAAAATAAAGTTATTTCCCTTGTCCAAAAGTCGATCAACTTTTCAATGAAATCGTATTGTCCTTATAATTAAGTGATTTGACTTAAAAATGGGTATCTTAACATGAAAGAAAAAATTTATAGGCTAAGGTCAACTTGACTTTAATCCTTCAGAAAAATTCTTTATATTTAATGAAATTGTCTTTAAATATGTTGGCTTTTTGCATCTTGACTACAAAGCAAAAAATCGTTCAAATATAGGATATGTTTTCCAACACTTTAAGATATTTTAAAGACGTTTTTTACTTGAAGCATAGCATAATTTCTACTGGAAGTCGTGTCTGAATTTGGAAAATTAAGTTGTCGTGAACTTGTTTTTAAGGGACTTTGATAGCATATGAAGAAAAAAAATTAAAAAGCGAAAAAATTAAAATTTTTAAATAAAAATTTGCTTCGTAGAGTCAAGTACACAAAACCCAAATTTAAAAGAAAATTGTGTCTTAAAAGTATCCTTACTTGAATTCTCCGCTTCTTTGGCTCGGAATCAATACCAAATTTTTTAAAGTAAAGACAAAATCTTTGGAACCGAGTATGCTTTTTTTTCAGTGTGTATAAGGAGATTTCTCAAGTAATTATGTAGGGCTATCTCAAAATCTTGGAAATTTCCGTATTTATTTATGGATCTCAAATAACTCTAAATTCGAAATTTCTGATAAATCTTAGACTGAGAAAAATGTCCTAAAACAAATCGGATGTTGGGTTTATATGTAGATGCTATATCACAAAATTGTCCGGTATGACCCATCTTCGAACTCGACATGCCTGCCAAAAATTCAGAGCTTTTGGTTCTCCTGTTGTATTCCCTTAAAATTATACCTTTATCAAGAGTATATACAGGGTCAAAACTCTATATTTTAATATGTTAAAAATTGACAATACAATTGATCAATTAAGCCCATATTCTAGTACTTTTTATATCACCGTGAAATTTCACCCATATAAATACACTTTGAATGGCGTGGAATCCGGTACTTCGTTTTTCGTTGTTCGATTAAAATCCCTAATGGAATCTAATTTGTCGAAATATTTCTTTAGTTACAAAGATATGAAGTGTTGTTCAAATTTTGTTTCGCCCGAGTCGGACTCGAGCAAAATTTCTACGACTCCGGCTCCGACTCCAGCAAAATCTTCATACTCCAACACCAAGACTCCGACTCCACAGCCCTGATTCGTTATAAATTTGATTTTTAATGTGGCATTTGTTTGTCGGTGAACAGCTTAATTAATATGCGGCGAAAAGGGAATGAAAATTTGATAATTCTGTATCCTAATTTTAATTGTATTGATCCTAGATTTAAAGCCAGATATGTCGCTAAAAAAGTCTTTATTTTAATGATGGCGCATCTTTGGCTCGCAATCAATGCCAAAATCCTTAAGGGAAAGTCAAAATCTTTGGATCCAAGTAAACTTTTTTCTGAGTGTAGAGATAGGAAAGAAATGATGAAATGAATACGATATATTAGGATGTTAAATTGGCAATTTCTTTTGCGATTTTTTTTATTTTTTACATGCCCTATGTTAGACATTCAAACCAACCTGACCTATGAGGTTCCAGTATATTGTCACCCTAAAACCATCCGACATTGATATTATCTTAACATAAAAAACTAGTAAGCAAGTAAAATCCCTTTGTGAAAAAACACTACTAACATAGTCATTACAATTATTGTGGTGTCCTTAAAAGCAGCTTCACTTAACTAGCGCTGCTCCCACCGTGGTGCAATGGTTAGCATGCCCTCCTTGCATACACAAGGTCGAGGGTTCGATTCCTGCTTCGACCGAGCACCAAAAAGTTTTTCAGCGGTGGAGTATCCCACCTCAGTAATGCTGAGGGTTTCAAAGCTTCTCTAAGTGGTTTCACTGCAATGTGGAACGCCGTTCGGACTCGGAGGTCCCTTGTCATTGAGCTTAACATGGAATCGGGCAGCACTCAGTGATAAGAGAGAAGTTCACCAATGTGGTATCACAATGGACTGAATAGTCTAAGTGAGCCTGTTACATCGGGCTGCCACCTAACCTAACCTAACTAGCGCAGCAATGTCTCTAAAAAAATTTCGATTTGTAAACGTAATAATGGTTCGATTTGAGACGATTAATTCTCGTATGTTATTTCAATTAAAAGTTAGCAATGTAATACCTAAAAGTGAGTCATCTCCCCCCACCAGATCTATATTGAATGCTATCCAAATTCCCTTTAGTGGACGGTGATTGCTACACTGAAAAAATATTGTCGTAAGGCCATTGCTTAGCATAGAAGTGGTATTTCTCTAATATAAAGTTTTTTTTGACTTTCTGTGTATTGGCTACAAAGCTGAGATTTTTAACGCTTTATTTTAATGAAATTTGTTACTGGGAACATAGCATAATTTTTACATGTCGAATTTGGATATTTAAGTTGTCGTTACCACACGTTGAACATGAAGAAAAAATCTGAAAAATTTAATAAATTAAAATTTAATTTGATAAATTAAATTGCGCAAAACTCAAATTTAAAAGAGAATTGTGTCCTAAAAGTGTCCTTACTTCAATTCTCTGCTTTTTTGGTTCGGAATCCATACCAAAATTATTAGTGTAGAGACAAAATCTTGGGAATCTTGGGTATGCTCTTTTTTAGTGTAGGATTGTGCGGATTGGTATATGACATTTTCTTTTCAATATTGTTTTAAACCAGTTAATTATAAATAAGTGATAAAATAACGGAATTGGGGAAGCTGAGGGATTTAAAACCACCGTCATTTGTTCTCGGATAAAAACTCTTTTCACAAAGACTTTCTTAACCTCGTGGACTTGTTTTGACTTCTATTTTATCACTTCCTATGATGTTTTAGGTCAGTTACAGAGTTAAATAATAATACAATTCAAAAGAGATCTTACCACATATCTCTTTGCGATCATAGAATTCTCTGAAGCATTAAATGGGTGGTGAAAATGTTTTTTATTTTTTCGTATATGTGCACAAAAAGCAATCTGGCCATTTTTGTGGTCGGGACGTCGATCAAATTTAAATTGAAATTGAAAATTTTCCAGAGTAATTAATAAGATGGCCAAATGCGTATTTCCGTTTGTTCAAATGCCGGAAATGTCCTTCTGACTTTAGATGTATACGAAGTGTGAGTAAACATTTTTGTTACTGCCTTGTAACTCTTCCAGTTTCAGAATTTCAAGATTGATAAATTTTCAGTTGATCATGTTTCAGTTGTCGTTTGAATTGAAATGTTGGCCCAATTAGTTTAGTATTCTCATTCATATGAACAATGAGATAATCCTTAGGGGTGTTACATTATTTTACTCGAATTGGCAGACATCTTTGCCATTCGGCATCTTAAAATTTAATCACCTCCACCTTTTGCAATGCTGGTAGTTTTCCTCTTTTCCCATTTGCAAGGATAAGACACTCTAGTCGGAAACCTTGTCGAGACAAGGTACATGTCGTCTTCTCTGTGTGTTTCATTGCCTTTGCATATGAAATAAAGATCCTCATACAGACTATGATTCCCCTGGGCTTCTTGGGTGGTGTGCGGAGGGATGGCAGTTGAAGCGTTCTTATGACCCTTTCGTATGTGTCCTTGTGCAAATGGAAATGGCATTCTTAGCAAAAGTCGCATAAATTTACAGCATGACATAGACTCAGACAATCTTAGATAAATGCTTCTTCCTAGGCGGATGAAGTTCTCGAAATCGTTATTGTCGAAGGAGTTAGGGAGACATTTTCATTTTCTTTGTTGTCTCCAGGCACTTGAATGTTTATTTATAATTGCTTCGGATAAGATTGTTATTTAAATAAAATATTATGGCAATGAATGTGATTGCAGAGACCATAGACGGAATCAAAAGAAATTTATCTATGATATGGTATAGTCGAATGGACAAATCCAATTCAATGGGAAATGGTTTAACAAACAATGAAGAAATGATCTCATTTACCAAGTGCTAATAGCCTGAAATAGCTGTCGATATACTTAGTGACCTAAAAATTCAATTCAACAATAAGAGATTTAATCTGACTACGGTTGATGCAGAGAGTCGATTTACCTCTTTTTTATCTCCCTGCGGGTAACGGATCAAATCCAGGATTAGCAAAGAACTATGGTCTGTAGAATTGGGCCAAAACCTGTGGCCACTTTAACATATGCTTAGTTATTGGTGGGGTACATTTGCACTTTAGGACAGGACTTGGATTCATTCAGAAGACCAGTCTATAGGCTGGGCCCCCATGAATGAGAAAACTAACAATTTTAACTATTTGCATTTAATTTGGTTTACGATGTGTTGACCAACATATACACAAAATTATTGTAATACAAGTATCTCAGTAAATATGTTTCGAGTAGTATATATAACATTTTAAATTAAGATAAACTGAAGCATCTGTACCAGCCCCGCGATAGGTCCATCAATGACAATTTGTTCCAATTTCCCGTAGGTTTCTTACTGAAAATAACAACCATTAGCCAACGCTGATCATGATGGAATATTTACATGTGTCCAATATTACCATTGTATCCACTCGCTAATACCGCATACTGTTTGCCTTTATAGAGACCTTAGAACTTGTGACACTTATTTGACATCCTTTCTTTAATATTTAATTTGAATAACGTAGATGCGTTTCGCTAACATATATGGGTCTTACACAACAGATATACGGACCCATTTGGCTTTTTCAGTACCTCAGTTGAGCTCTTCACACAAATATAAACAGAAAATATGTTTCGTTCATATGAACTAAGTGGGACTGTAACGAACAGTGGTTCCCTCATAAGCAAAATACCATTAACCCCGTATAAAGAAATCTAGAGGACAACTCGATCCCATATGCCAAGAATGCAGAAACACTCAGTACCAAATAATCTTGGAGGTAAATTAGTTCACATTTGGTAAGCAATTACTATTTTATGGAAAATTTTCTTACTTTTGCTAAATTGTAAGCATTGTAAGCCAGATATGAGCAAACAGTATAGTTTGCCAGCAATAAAAAGCAAATCTATTTGGCACGTGGTGCCTGTGATAAAACTCACAATTCTCAAGCAAGCGGCTTTGTTGGGGGTATAGGACAAATACCCTTTTCACCTCAACTACTTATAAAGGTCTTGCAGGGCACTATGATGAGTTCTTGGTGTCCGCAAAGTACAAGGATATTAATGAATAGCAGTTTGTTTTAGTTTTAAAAACGACTTTGAAGCTCCAGCCCGATTTGTGTGTGGGAAGGTACATGCCTCGATTTCGACACCAAAAAACAATACAAATTGCGAGGCAAAGAATACAAATAGAAATTCAAGTGTCTAAAATAAATGTTTCATTGCCAAAACATAATGAACATTCCATACATCTACGAGGGCGGTTCGGAAACTTCTTAGCCTATCAATGAAAGAGAATAGTTCGTTTTTCAAAAATATTTTTATTTTTCAATATAATCTCTTGAAACTTCAATACACTTAGTCCAACGCTTTTCTAGCAATTCCATCCCTTGATTAAAATTGTTTTCCTCAAGGTCTTCAAAATAGTGGTTTACAACTGTAATTGCCTCTTCATTTGAGGTAAAACGCTTGCCAGCAAGGATTTTTTTTAGATTTGGGAACAAGTAAAAGTCACTGGGAGCTAAATCAGGAGAATAAGGTGGGTGGTCAAGCAACTCGTACTTTAATTCGTTGATTTAAGCCATTGTTAAAACACTCTTGTGCGCTGGTGCGATGTCTTGATGAAAAATTATTTTTTGTGTTGTTAGTCAGGAAGTTTTTCTCGAATTTGTACATTTAATTGATCCAAAAGGTTGCAATAGTACTCTGAATTTATTATTTTACCCTCTTGCAGATAGTCAATCGATAAAATACCTTTGAAGTCCCAAAAAACCGTTGCCATAACCTTTCCAGCCGATTGAATTGTTTTTGCCTTCTTTGGGGTACTTCCTCCAGCTTCAGTCCATTGTTTGGATTGTTCTTTTGTCTCTGGAGTATAGTGGTGGATCCATGTCTCATCAACAGTTATGAAACGACGCTTAAAATCCATTTTATTTCGCTTAAAACGATCCAAACAAGCTTGAGAAATGTTCATTTTTATACGTTTTTGATCGACTGCACCCATCTTGCAGAAAGCTTTTTCGTCTGCAGTTCTTCATGCAAAATTAAATGGACTCGATCATTTGAGATGCCCATGATATTAGCAATTTCACGCACTTTTATTCGTCGATCATTTAATACCATATCATGCACTTTGGCTACAATTTCTGTTGTTGTTGCTGTTTTTGGACGTCCACTACGTGGTTCATCTTCAATGCTTGTACGACCACGTTTAAATTCAGTAACCCAATTTTTTACTTTTTTTAAATTGCGGATGCGTCTTTTTTGAACACCTGTTTCTGTATATGAAGGAGTTGTCAGATCGAAACAAAATTTAACATGTGTTCATAACAGAGATGGAAGTTTCCAAAACACTTAACATTTTTCTGTTTATATCGCGCTTTTTGTGCTAGGCTAAGAAGTTTCCGAACTGCCCTCGTAGGTGTGTATGATTTATGTTTATTACGCCTTCCAAGGTGTTAACCACAAACAATTAACAACGATCTTTCAGTAGTCATAAATGCCGTTGGGATTGGAAGAAAAATGACTGACTTCTGTCCTACAGGAATATGGGATTTTTTTTTGATTCAAATTAATAGCTTGTCATTTCGGACGGAGCAAACCACCGTTTGCGACAGGACTCTGTGTGTCTGTGAGAGAGGATGTATAAACACACATGTCTAAAAGTGACTAAGTTTTGTTTGTTTTTGTTTGAATAAAATTGTATGTGAATGTGTTGTTGTCTGAATAACTTCGTCCCTTACACAGGGATGTCACGAAAGCCAAAACTTTCGTCTGTGCGTTTATTTAACTCAAGCACAGCCTGCCGCAAAGGACGACAATAATGACAACAGAACTTTATGTGTTCTCCCGGAATGTTGTCCGGTTACACGGTCGCCAGAGGACGTGATGGGCTCCACTGCCTCAACCTAACGGAGAATTTGAATGCATGTGAATTGGATGGAGTAGGAATGGGACGACTAAGTGCTAATTCACTTTCGGCCATTTGATGTTAAGTGGAATATGTGTAACGTTTTATTGGCCTATCTTAGGATGGAAATACCGTCATAGCGGACAAAGCAAAACTGTCACGGCTGTTGAATTTCGACATCGTTACACGAAGAAAAAAAAATTTTATTCCAAGTTATTTTATTAGGTATATATTATTCTATTCACAATAAAACATAGTATCGAAGTTGAACTTCTATCTACGGCACAATGTTTCCCCTTTGTTAAAGTCGTATGGCGTAAAGCAAATTTTCTTTAACCCATTATTGCCCTATGTCCCCATATGAGGACACCTGTTTAAAGTCAAACAACTATGAGCTATCCGTTATTTTTTTTTTAGTTTTAAATACACGTATGACAGGTGTATACTGCATCTGATCTATAAACAAAGACACTTGTCGCATTTGATAAACAAGTGCCATATTAGTGCGTTATATTCTTGTTATTATTCGGATAATGTGTAGCAAGTGATCTAAAAACTATAATTCTTCGCATATAATATCTCGATGGGACATCCTTATTTCTGAAAAGTGTCAGTTTTTTATTTAGTATTTTTATTTGGGTTAATAAATACCCATAAAATCAAATTTTGTCTGGCAGTTTCATTTTGGGCGTTAATGGGTTAAAGCAAAAAACACATTTTTGATTTAAAGACACCTTATTCATATTAACTGAAATACTAAATCTTTGGATGAAAGATGAAATAGGCTATGATTTATTTTGAGGACTTTGCATCTACCGTTTAAAGTTTTTTGTTTTTGTAACATAATAATATTTTTAAATTTACATGTACTTTTATGTGAATAGCTTCATGTTAGGTTAGGCGGCAGCCCGATGTATCAGACTATTCAGTCCATTGTGATACCACATTGGTGAACTTCTCTCTTATCACTGAGTGCTGCCCGTTTCCATGTTAAGCTCAATGACAAGGGACCTCCTTTTTATAGCCGAGTCCGAACGGCGTTCCACATTGCATTGAAACCACTTAGAGAAGCTTTGAAACCCTCTGAAATGTCACCAGCATTACTGAGGCGGAATAATCCACCGCTGAAAAACTTTTTGGTGTCGGTCGAAGCAGGAATCGAACCCAAGACCTTGTGTATGCAAGGCGGGCATGCTAACCATTGCACCACGGTGGCTCTCTGTGAATAGCTGAAATAAAACTTCGATAAATGAGATCTCTATTCTAATTGTAATTATATAGAGTCGAGATTTAAAGCTATATATGTCTCATAAACAATGTCTCTACATTAAGGTATGGTTTAAATCTTTGGATCTAAGTAAAATGTTTTTTGGAGTGTACACTCAAAACAGGGGGAGTTAATGCCAACTGAACTTTATTTTAGTTCATGAAGATTGGTTGATTTTAGTTAAATTTTGCCAACTGTGAGCAAATGTTTGTTATTTGAATAATTTTTTGCTAACTTTATTTATTTATTTATTTATTTCATAAAGAGTCAAGTCGCTAGACCATATATGACCCAAAAACTACACAATTCTTTGAATAATTGACTTAATTTATAACATTAATTAGAATAAAAATATAATAAAAAAGAATCACCGGCTACTCTACTTTATCAATCACCGGCTACTTTAATGTCGTGCACAATTTTATTAAAAAATAAAATAGTTCATATTTTCCTAACATGGGAGAAGTTTGCTTAAATTGTATTCATAAGTCTCTCAAATTAGTACATTTTGTTAAAATTGTACCTGTCTTAAACATCGTAAAGACATTTTAACAATTTTGAAATCCAATTTTTTACTTCAACATAGTAAATTTTCTTAAATAACAGGAAAAAGATTATTATTTTTAATAAATTTTCCTCAATTTGACTAAAAGTAGCATGTTGTAATTAGAAAACTATTTTACTTAAAATTTTCTAAGATAAACCTACATTTTATTTAATGGCGGGTTCACTTTTCGTTAGATGTAGGTTTAATTGAATTTCTGTTATTAAAAAATGTCACTTGTCCACGTAACTAAGTTGATTAGGTACCACAACTTCATTCCCCTGTTATGAAATTATTTACGATTTTTTTTCCGTGTATTGTGGTAGGTTTGTTCGAACGACAATGTAAACAACATCCATTTACGCCCAAGTCATCCGTCGTCAAAGTGCTAGAGAACACAAAACATACAAATATTTACGACCAAATGTTAGGCCAGGGCGAATCTTATGTACCCTCCACTATGGATTGAGAACAGAGTTCTACTAAATACTCTCATCCACAATCGAATTACGTGCACTAAAAAAAAACTTGAATTCAAAGTCTTTAAAATAAAGACATTTTTGAGGGGCTATCTGCCTTTAAATCTAGGCTCTATAAAATTAAGATAAACATTTCGTTCGTTGCGATATATTAGCAAAACTGTTCATGCACAATGTTAAGTCAAAATGTAAAAACATGTGTTCTTAATTTCAACCAAACAACTTTAAACCCAAGACAAAATACTCAAAATAGTTCTATATAGGTCTTTGCCAAATAAATGACAAATCGCAAATTTAAAAGACTCAAAGCAAAGATTATGAGCTTCATATTACACTGGAAAAAATATTGTCGTGAAGCCAAAGATTTCATGTCCTTAAAATACGAATGCGTTTTTTGTTTAACAAGGCAGACGGATTTCTATGATATAAAGTTTTTTTTCATTGTCCAAGAGACTATAAACTTTTCTACAAAGTCGTTTTTTCCTTATAATTAAGTGAACCGATTTAAAAATGGGTATCCTAAAATGAAAGAAAATTTTGTTTGACTAAGGTCAAATTGTCTTTAATAATTGTGAAAAATTCTTTAAAGTTAATGAAGTTGTCTTTAAATTTTGCATCTTGACAACAAAGCCAAAAAGCGTTTAAAAATAGGAGATGTTTTGCAACACTTTATTTTAAAGATGATTTTTACTTGAAACATAACATATTTTTTACTTGAAGTCGAGTCCGAATTCAAAAATTTAATATGTCGTTAACTCATTTTTAAAATACTTTAATTGCACATGAAGAAAACAACAGAAAAAAGGAATAAATTAAAATTTGCTACCTAGAATCAAGTACGCATAACTTAAATCTAAAAGACAATTCTGTCTCAAAAGTATTCAATTCTATGCTTCTTTGGCTCGGAATCAATACCAAAATCATTAGTGTAAAGACAAAATCTTTTGATCCGGGCATGGTTTTTTCAGTGTAGGTCAATATTTTTTAGTGGGGGTTGTGGTAACTGCTGCCTATGGCAATGTATTTTAAAAGTTCTGTAACTCCCAAATATATTATGCTTCAAGCATATATTTTTTCATAATTTGCTCAAACATTAAATTGTTTTAGCTGTGCATACATAATTTCAACCAAACAACTTTAAACCCAAGACAAAATACTCAAAATAGTTCTATATAGGTCTTTGCCAAATAAATGACAAATCGCAAATTTAAAAGACTCAAAGCAAAGATTATGAGCTTCATATTACACTGGAAAAAATATTGTCGTGAAGCCAAAGATTTCATGTCCTTAAAATACGAATGCGTTTTTTGTTTAACAAGGCAGACGGATTTCTATGATATAAAGTTTTTTTTCATTGTCCAAGAGACTATAAACTTTTCTACAAAGTCGTTTTTTCCTTATAATTAAGTGAACCGATTTAAAAATGGGTATCCTAAAATGAAAGAAAATTTTGTTTGACTAAGGTCAAATTGTCTTTAATAATTGTGAAAATTTCTTTAAAGTTAATGAAGTTGTCTTTAAATTTTGCATCTTGACAACAAAGCCAAAAAGCGTTTAAAAATAGGAGATGTTTTACAACACTTTATTTTAAAGATGATTTTTACTTGAAACATAGCATATTTTTTACTTGAAGTCGAGTCCGAATTCAAAAATTTTATGTGTCGTTAACTCATTTTTAAAATACTTTAATTGCACATGAAGAAAACAACAGAAAAAAGGAATAAATTAAAATTTGCTGCCTAGAATCAAGTACGCATAACTTAAATCTAAAAGACAATTCTGTCTCAAAAGTATTCAATTCTATGCTTCTTTGGCTCGGAATCAATACCAAAATCATTAGTGTAAAGACAAAATCTTTTGATCCGGGCATGGTTTTTTCAGTGTAGGTCAATATTTTTTAGTGGGGGTTGTGGTAACTGCTGCCTATGGCAATGTATCATAAAAGTTCTGTAACTCCCAAATATATTATGCTTCAAGCATATATTTTTTCATAATTTGCTCAAACATTAAATTGTTTTTGCTGTGCATACATAGTATGTTTTATCCCAAGCTTATCTTTTTTAAGGTCTTAAATAGTTAAATCCAATTTCTAAACATTTGGTTGCTTGCTTGCAGCAAAATTTTTTATATTCCAATAAAAACAAATACATTTTTATTATTTAATCACGAAATTAATTGATCCAATTATTCTTCAGTCATGAAAATGATAGTATCAATCACAGTTTTAATTGGGCATAAAAAATATTTAATTCAAAAATTAATTGATTTCATTTGAAAATTTCTATTAATTTTTAATTTATTCACTTTAGTTGATGACGATTGGAAAACTCAACCAATGAATTAGTTTGTTAAATTTTTCAGTTAAATCAGTTAAACAATTAGGTTAGGTTTGCAATTGACATCGATTAAATTTTTTAGTTAATTTGTTAATTGGAACAATTAATTCTTTAATGAAATACGCAAAAAAATCCCTCAGTTTCATAATCAACTGTATATTCTTTTCTTTTTAATTAATGGCGTAACTATTTGCAATCACTTTCTTAATTGACTGTGTTTCTATTTTTTTATTAAAAATTAAAAAAAAAATCAATCATTTTTTAACCGAGTTTGATTAAAAAGTTAATGGTATCAATTAATCTCTTAATTAAAATTAAAAAATTTTTAAACATTCTTTCATTGATTTAATGTTTCCAGTTTGATTAATTAGTTAATTGTATCAATTAATTTTCAATTTTTTTTATTAACTTTTTTCAGTTTCAATTAACTTTTTAATTGGAACTAGCTTGGTGATATTTTTCCTCCATTCCTAACATTTATTTATATACAAAAAAGTCTATAAGCAATCATGATTAATCACCAACCTACACTTTAATTCGTTGTAATTAAACTTGCTGTTTTACATATCTTTGCATGTATTTCGTTGTATATCTCCGTCGCCATATTTGTCTTTTCTCTATTCTCTCTCTCTCTCTCTCTCTCTGACGTTGCGAAACATACGTATTTTCATATAAAATTTCTAAATGAATATATGTTTGCATCCAGCGACATTGTATTTAAGAAAATTTAATGTCGCGAACATAATATGTTCTAACATATTAACATATATGTAGGTCCCAAACATGTTATACTATTCTATGAATATTATATGCTTGCACTATATAATAATAATGTGCTAAAAACTGGAGAAAGAGTCTTTTTGAACCGATATGGACCAATATCTGCAGGGTCGTTTGAGGGCACACACAAAGAAAAAAAACGTTTGGAAAACGTGTACCGAAAACGTTTTTCTTTTGTTAGAGTTTTTTGAATTGCTTCGAAAATTTTAAACTTTTATCACCAAAAAAATTCGTTTGTTACAAAGTTTTTATTTTTTCAATAAAAAAAGTTATTTTTGAAACAACAACAGAGTCCAATTCGTTTATTTCAAACACTCTTCTTTTCTGACTTTTGGTCTTTAATAAAACACATTTTACAGTTCAAAATTTAATATAGTACAATGTAATGTTGACCATTTTTTTCGGAATCTTCCGAACATATGTAGAATGTATGTAAAAAAAAAAAAAAAAACTTTGGTCGAAGCAGGGATCGAACCCACGACCCTTGGCATAAGAGTCAGACGTAGCAACCACTGCTCCACGGTGCCAAACTAAATGTTTGTTTCTGTTAAATAAACTTTGTTTATTCGGTTCGTGGGCGCCGCAAGCTATGCTATATAAATATAACTTATATGGATATTTATCTATTGATGACCATAACAGGTACATAGCTCAGTGGTTAGTGTGTTGGCTTACAAAGTGCATGGTCCGCGGTTCGATTCTCCGTCCAGGCGAAAGGTAAAAAATTTTAAAAATTTATAAAATCGTATAATTTCTTCTACATTGTTTGTATTACAGAAAAAGGTGCTAAGAACTAAAAATCTTCGTGGAAGTGATAAAGATGTGAGGGAAAATGCAATTAGCCAGAAAAAATTTTTTTTGAGTTAGTCTTTATGAAATTGTTTTTACATCCTGGAAAAGAATAAACGTTTATCACAAAAAGTATATACTTTTCTTCCAAATACACTTCCTTACAGCGAAAAGCAAATGAGAAACGAACTTTGTTTGTCTAAAATTTCGTTTGGGAGGAAAGAATTATTTTTTTGCGTGCATGTACTGTTCACCTAATTTCAATCGGGTGGAAATTGCGGCCTCAGGCAGCTAAAGAATTCAAATCTGGAGATCGGTTTATACGGGGGCTATATCTAAAAATCATTCCATGTAGCCCGTTTGCAATGCCATTCAACCTATATCAATAACAAATTTTCAAACTGATAGTTTGTTACGTTCGGAAGTTAGCTGACGGACGGACTCACAATATGTATGTATGATGTGGGGTCACAGATAAATATTTCGATGCATGGACACACGGAATAACAAACTTAGTATACCGCCCATCCTATTGTGGAGGCTATAAAAAGAACAGTGCCATGTTGTACACAGTTCCGATGTTTACAAAAGTGATTGGAGAATTGTTGATGTTATCCTTCATGCCTTTGGACTCTTTCTGAGGTATCCTAGAATTCATTCCGACAAAAATTCCAATGCTGGAATAGCAGTAAACTAATAGTAACGTATTTTTTTAGTTAGGTGTAAAACACAGCCACCGTTTGGGGAAATAAATTCACATCACATCATCATCGTCGTAACTTGGAAAATATTCGTAATCCCATATCAAAATGCAATTGTGAACAATGCAAGTGGTTGTGCAATAGTTGTTAACGTTATCCAACATTGAAATACTTTCCACATAAAATTCCAAATCGGAAGCAGGTGCATTTTCTTGGACATTCAGTGGTTGGATGTTGGTGCTCTTGACTTATGGTGCGTGCAAAGCTGAGCAGGATTTTTGCTCGCCTTGTTACGGCCATAAATAAACTATTTTTTAATCTCTGAATTTCAATGTTTTCCCAATTCAAGCACACACCCATAACCGACGCAATCAAAGCAAAAATCATCAAAGTGGGAAATGGGAGAAAAAGAAGGTGAAAAGTGGCTACGAATGAACGATTTAAAGGAGCAGTTTGGTGTTTACCCCAAAATGGCACGAAGTTTTCATTTAATTGTGTGCACGTTTCCGGGTCCTGTTCACATCGTCTCGTTTGGTGTGCATACTCGCTTTGCAAGTTCCAACCAGTTACAAAGTGCGAATATTTTGGGGTAGAAAAATTGGAGGGTGGTATGCCATGTGTCGCACTCTAGTTATCTGAATGGTCCTCCAGGTTGCTTTAGTTCTCCCATGCGTATGACCATGTTGATGTTATAAATTTTTGTTTGTTGTGGCGTAGACTGGATGTTATTGTGAGCTGGGGACTGGTACTGTTGCGGTGGTAGGGGTATATAATGGAGCTGATGTTGTTTATTTATAGATTACAACTGTGTAAACAGCCATTAACATTCACATTGCTTTTTTATTTTCGTTCATCGTGAAATGCAATAACCACTGCGTTGGAGAGCAGGGTATTTTCGGTTGTTCATTTAATTGGTCATCAGTTTGTATAGTAGGGGAATATGGGCCTAACGAATCTCAATTATGGATAAAAATTTTGAGCTCTATTCGGTACATTTGCAATTTTTTTGCACAGCAAAAAAGTTTGCCCCGTTCCAAAGATGTTATCTTTGCTCTAATGACTTTGATATTGATTCTGAGTAAAAAAGCGAGAAAACGCTTTACCAAATACCACCAACCAGTGTTAAACTTTACTTATATTTCGGAATCCAAACTTCACTCCAAGTATAAATTAACATATGCTTCAAATAAAAACGGCCTATAAACAAATATGTTGGCAGAAGTCAGAAGAGCGTTTTAGCTATAGTCAAGTTATAAAAATAGCGAAGAAAACAAATAAATTAAATCGATAGGGAAATATCGGAACACCTAATTTGTGGCAACCAGCGTTGCCACAATGAATTTTTATTTTGGATCAACTTTTTTCCAAATTTTTTTTCGAAATTAAATTAATATCATTTAAAAGTTTACATTTTTCAAAAATTTTACTTCTGTTGAATATTTTGTGAAAATTTCATTTCTATAGAAAATTTTGTCACAATTTTGCTTCTATTGGAAATGTCGTCAAAATTTTATTTTTATAGAAAATTTTGCGAAATTTTTATTTCTGTAGAAAATTTTGTCAAAATTTTATTTCTGTAGAAAACTTTGCTCAAATTTTAGTTCATTAGAAACTTTTGTCTAAACTTTATTTCTATAGAAAATTTTGTCAATATTTGTTTCTATAGAAAATTTGTCAAACTTTCATTTCTATAGAAAGTTATCGCAAAACTGTATTTCTATATAAATTTGTTACAAAAGTTTCTTCCTAAAAAAATGTTTTTAAAGTTTATTTCTGTACAAAATTTAGGAAAAATTTTATTTCTATAGAAAATATTGTTAAAATTTTATTTCTATAGAAATTTTAGTCAAAATTTAATTTCTACATAAAATTTTATTTATTTATTTAAAAGTTTTTATTCAGTAATACTAAGCCTTCATGGCCAAATACATTTGTATCTTTTAAATTTTTTATTTCTATAGAAAATTTTGAAAAAATACCGATTTGACGAAAATGGACCAAAATCAACCAAATTCCATTTGGTCCGACAATTGGACCAAATTTAAAAATTAATGATTTCATTTGTAAACCCTGGTGGCAACTAAAAATAAGTGGAATGCTCCTTCTTTCTCTAGTATTACTGAGTGCAGCTCGACAAGGGATATCCATATTTAGAGGCATCACTACAGAGATGTAGCCAGTAATACTAAGCAAAATAAATTTAGACAAAACAGCAATGATTGAATGAATGAAGTTGTTCTAAATCGAATCAAAAGCAATTTAATGTTTAAGTGTTCGATATGTTGGCTTCGCATAAATTCTTCAGATGTGATACTATCTCATTATTTGAGATAACATTAAAACTTAAGAAAGTATTTTTTTCGATTTATATTTATAGAGACGTTTCGAACAATATTTGTATATATTTTATCGCACATTCCACGTCAACCGAGAAATGGGTCGGTTCACATTTCAAATATTGTTTGAGAAATTTCCACTCCCACTCACGCACATTCACGAAATGAAAACCAGTACTCACGCACGCTCACGCACGAACTACTTTTAAAGACTCACGTTCACGCACGATTCACATTTTCCTAACGGAAATCAACAAAGATAGCAAACTTCAAAAATAGAATATAGTTCGAGAGCTAAATTAATTTCAGTTAACATATGAGTATGAATTAAATCTTGATTTTTTCGTGAGCGTGACTTTGCAGAAATTTTATTCACGCACATTCACGAACCGATTTTATTTCTCACGCACGCTCACGCACGACATATTTATTTTAGTCCCATTCACGCACATTCACGAGACTTGCTTTGGATTTTGTTCACGACTCACGTGATTCACGTGTGAATCACGCGTGTCACGAGAATTTCGTGTCACGCGCACACCTCTAATTTTAACTGTCCTTTCTATATCCTATACCTGGTAAAATTTAAAATTGAACTGCATAAAACAAAAATTTTTTAGTACATCAAAATAACTTCTTGTGGAATGTAAAATGCACCTATCTCGAAAAGAACATTTTTGGTTGTGCATTAAAAGTAGTGACTTAGGAACAACTTCAAATAGTCTTTAGTGGACAAAAATTTCATTAAAATATGAATACGAATTTTGTTATATTTACATGAAAGAAAATTCTGTTGACTATGATCGACTTTGCAATAATTCTTAAAAATCTTCAAAACTAATGAAATCCTCTTTATTTTTTTTTTTTTGTTTTTTTGTATCTACAGACAAAAAGCATTGAAAAATAGGAGATGTTTTTCAATAATTTATTTTAAAGAAGTTTTTTATTTGAAACCTGGCATAATTTCTACTGGAAGTTGAGTCTGAATTCTACGCTTCTTTTGCTCGGAATCAATACCAAAATAGTGTATAAACAAAATATTGGTAATCGATCAAACCAGTGAAGTAACTAACAATTATTCCACACAATAAAAATGGTGCGTCTTCATTATCAATTTGTTGTCGTACTCGAATTCCAACCAAGCATTTCTCTGGGTGTTCGGAAAACATTATCTTAAAGGCGTACCAGTTTTCGAGCCTAATACGCTCACAATAGAGATTTCTTTTGTGGTTTACCTTCTCGACACCAAACTTAAATGATTTTTCAGTGACTCTGGTAGGATTAAAATCTGCCCTCATTGCCTACTAATATGAATTTTTACCCATGTATGTATTTCATATATCCATCATATTTTGCAAAAAAAAAAACACCAACAACAGAAAACATGTTGGTCCACAATATTGAAAATATTAATTTTATGTATGTTATTTTATTTTGAGTAATGACAAGTATTGGAGATTGTTGGGGTGGGTAACACAAAAATTTAAAAATGCATGCATGCCAACCGGCCGTGTGGTGAACTCTGTAACTCAGCATTTCCTGTTGAATGCCACAAAAGGATATGGGCAAAACCTTCCGCTAGATTCATCGCACTTGTATTTTCACGCTTAAATGCAACTTTAAATGAATGAAACTCGAACAAAACAAAAATATGTCTGAGCAAAAGGGTATTTCTTTTTCCCTCTGTTTTATTGTTCCAGAAAATTGGCAAACAAAATTTCATTTCATTTGAGTTGCTTGGCAGCGTTATACAATGCAATTCAGTGCGATTCAATTCATTTCAATACCGATATAAATCGAATGGAAATTTTTGTTGTAAGCAAATATTCTGCTCTGCGTCCAATTATTTAACGATTGAGTGTTAATTGCCGCCTGTGATGTGTTCCGCATGGGTGTCATTGTAGTGGCTTGTAATGTGATATTCACATCCTTGGAAAATTTCTTTGCACTTCAGCAAACACCTTTAGGCTTGCTTTAATTGGTCCTTGTACAGTTGACTTCAATACATTCCGGCATTTTGTGTTAACGAAAAAAGCAACGCTCTACATATCTTCTATTGATTCTTATTAATACTTGGAAAATTAAATTACAACATTGAAAGGACATTTAAATTAATTTAAAAATTAAGAGAAACATTATGAAAAAACACTACAATTGCGAACTGATTATTGTTGTCAAATTCCAGAAAATGTATTAAGAGTTATTAGTATTTTTCTTTTACGAGGGCAGTTCGGAAACTTCTTAGCCTAGAAAAAAAAGCGCGGTATAAACAGAAAAAAGTTAAGTATTTTGGAAACTTCCATCTCAGTTATGAACAAAGGTTAAATTTTGTTTCGATCTGACACCTGTTTCTATATGAAGGAGTCTTCATATAGAAACAGGTGTTCAAAAAAGACGCATCCGCAATTTTTTTACAGTGGAAAAATTAGAAATGCGTGCCATCATTAAATATTTACATAAAACAGGTTTATCGGGACAAGAAATTCATAATGATATGGTGAATGTGTTAGGTGAAAGTGCTCCTTCATATGCAACAGTAAAAAATTGGGTTGCTGAATTTAAACGTGGTCGTACAAGCATTGAAGATGAGCCACGTAGTGGACGTCCAAAAACAGCAACAACAACAGAAATTGTAGCCAAAGTGCATGATATGGTATTAAATGATCGACGAATAGAAGTGCGTGAAATTGCTAATATCATGGGCATCTCAAATGATCGAGTCCATTTAATTTTGCATGAAGAATTACAGATGAAGAAGCTTTCTGCAAGATGGGTGCCGCATTTGTTAACAGTCGATCAAAAACTCATAAGAATGAACATTTCTCAAGCTTGTTTGGATTGTTTTAAGCGAAATAAAATGGATTTTAAGCTTCGTTTCATAACTGTTGATGAGAAATGGATCAACCACTATACTCCAGAGACAAAAGAACAATCCAAACAATGGACTGAAGCTGGAGGAAGTGCCCCAAAGAAGGCAAAACCAATTCAATCGGCTGGTAAGGTTATGGCAACGTTTTTTTGGGACTTCAAAGGTATTTTATTGATTGACTATCTGCAAAAGGGTAAAACAATAAATTCAGAATACACAGAAAAAAAGTGTCTCGTAAAATTAAGAAGATTTTTACAATAATTTATTACAAGAATTTTCCAGAATTTTAGTTCATTTTTCGTATCTTGAACGAAAATTAACTACTCGAAAGGAAATTTTACAAATTCTAAGTAGCAATCGTTTAGTTCATGGCCTACAAAATACGATGGAAATTTCCTTAAAAAAATTCTTAACTGGTAGTTAAAAATTCGTTTGTCATGCTATAAAACTACTTGTGAAATGTAAAGTATTTTCTAAATAATAAGTGCAATTTACTATAAGATTTTTTTGTATGAGAAAATATTTTTTTACGAAAAATGAACTTGAAAGTGGATAGGAATTTCATACTGACAATTCCTATAGTTAATAATTGTTGGTAAAAAATTACCCAATGAAATATTTTTAGTTCACATGTAATTAAATTTATAGACATTTTCGTCAAAAATGGTAGATAACATTTCATGAAAATTTTGCAAATTTTAAGTTAAACGTTTCATCGTTCATAAACTGGTGTGCCTTTACGAATATTATTCTTAGAGTAAATTGTCAGCAGATGCGATGAGCTAATGCATAGTACAGAGATCTTTATCGGAATAGTGGAATGTGATTAATGTAAAGATGATGTTACTTGAGTTTTGTTGTGTATACATGAGCGTGGGGTTGTTTTTATTTTTGTTCATTTAGTGGCTTGTGTGTGTGTGTTTGTTATTCGTTGATGGTTTTTGGCTGGATGAGGTGTTGTTTTCAATAAAGGCACATGTGTTTTTGTTGTTGTAGGAATGTTTTGGCTTCCCAATAAACACAGGATGAGCGTTTTTCAAATGCAACAACTTTTCAGTTTGAGGGTAAATATAATTTTCAACATAAATTCAACTTGACTTGAAATAGCTCATCTTCAATACATCTTCAAATTGTTTGCGAATTACTTCCAATTTGCCAAAATGTTGACGAAATCTTTGAAAAGGTGTTGAAGATAATATGAGAAAACTTTGACAAAACACTACCCTAAAATGCAACGAAAAAACCATGTGGTTTTCAATACTTATTTGTGCAACGAAGTTCGTGGTCAATTGCAAGAAATAAAAAAATGGAAATTTTTAGACAAATAACCAAATAGTTTATAAAAATAGGTAAGTGAAAATAAAAAATGAAATAAAACTTTAAGGAAGTCACTAAATGTATATCTCTTTGCAGAAAACTAGAATTATGGATTCTACGTTCTTGAAAACATTAAAAAGCTGACCAATGAAAAAATGGTGGACAATTAACTGGAACTGCTTCAAATAGTTTATAATAATTGTTACGTCAATATGAAAAATTAAATCAACACTTTAAAGAAGTCACTAAATTTAAACCTCTTTGCAGAAAACTAAAATCTTTGGATGCTACATTCTTGCAAACAATAAGAAGCTGACCAATGAAAAATGAGTGGCTTATCGACAAGAAAAAGTTTCGAGAAACATTACATGTGCAACCAATTAAAATTGTTAAAAACAACAAATTGTTGAAATCAACGACTTCTGGATGAAAATGTGCATCACATCGTCAGTTTAATTCATATGCTATTATCAGTTTAAAATAGATATTTTGTGAATTCCTTCTGCTGGAAATCAATTCTAACACGCGGTCCAGTACGTTCCTAATTTCAAATTGCCCGCATGTTATTAAAAGGAAGGAACCAAAAGGAAGGAAATCGAATTATCAATGCAAAAGTGTTTACTAATAATGTTTAAGCTATTTAAAGTTTTGTTGTTTTTTTTTGTTCTTATTTGTTGATATGTTCAATAAGATTATTATTTATCAATTGGTATTGTAGTGTATTATGTAGTGTAGTGTATTATTATATATTTTATTTTGATGAAATGAATAAATTATACAAAATCCATAGAATTTTGGAATTTGAAGTGGGGATATCATTCATACAAATTTAGGTTGAAAAATATTTGTAACGATGTTAATTTTGAATTTGACTCGCATCGAAAATTGTTTGACAAATTATTGAGTAGCGATGCATTTCAATTTGAGGATAACACTTGAGATATTATTGCTAATGTGTTGAATTTCACTGTTGAGGGTAATGTCTGTTTTTTGTTGAGAACGCGATTTTCTCAACAATTTTTCAACTTGAATATTACCCTAATCCTTTGAAAAAATGTTTGAAAAATTGTTGAAATTTAGCATTTTTCAAACGTTTGTGTTTATTGGGTTTGCTTGGTTTTGTTTGGCATGCTTCAGTTGTATAGTTGGCGTTGGCGTGGGCTGCTGCATCTTTTAAGTAGGTATGCAACAAGGGAATATAAAGGCATGGACTATTTTGGATTTTTGAGTCATATATTGGTGTTTGTTTATTAAACCTTTTAAATGAAAGTTATTAATATTTTATCGGTAGTTTAGAAAAAAGTTATTAAGAATATTTAGTAAAATATGTTGAAATTGAAAGTGTATTGAAATTTTCATTATTCAATGTAAAAAATTAATATTCAATTCCAGATGAATTTGGAAAATTTTTGTAATATCTCAGCGTATAGTTTATTCATAAATTGGTAAGTATTTTTTTAATATGGCTTTCTTTTGAAAAGAATATTTTTTATGTATATTATTATTTGTTAATTATTTTTTTTTTTTTGGAAACCAGTTTAATGTTTTTCTTTGTTGTAAAAGCGATATTTAATTTCAGAGCAACTCCAGACGGATTCAAACAAATTTAAAAAGGTAGAGAATTGGTAAGTTTTCTTTTAAAAATTGGCTTTCTTTCAACTAGAATATTTACGTTTTTATGACCTTTTTATCATCAAAATTACAGGTTTTTAATACCTTATTTTAGTATTTCTTTAATTAATTTTTTTGGAAACTAATGTAATATTTTTAATGTAAAAATAAATATTTAATTTCAGAATAACCCCTTAAAATTTGGACAAATTTTTAGTACTCCTTTGCCTGTAATTTAATAGTGAATTGGTAAGTTTTCTTTAACTTTCTTTTAACCCTGGACAGCCATCCTTATTTTTTGTACATTAACGTCATCCTTCGTCATTTTGACTACGGCTGATTTCAAGACGATATAATTTTCATCGTGAGCGAAAAAGTGAACCAAACTTGAATTTATTTTCTTATTCAATTTGGTTTTAAGTAGTATAAAACAAAAATTCATAAAACGGTCGAATTAGTATAACTTAAATTTACCATTTCCCAATAGACTAAAATGCATTTTAAATCGAAAATGAAATTACGTGTCGTCATTTTGATGACTGTCTAGGAATATCAAGAATATTTGGTTTTTTATGCATATTATTATTTTTTTCATTAGATTTTTTGAAAAGTTATTTAATAATTTTATTTAATATTTAATTTCAGAGTAACCCAAATAAATTTGGACAACTTTTTATATTTCCCCTCAGCGTACAATTTAATAGAGAATTGGTAAGTTTTATATTAAAACTTTGGCTTTCTTTCAACTAGAATATTTATTTTATTATATCTTTCACATCGCTAACAACACAGTTTTATGAGTTTATTTAGAATACTTCATTATTTCTCTAATTGTTTCAGGTACAAATTTTATGAGATACGTTTTCCAAAGAAAAGTTGAATTTCTTACACCATTTGATAAAATGCCCCAAATATGGTAAGTTACAAGCTAAAATGAAGAATTAAAAATTATATTTCATTACATGGTATTAATTTTTAACAATTTTCATTATTGTTTTCCAGCAAGATTTTTTTCCAGCAAGATATGTGAAAAAATTACCTACGATGAATAAAAAAAGGATAAAGGTGGAATTACATACCATGCGGTCATGCGTACGTACGTTATATGCTATTGTCAAAAAAAGTTAAAATGTTGGAACTACAATTATTTGAGTTACACGACAAAAGTAACGTATGCATATGACGCATAAAGTTGACGAACTTTTAACTTTTCAATGCGTCGGGTGCGTTGACAACATGTAAACAAATCAAGAAACGAAGAACAATCTAAAATAGGGACGAGAAATTATTAATTGAAGTTAAAATACATAAAGTCCTATACTGTAAAAAGTGCGTGGAATACAAAAACATAACAAAAAGCGCAGAGGCAAGGAATGTAATCAGCAAATTCATGGGTGCTCCGACGCAGGCTGTGTAACTCAATTAAAGAATCGTATTCGTCAACGCATTCGAATACAACGTACGCACGCATGACCGCATGGCATGTAATTCCACCTTAAGTCAAAATGTCAAACAGCGGGTTCAAATGAACTACTCTCTTTTCCATGTGGTCATAATTTTTATTCACAAAAAACATTGTATTAAGAACTTTCATCATAAGTTTTTATAATAAAGTACTTTTGCTTAAAGATAGTTTAATTTTAATGTATGAAAATTCTCATAATAGTAAAACGGTTTGTTGTTCCTTTAATTATTTAATTTCTCTATACTGTGGAATGATTGATTTAAAAATAGTCTAGTCGTCGACATTTTAAAGAGACTGTTAACCAATTTTTATTATCGGGTTTCCCACAAAATAAGCAAGTAAACCAAAATAATACTGACTTTTTAACTTGGTAGGTGTATATAAATCTTATGGTGTTGTAAAAATGAACTTGTTTAATTCTTGTGGTGGAACCTAAATAGCAATATAACCACTTGTGAGCCGAAACCATGCAAAGACACAGTATTAAAAATATTGTGTCTTTGTCACTCCAGATGAGTGTGGAAGAGCGCCGGAATAATTATGGTTGGATGAAATAAAAAGAAGTACGAAGAAGCAGTCAGTTTGGAATGGATAATTTCTGGTTTATTTGAAGTCTTACCAAGCTAACAGTTATTGTCGAACAGAGAGAAAATTCTGGTTTTATTCTACGGAAGTTCATATTCAGGGCGAAAAATGTTGTGGTGAAAAGCGATTAGTTTCGTTGAGATACATTTCATAAATATCAGCTTTCGATTGGTTTAAAAGTTTACACATTTCAGAAGAATTCTGGGATTTCTATGAGGAATTAAGGCATAGGAAATTTAATCTCATTGACCCAAAAGGTTTTGACCCAAACATTTCCGCCCCCCCTTGCAGTATAACTGCAAGAGAGTAATATTGTTCTAATCGCAAAATTGTTAATATTATTTGTGATATTGTTATAGATACAAATTCATTGTAAATACATTAGAAGTTCATTCTTTAATAGTTATTAAAATTCAAGAAATGGTTATTAGATATAGCTTAAAGTAAAACATAATTTTGGTTAGTTCACATGGTTCTGATCATTCATGATAAATTTAGTGCAATTATGTGGTTTATAAATTTTCATAGAATTTCAAATAGTTCGCCTCATGTGGAGTAAGAACCATACAGGACCCAACCGAATAGTGTATTTTGTGCAGTTGGATATCCTAGTCTAGTCAAAATACCCTCTCTGATTATCCTTGCAAATATGTCTACCCCTAGAATGATATCAATGGAAGATGATCTGTAAAACTCCTTGTCGGCAAGAATCATATTGTTGAAGGTTTTTCTAACCGAGGGTGGTAAAGAATCTCTCGGAGTGCGTATAGAGATTTTATTCTTGACATTCAAAGTTGCTTGAATTTGATTCTCTATGTTCGAAGAGCAAAACAGAGTCAATGGACAAATAGTTTCCTCGTCAAGTGTGAGTGTTGTTAGTTCAAGACGATCGACTACTTCTGATGATATTGAACTTAGTCTCGAGGCAGAATCAATTAGGCATCTGAGTACATGCCTTCCCTTTTTAGCATCGATCTTAACTAGCATAGTAGGGAGCAGTATGGATTCATTTTGCTTCAATATGGCTGTCAGTGAAGTGAAACTGTCAGGTTTTGGAGATGGCTGCGATTCCTTGCTATGTTCGGAGCTGGGGGAGATTGAATTGGATTTTGTAAGAGGTAATAGTTCAGGTGTTGACTTCTTTGGTTTATTTTTTCGTATCCTGGGATGTTCGTGGAGTAATGAATGATGATGTAAGCGACAATATCTACACCCTGTTTTGGTGAAACAGAAATCATCAGAGTGCTCATGAGCTAGGCAGTTTCGACAGTAGCCGTACGTTTGAACTACTTGTTGTCTTTTTTTTGAATTCATAGACAAAAACTTTTTGCATTTCCTTAACGGGTGTGTGCTCCTACACAGTCGGCAAATGTACCTGGATTTGATGGTATTGAGTCGATTTGTAGTTCGTGGTGACATATTTGCTAAAAGATATTCTTTGTTTAGTTACTATTGTGTTAAACAATTAAAATGAGTAGTTCGATAGTCGTTAGTTGAGTGCCAACTATGACGTGGATTCGGAGGGAAGCACAACTAGTTTGGTAATGGGTCGTGTTATGATACCTCGTTCTGTGCGGACATCTGCAACTCTTATTCGTCCGTCATTACCAGGGTAAACTCTTGTAATTCTGCCTAGTCGCCAAACATTTGGTGGTAAATTTTCCTCCCTTACAACAACGAGCATATTCTCTTCTAAATTCTCTGAAGGCTTTTGCCATTTGTAGCGTTTATGTAGTTCTTTGAGGTATTCCTCTTTCCATCTCGCACACAAATGTTGATGAATCGCTTTCAATCGCTCCCATCGATTGGAAATAGACATTGGGGTGTCACGGATGTTGGGGTCTATAGGTGCCAGTATAGGCGACCCAATTAAAAAGTGGCCAGGAGTTAAGGCCACAAGATATGATGGATCAGGTGATATTGGAGACAATGGACGGGAGTTTAAGCATGCCTCTATTCGATATAAGAGGGTTTGGAACTCTTCAAACGTGTGTTTGAAGTTCCCAGCAACCTTCTTAAAGTGTAACTTGAAACTTTTCACCCCCGCTTCCCAAAGCCCTCCCATATGTGGGGCTCCAGGGGGAATAAAATGCCACGTGAGATTGTGGTGGGCATATTTTGCCGTAACTGCTTCATGTGTGGATGTATGGAATTGTTTGGATAGCACTTTGGACGCTCCAACGAATGTAGTCCCATTATCCGAATACAAGTTTAGGGGACATCCACGACGGGATACGAATCGGCTGAAGGCTGCAAGAAATGCGGACGTGGATAGGTCCGAAGTTGCTTCTAAGTGGATAGCTTTTGTACAGAAGCAAATAAAAATGCAGACATAGCCTTTGGACATTCGACAATTCCTACCAGAATAATTTTTGATTTCGAAAGGACCCGCGAAATCTAATCCTGTGTTCGTAAAAGGACGAGTAATGTCAGACCTCTCAGAAGGAAGAGGTGCCATAATTTGAGATCGAGTCTGGCGCTTGTGGATAGTGCAAATCTTGCAATTATTAATAGTTGTCTTAATGAGATTTTTTATCTTAGGAATCCAAAATTGTAAACGTACCAAACGAAGAACTAATTGGTTTCCACCGTGTAGTGTGATCTGGTGGATAAAACCAACATACAACCTGGAAAATTGACTATTGTATGGGAGTATAATTGGGTATTTTTCGTCATACGATAAAGATGGGGACGAAACCAAACGACCATTGGAACGAATTATTCCTTCGGGATCGAGAAATGGATTTAAGGTTAGGATAGAGCTAGCGGACGATAATGGTTTTTTTGAAGATAGTGTTATGTACTCACTGGGAAAATATGCTCTCTGAGTCATGACTATAAGACTCTTCTGTACCATTTGTATTTCAAAGGAAGATATGCTCAAAGAGGCCAAATTTGAATTAGAACGTAATTTAGAGTGAACGCTGTAGTAAAATCTGTATATATATGCAATGACTCTGACTGCCCTTGAATAACATGAAAAGCGATTTAAGACATCCTCAAAGTCGTCAAAAAAGGAAAAATGTACTTTAACAGGTTTCTTTTCGATCTCAATTATACCATTATCAGAGATTGGACTTTCCGGCCATAAATGCGAAGGGTGTCTGAGCCATTCGGGGCCATGCCACCACAGGTGGTTCCCAATTAACTCCTGAGGATATACCCCTCGACTTGCTAAATCGGCAGGGTTATCTTCAGATCGTACATGACGCCATTTAGTCGAATCGACTACTTCAATGATCTTGGTAACTCTATTCGCCACAAAAGTTGCCCAATAACATGGTGGCCGGGCCAGCCAGGACAATACGATCGTTGAATCGGTCCAGCAAATTATGGAATAATTCTTCAATCTAAGTTGAGGGATAGTGTTATCTACCAGCTCTGTCAAGAGAACAGCACCACATAATTCTAACCTAGGAATTGATATGGTTTTTATAGGGGATACTCTTGTTTTAGACGTGAGTAAATGGGAATAAAAAATATCTCCCAATTGTATACGAACTACAATGTTATAGATGAACTAAAATGTAAGAAAATTATAAACTAGACAAGTTGAAAAAAATCTTAAGGGCTAAATCATGGTCAATATTACTACAGTTTAGTCCATTTTGCAATGGAAAAGGGTTCACTGTTTTTTCAGTGTACTATTGCAACCTTTTGGATCAATTAAATGTACAAATTCGAGAAAAACGTCCTGACTAACAACAAAAAAAAAATAATTTTTCATCAAGACAACGCACCAGCGCACAAGAGTGTTTTAACAATGGCTTGAATCAAGGAATTAAAATACGAGTTGCTTGACCACCCACCTTATTCTCCTGATTTAGCTCCCAGTGACTTTTACTTGTTCCCAAATCTAAAAAAATCCTTGCTGGCAAAATTTGTTAAAAGCGGTAAATTTGTAATGAAATTAATAAATTTTTGAGAAGTTCAAATTTAGCAAAATACTGCACTTCATTCTTTTGCACAGATGAAATTGTCGTAAGCACAAAGATTTATTGTCCTTAAATTACGAAAGCGTAGAAAAGACGCATTTCTGCGAAGTTTGTTTACTTGACCAAAGTCGACAATTTTTTCAATGAAAAATGTTTACCCCAAAGGTGGGTATTCAGTTCGAGTTTATCCGCTAAAATCGTCGTTTTTTCACTAAAGTGAAAACTAAATCAGTAAGAAAAAGCATAAAATTATACATATATGTTGCATATTTCTTATAACTTGATGGGGAATAGCCCAAATCAAATTTTAACAAAGTTTGTATTCCTTAAAATGGATTATTAAAGAAAAGTAATCATATCCACCTTAAAGGTGAATACTAAGTTCGAGTTTAGCTGCTAAAACCAAACATAAATCAGTAGAAAAAAGTATAAAATTATACAGCGTTTATTCAAATTTTGATATAACTTGATGAGGAATGGACCGAAGTAACCTTTTATAAAGTTGATATTCTTTAAAATGGATTACTAAAGAAAAGTAATCGTGAAAAAATGGCGATTTTAGCGGCTAAACTTAATACTCATCTTTAGGTGAGTCGACTTTAAACTGGATATTTTTATATATCCACTTAAAAGACAAAGAAATCTATTTTGCATACTTGATACCAGGGCACAAATCTTAATTTATTACTCATTCTGTCTCTTTAAATTTAATGTCCCAATGTTGTTGTTTTTATTTGTATTGGGGATTATCTTTTCCATTTCGATTCGCATGGGAAAATAATTCCTTTTAATTCAGTCATTTTGTCACGGTTACGTTTCTTTAGTAACTCGTTTTAAAAGAAATAAATTTTTGTAATTGCTGCTTTGGACCCTTCTCCATTAAATTAAATCATAAATTTTCTAAAAATGTTATAACTTTATTCTGCTTTTACAGATTCATTTACGATTTTAGCAGATAAAAACTCGAACTTAATACTCCCCTGTAGTGAGTAAAATCTTAGCAATTACAGTAAAAATGTAGTGATTTAATATGAAAAATTATGTTATTTTTTAGAAAAAAATTCTTTGGCATAAAGGTAGTTTATTAAATAGTCTCTTGAATAAACTATCTTTGCGACCTTTCTGTGAATAAGAAAGAAACCGCGTCTTTGAATGCTCATGCTGATCTCATAACATAATTGTCCTCACTTGAATGGGCTTCAAACCCAAAATAATTCATACCTACATACATATTTGAAAACAATTTGAAAAGAGTTTACAATACAATTCTACCGAAGCAGCTTATTCTGAATTTGCCTTTTTTGCATGGCTACCATTTAACCATAGAAGCTTAAATATGGGTATTTTTGGTTATTATCAATTTTGTATCCATATCATGTGACAACTTATGAAAAATTTGTCATTGGCTTATCATGCAATCATGAATAATTTCGGTGCGGAAATCCTTTCTCGGCGTTAGTTGCCATATGACCCTTTCAATGGGAAGACCTGCAAACAAATAAATATTTTTTATATTTATCATAAAACCCATAAAACACCGGCAAATCCAATCGACGACAACCGTATCGCAAATAAAGAGACCCCCCTCCATTTCCATTGCTTTATCCCTCTTCCGATGAAAACTGCGAATACAATCTGTCTGGCTATTTCTACGTTAATTGACAATTGATTACAATCAATTCCTTCGCATCAAAAAAAAAAAAAAAATAAATAAATAGAAATCGCAACAGAATCCTTTGAAGCTGACACTCATGATGAGGGGAAGCCACCAAGACATGGAAGAAAGGCCTGAAGCAAATAACATGACAACATATAGACTTAAAGACATGCTAAACGCGTGGCATTAACGGATCAGACGATAAAACAGAATTACAAACGAACGAACACTTATTTGCTCACGACAAAGCCAGACCATAGGTCCGAAAGGACAAACATCAGACTGAAGAGAGAAAATCAATCGTCAGCACTGAGTTTTTGAAGGACGGCAATTTTTCTTCAGAACCTCGCACTCCCCTGTTTTTGCGCAGTGCAAATCAACAGGATGTTAAGAGTAACGGAAGCGGAAATTTAAGAGTGACAAGTGACAGCCAACAGCACAAAAGAGATTTTCGCTTCATTGTTATTCGGAATCGTTTTTCGGAGCATTGTACAAAGGACTGAGGCTTTCATTCATTCAACAACCAACGACTTTTCGTACCGGACATGCGCCGTGCAGCATTCAATTCAACTTCAGCCGAATATATTTTCAAGTCCGAAGGATATTTTCCTCAGTTTCGATTACACTGTGACTTCGAATGCACGAAAAGATAACGGCAGTGCTAAGATACTCGGAGAACTTGTGACAACAAAACAACTGAGAGAAAAAAATCAAAAATCTTGCTCTGTAAATCATAAATGCCGGTACTTACAAATGAAAGAAGGCATGGTGAAAGTGAAGTGAAGTTTAAGTGGAAAATAATTGCCAACGCAAGTTTGTAAATACCAGAATCAGTCAAAACAAAAACCCCACATAGTCGACATGTAATGCCGCGGTGAAAGAAGTGATTATTGCCATGACTGAATAAGATTGTCAGTTCGACCACAGAACCTGGCTTCCCCCCAATCGTCTCCAATTTGCGAGTAAATAAAAATATTGTTTTACATAGAAGTTCCATATTTAATATCCGACTCCACAGACACAAACGCACCCGTGCACAGGGCAACTCGGTACGGTCATTGCGTTGTGTTATTTATTTTATGAGTCATGCCAAATGGGAATATTTCATGTCATGCTATTTTAAGTGCTCTTCATAATTGAAACTCCCTACACAGAAACTATCGGCCAATGGCTTTGCATTTCGGATGAAGTCATTGGTGGCTATGAATTTTTTTCAAATTAGTGTTATTCGTTGATCCCATAAAAGATTGACTCTTGGATGAAGTTGTGAAGGTGTAAGAGCTCATTATCTCAAGATTGGATATAACGAAATGGATTGATATACACCCGTTATTGCATAAGAAAACGACAAACTTTATTGAAGGTAAATATGTCCATGATATCTGAAGACATTATGATATAATAGATCTTAAAAATTCAATTTAAAAGTAAAGACACCTTTTTTTCAAATATTAAAAACATCTAAAATACATTTGTTCAAGGAAATTGTGCGGATATTTTCATATTTCATTTGATGATTAAGTAACGACATAAAATGGCATCTACACTCAACAAAAAAAGTTTACTTGGATCCAAAGATTTTGACCTTCCTTTAAGGATTTTGGTATTGATTCCGAGCCAAAGATGTGGCTTCTTTAAAATAAAGACATTTTTTTAGGGATCTCCCTGGCTTTAAATCTGGGATCGATAAAATTAAAATTGGGTACAGATCTCATTCATTGAATTTTTATTCTCTGTTTGCGATACATTAATAAAGCTATTCATGTACAAACAAATTCCAGTTTTAAAATCCAAATTATGCCAAGTACTTCAAAGTAAAAACTGTTTTCTTAACGCTAAGAAAACTTTAATCCAAAGATGCAAATCCTTAAAAAAAGTCTTAGCCTATATTTGAAGCGTTTTTATCTTAAATTTAAAAATTCAATATGTCAGTTGAGTTAAAGACGATTTCTTTAAATTAAAAATGTTTTGCTTTATTTTGAGGAACATTTGCCTTGCTTCAAAGATCTACAACTTCAACGGAGGGACGCAAAATTTCAAGATTTGTGTCCTAAATTTAATGAAAAAATGTTTTGAAGCAAGGACTATAAACTTTCTTTTAATTGAAATGTCCTTATTTTAAAGAATTTTGTCCTTAGCATTGCATAAATTTCGAGTCCTCAAATTTAAGTTGCAGAATCTTCCATATTAGGTCAATATTTTTTTCAGTGTAATGGAAGCAAATCTTTTGCTGTATATAGCCCATTTTTAAAGCTACATAAATTATTGTAAAATACTTATTGTTTGTATTGCGTGTACTTGCGTGTAGATATTGCCTTTCCTTAAGTGATCTGAAATGATAATAAAACAAAAGCCCAATAAATGCTAAATCATCTAAATGAAAAATATCGTAAATTGTAATAGAATAATTTCGCCTCTAATTACCAATCAATATTATTTTCGTATTACCCATTGATTAATTATACAAGACGGTGAGTTTTTATACTCATTCATCTGGAGTCTTCCAAGTCACTCTACATTGGATGGCTTGTTCATTTTGTTGCGATAGTTCTCAAATTATTGAAGGAAAATATTAACGTTTGCTCTACAATCCAACTTCAGGTCACTTTTGACGATTTTATGGAGAAGAAGAAGATGAAAATCCGAATAGTAAATACATATAATATATCCCTGGATAGTACCGTTGAATTTCAAACAGTTTGAATGAATTTCTTAATATGGATACTGAGTTATCTTCTGATGATTCAATAGCCAATTTGGATGTAAACAATAAACAGTACAGTTTTTGTTTATCTCGTTTTACCAAATTTTTAAATATTCTATTGAATTGATTATGTTTTTTATTGCTGAAATAAAAACTGTTTTTTTTTCTTGAATATATTGGTTTTGTAAATTTAAGCCAAACTTAATCCATCCTGGAACAATGGTACAAATAATAGTCCACATTACTGCCTAATTAAAAATTACCCAATGCAAACAAAACTCAATCGATAGTTAAAGCCATTCACTCGTTTAACAATTACGAGATGAAGAAAAGTCAAATTCAATAGTAAAATTCAAAACAATATGGCTTCACAATTCCATTATCAACTCTAGTCAGCTTTGGTTTCAGTTTGCTATAGAATTTTACATCTACAAAAAAATCTTAGATGTAAAACTTTATACAGACCTCAACTAACAATCTGGAAAACTATCTTGGAGTATGTATGTATGTATTGATTGTAGACTACATATATGAATTCAAGTTAATCTTTTCAAATGAAATGACATTTAATCAAAGAGATTTTTAAGTGTCTTATAGACTTTTCCTAACAGTCACTTCCATTTCCGTTTGCTATATGGATGCTATGATTATGTGGTAGGTGGCCTACTTCAAAGATTTGTCATTTTATTTCGTTCATAATTGCACAACGTTCCAGTAAGTGGTGTATGTTTTCCTCCCCTGAAGATTGCATACACAGAAGAAAATAAACCCGTTTTAGGGAAGAACTTTTGAAGTTTTCAAAATGCGTTCTTTAAAAAAGGTAAAGAAAAAAATTAAAAAAATTAATTAAAGAAAAGAAAAAAAATACGAAAAACCTTTGGCCAATTCATAATCATTTTGGAATGGTACGAAAATTTTCTTCTGCTTTGGTTTACATTCAACTTATTACGGTCATTGAATTTCATACCCACGTTTAGTTCATAGAATCTTGGAGACATACTTGTGATAGGGAAATTTGCATTTGCAAAACACAAATAACTTGTTTAGCAAAATTTTGTATTAGAGATCGACTTTTCCACAGTGTAGTATACATAGTGTGTGTCGTTGAATCATTGTGTAGTTGTTATCATTCATATAGCCTTTATTATATAACCCTATTTTTCATCATGGCTGCATATTCCAATCAGAAATAATAAATTTTATTCCCCTTTTTTAGTACCCTTAACTAAGAAGAAATGATTCAAGTGAAAAAAACTTTTTTATATTGGCAAAATTTCAACCAAAACATAACTAAAAAAAAGGGGGACAAGTAATACACAAATGAAACATAAAAGTTCACTAAATTTATATTTCGTATTTCAATTTCGAATACCAATTTGTTGCCTTCCAATGACAATATTTTCTTTAACCCTCCGTCATATACATGTTTCGATAGTAACATTCGTAATACATGAGGCCTGGCCAGACCCACTATCTATTTTAATGTATTTATATGGAAAATATGCTATTTTGTTGATATTATTTCATTATTACTGTCGTATTTTCCGTCCTGTTTTTTTCACACATCGATAGGTAATAAAATTTTAGGAGGCTACCTGAAGTTTCAAGTCTCTACACCCTCAAAAAAAAAATCGCTTCTCTAACATATGTTCCAAACATATTTTGCAGGAAGCACATATATTATTGGATATTGCCGAAACAATATTATATTTGATATGTGTGAACATATTGTGTGTTTGAAAGCATTTTGAGCCCAAAAATATTATATGTTTGGAAGGATTTTCTCCTAAAGAAGATTGCCCTCAAAAAAAAAAAAAATATTTCCGCCTAATTGCATATTCCCTCACATCTTTATCACATCCATGAGATTTTTTAGTTCTTAGCGCCTTTTCTGTAATATAAACATTGTTGAAGAAATTATTCAATTTTATTATTTTATTAAATTTTACCTTTCGCCTGGACGGAGAATCGAACCGAGGACCATGCTTTTATTTTTGACAGTGTCCGTCAACTCTTCTTGGACTATTATTAATAAAGAGGAACTAAACTTTGTTTTTATAGATTTTATCGTTTAATTTTTCACTGTTTCCCCCTTTTTTCATTTTACTGTCCCAACTCTAAAAAGAGTAACGTGTCCTTTGGTTATTTTTTTATGAAAATCCCTTTGTAATTTTTATATATTTCCCAATGTTTTTATACCCTTCACCACTACTGTGGTACAGGGTATAATAAGTTTGTGCATTTGTATGTAACGCCAAGAAATAGTGGCCATAGACCTTTCTTTTAGTATACCGATCGGCTTAGAATTAAATTCTGAGTAGATTTAGCGATGTCCGTCTGTCTGTCTGTATAAATATTTCTTTCTCTATACACTCTCTCTGAATAAAATATCACAAGATATATATGTTTACTCGAAATTTGTAAATGTATATATGTTTACTTTCACATATTTGGACCACATATGTTAATATGTTAGAATAAATTATGTTTGGGACATGAATGTTTCATAAAAATAGAAACATTCATGTCCCAAACATAATTTATTCTAACATATTAACATATGTGGTCCAAACATTTAATGCTAGTTTAGGAACATTAATATTTTTACATATATATATTGTGTTGAAAAAATTCTGCCCGAAACACATTTTGTTTATATGGGAACATATGAAAAACATATTTTTATAACAGTGTAGCTATATTATAAATGTATTTTAATTACAGTTAGAATCGAAAAAGGTCTGGCCCAGACTCATGTGTCTGTCCGAGGGTTAACAAGTTAAAAAATTAATAATGTGATATTGGCGTTTGTAATACAGTTTAGTATAATTAATTTTGTTCACTTGTTGAAGAAAATTTTGTAGTCTGGAGAAAAAATGGAGCTCAAAATTGCAAAAATGTCTTTAGTGCCATTGTGTAGTAAAATTTACATAGTTAAAGAAATAATGAACTATTTGATGAGAAGTGTGGATTTAGTAAATCTTTATGCTTCATTTGTGTAAAAATTTCGTCCGTTTTTTAGTTCGTTTTACTAACGCATGCAAAAAATTATTAGAGTAAAGGAAACATTCTCCAAACATGAGAATTTCATGAACTACAACCGGTATGAAATAAGCGGTTTTTAATGTGGCACCCATTTTCCACACTTTTGGATCTTTCCCATAACTTTTAAACGATCAGAAATAGTTTTTGTGCAACATTTGATTGCCATTTGCTTTTGACTCAAAGTGTCATCCCCATCCAATTCGGCGTCTTCACACTTTTTTGGTGGTCTTCCACGTTCTTCATTTTTCACATCAAAATCTTTATTTCTGAACCATGTTGCTTCTGCTAGAGCATGATCACCATATGCCAAAAAATTAATGCTTTCCCCAAATCATTACTTTCTGGTACAAAATTCGACATTTTTAACACGACGAAAAATATGATGTTGTCTGTTCAATAACTTGATGTATACTAAATATTTTTCACAGATGTCATAGCAAACAAAAAAAAAATAAGGGCTCGTTTACAACAAATGTTCCCTATCGAGATATTTTTGACTTGACGCTCACTTCATACTGGTATACCTGGCAAAGTTAAATTGATTTTAGTGAAATAGAGGATTCAATTGTTATTGAGTGTACTTTAGCAGATGTCAAAAAAATCGAAGCGCACCTACCTTATGGCTGACTAAATGTTTTCGACTTGTTATAGAGTGCCTTCGTGTGGCCTTTATGATACCACTGAATATAACGACCCCAATTCATTGTCATATTTGCCATTACGTTAGCTGCTCCATTCAAAAGAATATGAATTAAATTTCCCATGTGGCTGTTTTCCTTTCTGTGTTAAATGTTGCACAAAAAATATATATGGCTCACACATATATGCACGCTTTAAAACCAAAACACCGTAGACCGCACCACAAAAAGCCAACTAATTCAAACAAACAATGTCCCCCGGTCACCCTTGACTCAACTTCGACCATCATGGAAATCATTTTCATCGTTGTCCTCATCACCATCGTCGTGTCCATAGCCGGAGTAGTAGTTGTCGTCGTACTAATACACCAAGAATAATTGAAGTGCGGTATGCCAGTTTTGCTAGTAAATGTTGGTTGTTGTGGTCTGTGGGAAAGAATGCGTGTGTTGGTGTGTGTGTGGGTGCATATGTATGGGTAAGTGTATATATTTGTATTTAATAACAATTTAAAAAATGACAATAACTACAATAAAGTGTTGTTAAATTATGGTTGAATTAGAATGTCCTCTGTAGGTCATACGAAATTCTAATTTAAATAATCAACCCCCTCCACATATTATTGAGGCCCCGCTACTGTCGTTGGAGCCCCAGAAAAGACATAGAGAACGAATGAACTGAAGAGCGACCAAACTGAAGAAGAAAATCAATATCAATAATTAAGGCATTTCAAGGATATTTGGGGCATAGTGCCGGTAGCTGACTACAAATTTCCACCACATCATGCAATAAAATATTCAAGCCAAACGAACCGTTCATGGTAAAAGTTTCCTATTGATAGATACATTCACAAACACATGCACACACTTTTATATATATACTTATGTATATCGATGTAGCTAAGAGGAGTAGGGCATTTTTGTAGTCGCAGTCAAGGACTACCATACCATACGGGCTACTTAATATTAAAACAAATTGTATACATACAATCTAATGTACGTACAAGTGTCTATTTATGTATTCGCCAAAGGTTGACAAACTTTTAAATGCGTCGAAAAGACAACCGTCGTAATCATAACAATAAGGAGGACGAAAGACAAAGGCATCAACAAATTGCCATAATCGCCATTATTGTCAGTCGTTGTGTTAGAGTCCTAAGAATCCGGCAAAAAGGGCCACTTTCGATGTTTATCATAGTCATTGCCATCGTCATAAGACCAAAGACTCTTCCTGCACGCCATCGAATGGAGCAAGTTAATGAATGCTTCGGCGATAAAGCAAGGCAACTTTCTAAACAAAATAAAATTTCATTTTATTAATAACAAAACCGGCGAAAGGATGAATCCTGGCAACATCATTATTCTCCAGCCCCTAGTATGTAGATGGAGAAAAAGGCGAAAGTGAAAGTTTTCGGTTATAAAATAAAAATTTAAAACAAAACAAACTAATTTTAAGACGATTAAAGGGCGCACGCCTTGCCAATTCCCATCTTCAGCATCACTTAGCATAACTCCATGCTATCCCTGCCTAGTAAATTAACTGGTCATAAAGAAACTTCGTGTAAATTATTCCTTACTGAGGTGTCATCATAAATATAGGCGGGAAGCCGTATTAAAACGGGGTCCACATTATGTTAGTAGCTTCAGTGGGGCAAAAATGATTTATGGTCGTTATTAGCCCTCATTTTTAGAACGTCGAACCCAGACCAGAGAAACATTTCCAACATCCGTCGCATTAAACCAAAAAAACAAAGAACACTAGTTATTGGTAAGTGAAAATATTGAGAATATCAAGAAGATGGGACAACGAAAAAAAAAAAATATCAGGGATTTCTTATTGTTTTTCGAAAGTATTTTATCACCATAAATTGGAAAAATATGCTGTGGCAGTCATTACCATCGTACTTTGTAATTTGTAAGGGCATGGGTCATTAACTTCAGGGGGATTCCTATGTGTTTTACATACACCACCGATTTCAAGCACCATTCCAATCATTGGCCACGATTAATGGCTCCTTGTCAGAATCTGCCTATTCAGATAGGCATGGATTTTCATGTTTTGCTTCCACGTTGGCCATATCGCCATCGTAACGAATGGTTGCATGGCGTGGCCTGTGAAGGGTGTTCATTAACATTGGATGAAGCGAATGTAACAAATGACATGGTACCCGTGTTTGATGGAACAGCAGCAATGCGAACTAATCGGCTAACATCAATAATCTCCAGTAAATAAAACATTTTAATCGTATGGGATGTATTGGGAATTTTCTTGCATCTAAAAACATTTCAAAACAACGTGCTACTGAGATTAGCAGTGCTGCAGATTTTTACAGGTATTCCAATGCAATGATTTTAAATCACACGCATCAATAAAGTGTTTACAATAGACAAGCCATGACAACCATACCGAATTAGTGACATTTTTCTGGTTTGGCGATGTGTTCTCAGAGTATATCTGATGTTTGGTAACCAAAACTATCCGGAAAAGTCCTTAACACATGGTAATGCTGGGGGTATGGCATAAATGCTTTTAGTAACTACACCCTAAAAAAAATCGCTTCTTTAACATATGTTCCAAACATATTTTGCAGGAAGCACATATATTATTGGATACTGCCGAAACATTAATATGTTTGTTTTATGTGAACATATTATATGTTTGGAAGCATTTTGAGCCCAAAAATATTATATGCTTGGAAGAATTTTTCGCAAAGACGATTGTGCTCATTCCCTAACATACTCGTAATTTTCACTTCAACGAAATATTTTAGGTCTTGGCACCTTTTTCTGTAATACAAATAATGATGAAGAAATTATTCACTTTTATAAATTTTTTAAATTTTACCTTTCGCCTGCACGGAGAATCGAACCGAGGACCATACAGTTTGTAAGCCAACACACTATCCACTGGACTACGTAGCTGTTAGAGTCACCAGTAGATAATTATCGTTATAAGTTACATTTATATAGCATAGTTTGCAGCGCCCACGAGCCCATGCAAACATAACATTATTTAACAGAAACATAAATTTGTTTGCCACGTGGAGCAGTGGTTAGCATGTGTGCCTTGCATGCAAAGGGTCGTGGGTTCAATCCCTGCTCCGACCGAACACTTTTTTTTTTATTTTTAATTTACACATTTATATTTATACTATATTAAATTTTTATAATGAAAATTCGAAATGTGGGTTATTAAAGATTTATAGTCAGTAACAGTGCTTGATATAAACGAAATTGACTGGTTTTTGGATAAAATATTATTTTTTTATTGCAAAAATAACAATTTTGTAACAAAAAACTGTTTTTGGTACAAAACTTTAAAATTTGGAAGGAATTAAAAAACTCTAACAAAGGAAGAACGTGGAGTCGAGTATAAACATACATAAATAATTTTATAATATATTTACTAGCATTTAACACCATCGCTCTAAAATACTCGTAATTTTCACTTCAACGAAATATTTTAGGTCTTGGCACCTTTTTCTGTAATACAAATAATGATGAAGAAATTATTCACTTTTATAAATTTTTTAAATTTTACCTTTCGCCTGCACGGAGAATCGAACCGAGGACCATACAGTTTGTAAGCCAACACACTATCCACTGGACTACGTAGCTGTTAGAGTCACCAGTAGATAATTATCGTTATAAGTTACATTTATATAGCATAGTTTGCAGCGCCCACGAGCCCATGCAAACATAACATTATTTAACAGAAACATAAATTTGTTTGCCACGTGGAGCAGTGGTTAGCATGTGTGCCTTGCATGCAAAGGGTCGTGGGTTCAATCCCTGCTCCGACCGAACACTTTTTTTTTTATTTTTAATTTACACATTTATATTTATACTATATTAAATTTTTATAATGAAAATTCGAAATGTGGGTTATTAAAGATTTATAGTCAGTAACAGTGCTTGATATAAACGAAATTGACTGGTTTTTGGATAAAATATTATTTTTTTATTGCAAAAATAACAATTTTGTAACAAAAAACTGTTTTTGGTACAAAACTTTAAAATTTGGAAGGAATTAAAAAACTCTAACAAAGGAAGAACGTGGAGTCGAGTATAAACATACATAAATAATTTTATAATATATTTACTAGCATTTAACACCATCGCTCTAAAATGCCTTTTATTTTTCTTTAATAATTCATTTTAAAGAAAATAAAATTTTTAAATTGTTTTAGCTGCAAAACTCGAACTTAATGCCCGCTTTTATATTTGAAGGTGTCCGTCAATTCCTCGTGGACTACTTATTAATAATGAGGAACTAAACTTTGTTTTTATACATTTTAATGTGTAATTTTTCACTATTTCCTCCTTATTTCATTTTAGTGTCCCAACTCTAAAAAGAGTATAGTGCCCTTCCGTTATTTTTATGAAGACCCCTGATTTCTTTTAACGAACCAAGAAAAAATTGTGCCCATAAAGCCAAAATGATAAACAAAACACATGTCGACACATACATAAAATGCTGCTCTCAAGACTAAAACATATGCTGTTTGTTTTTCAAATGTCTATTCCCTTGGTTCCGAATGTCCATTCTCTTTATTCAAATTAAATAATATTTAGACTTAAGCATATCAAATTTTTGGCCTTATCATAAAACAGTTTTCCGAAACAACATACAAGCGGTTTCACAAAAATTGTTCTCTTTTGATTCTTTCGCTGTGTTATGTTGATATCTTTCGTCAACTCTCCCGGTTTCCATCTCTATTTCTTTCTCTATACTCTCTCTGTCGCTTTGAATAAAATATCACAACATATGTATGTTTAGTCGAAATTTGTAAATTTATATATGTTTGCATTCACACATATGATTTTTATGAAACATTCATGCCCCAAACATAATATATTCTAACATATTAACATAGATGTCCCAAACATTTAGTGTTAGTTTAGGAACATAACATGTTTGCACTTAAATATATTGTGTTTTAAAATTGTGCCCGAAACACATTTTGTTTATATCGGAACATATGAAAAACATATTTTTCTAACAGTGTACTTACACAGTTTTTTCTGGGATATGTTGCTTGTTGTATGTAGAAATGTTTTGTTGAAGGTGACGGACTTCAAGTTCTAAATCAAATCAGGAATAGATCATTTGCTAATCAGTATAATTCATATAAAGTTAGGCGTATATAGATTCATATGTTGCCTTGTCTTTGGTTCTTGGTACCAAACGTATTAAATTTGCCCAATCTTGAGGCAACTCTATATCTGCTGTAGTATGTTTTTTTGTTTTTTTCTTATGCCGCATGAATGCTATCCGCTTCCATATGTGTATGGCTTGTGAAACGATAAGTTAAACTCCTCAACAAATATTTTCTCGGTTCAATATTTTTGCCTGTGCAATAATTTACGTACAGTCGGTACATTTCAGAAATTGACAGATCTGATGACATATACTTCTTCTGAGTGTGGGTGCGCGAGTAGTGACTCTGATAAGCTGGAAAGAGGTTTATGTGTTCTCTTATCAGAACTTTATCTATTGCCGGAACTCTAGGATGATTTTGATGTTTCCCTCGATTATCTTCAGAACATATTTTGCCATCGCTAAATCGTTTCTTTTCTACAATTACTCTAGCTTTTTAGCTTTACCTCAAACATGAATTATTTCAAAATTTATTTGCAATATTTTGTGTTTCTCATATGTGCACAACTGAAAAAGTCGTTGCCAACCACTATTTTTAGCAGAAATTAAGGAAAATAGGAAAACATCAAAAACAGTTAAGTCAAACAAGTATATACGGCCGTAAGTTCGGCCAGGCCGAAGCTTATGTACCCTCCACCATGGATTGCGTAAAAACTTCTACTGAAGACTGTCATCCACAAACGAATTATTTAGGTTGCGGTAACACTTGCCGATGGCAAGGTATCTTAAAACTTCCTAACACCGTCTTCTAAAGGTAGTCCATACGTAGTATATATTAAACTAAACAAGGCCGATAAAATACGTATATAATTAAGACAACATTTTGTATAGAAATAAAATTTTGATAAAAGTTTTTATAGAAATAAAATTTTGACAACATTTTCTATAGAAGTAAAATTTGGACAAAATTTTCTATAGAAATAAAATTTTGACAAAATTTTGGTAGATTATTTTTGGCTTGAGTGGCAACCATGATTATGAACCGATATGGACCAATTTCTGTGTGATTGGGGATCGGCTATATATAACTATAGACTGATATGGACCAAATTTGGCATGGTTACTAGAGGCCACATACTAACCACGTTGCAAATTTCAACCGGATCGGATGAATTTTGCTTCTCCAAGAGACTCGGGAGATCAAATCTGGATAACGGTTTATATGGGGGCTATATATAATTATGGGCCGATATGGACCAATTCGTGTCCATATAGTGTTTGTTAGAGATCACATACTAACACCACGTTCCAAATTTCAACCGGATCGGTTGAATTTTGCTCCTCCAAGAGGCTCCGGAGGACAAATCTGGGGATCGGTTTATATGGGGGCTATATATAATTATGGACCGATATGGACCAATTCTTGCATGGTTGTTAGAGACCATATACTTACACCATGTATTAAATTAAATATATATATATATATATATATATATATATATATATATATATATATATATATATATAGATATATATATATATATATATATATATATATATATATATATATATATATATATGTATGCCTTCCGCATGTTTTCGGTACATTTTTTCCGTATATCGCATATTTTGGGTACATTTCGATGTTTCGGGGACAGTCCCCGATATTTTCTGCTATTTTCCGCATGTTTCAGGGACTGTGATATTTTCGGTACATTTACAAAAATTTTCCTTTTTTCGGTTTGTTTTAAACCGCCATATTTCTACAACATTTCTATTTAATAAATACGGTGAATTTTGATCATTTTGTATTAAATTTTATATTTTGAAAATTATTTTTCTTCCGCCAGGGTTGCCATAGATTTACATGAAAATTTGTTCTGTTACGGCGTCAAGGTTTTCATTTATGATCGCCTGCGGACTCCAGTATGGTATCAAACCCAGATGAGTAGTTAAATATAGAAGAAGAAAATAAATACAATTTTTCGAAAGAAATTTTTTGACCAGGGAAATATGGGTATTCTGCCAATATTTGGAAAACACTACAAAAAAAATAGGTTCATTTAAGTAGAATGTTAAATCTATCTTCTTTGTACAATATCAAATGTACTGGTCTAAAATCTCGTTCATTTCGGTGGAAAAATGTGATAATTCCAGCCATATTTCCCCATCAAGCAATCCTATATATTTATAGAGGCTATATTCAAATCTGAACCGATTTTGACCAAATGTGGGACACATCGCTAAAAAGTTAATTACACTCTCTGTGCAATATTTAAAAGAATTTCAAGAGTAGCTTTTTCTCCTTTGGTTGGCCTTTGTGCTCATATGAATGCAAATCAGGCCGTTTTCAACCACTCTGCAAAATGTCACGTATATATGGGAGCTATATCTAAATCTGTACTGATATAAACCAACTTTAACAAGCATTGCTAGAATATCAATTTTACTCCCCGTGCAAAATTTCACATAAGTCAGAGTAGATCTATTGTGGTCATGTGATTTTAAATTGTATAGATACAATATCACATGTACTGACTTTGGCCTGTATTGGCATATGCAGGGATTCGGAACGGAGTGGAGCGAGCGGAGAAAACCCTCTTTGGCCGGAACGGAGCGTTTTGCAAAAGAAAAACCGTTCCACTCGCAAAAACAAATATAAATTTTAATGGAATGCTATGATATTTTCTTTTTATTTCGTTTGCTATGGTATACATATTGCATAAAGAGGTTCCAATTCAAATATAGTTCCAATATATATCTTTGGCCCCGGAAACCAGAGTTTCTGATGATTAAATTTTGCACAGGGAGTTCAATTGACACTATCGTAAAGTGTGCCAAGTCTGCTTGAAATCGTTCAGATTTAGATACAGCTCCCATATATATCGCCCGATTTACACCCATATGACCACAAAGAACGTGGTTGTACTCCGATTTACATTAGGCTTTGTGCCGGGAGTACAACTAATGTTCCTATTATGCATGTCAAATTTTGTTGACATTGGTTCAGATTTATATTTAGCTCGATATAAATTCATATAACCAAGGATACCAAAGATTCACTCCAAATATTTTGAAATTGTGCATTGAGTGTACAATATTATTGTATAGCAAATTTGGTCAAAATCGGTTTAGATTGGAACAAATTCCCCATATATATTCTTCCATAAAGACAAAAAGAAAATTTCTTTAATGTTAGGATACCAAATTTTAAGTGGAAACACTTAACTATAAGGACAAAACGACTTCATTGAACATTTTTTCTTTGTCTTTTGAACAAGAAAAAACTTTATATGAGAGAAATGCGTATTCCTAAATCTTTGTCCTCTGAAAATATTTTTTTCAGTGTGTGGAATGTAATTTTCTGTAACAGGTCGCAAAACTTATGTTAAAACTTATATTTTGGTTTATTTTCATAATTTTTTATGATTATAAATAAGTAAATAAATAAATAGTTTTATCTATAAAGTAGCGGAGCAAAAAATGGACCGCTCCGAATCCCTGGTCATATGTGTGAAAATCGGTCGAGAGATATATGGGAGCTATATCTGAATCTGAACTAATTTCAACCAACTTTGACTTGAATGGCTACAATGTCTATTCTACTCACTGTGCCAAATTTCAAGAAAATTGGATTAAAACGTTGGCCCCTATGGTCATTTGGGTATACATGGGAGCTATATCCGAAACTGAACTGATTTCAACCAACCTTGACAAGTATAGTTATTAGGAAAGTTCTACTCCTTATGCAAAATTTCATGTAAATCGGAGTAGAATTTTGTCCTCTGTGGTCAAATGAGTGTAAATCTGAATTTGAACAAATTTTAACCAACTTTGACTTGTATAGCTACAATGTCACTTCTACTCACTGTGCCAAATTTCATGAAAATCGGGTCAAAACATTGACTTCAGTCGTCAAATGAGAGTAAATCCGTCAAAAGATATATATACGAGTTATATCTGAATCTGAACTAATTTCAACCATCTTTGACTCGTATAGCTACAATGTCACTTCTACTCACAATTTCAAGAAAATCGGATTAAAACATTGATTTAAGTCGTCAAATGACAGAAAATCCGTCAAAAGATCTGAAATCTGAACTAATTTCGACCAAATTTCAAGAAAATCGGATAAGAACTTTAGCCTCTGTGGTCTTTTGGGTACACTACAAAAGATTTATATTGCTGAAACTTTTACCTCCATTATCACATGACTTACGAAACAAATTTCCACCAAATCTATTTATAAATCTAAGTTGACAATCTGTATATATATAGTAGTTGTGGTTATCACATTCACATCATAAAAAACTAAATTGCACAATCAATGTAAACGTGTTGGTTTTCAATTCCATTTATTTTTATACTTCAAAGCTAATGTATTTTTTTAGCACCAAACTTAGATTTAGTTTCATTTTCCAAGTCATTGCATTACAAATAAACGGAACATCATTAAAATTGTTATCGTTCACGAGGATCCTTGTGGCATTGATCTCACCATCACTGTTCTTTTCTATATATCCAGTAGACGTTAGTCTCCCGCTTTAAGGTTTATGATTTATACATTTTGAAACTTCTTCCTGCTACACCTTCAGTTGCCCAGCAATTATATTCTGTCTGCAATGAAAAACATGGCATAGGAAAAAAAACACAAAAAAACATCAGTATAAACAGCCAAAAGGCTTTAACAAATTGGTCATCATTCATTTTTTATACCCACATTTCTATTGTATCCCAAGGGACGAGGAAATTTAGTTCAACATTCAACATCCTTGTGCTTTATAATCTCTGCGTCGTTGTCATTTTATAGTTTCGGAAGCCTTTACTGTTCTTATATAACCACATTTTTATTTTATGCCAAGTTCCCTGGCAAAGTCACCTGAAAATTGAAATTATATTTAAATAATTATCTTTTGACAAATCTTTTTTTACTTACCGTTTGCCTCGAAATTCAAAAACTACATTATCTTTGGTTTGTTTTGTTTCTCACAATGAATGTATTTTTTTTATAGTGATGGCATAAGAGGTGGTGCCATCCACGACGTGTGAATATAATGACAGCGATTATCGGCGGGCGACTTTACATTGTATATATACAGTATGTCAAGAAAGTGTTTTGAGTTCAAAACATGCACATTGGGAAAGAATGGCGTATTTGAATGAGAAAATGTTAAGTACAAATTTTGCCTAAAATGCTTAGTTTTTGAGATATCGATTGATGAAAATTCTACTATTTTAGCACCTCTTCAAAATATGGCTGCATTTTTTCGAAAAGATAATACAAAACATGCACATTAAGTATATATGGCGTAATCTAAAGAGAAAATATTAAGTAAAAATTTTACTGAAATTGCTTAGTTTTCGAGATATCGATAGTTTAAAATTCATATATTTTCACTGCCAACATTTTAAAAAATTGTTCACCAATATACCTTTCACAATTTTAAGCGTAAAATCTATGTTTTCAGAACTTTATTTTCGTTTTTATTTAAATAAAATATAACAAGCTGGTTGCGCTTGGCGTTTCACAAAAAATAAAATGGCTTTTGTAAAAGTAGTGATGGCAAAATACATGTATGAAGTACATTTTGTACTTTATGATATGCTGCCCCCCATCACAGTAGGATGGTTGTAGTGACAATTACGAGTCTGTGGTAGCGATGAAGATGAAATGGAACTTTGAAATGCTGGCAGGGTTACGACTTTTTCGCTAATGGCTGAATTTTTTTAAAAAGTTAGTACAAAACATGTACATTAAGTATATATGGCGAATTCTAAAGAGAAAATATTAAGCACAAATTTTGCCTAAAATGCTTAAAATTTTGCCTAAAAATTCATTTAAATACTTAAACATTTTTGAGTTGTCCGCCCAAATTCACTACAAAATTTGCCCGCTAAATTTTGTTTTTCGAAAAATTGTTGCCAATTTGAGTGTTTTAATTAGAAAACGCATAATTATAGAAATAGTTTGTTTTTAGTTGAAAATTACGTAATCAGGTGTTTTATTGTTAATACCTTAATAAAATAAATCCCTTTCAGTTTGTACCAAATATTTTCTAATTCCCATCACTGATGTGAAATGTGATCATATGAGTGTCAGTGATGCCACTTCATATATTTTTTAAGTTTGGGGGTTCCCAATAAACAAAGGACGAGCGTTTTTCAAATGCAAAAACATTTCAATTTGATGACAGTGTTCGTGTCGCACATATCCCAAATATTGGCTACACTATATGTTATGTTTGAAGACATAATAGAAATTACTGCTTGTTTATGGGATCGTTAACACAATCGATATTTTAGTTACGTGAGTAAATTCTTAGATTCGGCCACACTGTAAGATTCTTTAGAAACACAGATCTTCCGTCCGGAAGAACTTATATTGTGAACGGCGCATAATGATATGTTCCCGTTCTCCTCATTCGTTTTTCTAAAACATTTCACCGTTTTCACACCATTTTTTTTGCGAATTACTTCCAGTTTGCCAAAATATTGACATAATCTTTGAAAATGTGTTGAAGATAATATGAGAAATCTTTGACAAAATACTACCCTAAAATACAACGAAAAAGCCATGTGGTTTTTATACGTCGTTCTCACAAAGCATGTTTTGGGGTTTTAGATGTTTTCCGTTTATACACTCAAAAAAAAAATGAACTCTATTTCACTAAAGCCCAATTAACTTTATATCATTTCATAGAATCATTACGTTTGGAAAAAGTTTACTTTTGCGTACGTTAGTTAAATTAATTAAAAAAAGAAAAAAATATACAAAAATGAAGCACAAATGAAGACTTCCTAATTTCGTATTTCTCACAAAATAGTTCATTATTACTTTAAATTTGTAAATTTTATCAAAAATGCGTCTATCATGAACTTTGTATGTCACTAAAACCATTCTTGCAATTTTGAACTCCAAGATTTTCCTTCAAACTTCAAAATTTTCTTTAACAAGTGAAAAACTTAGTTATGTGTAATAAATTTTCTTGAATTTGTCGAAAAATATTTACTTATTTTTGTCATATCGGAATGATGCCAGCGCTTGTAATACTGTTTAGTTAAAATTTTCTAATACGAATCGAAAGTTATCTCTCCTGGTGGGTTCACTGTTTTTTCAGTATGATACTTTGTTTTTTCGAGTTGAAAAACTGATGTTTATAGCACGGCGCCATTTGCAATGTGAATTAAGAAATAATTTATTTATTAAAATCTACACAAACACGGACTATAGTTTTGTTCCGAAACTATACAAAGGATCAAAGAAGTAGCACATCAATTGCCCAAGGAAAATAAAATGTTAATTTTGTAATAGCAGGCAGCAGCCACCAACTTAATTTAAAATCGCTCCCTGTTAAATAGCGCTCCAAGCTACCTAAAAAAGCGCCACTTTCTATGTGCGAAATAATTGTTTCCATAAACATTTTTCGCAAGAATGAACGTAGTACCTGCCTTAAAGGCCGGTACTCAGTTCGGTTTTTGCGTTGAAAATCCATACAAAACCAAAAAATGCGGAAAACTATCGAAATTTATTCCATTTGTGATACTTTGTTTTTTCGAGTTGAAAAACTGACGTTTATAGAAACTGCCATTTGCAATGTGAATTAAGAAATAATTTGTATATTCAAAAACTATTGTGTGTTTTATTTCCATTTCCATTTATTTCCGGTCTTAATGCAAAATTCACGAGAGAACCATTAACATGTTTTGGGGTTTGAAATATTTATAAGCGTTTCAAAATAAGTCGTTTTTCCCATCCAAAAAATCATGTTAAATTCACAAGTTTTCCTCAAAAAGAAGACAATCAATCGCGTTATTTATTTTGCCAAAAAGTGCGTATATTTGAATTTGGAGTGTGTGAATGTGGTATAATGAAGGTTCAAAAAGTACCAGATGTGTGGCATGCGTAACATGTCACTTTTTGTACCCTAATTGTATCAATAAAAAGTACAGAAGTGACAACTTTATCAACCCTGACGTGAATTACAAACAAAAAGAATACATCTATTTTTCTAAGAATACATACATCTATTTTTCTCTTAATTTTTTTAAGCACAACAAGCGATCCTTCAAACTTTAGTGGTGATGACTTCTCGTTAGTGCTGTGGTGTTCGTACAAAGCCTAATCTGGAGAATTCGATAGATAAGATGTTTGCAGTCCAATTCAATCATAGAGAGGCTTGGGGAGTGAGCTATCATGGAAAATGTAAACTTTTTGGAATTGTGCACTTCTTTGAATCACACTTCAGAACATGATCTTCTGGTCTTCCCAGCTTACCGCAAGATTCTCCTTTCATCGATTGTCACCATACAATACAGAATCTTAATCGGGTTTTTATACCAGTTTTATACGTTGCACGAATGTGATTTGTTTATAATGTGTATGATTGCAAATGATTTGGAACAAAATAAATAGGAAAAAGATACTACTACTACGCGATTTGCTTTCCATAAACAAGAGTGAAATATTTGTCCTTTCCATTTTTCAAAAATTCACGGACAACCCTCTCTTGCAGTAAAGCAAAAACACGGAGAATTTAGACTATCAAGATGAAAATATTTGCAAAAATCAAAAATACCTTTACCGTAGGTGCATAGCAATTTAAAGGCAATATCGCTCATAATTTGTTCACTCCTATTGTATATAAATAGTTGCTGAATACGTATGTAATTATAATCAAACTATGAGTCATAGTGTTTCAATTCATTTCAGATTTATGTTGGGATTCTCTTGTTGACTGCAATCAACATTTTGCTGGGACATAAAAATACATTTTAGATAATAGTGTCTAATTTTGTCTTTTTATAGAGATAAAAAATGTCCTGTTCCTGTATATCGAACAAGAACTTACTTTCGTATTTCAAACAAAATAAATTGCATTTGGGTTCTTCTGTTTCGCAATGAAAGTCACTTCATATTTTGTTGTCGAGTAAAAAAGTGAAAACATTGCTAAAATTTGACTGAATACTAAGTCCAAAAAAATTGAAAATACTCATTTTCGCACTGAAAAAACAGTGAACCCACCAGGAAAGATAACTTTCGATTAATTTTAGAAAATTTTGACATTTTTTGGAAAATTTTAACTAAACAATATTACAAGCGATGCCATCATTCCGATATGACAAAATGAAGTAAATATTTTGCGAAAAATTCAAGAAAATTTATTAGACATAACTAAGTTTTTTCACTTGTTAAAGAAAATTTTGTAGTTTGAAGGAATAACTTGGAGTTAAAAATTGCAATAATGTCTTTAGTGACATACACTATTAGAAAAAGTTTCGTTATATTAACGAACTGTGTCGTTAAAAGTCGTTTTCTATGTGTGTATGAAGTTCACGATGGACACATTTTTGGTAAAATTTACAAATTTAAAGAAATAATGAACTATTTTGTGAAAAATACGAAATTAGGAAATCTTTATGCTTTATTTATGTATATTTTTTTCCGTTTTTTGGTTCATTTAACTAACGTAGGCAAAAAATTATTTTAGTAAAGTAAACTTTTCCCAAAGATAATGATTTTATGAACTGAAATAGAGTTAAAATGGCTTTAGTGAAAAAGAGAGTTCACTTTTTTTGAGTGCGATAACACAAGTTTACTAACTATTTGTTTTTTGTTTATACATTTAATGATGTGGCTGTTCGTATTTATTTTGATCTGCTGAATTCGAAAATAAATAAATAAATATAATAAAACTCTCCTCTCATCAAATTTACATTTTCAATTAAATTTTCATACAAACGATACGAACTTTCACAAATACAAAAACTAACTTGATTTGAATTTGAGTGATTGATTTGTTTTCTTGACTGGGCTTTCGTTCGATATACAAATATAAGGCTGATAATATGCATTTATTGTATGGCTGCAGTGGTCAGTTCGTTTTAATGAAATCGGTTCAGATGTAGATACACACAAAGAAAATTTCATTATAATTCAGCCAACGAAACATTCATTCATATAACGAAACATTTTCATTAATACAATGAAAATATTCGTTAATAGTACGAAACGTTAACAGAAAATTCGTTATAATAACGAAAAATGTCGCTATATTATCGAATTTGTTTCATTGGCTGACTTTTAACGACATATTTCGTTAATATAACAAATTTTTTTCTATTAGTGCACATATATGTAGTTCTCAGCGTACTGATTTTAATACCTCAAAAAATGCATTACATGGTTAAACCGTTTTCATAGATACCAGTTTCAGTTGGGAAAGAGAGTAAATTTGTCATTCTATCTACACATACCAAAGATGGTTGATTTGAATATAGTCCCCATATATATCATACGACCGATTTACACTCATGACTGCAGACACCAAAGCTTTACTCCGATATGCGTACATAAATTGTTGCAAAAGGGTTAGATGTGTTATTCTAGTTATACGCGCCAAAGTTGGTTGAAATTGTAAATCGTTGAAAAGACGACGTTTTGATTACTATGTCAATCGCTAAATCATGTAAGTCATTTCTGGTATACTTTACTTTTTTAATAAAAGCAATATGTACAACAATAAAATACGTTTTTAGACATTTTTCTTCGAAATTTGTAAATTTGGTCCGCTGGAGGAAATGTTGGTCCGATTTTGGAAAAAAAAAATTGGTCCAAAATAGAATTTCGTTGTGGCAACGCTTTTCTATATATAACATTTATTCAGACCGACGACCAGAGAAGAAAGTTTTACTGCGATTTACATGAAATTTTGCGAGTAGAATTTGGATTGTTGCTATGCCGAATTTGACTGATTTAAATTTAGCTCCCATGTTTCGCCCGAATTAAACTAATATGACAATGGAGGTCAAAGTTTTACTCCGATTTACGTAAAATTTTACATAGAGCATAGAAGTGACATTTCGGCTATGCATGATAAGCTTGATTAAAATCGGTTCAGATTCAAATGTAGCTTCCAAATGACCATATAACCAAAGAGGACAAAGTCTTACTCCGAATTACGCGAAATTTGGCAGTTCAATCAGTTCAGATTCAGATACATATGTAGCTTCCATTGAAATTAGTTCAGGTTCAGATATAGCTCCCATATACACTGCCCCACATAAATATTGGCACAGCAACTAAATCACATAGTGGTTAGGGTATCTGCGAAAAAATGTGCCTACCAAAAATATTTATTTTAAGCTCCATTAAATGTATACCAATCGTCTCAGAAGCATCTCCTGAGTCAGATTAGCCCTCGGTGGCCGTCCGCCTTACCATGTATTTGTTTTTCGCAAAATTAAGGCTACTATTATTAACCGATTTTGATTAAATTTAGTACATTGTTGATGGAAGAATGGGGATATATAGTTACAAATAAAACAAAAAATTAGTCCATTCATTGTCTAAACTGCTTGATGATGTTATCAAACAAAAATGAATGCTCAAAGTAGTAAATGTACCAAAGAACTAATTTTGAACTACCTGTGCCAATATTTTTGTTCATCAAAATCTTCGCCTTGTTTTAATTTTTTATAATTTAAATATTTAAATTTAATTTTTTTCTAAAATAAAAAGTGATCTATATTTTTAATGCTGTTACAATCCAAATTATAATATTTTTTAATTTAAAATAGCTTCATAGCACTTTTAAAATATGGTTTTTAAATAAAATTGTTTGGTGGGACAATACTTATGTGGGTCACTGTATATCTTTCGGCCAAAGTTTTACTCAGATTTACTTGAAATTTTGCAAACGGAGTAAAAATTTCCTTCTAGCTATACGTATCATGTGTATATGAAAGCTGATTTAAATAGGTGTTTTATCCCAGATTGTTGTATTCACATTCGAATATTTTTGCCGGAATGTAAGTGTTGATCTTCACCTTCATGGTGTTTCTGCGGATGAAGCGGTGAGAAACTGCTCGGTTAACACTCTTCTTGGAGTTAGGTTAGGTTAAAGTGACAGCCTGATTAAGTTTCAGGCTCAGTTAGACTATTCAGTCCATTTTGATACCACATTTAACAATAATTACCTATTACATATGGGCACTTCTAGTCGTAACCACTGTACCTTCTCTATTATTTTATTTTGTTGAACAAACCATATTGCTCCAAAAACATTAACAGACTGCTTAAGTCCGCCAGTATCTAAAGCTATATGCTCCTAACATTCGCTTGCGCCTTACACAAAATTCAGGACAAAATTCAGGGTACTGAATTGATTATTTCCCCACCTAAAGCACAGGAGGAAAGATACCTATACCTAAGGGTAGTCTGGACCAACCAAGATCAGGGATGTACAGCCGCATCAATTCCTAACTATTAGAGATTGTATCTCATCAACTAAGGGTCGCATGACATGCATCACCTTTTCACTTGCCCAGCATTCCTTGATGTGGATACAAGCAGATGTACCAAAGCCATAACTATATGGATAATAACGCCAAGAACTATTACAACTACATCGTCAAAGAAATCAAAAAGAAAAGTTCATTGCACCAGAATGGACCCTTCTATCCCTAGGAAGTTTATTTATATATTGCCCTTTTAATAAATTGTTTTGGCTATTTTCTGTAAACTATTATTTAGTTCTTCTTCTTATTCTCTAAATTCAATTTATGTAGTATCCCAATAAACACAAACGAAAAATGCTGAAATTCAACAAATTTGCAATATTCAAGTCGAAAAATTGAGGAGACAATCGCCTTATCAATATAAACAGACATTAACATCAACAGTAAAGTTCAAGAAATTAGAAATAATTGTAATCTTCAAATTGAAATGCACCGCTACTAATTATTTCCTCAAACTCCCTTCGATGTGAGACAAACTAAAAATTAACATTACTGCGAATACTTTAAAACCGCCATTTGTATAAAAGACAATCCCATCATTACTCAATTTGCATGGGTTTTGTATAATTTATAAATATATATTTTTGACAAAAAAAAATAATAATAAAATAAGCGAAAGTTCTTCCTACAATATTATTTACTTCTTCTTATTCTTCAAATTCAAGTTATGTTATCAATGTTTTTGCATTGCACAAATCGTCTGAGCTCAAAGTCGGTATATTTAACGGCGTAAAAAGTTGCTAAAAAAGGGTAGTAAAGTGGCAATCCTTAATGTTTTTATATGTATCGCATAGAATGGGGACACGTCCTCAAAATATGCGGTACATAGGAGGAAGTCCCGAATAAATGCGGTAAATAGAAAATCGGTTATATATAAGCAACAAATAAACGAACATGATAATTTTTTTGTGCAATAAGTGTCAAAAAGTATATTTAACAGAATTAACCGTAAAAAATGTCAAAATTTTTGTGTCCCCAAAACATGCGTTAGACATACATATATATATATATATATATATATATATATATATATATATATATATATATATATATATATATATATATATATATATATATATATATATATATATATATATATATATATATATATATATATATATATATATATATATATATATATATATATATATATATATATATATATTCCGATTGAAATCAAGAAATTGGTCATAAAAATGAAAAAAGACGGTAAAAGCTTAGGAGAAATAGCGGAAAACGTTTCCAGACCACGGTCATCTGTTCAATATGTAATCCAAAATTACGAAAAGAGAGGATCCATCAAAATGCTACTTGGAAGAAGGCGTCAAAAAATCATTGATTTGCGTCTTGGGAGAAAAATTGAAGGAATGGTTAAGCAAGATCCAAAGATAAGTGTTGTGAAAATTGCTGAGAGTATCGAGAATCATGAGAATATAATTGCCAACCCACAAACCATCAGAAATTTTCTGCATATGAACCAATATAAAGCATGTGTGGCGCGTAGGAAACCCTACATACCAAAAAAGAATGTAATGCTACTTATACGCCATGAAGTATAAACCTGAAAGCTTCTGGGAGACGGTAATTTTTACGTACGAAAGCAAGTTCAACATATTTGGATCAGATGGAAGGAAATTTGTGTGGGGAAAAGAAAACACAGCACTACAAGCCAAAAATTTAAAAGCTACCATAAAACATAGTGGTGGAGGGGGAAAAAAGATAAGGCAGCATACGATTACAAATAAGCAAATGCTTAAAGAAGTTATCGTGCGAGAATGGAGTAACATCGGCTCAGAAATAACCATTTGAGTTTTTTTGTGTTCTAACAACAATGATTTGATGACACTTGTAATGAAATATTAAATACATGTTTTTGGGATGATTTTAACGATTCTCTTTGGAACAATGCAATTGTGTCTGCAGTAATGGCATTGTCCTTTTTGCAACCATATGTTATATCCGCTATCGTTGATAGCCCTTTTGTTTGTGTTTACCACTCTCTGTTTAACATATGACAATTGAATCCAGATAAGGACAATGGAACCATTAATGAATTCCCCATTTCATTTTTAAACGTAATTTACTGCTTGGTTACTGATTCACTTTGAACTTGGTCGATGAGCGGAAGCCACAGCGAAACCTGATAATGTCCTTTTGTCTACATTTGAGGATGACATGTGTAGATTTTGGTTCATGTAATTCATGTAGTTCTGAACGAGAAATCGTATTTAAATAAAGATAATGAAGTGGATTGAAATAAACCTATGCTATTTCAAGATTTCGGTATTGACTAGCACAATATTATATTTTTACTACGATACCTCAAAGCATTTCATATTTATGGCATAAAGCCGGAGACATATATAAATCGACTTTTGACTAAAATGTGTTTTGTTTAAGGCATAAGAAGAAATTAAACAGTGTAGCAAAAGAACAGAGCTTGCGATACGCGTTTTCTAATCACTTTTTATACCCTAAACCACATAGTGGTCAGGGTATAATAAGTTTGATCGGCCAAAAAATGTGCCTACCAGAAATATTGATTTTAGACCCCATAAAATATATACCGATCGACTCAGAATCACCTCCTGAGTCGATCTAGCGCTTGGTGTCCGTCCGTCCGTCCGTCTGTCCATGTATTTGTTGTTCACAGGATTCCGGTCGCAATTATTAACCGATTTTGATGAAATTTGGTACAGGGAGTTTTTTGGGCACATGAACGAACGGACTGAATAGTCTAAGTGAGCCTGATACATCGGGCTGCCACCTAACCTAACCTAACCTAACCTAGTGGCATTCTAACTCCATAGGTGCAATATCAACACAGCCAGTGTTGCTAGAAGTAGGGGAAATTCCCTATATGTAGGGTTTTTCTAATATTTAGCGTCTTGTAGGGACGTAGGGCCACAATGTAGGACATTTTCACTCAACACAATTTGTAAGGCAAGGCTTGATCTGTAACAATGTGTGGTAAACTTTAATCCTGTAGAAAATGTTGTCAACATTTTATTTTTATAGAACATTTTGTCAAAATTGTATTTCTATAGAATTTTTTTTTTCAAAATATTATTTCTATAAAAAATTTTCTCAAAATTTTATTTCTGTGGAATTTTGTCTCAAAATTTTATTTCTATAGAATTTATTGTCAAAATTTTATTTCTATAGAAAAATTTCTCACAAAAATTTGAAACTTTTCCAAAATTTTATTTTTATAAAGATTTAACAAAAAAGATTACTAATTTGGGTAGAATTCTACCCACTGTGGCAACCGTGGTCGTAATACAAATTTATATTCTAAGTTATATACGTTGCATATTCGTGTTTTAAGATAATAAAGTACTTAGAACCATTTTTGTTTTGTAAATTTTTTTAAATTTAACGAAAAATATAGTAGGGAAAATTGTCTGGGAATGTATAGGAAAGTAGGGAACTTGTAGGGTAAACCGAACATTTTCCCTGGCAACATTAACTATGAGCTATAGTCAGATTGACACAAAACACCCATAGACATGTACCCCTTAATTTTCTTAAATATGCAACTGCGGTTTATGTCCCAGACCTATATGTTACCCCACAAATGCTTATGATTACTAATTCTGTAATGGTGGTTTAGGGTATGATATAGTCGGCCCCGCCCGACTTTCTACTTTACTTACTTGTTTAAATCGGGTTTTATTTGATTTTGTTTTGTGAAAGAAAAAGTTTTCAGTGGTATGTAATAAATATTCCTCCGAAACGAGATTTCAGACCAACGAAGTCTTCTTTTGCTATAAATGTTATTTATTTTCTATTCTATATGAAATCTATTCTAATTTCTTGGCGGAAAATTGGATAGTACATGAGTTGATTAAGGTAATGTCTACTATAATTTTTTTTTCGGCAAGTTTGATGGTAATTCACAGTGGGCTTTAGTGAATTTACTAAATTTGTTCTGATAATTGGTTGACATTTTGCTACAAGAGAGAATGCTGATAAGGAAACGATCGTCCATCTAAACGTCTAGCAGTATAAAGTGTTTGTCTCAAAATTGGACTTAAAAATTTTCTTGGTCTAAAATTTCGTTTCCGAGAAAACAAACATATTTATTTATTTGATTTTATTTCTTGTGCAATGAAATTTTATTATTATTTTTTTTTAATTATTTGTTAACTTAGAATTATACACTGAAAAAATAGTCAACCCTTTTCCATTGCAAAATGAACTAAACTGTAGTAATATGAACCATGGTTAGGTGGCAGCCCGATGTATCAGGCTCACTTAGACTATTCAGTCCATTGTGATACCACATTGGTGAACTTCTCTCTTATCACTGAGTGCTGCCATGTTAAGATCAATGACAAGGGACCTCCTTTTTATAGCCGAGTCCGAACGGCGTTCCACATTGCAGTGAAACCACTTAGAGAAGCTTTGATTGAAACCCTCAGCCGTGGGATAATCCACCGCTGAAAAACTTTTTGGTGTCCCGTATATTGACCATGAATTAGCCTTTAAGATTTTTTTCAACTTGTCTAGTTTATTATTCTCTTAAATTTTAGTTCATCTATAACATTGTATTTTAGTTCATTTTTACAACACCATAAGATTTATATACCCCTACCAAGTTAAAAAGTCAGTATTATTTTGGTTTACTTGCATATTTTTTGGGAAACCCGATAATAAAAATTGGTTAACAGTCTCTTTAAAATGTCGACGACTAAACTATTTTTAAATCAATCATTCCACAGTACAGATAAATTAAAAAATTAAAGGAACAACAAACCGTTTTACTATTATGAAAATTTTCATACATTAAAATTAAACTTTCTTTAAGCAAAGTACTTTATTATAAAAACTTATGATGAAAGTTCTTAATACAATGTTTTTTGTGAATGAAAATTATGACCACGTGGATCAGAGAGTAGTACATTTGAACTCGCTGTTTGGACATTTTGACTTATCCATTTTTTTTATTCACCGTAGATAATTTGTTCACATATCTTGCTGGAAAAAAATGGAAACAATAATGAAAATTATTAAAAATTAACACCATGTAATGAAATATAATTTTTTAATTCTTCAGTTTAGCTTGTAACTTACCATATTTGGGGGCATTTTATCAAATGGTTTAAGGAATTCAACTTTTCTTTGGAAAACGTATTTCATAAAATTTGTACCTGAAACAATTAGAGAAATAATGAAATATTCTATATAAACTCATAAAACTGTGTTGTTATATATGTGAAGGATATAATAAAATAAATATTCTAGTTGAAAGAAAGCCAAAGTTTTAATATAAAACTTACCAATTCTCTATTAAATTGTACGCTGAGGGGAAATATAAAAAGTTGTCCAAATTTATTTGGGTTACTCTGAAATTATTTTTGTTTTTACATTTATAAAATTATTAAATAGGTTTCCAAAAAATCTAATGAAAAAAAAAATAATAATATGCATAAAAAAACAAATATTCTGGTTAACTCTAGACAGTCATCATTCGTCAAAATGACGACACGTAATTTCATTTTCGATTTAAAATGCATTTTAGTCTATTGGGAAATGGTAAATTTAAGTTACACTAATTCGAGCGTTTTATGAATTTTTGTTTTATACTAAAAAAACAAATTGAATAAGAAAATAAATTCAAGTTTGGTTCACTTTTTCGCTCATGATGAAAATTATAGCGTCTTCAAATGAGCCGTAGTCAAAATGACGAAGGATGACCTTAATGTACAAAAAATAAGAATGACTGTCCAGGGTTAAAAGAAAGTTAAAGAATCCTTACCAATTCATTATTAAATTAACGGCACAGGAGTACTAAAAAGTTTTCCAAATTTTTAACAAGTTATTCTGAAATTAAATATTTGTTTTTACATTACAAATATTACATTGGTTTCCAATTACCAATTCTCTATTTTTTACATTTGCTCGAATCCATCTAGAGTTGCTATGAAATTAAATATTGCTTTTACAACAAAGAAAAACATTAAACTGGTTTCAAAAAAAAAAAAAAAAAAACAAATATTAACAAATAATAATATACATAAAAAAATTATTTTTGAAAGAAAGCCATATTAAAAAAATACTTACCAATTTATGACTAAATCCGAAATATTCCATGCCTTTATATTCCCTTGTTGCATGCCTGCTTAAAAGATGCAACAGCCCACGCCAACGCCAACTATACAACTGAAGTATGCCAAACAAAACCAAGCAAAGCCAAAGACATTCTTACAACAACAAAAACACATGTGCGTTTATTGAAAACAACACCTCATCCAGCCAAATAAACCATCCGCGAATAACAAACACACACACAAACCACTAAATGAACAAAAATAAGAACAACCCCACGCTTTTGTATACACAACATACCCAGCCCTCGCTACCATTTCTCATTAATGCATTACTCTCACTCAAACAAAACTCAAGTAACATCATCTTTACATTAATCACATTCCACTATGCCGATAAAGATCTTTGTACCATGCATTAGTTCATCGCATCTGCGGACAATTTACTCTAAGAATAATATTCATAAGGCACGCCAGTTTACCCTGCCAACATTTTTTGAATTTGGGGACTCTTTTGAGAATCCCCACTACGTCGAAAACAATCATATACGACATCAAAAACTCGTCGGAAAAGCGCCGTCACTATTGAGAAGTTGTACCACGCCAAGTTACTACAAAAATGTTTCGCATGAGTGCAATTATTAGGTGCCTTTATAGATCAATTTAGAACGACGCCAATAAGGGACCCTCCAAACAATCAGAAAAAGTGCATTTTATGATAGTTGTAAAAGAATCATTGTGGTCGAGTAAAACACGTTTGTTTAGATATTTATTAATTTGATTAAACATTTACAAATTCTTAAAAATATAACATTTATACCACTATCACATTACATTTAACATAATTTTTGGCATTAATGATGATGTTGAGTTACAAGTAGCGAGTTACATGTTGCTGCGTCTATCAACCAGTGTTTTTATTCCATGGAGGCAGCGTGTCTGTAAAATATCTGAAAAACAATCACTTTATTCCATTTGGAAAATCACCAAATTGTTCACCAATATACCTTTCACAATTTTAAGCGTATAATCTATGTTTTCAGAACTTTATTTTCGTTTTTATTTAATTAAAATATAACAAGCTGGTTGCGCTTGGCGTTTCACAAAAAAATGGCTTTTTTAACAGTAGGGATGGCAAATTACTTGCATGTACTTTTCATGATGGTTGAAGTGACATTTACGAGTCTGTGGTAACGATGAGGTTGAAATGGAACTTTGAAATGCTGGCAGGGTATGAACGATGAAACGTTTAACTTAAAATTTGCAAAAACTTCGTGAAATGCTATCTACCATTTTTGACGAAAATCTCTATAAATTTAATTACATGTGAACTAAAAATATTTCATTGGGTAATTTTCTACCAACAATTATTCACTACAGGAATTGTCAGTAAGAAATTTCTAACCACTTTCAAGTTCATTTTTCGTAAAAAAATATTTTCTCATACAGAAAAATCTTATAGTAAATTGCACTTATTATTTAGAAAGTACTTTACATTTCACAAGTAGTTCTATAGCATGACAAACGAATTTTTAACTACCAGTTAAGAGATTTTTTTAAGGAAATTTCCATCGTATTTTGTAGGCCATGAACTAAACGATTGCTACTTAGAATTTGTAAATTTTCCTTGCGAGTAGTTAATTTTCGGTGAAGATACAAAAAATGAACTAAAATTCTGGAAAATTCTTGTAATAAATTATTGTAAAAATCTTCTTAAATTTACGAGACAGTTTTTTCTGTGATAAGTTGTAAGCTAACACGAAAAAATGGCCTTAAGCTCATAATTACAATAAGAGAGTAAGATCTTAACTGTATAAACCAGGGGTAGTCAACCTTTTTTTACTTACCGCCCACTTTTTCACCTCGAGTGATAGAAAAATGTACTTACCGCCCACCTAATCCACAGTGTTGATTATTGATAAATTGCTTTTTTTTATTAGGGTTTTACATTTTATTAAGTGTTTTTAATTAATTATAGTGATATATTGAGTATTTAATGGGATCCCTGAGGCCGTTGCTGCCAAATTAAATTTTTAATATCTGGTTCTATTTTCGTCAAAAACAAGCGAAGGTCTCCTCTTTTGGAAATATTAAGGCGGTTTCTTTCTTTGTTCATGATATGGTTAACAGCACTAAATCCTGATTCGACTAAATATGAGGTAGGAAAAGGTATTCATAATTTGAATACCTCTTTCCACATATTTGGATATAAAAGAGGTATTTTTTATGTTGCCACAACTTTCATTATCCGCCATTTTCGAAACTCTGTCTACATCGTCTGTAAAAAATGAATTTGCGTTGTAAGCTTCTACATTTAGAGCTCGTTGTCTTTTAAATAAAACTAAAAGCAATAAGAGAGTTAATATATATATTATACTTAGGAAAATCCTACCGCCCAAAATCGATACCATCCGTATCGCCCACTAGTGGACAGTAGGGACCAGGTCGACTATCGCTGGTATAAACAGTGTTAAATGTACATATTATTACATATTTTAAGTTTAAAATATAGATAAACTGGTTAATATAAATATAAATGGATTTAAATATAACTATACAATTTTGTATTTTTGAGAAAATTGATAATCGTATATTATTGTTAGATGGGTTAATCGGTTCTTTTCCATCAAAAAAGTATTCCTGGCTGCTCTAGTGTCATTACATTGCTATGTGCTATTTGGTTAGAATTTTAATTATGGCATTATTGTGCGCGTATAAAAAGACAACCAAATACACAATAGAAAACATCATTAAAACTAGCCAATAGCCCAGCGGCGTAGTTCATGTGCTTGGAAGGCCTTTTTCCAGGACTGTCTAGGCATTACAGAGGCCTGCTTAGTACATTACACCTTCCTTTCCATTTAACATAGGGTGAGATTGGAGGGCAAGGCCTTCTTTGTAGCTTACATAAAAGGGCGTTCACCAGCCCTCTAAACAGAAGGAGTTCTACAGGGGTGTATATAAGAATTCCTACATAATTACTGAAAATAAAACCACACCTTCGCTCCTTCTTATTACAGGCATGTTGCAGCGCTACGTCAAGAAGGTGTTCTGTAGTACAGGGCGGTCTTCCCTATACGTTCTGAAAAGAATGACTTTATCATTACTAGACATAGTTATTGTTTTAGTTCAGATTTATTGTTACAATAAGAAGTTTCGAGTTCAAAGATAGATAAATAAATAGATAATTAATATAAAATTAAAGAAAAAAAATATACAAATTTTTAAGTCAGGACTTCTTTCGCCACATTTGTTGTTGAGATCTGAAAGAATTTAAATTCAAGAAATTATAGAAAAATAATGGCCCTTTTTGGGAAATTGAAGGCAATCTAATTATGTTAGATGCTTGTCTACTTATATTTGTAAGTGGGATTTTATAAAACGAGCGATATACTTAGAAAGGCATTGAAAATGCATTGTAATTATAATTAAATAGCTCCTTCTGCATAACACCCATGCTGTAAGTTTAACTTTTCACAATTTCACAAATTTAAAAACACAAAACAAGGAACGCGTCTGTACTTCACAAAATCAAAACTGAACGAACGAATGGCGTGCATTGGCGTCCGCAAAATTATTATGCACTTATATTATCGTTTATTAACATATGCAAAGATAATTAATGAAAATATTTTCTGACATAAATATTTTCTGTCATAATATGAAATAACCACTTGACTTCCAAAGGCATTACAAATGCATTCTAATTATAAATGAATAGGGATGTAAACAATTTTAAAGCTCTCTTTTAAACGAGAGCACAAGACAACTCTCTTGCTACATCATTTTAACACCCATGCTATACAACTTCTATAAAGAAGGCAAAGAGAATGTCCGGGTGTATAAAATGAAAAAGTAAATGAAACGCAATGCTTAATTACAGGTCTGATTTTAGAATGCCTACGATGAATGTAAAATCAGTACACATGCATGTCTTATAAACACAACTCCTTCTAATTTAAGGCATTTAACTTGCCTGAATTTGTAAGGTCCTTCTCGATTCCGCCGCTGGGAGTTTAACTCGAGCTACGTCGATATTTTCAAGAAAATTCGTTAGCATAACGAAAATGAATATATTTAGGACATTTTGTTCGTTGATTCAATTTTTATGACAATTGGGAATACCTATGTGAGACACTTTAAGAATTCGTGAGAGACTATTGAGTGCGTGAGTCCATTTGATAATGACTAAACTATATTTTGGCTAGATTTTGAGCAATTAACGCACACATATGCTTTGCTTCCAATTGCAATCTTTTGATTGGACTAAGTATGTAATTAATTAGAAATTCTTTTGACAATCATACGAGAGCTGAAATGTTAATCTGCGAACATCTCAACATCATTGAGATGTAAACTTCTTTCTACGGTTAGGTGACATGTATACAAATACCTTTGCATACTTTCTTTTAGATTGAAAGTTTGTGACCTAGGGGGGTTCGCAAAGATTTAAAGAAATATTGAAGATATCCAAGCATATGACTCGATCTGTACGTTATTTGATTAAAATTCTGAAGAAAATGCTGATAATGTGCTTTACAGACTATCAGTTATTCCGGACGACAGTGCTCGTTTCGAACATATCCCATATATTGTGCACATAGTATCGAAAGCATAATCGATACTGCTGCATGTTTATGGGATCGATAACATATTTACCGATTATTTAGTCATCGCCGACAAGTCGTATCGATCCGACACACTGTAAGATTCTTTACAAACACCGACATTCCGTCCGGAATAACTGATAGTCTATAAAGCGCATAAGTCATAATAGGGTAGCTATGTAGGAACCACCCTCATATATGTATTATGTATACATAGCTAGCTATGTGGGTGTGTGTATCGACCACTTTGTATACACATGTATAAATAAATAACATTTCCACAAAAGAAATGGGGCCTCAAAGAGAGTATATTCACATTTGCATTTTAAACAGGGTATGGTCCAATGGCTGCGACTACAATGGCGAGAGAACTATTATTGCGACAGCAAAGACAGCAATGAAAGACCCAACATTGGCAATAGTAACGATGACACTGTATCCATTAACTTCCTATGAAAACATACAGAAATACACAAACACAGACAAGAAGATATACAAATACAAATGCATATGCTTCTATACATTGAAAAGTTATACACATATATATATATACAAATGACAGCCCTGCAAACATTTTCTATCGAATGTGTATCGAAGTAATTTCGCCCTGGAAGATAAAACTTTCATAGGCGATATCATTTTCTTATCGAGTTAATGTCCCCGTTCGGGAACAAATGTTCCACTACGCGATATTGTTCTCGGGGAATCGAACCAGTGACTTAAAGAAGTTAAAAAAGCGATAGTAATTTTTTAGAAAATAAAAATGATGATCGGCCGCACCGAGCGTTGAACTCGGAACCTTTCGTTTTCAAGTCAGAGGCTCTCCCTCTGTGCTACCACTACGCGATATTGTTCTCGGGGAATCGAACCAGTGACTTAAAGAAGTTAAAAAAGCGATAGTAATTTTTTAGAAAATAAAAATGATGATCGGCCGCACCGAGCGTTGAACTCGGAACCTTTCGTTTTCAAGTCAGAGGCTCTCCCTCTGTGCTACCCACGCTCGTTGGTTGATAGTGGCTTTTTACACACATGTACTCCCAAAGAGGTTCTATTGAAAAATTCGCTATGCCGATGTATGGAGTCTATATTTAGATTTTTGATCGCTGTTAGTGTCGAATTTGTTTCGAAACGGAAACACCCCACGCAATAGTTGTTTTTATTGTTGTTGTGCTTGAGATTTTACTACCAGAAAACTTCCTGGCGACCCCAAGTAGTGACATTTTAGCGAAAGACGATAAAACAATCACCCAAATGCTTGCAGGGAGACAGTGTTGCATTTCCCATCGACATAACTCTAGCTCATGCCCTTTGGCTTTTGGTAACAGATATAGCCATGCCATGCATAATACAACACCATTGTTGGATGACTATTTTTGTATGTTAATGTCAAGCTAGCACTCAGGTTAAAGTTCCAAATTGCAAAGGATTGTATTTTGAAGGAAAATATGAAAATGGTATTGCATGAGTAGACACATACGGAGAGGAGGAGTGCGAAAGTGCAATAGTATGGCATTTATAGTTCATGTTTGTAACCATCAGCCATCTTGATTTCACACTCACCTTGGATGTACCATATTTGAACAGATATGTTCGTCCGTGTTTCGCAACAGAGAATATCCATTCTAGATGAATCGTACACTGTTAGAAAAATATGTTTCTCATATATTCCGATATAAACATATATTTAAGTGCAAAAATGCAATGTCCCTAAACTAGCATTAAGTGTTTGGGACACATATGTTAATATGTTAGAATATATTATGTTTAGAACAAGAATGTTTCATAAAAATAATATGTGTGAAATTTACAAATTTTGTTATATTTTATTCAGGTAGCGACAGATATATCAACATAACACAGCGAGAGAATCAAACGAGAGCAATTTTTTGAAACTGCTTGTATGTTGTGTCGGAAAAGGGTTTTTCGTGTTCATTTGTTTTGGCTATGCCCTTGGCATGTTAATAAGGATATGCTTAATTGGATATGCTTAAGTCTAAATTTGAACATTAAATTGCGTATTCGGAGTAAAAGTTAGGTTAGGTTAGGTTAGATGGCAGCCCGATGTATCAGGCTCACTTAGACTATTCAGTCCATTGTGATACCACGTTGGTGAACTTCTCTCTTATCACTGAGTGCTGCCCGATTCCATGTTAAGCTCAATGACAAGGGACCTCCTTTTTATAGCCGAGTCCGAACGGCGTTCCACATTGCAGTGAAACCACTTAGAGAAGCTTTGAAACCCTCAGAAATGTCACCAGCATTACTGAGGTGGGATAATCCACCGCTGAAAAACTTTTTGGTGTTCGGTCGAAGCAGGAATCGAACCCACGACCTTGTGTATGCAAGGCGGGCATGCTAACCATTGCACCACGGTGGCTCCGGAGTAAAGAGAATAGACATTCGGAACCAGGAGAATAGAAATTAAAAAAAAAACAGCATGTGTTTTCGCCTTGAGAGCAGCAATTTAAGTATGTGTGGACATGTGTTTTGTTTATCATTTTGGAATTATGGGCACAATTTTTTTGTTGGTTCGTCAAAAGAATTCGGAACGTACGACGAGTAAGTCAAAATATTTAGCAAGATGAGTTGACGTACACTTTCAAAAATAAAAGCGGGCATTAAGTTCGAGTTTTGCCGTTAAAATTATTTTTCATTTTAGCGGCAAAACTCGATCCAAAGCAACAATTGAAAAAAGTTTATTTGCTTTAAAATGAATATTAAAGAAAGAAAACTTGACAACATGGCCATTTTAGAGCGATAATGTCAACTTAATTCCGGCCCTAAAGGTAAAAATGAAATTAAGTACAAAATTATTCGTTAATAAATATTCATATTTATTTGTATTTCTAAATACGAGAAATTTTAAATGCATTTAAAATGGTGTAAAAATTTCGAGGGATTGAACCCTCGACCCTTTGCATGCAAGGCGGACATGCTAACTATTGCTCCACGTGGAAAACAAATGTATGTTTCTGTTATATAATGTTTTGTTTGTATCGGCTCGTGGGCGCCGCAGACTATGCTATATAAATGTAACTTATAACGATAATTGTTTATTGGTGACCATAACAGCTACGTAGCCCAGTGGATAGTGTGTTGGCTTACAAATTGCATGGTAGAGGTGTGCGCGTGACTGAAATTTCACTAATATGCCAAAATTGGTCTATATCGGTCATTAATTATATATAGCCCCCATATAAACCGATCCCCAGATTTGGTTTGCGGACCCCCTAAGAGAGGAATATTTCATCCGATCCGGCTGAAATTTGGTATATGGTGTAAGTATATGGTCTCTAACAACCATGCAAAAATTGGTTCATATCGGTCCATAATTATATATAGCTCCCATATAAACCGATCCCCAGATTTGACCTCCGGAACCTCTTAAAGGAGCAAAATTCATCCGATCCGGTTGAAATTTGGTACGTGGTGTTATTATATGGTATCTACCAACCATGCAAGAATTGGTCCATATCGGTCTATAATTATATATAGCCCCCATATAAACCGATCCCCAGATTTGTCCTCCGAAGCCTCTTGGAGGAGCAAAATTCAACCGATCCGGTTGAAATTTGGAACGTGGTGTTAGTATGTGGTCTCCAAGAAACACTATATGGACACGAATTGGTCCATATCGGCTCATAATTATATATAGCCCCCATATAAACCGTTCTCCAGATTTGATCTCCGGAGTCTCTTGGAGAAGCAAAATTCATCCGATCCGTTTGGTGGTGTTAGTATGTGGCCTCTAATAACCAGGGCTGTGGAGTCGAGCCAATTTTGCTCGACTCCGACTCCGACTCCAGCATTTTTCATCAGCTCGACTCCGACTCCGGAGTCGACTCCGGGTAATATAACTAAATCTCATTTTAATACCACTAATTTGTGATTCTATTGTGAGGGTACCGTAAGTGGATCGATATAAAGTATCGTATTTATTTAATTTCACATTAGATGCCAATTGAACTCTATATTTCAAATTTAGGGCAATGTTTAATAATTGAAATAATGATATAAATACCCATCATAATATGAGAAGATACCAACAGTATATGTATTTGTGGACCAAAATTATTGATACTATCTCAAATCCTTTAAATTTAATGCGAGCTATATAAAGGTTTATATTCTCATATGTATGAATTTGAATCTGAACCGATGTAGACTTAGAAAATTGTATATACTTCAACAAAATCTATGTACTTAAAATTTAAATCTAACGTTACGACCCATAACACAATTTTAACAAAAAATTAAAATGCAAGGAAAGTCTAAAGACGGGCTGGCCGATTATAATATACTCTGCACAACTTTGTATTTAGATCTACATTTTGATAAAATCTCTTATACAAAATCTCGGGCAATATTTGGGAAATATTTATAATTGTTTAGACAATTTCGTAAAAATGCATTTATAATTCATTCATTGAAAAATTTGAAAATTTGAGTCATTTCTACAAGTTTTCGACTTAGCAGTGAGTATCAGTGAGGATACAATTTTGGAAAAATTTTCTACAGAAACAAAATTTTGACTAAATTTTCTATAGAAATATAATTTCGAAAAATTTTCTATAGAAATAAAATTTTGACCAAACTTTTTAATAAAAAAATCTATTACTATAAAATTTTGGCAAAATTTTCTATACAAATAAAATTTTGGCAAAATTTTCTGTACAAATAAAATTTTGACCAAATTTTCTAATAAAAAAATCTATTACTATAAAATTTTGGCAAAATTTTCTATAGAAATAAAATTTTGACTTAAATTTTTATAGAAATAAAATTATCAATAGAAATAAAATTTTGAAAAAATTTTTGTGTAACAAACAAAATTTTGCAAAATTTTCTATGGAAATAAAATTTTCCAAAATATTCTATAGAAACAAAATTTTGACTCAATATTCTATAGAAATAAAATTTTTACTAAATTTTCTATAGAAAAAAAATATTTCTATAGAAATAAAATTTTGACAAAACATTTTATAGAAATAACACTTTGACAAAATTTTCTATAAAAAACAACTTTGAAAAAATGTTCTGTCAATATTCCACATATGTATATGGTCATAAAATAAAATAAAAAAATAATTTCGATTGTTCGAAATATTTCATATAAATTGATATGGGCATTACAATGGATCGATCCAGCCCATCTGCTAGACTAACATTCCAGGAAACATAAAAAGATAGCCGTAATTGGAAGTTGATTTTCATTTACAATCATGCTGTACATTGATCGAATGAATAACGCAAAGGAAACTAATTTGCGTAAAAACGTGTTTAGTTACAAAAATGTGAAGTGTTTTAAAAATTTGGTTTAGCCGGAGTCGGAGTCGAGCAAAATTTTTACGACTCCGACTCCGACTCCAGCAAAATCTTCAGACTCCGACTCCGGCTCCACAGCCCTGCTAATAACCATGCCAAATTTGGTCCATATCGGTCTATAGTTATATATAGCCGATCCCCACTCACACACAAATTGGTCCATATCGGTTCGTAATCATGGTTGCCACTCGAGCCAAAAATAATCTACCAAAATTTTGTCAAAATTTTATTTCTATAGAAAATTTTGTCAAAATGTTACTTCTATAGAAAATGTTGTCAAAATTTTATTTCTATAGAAACTTTTATCAAAATTTTATTTCTATACAAAATTTTTTCTTAATTATATACGTATTTAATCGGCCTTTTTTAGTTTAATATATACTACGTATGGACTACCTTGTAATTTAGAAGACGGTGTTAGGAAGTTTTAAGATACCTTGCCATCGGCAAGTGTTACCGCAACCCAAGTAATTCGATTGTGGATGACAGTCCTCAGTAGAAGTTTCTACGCAATCCATGGTGGAGGGTACATAAGCTTCGGCTATATACTTGCTATTATTGGGTTTCCCAAACATAAGCAAGTAAACCAAAATAATACTGACTTTTTAACTTGGTAGGTATATAAATCTTATGGTGTTGTAAAAATGAACTAAAATACAATTTTATAGATGAACTAAAATTTAATAGAATTATAAAGTAGACAAGTTGAAAAAATCTTAAGAGCTAAATCATGGTCAATATTACTACAGTTTAGTTCATTTTGCAATGGAAAAGGGTTCACTGTTTATATCCGTTAAATATTATATTGGAAAATTCGTTGATTCTATTGCTTTGTCTTTTTCAACTATAATCTAAATTGTATTTTTTTAAATAAGACATTCTATACACAAAAAAAAATAACTGCAAATAAATACTAACAACTTTATTTGTATGTAAAATATGCTGATGTCCAACAAATTTTCCTATGGAATATGAGGCATTTGTTGTTGAAATCTGTTTGTAGATCTTGACAGAGGAAATATTCTGAATTTTCAACAAATTGTTTTGTTGCGAAAATAGTTGACTGCTATCGATATGAAAACAAAAATACAAGACTGGTTACGCGCACATCGCTGAGAATATGTACGAAAGCTAAAAGAAGTATGCGAAGAATACCGTTAGAACAAAATGAGTATGAGCACATGCACGTGTATGATAGCAAGCAAAGACCTCACTCATCAGAGAATACAGAAAAGCATTTATAAATGGCTGTGAAAAATTTATATTTTTCAATTTGGTAGTTTCTTAAATGTGTTTGTTGTATGAGATAATTAATAAAACCATATTAATATCGGGATTAGAGTTATTACAATTCTAATTGACTGCAATATATAGCACTAGTCAAAAAGTTGTGAAAATGCGTGCTAGACCCTGGACTACTCAAATTTAAAATCGTCATACATTTACAAAACTGAGTATAGGATTTTCGACACAAAAATGTTACATGTTCCCCGTCCAAAAATAACATTTTGGTCATATTCCTTCTCTGTGTGTACTTAACAAAATATCTCCAAAATTGTTCCGGCAATTTTGCAATTTTGGTGCAATTCATAGCATAATTCTGTCAATTTTAATTTTAATTTCAATTTAATTTTTTGTCAATACACCAATAAATTTGTTACAGGCCATTAATAGACTCCAACAAACCACATACAATTTTTTTCGTTCAAATTCAAAAATATTTGTTGAGGATAAAACGTAACCTTCAACAACAAATATTTTTACTGTTGGATGCTCAGCAAATTACTTACAAATTATGTTATAACGAACACAAACTATTTGTTGCCTTCTGATGGTAACGATTGCTATCAACTTTTTTGTAATAATGGTTATTCAAACTACAAATTAGTTTGTTGCAGGAAAAATAACAAAGTTTGTTATTGGTTTTCCAACAACAGTTATTGGTTCTCAAACTTATTTTTATCTGTGTACGTTCTAAAATTAGTATATTTACCTCAAGTGACATTTTTCTGGCCATAAGAAATATATTACCAATTCCACCAGCAGAGATATCGTTTGCCTGTCTTTCTAAGGGGGAAAATATAAACAACCGATTAAAATAAGTGGTATGTACCAATTCCCAATATAAAACAAGTAAGGAAAGTCGGGCGAACCCGACAATATTATACCCTGCACCACTTTGTGGATCTACATTTTCGATACCATCTGAAATCCTTCAAATTTGTTGGGTGCTATATATAAAGGTTTATGTTCACATATAGAAAATAGTTCTACTAAATATTTAGTAAACAATTTTTATAGACAATGTATACAAAAATTATAAGCAATATTCTTAAAAAATTTTAAATTTAAATAAAAACTTTGTAAAAATGATTCCAATTTTCCTATACTTCTAATACATATCTATCTATACAGGGCATTAACCGACTTAAATTTTAAGTCAATAGATTTTCTAAGAAGGCTTAAATATATTATCGGTTCAGATTTATATATATATATATATATATATATATATATATATATATATATATATATATATATATATATATATATATATATATATATATATATATATATATATATATATATATATATATATATATATATATATATATATATATATATATATATATATATATATATATATATATATATATATATATATATATATATATATATATATATATATAAATCTGAACCGATAATATATTTAAGCCTTCTTAGAAAATCTATTGACTTAAAATTTAAGTCGGTTAATGCCCTGTATAGATAGATATGTATTAGAAGTATAGGAAAATTGGAATCATTTTTACAATTTTTCGACTAAACAGTGACGATTTTACAAGGAAAAGGATGGTTTTTGGCCATTTTTATCGAAATCTGAACAACATACATATGGGAGCTATATGGAAATCTGAACCGATTTCAACCAAATTTGAGCCCACCCTAAGCATTTTTGCCAAAGACACCATGTGTCTATTTCGTCTCCTTCTGCGTGTTGCCAGCATATGCACTAACTTCTAACACGCTTTTCCACTGTGTGGTGCAGTGTTTAAATACCATTATTAGTACCAAACCTTTAACTGGAGAGGCATATCAGGTTTTAATATCAACAAATATTAATATTGATTATTCTTTCATACAGGCTCCTTTGTTGACAACAGGAACGCAAGCGATATTCGTTTAACTAAACTTTCGATTTAGAGGAGCCACCGTGGTGCAATGGTTAGCATACCCGCCTTGCATACACAAGGTCGTGGGTTCGATTCCTGCATCGACCGAACACCAAAAAGTTTTTCAGCGGTGGATTATCCCACCTCAGTAATGCTGGTGACATTTCTGAGGGTTTCAAAGCTTCTCTAAGTGGTTTCACTGCAATGTGGAACGCCGTTCGGACTCGGCTATAAAAAGGAGGTCCCTTGTCATTGAGCTTAACATGGAATCGGGCAGCACTCAGTGATAAGAGAGAAGTTCACCAATGTGGTATCACAATGGACTGAATAGTCTAAGTGAGCCTGATACATCGGGCTGCCACCTAACCTAACCTAGAGGAAACACGAACCATTATTCGTTATGATATAGTAATAGTTCAATTATTTTCATTCTAATCCATTTTTGTTGTTGGCATGTTCAAATGCTACATACTCTTATTTTAGGACTATTGGTATTGGTACCACTTATTTAGTTTTGTGTTTGATTGTAACGTCGATCGATTCTTAATTATTGCAACTAATGGCGAAAGTTTTACTCTTTATTTACTTAGAAAGTTCTTAGTGCAAATTATCCAAAGTTAACTCGACATGAGAAAAAAGCACTACTGTTGACCTCCATGGTGTGTGCTAGAAACATAGTCAGAGAAATCACCAACAAATTTATTTGAGAGTGCACTTTGTGTCCTTGTGTCCTCGTATAGCCATTTATGAAAGAATATATGATTTAGCTTGGGTATGTATGGGTAAAGGTGTGTTAGTGCACACTAAGTGAAGTTTTAAATAACTCATTTAGTGTTAAAATGTCAAGGATTTTTGTTTTGTTTTAGCGTTTCTTTAATCACTGTGTATGGAATATACGACTTTGTCTACCCCTGGGCATTCACTTGCCATTGTTTCCGTTTTTATGCAGCTGTTACTGTTTCTTTAGCAGAGGAATCAGTAAGAGCAAAAAAATACATATGTCAACTAATTATGACATTATTGTGAAAGTTACTCGTGCCGTTGCAACTCCACAAGGGCAGAAGCATTATCGAGGGTTCCCCATATCTTGGTGACGATTAACAAGAATGCCACAGGACATTATGACCATAACGCAGTAATCTAAAATATAGAGAAACAGTGTTGCTGCCTTTTATAGAATTGGCTTAAAAATTAAATCTTAGCGGTTGAATGGCGGTTTGTAATCTCTTTGAGGATTAACTCACACAAGACCAACGGCTTAAGCAGGTTTAGGGAACTGTCTAAAATGTTTCATTTGCCCATGTAGCATGGCTTAAATATTAATGTAACCACCAAAGCATGTCATTATGGACGCATACGGAGAACTAGCCCAGTGTGTTACGGTTGTAAGTAATTTTAATTTAAAATGATGAATGGTACCCTAATATGGTGTGTAATTATTAATGAATAAGTAATCCTCAAGCTTTTCCTACAGACTACAATGTAAGTATAAAGTAGTAATACCGGCATAAGAATGACGTGAATTTTGCTCAACTATGGCCTTTATATCATAAAACGTGGATAATAGATAATGACGCTAAACACTTTTTACTATCGCAAAATAATTCTTAGACAAACAAACAAAATGAAAATAAACAAACGTTCCCCAGCATAAACAGAGCTTCCCAATTAGTGATCCGGAAGTAGTGCAAACTTGGATCATCTCCAACGAATTTTTGTCATTGGACGGAAGTACTCCGTTTTTGGATCCTTTGCATTGCTTTAGAAGTTGTGCCTTGGAAGTTCATTTGATATGAACCTAATATGACCACGGCATGACATTCTAACTACTTCCTGAGATATTCTTTATTATTATGGATGAAAAAAATAAACAACGCTGGTTTAAATCTCACCAGCGGCAATTTGTTTATTAAATATTTTATTACAAATTATTTTTTTATGTTATACATCGTATTTATTTTTTTTTTTTTTTTCATATATTTTTGTATAAATTTATTTTTTCCATTAAAAATCAACAAAAAATTTAAAATTATAGTAATTTGCAAAAACTTCTCATAAGAACTACCTTGGAAGTGAAAAATTCTAACTGCACAAGTTAAAATCCCAGCGGAGATGATTTTTTTTATTATTTTTTGTTTTAATTTTTTATTGATCTTCTATTCTGTTTTGCGAAATAGTCCAAAAACATTTTCTCAAAATGCTAAACTCAAAATTATGACAACAAATTTTGTCCTTCATTTTTAAAGAACACTTATTAGCGTCGAAAGAGATCTTCATTTGTCTAAAGAAAAATCTTCTTTGAGTGTTTGATTTTTATGGACTAAATAGATAAGTTAATCGAGATCCGTTTTCCAAAGTTTGTTTTTTCTTTGCGTGTAGATACTTATGAGCACCATACACGACATTCTAAGACCAATGAATTTATTTTGTTAGGACGTAGTATTCACCTGAGTTTACATATGTCTGATACCTTGTTTGCGTAAAGTTACGTTAACGTGGCCACAAGTATTTGTGAATATCAGGGTATTATTCCTTAACCGATATAGCTGGTAGTTGATAGGTTAAGAAAATCACTTCAAATTACTTTGTTATTAGAAATAATTCTTTAACTTAATCCAAAGGTTTGTATGTATATGTGTCCTATTAGCGTTGAAAGTTGTTTTAATTGAATCAATTAAAAAAATAATTGAATTCGCCGAGCCAATCAATTTTTTATTCGAGTTTATTTTTTTATTTTTTATGTGAACTTGATTCTATAAATGATACTATTATGTTCACGATTGAACCAATTTGAATTTAAAAAATTACTGGGTCAATTAATTTCCTGATTGAGTTAGAACAATATTTCTGTGTATGACGTTTACATAAAAAATTTTCAAAACAAACAAAAATCAACATCAAAGTATCGTACATTACAGACATATTTCGATTAGAGGAAGGAAGAGAGGCGAAAGGAAGGAAATGTAATTGGTTATTTTATTTATTATGAGGCAACAACAGTTTTATTTATTTAATATCTAGAAGTACATTAGACTATTTTGTTCATTATGCACATTAATTAAATAATCAATTTATCCGTTGTTTTGTTACTGTCGTTTGCTTCTTTACATTCATCTTTCATAAGTTTATTAGTTCACCTCTGGAGAATACAAAAAAAAACTAATTTTTTGTGGTAGCAGAAAATATTTATTATCTAGGAGAAATAACGGTCTATATTTCTCCTATATAACAAATATTCGGCGTTAATAGAATAACAGGTACTAAACAATGTAGTAAAAAAGAGCCTTCTTTGATATGGACCAATAAAGATTCATCTCCTCTAGCACTGTAATAAAGTTTTAATAAACTTTGACTCCTTCCGTTTCCAAAGCATTGTCTAAGTTAGAGAAAAATCATCATATTTTTACTTTCATTAAAATTTCACGAAAATCTCACACTCACCTTATCTGGACTTCACACCTTAAAATTTCCACACATGCAAATATTTAAAATTTTTTATCCTGACGTTGCTCACGTACGTCCGTTTGAATTCTACACCATTAAATTAGATTTGTAGACATTAGATCGCACAGTTAAGATTTTACCTAGCAAGCCGCAATTTGACTTGAAATGAAATTCATTTAATTTATCACCTAGAGATAAGTGAAAGTAATCCAGATGATGTCAAATGTTTCGATTCACATTTTCTGTAGGACACAATCAGTGACAATCCCCATAAATTTATAATCTATCCTCGACAAAGTTCCAGATACTTGCATATATGTCACGAGAGTTTAAAATTTATGAATAGCAACATTCTGAGAGTACCTTCAAACATTCATGAATGGAACCATAAATCAAATACAAGTTAATTTTCTTCTTACAGATATCCAAGCTTTATTATCATAATTTGAAAAGAATAACCACCGCAACAATGATGACAAGAGAACACCAACATCAACAACAACCTGTCTTGAAGGGGATGGGAGAGGGGACAAACCTAATTATATTACATGGCAACCAAGAGGAACTCCTATTGTTCCAACCTTCATGGCTCACTTACCTAAGAAACCAGAGTGCCATGCTAGACGGTTCGTCGACTACCACTCATGGCCTCAAACCACTATGGTGACTTGTCGCAGGCTTTTTATAGCAGTTTTGAAACTTCTGGCCTTTTTCGTCTTAGTTTGTATGGTTGTTGGCATCGTAGTTGCGGTTGCTTGCCTTGCAACCAAACTCTTGGGTCCTTTGGGTGAACAATAAAGGACTTTTCCATGCGAAAACACTCTCACAAACACACATACTTATCCATCACATTCCACACCCTGTTTCCAAAGTGCCAAAACTTCGCTTCGCTGAATATAAAAAAATATCAACGACAACCAAAAAAAAATACGACGAGACATCAAAAGGACTGGCAAACCCCTGTGGTCCTACAAGCAACCAGTTTGGGCTTATCATTTATGAGGAGCCAAAATAAACACCAAAATTTAACAGTGAAATGACATAACCCACTTACTTAGCCGTCCGGCATATGCCCGCGAAAACTTTCGCCAAGACATTGGACAAATACACTTCAACATCCCCTCAGGGAATGCCTGACCGCGAAAGCACTAAAATCAAATATCAGTGATTACGATGGCCAAAATGTTCCCGTGAAATAATGGGTGAATAGGATTTGAAGGGTGGAGTGTATCACCCAAACAATTTGCCCAGCAAATTAATTTCGTTTAAACAACGCAAGAATCTACTTCTCGTGTAGAAGTTACTTAAACACATCACAATGACGATAGAAAGAAGCCAAAATGCTAAACAAAACCTGATTTGAAAAGTTTTTATCATGTTTGTTGACCAATTAGTAAGGTGCACAATAATGGACATTTCAATGAGTCGACGTTACAATGGACAACGAAATTGGAATGAATTCAAATGTTGATCATTTAAATAGAAAAGTTGAGCAGGATAAAATTTTTGTTTATTTCACATTTAATAACTTAACGAAAACATACAATGTACTACAGAGAGACAGAGAAAGAAATAATTTTTGTGTAAACGAAAATTTACTTTCTGTTCGTATGGTAAAAAATAATCGCATGAAAAAACAGGTCGGCTTTGAACATTTTCAGGAACCGTATCCGTATAACAGTTATGCAGAAAAGCTCTTTCTCACGTTCCCAATTCCAAAGTTAAGTAAAGTTATTGTTTTTCAACGTAAAAATAAAAGGTCGGATAAAACTTTTAAAAAAGAGAGTTTAACGAACATAATGTTTTCCAAATTTGCAACGGAAAGATTTGAATGCATGTCAATTGAATTCGATTTACACAGGTATGCAAACAAAAAACATGTTTCATTAAACAATTACACTGCTTTGCAAATTGTAATGATCAGATCAGCGGCAAACTTTGAAATATGAGTTTTATTTAAGACGGATAAATAAAACTCTTTTTTTATGAACTTCATCCGACCTTTTATTTTACGTTGAAAAATAAGTGTTTTACATAATTTTTTTAAGTCACAAAATAACGATTAAAAAATAACTTTTTCGATAGCTCTTATAACCTTATAACCGTTACGGTCCCTGTAAATTAAAAAAAATCAACATTTGAAAACTCTTAGCCGTAAAAGTCTTCTTCAGCATCAAAGGGTTTGCTTTAGACCCAAGTCCAAAGTTTATAGGCAATATGAAAGCAAGACTCGCTACAAAATCAAACGTTTTTTTTGCCATAAAGAACAACGACTTTATTCGAAAGCCACAGACAATTTCGTTTATGTCAAGCTCTATAGTTTGCTCAAACACCAATGCCGCAAATTTGGTACAAACTGAATTTTCCAAATAAAATATGGATACAGTACTTTGCTATACGAAACTGCTTAGACACTTTTTCGATAGAAAATGTTTGCAGGGTGGAGCAGTAAAGAAAAAACTACACGCAAAAAAATAATTCTTTCCTCCCAAACGAAATTTTAGACAAACAAAGTTCGTTTCTCATTTGCTTTTCGCTGTAAGGAAGTGTATTTAGAAGAAAAGTATATACTTTTTGTGATAAACGTTAATTGCATTTTCCCTCATATCTTTCTCACATCCACGAGGTTTTTTAGTTCTTAACACCTTTTGCTGTAATACCAACAATGTAGAAGAAATTATACGATTTTATAAATTTTTAAAATTTTTTACCTTTCGCCTGGACGGAATCGAATCGAACCGCGGACCATGCACTTTGTAAGCCAATACTCTAACCACTGAGCTATGTACCTTTTATGGTCATCCATGGATAATTATCCATATAAGTTATATTTATATAGCATAGCTTGCGGCGCCCACGAACCGAATAAACAAAGTGTATTTAACAGAAAAAAACATTTAGTTTGGCACCGTGGAGCAGTGGTTGCTACGTCCGACTTGAATGCCAAGGGTCGTGGGTTCGATCCCTGCTTCGACCAAAGGTTTTTTTAAACATATATTCCAGATATGTTCGGAAGATTCCGAAAAAATGTTCAACATTACATTGTACAATATTAAATTTTGAACTGTAAAATGTGTCTTATTAAAGACCTAAAATCAGAAAAGAACAGTGTTTGATAGAAACGAAATGGACTGTGTTGTTGTTTCAAAAATATTTTTTTTTATTGAAAAAATAAAAATTTTGTAACAAACGGATTTTTTGGTGATAAAAGTTTAAAATTTTCGAAGCAATTCAAAAAACTCTAACAAAAGAAAAACGTTTTCGGTACACGTTTTCCAAACGTTTTTTTTTTCTTTGCGTGTACTTGTATGTTAGTAACTATAAGATCTGCATGTAGTGAATATTTTCTATGAAAAGGGATGGATCATCGTTTGATTTTTCGTCCGGACACAATTAAAAAAAAATTATTTTGTTGAGGCTCAATAAAATTGTTTGTATATCCTGTAAAAGATGTTAAGTGCTTCTCATAAAAAATCTATATTTTTCATCCAAACAAGCATTTCTCAGTGAAAAGGAAAGTAGAAATTTTATTTAAGGGAAAAAGAAATACATATATATTGTCAGGGAGGAAATGAAAATGATAAACATTTTAAACTCTCTGCATTACTTTTGTTTGATTTATTTTTCAAACATATTATATTTCACCTCAAGCATATATATTTTTAAGACGCCAATTAGTTACTTCCCAAGGCATATTAAGGAAGGTAGTTTCAGTATTACAGAAAAAATAATGTCCGCCGCCATATTGCCACTTTGATTGTCAGTCAAATTAAAACGTTTTTCAACAAGTGGGAAATTTAAAATAGAGAAAACCTGGAAATGTATCGATGTAGGCTTGCGGTCGTACACGCAAAAAAATAATTCTTTCCTCCCAAACGAAATTTTAGACAAACACAGTTCGTTTCTCATTTGCTTTTCGCTGTAAGGAAGTGTATTTGGAAGAAAAGTATATACTTTTTGTGATAAACGTTTATTCTTTTCCAGGATGTAAAAACAATTTCATAAAGACAAACTAAAAAAAAACACACATTGTTTTCTTGCTAATTGCATTTTCCCTCACATCTTTCTCACATCCACGAGGCTTTTTAGTTCCTAACACCTTTTCCTGTAATACCAACAATGTAGAAGAAATTATACGATTTTATAAATTTTTAATTTTTTTTACCTTTCGCCTGGACGGAGAATCGAACCGCGGACCATGCACTTTGTAAGCCAACACACTAACCACTGAGCTATGTGCCTGTTATGGTCATCAATAGATAAATATCCATATAAGTTATATTTATATAGCATAGCTTGCGACGCCCACGAACCGAATAAACAAAGTTTATTTAACAGAAACAAACATTTAGTTTGGCACCGTGGAGCAGTGGTTGCTACGTCTGACTTGCATGCCAAGGGTCGTGGGTTCGATCCCTGCTTCGACCAAAGTTTTTTTTTACATATATTGTAGATATGCTCGGAAGATTCCGAAAAAATTTTCAACATTACATTGTAGTATATTAAATTTTGAACTGTAAAATGTGTCTTATTAAAGACCTAAAGTCAGAAAAGAACAGTGTTTGATATAAACGAAATGGACTGTGTTGTTGTTTCAAAAATAACTTTTTTTATTGAAAAAATAAAAATTTTGTAACAAACGAATTTTTTTGGTGATAAAAGTTTAAAATTTTCGAAGCAATTCAAAAAACTCTAACAAAAGAAAAACGTTTTCGGTACACGTTTTCCAAACGTTTTTTTTCTTTGCGTGTAAGAATAATTGAAGTAATTCCATTAATTATGAAGAGCATTTATTTCAAATTGAATATTTCAAATAATTTTTGTATAAAATAATTTTATTTTGAATTTCTATTTTTATTTGTTTTTATAATGAAACTTCGAAATGTGGGTTATTAAAGATTTACAGTCAGGAACAGTGCTTGATATAAACGAAATGGACTGAGCTTTTGGATAAAATATTATTTTTTTTATTGCAAAAATAACATACATAAATACTTTTATAATATACACATATATTTATTTAAGCGTGAACAGTTTTTTACTAGCATTTAACACCATTTTAAATGCATTTAAAACTTATCATGTTTTGTACTTAATTTAATTTTTAACTTTAAGGGCGGTATTAAGTTGGCATTATCGCTCTAAAATAACCCAGTTTTGCCATTTACTTTTCTTTAATAATTCATTCTAAAGAGAATAAACTTTTTCAAATGTTTTACCTGCAAAACTCGAACTTGATGCCCGCTTTTATATTTGAAGGTGTCCGTCAACTCCTCTTGGACTACTTATTAATAAAGAGGAACTAAACTTTGTTCTTCTAGATTTTACTGTTTAATTTTTCACAATTTCCTCCTTTCAATTTCCTCATTTTACTGTCCCAACTCTAAAAAGAGTATAGTGCCCTTTCGTTATTTTTATGAATATCCCTTTGTAATCTGTGTATATTTTCCACCGTTTTTTTTTTAATTTCCTTTGCCTGAATATTTTGACTTACTCCTCGTACGTTCCGGTTTCTTTTAACGAACCAAGAAAAATAGTGTACCCATAACGCCAAACAAAACACATGTCCACACATACACCAAGAAAAAAGTGCATTCGGAACTAAAGCAAAAAATGTTCATCCATTTAGTTTAGCCAATTTATTTATTTAAATTTTTGTTTAAAATAATAAAATTTACTTGCTTCAGTAAAAAAATCCTAAACTGAAGGCAGTTAGGAATAGTTCATTAACTAGAATAAGGCATGGAATTTTACTAATACTGTTTTCTTCACTGGGTATAAGAATTTACTACTGAACAAGAAAATTTTATTCACTGATAACAAAGCATTCGTAAAAATAAATAAAATATGAACTAAAACCAAGTTTCCTCAAATTTAGTAAAATTTCCTATAAAATGATAATTCTGACTTCCTTTATTATAGAAAGCTTATCATACATACGAATAACGGCATAGAAAAATATTTCAGTTCATTCGTACTAAGAAGTATTCAATCCTTTTAAAACTTAAGAAGACACACTTGTTAGAATATAGGAAATTTTTACCACAAATATGTAAGATTTGTCCCAATGAATGAAAAAAGTTCAATAAAATCATTCCATATATGAATTCAATTCAGTTACATTTTTTCATTCTGTAGTAAATAAATATAGGAAAATGTTAACTAACGCAGCAAAAAAAGCGTTGCCAAAAGAGTAATGAAAATGTTCTTTTTGGATCCGGAAGTGGTGCAAAATTGACGCAGAAGCGATGAATTTAACATAGGCTTGTCGTAGGACGGAATTTCAACAGCCGTTGCACTGAATTGGCATCACTTCTTTAGGTGTGATCCGAATTCAATGTTTTGGATGTAAATTACAAAATTCTGTGATATTTTCTCAAATAAAAAATTTTTATAATTTTTTATAATTTTTAATGGATTCTAACGCTTGTCGGAAACGTTTGACCTCAAATATTTTCAAAAATTCACAATTTTTTCAGATTGTATTTAGCATTTTTTTCGACAAAATTTAAATGGTTTGTACCATTTTATGAATTCTTACTCTGTTTTTAACCTATTCGAAACAAAAAAAGTTAAAATTACCCATTAAAAGTATGAAAACCCCAAGTTATAAAAAATTGAATTAAAAGAACTTCCTGGGTAGTTAAAATAAAGAACATCATTGGGAGTGCATCTTCTGGAAGTGTTTTTAAAGTTGTGCCTTTGGAAGAACTTCCAACTTTTTTGCTGGGAATATATGGAATGCATTCTATCTAATTTCAACGAAAATCACATCGTTCAAAAAAATAAAAGTCTTTGGCGCTATAAGAAGTTCAACTTTCTTCACAATAAGTTCATTTTAACTTGAAGAAGGGGTCACTTTTTTCTGGGTGTACGTAAAATGCTGCTCTCAAAACGAAAACACATGCTGTTTTTTTTTTTTTCAAATGTCTATTCTCTTGGTTCCGAATCTCTATTCTCTTTATTCCGAATACTCATTCTAATATTCAAATTAAATAATATTTAGACTTAAGCATATAACATTTTTGCCATTATCATAAAGCAGTTTCCGAAACAACATATAAGCGGTTTCACAGAAATTGCTCTCTTTTGATTCTCTCGCTTTGTTAATTTGATATCTTTCGTCAACCCTCCCGGTTTCTATCTCTATTTCTTTCTCTATACTCTCTCTCTGTCGCTCTCTGAATAAAATATCACAACATATATATGTTTACTCGAAATTTGTAAATTTATATATGTTTACATTCACACATATAATTTTTATGAAACATTCATGCCCCAAAACATAATATATTCTAACATATTAACATATGTGTTCCAAACATTTAGTGTTAGTTTGGGAACATTACATGTTTGCACTTAAATATATTGTGTTTAATAATTGTGCCCGATACACATTTTGTTTATATCGAAACATATGAAAAACATATTTTTGTAACAGTGTATGTTTTTGTAAACAAAATATATAAGTCAATAAGCAAACCTCACTGTGTTGCGTGGATGTCTTTCGTTATCTCATTCGCCTTCTTTAGTTTTTCTTTATACTCTCTCGCTCTCTCTCTCTCTCTCTCGCTCCTTCTATACTATGTGTATAGGTAATCTCTAAATTAATATATGTTTGCATCCACAAATATTATATTTAAACAAAATGTAATGCTAGTTTATGAACATTATATGCTTGCACATGAAAATACTATGCTACAAAAACATATTTTTACATATCAAAAACAGTCTTTGGCATCCGTGTATTTCGAGCAAAATTGCCGGAGCCTTTGATGGGTATCTTCTTAGCCGTCTTTTCAAAATCGATCACGAACTTTCTTTGGGATTCAGGATGGAGGATTGTGATAAGGGGGGAATATTGCTGGCGTACCTATTCTTTAATAATTTTCATCGAAAGAAAACCTGCGAAAGAAGTACTTATAACATAGCATTAAAAAAAAATCTTTCATAATTATTTTTTTTAATGAAATTTCCACAGCACTTTTTTGTTAGAATTTTGTAACGAGTAAAATACAAAAAGGAAAATTTAGTTTCTTTGGTAATTTTTTCTAGGCGCATCAACTCAAAAATATAATACATGTACTGTATATCCCCAACAATTTCATCTGATTTATATACCGTGAAAATTTCCGATTGTAGTATTGCAGTTAATCGTCATTGTGACTTTCTTTCACCAATTGTCTGACATTTTCGTCGACAAGCTCTATATAAAGATGGGGGCTATGTTCGGCTTGCCAAAACCACGTAGTTTTCAGGGTTAGTTTTTAGCCTCAATGAATGTCCGGCATCTTTGTCTCTTGATTTGACAAAATTTGATACAAATTTAATCATTATCCTATACATTTGCACTTTTAGTAGAGGGTTTTGATACAACTAAAAGAATTTTAAATTTGTTTTATATGTTTACGTATCAAAAATACGTTTTTTTCTCCAAAATCATAACAGTTGCGCGCATAACATTTGGTCCCATCAAAATATACTGGATGTCTATATACCACAATAAGCTACGCTAAATATCTGCAGTTATAACCAAAGTTGTTTGTCTTCTTTATCATTCTGTCAGTATTAAATTCACGCCGGATCATATTTCGTCAGCTGGAAGAGCAATCAACAATCGTAGAGTAACGCTGTTATTTCTTTCCAAAGTGTAGTTAAAGTTCCCCTACTTATGACTGAAGACATAGTTCCAACACTCAGTGCAGAAACAATTCCAAAAAGTTTCATTAATTTTTTTTTTCATTTTTTCCACGATGGTATTTAATTTTTATGTTTAGGTAGCATTTTAAGCTTAAATACTTATTATAAACGTCATAAAAAGTTTCATCTTTGAACGTCTTCGCCATTTTTTGTTCGGCAAAGGCATACCAATGGCATCCATGGCTATTTAGGAAGGAAACTTTTCTTTGGCAAGAATGTTTTATGGTTGATACTTTTTAAGAAGCTAAAAATGAAGATGATGAGGGTTTCTTTTTTTTTTGGTATTCGGGCTGGGGTTTGTTGTTAATTTAATTTGTAAATCGTTGTTGCAGCAAGGACTTACTTCTTATTCGTTCTAAGATGGCATTAAACTGAAAATTGATGTACAAATCCGGTAAACAGTGGACTTATGGTTAATTTAATTCCTTTTATTAACAATAACGATTTTAAAAAAATGAAAAAATATATGGTCTCAACAACGTTGAAAAGTGTCCAAATAGTCTACAAATTAACTCAGACAACATGAATAATGTACACGCAATAATTGATGTAACTCCATATACCCCCAAATAGAAAGATTTGGACTGACTGTAGTTCGTTCAAGAAAAAACGTTGCGAATGAACCCTTGTCTAAATAAACATTCAATTTGGAAAATTTCCTATATTGTGAAAAGTGTGTTTCTTAAGTTTTGAAAGGATTGAAAACTTCTGAATACGAATGAACTAAAATATTTTTCTATGCCCAGTGTTATTCGTTTGTATGATAAGCTTTCTATAATAAAGGAAGACAGAATTACCATTTTAAAGGGTGATACGGTCAAAATTTGGTCAAGCGAAATCGTTTATTCAAATCAATCAAAATCAAATTAAATTTCTTTTTCAAGTTCAATTAGTATAAAATTCAGGAAAAATATTCAGTTAGGCTTTCGCTTTTCCAAATCGAATTGCCGGGCCTCACGCTTGACACCTGCCATCAGATTTTGTACTAGGTGGCTGTACAAAATCTGATGGCAGGTGTCAAGCGTGAGGCCCGGCAATTCGATTCCACCTTCTTCGCCGCAGAAAGCCAATTTGCCTTGAACTGCTGCTCGTCCTTAGCAGTTTTTTTGGTCTTCTTTAGGTTCCGCTTGACAATAGCCCAGTATTTCTCAATTGAGCGGAGCTCTGGCATGTTGGGAGGGTTCTTGTCCTTGGGAACCACCTGCACGTTGTTGGCGGCGTACCACTCCATGGCCTTTTTACCGTAATGGCAAGATGCCAAATCCGGCCAAAACAGTACGGATCAACCGTGTTTCTTCAGGAAAGGCAGCAGACGTTTATTCAAACACTCTTTCACGTAAATTTCTTGGTTGACAGTCCCGGAAGCTATGAAAATGCTGCTTTTCACGCCACAGGTACAGATGGCTTGCCAAACCAGATATTTCTTTGCGAACTTTGACAGTTTTATGTGCTTGAAAATATCTGCTACCTTTCCCCTTCCTTTTGCCGTATAAAACTCCTGTCCCGGAAGCTGCTTGTAGTCGGCTTTGACGTAGGGTTCGTCGTCCATTACCACGCAGTCAAACTTCGTCAGCATCGTCGGGGATCGCGCTTTGGCCGTCGTATTTTGTTTATCATCGCGATTTGGAGTCACTACCTTCTTGTAAGTCGATAGTCCGGCTCGTTTTTTGGCTCGATGCATGGTTGTAGACGATACACCCAGCTTATTTGCGGCATCTGGGAGAGAGAGGTTAGGGTTTCGCTTGAAACTACCGACAACTCTCTTTGTCGTCTCAGCGGCTTCCGGTTTTCGATTTCCCCCCGATCCAGACTTCCTGGCTGTCGACAAACGTTCCCCAAACACTCTAATTACATTTGTAACGGTTAATTTGGCAACTTTTAACGATTTTGCCAGCTTTGCGTGCGAGTAGCTCGGATTTTCGCGATGCGCGAGCAAAATTTTGATACGCTGCTCTTCTTACTTGGACGGCATTTTGACAACTGAAGAGTGAATTCCAAAATCAAAATAGGAGCAACATTCTACACAGACACACACACACACTTTCAAAATGATGGGTGTTCAGGTTTTTTAAATGCAAAATTGAAAGAAATACGTCAATTTTATATTGACCAAATTTTGACCGTATCACCCTTTATAAGAAATTTTAGTAAATTTGAGAAAACTTGTTTTGTTTATTTTTACGAAAGCTTTGTTATCAGTGAATAAAATTTTCTTGTTCAGTAGTAAATTCTTATAACCAGCAAGGAAAACAGTATTAGTAGAAGTTCATGCTTTATTCTAGTTAACTATTCCTAACTGCCTTCAGTTTAGGATTTTTTTACTGAAACAAGTAAATTTTATTATTTCACAGAAAATTTTAACTTAATGGAAATGAAATGGCTAAACTAACTTCCTTAAGTTTCGAAGACACTTTTTTCTGGGTGTATTCGTCTAATATTTCGTTTCGGATAAAGTATTTTTATCAAATGTCTGTGACCAGGCAATCCATGAGTAGATGTAGATGTCTTACATATTGCAGAAAACATTGTAATGTTTTAAGCCACCCAGGGTTCAATCCCAGTTTCAACCGAACACCAAAAAAAATTTTAAAGGGTGGTCTACCCCTCCTCAGTAATCCTGGTGACATGGGAGCCACCGTGGTGCAATGGTTAGCATGCCCGCCTTGCATGCACAAGGTCGTGGGTTCGATTCCTGCTTCGACCGAACACCAAAAAGTTTTTCAGCGGTGGATTATCCAACCTCAGTAATGCTGGTGACATTTCTGAGGGTTTCAAAGCTTCTCTAAGTGGTTTCGCTGCAATGTGGAACGCCGTTCGGACTCGGCTATAAAAAGGGCAGCACTCAGTGATAATAGAGAAGTTCACCAATGTGGTATCACAATGGACTGAATAGTCTATGTGAGCCTGAAACATTGGGCTGCCACCTAACCTAACCTAACCTAACCTAACCTAACCTAACCTAGGTGTTTCAAAGCTTCTCTAAGTGGTTTCACTGTAATGTGAAACGGCTTTAAACAGGAGGTTCCTTGTCATTGAGATAAACATAGAATTTGGTAGGACTCAGTGTCAAGAGAGAAGTTCACCACTGTGGTACCACTGACTGAATAGTCTAAGTGAAGTCTTTACTGGCGCGTATGGTATATGTGTACGTTTGCCGCCCTACTGTTCGACTAGTGTTTCGTGACCGTTTTGTTAACATAGGTTGAAAGAGTAACATGCGGCAAACACCATTTTATACAAAAAAAAAACATATAAAATGTACCACATAATAATGAACTAAATGAAATGAAACAACTATACCAATTTTTTATCTGTTTTTTTTTTTGGGAGTAACTTCATTTTATTTTTGAAAATAATCGCCAATATTTTAAATGAATATTGACCCAGATTTCCCTTTTGGTATTTTGTCACACTTTCGACTGGGGGCTATTTTCGCATTGTACGATTTGTCAATTGTTTATATTTCCCTTAATTTATTAACCCTTTCACTACCTAAATAAACCTAAGGATAAAAACGTTAATTTTTCTTCTATTTTTACTTCTACTAACAGCATGTACAACAAAAATTGTCATTTTGAAAACCTACCTCAATTACTTCAAGAGCTATATGAGCTTGTTCTGAAAACTTGATTCTTGAATTGTGACCAAATGACGAAAATAAGCGCTATTTGGCCTATAATATCTTTCAAATTGTGAGAAAAAAATACAAAAAAGAACCCGTAGAAGTATCAGCTATAGTTTTTGTATAAATGTCCATTTACTAGAAACATACAGTACAAAAATTGTCTCAAATTTTCGTATTTTTCGTTTATTGTTAAAGAAGTTTATAAAAATGTATTTTAGATCCCACCATTATTGAAAATATGTATAGCTTATTTAGATTAAAGCCTCTACTTTAAAATAACATCGAGAAATAAATCGAAACTAAGTGGGAAAATAGAATTTTGTGTATTTTTCGAATGCCCTTCTTAGTGGACATCGGTAGTGAAAGGGTTAAAGGATTTTTTTATTTTTGATTTTTGGTTCAACTGAGTCTCTTACCTCTGGTGGGGGAAAACTTAGTTTTGTAAAAACCAAAAATCCGGTTCCAACGACCATGTACAATTAATTGTCATTCCTCCGAAGTGAGCTCCATTTGAAATCCCAAATCAATATTTCTCATTGAGTTCCAAATGAATACTCTCTTTTTCATGTTTGTACGAATTTATTTCGGCATAAGCCGGCTATCATGCAAAACCTTTTTTCGGAAGGTTCAAGTGTGGTTCATTGTTGGGTTCAATGAACTGCCAGAATTTATTCTGATAATTGGTTGATAGTTTTGCTGCAAGTAGAGGATGCTGATGAGGAATGTGGTAATTCCGAAACGTGCGTCGATCCAACCATCTTGCAGTCTATAGGGCTTTGCCCAAATAAATTTGACAAACATTCTTTTCCTCTGTTGGTTAAGCTATACTTGTAGTTTAGTCAATGCATGGTTTTAAGCTGAAATAAATAAACAACAACATTTTTAATAATTTTCATACGGTATTTTAAAACAAAAGAGAAATGAGCCCTAATTTCATTTTGGGGTCGAACTTTCTGCTTTAGTTACATTATGTTGGGGTTTATTTTCATGAGGCTCATGTTCATTATTAAGTCGCCCACATTTGTGGCTCATTTTCCTGCGGCCATGTTCATCCATCTACCGTAGTTACTACCTTGAAATGCCTAGGTACGGATACTTTATTATTGCTTGGCATAGTCTCAAACATATCCATAAAATACCAAAGAATGAAGATGACATACGTAAACCTTACACGAATATCCTCTTATCATATCGTAAATTTCATAAATATTCCGTCTTCGCACTCCTTCCATTGTCCAAAATGTAATCAAATAAATTCTCTGGATGCCAATCAATTTATTATGTCAGCACTCATCGAAATTTGGCTGATGTCCTCCAGTCTGATCATTGGCAACAGCAAATTGATGGCTACATACGCATAGCCAGCCATGAGTTATGGAGTAATCTAGCGAAGGTCGTATGTCTCCCAAATAGTCCCTGGACAATAGGCATGAAAATGCAAATATTTTCTTTTCTCATGCACCCATACAGTGGCTACATCAGTCTAATTTGGATTTTTTCCACGACAAGACGAAGGTGTTCAAGGGATGAATGTTGGCCCCAGAACCCCGACACTATCAATAAATCATAATATGGAAACGTGATTTGCATTTTTAATAGCATCCGGCGGGAACCGCTATCGTTTCACAGATATTTTCCCATACCCAGGCCCAAACGATGAACAAAAGTCTTTGGAAGATAATGAACGAAAAAGAAAATACAAAACAGAAAAATAAAATATGAATGGACATCCATCTTGACGTCCACACAGCAAGGTCAAGGACTATTGTTAAACTGGCCCCACAACATCATCGAGTCCTTTAAAGATTTTAAATGATTTATGTACGGTTATGGGCAACATTGAAATATGTGGAGATGGGTGGGCTAAACGCAACGCCTTTTATTTGCCCAAACCATGTGTACATAGGCCAATATAAAAATTTCTACGAGAGAAAGGATTTGTGGTTGACATGTTTATATTTGTTTTTTTTTTTTTGGCAATTTTTTTGACATTTTTCCATCATTGTGGTGTAGTAGCAAATATGACAATTTGTCAGTGTAGAGAAATACGTCATGCGATTGATAATCTGGAATATGTCAATTTCAGTTATCGATACGTTGTACTTTTTTAGATGTATGTATATATTGGAAAGGACTTGGAGAAGTATTAATCTTAGATTTAGTGTGAATAGATTTTATGTACTCCTACAAACGTTTATCTCACGAACATCCTATAAAAGTCACGAATGAACTGTTCTCTTTTAAGTTTTCATCTCAATGACCTTCAGTTGATAGCGGTGCTGATACGTTTTTAGCATTGACTCTTGGTACTCGATTTGATCCTCTTTATCGTTAGATATTAAGACATTTTTGAGAAAAATAAAAAAACAACAACAATTTCATATAAGGTAAAGCTCAAGATGCGGCCAATTATGGTAGGCTAAACATATTATCGCGTTAATCTTTTAACTGCAAAAATGCACTGAGAGCGAGGAAAAAGCACTGACCAATACCAAATGTCTAAAATAAAACAGATGGGCACCAAAGTTTTTCAGCGGTGGAATATCCCCTTTCGCAATGTGAAACGCTTTTAAGACACGGCTATAAAAAAAGGATTCCTTATTATTGAGCTAAAATATTGATAAAAAAGAAGTTCACCATGGGTCGTCTCATAATAGTCCAAGTGAGCCTGAAATATCGAGCTGCCACTCACGCTTGCCGCAGTTGGTAGAATTCTACCGGAAATGGTAGATTTTTTACTTTTTGTAGATTGGTAGAATTCTTGATGTTTTGGTAGATTTTGCAAAACATTATTCTCCAACATAAATAGAAAATGTACGAAATTTTCTATATAAATAAAATTTTGACAAAATTTCTATAGAATAATTTTGAAAAAATTGTCTACAGAAATAAAATGCTGACAAAATTATAATAATATATATAATAATTATAATAAATTTATTATAAATTCAATCTAAATTCAATTTTAATCTTCGTGTTATTTCATACACTCAAGTACGTAGTGAGTAAGTTATCCGTTTTTGTAGAAGTAGTAACTTTTCCTTGTTGGTGCAAGCTTAAATCATTGAAACATTTCAAATACGACACATTTACAATTCAATATTTTTACTCCCGAAAAATTTCCGCTAATAGCAGGCGTCATTCATTCTTTCGATGAGATGAGATGAGTTTATTCGAACTAACCACAAAAATTTGATCAAAACTTCAAAATAAGAATGGCAATGTAGTGATTACCTTTTATAAAGACATTTTAATGTATCGCTTTGTACAAAATTCGAAGAATTTTCTGAGGCAATATCTCAATGCTTGCAATGACGCAGAAGGGAGAAAAAAAAACATAAATTATGAAATACAATGCTCAGTAGGATGAGTAGGGAACTAAGGAAAGCCTAACAAGAACACACAAAGAAATTTTTTGGTAGAAACAGTAGAAAAGTCTGCTAAAACAGCAAAAAGTGTGCTGAAAAAGGGAAAGCAGTCACTGTTTGCTTACTGTTTGCTTCGGAGCTTGTAAGTATATTACAGTGCAAAAATATACCAAAAACTACTTTTGGTTCTTAAATATGCTTTGGGGAAAATTTATAACCTAAAAATTTTATAATTTGTTGTTCGTCTAGGTTTTGATAGAGATAGATAGATAGATTCACACGAATAAAAATGTGTTGTGAAAATTTTGTATATACTACTCCTTGGAATGTAATTTCCAATTGAGGTTTACATATTCTAAGATTATGGCAGTAACTCAAAAACCACCTGTTGGGTGAGATTACTAAACTAAGTATATTTGATCCCTCAACACCTGTCTGTAATCTATGAATCACTTGGGATTTCACACAAATCTTACATTTTATGACTTACTTTTCTCTGCAGACAATTTCACAGACCTGGAATGATTGTTCACATAAAACGGAATTATGTGGGTAATCTCTGTCAATCCGCTGTCCTTTCCAAGGCTTCAGTAAAATTTACAATGCATTCATGGTCAATGGACCTAAATACACAAATGTACATGGTAAGATGCCATCCAATGATCTCTTGCTTTTAACCATGCCCAACCAACAATAACCAAATGGAAAACCAACAATAGAACAATAACAACAACCTTTCACATCCGACAGGCTCTTAAGGATTTGTTACTTTAATAGGCTTCGTAGGATTTTGATGCATACGAATTTGTATCCGTCTTTGCTGGGCGTAGGAATCAAAGAGTTCGCATTTCGATGTTTGTGCTACGTTTCCGTTGGCTGTTCACGGAAGACCCACAGAACATTGCCAGAATTTAAAATATGCCTGGAATCAGCATTTGAATAGAATTGCCAGAAATGTATGGGAAATTGAACCACGGCATATATAGACATGGGCAGGAATGTGGTGCCTTAGACGAAATCCATATTTATAGAGAAATTTCATGTCTGCGAATGGGGTCTTCCACCATCCTAAGTTACAGAGAGGACTATTGGGAAACGCACACACATGCACATATATGTATATCTTACTCTATATGAACTGTGTGAAGGGTATATTTAAATAATAGGTTTCTGTGATGGTAAATTGGGCAAGAGGTGGCAAGAGGGAATGGGCAGATTGGATCTTATGCAAATGTTATGCATAAACAGGCCTTTCGTATTTCAGTCATTTCGCTCATTTCATCCTTGATGACGGTGGAAAAAAGGGTCCTATGCTACATTTGTATTGGGTATGTGTGTGTATTTGAGTATTTTTGAGCCTTCACCAGCCATAAATATTATTACATGAAGTAATGACGCCGGGCACCAGCAAATAAAACATTGGGCTTACAAACTTTCCCATTTTTTTTATAAATCTCTTGTAACTTGTGTGGGAAGCAAACCGTTATCTCTCGTTTTCTTTTTTCTTTACGCAATGAATTTATGTTACAGGATAATACTTCACTATGGATAGGCAATATAGGATAAGTCATAATCACAAATAGCCTCAAATTCTTGTTCTTTATTACATTATTTGCAAATTTCAGGATGTGGTTACATATGCATATCGGTTCCCTTAACAAAATTTAAAATTTTTCATATAAGTGGGGTTTGTGGGATAAAGGGTGAAAGGAATAGTGAGTAGCCGTTTTTTACTTGTTGAATCATCATATTTTCGTCATTATCAAGAAAATATTCAATATAACAATGAAGGGCATAGTAAATGTTAACATTTGAAATTTGAATACGAAAATTATTTTTCTTGCTTATTTAATATATTTTACCTATTTTTCAATTTTTGGATGGGCTCAAATGCAATATGTTTTTGTTGACAAACATTTTTTTGTTGAACCAATTAAATTTGTAACTGAATATTTTTTAAAACTCAATTAAGACATTAATTGGAAAAATTTTTTCGTGAAAATTTTTTCTGTGTTAGATTTTGAACAAAAAAGTCAATGGGTTTGTATAAATATTGCAATAGCCGGCGAATATTGCACAAGAGTTTTTACCTGACCACGCTTGTTAGACGTACATAAATTACCTTCACTGATAGGTTCATACAGTCTGGTTTATATGGAGGATATATATATATATATATAATATCAACCTCTATGGCCAACAAAAAAACGTCTTCACAACACCTATTACAATATTTATTTTCAATTTATCTTTAAATAAAATTGTATAAAAATGAAAGGAAATGCAATTAAACGTTTCCGTTATGAAATGAAAACTACAAAAAAAAAACAACATCTACAGTTTTATAATCTTTAATCGAAATATGATCAAATGAGACATAGTACGGGGTTGCGTATGATTTATGAGTTGGTCAAAATGTGTTACAGTGCGTATACGCCACATATGCCGGGAAACATTTTCAATAGCTTTTGGTTGGTACACACAAAAAATAACTGCAAATAAATATTAACAACTTTATTTGTATGTAAAATCTGCTGATGCTCAACAAATTTGTCTATTGAATATGAGACATTTGTTGTTGAAATGTGTTTGTAGATGCTTGACAGAGGAAATAATAGAAATATTCTTAATTTTCAACAAATTGTTTTGTTGCGAAAATAGTTGACTGCTATCGATATGAAAATAAAAACTAAAATACAAGACTGGTTACGCGCACATCGCTGAGAACATGTACGAAAGCTAAAAGAAGTATGCGAAGAATACCGTTAGAACAAAATGAGTATGAGCACATGCACGTGTATGATAGCAAGCAAAGAGCTCATTCAGAGAGAATACAGAATACAACATTTATTTCTGTGAAAATTTTATATTTTTCAAATAGGTAGTTTCTTAAATGTGTTTGTTGTATGAGATAATTAATAAAACCATATTAATATCGGGATTAGAGTTATTACAATTCTAACTAAGTAGAATATATATCACTGGGCAAAAAGTTGTCAAAATGCTTGCTAGACCCTGGACTACTCTAATTTAAAATCGTCATATGTTTACAAAACTGAGTATAGGATTTTCGGCACAAAAGTGTTACATGTTCCCCGTCCAAAACTAGCATTTTGGTCATATTCCTTCTCTGTGTGTACTTAACAAAATATATCCAAAATTGTTCCGGCAATTTTGCAATTTTGGCGCAACAATTCTGTCAATTTCAATTTATTTTTTTTTTTCAATACACCAATACATTTGTCACAGGTCATTGATAGACACAAACCACATACAAATTTTTTCGTTCAAATTCAAAAATATTTGTTGAGGATTACACGTAACGTTCAACAACAAATATTTTGTACTGTTGGAAGCTCAACAAATTACTTACAAATTATGTTATTGAGAACACAAATTATTTGTTGCCTTCTGATGGTAACGATTGCTAACAACTTTTTTGTAATAATTGTTATTAAAACTACAAATTAGTTTGTTGCAGGAAAATTTCAGCCTCACTTAGACTATTCAGTCCATTGTAATACCACAGTATTTCGAATACCCTTAACATTCCTACATTAACTTTAGCAATAATTAAATCTGTGTTATTTTATTATTGGTTGCAATATTTTATCCAGAACTGATATTCTATCCAGAACATGACCCCAGTGTCGCTTACGTAAAATTGTGAACAGTGAACTTACTTAAAATTGCGTTTCTTCGATTCATAGTAACTATAGGTTCCTTAAATGCCATAAATTATTCCACTTGCATATGTTTATTATTATTTGAACAGTTTATGATTTAATAATTTAGAATTTTACTTATTTTTCCTTTTCGTGTTGATTATAGTTGAATACGTAGCACCGATAATAAAATAAATAAATAAGACACAAGGATTTAGTTTTTCTTCAAGCAATCAATAAAACGTAATTTCATTGGATTTTTGGGAACATTATTTTTTTTACAACTTGTTTTTATTATGACGTAATCCATGTCAAAGATTATAGATTCAGGAAGATAGGAAATTAGCTACTGAGGTGATCGAACCATTTACCGGGTTAGTTTAATACTCGAACCAATCGCGTATACGACAAGTATTGACATAGCATTAAAATGCAAATAAAAAGAAATTAAGTGCACGAAATAAATGTCCATAAAGGGGAAAATGTAATTTGTATGACGCAAGCCAATTTCTTACCTTCCTCAAGTTTATTGTCTTTGATCCAAGTAACCCACAAAGCTAGAATGCCGAAAGGCGGTAAAAGTCAGCAACGCGACTCGTTAGAAAATGTAACTAATTGTGCCGTAAGCACAAGGCTGCATAAAGAGATTAGTGTACATTTCCTAAATAGAGGGGAATATCAATAAACTGTGAATTAAGTTCCCTTATTACGGATAAATCTAAAAATAAAACCCTTTGAATAATTTTAAAAAACATCTATATTTGAATGAAATCTTATGCTAATAGTACAGAAAAAGTGAACGATTAGACAATACGACTTCAGTTTGATACCTTATTCATATTTCGGAAGTAGGCCTCAAGTCATGTTACATTGTCTTTTAAATCCCAATATTTTAACCACAAAACATTCTCTTCTAATTTTTGAGAACAATAAAATATATGTGTCTCTTATATCTAAATAGGAACTTTTTCTACGAAGTATGAACGTAGTATGAGCATTAAGAACGCATTTTTATAGCCTACACCAAAATGCTTTCGTGGTTACAAAATATGATCCTCAATTCCACGCGGAATATACCGATGGAATGAAAATACATTTCCTTAGTTTACATAGCTCAACTTGTCCATTCGGTCATCTATCTTGCTATGTGTTGTTCGCATATTTAATACAATCCTCATTAAGTTTCGTTTGATTTTGAAAAAAAAATTAGACCGATCTCAAAAACTATGGTAATATTATCCTCAGTGCAGTACATTTTGGTACCATGTTGGAATAAACTTCTACCTTATTATTGATCTCTGTCCAATTATATACAGCAACAAGGATCCTCTTTTTCATATAATGTGTGAAACCATTTAGAGGAGTTCTGAAACCCTCAGAAATGCTTGCAGCAATAAACTAGAGAAGAGAGATTAGCTGCTCAAAAACATTTTGGTATGTCGCCGAGAATGGGAACCCACAATTCGGGTGCATATGCAGTACATTTTGTACAACACCTCTCATACGGGACTTGATACCCACAGTTGAGTAGGGCTCGTGTAGGGTATTATCTACACGACCTTAGTCGTTAATGATTAACTAAAATCAACTCTCTCAATCATTATGATTGGTTTTTAAAGACTCGAGAAAGCCAAAAAACAAAATGCTCGCATGTCAATGTTTTCGTTGTTGTTTCAGTTCCTTGTGGCGATAGGTAGTAAACAGGCACCATAAAATAACTCCTCTAACAAATTTGTAGTAAATATCATTTAACCGTTACCAAATAAATATCCATAAACTCAGCTGCTACCAGATCTGCAGTGGATGGAGCATTGCTATTGGGCTTTAAGACCCACGAGTCCCCATTTTGCCATGTGATGGACCCAACGAATTGCTGATGTGAAGGTATCACAATGTCATGCGATACGAAAAAACACACTCTGGGATAAGCATATAAATAAATTTATGAATAACATAAAACGTTAGAGATGCACAGACACACACACACACACAATGGAATCCTCACGCACATTCGCAGCATTCATCATAAGTGTGCGTGCGGGTATATAGATGGGGTATTCTTATTCATCCACTTGTGTGTAAACAGATTTAAAGGGATACTCTGTAATATGTACCTAAGGGACATTAAACGGTTAAGTGTCATTTGACAACGACATACAAGGGATGTCGGAAGTCGTTACGAACGCCATCCAACGATGCCATCGAAATGGTGTTTGGTTTCGCAAAGGACAGGGTTATTGGAAACTCTTTAAAACCTCCTATACTTCCATATGTACTTACACACACACACACACACAATTTTAATGCTTTCTAGGCACTGTGGGTAGAAATGTATATACGGGTGGAACGAATCCCTAGTTCCCTAGTACTTAATGATGTTGTAGTGTACTTCACTCAGTGGTCAGGCTATGTGAATTTGAGGGCCAAGACATCAAATATAGAATTCGCGATGCTATCGAATAAATAGGATAACCTCGTTGCTATTTATTAATGCCAACAGAATATGGTTTTTAGAAGTGAACGTGGTGTCCACTTAATTTATATTGTTTTTCGTTAGTAACATCATATATTTTTCTTTATTACGAAATAAAACATTCGATCATTTATTCTTAGCCGAAAAATGTGTTCCGTATTCCTAACCAAACATGCTGATTGTTGACCTTAGAGTATAAAAACAATCGTTCGGTAAGGCTGGAGTAGATCGCGGTGGATAAAAACATTTTAATGGCCACCTTTTTCCACAATTTCATCGACATTTTGAACAATAGCAAGGCACAACTTTCACGAACCGTTATCGTGCTTCACAAAATGCTATGGTATCATCTCCGTAAACTTTACAAATATTATTGGTGAATTGGTTAGATGATGTTTAAATTATCAACTTTCTTTTGACTTTTGAGACAATATGTTTGTTTTTTTAGTATCAGATACCCAAGCCATGACGGACTAAACGATTACTCTGTCCAAAAATGTGCAGCACTCTGGCATCAGCTATTTCAAAACAATTACAGAAAACCATTAAAATCTTATATTTTTAATGTATCATGTGCTCAAATACCACAATAAATTGCTATTGTGAATCGAGGAAACGTTACTTTATCAAAATGCAATCTGGCAACATTTGTGATGCGATTTGCACTGATGAAATGCTCTGAATAGAACACCAGTGCAACGATGTTCTTGATACCTCATGCACATTTTGCATCGAGTATTAAAAGACAACGGGCCTAAGGTTATTTGTAGTACTCAAGATAGACGACGCCAATTACAATCAAATCAAATTGGACTTGATTGTAGTTGCCATATTTAATAAATACTTATTACGAGTATACCACAACTCTAATTCTCAGCCGAGATGGGTGATACAGAGAAATGATAAATCATCTATTCTTGTATTAACAACATGAAAAATTAATTGTAATTCAGAAATTTAGGTAAAAACTGATGACTAACCGTGGCGACTCTTTGTAGGCGGTTGCGTCTAATTTCATCCTCTGCCTGCTTAATAAACTTCCACATATTCGTTTCAATGTGCATAACTACAATTTTGTTCGTATTCAATTACGGACACATCCTAGTATGATGGTCCTGGTGGTGTGCTTCACAGACCACAGATCTCGTTTTCGCCACAATTCACATCAATGTTTGTCTGGACTCTAGTATCAGAGCTGCAGACATTTCCCAGTGCTGTTGAATAGGCAGCTATTATTACACACTTGTGCAGTGTTTTCATACAAACTCTATTTCATTTCATCGTATGTGCTGGCCTCCTTTTGGATGTTAAAAGGCATATTTCATTCTTGCACCACAATTGTCATCGTTCTCTGTTTTTTTTTTTTAGTGATCTTAAAAACCGACATATTTTGTACTGTGATACTATTATTGTGATGAAATTCGAATGAACCTTTAAGAGTTCAGTAAGAGCTTTGAATATTAAATGGCTAGATAGAATTCAAGAACGTACATATAAAGAGATTAGAAAGTTTCTCAAATATTCGATATTGAAACTTTAACGACAGCAGAATATTTAGGTTAGTTAGGTATAGTGGCTGGCCGATATTTTCGGACTTCCCGTGTAAAAATTGGGGGATCTAATTAGATATGATTAGATCTCAAAATTGGCCCCTTTAGATCTAAGCAGATTTACCCAGATATGATGAGACAAAATAAGATATAATTATATATAATTCCATATATGACGAGATATTACATCAGATCCAACTATATGTAGGCATAGATATAATTATATCTAAGACATTAGATCTAGGCCAATATTGAGATCTGATAAGATCTAATTCAATAGTAATTAGATATGATTAGATCTTATCATTTTTCGGATCTAGTCATATCTAATCGTATCAAATTAGATCTCTCGATTTTTACTCGGGTTACTTAGACTATTCAGTCCATTGTGATACCACAGTGGTGCACTTCTCTCTCTTATCACTTAGTGCTGCCCGATTCTGTGTTAAGCTCAATGACAAGAGTCCGAACAGCGTTGCACATTGCAGTGAAACCACTTACACGCAAAAAAATAATTCTTTCCTCTCAAACGAAATTTTAGACAAACAAAGTTCGTTTCTCATTTGCTTTTCGCTGTAAGGAAGTGTATTTGGAAGAAAAGTATATACTTTTTGTGATAAACGTTTATTCTTTTCCAGGATGTAAAAACAATTTCATAAAGACAAACTAAAAAAAACACACATTGTTTTCTTGCTAATTACATTTTCCCTCATATCCACGAGGATTTTTAGTTCTTAACACCTTTACCTGTAATACCAACAATGTAGAAGAAATTATACGATTTTATAAATTTTTAAAATGTTTTACCTTTCGCCTGGACGGAGAATCGAACCGCGGACCATGCACTTTGTAAGCCAACACACTAACCACTGAGCTTTGTACCTGTTATGGTCATCAATAGATAAATATCCATATAAGTTATATTTATATAGCATAGCTTGCGGCGCCCACGAACCGAATAAACAAAGTTTATTTAACAGAAACAAACATTTAGTTTGGCACCGTGGAGCAGTGGTTGCTACGTCCGACTTGCATGCCAAGGGTCGTGGGTTCGATCCCTGCTTCGACCAAAGTTTTTTTTTTGTTTTTTTTACATATATTCCAGATATGTTCGGTAGATTCCGAAGAAATGTTCAACATTATATTGTAGTATATTAAATTTTGAACTGTAAAATGTGTCTTATTAAAGACCTAAAGTCAGAAAAGAACAGTGTTTGATATAAACGAAATGGACTGTGTTGTTGTTTCAAAAATATTTTTTTTTATTGAAAAAATAAAAATTTTGTAACAAACGAATTTTTTTGGTGATAAAAGTTTAAAATTTTCGAAGCAATTCAAAAAACTCTAACAAAAGAAAAACGTTTTCGGTACACGTTTTCCAAACGTTTTTTTTCTTTGCGTGTAGCGCAGCTTTGAAACACTCAGAAATGTCACCAGCAATACTGAGGTGGGATAATCCACCTCTCAAAAACTTTTTGGTGTATGGTCGAAACCGGGTTTTAACCCACGACCCTGCGTATGCGAGGCGGACATGCTAACCATTGTACCACGATGGCTCTCTGTTTTAAAGCAAACGATTTAAGCCATAAAAACATAAACATATGATAATATTCAACACAGAATTGGAAATATAATGATAAGGGCAATAAATAATAATGGCGAATTCCTTTGCCCGACTTTTACAGTGAGAAAACTAAAATTCTCCGACCTTCTTGAAATTTACAGAGAAGGTTAATAAATTAATATGGAGTACCTAATTTCTTAAAATTTGGTCGGGGAAAGGAACTCCCCTCGCCCGACTTTTGGAAAATTGGACCAAAATTCTCTAATTTGACTGGAATTTATAGAGTACGTGGGGTAGTTTATAAAATGATAATAATAATGATATTTGGCCGGAGTGGTCGAAGGAGAGGTTTTCCCTTGCCCATGTTTTTTTTTTTTTTTAAATTGAAAGTAGAAGGTTGTCCCTCTATTTATGATATTTCCACAGGCTTTTTGACAGAGATTTTTAAGTTGAAACTTAAATTTACATGAAATGTAGAGAGTGCTTCGTTTTCCGGTATATGTTCGGGAAAGGCGTCTTATCCGTTAGTATGCTAAATTTTTTTAAGTACTTTGAAATTCCATAGAAATGTGAACGATGCAACTACTTGAATAAAAAAATGGTGGAAGGGGACCAACGTTTTGTTAAGACCGACAGAAACAATGGAGTGAAAATTGAGTACTTAAGTTTATGTGGATTATCATATTATCTCATCGCTCAAAGTATATGGTTGACTAAGATAACGTGGTTTATACAATTTTCGATCATTTCATTATTTTTTTATTTTATTTATTTATTTAGGGAATTACACATACAACAAAATTTTAACAATTTTTTCAATTAAAGTATGTGTCTATCATTGCAAGGTATGAAGTTAATTATTATCATAATTACATATTAAAATATTATAGAAAAAATGTAAGAAAACGAAAGCAATTAAACTAAATACAATTAAAATTGGTATTAGCATTGAAATATTTTAAGTAGGTTAATGAACACATAAAAATAAGATTTCATTTAACAAAAATTACTTTACTAAAATAAAATATAGAATATAACAAAATATAAAAAAGTTAAAAGTATTGAAATAGAACAAAGTTAAGAAAATTATTGCAAATTCTTTAAATGATTGAAAAGTGATTTCTTAAATTTGTTTGCGTTGCCAAAGGATTGAAGGTTTGTTGGTAACGAGCTCCAAAGAAAGACAGAATGTAGCATGAATTGTCTCTCGCTCACTTGAAGTCGATGTCGATCTGGTATAAGCAGTACACCTCTGTTAGACCGCCCGAAACGTATCTTGTCATATAAGTATTCAGGTTGTTTCAGGTATATTATCTTGTGAAGGAAAAGAAGGGTTCGTACCTTTAACAAGTCCAATAACAGGAAGCCATATAAGGAGTTAATGAAAGAAGAACAGCTGTCGTATCTTTTTAAGCCAAATACGTAGCGAATTATAGCTTTGTATACGGATTCCAAACGCTATTTACTTTTAGCATCACATTTGCTGAACAACTCACAGCCGTACAGAAGGATAGGTAACAAGTATGATTTGGCAAGCAAAATCCGAATATGTATAGGCGTAAATGATTGAGAATGGTATAGTGTACGCAGCATTCCAAATACTTTTCCAGCAGCAGATGATAACAACAGAGGTTATTGTTGAAGATTATACCCAGGTTTTTGTAACGGTTGACTACTTCAATTGCTTGTCCCCTTAGTAATACTGGGTTATAATTTGTAATGTTGCGAGGTTTGTTTGTAATTATCATACATTTCGATTTATCCGGGTTGAGAGTCAATGAATTACTGGCAACCCAGATGCAGACTCTTTCCAAGTCTTCATTAATACGAGACACCCCATCCGCCAAGGAGTCGTGTTTACAACTTAAATATATTTGTACATCGTCTGCATACAAATGAATTTTGGAATTTAATAGCTGATTAGGGAGGTCATTCACATATATGGAGAACAAGAGAGGTCCAAGTATTGAGCCTTGCGGTACTCCCCTAGATAGTGAAAGGGGATTCGATAAAGATTCACCAATAGCAACTACTTGAGAACGATTACGGAGGTATAGCAATGATACGGCTGTATTTGAAAAGTTGTATTGAGAGAAAGGTTTACTACAAAGGATGTCATAGTCCACACAATCAAACGCCTTCGAATGATCTAACAATACCAAAATCGTGGCAAAACCTTTATCCATTTCCATTCTTATATCGTCAGTAACTTTAACGAGTGCTGTCACACAACTATGATTTTGCCTGAATCCAGACTGTTCCGCTGTCATTAAATTGTTAATATTCAAATACTTACATATTTGTTGATGTATTAACTTTTCAAATACTTTCGAAAGGAATGGTAGAATGGCTATTGGTCGAAATTCAGATGTGGTGTTAGGTTTAGGTATTGGCACAATCTTTGCAAATTTCCATACTGTTGGGAAGGTGCTACTCATGATTGCTGTATTAAATATATGAGTGATGTACGGTAAAATTAGAGGAAGTATTATTTTTATGAATCTTGGATGCAAGTCCCATTGCATTTGACCTGACGTTCTGAATACTTGTAAGTACTTCGACATTAATACATTATTGCACTAATATACTTTTCCCTAACCCTACACAGAAAAAAATTTCACGAAAATTTTTCCAATTAAAATATTAATTTAGCTTTAAAAAATATAGATGATCGTCATGATGGCCCATGCGATATCACTCAAGTGAAATCCATTTGAAAATAACATTTGCCGTACCCTTAATGGTAACAAATACTACCACATTGCTGTAGGATATGATATAGTCGGCATTGTCCGTTGTTAGATCTTTCTAAACTTTTGTTGCATTGTTTTCAAAATAAAATACACTTTACTATTAATGAACAATATCTAATTAAATTTCAAAATATTTATGTTTGGTTACAGGAACATTATTTAATATAATTGTGGAAAATATTCATAGAGCACCACTTGAAAGTTACACTTGATACACTTGCATATGATGCACTTGATTGCAATTGGGATGATTGCTTTTAAGTGTGAATGCGTGTGCGACAGCACCACTGTTGTGGCTACTTACTGTGGATAAGTAAGAGAATTGGTTTGGCTCAACTTCACTAGTATTCTTTTGTGGCGTCGAGCATAAACGCACTTTTCAACAAGCAATTAAGGGTAATGATTTTTGCATTTTGCACCTTCTAAGTACTGTTGCCATGCATCACACGCCCTGACGTGTGAATAAACTACAATAACAACAATTTTGCATTTTATGCTAATTACAAATGAACATAGAATACCGGAAACATTGACAGTACCCCAATGTGGAGGACAAGGCTAAAAAAACTCAAATAAGCTATAAACACGGGTTCCTCGCATCCGTTCGTCTTCAAAACCACAATCAACAGCCTGCCTCCCATTGTGTACATGAACAGGTAAATTTCACTCCAAGAATAACAATTTGCTTAACTCTTGTCGAGAAACACTGGCGGCGCTAGATGGCTTGACTGCATGACTTGGCGTAGCGTTGCGTTGCGTAATATTCTGGCGGTGCCTTCTTGACTTGATTATATGCGAAATGTTAATTAAGGTGTTAGGAATTTTGTATGTTTTTCTACCACCCACTGCCAGCACATTTCCAGCGACTTAATTAGTGTGAATTTCGCCCCCCTTTTGCCATAGCATAGACATTCTCCTCCAGCTACAGATTGGAATCGCAAGTAGTATCGCATAACATACCACTGCTACCAAGGCGCTTAAATACAGTTAGCACATACAGTTTGTACGTGGCCTGAGTTCGTCATTGTCGCTGGGCTCATTGCGTCCTTCCATTTGTGGCAAGGATGTGGCATCGCTAGAGCTGATGCTGTCTTGCTAGGAGTGTTCTAGTGGCATAAAACAACACTTTATGCCTGGGCTGATTTTCCACTTCTGTTCATTTGTGAGAATGCATAGACTTGGAGGAGGAGCGCACACATACACTTCCACATATGGCTACACTCATGGAATAGTGGGTGTGAGGGTGTTTATTTACATTTGTGATTCGTACAAAGATGAGGATTCAGCAACAATTTGCTGCCTTTTGGTTTTATTCATTATAATTAAATGTTACAGATCTCACAATGATATCTTCTTTGTGAAAGACTGAATGGTGAATGGGGCCCATGATGGGGGATAGTACAAGAAGAAACTCTTCATTGGATGCCTACTGGCACTTTCCAATACTGAAATGTGCTGCGGCTATATTAACAAGTCTTTCTTCCGTCCTTGCTCGACGAGGATACTCTTCATTATTTATTTTTATGATTTATGCTTCCTTAAAAATCGTAAAATTGAAAAGACGCTGATTTGCTGTTAACTCTTGGTTGATGATAAAAGCAAGAAATATGAGCAGTGATAAATAAAGGCGGCATTGGGTTATGGTGAGAAAAATCCCATAAAAACTGTGGCTATTGATTCTTAACCGAATGTTAATTCAGAAAGTATTTGGTCTTTTTGAAATTGTTTTCACATCCTATAAAAGAATCAACGTTTACAAATTTTTTGTTTGGGAAGATTAATATTTTTTTATTTTGTATGTGTATGATTTTTTTGGCAAGATGAAGAATGGAAGGATTGACAATATTGACGTAGCCCTGCTACTATGTTACGTTGAAAACTTAATCACCACTTTTCCAATATATTTGTTCTCTTTTTTGTAGGCTATGTATTTATCGAGCCCCACTCGTACAACGAAATCATGAAAAGGATAGATAACAACTACATATATTGGATCCAATGTGGTCAAATGTTTTATGCGGCAAGATCGAAGAGAAATTCCATGAACACGGTCAGCGTGTAGGGTATAAAAGTTGTGCCCCCGATTACATTGGTTAGGTTAGTTTTTTGTACTGTAGAGGGCTGCATCGTACTGCAAGTATGAAACTCACTCTCGAATACAGTACATACCCTCTCTTAAATCACAGCGCAAACAATGAAGTGAAGAGAACACTTGCTCATTAACCCTTGTGCACTCCTTGGATAAGTGGATGATTATCTTCTTAAAACATACAATCCGTCCCTGTAATGGATAAATAAAAATTTTAAAAAAATATCCAATAACTAAAGGAATAAAAATTAAGTTTAAAAATCAATGTTGGGTCAAATTGACCCAATGAGTGCACAAGAGCTACAAACCAACGAGAACTTATCCGCAACAACATGTGTTCCCAAAAAAAGAAGATATAAAAGAGAAAGAAAGAAAAGTATTTTGTTCACTTTACGTGTTACCTCAAGTATTTCTCAGTTATTGGCGAAGCATAACTTTTCATTGTTGCAAATCATAGACGTATATGTATGCAGCAGTGGCTAAAGAAATGTAATATGAAGAATTGCCTTTTTTAAGCGTAGACATTCTGTCTGACCTACCGAAAATATTTAGAATGTAGAGAAAAGGTTATTTGTATTTCTCAAACTAAACGTTCAACAATCTTTACATCGTTCGCACTCGGGATATACTCCACACGATCGCTTTGAGTACATATGAGTAAGAGAGAAAGTAGAATATGTATTCGTTTGAAGCGACGACAGCAAGAAGTTATTCACAAATGCAGAGTCCGAACTGCATTCCACATAATGGTGAAACCACTTTGAGAAGCTTTGAAACACTCAAAAATGTCACCACCATTACTGAGAGGGGATAATCCACCGCTGAGAAACTTTTTGGTGTTCGCTCGAAACTGGGATTGATCCCATGACAAACAATGGTTTTCTACCTTCGGTTTAATGATATTTTCGTTTGCAAACTAATGCAAAGTCAAATTACTAATATTTTCAATATTTACCAATGACTATTCTCAAAAGAACATAAACATATTCTGTTTAGATATCTAATCTGATATCCAATATTCCCTATTGACTATAATAAAAAATAAAATCATTGTAAACAAATAACCATTCTATAGAAAAATTCTTTAGCATACAAAGCTATTGATGCATCATCGCACATATGTAGAACTACACAATCTCTCAATGGTCTTTAGATTAGTTTGATTTACATCTTGTGGTAATAAGAATAATCATCAATCCTATATAACACTATGGATAAAAAGTAAAGTCAAAAAATTATATTGTTCCGGAACTAAAATTTTCGTTTGATTTGGCTTTGTGTGACTGTTCCCAGAACTAAAGAACTGAGGAGATTAAAGCTGAATCGAAGATAGTGTTTATGACTAATCCGAAAGGTATTATTTTACATGTTTCTACGATTGGAAAACATATTGTCATAAGTGATCAGAAAGGGGAGGATTTATATGTTCTTCATATTTCAAACAAATTCAAACTTTTTACCCACATCATTCATTCTTCAAAGTGGGTCAATCCCATTGATGCGTCTTCTTTCAATAGGACTTTTTGTGATCCACGAGTTTATTATAATTATGGCTTGAAATATGGACCAACTAGACACGATGGACAATGTCTGTATGGCTTCTCCTCATCTCTATCCACGTTCAAGTCAGTGCAATGCATTTGTACGTTTCTAACAAAAGTGCTGACCCTGATTCATAGAAACACGCAATGTCTGTCATTCACTAGATAGACACTCCATTGCAAATGGATGTGCATGGCATCGTTAATTTCTCTAACAGCTAGCACTTGTCATCTCCCTGCCTTCCTCAGCCAGGCCGTTTGACACAGACAGGTAAGCTCTTGTCGAAACTATTCAAGGGGCAAATAGTATTCATCATTTGATGGTGGTATTCGGCATCGATGGTGGTGGAATCAGTGAAACTTGCTATGTATACTCACATCATAAGTTGTCTTGTTACGAGCTTTTTTTGTTTCTCAGTCAATCTATTCACGTCCTGACTAAAAGTTGAGAAGGTGGGATGAGCCATCGGAGGTTGGGCGATGATTGTCTGCCTTTGGATGGAGTGATTTCAAGGAAATATTCGTGAAATGCTTGTGCCTGGTAAGAATGATAGAAATGCAAATGAAACATGATGTAGACACTCTGGTGTTACAACTTTGGAAAACTTTTGGAGTTTCGTTCTTGGCATTTTTGCTTTTCAGACAATTTCAAGATTCTTGGCCACGACGATGATGTTCGTGTTCTCTGGTAAACAAGGTTAATTCACAATGTTTGCTTATTTATTTCCCCTTATTTTTAGTTATTTTCGTGTTTTGCCAAAGTCAATGACAATTTGATCTGGAAATTTGTCGACACATGTTTTCCGGTGTACATTGTTCTTGTTTTTCTATTTCCAAGGACACTCGTCGTTTGGTTTGTGACAATAGACCGTGTGTGTTAACCTAACTGAATGTATTTTAATGGCCCAAGAAGACATTGTGTAGCTATTGGCCAAATCGGAGCCATAATGTTCATTGGCACAGGAATTGATTTCATAATAAGATGTAAGAATCGCTCAATATCATCTTTTTAGAGAAAATTTCTAATCTTGTGAAATATTTCATTTTCTACGGCATAGAGCCGATGTGGATACGTGGATACGTCATCCACAGTTGATAAACCCTAATTTCATGTTTAGAAAATTTTAATGTCATAAATTTAAAATGCGATTCAGAAGATTATCCTAAGTCGATCTATATATAATTTGAGGTCTTGGACCATAATTACTAGTAGGTAAATTTTGGGATATGAAGATCGATCTAATGTTAATGGGATAAATATTCACAGCATGCAATGGGTTTCTATATGAAATTTAAACCCCATTTTCCGATATTCGGAATCGAAAATCCCAAGAATTTATTTTTCTTATAACAAAAAAACATCTAGATGCTCTCGGTTCAATCTAACCTTAAAGAGAAATGTACAAAGTACATACTGATCGCATTGAAAAACTACAAAAGAAATTTATTAAATTTGCTTTGGCCCCTATTGCATTTGTTGATCCTCTACCTTCTTATGAAGATAGATGTAGATTGATTCATTTAGAAACATTAAGCAATCATATTTAGATCCAAATGTTCTATTAAATGTATCTATAAGATCGTAAATGGAGTTATAGATTGCCCATTGCTTCTTGAAACAATTGGCTTTAATTTACCAGTGCGATGTTTGCGTCAATTTGAGTTCTTTAATAAACCTTTACATAGGAGTAACTATGCCAATCATGAACCAATCTTGAGAGCACTTAAAGAGTTTAATAGATTGAATAGCTTGCATGATTTGGACTTTGCATTGTCCTTAAATAAGTTTAACTCGACTTTAGATTTAATTTACTTTTAATTCTGCTAGTCTGTAAGGATTGTAATCCATAGACTTAAATAAATAAATAAATATTACCAAACGATTTGCAATTCCGAATATATTTGGATTCCCTTAAGCTGAAAAAGGTATTCTTGATTTATTCATGATTTATAAAAAAAATAGGGAGAAAATGATATATGAGATTGGGAAACAAAACGAAATTACACAGGATCAAATCAGGTATATATGATGAAGGAGCATATTTAGTGTGACAAGTATTTTCGTATCTCTTTTTCACATTTGAGGCTAACCAAACATCGTTTGGAATAATCATTTCTCGGTTTGTTTAGAAGAAAAGTCCTTATTTTTTGCACGATACTAATCTATATATTTCTTACTTCCACGCGAATTGTTTAGCTCTCACCACTTTCTCTCTTGTTTTAAATTGTACCTCTGCCCAGGACGGGTTATGATGTTGATATTGATTCCGAGTCAAGTTGCAACTTCTTTACAATAACACCAAAAAAAGTGACGCCACCGTGGAAGAAAATGTAGGTTTATTTTAGAAAATTTTAACTAAAATAGTTTTCTAATTGCAACATGTTACAAATAAGTTAATACTTTTTGTCAAATTGAAGAAAATTTTTTAAAAATAATTAATTTTTTTTCTGTTGCTTAAGAAAATTTCATATGTTGGAAGAAAACATTGGATTTAAAAATTGTTAAAATGTCTTTAGCGCTGTACGAAGTTTGAGACAGGTACAATTTAAGTAAAATTTACTCATTTGAGAGACTTATGAACTCAATTTAAGCAGACTTCTGCCATTTTAGGAAAATATGAACTATTTTATTATTTAGTAAAATTGTGCACTATATTTGTATACAACTTTTTTTCTTATTTTTAGTTTAAAAATTAAATTTAAAAATCCAAATTCTAATTCAATTCAAATTCAATGTCAAGGATGCATAATTCTCAAAAAACTTCAGCCTATATTGTAAGCTTGAATTCAATATTTTATTAAATTTAAATACAATTTATTCAAATCGAAAATGTTCCACTTCACATTAAAGAACATTAGTCGTTCATCAAAGGCGCATGAAAATTTCAAGAAGTTCAATACAAACATTTTAAACTTTCGGTTTTAAAATTTCGTTATTTTAAAGAAATAAGATATGTTTGTTGTGCAAATTTAGTAACCTTAAATTACGGATGTCGAATCTTCCATACTATAATAATATTGTTTTCAGTGGACACACTATCCCCGTGGACCATGTAAATCCATGAAATCGATGCTTAATATATTTCCAAAACCATGAATTGAATCATCCATCTGCAAACTCTTCCTTCTCCACGATCTGGCTGAAATTTCGACAGTAGACAGTTACCAGAATGTACTACACGATAGTAAATTATTCTTATTGGAACACCCTCGTAAGTGTATGTGGCCGACTTCTATGCTATGAAAATAACTCTACACTGAAAGAAAAGCATTCCCGGTTCCAAAGATATTGTCCTTACACTAATGATTTTGTTATTGATTCTTTTAAATTTGAGTTTTGCGTACATGCTTGTCGTTTTCAGCTTTTTTCTTCATTTGCTATCAAAGTCCTTTAATGTCCTTTTGTTAATGACAACTGAAATTTCCAAATTCACACTCGACTTCAAGAAGAAAGGAAATGCTATATTTAAAGTAAAACATGTCTTTAACATAAAGTGTTGAAAAACATCTACTATTTCTAAACGTTTTTTCAAGACACAAAATGTCAAGAAATTAAAGACGATTTCTTTATTATTAATGCATTTTCAGAATTATTAAAGTCAAGTTGACTTAGTAAAACAAAATTTTCTTTCGTATAAAGATACCAATTTTTAGGTCGCATTCGTATTTGGCCAAAATTTGGAAAATTGACCTTTGCATAGGTCGACCACATTCTGGATAGCCTACTTCATTTTCATACCGACATCCTTATGTGATTTTCATTATGAATTTTATATAAATATTTTATGCACACACTCAATTAGTCTAGAATACCTTTTATCTGCAATATCAAAGAGTGAGGGAGAGAGCGAGAGTCAACAACAATATTTAAGACAAAATTTAATTTGCAGATTAAATAAAGAGGTCTGACTAGAGAAACACACGTTTCATAAAAATTTAATTTACTAGCGACAAATTCGTTTAATGGGCAAGCGAAGCCTATTCTATAGACTCGGTGAATCGCAGCATTGTGGATGCGGCGCGTGACAGTTGACAGAGTAGCAAATGTAATTGAACGAAACACTGATTCTGTCTATGACAAAGAAACTCTGAAGGAAGTTTATCCAAGAAGAAAAGCGAATAAGCGAATAATTCTGCATGGGAAATTAAAAAGGAAATCTGCTACAAATGTATGTGGATATTCTGTTGAAAGTGCAAACAAACTGCAGGCGTGTTTGCGTATTTGCATACGAGTACTCGACAAAAACAGACAGACACGTACAGCTCTGGTGCTACTTTGGTTTAAAAAATGACTCATATTCCATCATAAAGGAAATTTTCCTCTGTCGATGAGAGCTGTGAGAGATTATCATTACTTCGTGCCTATGTCGATAGATGGCAATTTCCACGAAAACTTCACAGGTCGGAACACTGATTCGATGTTATTTTAATGAAATTCTAGAGGCAGGCTCCATGGAGGCTCATAGCATCCGCTTTTTTGTGTTAACTTATGTCACTTACCATGTAAACGGTTGGTATTAAAATATTTTGTTATGGTTTTTATGGCTCACATGCACGCATACAAAACTCCCCACATGGGCCATTGTCGGCTGTGGTGGTGATGGTTCTTGTGTTTCGTGCCGGGTAATTACATAAAGTCGTAAAATGCTGTCATGGTGGTTGGTGTTCATTCCTTTTTTTGTTTTGTTTATCATATTTAAAGTATATCGCACTCACACACGCACATGTGACAGTCTAACGAATTCACACGGACAAACACATGCACACAAATATTCACATGCAAAAAGGCTCACGAGAAAGCTGAACACACATCAGCATATGTTAATGAAAATTTCATAATAAAAATTCACCAGCAAGGTTCTTCAAATTGAGAAACACAAACGGCCTAGAGAAGAGAAGCCACATTCACAGGCTACAGGCCTCTTTCCTATTGTGTTTGGTTTTTGGAGAGTATGTGCAATTAACATTCATAAAACATTGTGCTGTAGGTACCCTACATGGGAAGTAAGGGTCAACAATGTTTAAATTGAACTTATGAGCGTTTTTCCATTGCACTATGGGAGGAAATCGCAAAACAGCGACAAAAAGTCAAGTTGCGTGTACTCAAGGAAAGCAAAAATTGAAAAATTTCGTGCTTTCGCAATAAAAGTGAATAAAGAAAACTTTTAAACGTGGATTCTAAGAGGATGATTAGTAGTTCAAAATGTTGTAAACACTTAAAAAAATATTTTTGTGTTTGAACTTGTATTTGTGTGTTTGAACTTGTATAATTTGCGAGCAATAGAACTAGATTTGTAATCGATTGTTAACGATTGCTTGTTACTGTTCGTGAGAAAGTATACTTTTACGTGCTGCAAAGTTTGTTCTTCATATGCGAACATAGTCTTTTTTAGAAAACGGTGGAGACAATGAGAATTTTTTTATTGTATCTGTGGTTTGAAATCCGGAAATAACTGTGAAGAACAACCAACTCCTAGGTTAGAAGTCTAACATATATGTATATTTCTTTTGTTATATTATTGCATTTTCAAAGCCATTACAGTAGATAACGGATATAAGAAAGTCAGAAAAACCAAAAAACAAAAAAATCTTACATGCGTGGTTTCTTATAGGGAATTATTGTTTATAATAAAAAGTTTCATTTAAGCATAAATACGGATATAAAAAAATTTTTCTTATATGAATATATTTTATAAAACTTCGGTTTTGAAAATTTCGTTTTGTAGTTTTCAATAATTTTTAAAAATCGAATTTCGTACTTAGTTTCGTGTGTTGTTCATGCAATTAGTTCGGAAATTCATTAGCAAGACTTAAAAGACTTTTTGTTTTTCTTTTACTAAATCAAATTGTCTTATACGAGTTTTATTTCTAATAGGATTGTCATCTAGCGTGATTGTAAATTGTTCTTTTATCAGTTTTTTTTTCTTACAAACTTCTTTCTTATAGGAAAGATTTTAATAAAATCTATTTCTTAAGAATGGAATACAGTTCTTTCAGTCTATAATAACTTTGATTGGCATGAAAATATGTCTGTCGTTCAATCTATTCAATCGATTGAAAAAAGCAAACCTAAAGAACAAAAATTTGAGACAACCGAAATCTCTTAGCTATAACTTATTTTCTTTAAGGACAAGTACTTATTTATTTATTTATTTTTGGCTTCGAAAGAAAACAATGTCTGTCTACAATTTCGTTTCTTTGAAAAAACTCTCGTTCAGTGCTTGAAACTATATAAGTAAGTCTTTTTGCATAGATTTTCCGTGACAGGGCGGCAAATGTAAGCAGACATGCTATATTTTAAACGTTTTCACAAAAAAGATTTTCTTCCGATAACTTTTTCTAAAAAAAGAAGTCCACTGGTTAAAATTTTCTTGATTCTAATTTTGTTTTTGGTTACCCTAATAAAATGAACTCATAATAAGTCAATGAAAATTTCTTGTATTCTTATAAAATCAGTACATTTTACCAATATGATGTCCATCTTGAATTATGTTTGTCATTAAGAACATTTTAACAAATCATGACTTCAAGTATTTTCTTCGAAATACGAATTTTTCCTAAACAATTACATGTCGTCCCCTCAATAAAACAATAGCGTATACGAATATACACCATTATTTTTTTATTGCAGGATAAGAATCTACATAATCGATTCTAGATCTGGTCAAAATTTGATAAAATTCTACTTCCACAAAGTTGGTCAAAATGTCAATTGAAAAAATAGTGTAAAATTTCTCGTTAGAATATGTTCATTAATAATTTCCTAAATGCAGGTATTGTGTTTTATATCGTCCCCTCAATAAAACAATAGCGTATACGAATATACACCATTATTTTTTTATTGCAGGATAAGAATCTACATAATCGATTCTAGATCTGGTCAAAATTTGATAAAATTCTACTTCCACAAAGTTGGTCAAAATGTCAATTGAAAAAATAGTGTAAAATTTCTCGTTAGAATATGTTCATTAATAATTGCCTAAATGCAGGTATTGTGTTTTATATAGTTGTTCCTCTGAACATAATTTCGAAGAAAAATAGTGTATAAAAAGTATACACAATTTTTATTATTCAAAACAAGACGGACGAAGAAGATTTCTCCGCAGGATCTTCGGACGAATATGTTGCAGATACAGACGAAGAGGCAGAATCAGGCGCTGAGTCGAAAGCATATGAATCAGATAAAGTTACTGCGGCAAGGGAATAGTACCCTGAAGTAGACCAAGACATGGGGAGTCCAATTGCAGACGTCATTAATAACGAGGAGGCTGAGCTCAAGACACCTACTCGCAAGAGGAAGGTAAATCCGTATGGAACGATTTGTGTTATTCATGGTTAATCTTATACATTTACGGTAAATTAAATGTTGCAGATGTATACGCATGCATGGATGCAAAATAATAGGACGAAGAAAAAGCGGTCCGGAAAACTTAACTATGGCTCTTGTTGGTGGAGCCAAGACTCTAAGATACAATCTGAGGTCTAAACAAGTATGCAAGCAATTCTTTCTGAAAACACTTAATATATTAACAAAACTCAATGTCGTGAAGTTATAGATAAACGAGGGCACCATGGGCATCATAAAAAAATGGATGAAGAACCAAGGAGAATAATTAAGGACCATATTGAATCGTTTCCGGCTGTGGAGAGCCACTATACTCGATCGAAATCAAAACCCTTGCTTCTAATTTAAACATTTCAAAAATGTTTCAACTCTTTAATGCAAAGCATGAGACCAATTCCATTAAGGAAAATGTATACAGGCGTATTTTCTGCAATGAATATAACTATAGCTTTCATAAGCCGAAGAAGGATACATGTTCCACGTGCGAACGATATCGTAACTCTGACAACAAGGAGATTATGCAGGAAGCATTTGATGAACATATTCAGAATAAGAAGAGAGCTAGAGAGGAAAAGGAGGCCGATAAAGAAGAGGCAAAAAGTAATAGTAAATTGAGGGTATATACTTTTGACTTACAATCTATTTTAACAAGCTCATGCAGCAATGTAATCTCATTGTATTATTCAAGGAAGTTTGCCAGTTTTAACAATACATTTTTCGATCTTGCCTCGAAGGAAGGCTACTGTTTCTTGTGGGATGAAACGCAGGGACATAGAGGTTCGGACGAGATTGGGACCACAATTATAAAAATGTTGAGCTTATTGACGAAAATGTAGCGGATGTAATTTTGTATTGTGATTGTTGTGGTGGGCAGAATAGGAGTCGCTATATTGCAGCGCTTCTATTTTACGCAATTCGTAACTTTAATTTAAATACTGTCACGATTAAGTATTTAGAAAGCGGCCACACACAAATGGAGGCCGATTATATGCACTCAACAATTGAACGTGCCAAGCGAAATATATCTATCTACTCTCCCGAGGAATGATCAACAATTTTGCGAAGAAAACAACCATACATTGTGGAAAGAATGTTCTGGAGCGACATTTATAATATCAAGGAATGGTTCAGCAGATTAGGGCACACTTTCAAAAAGAATAACAGAAATGACTCAGTGAATTGGTTGAAAATTAAGCAAATTAAAGTGGAGAAAGTCAATCCTCATTTGCTGCTCTACAAAGAAAAATGGGACTCCGATTGGCAAACAATTGACTTAATGGAAGGAAAAAGAAAAAAATCAACTAATAATAACTGTTATACTCGAAAATTGTGCTCTAAATTTAAGCAACAGCTTACCATATCGTCTTTACAACGATCTCAAGGGGCTGTGCACCAAAAATATAATTCCCAAAGAATTTCATTCCTTTTATCTTAGTCTTCAGCCTGGAGGAAATCGAAATTGCTTGGATGAGCCTGATGCAGAGTAATATATTCCCGAAGGTGAATATTAATTAATATTACCTTTCATTCGTGTATTTTTTTTTTTTTTAATTTTAATTGAATTGCTCTGTAGTCAACGTGTTATTGAATTTCCAAAAATGACAGAATTATAAATAAAATGGATTATTAGTACAAATACTTTGTTTTATTGCATGAACATTCGTCCGGCAAATTTAAAATACTTCACGATAAATGGCGCAAAAAAATTACATAAAATAGTGTATACCATACAAAATAAAATAGTGTATACTGATTTTCATATAGATTCTAAAATAAATAAAGTAGCCTATGTGATATCATGGTATTTTGAATGTTATTTAATTGCAATTAATGCACTTATAGATTAGTAGAATATCATCTACCAATGGTCTGATTATTCCACCACATAGTTAAGTTACAAGAAGTTGAAAACACCTATAATTTTCTGAAATATGACGGTTTTCCCAAAAGTATATTTTTACAAAACCTTCAAACTCGATTTTCTCGAAACGACCAAAAAATTATACACTATTGTTTCATTGAGGGGACGATGTGTTTAATATGTTTTCTTCATCTTGACTGAAAGCAATAACTCATATCAAGTTGCCACTTCTGATATTTTTCAGATTTTTTTTTTCTAAAATAAACCTTAATTTTGTTCCATGGTGGAAAGCAGACTTTTTAGCATTTTAAAATAATTATTTGATAGTTAGTTGGTTGTAACTATAAAGTGAGTTATGACTTCGTAGTCAACCAACATTTTTGTAAGCCCAATAAAATCCTTCCATGAAGACATATTCCGCTGCATTGCTCTCATGTATGTATGACCAATTTTGAATGATTTTTTTGTTTTACTACAACTTTTTGTATTGCTAACAGCAGAAACGTACAATATCCTGGGCAATTTGTACGTCATAGTTCTTTGTTTCCGTTCTTCTATTCTACATGAAATAGGATTTTCGGATGAATGAACAACAAAAAAGGCTTTGTATTCTTTTCACTATCGTTGTCCATATCCTCTTAAATAGTAAAGGCTTTGTTAGGATCGGAACCAGACTTTTATGTAAAATTTCCTCTCATCACGAGATGGTTATTAAAGTTGTCATGGCATATTGGACAAGTATATGACAAATAATAGATCCCATGGCTTTTCCACGAAATTTGTACTTATTTTAAAATTTTTTAATTACTTACAATGAAATAATTCAGAGTTCTTCGCAACGACCTCACGTCTTGTCAACGGATGCGGAGGAAATAAAATTGAATTAAATTGCCATTCCATTAAGTAAATTTTGAAATTTCCAAGTGACTTTACACACTCGAACAGTTATGAGACCGAAAGGTTTTCCTTTCCCATATGAATGTAACTTAAAATTATACTTACTTTTTTTCAAAACACCGCCCCCTGTTTGCTCTTCCGCAACTTCCGCATTGTGCAATTTAAAGGTACAAAATTTTGTATCCGCTTCTGGCAATAGTAGACGGTAGAATCCTGCAATGTGTCCTTTTTATGACTTCAGTTGTAAATACTTACGAATATATATAAATATTTGGCATTCATATGCTAAGTAAAATGTGATTGGAATTCATTTGCGTTGTGGAGCATTTTGATTGACTCACCCCCTTCGAGAGACACAGAAATGGGGGAATTTTAATAATGGCCTATGAAAAAAATCACATAAACTGGGTGGTATCTACGGTCGTGCATCGGTGCGTCTGAATAATGGGAGTTACACATTTGGTTTTTGCTCATACCGTGGACGCAATGGCGTGAAAGGAACCATACCGGATCAATAATGCCACCATTAATACTCAACAGTTTTACTTTTCACAAAGAATAACATTTATTAAATTTTCCAGAATTCCATAAAAAATGCGAGTTCAATTAATAAACGTTGTATGAGAATAAAGCAAAATTATTAAAAATTGAAAGCTCTCAAGGGCATGAGTTGTGGTCAATATACCTGATATGTGTGAAATTTTGTATGGATGTTAATTTTCTACGAAATTGTTGTACCGTAACACAGCAAATTTTTTGTACTGGCACAACATTTTACTGAATTCGAATATGTGAGATAATTAAAAAAATCTTTCAAATATATGTAGGATAATGGTAAGACTCCATAGGTAGATTAATGTTGGAATCCACATAGTCAATATAAATTGAGTAAAGGCTAAACTAACCTATAAGCTATGTCAGTCCATTTGAACGTTATAATAATCAAGCAGCAATGCTTTTTGATTTCGATAAAACTGGATATTCCATGCCGCCCCTTTAATTCAAGCCAAACTATATCCTACATTTGTGTATACAGGGAAGCATAATGTTACATTTTCACATGTTATTTTCTTATATATCTTATTTCGACTAGCAAAACAATATTTTTGCGGGTTATCATATTCCTTCTCTGGTTATAACATACTTGAAATAAATCGCTTATTTAGCAAATAATTCGGCAACGTTGATGTTATCTGTATACGTCTAAATGCAATTTGATATGGATTGAAGTGGTGTGGATTCCAAGCTATTGCTTTGTTTTTCGTTGGTCCAAAAGAACCCTCTGTTCCGCCTCTTCCTTTCTAGTCCAATAGATTAACACCACCACTAATTAACAGCAACGAAATTAAAAATCACCATTGCCATGTGTTGAAGTTTACTGTTCACATCACGATTCTACACACGAAAATAACCATTAAATGTTAAACCATTTTAATCCGCTCCAATTCCCTCTGTGTAAAGACTAATACACCACGAAATTCCGATATGGTATTACCAATTTATTGACATTGTATTATTAAAATATTATAACCAAACGCATACAATGGAGCAACTATAAGCCATTGGGGGGAAAATGAAATCGATTACTGAAAAAGTCGATGACGAGCATAAAATAAACATCCTCAGTATAATCATCTGCCGGATTACCATCCATATTCCAAATAAATGAGTATTTAATTTACTACTACTGTGTAAGTAACACACACACACGCTGTCATATGCATATGACTATCTTGCCCACGATGAAAACAAGAGGGAAAACTCGGTTATCTAATGTGCACTTGTTTTATGAGTTATTTCAATAAAAAAAATATAAAAAGTTAATGATGAGATACCTTTTGGAGCAATTTTGTGTGATCGGTAATGGGTGGATTTGTACTGAGGAACTAATTTCAATCCGTCATAGAATATCACAATTAATGAGGATCAGATGATGTATCCTCACCCAAGTTGTTCAATGTATCATATTTGCTTGGAGATCGGTTCATACGGAAATTATATCTAATGCCAGAATACCACCAATCTACCAGTTTTGGAAGAATTATACCAATTGTGCATTGGGAAAAATATATTTGCATAATATAAATGAATATGGAATCTAAACTTTAGGACATGCAATTTAAACAATATTAAGGAAAAATTTCTCTAGCGTCAAGAAATTTTAATTAAAACAACGTTCATATTAATTTCTTTAAAAATTGTTTTCTTTAAAAATGTCTTTGAAGTAAGGCAAATTTTCAACTCTTCAATGCAGTTAAACTAACGAATTAAAAAGGCGAAATGATACGAAATCGTTGAGTGAACAATCGGTACAAATACTCAATAAAATAATTTTTCGGAAACTATCTTCAAAATATATCCAATTATATCACTGTAGCTTTGCAATGACAGTATTAAGGCCTTGACTCTGATTGACCACCGAGTTTTTCTCATACCTACTGCTGGATACAAGTTTGAATACGAATAATAATCCAAAGTGTTATCCTTATTTTCACACAAAAACAAACACATATTCAATGATCGAAAGCGATCGAAAATATCTATTTTATATCGCAGATTGTAAATAGGTACGCGAGTTTACAATATTTACTACACCTACTACAGGAAGCACATATATTATTGGATACTGCCGAAACATTAATACGTTTGTTTTATGTGAACATATTATATGTTTGGAAGCATTTTGAGCCCAAAAATATTATGTGCTTCGAAGAATTTTCTCCAAAGAAGATTGGAGATGCTCATTCCCTCACATAATTTTCACTTCCACGAATTTTTTTTAGTTCTTGGCACCTTTTAAATTTTTTTTTTAAATTTTACCTTTCGCCTGGACGGAGATATAATTTTTTTATTGCAAAAATAACAATTGTACCAAAATACTGGTTTTGGTATAAAAGTTTGAAATTTTTAAAGGAATTCAAAAACTCTAACAAAAAAGAACGTGGAGTCGAGTATAAACATACATAAATAATTTTATAATATACACACAAATTTATTTAGAGGTGAACAGTTTTTTACTAGCATTAACACCATTTTAAATGCATTTAAAATTTATCGTGTTTTGTACTTAATTTCATTTTTACTTTGAGGCCGGTATTAAGTTGGCATTATCGCTCTAAAATGAACCTGTTTTGCCTTTTACTTTTCTTTAATAATTCATTTTAAAGAAAATAAACTTTTTCAATTGTTTTAGCTGCAAAACTCGAACTTAATGTCCGCTTTTATATTTGAAGGTGTCCGTCAACTCCTCTTAGACTACATATTAATAAAGAGGAACTAAACTTTTTCATTTTACTGTCCCAACTCTAACAAGAGTAAAGTGCCCTTTCATTATTTTTATGAAGATCCCTTTATAATTTTTGTATATTTTCCACCGTTTTTCTTTTTTTTAATTTCCTTTGCCTGAATATTTTGACTCACTCCCCGTACGTTCCTATTTATTTTAACGAACCAAGAAACAAATTGTGCCCATAATGCCAAAATCATAAACAAAACACATGTCCACACGGATGAAAAAGACTGTTTTTCATATGTTTGGCTATAAACATTATATGTTTGGAACACAAATTTTTAAACACAATATTTTTGAGTGCAAGCATATAATGTTCATAAACTAGCATAACATGTTTGGGACATATATGTTAATATGTTAGAACATATTATGTTTGGGACATAAAATGTTTTTAAATATAATATGCTTGGATGCAAACATATATTAATTTAGAAATAGACTATAAACATATATGTGTTTAGTAGCTTGGAGCGCTATTTAGCAGGGAGCGATATTGAATTAAGTTGGTGGTTGTTGCTTGTTATTACAAAATTAACATTTTATTTTTCCTTGGGCAATTGATCAACTACTTCTTTGATCCTTACAAACTGTGTGGTCCGCTGTTCGAATCCACGTCCGGCAAAAGGTAAAATTAAAATAAAAAAAATCATACAATTGAATAATTTCTTCTACAATGTTTGTATTAAAGAAAAAGGTGCTAAGAACTACAAAATCTCGTGGAAGTGAGAAAGATGTGGGGGAATATACAATTGGGCAGAAACAAAATTTTGAGCATTCAGGTCGAAAACCTATGTTGTTAGCACCTATATTACCTGTTTATTTTCATAATTCATTATGATTGTAAATATATAAATAAATAAATAAAATTTTGAGCACAATATTGTTTGGGAGAATTTTTTTAAGCATATAATATTTTTGGGTGCAAAATGCTTCCAAACATATTATATGTTCACATAATAACATATTGTTTTTTGGAAGACAACATTATTGAATTTGGATGCAAAAATACAAAATGTTTGGAACTTAGACTACCCAAACATATATTGTTTAGACCAATATGCTTTCAAACATATTATATATTGGAAGAGATCAAACATATAAATGTTTGGGCAATAGCCAAAAATGTATATGCTTGAAGCAAAATATGTTTGGGAGTATATGTTACAGAAGCGATTTTTTGTGAGCGTGCACTCATACATAAAATGCTGCTCTCAAGGCGAAAACACATTTTTTTCAAATGTCTATTCTCTTGGTTCCGAGTGTCTAATCTCTTTACTGCGAATAATCATTCTAATATTCAAATTAAATAATATTTAGACTTAAGCATATCAAATTTTGGGCCTTACAAGCGGTTTCACAGAAATTGCTCTCTTTTGATTATCTCGCTGTGTTATGTTTATATCTTTCGTCAACCCCCCTGGTTTCCATCTCTATTTCTTTCTCTATACTCTCTCTGAATAAAATATCACAACATATATATGTTTGTAAAGTTATATATGTTTACATTCACACATATTATTTTCATGAAACATTCATGCCCCAAACATAATGTATTCTAACTTATTAACATATGTGTCCCAAACATTTAGTGTTAGTTTCTAACTTCTAACTTATTAACATATGTGTCCCAAACATTTAGTATTAGTTTAGGAACATTACATGTTTGCACTTAAATATATTGTGTTTAAAAATTGTGCCCGAAACACATTTTTTTTATATCGGAACATGTGAAAAACATATTTTTCTAACAGTGTAATTATGTTAAAAGAGCTATTGGCCCATCCACACAATTCGCTTATCACTCTAACAATACCAATGTGGTATTGGAGTTGATTTCAAAACTAGGAAGTTCAGCTTATGGCTCAACATTTTTGCTACCCTGTTAGCTTTATTTTTAATCATTCAATCAACTCCAAAAAAGAAAAAATATTTTGATTGAGGAGGAGGCAACTAAGCCGAATTCTATGGCAAACTGGAAGAGGCTTTATTAAATATAAGAATTTGAACATCTTTACCATTAGGGTGATAAACAACTTATATAATTTGGATTTTTAAAGTTGCATTTGTCTACAAATAAAGCTCAAAAAGGAATTGGAAATTCGGTAAATCAAAAATTTTTATGCCACACTGAAAAAAAAAATATTGTCGTGAGGTCAATGATTTCTTGTCCCTAAAATTTTAATGCGAATTTTTCGTAGACTCGAATATGCATTTCTCTGATATAAAGTTCATTTCCTTGTTCCAAAGTCAATAAAGTTTTTGTTTTTATTTAAAAGAGGTTTTTTTTAGTCGAAAAATTGCACAATTTCTACTTGAATTCGAGTCTGCATTTGGAAATTTAAGTTGTATTTAACACGCGCTATGTGAAGAAAAAAGCAGAAAAACGAATAAATTCAAATTTGTTTCCTTGTATCAAGTACGCAAAACTCAAATTTAAAAGAGAATTTTTTTTAAAGGCATCCCTTATTCAATTCTCCGCTTCTTTGACTCGGAATCAATACCAAAATCATTAGTATAAAGCCAAAATCTTTGGAACCGACCAAAGTTCCTTTCAGTATAATTTCAATTTTCAATGTCAGCTACATTTATTTGATCAACTGAAATATTCGTTTGGCAAATTTGAATAACCGTAAGTCGACTTCAACGATTTTACACACATGTGCACTCGAAATACGACCAGCCATTTATGACATGCTTGAACTTCTCTTACCAACATTATTGCCATCTTTTCTTTCCCACTACCATCGAATATGACCTCGAAAATTATGACCTAGATTAAGTGCTACCCTTTAGTGTTCACTTCGCATGTTGAGTGCAAAGCTTTTCATTCCGACAAGCTCTTATTAGATATTAAATTAACAAAGTTTGCCAAGTATTCGATAGACAATGAGTCGCACATGCTGTTTTATTCACCACCATTTTGTGGCAGATGATGGCGATACCTTCACACATCATGATACAAATAGACATTCGCATATCTCCAATCAATGGAGTCCATATCGCAACTTTGAGATCCTTAATTAACAAAATACACATCATTCCATCCGAGTGCTGGTGATGTGTGCCAAACAAGTTTTCCCATTGCCAACGTCCGATCCCTTGCTCTCTGCCTCTTCCTCGACGTTCTACAGTTAATGAGTATTTATAGGCTTTTTGATTTCCATTTTGATTTGAGGAAATTAAACATGTTAATCTTATTTAGGAGTCCACAAACGAATGTGCTTTCGGCGGGTGGCTCGGAGTATGAAGTCAATTATAGTGGAGATTGAACAACAAACAGGCCCCAGAAGGCACATCCATGAACGGCAAGCAGCATAGATTGCTACATAGATGCAAATCGAAATTCGTTATTGAGGCCAAAACGAAAGTACATTAATATACAATTAGCAGTTCACTCCACTGAATTAAATTATAATTAGGAATTTAAACGGCATGAAAACATTGACAGTCGGGCTAGCTGTTTAATTGGTTATCCTCGCTTTGTTGTGATATTTACGCCAAGAAGCTCTCCAGATCTTAGCTTGTTTCAATTATGAGTGTGATACCAGAACATAGTACAAATATCTCTGAGGATATGGATAATAGTCATACATTGTAATTAACACATTGCCTTTAGGAAATATGTTTGGACACCGTAGCCAAATTTTCTGAGAAACCACGTATTTTGTAGTTTACCTCTTTTCGTAACCATTTATTATACCCCAAACCACATAGTGGTTGGGGTATCATAACTTTATGTGTCTACCAGAAATATTCATCTTACACTTCATAAAATCGACTCAGAATAACCTCCTGAGTTAATCTAACCCTCGGTGTCAGTCCGTCTATCTGTCCATGTATTTGTTGTTCGCAAGATTCCGTTTTTTTTTTATAATTTGCAAAAACTTGCATCAAATTTATCAATTTAAACAAATAGGGTCATATTGCACTTATTTACTAAGCGGTTGTATTAATATTTAACACAAAGTAAGTTTTTATAGTACCATTCAATCAAGTATGGAAAATCTCATCGTAATCAGTACAGATTTAGATATAACTCCCATATATATGTATCGCAATTTCCCAAATTTGAGTAGAAACTCCTTATTTATTAACCGATCTTACTCAAGGTTAGCATAATATAATCTTGAAATTTGGTACATGGTGTTAGTATATGGTCTCTAACAACCATGCAAAAATTGGTTCACATCGGTCCATAATTATATATAGCCCCCATATAAACCGATCACCAGATTTGACCTCCGGAGCCTCTTGGAAGAACAAAATTCATCTGATTCAGTTGAAATTTGGTACGTGATGTTAATATATGGCCTCAAACACCCATGCAAAAATTGGTCGATATCGGTCCATAATTATATATAGGCCCCATATAAACCGATCCCCACATTTGACCTCCGGAGCACCTTGGAAGAGCAAAATTCTTCCCATTCGGTTGAAATTTGGTACGTGATGTTAGTATATGGTATCCAACAACCATGCAGGAATTGGTTCCTATCAGTCCATAATTATATATATAGCTCCCATATAAACCGATCGCCACATTTGACCTCCGGTGCCTTTTGGAGAAGCAAAATTCATCCGATCTGGTTGAAATTTGGTACGTGATGGTAGTGTATGATATTTAACAACCATGCTAAAAGTGGTCCATATCAGTCCATAATCATTTATAGCCCCCATATAAACCGATCCCGAGATTTGGTTTTGGAGCCTCTTGGAGGAGCAAATTTCATCCGAGTGAGTTGAAATTTGTGGATGACAGTCTTTCGTAGAAGTTTCTACGCAATCCATGGTGGAGGGTACATACGATTCGTTAATTCAGTAATCCCTTGATTTACGTCGTGAAGTAATATTACCGGTCATTACTAATAAAAACTCTTCATCACAAGGTGAAAAAAAAACTCAATCATTAAATCTAGCTGGAATCTATTCAGTTTACAATTAAAGACAGATTACATTTTTGGATTTTCAATATGAAATAGTCTGGAGCCTATCAAGTTAAACATATGCCGAATCATGTGTCAAAATGAAATGCTACGGAGCAAGAGTATTCTCCCACCAAAGCCATCACGTGTACTTGTAATCACCAAAAAGTGTTCATCGATATGTCAAATTGGAAAAGTGCTAAATTGCTATTTCTTGCATATGCCATAATCTTAATGACTATTTTCGAATTGAGTTGCTTTCTTGATGTAAACGTTGTGTATTAATAGGTGGTATATGGTCCTAATTGAAGTTGTGGTCGAAGTGTTGCCTGTTTGCTTGCAGCTTTTATTAATGGATGAACAAGGATATCGTAGCACACTCACTTATCTTTTTGCTGCGGAAACATAAAGCCAACCTTTCATTGGCGCAGACATCTAATCCATATTAAAAGCATTTCCATTTTCATCTTTCCAATCGTTTTTGCTTTAGGGGAAATGTTTTGCATAATCATTTCAATGCTAATTTAATCAATGACTCCTCACCCAAGCCCTAAAGTTGTATCCATTTGACTGCCATCGGAGCGGCCATGTGTATATATGTGTCCGTGCAACGACCTTTCCAATACGGCTGCCTCCCATCTTATCAAACATTCCAAAATCACTGGAGTTCAGCTTTTATTGCAAATCAGTTGTGTAAGCAATCATCCAAATATTTGGATTTAATTCAAATTAAAGCATCCTCCCAACATTTCATCCATAAGCCCTTAAAAAACATGCCACCCATAGTGCTACCCCTTGAGGAATGGGTGTGTGGCTCCAGTGAGATCCATCTAATTCCACTAATATTTACTTGTAATACATGAGTGGCGCCAACAGTGCTCTGGCGGAATGGAAAATCTTAAGCGCAAATTCATTTGAAATGCCATAATGGAGCTGGTAAGGCTTGCTTATCTTTGCTAAATAAGCTCTTTATGTGATTGCTTCGCTAGAAACCTTAAAACAGCCCTCAATTCACACACCGACCGCGAACATCCATAACCTCAAAAGCTGGACCAGATGAAATAATTCAAAATCGAGCCTACATCCAATTGGAGGTAATAATAATCATGCCAATGAGAGGTTTTCATATCCCAGTGGCGGTAAATATGTCTTAGGAGGACCGATTTGAGTACTCATTTTGTACTCTTCAGATCGGTGTTACACGGGGTGTCAGCGTTTATCAATGGCGTCTTTCTCCCCTGAAATTCATCGGGCGCTACCATACGTGTTCTGATGTAAGCTTAACTGTACTTGCTCCATCATTTATTTCTACTTATTATTTTATTTATCTATAGGAAATTGAAAATGGGAAGATAACCTAAATAAAAAAGAAGTCTAAAGTACATAAAGTAAAAAGTTGTCGCAAGATCAAAATCCATTACAATATGGTGATAGATTTAAAAATTAATTCAAAATTAAATTTTTTTACACTTTATCAAGCCATAATACACTTTGGTAATTTTCATTCTTTTTCGATAGCTGGATACGGTCATTGAATAATTATCGTTACAATGTCGTATTTATTGTCAGTTTCTGCAGATTCTTAAATGAACGATTGTGAGATTTATTTCACGTTGGTAACTCTTATGTATTGAAAACCATAAAACCATCCTCCTCTGCTATCAAATGCAGAACCTTTGTAATGTTGTTGTTGGTTTATAATCCCATTTTTTATGTGCGTGGAGTTATGCCAACTGCGATTGCATAGGCCTTTCTTTTAACTGATTTCCTGCTATCTCCACACTTCGGCTGTTGGATAAGGTGTCACATACCATCTGGCAATATTGTCCAACGAGAGTGGACACTTGTTTGTTTACTCCTTTTTATAAGAAAAGCAGCAAATAATTCCAATCCCATATAGGCACAAAATGTGAAGAGGATTATCGCGCACATGTTATATCAACGTTGGTACCGGGCGGTGGTACTTTGATTTTGTCTTCCGACTTAAGCTCAGTCTGCGTAGGTTCTTTGGTTACCAAGCCGATATAAAACAACACTAAAAGAAAATTGATAGTACCACCTGGAACTATTCGTTGTTCTTCGTTGGAAATATTGATGGAATATTTTGCGGGGGAATCGAGATGTTGTTGATTCCCATTGTGCCCACCCATGGATCATGTCTACCATGATCCCCTTTGGACTGTCCAATAGAATCTATGACAGCCCCCTGAAATGTAGTGGCGATAACCCTCCTACCTTACCTCAGAAAATTTAACACGGATTCATATTAAAGTCTTTCACACGAATTTCAATTTCAAAATGTACATCGTTTTATTTGTAACCCCAATCCAAAGAAAATCTTATTACTAATTATAATACTTAAATATAGTAATGATCAAAGAAAATGAAATAGAATGTTATTGTGCAACGGGCAAAATATTTGGTTTTATTTAATTAACCCAAATAAAAACTATAAGCAAAGGAAGGACAACATTCCCTGACTAGGTTCGAGCTCGATTCCTAATATGCGGGGTCCACATTGTGACGATAACGATAATTATGAAAATTTACCCAAGTTTAACTTTGCCCAAAGCACGTCTTAAATTAATGCTTTTTATGTTGATTCAATTGCCATAGGGCCCGTACGGTAGTTATACGAAAATAAAGTTAAGAATATAAATTCGGATCGTCTTAACACCCTTATGATTCAATGAGATACTTATGGGAACGCGGTAAAAATGTCATTAAAAATGTATAATCCATTAGAAAACTTGTATAAATCCAAAATAGAATAATAGTAAATCAATAATAGTATACATTCATCAAGAAAGCATGTATGTTATATATAGAAATATAAAATATGATTATAAAATATTTGGGCATAAAGAAATTCGATTACCAAAAGTGATCCCGTTTCTCACTTATGCACAGAAATATATTTTTTTTTTATTTTGAAATAATAATGAAATAAAAGTGAAAAGAGGAGCAGTTAAATAAATAGCTTTCGATTATTTTGCTGTCGTCTCGATAACATCGATATTTTTGTTCACTTAAGACTTTCTTTTGAGCACTTTTCTTTGTTGCGTTAAGAGACGTTTGTAGTTAAGAGAGAGAACTGTATAAAATGCAGACACAAAATTGTTCTCTTACTGTCCAGTCGCCCAATTATAAATTATATTTTCTCAGACTCTCTTAACTATACAACGTTAAACGTATGGCCGAATATATTATTTTTTTTGTGCACAGCAACATGGCAAACACGAGAGAGCGCGACAGTAAAATAATCGTTTATGTAATAATACCCGTGTATATAATAATCGAGTATGTATTACTCTGTGTGAATTCGCAGTTAACGTATTGAAAACTCGATCTATTTATGCCCGTACAGAAATGGCTAGAATATACTCATACATATAAATTTATAGTCTGGGAGGTGGGGTGTTCTAACACTACGGTAAAGGTGATTGGAAGTGTTGGTATTGGTGAGCAGCAATCATTAGGAGGTGGGGGTGATTTTGGTTTTTCTTTTAGTTTTGTCAGGTACCGTTATAAATGTTGGTGCACACACCCACGTGGAATGATCACATTGGATGTGGCACTTGGAAACGGCTTCAAATGTTAGTCAGCCTTTCCTCGGCTCAATTTTGGACTCACCGTAATGCAATTTCTTTTACCCTTATGAGGAATTGACGTCTCTTCTTCCAAACGATTATTTTGTGTATGTACGCTTGTAAAATTTGCCAAAAACAAACGAGTATTGTAAAGCGTGGTGGTGTCAAGTATCCCAAGTAGAAATTCGCAAACGGCTATGTAAACTGTGTTGGTGTTGGTATTAGTGGGGTGGCGCAAAAATGGTCTGGTGTCGCTAATGGCCTAGTGGAGTAGATTCAAAAGTGGGGAATGTCTTCATGGATCAAACAAACAAGGTCCGTCATTGTCGTGTATGGACTGTGCCCCTTTTTGATGTAACTGTTACTCCAAAGTATACCAGAGTGCCTGTTGAAGTCCTCCACTAGATGAATACACACACCAACACAGTACCTAAAAATGAAAAATACCGAAGCAATTTAGAACTTCGTTTCTCTACCCTCCTCTACGCTATTCTTGCTGGCGTAAGAAAAACTTACCTTGAATTACTTCTTTAGAAATCGCCTATCACAAAAATTTATTCCAATAATTGTTAAGTATATTAACAATCCTGACGGCAGACTATGAAAATGAATGCGCGTGGGTTTAAAGCTACCGGTGTTTTACTAATCGTGCGTTTAGCTCGATTTGATGTTCACAGCGTCAAGTAATGAATGAAAAAAACTTAAGCGGGAGAGCATGACATTAGCGAAAGCGCGTTTCGAAAGTGTTGCCACCTGTCTATGCTGAACCCCTTCCTGACAGATTCCGTTTTCCCCATTAGACTTTCACTAAATAGGTGCGCAAAGAAGCCTCGAAGGTACGCTCCTGTTCTATTATATTAAGAGATAACATTACAAACCCCATCAGTTATCGTAGTCCTGACGCAGATAACTGAATGGGGAAGGTAGCTCGTGCATGGCCACTATGGGACTTCACAAACGGTTACACCTTCGCGTCATCTCACATACCTGTCTCCTAATCCAGACAGCAAGACCTAACTTGAAATTATATAGAGTATACAACAATTTCTACTAACTTCTAGGCTAGTATTGCAACTACTAAGTGGAATGTTCAATTTGGTCTTAGTTGTCATCGTATTACGGTATAAATGGAATCATACAAAAATTTAGTTGATTCAATCCCTAAATTTAAATTGCTTCGAATTTATATCCAGATCACCGGATAGGAAAAAATTCATTAAAAAAAAGGAAATTGTTTTCGTTTCCGTTCATTGAAATTTATTCGGTTTTGGGGTGACCATCTCAATCAATTCTTACATTGATGCAACTATTTATAGTATTATTATTTATAGTGTTATATTCATGGCATTGTAATTTATTATATATAATTTATTGTATTATAATTTATTATGTGATTTAATTATATTTATTGTAATGTATTTTATGTTTTATATTATATTGTTTTTATAATTGTTGTTTTTTTTTTTTTTAATTTTTGTTTTATTTATTTAGTGCTTTTTTAATTTATGTATTATATTCTATTGTTTTATAATTTACTGTCTTATAATTTATTATATAAGGATTTATTTATTCATTTTTTCTCCAATAATTTAATTTAATTCGATTTAAAGTCCATTGTCTCAATTAAACTTTCGATTAATCACATCATCAGCTTCAATTATTCTTTCGTATAGAATAATTCGCTGATGTTCCTTTCCATGTACACACAAAAAATTCTGATTCAATCTCCAAATCAATTGATCCAGTAAAAAAAACTTAGCTGCTACTATTAAGTTTCGTGGTTGATTTTGTTTCAAAACAAAAATTTGATGAATCAATTAAATTTCTCTGTGGATATCCCCTCCGAACCCAATTAAAACTTTATTTGGAAAATTTCTCGTGAAATTTCTTTCTGTGTATGATCCGTCAACAAAGTGAATGTGGGGAAGAACTGCGACCCTGGGATAAGTGAAAGCCGGGCTAGATTTGGAAATCCCTATTTAATCGGAACCATATGTTGCAAATCTTTAGCATGATAGGTGCCTACTTTCCTACCGCCTAAATCTTCAATCTCATACAAACTCTTGCCTATTTGCCTGACAACACGACATTTTACGAACTTTTTGCAAAGCTTCGCATTCAAATTCTTAGAAGCGTCACTTAAAATAAAATTCCTCCTAAGAATTTCTTGACCAGGCAGAAATTTCACCTCTCGGCTTCGAGTATTGTAACGAGCGGCATTCATTTCATACGAGCTATGCAAATTTTCCTTAACAGTTTTCCTAACTAACTCCATGATATTACACTTCGGCAAGATCTCGATTTCACCGTCCTCCAAAACTCCTAGCTTATCAGCTAAATCGTACACGCTAGCGTGCGTGACCATATTTGTACCAAAAAGACAAAAATATGGGGAGAATCCCGTCGCGGTATGAATGGTGGATCTTAATGCACATTCGACGGCAGATATATGTCTGTCCCAACCCGTCTGGTCGTCTGACGCATATGCTCGCACAGCAGCTACAATTGAGCGATTCACGCGCTCAGACGCGTTTGCCTGTGGAGCATAATAAGCATTCCTAGTCTGTTTGCAACCATATCGCTTCAAGAACATCTCAAAATCGGATGATGTAAATTGCTTGCCGTTATCCGTATGCACCATCTGCGGAACGCCAAATTTATGAAAGATTTCACTTTCCAAAAATTTGATAACGTTCGCAGATGTTGCATTGCGCATAGGCTTCAAGACAACAAACTTTGTGAGATGATCAAGAACGATAAAAATGAAACTATTGCCCTGTCTAGACCTAGGAAAGGGGCCAATAAAATCCATATAGATCTTCTGCCAGGGTCTGTGTGTTATGGTCTCTGCGCCCATAGGAGGTCTTAAGATCTTGTTAGGAGATTTCGTCTCTTTGCATAACGCACAGTTATTTATGTAATCTTTCACTTGGGCCGCCATTTTGGGCCAATAAAAATATTGCCTGAGAGCCGAAATGGTTTTACCCATGCCACAATGAGATCTTATAGTAGGCCCATGAGTATTTGCTATCAATTCATGTGTGAGGCCAGTGGGAACCCAAAGCTTCCAAATAAAATGTTCATGTACCGAATTTCCGTCCGTCGGAACTGTCCTTTTGTAAACGAACGAATCTTGTATCTTGAGATCGGGTAAAAGATCCTGATGTTGAGATACATGTTCGCGGAGTTGAATATACTCCTCGCTCCCGAACTCCGGCGAACTCATATCAATTATAGGCCTCTCCTGTACAAACATATTAACCTCATCTAATTGCAACCTAGACAGTGTATCGGCTACCACGTTCTGGCTACCCTTTCGGTGCTGTATATCGAATTGATACCCTTGGAGTTTCAGGCTCCAACGTGCGAGACGACCACTCAAGTCTTTCTGGCCCATAAGCCACTTGAGCGCGCTGTGGTCCGTCACCACTGTGAATGGCATCAATTCGATATACGGTCTGAACTTCCCAATTGCACTAACTACAGCGAGGCATTCCCTCTCAGTCACGCTGTAATTGCGCTGAGCGCTATTAAGCTGTGCTGAGTGGAATGCAATTGGGCGTTCCAGACCTTCCGCGTCAAGTTGGTAGAGAACGGCGCCGACACCTAAATTCGACGCGTCACACTGGACGAAGAAACGTTTGTCGAATACTGGATGACTTAACACTGGACTGGTCGTGAGAGCCGTCTTAAGCTTGTTGAAAGCTTCAATCGCGTCCTGATCAAAATTAAATTTGGCGGATTTCTTCAGCGTACGTGTAAGTGGAACAGTAATCTCTGCGTAGTCTTTAATAAATCTTCTGAACCAAGACGTAAGCCCTAAGAATCTACGCACGTCGCGTGTACATTTCGGTACAGGGATCTGTGTTATGCCGTCAATCTTCCCTGGATCTGGCCTTAGTTTTCCTTCTCCCACTATGTACCCTAGGTACCGTAGCTCCCTACGACAAAATTTGGATTTGCCCAAGTTTATCGTTAGGTTCGCATTAGTTAGAAGATCACCAACGCGACGTAACAGCCGCATATGCGACTCAAAATCAGGCGACACCACCAAAAGATCATCTAGGTACACGAAAACTTCATTGCGCAGTTCCGGGGCGATCACCTTATCCATCAGCCTGCATAACCGTTGGGCAGCATTGCACAACCCAAACGGCATGACTCTGAAATGATAATGTGGTCGTCCCGGTACTGTGAATGCAGTTTTCGGCCGACTATCCTTCGCCAGGGGAATCTGCCAAAACGCGTCCTTCAAATCTATGCTTGATATGAAGTACGTGTTTTGGAGTCTCCCTAGGAGTGCGTCAATATATGGGAGTGGGTAAGCATCCTTTACCGTGACTTCGTTTAGTTTTCGGGCATCGAGACACAAGCGTTTCTTCTCCCCGCGCCTAACCAATGTCACTGGAGAATTCCAGGGGCTGGTGCTTGGCTCTATTACCCCTAAACTTATCATACGGTCCAACTCCTCATATATAAGCGACTCGACGGCAGGTGACACAGGATAGTGGCGTTGCTTGATAGGGACAGCGTCGCCGGTATCAATTGTGTGTTCCTCTAGATGAGTTTTGCCTAAACCGTGTCTTTCGTGATCCAAAAAATGACTTTTCGCATACGCAAGAGCACTTTCCTGTTCCCGAGAAAGAATGTGACTGGTTGGATCGGATGGTTCGACCACAGCGCTAAGACTGTTGACCAAATGTGGTGCGACACCAAAAATTTTCCAAAAATCCACACCGCAGTACATTTGCTTCTCTAAATTCGGAACAAGATACACCTCCATCGTATGGCGTTGATCCTCATAACTAACCTCAACCTTCACCTTACCCGAACATGTCACACGATGACCGCTAGCCGTACCCACACTGCATTTGTGTACTGGAATAATTGTCAAATTGAGTTTTTCAACTAAATCATGACAATTATTCCCGAAACAAGTGACAGATGCACCGCTATCGAAAAGAGCTAAAACCTCATAGTCATTCACAAAAACTTTCCTGAATGGTCTCGGATCAGAACCTGATATCTCACTTATCGTTGCCGAAGAAATATTGCGCCTATGCATTCGCCTACATCTATAACGTTCCCTAGCCTTCAAAATTCTACTAGATACAGATTGAACAGTCACTTCACTATTAAAAATCCTTTCCCTTGCTTTTCGGTAATTTTCAAGTCGTATATGGAATGGCAATGTAATATTCGGCCTGGACATCGTAGTTCCCCCAATAGGTGTTGTGTTTGTGGGTTTCTGAATAGCTGTTACGATATCGCCGGAATCTACAGATGTCCCCACACATTCGTCATGAAAAGTCCCTTTATCTACTCTGTGGTCTGAGTCGAACGTGAGTCCCCACATACATTCACGTTCGCTCTGCGGTTTCCCACCCTACAATTATTACATTGTGGGGTGGTCACACCCGATTGACCACAACGAAAACAAAAATATCCTCTCTGTTCCGCCGAGCATTGTTTAAATGTATGGCCGATAGTCCCACAGTTCCAACATTTGATGTTTGTCTTATCGGGTTTCTTCTGAAAATTATTTCGAAATCGAAGTTCTTCCACACATTCGGTAAGCTCGTCAATATCTGAATTATATAATTCGTTTACAGAACGAACTGGCACACCGGGTCGAGATCTTTGTTGGAATTCTCTCTCCAAAAAACTTTCAGCCCTACGGCACTCCGCACGTAAATGCTCTACAGAATACAATTGTGTCCCAAATATCATATGGGCAATTCGTGGTTTCAAGCCTGCTTTTATAATGTCTACCATCTCATGTTCCTTCAAAGGTTCACGTAGTTGCATCCTGAGACTGTTCATAGCGTCAATGTATTGGGTAGCCCTTTCATCTCTTCCTTGTCTTCGATCTATCATTTGTCTTAATACGTCAGCATTGGAATGAAATTGTTCAAATTCCCGAACAATGTCAATTCTCAAATTGGGAAATGTTAGATCTGGGTGCCGCTGAATGCGGTCCCAGTACCACTGGTTCGCACGTCCCTCAAGAAGATTGTGGAAACCTGCCAGCAATTCCTCATCCGAACAGCCATAGCTCTCCTGAAGCCTGTCCACCCGAAAAATGAAGTCTTCAATGACGGGAGTCCTAGAAGTGCCATCAAATTTGATGCCCCACTTACTAATGTCATGATATTTCGGACGACTAATTTGGATATTTGAATTCTTTCGTGAATTCGGTTGTCCACATGATCCATTATTAGGTTGACGACGCTTCACTCCGTTTTCAGGAGGAAACTCATGAGGCCAATTGACATCAGGTGAAGGGTTGGAAGCCTGATTTGACGGAGCAGGTGAAGCCGAAAGAGCCGATCTCACAGCCACCGCAACTGCCTCTCTCATTTCATTCCGAATTATTTGCAAAATAGAAGCCGTTGATTCTTCGCCTGTGTCCCTAACCTCTCTAAACAATTCGGTACTATTCATATTATCCCCTTGACTATTATTGGCTGCGATATTTGTCAATGGGCTGTACTGGGGCTGTGTCACACTGCTCTGACCCGAGCTTTCGTGCTGGGTCTCTTGAACCGTGTCATCGACACCTAATGTCCGATCTGCACCACCATTTCCATCTCCCACGTTTGTGGCGTAAGTATCATTACGAGGACGATCCTCATTATTCCCCCTAGTATTCGTTTTTTGTGGGTTGAGTGGACCCACAAATCTCGGTGGAAACATTTCGAAAATTACTTCACTCGAAAAGCACGAGGAATTAAAAAAAAAAACTGAAGAATTCTTTAAGAACGTAGAGGTGTCAATAAAGACATAAAAATTCAAAAACTGTGCAATAAAAGACAAGGGTTTTCTTATAATCCGAACAGTTTTGCGAAATAATTGTAATAAGGAATTGTGTCGGTATTTAGTATGTGCTATATCGAAAAGTGTTGATTCGTCGAACGCAACGTAGAAATGTAGGATCATACAAAATCCGAAATAGGAAAAAAAATACTAATGATTAATGATGTCATAAATACTTTATATATAATATTGTAAGGATTCACGATAACTCTGACCGTAAACCACTAGTGATTCCCGTAATCAATCTACCCTAAATAATCGAGATCGAAATTCAAGTTGTAAGAAGTTAGTCTATTTTCAAAAGATTACCATGTCCCCATAATATTAGCAAATAAAAAGGTAAACAAAACAAAATAAACCAAAAATAATGAAAAATTATGGAAAATGATGAAAAGAAATAAAAATTTATGAAACATACATACCATTGAGGTTTTGGGTAGGATTGGGATATGTATCAAGCCACTACAAAAAAAATATTTCCATCTAATTTTCAAACTTCAAAAACTCCTAGTACGCAAATAAAAAAACTTTGAAGAAATTGTTGCTACTATGAAAATTCATTTAAAACTCACATAGGACTAAACAATATCCTCGCCGTATAGGAAAACTAAAAGAATCGTCGATGTTGGTGTAGCGCGATTTTTGTCATGATAACAACAAAATCGGACCATACTCCAACATTTTGAACCTGAATAAAAAAAAAATCTGAACATTCAAAATATTGATCGTAGCAAATAAGGTCAACCATAAATCGTTAAATCCTTATGACTATACGAAAATTATCCTTTCGCTCAGACGTTGGGCGCCATTCTTGTAATGTTGTTGTTGGTTTATAATCCCATTTTTTATGTGCGTGGAGTTATGCCAACTGCGATTGCATAGGCCTTTCTTTTAACTGATTTCCTGCTATCTCCACACTTCGGCTGTTGGATAAGGTGTCACATACCATCTGGCAATATTGTCCAACGAGAGTGGACACTTGTTTGTTTACTCCTTTTTATAAGAAAAGCAGCAAATAATTCCAATCCCATATAGGCACAAAATGTGAAGAGGATTATCGCGCACATGTTATATCAACGTTGGTACCGGGCGGTGGTACTTTGATTTTGTCTTCCGACTTAAGCTCAGTCTGCGTAGGTTCTTTGGTTACCAAGCCGATATAAAACAACACTAAAAGAAAATTGATAGTACCACCTGGAACTATTCGTTGTTCTTCGTTGGAAATATTGATGGAATATTTTGCGGGGGAATCGAGATGTTGTTGATTCCCATTGTGCCCACCCATGGATCATGTCTACCATGATCCCCTTTGGACTGTCCAATAGAATCTATGACAGCCCCCTGAAATGTAGTGGCGATAACCCTCCTACCTTACCTCAGAAAATTTAACACGGATTCATATTAAAGTCTTTCACACGAATTTCAATTTCAAAATGTACATCGTTTTATTTGTAACCCCAATCCAAAGAAAATCTTATTACTAATTATAATACTTAAATATAGTAATGATCAAAGAAAATGAAATAGAATGTTATTGTGCAACGGGCAAAATATTTGGTTTTATTTAATTAACCCAAATAAAAACTATAAGCAAAGGAAGGACAACATTCCCTGACTAGGTTCGAGCTCGATTCCTAATATGCGGGGTCCACATTGTGACGATAACGATAATTATGAAAATTTACCCAAGTTTAACTTTGCCCAAAGCACGTCTTAAATTAATGCTTTTTATGTTGATTCAATTGCCATAGGGCCCGTACGGTAGTTATACGAAAATAAAGTTAAGAATATAAATTCGGATCGTCTTAACACCCTTATGATTCAATGAGATACTTATGGGAACGCGGTAAAAATGTCATTAAAAATGTATAATCCATTAGAAAACTTGTATAAATCCAAAATAGAATAATAGTAAATCAATAATAGTATACATTCATCAAGAAAGCATGTATGTTATATATAGAAATATAAAATATGATTATAAAATATTTGGGCATAAAGAAATTCGATTACCAAAAGTGATCCCGTTTCTCACTTATGCACAGAAATATATTTTTTTTTTATTTTGAAATAATAATGAAATAAAAGTGAAAAGAGGAGCAGTTAAATAAATAGCTTTCGATTATTTTGCTGTCGTCTCGATAACATCGATATTTTTGTTCACTTAAGACTTTCTTTTGAGCACTTTTCTTTGTTGCGTTAAGAGACGTTTGTAGTTAAGAGAGAGAACTGTATAAAATGCAGACACAAAATTGTTCTCTTACTGTCCAGTCGCCCAATTATAAATTATATTTTCTCAGACTCTCTTAACTATACAACGTTAAACGTATGGCCGAATATATTATTTTTTTTGTGCACAGCAACATGGCAAACACGAGAGAGCGCGACAGTAAAATAATCGTTTATGTAATAATACCCGTGTATATAATAATCGAGTATGTATTACTCTGTGTGAATTCGCAGTTAACGTATTGAAAACTCGATCTATTTATGCCCGTACAGAAATGGCTAGAATATACTCATACATATAAATTTATAGTCTGGGAGGTGGGGTGTTCTAACACTACGGTAAAGGTGATTGGAAGTGTTGGTATTGGTGAGCAGCAATCATTAGGAGGTGGGGGTGATTTTGGTTTTTCTTTTAGTTTTGTCAGGTACCGTTATAAATGTTGGTGCACACACCCACGTGGAATGATCACATTGGATGTGGCACTTGGAAACGGCTTCAAATGTTAGTCAGCCTTTCCTCGGCTCAATTTTGGACTCACCGTAATGCAATTTCTTTTACCCTTATGAGGAATTGACGTCTCTTCTTCCAAACGATTATTTTGTGTATGTACGCTTGTAAAATTTGCCAAAAACAAACGAGTATTGTAAAGCGTGGTGGTGTCAAGTATCCCAAGTAGAAATTCGCAAACGGCTATGTAAACTGTGTTGGTGTTGGTATTAGTGGGGTGGCGCAAAAATGGTCTGGTGTCGCTAATGGCCTAGTGGAGTAGATTCAAAAGTGGGGAATGTCTTCATGGATCAAACAAACAAGGTCCGTCATTGTCGTGTATGGACTGTGCCCCTTTTTGATGTAACTGTTACTCCAAAGTATACCAGAGTGCCTGTTGAAGTCCTCCACTAGATGAATACACACACCAACACAGTACCTAAAAATGAAAAATACCGAAGCAATTTAGAACTTCGTTTCTCTACCCTCCTCTACGCTATTCTTGCTGGCGTAAGAAAAACTTACCTTGAATTACTTCTTTAGAAATCGCCTATCACAAAAATTTATTCCAATAATTGTTAAGTATATTAACAATCCTGACGGCAGACTATGAAAATGAATGCGCGTGGGTTTAAAGCTACCGGTGTTTTACTAATCGTGCGTTTAGCTCGATTTGATGTTCACAGCGTCAAGTAATGAATGAAAAAAACTTAAGCGGGAGAGCATGACATTAGCGAAAGCGCGTTTCGAAAGTGTTGCCACCTGTCTATGCTGAACCCCTTCCTGACAGATTCCGTTTTCCCCATTAGACTTTCACTAAATAGGTGCGCAAAGAAGCCTCGAAGGTACGCTCCTGTTCTATTATATTAAGAGATAACATTACACCTTATCTAAAACCAATAAATTTTGACTTAATCAAGTTCAGTTTTCGTCCCCATATGTACGTAGTTCCATGGTTGAATCTTCATGTTTTTAAATAAGGGGTGATTTTTAAAAGCTATAGGAAAGCTTTTCAAAAAATAACACATACAATTCAGAATAATGCATGAAATCTTTATTTGATTCGATAGTAACGGTCCAGAATAATTTGATGTTTGAAGACTATTTCATGGAAATGTTGACCGCGATTGCGTTTTATACTCTGTGCAACATCTCGGCCGGTATCTCACGAATAAATGTTTCAATATAATCATTCAATTGTTCAATTGTCATGCAAGTCAAGCTCTTGCACTTTAGGCAAAAAGTGGATATCATCTTACGCTAGCGCTTTCCAATGACAGTTACGTTGCGATTCGCATCAACTTGAAGAAGTACGTAAATTTAGATAATTTGCAAACGTTGTTTGTTTATAAGACAAAATAGAATGACAAAACACAACAAAAAGTTTCAATCTTCCACTTTAAGAATATGTATTGTATTTGCTCAGACATCTGAATATTTCTCAAATTAAGTCAGAGAACAAAATGTTTGCATTTAGGAGCTTTTAAGGATATTATAGGGCAGACATATACAAATATATATTTTAAATTTTTGGAAATACATTAAGTAATATTTTAGAACCCAAATTTTTAGATTTCTTGTTCGCTTGACCAAAAAATACAAAAAACTAACAGCAAACACAGACTGATTTTCATATGTTTCGGTGTAAACATTATATGTTTGGAACTGAAATTTTTAGCACATTATTTTTAAGTGCAAGCATATATAGTTCATAAGCTAGCATATAATGTTTGCGACATATATGTTAATGTGTTAGAACATATTATGTTTGGGACATAACATTTTTATTGGATGCAGACATATATTAATTTAGAAACATACATGTGTTTAAAAACGTCAGAAAGACGGAGAAAGAATATACACGCAGAGAAGAAACATGATTGTCACAATCATATTCAAAGAGCAAAATAATATGATAGGAGTTATTTTTGCGGCGACCACGTAACATTTTCACCTGCAACCATGTTAGCTCAGTGAACATGGTTCTAAGAAAAATAAAATTGTCCTCATCTAAAATGTTATTATATTGAAAAAAAGAATTGTGTTTGAATCAAAATACAATGGTCACGATCTAAAATGTTATGGTATTCGTCAAAAATGTTTTTCTTCCAGTTAAAAGAACATGGTCACAACTTAAAATGTTTTGATTTTTATGAAAAAAACTTTTTTCGTCGTCGAAAAAAGGACGCCACTTGAGAAAAGAAAACACAAAATTAACTTTATTTATTTGTTTTTATTTATTTATAAACTAATTCATTGTTTATTTGTATTTATAATGTCTTGCAAGCAAACATCACATATTTTTACACACTCTATTTTAGTTCAATTTCAACAATAAGTAATCATTCCATATTTACTTCGTGCCCATCAAATTTAAAAATGCAGGCATCATGTAACTGCAAATAAAAATAAATTATACCATAAGCAAAATGCATAACAAAAACCACGTAAATTTTTTTTTTTCAATTACACTTTCCTTTTTTGTGTTCACATAAAACCACGTGCCTCTTCTGAAAAAATTAATTAATACAAAACACATTTATTCCGTATTCTCCGTCCATTCGAAGCAACACGCGACTGACGCGTAAAATGAAAATCATGTGTACTTACTCAATATTTTTATAAAATCCTTTTCGCTGCAAAAAAGTTAAAAAATTAAATGGTCATGAAAAAATATATGTACATGGTCTTTATGGCCATGTAATGGTTCTAGACATGTCTATTCCTAACCTATAAAAATACTTTTTTCTCTGCAAAAAAGTAAAAAAATTGAATGGTCAGGTACATGATTTTCCCGACCATGTAATGGTCTCAAATTCTATCATTTAAATAATAGAACATGTTTGCGGCATTTGAGAACCATTTAAATGCTTATTGCCAACATATACACCCTCACAAAAAATCGCTTCTGTAACATATACTCCCAAACATATTTTGCTTCAAGCATATACATTTTTGGGTATTGCCCAAACATTTATATGTTTGATCTCTTCCAATATATAATATGTTTGAAAGCATATTGGTCTAAACAATATATGTTTGGGTAGTCTAAGTTCCAAACATTTTGTATTTTTGCATCCAAATTCAATAATGTTGTCTTCCAACAACAATATGTTATTATGTGACCATATAATATGTTTGGAAGCATTTTGCACCCAAAAATATTATATGCTTAAAAAAATTCTCCCAAACAATATTGTGCTCAAAATTTTATTTATTTATTTATATATTTACAATCACAATGAATTATGAAAATAAACAGGTAATATAGGTGCTAACAACATAGGTTTTCGACCTGAATGCTCAAAATTTTGTTTCTGCCCAATTGTATATTCCCCCACATCTTTCTCACTTTCACGAGATTTTTTAGTTCTTAGCACCTTTTTCTGTAATACAAACATTGTAGAAGAAATTATTCAATTGTATGATTTTTTTTTATTTTAATTTTACCTTTTGCCGGACGGGGATTCGAACAGCGGACCACACAGTTTGTAAGGATCAAAGAAGTAGCTGATCAATTGTCCAAGGAAAAATAAAATGTTAATTTTGTAATAACAAGCAACAACCACCAACTTAATTCAATATCGCTCCCTGTTAAATAGCGCTCCAAGCTACTAAACACATATATGTTTATAGGCTATTTCTAAATTAATATATGTTTGCATCCAAGCATATTATATTTACAAACATTTTATGTCCCAAACATAATATGTTCTAACATATTAACATATATGTCCCAAACATGTTATGCTAGTTTATGAACATTATATGCTTGCACTCAAAAATATTGTGTTTAAAAATTTGTGTTCCAAACATATAATGTTTATAGCCAAACATATGAAAAACAGTCTTTTTCATCCGTGTAGTTTTCTCCGCTCGAAAATTATTTTTACAAAGACAAAATACATGTTTTTCGCGACAATTACATACTCTAGATAAGCATTAAATGTATGCGGCAACCATGTCCAAACATGTTTTTTCTGTGCGTGTAGGAAACAGACAAAAAATACAGTTTAATTAACACAAATAAAAATGTATGTTGCTGAGTACACGTTCAGGATTGCTTATCGACTTACACGTTTTGCATATAAATAAATATTTGGGGTGTAAATTCAAATATATTGCAAGCATATGTATCCAACACAATTATGTTTAAGACATTTTGCTGCAAACAAATAAAAGTTTAGAAATGCGAACTAACTATTTGACGCCTTAAACAAAGATATACTTAGGGTGAAACATAACATGTTTGCACAGTACAAACTTTTTTTTCGAACAAACTCTGAAAATATTTATGCCTGAAGCAGAATACGTTTGGGGCGATTTTCTCTGAGTGTGAGCGGACTTTTTTCTATGAGTGTAATTTTGATTGTGTGTGCGTATGACAACTGGCCACTGATGTATCAAATCTTTCCGTTACATTTTAGCCACTGGGATAGAAAACCAACAAACACACAACAGCACTACCTTTTCATCGAAACCCCAACCCAACATGAAAAATGTAGCTCCACCCCACCAAACATTCATCCTATCGAAGCAAACACCAAAGTTCATGGTTCAATTGTGGTAGAACATAAAGTGTTGTTGTGATGCCTTTAGGTTGCCCGCGTTGACTTAATTCACTTAATGAACTTGACCGCCAAGTGATCGACTCAAATAGACCAAGTATACCGATGCTACAACTCATTGTGTATTCAAACGTTTTGCTCCTTGGCTTCCAAGCGTGAAAACAAAAAACAAACCAACAGCTCGCACATTGTTTGGAAGTGCAACATTGCCAAAGTCAGAGCAAAAAATTGATGGGAGAGCGGGTTAGACTGGATAACCGTCAGCAACATCAATGTGAATCTAATTAGGACTTCTATAGTATGTGACATTCCCACCATTCCCATTATTTAAAGGAATTGTGGTTTTTAGTTAATTTTAAAGGCTATCCACTATCCCACGAAATGATACAACGATTTTTTTTATTTGCATACTACACGGATGAAAAAGACTGTTTTTCATATGTTTGGCTATAAACATTATATGTTTGGAACACAAATTTTTAAACACAATATTTTTGAGTGCAAGCATATAATGTTCATAAACTAGCATAACATGTTTGGGACATATATGTTAATATGTTAGAACATATTATGTTTGGGACATAAAATGTATGTAAATATAATATGCTTGGATGCAAACATATATTAATTTAGAAATATCCTATAAACATATATGTGTTTAGTAGCTTGGAGCGCTATTTAGCAGGGAGCGATATTGAATTAAGTTGGTGGTTGTTGCTTGTTATTACAAAATTAACATTTTATTTTTCCTTGGGCAATTGATCAGCTACTTCTTTGATCCTTACAAACTGTGTGGCCCGCTGTTCGAATCCCCGTCCGGCAAAAGGTAAAATTAAAATAAAAAAAAATCATAAAATTGAATAATTTCTTCTACAATGTTTGTATTACAGAAAAAGGTGCTAAGAACTAAAAAATCTCGTGGAATTGAGAAAGATGTCGGGGAATATACAATTGGGCAGAAACAAAATTTTGAGCATTCAGGTCGAAAACCTATGTTGTTAGCACCTATATTACCTGTTTATTTTCATAATTCATTATGATTGTAAATATATAAATAAATAAATAAATAAAATTTTGAGCACAATATTGTTTGGGAGAATTTTTTTAAGCATATAATATTTTTGGGTGCAAAATGCTTCCAAACATATTATATGGTCACATAATAACATATTGTTTTTTGGAAGACAACATTATTGAATTTGGATGCAAAAATACAAAATGTTTGGAACTTAGACTACCCAAACATATATTGTTTAGACCAATATGCTTTCAAACATATTATATATTGGTAGAGATCAAACATATAAATGTTTGGGCAATACCCAAAAATATATATGCTTGAAGCAAAATATGTTTGGGAGTATATGTTACAGAAGCGATTTTTTGTGAGGGTGTAGAGTTAAGCGGTGGATTAGAATATGTAATATTTTCATTATCATTGTGAGGATGGTCGAATCTTTATGCATTCTCGAAAACAACTATTCGGCAAGGAACATTTCGCTGAAACATCGAGGACCATTTGGAATGTTCTTTTCCCTTCGATACCTGTAGTTAAAATTTTTAACAACTTTCAATGCGATCGATGAGTCGTTTTTTAAGAGCCAACATTGTAAATATGTGGGAACTAGAATATGATTATGGCTTCTCTTGGAACATAAGTTTTTGTTGGGGATTTCAAGAACATTTTTATCCTGTCCCACGTTCCCACTTCCAATCAGGGCCTGTAGTACAAGTTTTGTTGTAGATTTTCAATTTCAAAAGGGTTTCCTACTGTAGACAAACCCCATCATAATTTCTGGCATAGTTTGTATGGAATTCAGTACTTATAAAAAATTCTCAAAAATACACACGGATGAAAAAGACTGTTTTTCATATGTGTGGCTATAAACATTATATGTTTGCAACACAAATTTTTAAACACAATATTTTTGAGTGCAAGCATATAATGTTCATAAACTAGCATAACATGTTTGGGACATATATGTTAATATGTTAGAACATATTATGTTTGGGACATAAAATGTTTGTAAATATAATATGCTTGGATGCAAACATATATTCATTTAGAAATAGCCTATAAACATATATGTGTTTAGTAGCTTGGAGCGCTATTTAACAGGGAGCGATATTGAATTAAGTTGGTGGTTGTTGCTTGTTATTACAAAATTAACATTTTATTTTTCCTTGGGCAATTGATCAGCTACTTCTTTGATCCTTACAAACTGTGTGGTCCGCTGTTCGAATCCCCGTCCGGCAAAAGGTAAAGTTAAAATAAAAAAAATCATAAAATTGAATAATTTCTTTTACAATGTTTGTATTACAGAAAAAGGTGCTAAGAACTAAAAAATCTCGTGGAAGTGAGAAAGATGTGGGGGAATATACAATTAGGCAGAAACAAAATTTTGAGCATTCAGGTCGAAAACCTATGTTGTTAGCACCTATATTACCTGTTTATTTTCATAATTCATTATGATTGTAAATATATAAATAAATAAATAAAATTTTGAGCACAATATTGTTTGGGAGAATTTTTTTTAAGCATATAATATTTTTGGGTGCAAAATGCTTCCAAACATATTATATGTTCACATAATAACATATTGTTTTTTGGAAGACAACATTATTGAATTTGGATGCAAAAATACAAAATGTTTGGAACTTAAACTACCCAAACATATATTGTTTAGACCAATACGCTTTCAAACATATTATATATTGGAAGAGATCAAACATATAAATGTTTGGGCAATAGCCAAAAATGTATATGCTTGAAGCAAAATATGTTTGGGAGTATATGTTACAGAAGCGATTTTTTGTGAGCGTGCAGAAACTCAAATCATAAAGGAAAAATAATTCATGCCAATCAAACTTTGGAAATTGTTTGTAGTCATTGTTGATGGTATGAAGCATGTCACTCTCACATAGGGAATTATAGTAACCCAGCAAAAACTTCTATTAGCAGGTCGTCCACGTCGTTCTCGGTATGCACATGGACGAAAAAGACGTTTTTTTTCATATGCTTCGGTATAAAAATTAAATGTTTGGAATTCAAATTGTTACATTCAAATTGTTACAAACATCAAATGTTCATAAACTAGTATAACATGTTTGGTGCATATATGTTAATATGTTATAACATACTATGTTTGTATATATAATGTATCTGGATGCAAACATATATTAATTTAGAAATTTCGTATATTTATTGCTTATATAGAGAATAGAGGAAAAATATAAAAATTGCGACGGAATTAGATAAAGAAAGATATGTAAAACTACAATTTTAATTACAACAAATAAAATTGTAGGTTGTTGAGTAAACGTCCGTGATTGCTTAAGTCGATAAGCACATTTGCATTTGCACATTTTGCATATAAACAAATGTTTAGGGTGTAATATTCAAATAAATTACAAACATATGTTTTTGCAACACAATTATATTTACATTTTGCTGCAAGCAAACAAATGTTTAGAAAATGGACTTAAATATTTGGGGCCTTAAAAAGATAGATAGGGTAAAACATAATATGTTTGCACAGTACAATTGAAAAATTCGGAAAATATATATGTTTGAAGCAGAATATGTTTGGGGATATATGTTACAGAGGCGATTTGCCTTTGTATTTTCTTTGAGAGCAAATAAACCCGCAATTATGTCAAGCTCAAATCTTTTTTATTTGTTAGCGTCAAAAGAAAACTTCTTTTGCCTAAATTTTCGTCCCTCAGAAAAGAAAAATCGTCCTTCAGTGTATTGAATACTGCTATTGCTAGAGGAATCGCATCCGTCTATCAAGTTCTTGCTGGGATGTAATGTCTTTGCCAGGTAAACTTTCGCGGTAGTACATCTTTAAATCCTTTTGCATTTTCTGCACAATTTGCACACATTCGTATTTGGACATGATGCCAAAATGACATCCTGACATTTAGCTGACGTCCTCGACATTCACCACCAACTCGATTCACACTTGTGTGTCATATTTGAGATATGACATATATGAATACAAAGTGTGGTATGTTGAGTATCTGGGATGTGAAATGCTGCCGGGTACAATGTCATCTGATGAATATTTTAAGCAATAAAGCCATTCATAAAGGCAATGCTCTCTTTGAGATACACGACCCCAAATTTACACCCTCAAAAAAATCGCTTCTGTAACATATACTTCCAAACATATTTTGCTTCAAGCATATAAATTTTTGGTTATTGCCCAAACATTTATATATTTGATTTCTTCCAATATATTATATGTTTGAAAGCATATTGGTCTAAACAATATAATATGTTTGGGTAGTCTAAGTTCCAAACATGATGTATTTTTCCATCCAAATTCAATAATGTTGTCTTCCAAAAAACTATATGTTATTATGTGAACATATAATATGTTTGGAAATATTTTGAACCCAAAAATATTATATGCTTAGAAGAATTTTCTCCCAAAGAAGATTGTGTCAAAAAAATGTTCTGCCTAATTGTATATTCCCTCACATTTTTCTCACTTCCACGAGTTGTTTTTAGTTCTTAGCACCTTTTTCTGAAACACAAAAATTGTAGAAGAAATTATTCAATTTTATAATTTTTTTTTTTAATTTTACCTTTTGCCGGACGGGGATTCGAACAGCGGACCACACAGTTTGTAAGCCAGCACACTATCCACTGGGCTACGTAGCTGTTATGGTCATCAAGAGATAATTATCGTTATAAGTTATATTTATATAGCATAGCTTGCGGCGCCCACGAGCCGATGCAAACATAACATTGTTTAACAACATAACATTGTTAAACATAAATTTGTTGGCGACGTGGAGCAGTGGTTGGTACGTCCGTCTTGCATGCTAAGGGTCCTGGTTAGTTAACATTTTCCTATATTTATGTACCACAATACCACAGAATGAAAAAATTTAACTGAATTGAATTCACATATGGAATTATTTTATTGAACTTTTTTCATTCATTTGGACAAATCTTACATATTTGTTGTAAACCTGTTACTTCAAAATTAAAACTGCTTATCTTCGTTTTTAAATACAATTGTATTTATTTATATGGGCAATTTTTTCTTCAATAAAAGACATGTTTTATTAATATATTAAATATATTTATTAAGAATCAACATCATCGAAACGTAATGTTTTTCTTCTTCTTGTACCTTTCACTTTTAATAAGTTGCTGCCTAACGATTTTGTCCTCCTTTTACAATTTCAATACCTACAAATATAAAAAATCATAAATCAATTTTTCACAAAAGGTTAGCATCCTCAATGTTACCTGATGAATGAAGGGGTTGTTATTATGTTGGTGTTTTCTTTCTTTGTACACCATCACGAACGAAAACGAACATTTTTCTCACTAATTTAAAATATTTTATATATACTATTTATTATTTAGTACATTATTTTACCATATTATTTTTTAACAATCACTCAGTATACCATAACAACGCGATTCCAACTAAAAAGCAACCCACGCGCAAGCATATCGATTACATCGATGACAGGTATCGGTTACAGGTAGACAAAAGAAATATAGGAAAATTTCCTATATTCTAACAAATGTGTTTCCTTGAGTTTTGAAAGGATTGAATAATTCTTAGTTCGAATAAAATAAAATATTTTTCTATGCCAATTGTTATTCGTATGTATGATAAGCTTTTTATATAGTAAAGGAAGTCAAAACTATCATTTTATAAGAAATTTTACTAAATTTAAGGAAACTTGGTTTTAGTTCATATTTTATTTTTACGAATGCTTTGTTATCAGTGAATAAAATTTTCTTGTTCAGTAGTAATCTCTTATACCCAGTGAAGAAATCAGTATTAGTAAAACTCCATGCCTTATTCTAGTTAATGAACTATTACTAACTGCTTTCAGTTTGAGATTTTTTTACTGAAGCGAGTAAATTTTATTATTTTAAACAAAAATTTAACTTAATGGAAATAAATTGGCTGAACTAAATTTATGAACATTTTTTCCTTTAGTTTCGAAGGCACTTTTTTCTGGGTGCAGCGAAGAAAACAGTATTAGCAAAATGCCATGCCTTATTCTAGTTAATGAACTATTCCTAACTGCCTTCATTTTAGGATTTTTTACTGAAACAAGTAAGTTGTATTATTTTAAACAAAACTTTAACATAATGGATATAAAATGGCTAAACTAAATTGATGAACATTTTTTTCCTTTAGTTTCGAAGACACTTTTTTCTGGGTGTGATAAACAAAACTCATGCTCTTATTTTCAAATGTCTTTTCACTTGGTTCCGAATGAATTTTCTCTGCGAATACTCATTTTAATATTTTTACTTAAGCATATACAATTTTTGTTTACTCCAAATTTGTAAATGTATACTTGTTTATATTCACACATAGTATTTTTCCAATCTTTAATGAAATTTTCTTTGAGTATATATATTTTTAAGGCGCTAATTGGTTACTTTCATTATTTTACTTCCAGCATACCCTCTAGGCCTCTCTTTCCAAACACATATATGTTTATAGTCTATTTCTAAATTAATATATGTTTGCATCCAAGCATATTATACTTACAAACATTTTATGTCCCAAACATAATATGTTCTAACATATTAATATATATATCCCAAACATGTTATGCTAGTTTATGAACATTATATGCTTGCACTTAAAAATATTGTGTTTAAAAATTTGAGTTCCAAACATATAATTTTTACACCCAAACATATGAAAAAAATTCTTTTTCGTCCGTGTATGTAAAAGCCCGAAAATTCATGGTAAATCTCCCTTTAATCGTCATCCTTTGCCACCCTATCAAATTTGTATTCTTCGATACATAAGAGAATACATTTGCGAACACCGTACATATCCCATTGCTCCATGCAACAGAGGATGTTTCACATTCCATGTGAATAGGATACGTGACCGGCGTTTGCAAATTGTCCATAATTCCAAATTCCACATTTGCTAAAGTTTCATTAATGAACGGAGCCGTTCTAAGTTTACCTTGCAAGAAATTTGCTCCACCTGACACCAGCTTCGGCCCAACATACTGTCAAATCGATGGCTACACATATTAGGACATTAACTTTATTTGAAAAAAAAAAACACACACACGTTTCCATTTGGATAAAAACTAAAATATTCCTGAAATATTGTTACCTCATGCGAAACTTCAACTAAATTGTTTTGCGGTTTTAAAACAAGGAAAATATAATCACCACTTCATAAGGACAAAATAAACTTATATTAAAGAATTAATCATTGACACCCGAATCATGGCCATTTCAACCGCGGAGTAGTTCATTCTTATTTGTGGGACTCGTACGAACAATCTCTTCTTACTTATCGTTATCATACCCATGTTTAGTTCATAAAAATTTTGAAACATATAGAGAACAAAGTAAATTTCATTTTGCTGGGGAAATTTCTTTAAAAAAGATTACAATAAATTAAAACAAACTAAAATTCATTCAGCTTTAAAAAAAAAACTTTCTTTAAAAAGAAGATTCAAATAAACGTAAACGTATTAATTGTTTTGCAATAAAAAAAAAACTTTCTTTAAAAAGAAAATTAAAATAATCTAAAACGTATTAATTGTTTTGAAATAAACATAATTTAGGCATCAGTTTAAGAACGGACTTTTTTCACTGTAAAGCGACCTTTTATTGGCTCGATGCTGTTATTTAGTGACCATCGATCGATAAACTAGATTGATTCAGGGGTGATTCTATGTCAATGTGTATCAGATCAAAAAACAATAACTTGATTTCTTTACGTCAAAGTTCACACACAGAAAAAAATTTCCATATTAAACTAACGCTAAATTTAACTTATTTTTATTGAAAAAAAAATTATTTGCTTGTAGTTAAAGTTTATTATTTTTATCGAAATTTTTCCACAGCTTAATGAAATCTTACTTTTTTCAAAGTATGTATCAAAAATTTTATGAACTAGACGTGAGTATAAAGTTCAATGACCGTACACATAAGTTAAATATGAACTAAAACAAATGAAAATTTTCATACGATTTCCAAAAATAGTAAGAATGAACTACTGTATGGTTAAAATGGTCATGATTTGGCGTAAAATTAAGTTCAATTTTCGTGCGTGATAGTTCATTCTTTCTATAAAACAGTTCACTTTTTTTCGGTGCAGTTACGTTACGATTCGCATCATCTTTGAAGAAGTACAGTCCAATGATGCTACAAAAAAATAACTTATTTTTATTGCAAAAAATTTTACACAGCTTTTTTAAGAATGTCTCAAACATTTTATGAACTACACTTGGCTATAAAGTTCAATGACCGTACACATAAGTTCAGTATGAACTAAAGCAAAAGAAAATTTTCATACGATTTCCAAAAATAGTAAGAATGAATAACTATATGGTTAAAACAGGGATCCGGAGCGGAGCGGAGCAAGCCCTTTTTTAGCCGGAGCGGGAGCGGCATTTCTAAAATCCGGAGCGGAGCGGGAGCGGAGCGGTTTCCAAATGAAAAACCGCTCCGCTCCGAATAAAATATTACTTGAATGAAATGTGTAACTTTGAAATTACACTGTGTAGGTAATTTCAAATTTAGCTAGTACTTAGCGTAGTGTGAGCAAACGTTTAAAATGTACGATATGTATTTTTGTACGTACGTACATTGGGGAAAACACAACGTGTTTTTTAGTAATTGTTTTCAAAAACGGCAAATGTCAAAATATATCTCTAGTATGTGTTGTAAAAGTAACAACAGTACTTTCGATCAATTTCATCCCGCACCCAGAAAAAAGTGACCCCTTCTTTAAGTTAAAATGAACTCATTGTGAAGAAAGTTGAACTTCGTATAGCGCCAAAGACATTTTTATTTGATTGAACGATATGATTTTCGTAGAAATTAGGTAGAACGCATTTCATATATTAATTAACATTTTCCTATATTTATGTACCACTATACTACAGAATGAAAAAATTTAACTGAATTGAAATCAAATATGGAATGATTTTATTGAGCTTTTTTTATTCATTTGGACAAATATTTGTGGTAAACCTTTTACTTCAAAATTATAACTGCTTATCTTCGTTTTTAAATACAGTTTTATGTATTTATATAAGCAATTTTTTCTTCAATAAAAGACATGTTTTATTAATATATTAAATATATTTGTTTAGAATCAACAGCATTGACTGGCCTTGAAATATTAAAACACATTTTTTTCTTCTTCTAGTACCTTTCACTTTGAATAAGTTGCTGCCTAGCAATTTTGTCCACCTTTTACAATTTCAACACCTACAAATATAAACAAAAAAATCCTAAACCAATTTTTTCACAAAAGGTTAGCGTCACTGATTACCTTATAATTGAAGATTCCAAAATGAAGTCGAATAAAGGGGTTGTTATTCTGCTTGTGTTTTCTTTTTTTATAAACCAATTTTCAAAAAACGAACATTTTCTCACTAATTTAAAATAACAAATATTTTATATATTTTATTTGTTTTTTATTATATTATTTTACAATATTATTTTTTAACAATCTCTCCGTATACCATAACAACGCGATTCCAACTAAAAAAACAACCCACGCGCAAACACGTCGATTACATCGATGACAGGTATCGATTACAGGTAGATACAAGAAATTTAGGAAATTTTCCTATATTCTAACAAGTGTGTTTCCTTAAGTTTTGAAAGGATTGAATACTTCTTAGTACGAATGAACTAAAATATTTTTCTATGCCAAGTGTTATTCGTATGTATGATAAGCCTTCTATAATAAAGGAAGTCAGATTTATCGTTTTATAAGAAATCTTTCTAAATTTGAGGAAACTTGGTTTTAGTTCGGTTTTTGTCTATTTTTACGAATGCTTTGTTATCAGTGAATAATATTTTCTTTTTCAGTAGTAAATTTTTATACCCAGCGAAGAAAACAGTATTAGTAAAATGCCATGCCTTATTCTAGTTAATGAACTATTCCTAACTGCTTTCAGTTTAGGATTTTTTTACTGTATCAAGAAAATGTTATTATTTCACACAAAAATTTAACTGAATGGAAATAAAATGGCTAAACTAAATTGTTGAACATTTTTTCCTTTAGTTTCGAAGACACTTTCTTCTGGGTGCGTATTACTACAAAGATGTTTGTAATGAACGTCAAATAAATGCAATTAAACGATCTTATTTATATTTAATTTTTTAGTTTTCTACACAGAAAAAAATATTGTCGTGAAGTCAAAGATTCCATGTCCTTAGAATAAGAATGCAAATTTTGCTTAACATGGAAGACGCATTTCTATAAAATAAAGTTTTTTTTCTTGTCCGAAAGGCAATAAACTTTTGAAAGAAGTTGTAATGTCCTCATAATTAAGTGATTTTACTTAAAAATGTGTATCATAACATGAAAGTTAAAATTTTTGAGGTAAGGTCAACGTGACTTTAATAATTAAGAAAAATTCTTTAAAATTAATAAAATTGTCTTTAAATTTGTTTCCTTTTTGCATCTTGCCTACAAAGCAAAAAATCGTTAAAAAATAAGACATGTTTTTCAACACTTTATTTTAAAGACGCTTTTTACTTGAAACATAGCATAATTTCTACTGGAAGTCGAGACTTAATATGGAAAAAAATAACTCGTTAACTCGTTTTTAAAGGATTTTGATAACAACTGACGAAAAAATTCTAAAAAAATGAAAGATTAACATTTGCTTCCTAAAGCAAGTACATAACCCCCAAATTTAAAAGAGAATTACGTCTTTAAAGTATCCTCACTTGTATTCTCCGCTTCTTTGGCTCGGAATTAATACCCAAACTATTAAAGTAAAGACAAAATCTTTGGAACCGGGCATGCTTTTTTTCAGTGTAAGGACATTCATATTTGCTTTACTATTGTACTATATCCTAGCATTCTCTTATTTCTGATATTAGTTCTCGAAAATTTAATTAAAATTATGGATTGTTTCAATTTTGGTTGAAAAATGTGCGCATATACATTTATTATACAATAAAGGGAAAAAAAGCGAAATTAGGTAACACTAGATCTGAGTAAGAATATTCGTAGGTATACCACGGACTGATGTCGATGGAGGTTGTTGCAAACATAAACATACATACACACACATTACAAATATAACAAAACCTCTTCTCTACGTCTGTTGCAAAACAACAAAAAAAAACTTTCGGAGAGTAGTTACTTCTACTCTGTGTATAGACTTTCAATTCCAATCAGCGTTGCCGTTTTGGTCCGATCGGACCAACATTGGTCCAAAAGATTTCTAATTTTTAAATTTGGTCCGATGGTCAGACCAAACAGAATTTGGTCCATTTTGGTCCATTTTCATAAATTTGGTTTCTATCACATATTAAATAGTAGATGGTGCACCGCAAAGAATATTGTCGGGAGGCCAAATATTTCACCTGCTTAAAATACCAATTTTGCTTAGAATAGAAGACGTATTTCTCTGAAAAAAAGTTTTTCCTTGTCTAAAAGTCTCTAAACTTTTCAATGAAGTCTGTTTATCCTTATAGCTAAGTGATTCGACATAAAAATGTATATCCTACATGAATGCAAATTTCGTTTTAATGAAGTCAAAATGGATTTAATATTTCTGAAAAAAATCTTCAAAATTAATAAAATGTTTCAACACATTGTTTTAAAGTCATTATACCCTAAACCACATAGTGGTTAGGGTATAATAAGTTTGATCTGCCAAAAAATGTGCCTACAAGAAATATTGATTTTAGACCCCATAAAATATATACCGATCGACTCAGAATCACCTCCTGAGTCGATCTAGCGCTTGGTGTCCGTCCGTCCATCCGTCCGTCTGTCCATGTATTTGTTGTTCACAGGATTTCGGTCGCAATTATTAACCGATTTTGATGAAATTTGGTACAGGGAGTTTTTTTGGGCACAAGGACGAACGTTATTGAATTTGGAAGAAATCGGATCAAATTTAGATATAGCTCCCATATATATGTATTGCCCGATTTCGACAAATGGGGTCACGTTGCACTTTTTTACTAACCGATCGTCGTCAAATTAAGCACAAAATAATCTTCTGAAAATTTCATCGAAATCGGTTCAGATTTAGATATAGGTCCCATATATATGTATCGCCCGATTTTGCCAAATTAGGTCATAAAACCCTTATTTATCAACCGATCTTACTCAAAGTTGGCGAAATGTAATCTTCTATAGCACTAACTATATGTGCAAAAAATCATCGAAATCGGTTCAGATTTAGCTATAGCTCACATATATATACCGCCCGATTTTTCTAAATAAAATAAAACTCAATTGAACAAATAATACAATGTTTGTACTATAATTTTCTCGAAGAGGAGCGGAGCGGAGCGGTTTTTTTTTTTCTCCGGAGCGGGAGCGGAGCGAAAAAAATGGACCGCTCCGGATCCCTGGGTTAAAATGGTAATGGTTTAGCTCCAATGATTTTTTTCTTTGCTTTTAATTTATTTATTCTTCTATGAGAGGCCGTAATTTCGTGATTTGTGGTAAAGAAGTACACCAGAGCATTAAATGTTCCTGGTTTAGCAACGCTTTGTGGAGATCTCTAAATGTGGAGTATAAGTTAGTTCAATTTTGGCACGACGTAGCTCATTCTTGCTATAAAACAGTTTACTTTGTTCTGTGTACCTGTCATAAACCACCCCAAACTGTGACGTTTTCTGGATGCCATGGAAACTTTTGCAATGTTCTTCCCTCCAAAATCGACATTTTGCACTCTTACGTAGAATAGTTGATGTTTCAACACATCCATTATACGAACGAAACATTCATTGGATTCTCTATTTAATTACGAGGGCGGTTCGGACACTTCTTAGCCTATCAATCAAGAGAATAGTTAGTTTTTCAAAAATATTTTTATTTTTCAATATAATCCCCTGAAATTGCAATACACTTAGTCCAACGCTTACCTAGCAATTCCATCCCTTGATTAAAATTGTTTTCCTCAAGGTCTTCAAAATAGTGGTTTACAACTGTAATTGCATCTTCATTTGAGGTAAAACGCTTGCCAGCAAGGATTTTTTTTAGATTTGGGAACAAGTAAAAGTCACTGGGAGCTAAATCAGGAGAATAAGATGGGTGGTCAAGCAACTCGTACTTTAATTCGTTGATTTTAGCCATTCTTAAAACACTCTTGTGCGCTGGTGCGTTGTCTTCATGAAAAATTATTTTTTTGTGTTGTAAGCCAGGACGTTTTTCCCGAATTTGTACATTTAATTGATCCAAAAGGTTGCAATAGTACTCTGAATTTATTGTTTTACCCTTTTGCAGATAGTCAATCAATAAAATACATACCTTTGAAGTCTCAAAAAAACCGTTGCCATAACCTTACCAGGAATTGTTTTTGCCTTCTTTGGTGCACTTCCTCCAGCTTCAGCCCATTGTTTGGATTGTTCTTTTGTCTCTGGAGTATAGTGGTGGATCCATGTCTCATCAACAGTTATGAAACGACGCTTAAAATCCATTTTATTTCGCTTAAAACGATCCAAACAAACTTGAGAAATGTCAATTCTTATGCGTTTTTGATCGACTGTTAACAAATGCGGCACCCATCTTGCAGAAAGCTTTTTCATCTGTAGTTCTTCATGCAAAATTAAATGGACTCGATCATTTGAGATGCCCATGATATTAGCAATTTCACGCACTTTTATTCGTCGATCATTTAATACCATATCGTGCACTTTGGCTACAATTTCTGTTGTTGCTGTTTCACCACGTTTAAATTCAGCAACCCAATTTTTTACTGTTGCATATGAAGGAGCACTTTCACCTAACACATTCACCATATCATTATGAATTTCTTGTCCCGATAAACCTTTTTTATGTAAATATTTAATGATAGCACGCATTTCTAATTTTTCCACTGTAAAAAAAATGCGGATGCGTCTTTTTTGAACACATGTTTCTATATGAAGGAGTTGCCAGATCGAAACAAAATTTAACATGTGTTCACAACAGAGATGGAAGTTTTCAAAACACTTAACTTTTTTCTGTTTATACCGCGCTTTTTGTGCTAGGCTAAAAAGTTTCCGAACTGCCCTCGTATTCTCTAAAAAAATGCTAAACCAACAAAAAACATGAATAAATGGTTCTGTGTTTTTGTTTTTTCCTTTATTCTGTTGGCAAATGAATGCTTATCGACCTAGTATGAATTCCTAGTAAATTACGTTAGTAATCATTTTTTGAAGTTTTTGTTTCGGTGTGTTGCTTAATCTACCTTCAGGTTATTACGATCTCAAAGCTGACAAAATTAATAATGGGATTTAGCTGTAAGTAATCGCTTACATTATTTTCTTTAAATATACCTGATGCACTGAGAGAAAATAGCTTTAGAAAGTTATATGAATGCTTTATACCGGGGTAGTCTTAACTATTATGCTTTAGAGGATCATTGACATTTGAAAAAACTATTTCCATTTCCAAGATAAAGGCACCTAAGCAAGTTAATTACATTTTTTGCTAATTTAACAATTAAAATAAAGTTGATGATGAAAATTAGTCGACGTCAAATTGTTTTATGGGAAAAATAAATTACCTCTTGTGAACATTTAACTAAATTGTTTTCCACTTTTGGAGATTTCTACAATGCAGTTATAAAACAAATGACCTGGTATACTGTTTACCTGCATTTACGCCCTCTCATAAAAGAAAAAGTGAACTTAAGCTAAAGCAAAAATCATTGGCGGCAAATCATGACCATTCGCTCAGATGAGCATTTAACATACCTCAAGGAAATCATAAAACTAATTGAATTTCAGATTACTAGCATCCTCAGATGGGATAAACTCCCTATTACCAGCAACGATATAATATAACGATATGGTATATGGCATTTTAGTGCTTTTATGTTTATAATTATTTTTTGAGAACCGATTTTTAAGTTTTTTTAATAAACCGAAATACTGTTATTTAAATCTCCTATAATAGGATGTGGCGTAATGAATACTGGGTCTGTAACGCATTTCAAATATAACGCAGACACTAATTTAACGTTCACTTTGTGTAGATGATTTCTCCATGTGCTAAAGGGATGATCCCTAGGGATTTATTTGCCTCAGCAGTACGTGTATTTCACTCTCAGCTCCGTATCTCTTTGTTTAGGCCATCTAATCTGAGGGTGGACGACTATAAAATGTATCACATATATATGAGGTTGGAAAGCGACAGAGTGAGTATTGAAGAAAGGGAAGGGATGGGATGGAAATATTCTATTCTTTCTGGTATTGTCCCAACTTATGGGAATTTTAGGAGTCATTTATGTAAATGTCCCCAAATAAATTTATTTGTATTTAAATGAAAAAAAAGCCACTCTGCAAAAACAGTCAAATAATGTTGCTAAGGACAACGGGTCCCGTAAAGGAAAACGAAGTGACAGGCCAGGAAATAAAAAGACAGAGAGTTTCCTCCACATCCACTGTGGTCCGAAGGCTTCTGTGGGGAATCGCAGAACAAGAATTCAGACACAAAATGATTTAAAAGAAATGAATTGCAATTAATGTTGACTTTTTAAACTTCAAATTAGTCTGGCTGATTTTCTCGTTTCCTTTTTATCTTTAGTCCACCATAAAACAAAACAAAAAAAACTTTGCTTTATTCAGTTTGAGTATTCTCAATAATTAACGTATTTTTAAAAAATTCATTGGATAAAAATTTCTAGTTCTGCTTATAAGGACACGCTCACATGATGAAATTATTAATGATGATGTATCATAAGGGTATTGTTGGATAAATCTTTGAGTGGTTTGTGGCATAGGCTTTTTCAGCTGAATAGAATTTGCGAAAGCAGGTAAATTTTTCGCAAAAAGAAATATAATTCTCCGGAAAACGAGATATAAACATTTTCTCAAGAATTTAAAAATTTCGAATTCCAAACCATTTTGGCTTCCATTTTCATAGTCAGGGTGTCGAAATTTTGATTCCTTTTCATCGAATAGTCTTTACATTTATGTTTTATTATTGAATAAAAATCAATTTAAAAAAAAAATAAATTCTTAATACGCACTAGTTATATGAAGTAACCGGATATTCCAAGCAGGGATCCGGAGCGGTCCATTTTTTTCGCTCCGCTCCGCTCCCGCTCCGGAGAAAAAAAAACCGCTCGCTCCTCGCTCCGCTCCGAGAAAAAAAAATCGCTCCGCTCCGCTCCTCTTCGAGAAAATTATAGTACAAACATTGTATTATTTGTTCAATTGAGTTTTATTTTATTTAGAAAAATCGGGCGGTACATATATGGGAGCTATAGCTAAATCTGAACCGATTTCGATGATTTTTTGCACATATAGTTAGTGCTATAGAAGATTACATTTCGCCAACTTTGAGTAAGATGGGTTGATAAATAAGGGTTTTATGACCTAATTTGACAAAATCGGGCGATACATATATATGGGACCTATATCTAAATCTGAACCGATTTCGATGAAATTTTCAGACTTAAAGGGTGATACAGAAGATTATTTTGTGCTAAATTTGACGACGATCGGTTAGTAAAAAAAGTGCAACGTGACCCCATTTGTCGAAATCGGGCAATACATATATATGGGAGCTATATCTAAATTTGATCCGATTTCTTCCAAATTCAGTAACGTTCGTCCCTGTGCCCAAAAAAACTGTACCAAATTTCATCAAAATCGGTTAATAATTGCGACCGAAATCCTGTGAACAACAAATACATGGACAGACCGACGGATGGACGGACGGACGCCAAGCGCTAGATCGACTCAGGAGGTGATTCTGAGTCGATCGGTATATATTTTATGGGGTCTAAAATCAATATTTCTTGTAGGCACATTTTTTGGCAGATCAAATTTATTATACCCTAACCAATATGTAGTTTAGGGTATAATGACTTTAAAAAAATGTGTTGAAATATTTTATTAATTTTGAAGATTTTTTCAGAAATATTAAATCCATTTTGACTTCATTAAAACGAAATTTGCATTCATGTTAGGATACACATTTTTATGTCGAATCACTTAGCTATAAGGACAAACAGACTTCATTGAAAAGTTTAGAGACTTTTAGAAAAGGAAATTTTTTTTAGAGAAATACGTCTTCTATTCTAAGCAAAATTCGTATTCGTATTTTAAGCATGTGAAATATTTGGCCTCCCGACAATATTCTTTGCGGTGCACCATCTACTATTTAATATGTGATAGAAATTTATGAAAATGGACCAAAATGGACCAAATTCTGTTTGGTCTGACCATCGGACCAAATTTAAAAATTAGAAATCTTTTGGACCAATTTTGGTCCGATCGGACCAAAACGGCAACGCTGATTGGAACTATACACAGAGTAGAAGTAACTACTCTCCGAAAGTTTTTTTTTTTTGTTTTGCAACAGACGTAGAGAAGAGGTTTTGTTATATTTGTAATGTGTGTGTGTATGTTTATGTTTGCAACAACCTCCATCGACATCAGTCCGTGGTATACCTACGAATATTCTTACTCAGATCTAGTGTTACTTAATTTCGCTTTTTTCCCCTTTATTGTATAATAAATGTATATGCGCACATTTTTCAACCAAAATTGAAACTATCCATAATTTTAATTAAATTTTCGAGAACTAATATCAGAAATAAGAGAATGCAAATGTGAATGAAAAAAAGCAAAGCAAAGTCCGGTTCCAAAGATTTTGTCTACTTTAACAGTTTGGGTATTAATTCCGAGCCACAGAAGCGGAGAATACAAGTAAGGATACTTTAAAGAAAATTTGGGGGTTATGTAGCAAATGTGAATTTTTATTTTTTTTTAGATTTTTTTCGTCAGTTGTTATCAAAATCCTTTAAAAACGAGTAACGAGTTATTTTTTTTCCATATTAAGACTCGACTTCCAGTAGAAATTATGCTATGTTTCAAGTAAAAAGCGTCTTTAAAATAAAGTGTTGAAAAACATGTCTTATTTTTTAACGATGTTTTGCTTTGTAGGCAAGATGCAAAAAGGGAACAAATTTAAAGACAATTTTATTAATTTTAAACAATTTTTCTTAATTATTAAAGTCACGTTGACCTTACCTCAAAAATTTTATCTTTCATGTTATGATACACATTTTTAAGTAAAATCACTTAATTATAAGGACATTACAACTTCATTCAAAAGTTTATTGCCTTTTGGACAAGAAAACAAATATATACAGCACTAAATTCGGCCGGGCCGAACCTTAAATACCCACCACCATGAACCAAATATTAAGGTTTCCTTTGAAATTTTAGGAGGGCTTGAGGACTTGAGGACACTTCCCGAAGATAAATTTTAAGATTTCACCTATGAGGACTATATCAGATTCTGGATTTATAAGAACCATTTTTGTTTGAGTTCTAGAGGAATCATTAACATCACTTGTAAGTGTGCAAGAAAATTATAAAATAACGTCTTGATTTGAAATCTTAAATATGTAGAAGTAAAATCTGGAAATTTAACATTGAGTTTCAAGCAATTCAAGTGAAGTCGGTCTATATGGAGGCATTACCAAATGGACCGAGCCTAAAATACCAGAATATTTACAATTTCAGGCAAATCAGATAAAAATTACGGTTTCTGGAAACCCAAGGAGTTAAATCGGGAGATCGTTATTATGGGGGCTATACTAAAACATGGACCGCTACTCCCTATTTTCGGCACACCTCTTTATGACCCGAAAATACCTCTAGATTTCCAATTTCAGGCAAATAGGATAAAAACTTCGGATTCTAGAAGCCCAAGAAGTAAAATCGGGAAATCGGTCTATATGGGGGCTATACCAAAATATGGACCGATACTCACCATTTTCAGCACACCTCTTTATGGTCCGAAAATACCCCTAGATTTCCAATTTCAGACAAATTGGATAAAAAATACGCTTTCTATAAGCCCAAGACCCCAAATCGGGAGGTCGTTTTATATGGGGACCATACCAAAACATGGACCGATACTCACAATTTTTGGCACACGTATTTGTGGTCCTACAATACCTCTAGATTTCCCATTTCAGGTAAATTGAATAAAAACTGCGGTGTCTATAAGCCCAAGAAGTAAAATCGGGAGATCGGTCTCTATGGGGGCTATACCAAAATATGGACCGATACTTACAATTTTTGGCACACGTATTTGTGGTCCTACAATACCTCTAGATTTCTAATTTCAGGTAAATTGAATAAAAACTGCGGTTTCTATAAGCCCAAGAAGTAAAATCGGGAGATCGGTCTATATGGGGGCTATACCAAAATATGGACCGATACTCACCATTTTTGGCACACCTCTTTACGGTCATAAAATACCTCCAGATTTCAAATTGCAGGCAAATTGGATAAAAAATACGATTTCTATAAGCCCAAGACCCCAAATCGGGAGGTCGGTTTATATGGGGACTATATCAAAACCTGGACCGATATAACCCATCTTCGAACTTGACCTGCCTGCAGACAAAAGACGAGGTTGTGCAAAATTTCAGCACGATTGCTTCATTATTGAAGACTGTAGCGTGATTACAACAGACAGACAGACAGACAGACAGACGGACATCGTTATATCGTCTTAGAATTTCTCCCTGATCAAGAATATATATATATATATATATATATACTTTATATAGTCGGAAATCGATATTTCGATGTGTTACAAACGGAATGACAAACTTATTATACCCCCGTCACCATTCTATGGTGATGGGTATAAAAAACTTTATTTTAGAGAAATGCGTCTTCCATGTTAAGCAAAATTTGCATTCTTATTCTAAGGACATGGAATCTTTGACTTCACGACAATATTTTTTCAGTGTAGAAAACTAAAAAATTAAATATAAATAAGATCGTTTAATTGCATTTATTTGACGTTCATTACAAACATCTTTGTAGTAATACGGGATGAAATTGATCGAAAGTACTGTTGTTACTTTTACAACACATACTAGATATATATTTTGACATTTGCCGTTTTTGAAAACAATTACTAAAAAACACGTTGTGTTTTCCCCAATGTACGTACGTACAAAAATACATATCGTACATTTTAAACGTTTACTCACACTACGCTAAGTACTAGCTAAATTTGAAATTACCTACACAGTGTAATTTCAAAGTTACACATTTCATTCAAGTAATATTTTATTCGGAGCGGAGCGGTTTTTCATTTGGAAACCGCTCCGCTCCCGCTCCGCTCCGGATTTTAGAAATGTCGCTTCCGCTCCGCTCCCGCTCCGGCAAAAAAAGGGCTTGCTCCGCTCCGCTCCGCTCCGGATCCCTGATTCCAAGTACAGTTAAAAAAAAAACGTTCCATGCTATCCTGACTAGAATGGCGGATACGCTCCATTCTAGTCATCATTTACTTACTCTTAATATAAAACTAAGGGAAATTGTATTTTCGATATCCAGCAGCTATCATAAAAATGTTCACAACTTTCCATTTGAATTTTAATTTGATAAACGAACGTACATTACAATACAAACATTATACAGGAACAATTTTCCATTTTTCCTATTTTTGAAGCAAGAGTGTGTTCTACTTGTACATATGTTGTGTCTTCCAGCATTTTTTTGTTTCAGTTGATAAATATGCTCTACAATTTATGCACAAATTACCGAAAATAAAATATGTTCTCCATCTGTTGTTTTTCCAAAGAGAAATGACGTTAATATTTCGGTATCATTAAGGACTATGTTAGTTACAACGTTGCAAGAAAAAACTCCAAACGCCTGGTGCTCATTATATTTAACTCCAGGCCTCATCACGTGGTTATGGTACATTTAAAATATGTTGCTATTTCCTCCATAGTTTTATGGATACGAGTGAATATATAACAATTAACACTTTTTTTATTATAAAATGGCCATTTTTATACATAGTAGTAGACATGGATATCCATTTTTATACATAGTAGTAGACATGGATTTTAGCAATGCCATATAATACAGTGATTTAAATTGAAGCGGAACAAGATGCATGATCTTGAATTGAACAACTGAATTCCGTGAGTTTTTTATGTATGATAACTGCGTATAATTGTATAAAAAATACTATAATCGTATTCAACAAAACGTTTTGTACTTGGGATGAGTTGAATTAAAAATACGTTCTCGTAACACAGTTGCTATAAACAAAGTATCAAATTTTAAAACTTCCCAATTTTAAATTTATGATTAAATGTAGGAGGTTCGTACGTGAAAATGCTTTTCTTTCAATGAAATGTTTTTTTTTTATTACTATTAGAATATTATTACAATTAGAATATAGATTTTATTTCTGATTTAATTTCTTTCTCGTCAGCAGAGCGTCTTAAAATTTCTAAAATGGATCCTTTTAGTTTGATTTTTAATTCAATAGTTAAAAACACTTTACGTTTTGTGAACTCGTATGCAATGCTAAAACCACCTCCTCCGGGTCTCTTTAAGTCTTTGACCGTGTTTAACGGTCCAACCCCACGACCTGCTGACGTCAAATACTTTTAATTTCTTTTGCACTTTTTTACGCTATTCTTTCCACTAAATCATAAAACCTACCTTCTCACTCTTCACTATCCACGAAATTGAATCTTTGTGTGCCTCGTGAGCTTGCCTTAGCCAAAGGAAGGGAAAATCCCGTCATTACATTGGTCTTTAGTCTTTAAATTAGTGAAATTGTTGTCTTGACTCCAATGCTAAAAAAGCGTTATAAAATGGGAGATGTCTTTCAAAACGTTATTGTAAAAAGGGGGTTTCTTTGAACATAGCACAATTTTTACTTGAATTTGAAAATTAAAGTTGTTTTTAAAAACTTTTCAAAGAATTTTCATAGCACATTTTTTTCCTCTAGTAGCAAGTTAGCAAACCTCAAATTTAAAAGAGAATTGTGTATTAAAGATATATTTACTTCAATTCTCTGCTTCTTTGACTGGGAATCAACACCAACATCATTAGTTTAAAGACAAAATTGGTGGGAATATTTTGAAAAATTTACCAAAAGGCCACACATTAAATAAAAAAACGTTTCTGTAACATATACTCCCAAACACAAACATTCTGCTTCAAGCATATATATTTTCAGGGTTGGTCCAAACAAACTAATGTTTGTATTGTTCAAACATATTATGTTTCACCTTAGGCACACATTGGTAGAAAAAACTTCTAATGATTTTTTTGTGTGTATATATTTTTAAGGCGCCAATTGGTTTATGCTTGCACTTAAAAATAATGTGTTAAAAGGTTGAATTCTAAACATACAATTTTTACACCGAAACATATGAAAAACAGTCTTGCTTGTCCGTGCAATTATTTCTAATTCACCTACTAGAGCAAAATATTATTTTTGGGCGGTCGACATACAAAATATATATGTCGCAACCATATAAGTTTCTCGGATATTATATATCTGATTTCGACAACCATTTAACGTTTGGCGAGAAAACAAGTTTTTTGCTGCAAAAATGTTCCATGTTCTCCATGCAAAAATAACATTTTGCTCTAGGAGGTGATCCTATTCCTTCTCTGCGTGTAGAATTCTACCAACTGTGATAACCAGTTTCTCACAGCTGAGATATATCCACACCCTCAAACAAATCGCCTCTGTAACATATACTCCCAAACATATTCTGCTTCAAGCATTTATATTTTCAGAAGTTGTACAAATAAAAAATTGTTTTTACTGTGCAAACATATTATGTTTCCCTCTAAGTATATCTTTTTTAAGGCCTCAAATAGGTATTTCCTTTCTTTATTTATTAAATAAATCTGTTCATACATTTTTAACAAACTCCGCTATTTTATTAGTTTTTTTTTTTTTTTGGTCGGAAAATGTCGACTTACTCATAGCCCGACACTATTTGTTTTGATGCCAAAAAAAAATAATACACAATTGAATGTGTAAATTCATTACTGTTTAAACTTAAATATTTATTTTTTTTTTTTGTACCAGACACATACCAACGTCATTTGCTCTCACTGTGTTATCTTGCAGTCTTTTGTTATCAGTCCCGTCGCCATCTTTATCTTCTTCCTCTATTCTTTCTCGTTCTCGTTGATGTTTATTCGCATCCAATGTACCAAACATAATATATTCTAACTTATTAACATATATGTCCCAAACATATTATAATAGTTTATGAACATTATTATCGTGCACTTAAAAATAATGTGCAAAAAATTTGAGTTCCAAACATATAATTTTTACACCGAAACACATGAAAAATGGTTTTTGGTCGTCCGTGCAGTTGTTAAATTCACAATAAAACGTGTATCCCAAATTAACAATAGTAAAACACGCACTTAACATTTTCTTGGGGCATCTTTAATTGAAATGGTTTATACAGTGCGATGTAATTGAAGATTTTTTTGTAATACTGTCACTGCCTCTAATGAAAAAATAATAGACTTTTGGTCAAGTAGAAAATCTCCATCCCTGATCCCAAAAATATGCATGGTATTCTATTGTATATTATGAAAAATAAGCATCAGTGTTATAGGGACCAAAGATCATAGATTCAGTAAGATAGGAAATTGGCTACTGAGGAGATCGAACCATTTACCGGGTCAGTTTAATACTCGAACCAAACGCGTATACGACAAGTATTGACATAGCATTAAAATGCAAATAAAAAGAAATTGAATGCACGAAATAAGTTTCCATATAGGGGAAAATGTATTTTTTTGTTGTTGCCTAGTAAATGAAGTTAAGGATCTGGGGGTAATTTTTGACTCGAAATTTACTTTTGTTAGTCATATTAATGCAATCATTCCAAAAGCGTACTCATTATTAGCGTTTATAAAGAGAAATTGCAAAAATTTTTCAGATCCGTATTCTATTAAACTAATTTATTCGTCGGTAGTTAGATCTAATATTGAATATTGTTCGTTTATTTGGAACCCTTTCTATGAGGTTCATTCTAATAGAATAGAAGGAATTCAGAAGAGATTTTTACACTTTGAATTGCGTAACATTGCTTTTTTTTAGTCCTGCTCCAGCTTACATTGAGAGATGTCGTCTGATCCATTTGAAAACTCTTAAAAATAGGAGGACTTATCTATCGTAGATTTTTCTATATAAGATTATTTGTGGTATGGTTGATTGTCCTTATCTATTAGAATTAATTACTCTTAATGTACCTGCACCCTAAAAAAAAAAATCACTTCTGTAACATATACTCCCAAACACATTTTGCTTCAAGCATATACATTTTTGGGTATTGCCCAAACATTAATATATTTGATTTCTTCCAATATATAATATGTTTGAAAGCATATTGGTCTAAACAATATAATATGTTTGGGTAGTCTAAGTTCCAAACATTATGTATTTTTCCATTCAAATTCAATAATGTTGTCTTCCAAAAAACTATATGTTATTATGTGAACATATAATATGTTTGGAAACATTTTGAACCCAAAAATATTATATGCTTAGAAGAATTTTCTCCCATAGAAGATTGTGCTCAAATTTTTTTTCTGCCTAATTATATATTCCCTCACATTTTTCTCACTTCCACACAGTTTGTAAGCCAGCACACTAACCACCGGGCTACGTAGCTGTTATGGTCATCAAGAGATAATTATCGTTAAGTGACATATTTATATAGCATAGCTTGCGGCGCCCACGAGCCGATGCAAACATAACATTGTTAAACATACATTTGTTGGCGGCGTGGATCAGTGGTTGGTACGTCCGCCTTGCATGCCACGGGTCCTGGGTTCGATCTCTGCACGGATGAAAAAGACTGTTTTTCATATGTTTGGCTATAAACATTATATGTTTGGAACACAAATTTTTAAACACAATATTTTTGAGTGCAAGCATATAATGTTCATAAACTTGCATAACATGTTTGGGACATATATGTTAATATGTTAGAACATATTATGTTTGGGACATAAAATGTTTGTAAATATAATATGCTTGGATGCAAACATATATTAATTTAGAAATAGCCTATAAACATATATGTGTTTAGTATCTTGGAGCGCTATTTAACAGGGAGCGATATTGAATTAAGTTGGTGGTTGTTGCTTGTTATTACAAAATTAACATTTTATTTTTCCTTGGGCAATTGATCAGCTACTTCTTTGATCCTTACAAACTGTGTGGTCCGCTGTTCGAATCCCCGTCCGGCAAAAGGTAAAATTAAAATAAAAAAAAATCATACAATTGAATAATTTCTTCTACAATGTTTGTATTACAGAAAAAGGTGCTAAGAAATAAAAAATTCTCGTGGAAGTGAGAAAGATGTGGGGGAATATACAATTGGGCAGAAACAAAATTTTGAGCATTCAGGTCGAAAACCTATGTTGTTAGCACCTATATTACCTGTTTATTTTCATAATTCATTATGATTGTAAATATATAAATAAATAAATAAAATTTTGAGCACAATATTGTTTGGGAGAATTTTTTTAAGCATATAATATTTTTGGGTGCAAAATGCTTCCAAACATATTATATGTTCACATAATAACATATTGTTTTTTGGAAGCCAACATTATTGAATTTGGATGCAAAAATACAAAATGTTTGGAACTTAGACTACCCAAACATATATTGTTTAGACCAATATGCTTTCAATCATATTATATATTGGAAGAGATCAAACATATAAATGTTTGGGCAATACCCAAAAATATATATGCTTGAAGCAAAATATGTTTGGGAGTATATGTTACAGAAGCGATTTTTTGTGAGCGTGTGCTTCGATCGACACAATTTTTTTTTTTTTTTTTTTTTACATATATTTTTTTACGTATATTCTAGATACGTTCGGAATATCCCGAAAAGGTGTTCAACATTACATACTACTATATTAAATTTTTACTACGAAACTGTAAAGTGTGTCTTATAAAAGACTTAAAGTCAGAAAACAACAGTGCTTGATATAAACGAAATGGACTGAGTTCAATATTCATATATTATTTTTTATTGCAAAAATAAACATTTTGTAACAAAAAAGGGTTTGTATACAAGTTTGATACTCTTACAAAGGAAGAATGTGAAGTCGAGTGTATATATATATATATATATATATATATATATATATATATATATATATATATATATATATATATATATATATATATATATATATATATATATATATATATATATATATATATATATATATATATATATATATATATATATATATATATATATATATATATATATATACACTCGACTTCACATTCTTCCTTTGTAAGAGTATCAAACTTGTATACAAACCCTTTTTTGTTACAAAATGTTTATTTTTGCAATAAAAAATAATATATGAATATTGAACTCAGTCCATTTCGTTTATATCAAGCACTGTTGTTTTCTGACTTTAAGTCTTTTATAAGACACACTTTACAGTTTCGTAGTAAAAATTTAATATAGTAGTATGTAATGTTGAACACCTTTTCGGGATATTCCGAACGTATCTAGAATATACGTAAAAAAATATATGTAAAAAAAAAAAATAAAAAAAATTGTGTCGATCGAAGCAGAGATCGAACCCAGGACCCGTGGCATGCAAGGCGGACGTACCAACCACTGATCCACGCCGCCAATGTATGTTTAACAATGTTATGTTTGCATCGGCTCGTGGGCGCCGCAAGCTATGCTATATAAATATGTCACTTAACGATAATTATCTCTTGATGACCATAACAGCTACGTAGCCCGGTGGTTAGTGTGCTGGCTAACAAACTGTGTGGAAGTGAGAAAAATGTGAGGGAATATATAATTAGGCAGAAAAAAAATTTGAGCACAATCTTCTATGGGAGAAAATTCTTCTAAGCATATAATATTTTTGGGTTCAAAATGTTTCCAAACATATTATATGTTCACATAATAACATATAGTTTTTTGGAAGACAACATTATTGAATTTGAATGGAAAAATACATAATGTTTGGAACTTAGACTACCCAAACATATTATATTGTTTAGACCAATATGCTTTCAAACATATTATATATTGGAAGAAATCAAATATATTAATGTTTGGGCAATACCCAAAAATGTATATGCTTGAAGCAAAATGTGTTTGGGAGTATATGTTACAGAAGTGATTTTTTTTTTTAGGGTGCAGGTACATTAAAAGTAATTAATTCTAATAGATAAGGACAATCAACCATACCACAAATAATCTTATATAGAAAAATCTACGATAGATAAGTCCTCCTATTTTTAAGAGTTTTCAAATGGATCAGACGACATCTCTCAATGTAAGCTGGAGCAGGACTAAAAAAAAGCAATGTTACGCAATTCAAAGTGTAAAAATCTCTTCTGAATTCCTTCTATTCTATTAGAATGAACCTCATAGAAAGGGTTCCAAATAAACGAACAATATTCAATATTAGATCTAACTACCGACGAATAAATTAGTTTAATAGAATACGGATCTGAAAAATTTTTGCAATTTCTCTTTATAAACGCTAATAATGAGTACGCTTTTGGAATGATTGCATTAATATGACTAACAAAAGTAAATTTCGAGTCAAAAATTACCCCCAGATCCTTAACTTCATTTACTAGGCAACAACAAAAAAATACATTTTCCCCTATATGGAATCTTATTTCGTGCATTCAATTTCTTTTTATTTGCATTTTAATGCTATGTCAATACTTGTCGTATACGCGTTTGGTTCGAGTATTAAACTGACCCGGTAAATGGTTCGATCTCCTCAGTAGCCAATTTCCTATCTTACTGAATCTATGATCTTTGGTCCCTATAACACTGATGCTTATTTTTCATAATATACAATAGAATACCATGCATATTTTTGGGATCAGGGATGGAGATTTTCTACTTGACCAAAAGTCTATTATTTTTTCATTAGAGGCAGTGACAGTATTACAAAAAAATCTTCAATTACATCGCACTGTATAAACCATTTCAATTAAAGATGCCCCAGTATGGCCCAAAGAAAATGTTAAGTGCGTGTTTTACTATTGTTAATTTGGGATACACGTTTTATTGTGAATTTAACAACTGCACGGACGACCAAAAACCATTTTTCGTGTGTTTCGGTGTAAAAATTATATGTTTGGAACTCAAATTTTTTGCACATTATTTTTAAGTGCACGATAATAATGTTCATAAACTATTATAATAAGTTTGGGACATATATGTTAATAAGTTAGAATATATTATGTTTGGTACATTGGATGCGAATAAACATATATATGTTTATAAACATCAACGAGAACGAGAAAGAATAGAGGAAGAAGATAAAGATGGCGACGGGACTGATAACAAAAGACTGCAAGATAACACAGTGAGAGCAAATGACGTTGGTATGTGTCTGGTACAAAAAAAATAAATATTTAAGTTTAAACAGTAATGAATTTACACATTCAATTGTGTATTATTTTTATATATATATATATATATATATATATATATATATATATATATATATATATATATATATATATATATATATATATATATATATATATATATATATATATATATATATATATATATATATATATATATATATATATATATATATATATATATAAATATTTTTCCATCCAATCCTAAAGTTAACGATAACCATTCAAAAGCACATTATATTTAAATTCTAAACAATCATTTTACAACCAAGACATAAATTTATTTAGGTGTGAACAATTATTTGCTTTCTTTAATATGGGTATCATAACATGAAAGAAAAAATTTTACTACGGTCAACTTGACTTTAATAATTCAGAAAAATTCTTTAAAACTAATGAAATTGTCTTCAACTTTGTTGCAACTTGACTTTAATAATTCAGAAAAATTCTTTAAAACTAATGAAATTGTCTTCAACTTTGTTGCATTTTTGCATATGGGCATGTTTTTCAAAACGTTATTTTAAAGACGTTTTTTACTTGAAACATAGCATAATTTCTACTGGACGTCTTGTTTTCAACTGACTTTTTATAGCATATGAAAAAAGCTGAAAAAGCGAAAAATAAAATTTGCTTCATAGAGTCAAATATACAAAACCCACATTTAAAAGAGAATAGTGTCTTAAAAGTATTCTTACTTGAATTCTCGGCTTCATTGGCTCGGAATCAATACCAAAATTGTTAAAATAGAGACACAATCTTTGGAACTGGGCATGCTATTTTTCAGTGTATAGTGCCTTTCGTTAGTTTTTATGAAGATCCCTTTGATTACCTTTGTTTGAATATTTTGACTTACTCGTCCTACACGGACGAAAAAGACTGTTTTTCATATGTTTGGGTATAAACATTATATGTTTGGAACTCAAATTTTTAAACACAATATTTTTGAGTGCAAACATATAATGTTCATAAACTAGCATAATATGTTTGGGACATATATGTTAATATGTTAGAACATATCATGTTTGGGACATAAAATGTTTGTAAATATAATATGCTTGGATACAAACATATATTAATTTAGAAATAGCCCATAAACATATATGTGTTTACAAAGAGAGACAAAGTGTATGCTGGAAGTAAAATAATGAAAGTAACCAATTGGTGCATTACAAATATATATACACAAAGAAATTAAATATAGGAAATATAGGAAAAATACTATGTGTGAATATAAACAAGTATAAATTTACATATTATGAGTAAAAATATATATATGTCGTGATATAAGACTTCGCCTAAAATTATATATGCTTAAGTAAAATATTAAAATGAGTATTCGGAGAGAAAATTCATTCGGAACCAAGATAAAATATATTTGAAAAAAAGAGCATGAGTTTTGTTTATCATTTTCGCATTACGGGCACAATTTTTTTGTTTTGACGAAACACAAAAAGTGCCCGTAATGCGAAAATGATAAACAAAACTCATGCTCTTTTTTTTCAAATGTCTTTTCTCTTGGTTCCGAATGAATTTTCTCTCCGAATACTCATTTTAATCTTTTTACTTAAGAATATACAATTTTTGGCGGTCTTATATCACAACATATATATGTTCACTCCAAATTTGGAAATTTATACTTGTTTATATTCACACACAGTATTTTTCCAATCTTTAATTGAATTTTCTTTGTGTATATATATTTTTAAGGCGTCAATTTGTTACTTTCATGATTTTACTTCCAGCACACATTTTATGTCTCTCTTTCTAAACACATATATGTTTATAGTCTATTTCTAAATTAATATATGTTTGCATCCAAGCATATTATATTTACAAACATTTTATGTCCCAAACATAATATGTTTTAACATATAAACATATATGTCCCAAACATATTATGCTAGTTTATGAACATTATATGTTTGCACTCAAAAATATTGTGTTTAAAAATTTGAGTTCCAAACATATAATGTTTATACCCAAATATATGAAAAACAGTCTTTTTCGTCCGTGTGGCAGAGTACTGCGTAATATAAGTATTTTTCTACACATATACACAGAACTAATTATTCGGCTAATGAACCAATTTGTCGTGCGTTAATTGAATTCAATGATATCTCCAAAAATAATCTTGATTTTTGCTTATCATTATCTAAATTTAGAGAAATTTTGGATTTAATATATTTCTAGTATTAAGTTTGTTTTCGTTTGTCTGTAAGGAAATTTATATCCATAGACATGAATAAATAAATAAAATTTAACATTGTTTCATTAAGAAAATTTAGTTTTTCATCTAAAAAATAAAAACGAAAAACAAATAAAAAAAATTGCAAACATGTATGGAACTAACATGGTAAATGCAACATTTGGTATGACGCAAGCCAATTTCCTATCTTCCTCAAGTTTATTGTCTTTGATAGAGACAACCTTTACGTTTACATTTTTGTTTTTTCAGCTCACAAACGTTACTATTCCCTAGCTAGGATGAAAACTCTGTAAAAACTCTTTTTACGGTTTGTGACAGATTCCCATTCTACAACACCTCACTAATTATTTACGAGACATATAATTCTGTAATTAACATAATTAGTAACATTTGAATATTTATCTCTGTAATTTAATCCCAAAATGTGGTTGTGAACAATATGACATAAATGTAATATTAGCAGTCATGATTGTAAATTAATACTCAGTAGTTTTGTCAGCTGTCAGTTCAAGTAATAGATGAAGTAAATGAAGCCAAGGAATAAATGGAGAAAAAAGAAAACTTTATATATCCTGTCATTCTCTTATTGTATTATATGTGATGTACTTAACTCCCAACCAGTCGTATCGGTGTTGATTTACATTGATGTGGGTCATCGTATTGGAATTTCATCATCGATATTGATTTCTAAGAAAAACTGAGGTGTACCAAACATCACTCATCAGAATCGTACAAGTCCTAAATTTCATAGTGAATGTATCAACAAGACCATAAAATACGACTTCATTTGCTTCTGAACCGCGATTACTTCTTGCTTCTTAATCTCGATTACAACCACTCTAATATATGAATATAAGTGTCTGTGTAGATGTATTTTTTGGTATATGTGTTTATGCATTAACATTTTGTTTTGAAGCTAATTTGAAGGCATCAAACTTTTTTACAAGTTTTATTCACATTTTTCTACTATGGCATTGTGTACCACCAACGTCACATGCCAACACGACGATCCCAACACCACGAATTCATCCAATTCACACGGTTCTCTGCGGGTAACAAAAACTAATTCAAGAAACACGAGTTTTTCTACCGACGTCATGGTGTATGACAAAAAGAATGGGAACCACTCCTGTAAATCTTGGCATGAGTTCTTTTCAAAAGTTGGTGTTTCGCCTTATATGTAGGTGTTTTTCCTTGCGGATAATAATCGGCTATACAGTCATACGAGGGCGGTTCGGAAACTTCTTAGGCTATGGTCACACTAGGCAAATATTTGGCCAAAATGATTGTCAAACATTTTTCCAGAACCATTTTCCAAATATGTATCTGGGTATGGTTTTTGAAAAATAATCCAATCATGATGTTATATATCCAATATGAGGTAAAATGTGCGCTGGCTTGGCTGTGGCGACGGATTTTTTTTTTTGATTTCTATCAAATATTTGCCCAGTGTGACCATAGCATTAGCCTATCAATGAAAGATAATATATAGTTAGTTTTTCAAAAATATTTTTTTGTCGTTTTGTTTTAATTATTGTTGGTTTTTTTCCTTTAATCATTGTTGTTGTTTTTGACTTCAGCTTAAAGCCATGCATTGATTAAACTACAAGTGTAGCTTAACCAACAGAGGAAAAGAATGTTTGTCAAATTTGTTTGGGCAAAGCCCTATAGACTGCAAGATGGTTGGATGGACGCACGTTTTGGAATTGCCACATTCCTCATCAGCATCCTCTACTTGCAGAAATACTATCAACCAATTATCAGAATAAATTCAGGCAGTTCACTAAACCCAAAAGTGTACCACACTTGAACCTTCCGAAAAAAGGTTTACACGATAGCCGGCTTATGCCGAAATAAATTCGTACAAACATATCTCTTTTCCTTTTGGCACCGTCAAATCATCGATTTGAGTGCAGTTGACTGGGTTTATTTTGAGCGTGCTTCCTGCGTGCAGAGGAAATGAATGTTTGTCAAATAAATTTGACAAACATTCTTTTCCAAATCTATCAAATAAATTTGACAAACATTATTTTCCTCTGTTGGTTAAGCTACACTTGTAGTTTAGTCAATGCATGGTTTTAAGCTGAAATCAAAAACAATAACAATATTTTTAGTTTTCAATATAGTCTCCTGAAACTTCAATACACTTAGTCCAACGCTTTTCTAGCAATTCTATCCCTTGATTAAAATAGTTTTCCTCAAGGTCTTCAAAATAGTGGTTTACAACTGCAATTGCTTCTTCTTTTGAGATAAAGCGCTTGCCAGCAAAGAATTTTTTTTAGTACCTTTTGTGTAGATAGTGTGATTTAGTACCTTTAGTACGAATGATTTAGTACCTTTTGTGTAGATAGTTTTGAGAAAGGCTTTAACAAACTTTTTTGCTAATGGTCTTTTACAAATTTGACAAAACAGACAAGTTCATGCGGGAAATCTCGATTTTGTAAAAGTCATAGTCAAAAACACGATTTTATTGAATTTCAATACTGTTTTAGTCGAAAAAAGCTTGTGATTCTACATTACGCTTCCACAAGAATACTTCCTAGATAAGAAGTTATCGATCGCGTACTAAAATAATCGGAACCATTACAGTCACGGTCGAAACATGAGACAAAAATAATCTACCAACATTTGGAGAAAATCTTACCAAAAAATACAAAAAAATATATATTATTTTGTTAAAATGTTGTCAAAATTTTATTTTTGCAGAAAATTTTGTCCATTTTTTTTCTTTTGGAAAATTTTGTCAAAATTTTATTTTATTTTTGGTTAAAATTTAATATCTATAGAAAATTTTTTCAAAATGTTTTTTCTACAGAAAATTTTGTCAAAATTTTATTTCTATAGAACATTTTGTCAAAATTTTATTTCTATAGAAAATGTTGTCAACATTTTATTTGTCAAAAAATTTTTCTATAGAAATAACATTTTGACAAAATTTTTTATTAAAATTTAGACAAAAAATAAAATAACATTTTTCAAAAGAAAAAATGGACAACATTTTCTGTAGAAATAAAATTTTGACAACTTCTTATCTAGAAAGTATTCTTGTGGAAGCGTAATATATAGAATCACATGTTTTTTCTGACTAAAACAGTATTGAAATTAAATAAAATCATGTTTTTGACTATGTCGTCAATATTTTATTTCTATAGAAAATTTTATCAAAATTTTATTTCTGTAGAAAATTTTGTCAACATTTTATTTCTGATGAAAATGTTGTGAACATTTTATTTCTGATGAAAATGTTGTCAATATTTTAATTTTATTGAAAATTTTGTCAAAATTTTATTTTTATAGAAAATTTTTGCAAAATTTTATTTCTGATAAAAATTTTGTCAAAATTTTATTTCTATATAAAATTTTATCAACATTTTATATCTATAGAAAGTTTTGTCAAAATTTTATTTTGGTAGAAATTTTTGTCAAAAATTAATTTTTAATTTATCTACAGAAAATTTATGAAATACCATGAATTTTACCACTATACCAAACCGTGATTACAATACTACTGTTGTATTTGTAAGCGGATATAAAACTAAAAAAAAATATTTAAAACTGAGGAGTTGATAAACAAATTTTATTTTCTTTAAAATTCAGTCTAAAGATGCTTTTGACAATAGATCTTCTAATGGATTTTTTTTTAAATTTAGTGAAAAGTACTTTTTCGCTCAAAAACTACCTTTTTTGTACTTTCTTAAAAATTGTATTTTCCATCCCTGGCGCTGCACAGTGGGTTGAGCGGTAGGCAAAGTGGCGATTAATTCAGGAAAGCCGTAATTTTAAAATATTGTTATTTTTTGTTGATGGATATTCATAAGTACATAAAAAGGCATAACTAGAAACAACAACAAAAATTTTAAAAATTGTTGTTTTAATCTTTTATGGCCTTTTTTGTATTTTGGAAAAAGTGGTCTTATATCACAATTTTCGCTGTAACTTTTCAAAGAAAAACGATAAATTAGGAAATGCAATTGAAAGTTAGAGTATACTTAATGTGCTTTTAGAAAAAAAAAATGTTCTTAAAAAATAAAAATTAATAAATATTTAATCTGTATTTATTTTTTAAATTCAAATCCGATTTTTTTTCAAATTCCGTAATTCCACATATTTACAAAAATTACATTAGAAAATACTATTATATCTTATTGATCAATATTCATAAAAAACATAGTATAAAAATAAAACAAACAACCATTAAAGGAAAAAATAATTAAAAAAAATATAATTGTACGGTTTTTTTTTATTTACTTCATTTCATTAATTTTAAAAGTATTCATAATCATCATTTAGTTCACAACCATTATAAAATTAATTTACTTAATAATAATAATTTTCTTCTTAATCATCATACAATTCGTTAACATAATCTTCATCTTCATTATCTTCATCATCTTCGTCACCATTATCGTTTTCATTTTGGGTAAGAATAAATAACTCCAATGCAGTCTGAGGCATTTGCTGCATTTTCATTTTGCAACTCTTTCTCTTGCTCGAAATAAATGGGTCTGAACTTAGAAGAAATCTATTAAAGACGTCTTCTATTGTATTTTCCCGACTGAATTTACGGGAAAAGTGCTCCCTATATCTTTTGAAGTCATTATTTCTGGCTTCCTGATATTCTTCAGTTAGCTTACGAAGCTTTGTAAGTAATTTGGAATTAATTAATTAATTTTTTTTCGTGAGTGCGGGTGATTTAAAATTACTCACGTACCCATCTCTAGTAAACTGCACACTCAGTAGCTACAATAACAAATACTAAACGGAATATAAAGACTAATAAGAACAAAGTGATTTTTTGTTTGTTTTATTTTTTCATATATATTTTTAGCGATTGGAGTTATTTTACAAATTCTTTAATAAGTCAAAAAATGCAATAAAAAGGCAAAAAGATGTTTTGGAATTTATAAGCTGAAACTTCATATTTTAAGAAAATATAAGCAGTTTTACCAAGTTTCACCGATAATTCAGTTGAAATCCAATACAAACATCAAAAATACCTCATTTTTGGAGCAATTTGCTTATGTTTTTTTTCAATATTTCCAAAACATTTATCTAAACAAACAAATATTTATCATATGCTCAAACACCTGAAGTAGACGGCTCCATTATAAAATTTTCACTTTTAGAAGTCTTAATTAAAAAAATTATCACTGGAAATATGCAAATTTTCACTTTTAACCAATGCGCGCAAAAATAATAATAATTATTGAACTTTGAAGACACACTGCAAATAAAGTAAACAACTAAGAACTTTTATTTTGGCAAGTAGTGATGTAGAATTTTATCTTCTTTCACCCGGTACCAAATACGGTTATTAAAGTTAAAGTTCATCTTTTGAATTAATCGCCACTTTTGATGGATTTCAACCCTCTGTGCGATGGTGCGTTGTCTTTATGAAGAATTATTTTTTTGTGTTGTAAACCAGGACGTTTTTCTCGAATTTGTACATTTAATTGATCCAAAAGGTTGCAATAGTACTCTGAATTTATTGTTTTACCCTTTTGCAGATAGTCAATCAATAAAATACATACCTTTGAAGTCCCAAAAAAACCGTTGCCATAACCTTACCAGGAATTGTTTTTGCCTTCTTTGGTGCACTTCCTCCAGCTTCAGTCCATTGTTTGGATTGTTCTTTTGTCTCTGGAGTATAGTGGTGGATCCATGTCTCATCAACAGTTATGAAACGACGCTTAAAATCCATTTTATTTCGCTTAAAACGATCCAAACAAACTTGAGAAATGTCCATTCTTATGCGTTTTTGATCGACTGTTAACAAATGCGGCACCCATCTTGCAGAAAGCTTTTTCATCTGTAGTTCTTCATGCAAAATTAAATGGACTCGATCATTTGAGATGCCCATGATATTAGCAATTTCACGCACTTTTATTCGTCGATCATTTAATACCATATCGTGCACTTTGGCTACAATTTCTGTTGTTGCTGTTTCACCACGTTTAAATTCAGCAACCTAATTTTTTACTGTTGCATATGAAGGAGCACTTTCACCTAACACATTCACCATATCATTATGAATTTCTTGTCCCGATAAACCTTTTTTATGTAAATATTTATTGACAGCACGCATTTCTAATTTTTCCATTGTAAAAAATTGCGAAGGTTTTTGAACACCTGTTTCTATATGAAGGAGTTTCTGTTTATACCTCGCTTTTTGTGCTAGGCTAAGAAGTTTCCGTACTGTCCTCGTAGATAAAAATGTTGAATTTGCGGCAAAAGTTGAATGCTACATAAAAAATAGCTTATTTTTAGCAAATTTGGCAAAATATGGTCAAACCAGATAACTCATTGAGAATCTTTTTGGAATCCCACTGAACCTTTCAAGTTGATGATTCATACTTTTCTAGAACATGTTAATCGTACTCGCATATGCACAAGAATTATGGTTTCAGGAAAAAAAATTATCGTAGTTAATAAACTAAAAACAAAAATAATGGCATTTTACAAGTACTTCTTTAGCTTAGTTAGCTTTCGTTATGATTACAAAAAGTTATCTATATTACAGTAATTTTGTTTTGAAATTTACGAGACACTTTTTCTGTACGATAGAGGTCAACATAAAGTTGGCATAAGCCCATATCACACATTTTCTTAAAAAAAATATTTCATTGTAATGTCAAGCCAAACCTGTAAAAGCGACCACTTACATTTCATATCCACTGTGTGGATATGAAATGTGTAAAATACCAGATTTTAACTTACACCACAAACTCACATACGAACACATCCATACTCATGCCTTCACATTAACTCACTCACCACTTCGCCATCAATGTGCGTATTGTCGGAGTAATGAAATTTTATTGCACTCATTGTGTTTGACTGAGTCTTACTTGACAGTACTCGTTAATTTATATTAACACCACCCATCCAAAGTCCGACCACCAACCAACTCGCCTTGAGAGTCTATTGTCATTCTACATTGGGTCTCTTTCGACTAGAGATGTGTACGCGAGTAATACTTTACTCACGCTCAAGCATACTCACGAGGGAAAAATCTTACTCACGCACGATATTGTATGGTAGGAATAACGCTCACGTACAATCACGAAAAATGTCGTGACTCACGAATAATTTTATGACTACCCAGCAAAAAAAATTGGAAGTTGTTCCACAAACATTTCTTTTAAAGCCCATCCCAGAATCTCCCATCGAGTTTTTCCAACTTCCGATGCAGTCCTCTTGGACAAGTCCACAAACATTTCTTCTAAAGAGCATCGTGGGATCCCCCAATGATTTTTTTCCACTTCCGATGCAGTCCTTTTGGACAAGTACACAAACATTTCTTCTAAAGCACATCTTGGGATCCCCCAATGATTTTTTTCTACTTCCGATGCAGTCCTTGTGGACAAGTATTAGAAAGAACGCAATCAGGCTAAATAATAGAAAACTAATCAAAAAATAGAAAATTAATAAAAAAAGTAAAAAAAATAATAATAATAAAAATAAATTTTATCCCCGCTGGGATTTGAACCTGTGCCGTTTGACTTTTTCGCTTCCATGGAAGTTCTTTTGAGAAGGTTTAGCAAATTACGAGAATTCTTTTGTTGATTTTTAATGGAAAAAATATATTTATACGTAAATAAAAAATAAAACGATGCATAGCATAAAAAAAATATTTTTTTAGAAAAACATTTGATAAAAAAAAATTGCCGCTGGTGAGATTTGAACCTGCGTTTCTTATTTTTTCGTACATAGTAATAAAGAACATCTCGAGAAGCAATTAGAATGTTATTCCTTTGTGTTGTATTACGATCATATCACAAACATTTGAATTGACCTTTCGACGCTTTATGTTCAATGGCGTTTGTGGCTGAGTATGCTAAGGCGTTCTGTTATGGTGCCAGCAAACCCAGGTTCAATCCCTGGTCGGAGCGAAAAAGTTTTTCAAATTGTAAAAATTAGATAATAGGAAAATAATAGTGTAATAAAACATATGGATAAAAAAAAGCTTTTTTTCAATTTCTTCATTCAAATTAACTTCCAGGGCACAACTTCTAAAGGATCCAAAATGGGAGTACTTCCGTCCTATGACAAGCCCATGTAAAATTCATTGGAGATGATCCAAGTTTGCACTACTTCCGGATCACAGATTGGGGATCCAAACTACTTTTTTGGAAGCTCTTTTTTTGCTGGGTAATTTACCTTAGGTACGTGTTTGAAAACAAAACCATGATTAAAATCGAGAGCGTTAGTAAACTCTTAACATCCCACACTCATAGAAAAAAGTCTGTTAAAAACAGCAGTCGATGTCTGCTGTTATATTTTTGTACTTCTGGGCCTAATGAACAACAATTTATAAAATTTTTAGGTTATAAAATTTTCCCCAAAGCATATTTAAGAACCAAAAGTATTTTTTTGTATATTTTTGCTCTGTAATATACTTACAAGCTCCTAAATACGATCAGCAAACATTTTGTTTGCTGTTATGCCTCAATTCGATAAATATTCAGATTTTTGGTCAAATACTATAGATATTCATAAAATATTGCGTTAATTCTGTTAGGATAGCTCCTATGTTGACATTTTGCAAAAATAAAACATGTTTTAGTGTAATCGAGTAGCAGGAAATGTTTGCTATTTCAGCAAACAGTGACTGCTGTCCCTTTTTCAGCAGACTTTCTGCTGTTTTAGCAGACTTTTCTGCTGTCCCTACTAACAAATTTCTTTGGGTGCAGGTGTCACTAAAATTTAAAATGAATTCATCTCGTAAGCGTTTTATGTTTGTGAGCGGGATTTTTTCGTGAGCTTATTATTCCGAAATTCGTTACTCACGCACACTCAAGAAGAAATTATTTTCGTAACTCACGCTCACACACACTCACCCCGTTGCCATCAGCGTAAGTCACGAAATTTTTCGTGATTCACAATAATTTCGTGTCACGTGCAAACCTCTGCTTTCGACTGCTTCGTGCACACCTCTGCTTTCGACATGATTAAAATCGAGAGCGTTAGTAAACTCTTAACATCCCAGGTGTCACTAAAATTTTAAATGTATTCATCTCGTAAGCGTTTTATGTTTGTGAGCTGGATTTTTTTTCGTGAGCTTATTATTCCGAAATTCGTTACTCACGCACACCCAAGAAGAAATTATTTTCGTAACTCACGCTCACACACACTCACGCCGTTGCCATCAGCGTAAGTCACGAAATTTTTCGTGATTCACAATAATTTCGTGTCACGTGCACACCTCTGCTTTCGACTGCTTCGATTGGGCAGAGTGAAACGATAATTTATAGTGTAATACAATTCTCACATAAAAGTTTTAACAAAGATGCGAGTGGCTAATCCGAATCTTCATATATACACATGGTTCCAATTGTGTTTAGGATGGATCGAATTGCAATTGTGCAACACTGGCTTGACTTAGCTATACATTTAAAAAACAAGTTGATTCTGAAAACATTGCAAGATTATCTGCCTGTTCATGAAACACAAAATCGACTCGACACGAATCGTTCGTCTAGATTGTAACTAAAATAACTTTTGATATATTTACTAGCAAATCCTGAAATTTGTCATGAACTCATTATTTATGATTTACTATCGAACAATGAAACAATTGGGATTCTACAGACTCTGATTTTCGAGATATCAATATGGGATTTTTGACGATTCGTTCGTCTCGAGGCAAACGAAAATTCCACGAACAGGCAGTATATTTTTTCGGCCTTTTTATTTTCAATATTTTTATAATCAATACAATTTTTTAAATGGTGTCCGTGATTGATATTATGAATTCCGTCATAAATGTTAGTAAAAAATAAAAATTATAACAGATACGTCAATGTAAATGTTTTGTTAATTTCAAAAACCTTTAAACTAAAGATGGAAGATCCTTCAAATAACTCTTCGTCTATATTTAAAGTGTTTTTATATTGAATTCAAAGATTCAATATTTTAAATAGTTTGAAGATTATTTCTTTGAAGAAACCAAGTTTTTCTTTATTTTAAGGAAAAGTGACTTTATTTCAAAGACATACCACTATAACAGGGGTATATGAGTTTCAAAATTTCGTGTCCTAAATTTGAAGTAAAAAAATAAAAGAAAAGGTTTTGGACTTTCATTTAATTAAAATTTTTATTTTTTGTAAATTGCGTTTCCTTAAATTGACTTAATTCGTCTGTGAGAGTTAGCTAATGAGAGCGCAAAATAAAGATTGCTCTCCTCGATACTCTCATAGATTTTCAACCCCCGAAAACCGTTTTTTTTTTCTTGCATACAGAGAATTTTCAATTTAATGTTTGGCTTTTAGTGTTAGTGTTGTTGTTTGGCTTGCATTTCGTCTTCTATCTTAAGCCGACTACGTCTTAAAATAAGAAAACTTTAACTTGATATTCCTTTATGAGTCATATCAAATCAGAATACAGAATATGTAAAGGTTTTTGGTTTCCCTGTAGGAAATTGAGGTGACTTTAATTTAATAAATTGTTAGTCATAACTGAGTCACAGGTGACTCAAATCCTAACTCATTTCCCATATAAATTCCTGTTTAGTTTTAACATGTGTTGTCATTGGAACGAGTCAGTCCTCACTCAAACCTGCATAAGCTTCAGCTAACCAAAAGTTAGCTCAAAGTGAGTTAGCTTTAGGCTGATAATATATGAGCATACTATGAGTTAGCTCTTAACTGATTAGTTTATGGTGAGCCCTTTGTGGATAATAAAATATTTTGTTTTTGTTTTATTATTTTTGATTAATTTTATTTTGAATTAATTAAAAAATAATAACAATTCAGATTTTTTAAAATTATTTTACAATAAATAAAATATAACGTAAGTAAAAATTCGGATAATATTAGTTGAGTTCATCTTGTCTTGAGTTTGAGTGTTGTGTTAATTTTCTCGTTTAACTCAGAGGGAGTTGTACCTACTTTTGTAATGACGCACACTGAATGGAAGTGGCATTCGTCTGGGAAGTCCAAAAGGCTTAAGTGTATTTCCCAATATCTTCGTCCTCAAACAGCCATTTAACACTTTTATTCGAAGTTTCCATTTATTCCTTCACTGATAATGATGGGTTCTAGTGGAAATAAGGAAAGTTTAATTATTAAATTGCGTTTGAATTATGCATTTCTATGCTACTTACCGCTAACCGTGACAAAAAATTACAAAAGTTCTCTGAAAATAGACGCTAAATTGAAACAAATATAAAAAGTCAAATCCAAATTGACAGTTATAGAAGCCAATACATATTTTTTGTTTGTTTATTTGAATTGTTTCCATGACTTTACTTCACTTAAATATGCATCAGCTTAGAGTGAGTAAAAAGGTAACTCATTGCTGATCGAGAAAAAGTGAGTTTGGGAAAAATTCAAATGACTCAAGACTGCATAAATAATGAGTTAGCTTAAAGTCGCCTCAAATTAGTTAGTAAAAAGTTAGTTTGATTTTGAGTGAGTTCGAGACATTACCCTGTAGGAAATTGAGGTGACTTTAAGTTAATAAATTGTTAGTCATAACTGAGTCACAGGTGACTCAAAACCTAACTCATTTCCCATGTAAAATCCTATTCAGTTTTAACACGTTTTGTCATTGGAACGAGTCAGTCCTCACTCAACCCTGCATAAGCTTCAACTAACCAAAAGTTAGCTCAACGTGAGTTAGCTTTAGGCTGATAATATATGAGCATACTATGAGTTAGCTCCTAACTGATTAGTTTATGGTGAGCTCTTTGTGGATAATAAAATATTTTGTTATTGTTTTATTATTATATTTGTTTCATTTTATTTTGAATTAATTAGAAAATAATAACAATTCAGATTTTTTAAAATTATTTTACAATAAATAAAATATAACGTAAATAAAAATTCGGGTAATATTAGTTTAGTTCATCTTGTCTTGAGTTTGAGTCTTGTCTTAATTTTCTCGTTTAACTCAGAGGGAGTTGTACCTACTTTTGTAATGACGCACGCTGAATGGAAGTGGCATTCGTCAGGGAAGTCCCAATATCTTCGTCCTCAAATAGCCATTTAATACTTTTATTCGAAGTTTCCATTTGTTCCGTCACTGATAATGATGGGTTCTAGTGGAAAAAAGGAAAGTTTAATTATTAAATTGCATTTTAATTATGCATTTATATGTTACTTACCGCTATCCGTAACAAAAAATTACAAAAGTTCTCTAAAATTACAAGCTAAATTGAAACAACTATAGAAAGCCAAATCCAAATTGACAATTATGGAAATCAATACATATTTTTTGTTTGTTTATTTGAATTGTTTCCATGACTTTACATCACTTAAATATGCATCAGCTTAGAGTGAACGAAAAGGTAACTCATTGCTGATCGAGAAAAAGGGAGTTTGGGAAAAATTCAACTGACTCAAGACTGCATAAATATTGATTTAACTAAAAGTCGCCTCAAATTAGTTGACCTTAGCCTTAATTTGGAAAATAAAGTTGCCGTTAACTCGTTTTTAAAGGACTTTGATAGCATATGAAGAAAAAAAGCTGAGAAAGCGAAAAATTAAAATTTGCTTCCTAGAAGCAAGTACACAAAACCTAAATTTAAAAGAGAATTGTGTCTTAAAAGTATCCTTACTTGTACACTCCGCTTCTTTGGCTCGGAATTAATACCAAATTTTTTAAAGTAAAGACAAAATCTTTGGAACCGAGTATGCTTTTTTTCAGTGTAGGTGTAACATATTATATGTATTATGTATTGACCCATTTACGTCATTTTCTTTCCATTACAAAAGTATGTATTGATATTAACAAATAATAATAATAAATATTTTAAAAATATATGAACCAATGTTTATTTTATGGGTACATGGTTAGTAAAAATCACACTAAAATCAAGCGCATACAAAATAACATCGAATACGGTTCGGGATTAAATCAAGCATAGTGGGATTATATTCAAGAATAAAAACGATCGATCCAACCCTTAATTCCGCTTGAAACAAATTCGTTTTGGCTCAAGTTAAGCGCTAATTGGATTTAATATAAGCTTAAATGCGGATTGAATCAAGTACATATTAGGATTAAATAGAGCTCCATTACGCTTGAATCAAGCACTTTCCGTACTTAAAGGAAGCACAAACGAAAATTTCTAAAATTAATTTCGCATGGTGCATTATTGCCAAAGACACATGGTGTCTTTGGCAATAATGCTCGGGGTGGTTCCCTGAGTCGATATAACCATGTCCGTCTGTCCGTCTGTCCGTCCGTCTGTCTGTGAACACATTTTTGTGATCAAAGTCTAGGTCGCAGTCGACTTCAAATTTGGCACATGTTCCTGTTTTGGGTCAGAATAGAACCCTATTGATTTTGGAAGAAATCGGTTCAGATTTAGATATAGCTCCCATATATATCTTTCGCTCGAATGCACTTATATGGATCCAGAAGCCAGAGTTTTATCCCGATTTGCTTGAAATTTTGCACGAGGAGTACAATTGGTAGTATAGTCGAGTGTGCAAAATTTGATTGAAATCGGTTCAGATTTAGATATAGCTCCCATATATATCTGGACTTATATGGCCCCAGAAGCCAGAATTTAATCCCAATTTGGTTGAAATTTTGCACATGGAGTACAATTTGTAGTGTAGTCAAGTGTGCTAAATTTTATTGAAATCGGTTCAGATTTAGATATAGCTCCCATATATATCTTTCGCCCGATATTGACTAATATGGTCCTAGAAGCCAGAGTTTTTGCCCAATTTGGTTGAAATTTTGCACTAGAAGTACAATTAGTAGTGTAGTCATGGGTGCCAAATTTGGTTGAAATCGGTTCAGATTTAGATATAGCTCCCATATTTATCTTTCGACCGATATGCACTAATATGGACCCAGCAGCCAGAGTTTTATACCGATTTGCTTGAAATTTTGTACAAACATAACACATAGTCGTATAGTCATGTGTGCAAAATTTGATTGAAATCGGTTCAGATTATATATATATATATATATATATATATATATATATATATATATATATATATATATATATATATATATATATATATATATATATATATATATATATATATATACATGTCTTTATTTACGTGATATTAAAGATTACGCAACCTAAATTTTGGGATGCGAAATTTACAAAATATTAAGAACAAATGTCTTTAAAATAATGAAATTTTATTTAAAATTTATAATCTTTGCTTCAATTTTTTTTCATAAAATTTAGGATACACATTTTGTAAATTTGCGTCCCTCTGTTAAAGTCCCATGTCTTTCAACTAAGGCTAATTTTCCTTAAAGTAAAGAAACACATTTTTGATTTAAAGAAATTGTCCTTAAATTAACTGAAATATTCAAACTTTAGATTTAAAATAAAAACGCTTCAAATATAGGCTAAGACTTATTTTGAGGATTTAGTGGCTTTGGTTTACAGTTTTTTTTTTTTATTTAGAAAATATTTTTTACTTTGAAATATCCGTTATAATTTGGATTTTTAAACTGGCATTTGTTTGTACGTGAATACCTTTATTAATAAAAAGCGAAAAGAGAATGAACATTTGATCAATGAGATCCTAATTTTAATTTTATTGGTCCTAGATTTAAAGCCAGATATGTCGCTAAAAAATTCTTTATTTTAAAGAAACCGCATCTTTGACTCGGAATCAATACCAAAATCCTTAAGGGTAGGTCAAAATCTTTGGATCCAAGTAAACTTTTTTTGAGTGTAGCAAGTGTTCAATGCGTTACAAATATCGTTACTTCAGTAAGGCGTTGGATTCCGAGGGTTTTCTCCGGTATTAACTCTCATTTATATGAACAATTTTAGCTTAGTTCTTTAAAACTAGTATTTAATAAATTAATAAAACTCAATATATTTAAACGAATAGAAAATAAACCCTTTCCACAGTCGCATCACAAGTACTTTATATGTCCTGAATGTACAAAAGCATCATCGTAGGAAAATTAACTTTTCTCAAATGTCTCATAAAAATCAAAACAAAGAGAAACATCCACTTGAATTTATTTTCTTTTGGACACTTAAAGCAAATAAAGACTTTTACAGCCAGCATTGACATCGTCGGCTTTAAAGAAGGGACACACGTTCAACCAATTCAGCCAGTGATGCCTCATAGAATTGCCATAGAGTCCCTATGACAACAAAATGAAAAATAAATTGAAGGAAATGAACAAACATGTGGCATTTATTGACACATAAGATTCGCCATCTCTGTACCGTCGGCGTCATGTCACATGTAACATACATCGAAGTGGAAGTATGGAGTGACAGACCGAAAGAGTAATTCAAAATTATCACCATATTTACATTTGGATCCTTTACGTGAGCGGGCTTTGTTTCGAATCGCACACGGATGAAGAGCCCTCAGCCGTTCGACACAGTGGCAAAATGGCAAGTGGAGCATCAACAGTTGCTATTTGCTCCCTGACTGAAGAAATGATGCAAAGTTAAGATGATATCTTCGTGCTGTCAATGGAAACACTCTACGTAATGTCTACCAAATACGATTACATTTCGTATCATTGCCCGCATCAGGAGGGCAAATACGGCTACGGAAAGGCAATAATTTCGTATGGGCACGGCCAACAAAGAAAATGGTCATGGTATCTATGAAAAGTCATCATCTGTTAGCTCTCTTGCCAATTTGGAATCCATAGAACCCATTTATGTACATTATCATAATGGTAATGCGAGCGAAGAGTGCGTGGGTTGGTAGTGCGTATGATCATAGTCACCTTTACAAAATTTCTAATAGTCGGAAATTATCCAATTAAAAAAGAGCTTCCAAAAATTAAGTTTGGATCCGCAACTTGTGATCCAGAAGTAAGGCAAATTTGAATCATCTCCAATGAATTTTACTCCATTTTCACTTTCTTGTCATTGCTCCTCCTAGTACCTTGGAAGTTCGTTTGAGCGAAAAGACTTAAAGTTTCGTAGGCAACGAGCAACACTTATTCCTCGCTTCATATATCAGACATCCGAAGAGATTTTTTATAAAAAACATTATTCTGAGGGAGAATTCTCTTGTCATGCATTTTAATCTAGCACAGCTCTAACGTAATGAAATACTTTCGTAATTTGTCACCGTATAATTCACCATACTGTTTTTCCTTAACATTTTCGCTACGTACTTCCAATTTCAATCATTCTTAATCTCGGTATTACAATAAGCGTACATCTTCTAGAATTAGGCTCAATTAATGAACATTTCCCAGGAAGTAATCTGAAATCTAAACAGAAATAAATCAACATTGCTTCAATTAAAAAAAAAATATTTGTCTGCCTTTTTCTGCCGGAGATTCCCATTGAAATTGAAGTTCCCCTGAAATATACAAACGGACACACTAGCATATTCGAAAGTTTTTCTTGACGCAAAATTGAATTTATTACTTTGAATTGCAAGCGCACTTGCCACCCTCTCCACCGTATATGCCCATCCCAAGAAGACAATGACAAAAAGAAAAAAACTTAATTTAAATTTAGAACTTTCTTCTGAAAGTCTCAAATATCTTCTTTGTTGTGTTTACCTTGTTTTACATGGAGTGAATTTGTTGTAGAATTGAGAAAGTTTTTCTGGATATAAACTGAAGCCTTTCCGTTCTGGACAAGGCAAAGAAATGACTGACAGAGTATTTGGCGCAAAGTTTTATTGCAGCTTCAAGCACAGTTTTATTAGACTTTGCGAATGTTTCTCCGTATCCATGATGCCATTGCCACTTCTACTGCAGGTGTTTGTGTTTATGTGAGTGTTGGCCTACATTGGCTAAAGATCAAGTTGAAATGTGGTGGTCACTGAGCATCCCAGTCGTTCATTTTCTTTAGTGGTTTTCCAAGCAATTTTCGAAGCGAAGAGAATGAGGCAAAATAAATTTAGATTTAAATTAGACTAAAGAAAAGTTTTATGTGATTAGTTGCACATGCCCTCTAAAATTTCAGCTACGCATAATTTAATTATGGTTGACACAAGACAAACCGGCGGTACAAAAAAGCATTGTCATCAGCAAATGCCATGAATGACCACCTAATTATAAAATGGAATATAAATTTTGTTTCTAATTTGGTGGTCCTTGCCGCCTGATGCAAAAGTAGTATTCGTAAACGGCTAGTAATGAAATTTACCCAAATTAACTCATATTTGCGTTTTTATCGCGTAGTAGTTATTCACTATCTTGGAGCACACGCCAAGAACAGTGTGGAGTATGGATTGTAACGAAAATATTGAATCGACTATTTCAATATTTGAAAGAGTTGATTTTTCGACTGTTCGAGTTATTAACATTTTTAATAAGACGACTTTCGAATTCTGCCTTTTATATCCCTAGCGTCGACTAGGAATTTTTTCCTGGGAACGAGCTCCAGCGAGAGAGGAATATATGACAATGTCTATGTAAGCCTTTACGAACAGTGGGCCATCTATTGAACATTTTCGCAATATGTAACTATTGGATGGAAGATTATGCCATTCTTTATGATAGCATCTATTATTTAATTTAGTTTTAAGTTAACTTAGTTGTACATAACTTTATTGATTGAACAAATATATTTTGTTGTATATGTTCACTATATTTGACTCCGTTTTATCATAATATAATATGACTTTCATTTCAAAACTCTTCTTGTTTATGGCTCAAATATGGACGATGTGGTGAAAACATAGTGATGTTTTAAAGTACATGATGACTCTAGAACTGCAATTTGCATTGCATTCACTGCAATGTGGAACGCCGTTCGGACTCGGCTTGGTCCCTTGGGTAGGTTCCTTGTCATTGAGCTAATCATAAAATCGGGTAGTACTCAGTGATAAGAGAGCAGTTCACTACAATTAACTGAATAGTCTAAGTGAGCTTGAAGTATCGGGCTATACCTAACCTAAAATAAGAGGCTCGAATAAAATGCATTTTTAAGTTTGCATATCGAAAAATATGCTATTTCCGGGATTTGGAGAAGTCCATGCAAATACTCTAGTGTTGGCCCAATTTCCATCTGGAGGCATCTTTTGATCTACTTCATATATCTGGCAAAATTGTGTTTCCCCTCATAGCTTTAATCAATGGAAACATATGTAGAGTACATGGCTACAGGGTGACACAAAATGTTGCGAACCTTTCCCGTTTTAACCATCATAATCGTAAGCCCTATGAATCCAAATGTGTTTGAGAGCATTGCAATAGAATAAGAACAAGCAACAGCATCCGAACCAGTGCACCAACACAAACGTCAAGCAACGATGAGAACGAAACATGTCGCCAATGTTTGACACAATCATTAATTTTAATGAGCAACAGCAGTGGCAACAAGAACAGTCAACACTCACATCCGCAAAAGAAACATTAACCGTTAAATACACCTACAATGTGATTCCAAATTACAGTGTCTTTTGTGTTTGTGTGCGTGGTTTCGTGGTAGTAGATGTGGGTGTGTGTGATGTGGGGGAGCTGAGGTTGGATGTTCTCTATGCAATGCAGTGCAGTGGGTTAACGTTGTTGCTTTTGGTGTTTGTTGTTTGTTGTTGTTGTTGTTGTTGTTGGTATATGTGAGGCATTTGCATTTTAATGAAATATCTTCGTTGTTTTGTTGCGACTTTGTCTTGCTGTTGTCATCAGCCGCGTCGGTTGCCTCGGGTATAGCATTGTGTAGCTTTTGTATAAGCCTGGATGTGTATGATTGTGTGAGTGTGAAAAATGGAAAATAGAAAATAGAAAATGAAAAATTCAAAATGGGAAATACACTTATTTACATTTTCTATTACATCCGGTAATGATGGTTTAACCGCTTGTTGTCTTCTGCTTCTACAATTTCTACACATTGCTGACTTTGTCTCTTAGAATTACACTGAAAAAAATATTTACGTGATATTAAAGATTACGCAACCTAAATATTAGGATGCGAAATTTACAAAACATTAAGGACAAATTTCTTTAAAATAATAAAATTTTAATTATAATAAAATTTATAATCTTTACTCCAAAATTTTTTTCATTAAATGTAGGACACAAATTTTGTAAATTTGCGTTCGTTAAAGACGCATGTCTTTGAACTAAGCCTAATTTTCCTTAAAGTAAAGACACACATTTTGGATTTCAAGAAATTATCCTTAAATTAACTGAAATATTGAAACTTTAGGTTTATGATAAAAACGCTTCAATCATAGGCTAAGACTTATTTTGAGGATTTAGAGTCTTTGGTTTAACGTTTTATTGGAATTAAGAAAACACTTTTTACTTTGAAGTATACGTTATAATTTGGATTTTTAAACTGGCATTTGTTTGTACCTGAGTACCTTATTAATAAAACGCGAAAAGAGAATGAAAATTTGATAAATGAGATCTGGATCCTAATTTTAATTTTATTAGTTTTAAAGCCAGATAGGTCGCTAAAAATTCCTTTATTTTAAAGAAGCCGCAACTTTGGCTCGGAATCAATACCAAAATCCTTAAGAAAAGGTCAAAATCTTTGGATTCAAGTAAACTTTTTTTGAGTGTAGGATATGCATTAGAAAATGGCTGTCATTAAAATTGAATGCGGTACGTGGATACGGGGCAAAGCATTTGGGGGTGTTTCAATTAAAACTAGGGCAAGTGGAATAATTGCACTGTTATTCACACCATGATTTTAAGAAAGCAGATAGCTTCGTTAGTCCTTCTAGAAAATCATTGGGGTTTCTTTGTGTAAATGTGTAATTAAACACTTTACAATTGGAACAATGTTCTAATCTGTGGATAAGAGAGGACATACTTATGCTTAAAAAATAGTTCCCTGATATTGAATAAATATATATTGAATATGATATTGCAAAAGTAATTGTGTCAACGCCGTTACATACAGAGTATATCGACGTGTTCATCCATGGCAAACGATAATCCATTTTGTAATTATTTTTATAACCGGACCTACGCAAGAAAAGCTGTAGGTTAGGTTAAGTATAGTGGCAGACCCGCATTTTACACAGAAAAAAAAGTGTCTTGTAAATTTAAGGACCATTTTGACTTCCACATAGTTCAACAAATTTACTGTAATATAGTTCATTTTTCGTAACCACAACGAAAATTAACTTAGCTAAAGCAAAACTTATAAAAATTCAGTAAATGTTTTTTAGTTCACTAACTACGAAATGGGAAGGATTTTTCCTTAAATAAATTTCCAACACAGTAGTTAATGCATCGTTGATTCTATTATAAAAGTACATGGGCAATATAAAAATCTTACTACGAAATGTGGACAATTTACTAAGAAAAAATTTTGTATGGAAACAAATTTTTGTAGTAAAAATTAACTTAACGACATTACCGATTCGTACGATGACTACCTACAGATTATTTCCCTTTTTATTATATGTTGGAGTGGTTTTACTAACATTGAACATTTTAGTTAAAATAGAATAAAAATTAGGTAATATAATCCTTGACAGGTGTATATAATTTTTATAGATTCCTCATAGATTTGGTATATAGTTTACCTTAACTTATAGATAGAATTCCAACTAATCAATAAACGTGCTACTGGAAAATGTGAGTGCATCATGCGAGGGAGTTTTTAGAGACATTTTGTGTATATCTCGTATGATTGTTTGTGTTTGTTATTGCGTCATTTATGCTGTTGTTGGTTGTTTTGATTCTAGAGACAATGGAATGTTCCTTGTGTGTGTTGGTATCTTTTGTGGTGAGAGTTGTTTTTTTGCAATAGCAAGATCAGAAAGGGATCGTGTGTGTGTGGAGTTGTTTTTCTTTACGGCACCCAGCGGGAAATGGCAGCGACGTGGAATCGATGATGGAAGTGCTGTCCGGGTAGCTATAAGGCCTGGGCGCTGCATTACGTGTTCATTTCAAAATAACATTGGATTGGATTGGAGACCAAGGCCTTGCCTCTCGCTTCTATTCGTATGCCTTCTAGAGGTGGTGTTGTCGATGCCATGTTATCAGGCCTTCATACTAAGTACAAAAATCATGCCTTCCAAAGAAGGCCCTCAAAAAGGCCTGGACAGGAAGGTATAAAAGAAAGCGTGTAAAAATAAATATTTTGAAGTAAAGGTTGCCTGTGAACTGAACATTTGCCCTCATACCCTTTTACGTTAGAATTTAATTTGACTTACTTTTTCTATACAGTTTATCTTATTTTTGTGATTTTAATATTTACCTCAAGTGTATTTTTATTTTTCTACTCCGTCGGGATTTGAACCGGGGTCCTCGTTATTGGTAGTCCTACACTCATCCACTGGCCTACGACACATTTATGTGATGTGGGCGCCAAAAGGTAAACTTAAGCTACACGTGAGGTCATTCCGCGTTCCCTTCTGTTGGAAGTGAACGTAAAATGGGTATCAGATCTTTTATATGTTACAGAGAATGTCTTCTAGAAGGCCAAAGTTAGGAGTAAGTAGACATAAGCAAATTAATAGCTTGGCAGCCAACAAAGAATGACTACGAGATCCTTTTATACCTGACGTCACAGAATGGTATTGGGGGTATAATAAAGTTGTCATTCCGAGCGTAGCACAACAAAATATCTATTTTCGACTATATACAGTGTATATATACTTGATTAGGGGAAAATGAAAATATAATATTACTACACCGAAAAAAATCCGTAGTTAACCGAACGCTAAATTTAACCTATTTTTATTGCACAAAAATTACTTGTTTGTAGTTAAATTTATTTTTTTTCGAAATTTTCCATATCCCAATGAAATTTTCGTTTTTTGTAAGTATGTCTCAAACATTTTATAAACTAAACGTGGGCATATAGTTCAATGACCGTACACATAAATTCCATATGAACTAAAGCAAAGGAACATTTTCGTACGATTCCAAAAAATAGAATGAAATGCCAATGATTTTGTCCTTTATTTTTAGTTCCTTTTTATACCCTTCACCACTACTGTGGTACAGGGTATAATAAGTTTGTGCATTTGTATGTAACGTCAAGAAGGTCGTTTAGTACACCGGTCGTCTTAGAATTAAATTCTGAGTCGATGTCCGTCTGTCTGTATATGTAATTTTGTGTGCAAAGCACAGGTCGCAGTTTAAGTCCGATCGTCGTCAAATTTGGCACAGAGTTTTACCATGGCTCAAAGACAATCGCTATTGGTTTCTGTTCAGATTTAGATATAGCTGTCATATATATTTATCACCGATATGGCCATAATTGACGTATTTACCAACATATTTTCTTAAAATTTCGCAAGGCCGAATATTTGGGTGCTCTCGTCAAATATGCAAAATTATTAGATTTAGCTCCCATATATATCTTTCGTCCGATTTGGACTTATATGGCCTCAAAAGCCAGAGTTTTACCCTGATTTGCTTCAAATTGTGCACAAGGAGTGCGTTTAATAGTATCGTTAATTATGCCAAATTTAGTTGAAATCGGTTCAGATTTAGATATAGCTCCCGAATATATCTTTCGACCGATTTCGACTCATATACCCACTGAGACCAAAGATTTACCCCGATTTACTTGAGTAGAATTAAGGTTCTGGATATGCGAGCGAATTTTAATTGAAATCGGTTCAGATTTTGATATAGCTCCCACACAGTTCAAAGTTGTAGTCCGATTTACGTGAAATTTTGCACAGGGAGTAGAATTAAAATACTAACCCCCATTTTCATAAAGCTCCGTTAGTGTTCCGTTAACTAACCAACTTTTAAACCGTATTATGGACGAAGCTGCCATCTTGCCTTTATATTCCATAGGCCAGTTAGGAACTTAACTGACGAAAATTTTTCAGTTAAGGTTAACCGTAGAGAAGATATTTGCAATTTACTTTCTGTTAACTGGCAGTTAAAGCCTAACGGAGCTACATGAAAATGACCGTAAGTATGAATGTCAAATTTGGTTAAAATCGGTTCAGATTTCTATATAGCTTCCATATATGCTTTTCCGATTTGAAAAAAATGGCCAAAATACCCAAATTTTCCTTATAAAATCGCCACTGCTAAGTCGAAAACTTGTAAAAGTGACTCAAATTTTCCTTTATATCTAATACATATCTATCGACCGATAAATAAATCATAAATACACTTTTGCGAAGTTGCCTCAAAATTGGTTCAGATTAAAATGTTCCCATATTATTTTTACTAACCGACTTAAATTTTAAGTCTATAGGTTATAAATTTTGTTCAGATTGATTCAGACAAAAACCTTTAAATATAGCACCCAACACATTTGACGGATTTGACATAGTGTCGAAAATGTGGATTTACAAAGTGGTGCAGGGTATAATATAGTCGGCCCCGCCCGACTTTAGACTTTCCTTACTTGTTGTTTACTAACATTGTGGTCCGTCCCGGTCATAAACCAATTTAAATTTTGAGTCCAGACATTTTGTAAATGTTTAAAAAAATGCCCAAATCGGTTCATATTTAAATATTTGTATATGGGAAAATAAACCTTTATATAGCTCCCAACAAATTTGAAAGTGTTTGTATACATATTGGTGAAGGGTATAATATAGCCGACCCCGCCCGACTTTAGACTTTCCTTACTTGTGTAATATGAGAATGAGTTAATTCGTGTTTTCCTATTGGACTTTACGATTCGCATTAAAAAGATTTCAATTTCATACCGTGAAACAAGTTGCCAATATTACTAGAGAGAATGGGCGGAGCTAATCTATCAAAGACAATTTGTTTGCTTCTCTAACTCTCAAGGAAAAAATATTGCTTTTACTTTCACCTAAAGTCGGATTCAATTTCACGAATTCAAGATTTGATTAAAACTGTCTGTAAAACTGAATTTTCATTCTTATAACAACAATGTAGGTCCTTCTTTTTCCAATTCCCAAAGAAGGCACAGAATAATGTTTGCGGGCATTTTTTAGAAAGGAAGTGCAAGGCATTTTAGCATGCATGATAGAAGAAGGCATATAGGAAGGTGTTAAGGATCCCAAAATCATGGGTTAAGAAGGCATGATTTTTGCGGTACTTCGCAATTTTCCCGCTGGGCAGGTATGTATCCCTTATGACTATTTGTGTCTTTGAGTTTTATTGTTGCATTCAGTTATGTTGATGCATTTATGAAGTGCACACGTGGATTTAATTTTGCAAAATTGTACGTGCGGTATTGGTGTTTATTAATGAAAATACATTTATTTCGAAACATTTTAGAAACTGAGAAGTGAATGATGTGATGTTAGAGGAATCAAAAACGCTTTTTATTGATAAAAAACAAATAACAGATTAAGGAACTGTATATTTCTGTTAATATGTTAGTTTAAAATTAGTGCGGATTTTAAATTGATTTACATAAAAAATATACAACATGAGTGGTAATAGGATGATTTATATTTATTCTACATCTGGATCACAGGTTGAGAAGCAACCATTTTTTTGAAGCTATATTTTTTATGTTACAGCAATTCCTACAGGTGAGTACTAAGTTCGAGTTTAGCCGCTAAAATTAAAAATAAATCACTAAGTAAAGTATAAAATTATACGTCTTCGATACAAATTTATATATAACTTGATGGAGAATAGCCCAAATCAAGTTTTTTATAAAGATTATTTTTTATAATGGATTATTAAAGAAAACTTATCATGGAAATTGCAATTTTAGCCGCTAAACTCAGGTCTCGTAATGGTAATTTTTTGAATATTCTTACTGTTTAATACTAATTAAGCTGATATCCTTATTGGCTCTAGGAAATACTCTTGAAAACCGTAAGTTAAAGATCAATATGAACGATAGAATTAATTAATTAATAATATTTTTCTTATATTTTGTATAACTTTGCAATTTCAGATGCTTATAAGCCAAATCCGCCCAACAAAAGTTAGCCAAAATCGATGAAATTGGACAATTCAATTGAATATAGCAACTTATGCCACATATATCTTTCATATGGATAGAAAACATGGAAATTTAAATTAATTAGTTTAGTCCTAATAACATAGAATATTACTCTTTTGAAGAAGCAATTACTAACTACCGACAAGTAAATGCGTCCAACGTACTAATAAAAATATTTCCTTTATTGTATATCATAAGCCCTAGTTTTGTGTAATATAATAATAATTTTTTGAAATAAAATACTGGTGGTTATAGAAAATTGACTTGTTTTGTACGAAAAATTTCTTAGTTGTATACAGGCTTGTTGTACCGACAAACAGTTTATTTCAAACCAATTTCTTAATACAGGTTTCCCAAAAAATTGTTCATTTTTCCGGATAGCAGGAATATTTTGAATGAGTTTAACTATATTCTTCCCACAGCATAGTAATAATGATCTAAAATACGATGTAATACATGAACTAATTTATAAGAAAATCATGAACTTATCTAGATGAAAAAAATCTTTGGCGCCAAATCATGGTCATTCTTACTATGGGTTAGTTCATTTTTCATAAAAAATAGTAAACTTTTTTTTCGGTGTAGGCTCTTATGCAATCTCGAATGTCGTAGCGAACTATTTTTCAAGTTATGGCCAACAATCGGTACCAATAACTAACATTTTCTCGTTTGGAAAGCTTAGTCGATCTTCTAAGAAATATTTTTCATTTAGTCGAAGAATTTGATTAAAACCAATGTGTGATGCATTTGGCAGAGCAAACGTCTTGCTTTGTTTGTTATATTATTCACAGAATTTTATAATTTGATAATATAGACAGACTTTATAACATTTTCTCAGTTTCTACTAAAATTAAAATTGTTTTCCATTTTATTTTGCAGCAAAATGCATAATTTTATAGTGCCTATATTAGGAGTACTCCTTGCTACACAGCTACGTCGTGTTGGAGGAAATCTTTCTCTTGATTTTAAAGTAACAAAGGTAAGGCGATCTCATAAATCCGACTAATAGGCAAACCCTAAAGATCGTTTTTTCTTTCTTTTGGTGTATTTTCAGATATCTGCTAGTCCAGGTAACAATTTATATCATTTTTATTAAATATTGTATTGGCGTTTAGTTTTCTAATATTAAACTTCATATTCTTTCCAAGTATTCATTTTATTTAGGGAGATTTAAAATAAAAACTATACTTTATTGCATTGTTTTTTAAAGAAGATACGTTTAATTCCCGGCAAACACAGATGCTGAAAACTAGGAGGATGTCATATAAGAAGTAACCCGCATAAACTGTATAGACATATCTCTTTTTCCAATTTCCATAAAATATGGTAATAATTACAACTTCCTTGCACTTAAAAATAATATATGCCAACTAAATACATCCTAACATTTCTATTAAGAATATAGTTTTTGACATATGTTATCCCTATGAATTTTTATGCGTTTAATAGTGTTCCAGAATCCAAATAAATTCGTCCAAACTCTGCAAAAGCCAAATGGACCTACATCGACCAATACGTACCTCACTTAATAAGTCTACAAAATATAGGCTCAAGAAGTTAACTTGTGGGATGATTATTTATAACTCCATCCTTTACACATCGTCTTAAGTTCAAAATTAAAAGATATGCTATTAATTTGAACGTTTGATTGCATTCCACAAACTATTTTCTATGGGTTATTTATGAATCACTGACCGATCTGTTTTTCATCAGTTTAATTTAATACAACCCATTCACAAGCCACAAAAAAATATGTCTTCAGATTTGTATCCTATTAAATATGGTATAGCCCATGGTAGTATACTGGGACCCATTCTATACGTAATATTGGGATCTAAAATCATGTCGATTTTGCTCATATTAAACCTGATTACAAACTCTTATACATCAAAAATAAGCAAGTTCCACGCTCAAACACAGCCAAATATTTGGAAATAATGAGGGATAATAAACTAAATTAGAGAGAACACATCAAAACAGCTAGACCGATTAACTAATGGATTATCAATTATCGTTTATATCTCTTTGCTTAATTTAAGTTATTTTTCTTAAATTGAGTTTTTATACCAGAAACACATTTACCTAAACTATTCGGTATTCCCATTGTAAAAGAGCATTATACAAAGCAAGTAATGACAATATGAATCGTATTTAAAGGGTGATACGGTCAAAATTTGGTCAATATAAACTTGACGTATTTCTTTCAATTTTGCATTTAAAAAACCTGAACACCCCCCATTTTGAAGGTGTGTGTGTAGAATGTTGCTCCTATTTTGATTTTGGAATTCACTCTTCAGTTGTCAAAATGCCGTCCAAGCAAGAAGAGCAGCGTATCAAAATTTTGCTCGCGCATCGCGAAAATCCGAGCTACTCGCACGCAAAGCTGCCAAAATCGCTAAAAGTTGCCAAATCAACCGTTACAAATGTAATTAAAGTGTTTGGGGAACGTTTGTCGACAGCCAGGAAGTCTGGATCGGGGGGAAATCGAAAACCGGAAGCCGCTGAGACGACAAAGACAGTTGCCGGTAGTTTCAAGCGAAAGCTGGGTGTATCGTCTACAACCGTGCATCGAGCCAAAAAACGAGCCGGACTATCGACTTACAAGAAGGTAGTGACTCCAAATCGCGATGATAAACAAAATACGACGGCCAAAGCGCGATCCCCGACGATGCTGACGAAGTTTGACTGCGTGGTAATGGACGACGAAGCCTACGTCAAAGCCGACTACAAGCAGCTTCCGGGATAGGAGTTTTATACGGCAAAAGGAAGGGGAAAGGTAGCAGATATTTTCAAGCACATAAAACTGTCAAAGTTCGCAAATAAATATCTGGTTTGGCAAGCCATCTTTACCTGTGGCTTGAAAAGCAGCATTTTCATAGCTTCCGGGACTGTCAACCAAGAAATTTACGTGAAAGAGTGTTTGAATAAACGTCTGCTGCCTTTCCTGAAGAAACACGGTTGTTCCGTACTGTTTTGGCCGGATTTGGCATCTTGCCATTACGGTAAAAAGGCCATGGAGTGGTACGCCGCCAACAACGTGCAGGTGGTTCCCAAGGACAAGAACCCTCCCAACACGCCAGAGCTCCGCCCAATTGAGAAATACTGGGCTATTGTCAAGCGGAACCTAAAGAAGACCAAAAAAACTGCTAAGGACGAGCAGCAGTTCAAGGCAAACTGGCTTTCTGCGGCGAAGAAGGTGGACAAGGTGGCTGTACAAAATCTGATGGCAGGTGTCAAGCGTGAGGCCCGGCAATTCGGATTTGGAAAAGCGAAAGCCTAACTGAATATTTTTCCTGAATTTTATACTAATTGAACTTGAAAAAGAAATTTAATTTGATTTTTTAAATAAACGATTTCACCGATTTACACGCGTTTTCCCTTGACCAAATTTTGACCGTATCACCCTTTATTCTATTGTCTCCCATATTCATTTGTGTTTGTTCAAAGCGGTATAAATGAATAAAGCAACCCATTTTCAATTTTCAAGAGGTTCACGAAACCTCCCAGACCTAAAGAGCAAGTGTATAAAGTCAATTATATAGCAGTGCACACTCTGTACTAAACCAATGCAGGGGGTTTGTGAGACGTGTATTCCTATTCAACATCTGGGGTAGAGGTGTGCGCGTGACTGAAATTTCACTCACATTCACGAAGCAAAATGTTTATTCTCGCACGCTCACGCACGGTACGTGTGGTAGCCAATCCCACTCACGCACATTCACGAAATGAAAACCAGTACTCACGCACGCTCACGCACGAGCTACTTTTAAAGACTCACGCTCACGCACGATTCATGACAATTCACGTGATTCACGACATTATCCAAACGGAAATCGGCAAAGGTAACAAAATTCAAAAATAGAATATAGTTCGAGAGCTAAATTAATTTCAGTTAACATATGAGTATGAATTAAATTTTGATTTTTTCGCGAGCGTGATTTTGCAGAAATTTTATTCACGCACATTCACGAACTGAGTTTATTCATCACGCACGTTCACCCCCGACATATTTATTTTAGTCCCATTCACGCACATTCACGAGAGTTGCTTTGGATTTTGTTCACGACTCACGTGATTCACGCGTGTCACGAGAATTTCGTGTCACGCGCACACCTCTAATCTGGGGTTTGAATCATTTTCTGTCTGTATGTGTATCTTATGGTTAAGATAAGATCAAATAGATAGAATGTGGTCGTTCTTATTCAGATTGCAAAATCTGTTTCGGATTACATATGTATACGGATAGCTTCTATTATGAAATCATTCTCCTCTGTCGTCATATTCATCCATCAGGGAGAACATTTTGATTTCCTTTGTGGCTTGAATTTGCATAGAATCATATAACAGATGTGGTTAACTGCTAACCACCTAGGAATGCCATAAAAACTGACCACAACAATGAATGAATATGCAAGAGGTTGCAAAAGTTAATCGTACTGCTGGCATCATACATTTTTGTTATTTCTCCTAGTTTCCATGTTAACGCACATTTATATCATAATCACTGCACAGGTAAGGAATGGATGTTTGCCTTCTCACAAATATTTCTATAGCAATAACAACTACAAGAAGGATACTCAGGCAAAATTAGGCAAATTGTACACATATACAAAAATTATGTTTTTATTGCAAACTAATTTTAGGTGAAATTTGAATGCAGAAGTATAAAATAATGTATAATAATAAAGTCCATAATTCTGACTTCACAAACTACACGTAACAACATAATTATTTCCTACCAAACGAAATATTAAAGTTACGAACATCGTTACAATTTCCATCTACACACAAACAACGCACATATATAGATAGAATAGTAAAGTATATGCAAGCAAATGCAAAAGAACTTCATTTGAAGCAAACAAAACACTTCAGTTGCAAATGTCTTTCTTTCATACAAAACAAACATTCTGCTCTTCCCTTATGCTTCCACGTTTATAAGAAAAATATCCTTTCCTAGCGAACGAAATTTTCTTCTGTAGTAAACTATTTCCCTAAAGAAGAACTAAATCCAAATGCTTAGAATTCTGAGTGATAATTGTCTGTAACCGGCTATCATAGTGAAGACTCAATATTTGCCCCAGGTGCCCCAAAACAGATTTCTGTGTACAATGAAAAAAATATTGTCATGCGGCCAACGATTTTATGACCTTAGAATACGAATGTTACTTAGCATAGACGACGCATTACTCTGATATAAAGTTTTTTCCTTGTCCAAAAATCGATAAACTTTTCAATGAAGTCGTTTTATCCTTATAGTTAAGTGATTCGATTTCAAAATGGGAATCATAACATGAAAGAATTTTTTTTTGGACTAAGGTCAACTTGAATTTAATCATTCAGAAAAATTCTTTAAAATTAATGAAATAATCTTTGTTGTTTTTTTTTTGCATCTTTATTATAAACACATTTTTTACTTGAAACATAGCATAATTTCTACTGAAAGTTGAGTCTGAATTTGGAAACTTGAGTTGTCGTTAACACGATTTTAAAGAAATTTGATAGCATATGAAGAAACAAAGTTGAAAAACGTAAAATTAAAATTTGCTTTAGATCCTCCTTATTTATTCTACCATTACATCTCAAAAGGTATTGAATATCACCGGTTCAACAAAATTTGTTTGTAGAATCCTGGAGTGATCGCCTTCTGACCTAACTCTTTCTTATTTGTCTGCAAACGTTTTTCCGAAAAACCACACAATAAAATATTGGAAGTTCCTCTTTATTTCAAAAAATTGCAAGTCCTTATCTTTATTTCAAAAATGATCATTCATTTTTACCTCACACGAGGTGATTATAAATTCGCAACCATTACGTTTTCAGGCCATGAATGCTGGTTGCTGTTTTGACAACGCATGGTGTCATTTCATCGTTGTCAGATAAACAACGTCTGTTCACTATTTGTTAACTTATGTGTGCTGATTCACTTTCATGAACAGATCATTTCGAAACGTGAACGCCTTTCATGATTGTTTCTATGGGTGTAAGGAGTACGCTTCATAAGGAGTCCAATTGATATTCATACCGTGACGGTTGTTCGAAAGAGTGGTGACCACATGCCCCAAACTGCTTCCACATACAGTGCTGTTCATAATATTTCCAACCACATTGCCTGTTGAAAATAAACCGTAGTTATAATGAACATAAAAATAAAAAGACCAAGCCTTTAATGCAATGTTGTTGTTTATTATATCAATTTTATCATTATTTTATCAAATAACGATAGTAGTTAGTACATACTAAAGTAATAACAATAATATATTTAACAAAATTCAGAATTGTTTACTTTTAACATTAAATGTTAATAGTTGATACTATAGCCATGCTTTTGATGAATTCTGTGCATCTTCCTGGCATTGACAGGCAAAACGTTTATGAAATCAACCACACACAGAGAAGAAATATGTTCTCTTCTTTTCTCGCCAAAAATAATATGCTTGCCGAAATCAGACACATAACCTCCGAGAAAATAACATGGTTGCGACAAACATGTTACATGGTCACCATTCATTGTGCTCTTGAAACATGGTTGAGGTGATCATATTCCTTCTCTGGGTGCAGGAAGCACAATATTCTCGTGTCTATAAATCGGGTCAATAGCTTGTCCTAAGGCTTTCATCTTTGGACCTTCGTTCTCAGCATCTGTTATCCAAACTATGCAACTTAAACATTGATTCGTCGGAAAATAGGGCACTGCTACTCAGGCCATTTAAGGTACCTTTTGCAAATTGAAGGATTTCCAAGCTATTTATACCCTTCGCATCTACTGTGGTACAGGGTATAATAAGTTTGTGCATTTGTATGTAACACCAACAAGGAAAAGTCTGAGACCCATCGTTTAGTATACCGATCGTCTTAGAATTAAATTCTGAGTCGATTTAGCGATGTCCGTCCGTCTGTCTGTATATGTAATTTTGTGTGGAAAGTACAGCTCGCAGTTTAAGTCCGATCGTCCTCAAATTTGGCACATAGTTTTACATTGGCTCAAAGACAATCGCTATTGATTTTGAAAAAAATCGGTTCAGATTTAGATATAGCTGCCATATATATTAATCACCGATCTGGTCTGGTATTTATCAACGTATTTTCGGGCAAATTTCGGGGCTTTCGTAAAATATGCAAAATATCAGCTAAATCGGTTCAGATTTAGATATAGCTCCCATATATATCTTTCGTCCGATTTGAACTTATATGGCCAAAATAGCCAGAGTTTTGTCCTGATTTGCTTCAAATTTTGCACAAGGAGTACGTTTAATAGTATCGTTAAGCGTGCCAAATTTGGTTCAAATCGGTGCAGATTTTGATGTAGCTCCAATATATATTTTTCGCCCGATTTACACCCATATGACCACGGAGGCCAAAATTATTCTCCCATTTACGTTTTTTGCTGAGATAGCAGGATAATTATTCTAACTATGCATTTCAAATTTAGTCAAAATCGGTTCATATTTAGATATAGCTCCGATATATATAGAATGTTTCATATTTTAGACCCATTTTTAATGGGAGTTTCCTCCAATTGACTCGATAGTTTCCACAGAGAATACATTTAATATGCTATTTAAATGTGTCATCTTGATCTAATATGGCCAAAATGCCCACATTTTACACAAAAATCTGTGATGGTCTCCCCATATCGTAGTCATATTCTACACACTCCCAGCAAAAAAAAGCGTCGCCAAAAAAGTAATAAAAATGTTCTTTTTGGATCCGGAAGTGGTGCAAAATTGACGCAGAAGCGATGAAATTAACATGGGCTTGTCATAGGACGGAAGTCCTCCATTTCAACAGCCGTTTCACTAAATTTGCATCACTTCTTTAGATATGATCCGAATTCAATGTTTTTGATGTAAATTAAAAAATTCTGTGATATTTTGTCAAATAAATAATTTTTATAATTTTTATAATTTTTAATGGATTGTAGTGCTTGTCGGAAACGTTTGACTTCAAATATTTTCAAAAATGCACAATTTTTTCAGATTGAATTTAGCATTTTTTTCGACAAAATTTAAATGTTTTGTACCATTTTATGAATTCTTACTCTGTTTTTAACCTATTTGAAACAAAAAAAGTTAAAATTATTCATTAAAAGTATGAAAAAACCATGTTATAAAAAATTGAATTAAAAGAACTTCCTAGGTAATTAAAATAAAGAACATCATTGGGAGTGCATCTTCTGGAAGTGCTTTTAAAGTTGTGCCTTTGGGAGAACTTCCAAATTTTTTTGCTGGGCTGTAATGCCAAACTTTCCACAGAATGGTCGAATTTTAAATAAAGATCCGACTTGTGGAAATATCGCCCGAATTGGCCAAATAATATATCACAACCAATAATTGACCACGAGATTTAACCAATATTCTTGTAAAATCGCCACTGCTGAGTAGCAAAAATTGTAAATATTACTCAAATTGTCCTATATCTCGAATACATATGTATCGCCCGATGAATCATAAATGCCCTTTTGTACAATTGCATCAAAATTGCTATAGCTTTATATTTCCCATATTTTTTGCTAACATTTTGTTTCATCCCAGGGTGTTAGCAGATTTAATTTTTAATTCTAGCGATTTTGTAGAAGTACAAAACATTGTCTCTAAATCGTTTCAGATATAAATATTTGTATATGTGAATATAAACCTTGATAATAACTCCCAACAAATTTGAAGGAGTTGAGATGGTAACAAAAATTTTGGTCTACATAATGGTGAAGGGTATAATATAGTCGGCCCCGCCCGACTTTAGACTTTACTTACTTGTTTTCTTAGAAATATGTATTTTTGTATACTCGAACTCCGACTTCTAAAGCTCTATGTCTGATATATTCTCTATGGTTGATATATCCCACTGAAATGAATGACTGGTTTCTTTAGATGATATTTTAGAGAATTCTTGTACAGGGGGCTAACCACGGCATTCGATATCGAATTCATAATCGTATCGAAAAAATTGTCGATACGATTAAAAGTTTGGATCACGGCATTCGATCGAAATTTGATGCCATTTCTCTAGCTTTGCCAACAGCAAAAAACGAAGATATCGAATGCCGTGATTAGCCCCCAGTTCTTTTAATTTAACGATCTTCTTTTGGCGAAACCTTACGTTTTCTTCCACCCCTGTATACAGTTTTGGTGCATGCACTGTTTGTTACTCGAGACATAGTTGATTTGTGGACATTGTACTTTTTCAAAAATCGTTTTTGCGATACATTTGCTTTAATACCGTTGATAATTTGCTTTGTAGTATGTTGATTATAATTTTTGCAGGCCATTTTATCGAATTATTCCAAAAATAGAGCATAAACGCCCTCACGATAAGTTAACGATAAAACTACGCAATGAACTAAACGATATTCCTACAATGCCTTTTTGGTACGTGTTTAAGTTCAAACGTAACGTATATTTCCCCCTTTTTAATTGTATCCTACTTTTCTAACTACGGTCCCTTACATACTTGCGCGTGCGTACTATTTTCTGTCAATTGCTTGCCTTCTTGCCCCATTCTGTTTTGTTCGTTTGTTTTTATGTCACGTCTTGTTTGGAGCTATCTGTGTTCACGACACAACAAAGGTAAATGTAATTGTTCACGACAATTATTCAATAAAAATCTTATATGTGGACACAAATACTAAACCCTAGTGTTTTATTTATTTTTTATTTTCATAATTTCACCGTCACCTATTGAGTACGTCTAATCTATCCGTTTTAGCTACTTATAACAGTTTTAGGTAAAAATACAAAAATAATGCCATTGAATAAGAAAATAATAGACGGTGTTAGGTAGTTGCAAATGTTTTGAAAAGGTTGAATGCGATTCTTTACCACTATTTAATAACAGACCATTCCTTTGTCCATTAACAATTTGGAAATACCACTCCACACGGACGAAAAAGACTGTTTTTCATGTGTTTGGGTGTAAAAGTTATATGTTTGGAACTCAAATTTTTTAACACAATATTTTTAAGTGCAAGCATATAATGTTCATAAACTAGCATAACAGGTTTAGGAGATATATGTTAATATATTAGAACATATGGGACATAAACTGTTTGTAAATATAATATGCTTAGTTGCAAACATATATTAATTTATAAATAGCCTATAAACATATATGTGTTAAGAAAGAGAGACCTAGAGAATATGATACAAGTAAAATAATGGAAGTAACCAATTGGTGCCTTAAAAATATATCTACACAAACAAAATTTCATTAAAATTTCTATTAATGTATGCCCCAAGGTGAAACATAATATGTTTGAACAATACAAACAATATTTTGTTTGGACCAATCCTGAAAATATATATGCTTGAAGCAAAATATATTTGGGGTATATGTTACAGAAGCGATTTTTTTTTTTTTTGAGGGTGCATAAAGATTATTTTTTAAATGGAAGCTAAACCATTGAATTATTTTTATGGGAGATTTACCTAGATTATGTTCATGGTAGGGTTAGTAGCAAATGTTTTGAAAAGCATTGTATGTTTTCGGATGAAATCTCCAACTCTTAATTTGCAGAGAGGAGTATGTGATGGAAACTTTTGCTCCCTTATATACTTCTGAAGCCATTTTTTTACTACTTTTCACAAATAATCCTACCTTACTTCATGTATTTGTTTAACTGAAAAACTTTTTTTATACTCTTTGCATGAAATGCTTGCTTCAAACTATGATGGACTCAACGTAACATTCTATAACCACAATAACAAAGCCAACTGTAATGTGGCCAACACAACGTATGCCCATGGAGAGACATTTAAATTGGATTGCAGGACCCAGTGTGTCTGTGAGGTAAGTTCGCAGAAGTTATTTTGTTAAAAAAGAAAAATTTAAAAATAAATAGACGAAATAAAATTAAACTTTTGCATTCGTGGATGAAATTAAAAGGCAAACTCGCAACTATCGAATTTATCCATCCATTTGAGTGATTAAAAAATGCATGCCCTCTTAAGAAAATTGGATCTGTATTATCTCGAAGATTACACAACATTGTTGGGTTTATCTTCTTGGTTAGAGTTGTAGCAGTTACAACTTTTGCTGTACACTTTGCGTTGAGGCGAGCAATTTCTTCCATTTGATGCTACATCGCGAAAAAGACGAAAGGAGTATAAACAAAAAGGGAGCAATGAAAAAAAATAAGCCGTCGGATATGAAGTAATGACGTAATGCAGTTCGGAATGAACGAGATCGAGCACATGACATTCCAGTTGCTTTGTTTGTGTAGCAGATTCCAATTTTGCAATATTAAGGAGTATAGCTTTCAGTATGATTAGTACCTTATGCATTGGTTCTGAACATTAGGTTTACTTATGTAGCATCCTATTTTAGCATGAAATGAAGAAATTTTTACCAGTTGAAGCAACTGAATCACAACTGCAAATTTAACCTAATGTTTTGTTTTTTCGGAATCGCAGACGTATTGGTAACTTTTGAGTTTTTTCGAAATTTTCAAAATTCATTTACCACAACAATTTTAATGTTTGCAGCAATATAAAATGTTTATTCAATAAAACGGACAATTTCTTTTATGTCAAATGCTATACTTTTCTGCAAAATAAAACCCCTGATCCATATTTTCAGACAGTGTGGTACAATATGCAATTCCACACAGCTTGCACTGATCCTTTGGAAATCTTCCGAAGAGTACAGATACATTATGTCTACATTTGTTTCATCCGATACACCGATTGTTTTCTGTGAATGAAGTTTACTTATATACCAACGAGAATAAAAAGTTTACTTTTTTTTGGCTAAAATTGTACCAAAATTTCAAAAATTATATATAATATCCGAAAAAATAAAAATTATATCAACAAGTAAAAGTTTTGTGCGAGTCAAAATTCAAAATATGTTTCCTTCCAATGTCTTTGTTGTCAAAGCCTTATTTTATTATGAAAATATTCTGTCAAACACCTAACAAAATTGTGGATTTGAAGACGAAATGAAAAATTTTTAATCCCATTTGTTTGTAATTTGGTCAGTTCCTAAAATATGTGTACCATATAACTTATATTGGGCAATTGATTAATTGGGACTTCTCAATCATTTTGAAGACGAACTAAGCACTTCAAATTGTACCAAATAGGTAATTGTTGTACCATTGTACTTTTGAGAAGTGGGATGTACCAAATTTAGTACAAGTGTGCCAACATTTACATCCCTGGTTCAGTACATAGATTCAAGGATGCAAGGATTCGAAGAAGTGTATTCAACTACATTGTTTATACTAAAAAAAAACGTAGGAGATACCGTAGTGCAACGATATGATGACCGCCCTGGGTGATGGGTTCAATCCCAGTTTCGACCGATCACCAAAAAATTTTTCGGCAGTAGTTTAAACTTCGAACGTTTATCAAAAAAAAAATTGTTTAATTTTTTTTAAATCGTTTAAAATTTTTAAAATACGAATGCTAATTTTGCATAGCATTGAAGACGCATTTTTTTGCTACAAAGTTTTTTTTTCATTGTCCAAAAGTCGATACAATTTTAAAGAAGTCGATAAGACTTAAAACTGAGTATCAACTTGGCCTTAATAATTCTTCAAAATTAATGAAATCATCTTTAAATTTGTTGGTTTCTTGTATCTTGTCTACAAGGCAAAACAGCGATTAAAAATAGGAGATGTTATTCAAAACTTTATTTTAAAGACTTCTTTTACTTGAAATATATCATAATTTCTACTAGAAGTCAAGTCTGATATTTTAAATTTAAGATGTCGTTAACACGTATTTAAAGGACTCTATTAGCTACTTGGAGAAAAAAACGAGAAACGAATAAATTCAAATTTGTATCTCGTATCGCAAAGTACGCAAAACTCAAATTTAAAAGAGAAATGTTTCTTAGAGAGAAATGTTTCTTAACACGTTTTTAAAGGACTCTATTAGCTACTTGAGGAAAAAAAGAGAAACGAATTAATTCAAATTTGTATCCTCGTATCGCAAAGTTCGCAAAGCTCAAATGTTTCTTAGGGATATCCTTATTTCAATTCTCCGCTTCTTTGGCTCGGAATCAATACTAAAATCATTAGTGCAAAGACAAAATCTTCAACCAATCAATATCGCCATCAAGAAGATCAAAAAAGTAGTGTAGTCGAGCATATATAGGGGACTATAAATCTTTATATAAAGCCTCCACAATATTGAAGAACTTGATATGATATCGAAAATGCTTGTCTACAGAATAATATCACCACCAAACTTTAGACTACACTGAAAAAAAGCATGCCCGGTTCCAAAGATTTTGTCTTTACTTTAACAATTTTGGTATTGATTCCGAGCCAAAGATGCGAAGAATATATGTAAGGATATTTTTACGACACAATTCTCTTTTGAATGTGGGTTTTGTGTACTTGCTTCTAGGAAGCAGATTTTACATTTTCGTTTTTTCAGCTTTTTTTCTTCATATGCTATCAAAGTCCTTTAAAAACGATTTAACGATAACTTTATTTTCCAAATTCAGACTCTACTTCCTGTAGAAAGTATGCTATGTTTCAAGTAAAAAACGTCTTTAAAATAAAGTGTTGAAAAACATGTCCTATTTTTGAACGATTTTTTGCTTTGTAGTCAAAATGCAAAAAGACAACAAACGTAAAGACAATTTCATTAGTTTTAAAGATTTTTTTCTGACTAATTAAAGTCAAGTTGACCTTACCCCAAACAATTTTTCTTTCGTGTTATGATACCCATTTTTAAGTCAAATCACTCAATTATAAGGACAATACGACTTCATTGAAAAGTTTATCGACTTTTAGACAAAGAAAAAAATTTATATGAGAGAAATGCATGTTCTATGCTAAGCTAAATTTGCATTCGTATTTCGTATGGACATGACATCTTTGGCCTCACGACAATATCTTTTTCAGTGTACAGGAATACTTGTTTATTATAATTTGAATACAATACAAACCTAGTTTCTAATTTGAAGAGCAACAAGAAACAGATTTTTTTGTCCGATTTCCCTAAGTGTACTTATATCGACCACTATTCTTGCTTTCCAAATGCCATCATATACAATTTCCAAAAAGAAAAATCTACCCCTAATGTCTCGAATGCCGGATACAATATTGTGTTGCATTTATCCGATTGCAAATAGATACGGATGAGTCCACACGGCTAAGCATAAGGTGAAGATTTGCTTTTTTATGTTGGTATGACGATAATGTTCATCTATTTGAGGATTTTGTTTATCCAATAAGCCCTAGTGGAAGGATGGGAAGGTTTATATATCGGAAACGACCCTAGTTGTACCCAGCATATCATTGGAAATCAAATCGACTACACTACTTAAGCTTCTTTGATCTTCTAATGGCGGTATTGATTGATTGATTGATTCTGTCAATGAGAAAGAGAGAGAGACTAAATTCGTCAGAAATCTTTACAAATTGTAAAAATGCATTAAACATATTTTAAAATTCTACTTAACGAAGGCCAAAGACTGTGTGGTCGTGTACAGATGTACGCACGACAATTTCATAGGCTTGCGACTGTTGTAAAATTGCAAACGTCATATACACGTCAAAAATGTATAAAGAGTCACAAACAATAGAAAAAAATTATCACTTGAGTACCATTCAATGTCAAAATGGAATGGTACTAATATTTTGTTTTTGTGACAAAAATATTATGTAAAGAGATAAAAAGCCACAATAGCTATTTTTGCGAACAAGCTGATTATTATGATTTTATCTTAGGTTTGTTGTGTTAAGGCTACTTGTTCTCCCACACATAACCTGTTCCGGAACTTTAACTGAGATTTATATTCAAATTTCTTTTGGGGGTTTGTTCCTTCACACTCTGAATTGCAGCATTGCAATAAAGATGAATGCATTTTTATTTAACGAGCCTTTTTGTGGAATTTCTTTGCATTCCCTTTCTGGAGCACCTAAATATGCGCTGCTCATTCTAAAGCCAGACAAATCGATTTGCTCTACCTTTCTCAGACGTTTTTATTCAATGGAATGTGCTATTGATATACCAATGAAATACAAACAAATTGAGTTTATAGATGAAGCTAAACTTTACAATTGCACCAGCCAGAAGCGAAAGGAAAGGAATTGAGTATCATATTAAATAATTTTACTACTGAATAAATGCATTAGGCTTAAGAATATTTCTAGAAAAAATGTATGTGAATTTGAGTGACATAGAAAAATACCTAGTTTAGAATTCCGGGACTAAATAAATTGGCTCACACTGAAATATGTCAATATTGCTTTTCGGAAGTTCGTTAATTAATGGGTGTGTTGTGGAAACTAATTACTTCCTTCACAAAAAGAATCTTATTCATCCACGAAATTAATTACTCCAATTATTTTTTAATTGAAATTTATTCAATCACGAAAATGGTATTAAGATTTAGAAACAAATGTATTTGTATAAAAAGTGAATTGATTTCTTTGATACTATTAATTAATTCTTTAATTGGCTCAATTAAAACTTAATATGGTTTTTGTCAAAAGACTCAATTAATTTTTTAATTGATGTAATAATTATAATTATAGTTTTTTCTTGAGATTTGAGTCAAAACTTAAAAATTTTTCATTAGTACTTATCCCTTTCCGACCTATAGCCGATCCACGTGATAGATTTTCCTAAATTTTTGAATTCTGTTATTTATGTGTACATAGAACATTTTAAATTAATAAGTTTGTTCAGTTTGATCTTGTATCCTGTTTTTTCAGGATACGCACAATAGTTGCCGTCCGGTAAATTCCGGTAAAAGTTCGGACGTAAAAATATAAAAAAACACAAAATAATCACGAAGTTACTGTTTGCATACAATATTTAATATGTTTTCTTATTGAAAACACTTGTTTGATGAAATATTCCACAACTTAAATAATTTTAATTTATTTGCAAACTTACCTCTTCCACTCATTTTTACAAATGCGCAAAGTACACTGCTGAAACTACAAAATTAATATGAAAAACAAATATTTATAACGGTTCTTCACATTCTTAGACAAAGAGAGAGCATACACAATTAATTTTTTTGCCGCTCTTATCGCAGTACGTCATATATTAAAGAAATTATAGAGACTTAAACTTACCCGCACAATTGTGCGTACACGGTGGGAAGGGGATTTAAAGTGATTATAAGCAAATGAAGACCCCAAATTTATAGATTATCTCAATTAAACACGAACATCCAAGAAATTTTGGATAAAAATTTCTATGAACGGCATGCGAACAACAAATACACGGAGAAAAAGCTGGCTAGTGACAAAAAAATATAATGTTCAGGCCAACATTATACTATGTAATACACTGATTAAACTGTTAACCCTTAAATGCACAAGATCATCGATACCTCCGAAAAAAATATAATCATATGCAAAATGGTAAATACGAAGGCAGTTCGGAAACTTCTTAGCCTAGCACAAAAAGCGCGGTATAAACCGAAAAAAAGTTATGTGTTTTGGAAACTTCCATCTGTGTTATGAACACATGTTAAATTTTGTTTCGATCTGGCAACTCCTTCATATAGAAACTGCCCAATAAACACAAACGTTTGAAAAATGCTAAATTTCAACAATTTTTCAAACATTTTTTCAAAGGATTAGGGTAATATTCAAGTTGAGAAATTGTTGAGAAAATCGCGTTCTCAACAAAAAACAGACATTACCCTCAACAGTGAAATTCAACACATTAGCAATAATATCTCAAGTGTTATCCTCAAATTGAAATGCATCGCTACTCAATAATTTCTCAAACAATTTTCGATGCGAGTCAAATTCAAAATTAACATCGTTGCAAATACTTTTCAACCTAAATTTGTATGAATGACATACCCACTTCAAATTTAAAGGCAAAGCCAAAATTCTATGAATTTTGTATAATTTATTCATTTTCATCAAAATAAAATATATAATAATACACTACACTACATAATACACTACAATACCAATTGATAAATAATAATCTTATTAAACATATCAACAAATAAGAACAAAACAAAAAAACACACAACAAAACTTTAACCACCATTTTCAGGAAGCTCCGCTAGTGCTACGTTAGCTAACGAACTTTTAAACCGTACTATGGACATGTCTGTCATCATGTCTATATATTCCATATGCCAGTTAGGAACTTAACTGCTTTCTGTTAAAGTTAACCGGAGAAAAGATATTTCGATTTTACTTTCTGTTAACTGGGAGTTAAAGTCTAACGGAGATACATGAAAATGGCCGTAAATATCTTAAACATTATTAGTAAACACTTTTGCATTGATAATTCGATTTCCTTCCTTTTGGTGTCATAAAACAGCATTAAAATTTATTAACATGCGGGCAATTTGAAATTAGGAACGTACTGGACCGCGTGTTAGGATTGATTTCCAGCAGAAGGAATTCACAAAATATCCATTTTAAACTGATAATAGCATATGAATTAAACTGACGATGTGATGCACATTTTCATCCAGAAGTTGTTGATTTCAACAATTTGTTGTTTTTAACAATTTTAATTGGTTGCACTTGTCATGTTTCTGGAAACTTTTTCTTGTCGATAAGCCACATATTTTTATTGGTCAGCTTCTTATTGTTTGCAAGAATGTAGCATCCAAAGATTTTAATTTTTTTGCAGAGATTTAAATGTAGCGACTTCTCTAAAGTGTTAATTTTAATTTTAATTTTTCATATTGACGTACCAACTATTATAAACTATTTGAAGCAGTTCCAGTTAATTGGCCACCATTTTTTCATCGGTCAGCTTTTTAATGTTTTCAAGAACGTAGAATCCATAATTTTAGTTTTCTGCAAAGCGATATACATTTAGTGACTTCCTTAAAGTTTTATTTCATTTTTTATTTTCACTTACCTAGTTTTATAAACTATTTGGTTATTTGTCTAAAATTTTCCATTTTTTTATTTCTTGCAATTGACCACGAACTTCGTTGCACAAATAAGTATTGAAAACCACATGGTTTTTTCGTTGCATTTTAGGGTAGTGTTTTGTCAAAGTTTTCTCATATTATTTTCAACACCTTTTCAAAGATTTCGTCAACATTTTGGCAAATTGGAAGTAATTCGCAAACAATTTGAAGTTGTATTGAAGATGAGCTATTTCAAGTCAAGTTGAATTTATGTTGAAAATTATATTTACCCTCAAACTGAAAAGTTGTTGCATTTGAAAAACGCTCATCCTGTGTTTATTGGGTGGTGTTCAAAAAAGATGCATCCGCAATTTTTTTACAGTGGAAAAATTAGAAATTGGGTTGCTGAATTTAAACGTGGTCGTACAAGCATTGAAGATGAACCACGAAGTGGACGTCCAAAAACAGCAACAACAACAGAAATTTTAGCCAAAGTGCATGATATGGTATTAAATGATCGACGAATAAAAGTGCGTGAAATTGCTAATATCATGGGCATCTCAAATGATCGAGTCCATTTAATTTTGCATGAAGAACTACAGATGAAAAAAACGCATAAGAATGAACATTTCTCAAGCTTGTTTGGATCGTTTTAAGCGAAATAAAATGGATTTTAAGCGTCGTTTCATAACTGTTGAAGAGACATGGATCCACCACTATACTCCAGAGACAAAAGAACAATCCAAACAACGGACTGAAGCTGCACGGATGAAAAAGACTGTTTTTCATATGTTTGGCTATAAACATTATATGTTTGGAACACAAATTTTTAAACACAATATTTTTGAGTGCAAGCATATAATGTTCATAAACTAGCATAACATGTTTGGGACATATACGTTAATATGTTAGAACATATTATGTTTGGAACATAAAATGTTTGTAACTATAATATGCTTGGATGCAAACATATATTAATTTAGAAATAGCCTATAAACATATATGTGTTTAGAAGCTGGAGCGCTTTTTAACAGGGAGCGATATTGAATTAAGTTGGTGGTTGTTGCTTGTTATTACAAAATTAACATTTTATTTTTCCTTGGGCAATTGATCAGCTACTTCTTTGATCCTTACAAACTGTGTGGTCCGCTGTTCGAATCCCCGTCCGTCAAAAGGTAAAATTAAAATAAAAAAATCATACAATTGAATAATTTCTAAGAACTAAAAAATCTCTTGGAAGTGAGAAAGATGTGGGGGAATATACAATTGGGCAGAAACAAAATTTTGAGCATTCAGGTCGAAAACCTATGTTGTTAGCACCTATATTACCTGTTTATTTTCATAATTCATTATGATTGTAAATATATAAATAAATAAATAAAATGTTGAGCACAATATTGTTTGGGAGAATTTTTTTTAAGCATATAATATTTTTGGGTGCAAAATGCTTCCAAACATATTATATGTTCACATAATAACATATTGTTTTTTGGAAGACAACATTATTGAATTTGGATGCAAAAATACAAAATGTTTGGAACTTAGACTACCCAAACATATATTGTTTAGACCAATATGCTTTCAAACATATTATATATTGGAAGAGATCAAACATATAAATGTTTGGGCAATACCCAAAAATATATATGCTTGAAGCAAAATATGTTTGGGAGTATATGTTACAGAAGCGATTTTTTGTGAGCGTGTGGAGGAATTGCCCCAAAGAAGGCAAAAACAATTCAATCGGCTGGTAAGGTTATGGCAACGGTTTTTTGGGACTTCAAATGTATTTTATTGATTGACTATCTGCAAAAGGGTAAAACAATAAATTCAGAGTACTATTGCAACCTTTTGGATCAATTAAATGTACAAATTCGAGAAAAACGTCCTGACTAACAACACAAAAAAATAATTTTTCATCAAGACAATGCACCAGCGCACAAGAGTGTTTTAACAATGGCTAGAATCAACGAATTAAAGTACGAGTTGCTTGACCACCCACCTTATTGTCCTGATTTAGCTCCCAGTGACTTTTACTTGTTCCCAAATCTAAAAAAATCCTTGCTGGCAAGCGTTTTACCTTAAATAAAGATGCAATTACAGTTGTAAACCACTATTTGGAAGACCTTGAGGAAAACTATTTTAATCAAGGGATAGAACTGCTAGAAAAGCGTTGGACTAAGTGTATTGAAGTTTCAGGAGATTATATTGAAAAATAAAAATATTTTTGAAAAACGGACTATTCTCTTTCATTGATAGGCTAAGAAGTTTCCGAACCGCCCTCGTAAAGAACATACCACATTTTCAAAAAAAAAAAAACTTTTTATGTGTTATTTTTGAAAAAATAGTGGTTGTAACATAAAAATACAGTGCGTATTAAACTAAATTTTTATTTTTAGAATTAGCGGCATTAAATACAACAAACTTAATTTTTTTGTTGTATCTAAAAGACAGTTTCTCGAAAGTAAAAAAAAATAAAGGCAGGTTCAATTTCCCATATGCTGAATTTTTACATTTTAATAGAGAGAGAGTACTTCTCTCTTCTATCAATGAGTGCTGCCGGGTTCTATGTTACCAGGGAGATTAACATAGATTCCGACGCCACTAAATGATAAAAAAAAGAAGTTAAGTATAGTTGCAGACCGTTAGTTCAGACTCATTCAGACTATTAAGTCAATTGTGATACCAGAGTGCTGAACTTCTGTCTTATCATTAAGGGCTACCCGATTCCATTTTTAGCTCATGGAAAAAACAAAAAAGTGTAACACTGATACAAAATCCAAACAAGAAACAAGTGGTTTGCAAACAAAAGAAAATTCGTGAAAATATTTCGACTGTTGTTAACATAATTCGAATTTTGCTTCTATTAAAAAAAAAATTAATATTGAATTTGTTATTCGGGGCAGTAAATAATTGAAATGTTTCTTCTTGGTAAATTAATTAGCTGTGGTGAAGAAATTGAAAAGCAACCACATTACACGCGTCATACACTCAAAAAAAAGTGAACTCTCTATTTCACTAAAGCCAATTTAACTTTATTTTAGTTCATGGAATTATTATGTTTGGAGAAAGTTTCGTTTACCATAATAATTATACCCTGCGCCACACTGTGGAACAGGGTATTATAAGTTAGTGCAGAAGGAGACGAGATAGACACATGGTGTCTTTGGCAATAATGCTGGGGGTGGTTCCCTGAGTCGATATAACCATGTCCGTCCGTCTGTCTGTGAACACATTTTTGTGATCAAAGTCTAGGTCGCAGTTTAAGTCCAATCGACTTCAAATTTGGCACATGTTCCTGTTTTAGGTCAGAATAGAACCCTATTGATTTTGGAAGAAATCGGTTCAGATTTAGATATAGCTCCCATATATATCTTTCGCTCGATATGCACTTATATGGATCCAGAAGCCAGAGTTTTATCCCGATTTGCTTGAAATTTTGTACAAACATAACACATAGTCGTATAGTCATGTGTGCAAAATTTGATTGAAATCGGTTCAGATTTAGATATAGCTCCCATATATATCTTTCGCCCGATATGGACTTATATGGCCCCATAAGCCAGAGTTTTGGCCCAATTTGGTTGAAATTTTGCACTAGGAGTACAATTAGTAATATAGTCAAGTGTACCAAATTTGATTGAAATCGGTTCAGATTTAGATATAGCTGCCATATATATTTTTCGCTCGATATGGACTTATATGGCACCAGAAGCCAGATTTTTGGCCGCATTTGGTTGAAATTTTGCACTAGGTGTACAATTAGTAGTATAGTCATGTGTGCCGAATTTTATTGAAATCGGTTCAGATTTAGATATAGCTGCCATATATATTTTTCGCCCGATATGGACTTATATGGCCCCAGAAGCCAGATTTTTGGCCCAATTTGGTTGAAATTTTGAACTAGGAGTACAATTAGTAATATAGTCATGTGTCCCATATATATGTTTTTCTGATTTCGACAAAAATGGGCAAAATACCAACATTTTCCTTGTAAAATCGCCACTGCTTAGTCGAAAAGGTGTAAAAATGACTCTAATTTTCCTAAACTTCTAATACATATATATCGAGCGATAAATCATATATAAACTTTTGCGAAGTTTCCTTAAAATTGCTTCATATTTAAATGTTTCCCATATTTTTTTTTTACTAAAATTGTGTTCCACCCTAGTGCATTAGCCAACTTAAATTTTGAGTCTATAGATTTTGTAAAAGTCTATCAAATTCTGTCCAATTCGAGTGATATTTAAATGTATGTATTTGGGACAAACCTTTATATATAGCACCCAACACATTTGACGGATGTGATATTGTATCGAAAATTTAGATCTACAAAGTGGTGCAGGGTATAATATAGTCGGCCCCGCCCGACTTTAGACTTTCCTTACTTGTTTTTTAACTACGTTAGTAAAATTAACTTAAACTGAGGAAAAATATATACACAAATGAAGCATAAAGATTAACTAAATTCGTGTCTTCCAGAAAATAGTTCAGTATTTCTTTAAATTTGCAAATTTTACTACAAATGCGTTCATCATGAACTTCGTATGTCACTAAAGACATTTTTGCAATTTTGAACTCCAATTGTTTCCTTGAAACTACAAATTTTTCTTTAACAAGTGAAAAAACTTAATTATGTCTAATAAATTTTCTTGAATTTGTCGAAAAATATTAACTTATTTTAATGACATCGCGGGATACCAGCGTTTGTAATACTGTTTAGTTAAAATTTTCTAATTCTAATTTAATTTTTTGGTCATGCGATGGGTAACACTCCGTAATTCGAATGTGCACATTTTTGGTAGCCTGCACTGGTTTTTCCACACAGAAAAAAATTTCACGAAAATTTTTCCAATTAAAATTTTAATTGGGTTTTAAAAAATATTCAATTAAAAATTTAATTGATTCAACAAATTTTTTAATTGAAACAAAAATCAATCACAAAAATTAATAGTATCAATTAATTTTTTAATTGGATCAATTAATTTTTTAATTGACCTTCAATTAATTTTTTAATTGATACTATCATTTCTGTGATTGAAGACATTTCAATTAAAAAATTAATTGGATCAATTAATTTCGTGATTGAACCAGAAAAAAATTTTTTTGTGTGCAATCGAACAACAATTTTCGATTTATTGAGGAAAGGTGTAAAATAGGCAACACATTTTTACCAATCGAAATCAAAAATATTTGCTTTCAACCAATGCACTTCCAAGCTTCCAAGTCTTCCTCTTTCTTGTCAACTCCAATATGTAGAGAGCGTTCATTGTAAGACCACTGGTTTTGTTCACAACATCTGCAATCATTGATTTCTCATTTCAATTTTGAAAATGGGTTTTTCTGAATGAACTTTGAAAAAAAAATGCTACACTGAAAAAAGAGTGAACCCAAAAATTGGAGTTTAAAATTGCAAGAATGTCTTTAGTACCATACGAAATTCAAGATGGGCGCAGTTGTAGTAAAATTCACAAATTTAAAGAAATAATGAACTATTTTGAGAAGTACGAATTTAGTAAATCTTTGTGTTTATTTTTTCCCGTGTTTTAGTTCATTCAACTAACGTACGCAAAAAATGATTAGAGTAAAGGAAATTTTCTCCAAACATAATAATTCCATGAACTAAAATAAAGTTAAATTGGCTTTAGTGAAATATAGGGTTCACTTTTTTTAGTGTAACTTTGAAACGAGCATCCTGATGTAATGGTCCTTTGGTCAAAGTTGTTGTTGATTCACATGGATGTGGTTACGGCACATAGAAGGATTCATCAAAACAAACTAAATAGTGATTGTAAATAAGCACAGTCATTGGACTTAATGGCTGTGAGGGAGGAACCTGCCTACAGAGGGATCAGAGAGAAGTATAGACAAAAAACTTGGAGCTGTCCAGCACACACAAAAAATGTTTCGTCTCTGGAGATTTTTAAATATTTTTTGTTACTTTTGTAACAAAGAGTTTTTAGCGATAAACTTTTGTATTTTTGGAGGAAAACAAAAATCTGCAACAAAAGATCAAAGTTTGCGACACTGGTTTTCCAAACGTTTTTGTTTTATTTGCATTGCATTTATTTGCTAACTGGAAATCACAACCTCATTGCTCGGACAAATGTCGTTTTTGTATTTTCTTTTTGCTCCCTTTTCCCTTTCCATTTAATTTGATTCGTAGGCAACCTTCGCACATAGCCATGTGTGAATGTTCATGCTTATCTTCTAAAGGATAGATTTTAGGTTACTTCAGTTCAAAAAAAATGTCTGCCTTCAAGCTGTTCAATTCTAACGCACACACACCATATAATTTTGCATTTTTAGAATGGACGCCATGCCTGTTCATCCCTGTGTCCAAAGGAACAGCTTCCGGCGCCGGAGGATACAATTTCATGCAGATCTCCACGCTTGGTGGAAGTGCCCGGTCATTGCTGTAAAATGTGGCTATGTGAGAATCCCACAGCTGATGGTAAGTGATTGCACTTCTAATTTATCCCTATACAAATGTACCAGCCTTGACATGCCTTTCCGCCAATGTATAACAATTTGAATAAGATACCAAACATTTTAAATTTTGTTGGGAATTTAACTTTTTCAATTTCAATTAATTTCGTGACAGAATCAAAAAAATGTTTGTTTGTATGTAAGAACTTTTCAAAGTTTAAGGATATTTCGCTCATAAATGGAAGAAAACGAACTGAGGGGTTAGTGAAGTATCAAGTATTAAATTCACTTTATTGGCTGGGAGGCATTAACATTGTTAGGGCTGCGACATCAACACCAACATCGATTACTTTTCACTTAGTACCGATTTTTGTCTCACCACCCGACTGGATTGTACAAATGAAACAGTATTTTTGTCCCTTTGTGTTGCTCCCCACGAAAGGCCAAAATACATTAGAAGTCAATGTCGCAGCGCTAGCATTAGTTTTCTATCACATCTTGACATTTCGACCCACACTATTATAACAAATGAAGGCGTGAGTGCATTTAATCGCTATAGTGAATTATATTAAATCACGAACAGACATTGACATAATTAATTATTATTATGAAGGTTGTCATTAAAATAGATCGTAATTTGTAATAAACTGACCATGGTTTTCTCTCTTTATTCTCCTTCATTATAGTGTACGCCACATGTCACAATTCTTCCTCCAGTCCTTGGACCCCCTGCAGTCGACCGTGTGGTCTTGGTATTTCCACCCGTTTCACAGCGACCGCAGCTGGATGCAATCAACTGATTAACTTGCGTCTATGTGAAAATCGGAAATGTGATATAGAATCGGCTTTGGTTGTTAATAATGGTCAACCAGTAAATGAAAGAGATGATTTAGCTATGAATAATGCTAATATTCTTGGAAATGGAGTATATGATATGGGAAGAGAAGGACGTCAACATCAACGTCATCACCACCGTCACAAACACAATGAAATTCATACAGGATATCACGAGCATCGTAAACACGGAATTAAGGTTGGTTTGCAAAAGAATAGATTTCACCTATTGTAAGGTTGGTTTGCAAAAGAATAGATTTCACCTATTGTCCATCTCGATTTATCACAAGTTGACATTTTTTCGATTAATTCGATTACCCCACGAGCATAATGTCACCTTTTTAACGGGACAAAATATTATTTTCGATACAAATATAACATGCCGAAATCTGAAACATATTATTCAAGAAAATATCATGGTTGCGACCAACATGTTACATGTTCTGTAACATAAAAAATAACAATCTTGAAACATTGTTTGGGTGATCATATTCCTTCTCTGCGTATAGGTACTTGAGGTGAACAAATGTATACTAAGAAGATTTGTGTCATACGCACAGCATTGCCGTATGATTGGGAATAATGGCTAGCCATCTACGGACATTTTTGGTCACCATACAATAGATTTTTACGTAACACATTGTTTATTTTTCACCACGTCCATTCCAAAGACAATACACTTGAGAAGATGAGAAATTGGCTTGCGTCATACCAAATGTTGCATTGACGGCGCTAGGTCTTTTTTATTTGCATTTTTTTAAATAAAAAACTTCATTTTTTGAATTGAACAATTTTCCTGTTTGTTCCAAGATATTTCCAACTCTTAATTTCTTTTTATTTGCATTTTAATGTGTCGAACCAAACACGTAAACAACAAGTAGGGACCTAGCGCGTCAATGGTTTGATTTCTCAGCAGCCAATTTCCCATCTTCTAAAGTGATGGCTAAAGTGATTGGCTAAAGCAATTCGCAACCGATTCTACAAGTTTCTGAACTTTAATAAACAAAAAATAATAAAAATTGCTTCTTTGCAGTAGGAAGAAAATATTTTCCATTTCATGGCTACATGTCCGAGAGTTCAGAATCAGATATTTTAAGTCAAACAAATTCAATTGATATTTTGATTGGAGAGGTATTTGCTAGTTGGAATAATATCAGTTCATATTAAACAATTTAGTAAAGCAGATAAACAGTTCAGTTCACTTTACTATTACATACTAGATATTGTGAGAATCTCAAATTTATAAATGCATTATTGTATATCGAAAACAGTAAAATTTCTTTCTAAAATATATCTAAATTTTTTTCCATTACAGAGAGGGCATGAATGTCGCCACTTGGAGCGCTTAGGACCAGCACGTATACGCTTAGGTCAATGTGTTTCAAGAAAATTATATAGACCTAAGGTCTGTGGTTATTGCCGCCAACCTTCCAAATGTTGCTTGCCTTCTGTATCAACAACAATTCAGGTAGGAATATTAAAGTGGTGTAAGAAGTTGGTATATGAAACAGTAGTTTGTATCTTCGAGAATTGATGTGTAGATCTAAGGTATCTATAAAACATTGACATTGACAAATATTTCACAATTGAATGCTAATTTGTCATCTCCATAGGTTTTCATATTTCTGTTACATTATACACATTATACAAATTTCTAAATTACAACCAATTAATACCTAAAAAATCCTAATCGATTCAATTTTCGAAGTTGCATACTATCGGTTTCTTAAATGTATCGAAATGTACTTACTTCCGTTTTTAACTACATTCATTTTTTTCTTATTTTGGCCAACTAGGTTGAGCTGCTTTGCCCATTGAATTCTGATGATCCCATCAGTATCATTCAACAACAGGAACAACGGAAACAACATAACCATAAATTTTATAGCGGTTCTTTTTTGTCGTCATTGTGGGACACACACTCCTTGGATCCCATCGATCAAGAATATTTTCAATCGCACCAAATTCACATCGAGAACAAATTTATTGCCATCGAATGGATATTAAAATGCGACTGCTCCGAAAATGTAAGTAATAAAAATTCCAATTTCAGCCAAATATCTATAATATTCTAGTATTTCTTGTATGTTATGAAAAAATTGCATTCGTCGTTTAAGAACTACGCACAAAGGACAAACGAAATTGTAGACAAAGAAAATTCCCATTTCTTTTAAAGACATACTCTCTAAACAAATTTGCCAGGCTTTATGGCAAGGGGTTTAGCCATTGTCTGTAATCTGCTTCATAAAATTTTAACGAATATTTTTTAATGACAAAGAAAAACTTTGTCCAAAATTTCGTTCCTGAGAAAAAAATATCTTCTTTCAGTGTAGCAGCCTACATCAATAAAAATTATGGACCTCTTGGTAAAGTGAGGCATTTTTGTAACTTAATTTTCTAGACTACAAAAAAATCCCGTTTTAGAATAGAAATCTTTATTAATACAATGTTGTTTTTTTTTTTTTTTCATTGTAAAAATACTGTTTTGTTTTTATAATACATTCCGTAATATAAACAACGTGATGAATTTATTCTATATATTCACGCAAAAAAATCGTTCTTCAGAAAACGACAGCGCTTGATATAAACGAAATCGAATGTGGTTTTATAATAAAAAAAAACGTATGTGAACAACATGACAACAAATGCCGGTTATAACGGGCTTTTGTATTTGTGGTCCCATTTGCATAGAAATAAACGTCAAACAGCAAATCGTTTGATATTACAAGAACAATTTTGGATGAACAGAAAAATGAACAACTGGAACGTCTAAAGTGGACTGAAATTGTTGACAATTGCGATGTGTTGGCAATTGCGACTACAATATGGGTAAATGAAAATTGAAATTGTGTGTAATATGTGGGTATTCTGCCCATATTTGCCTAAATCGGAAGTACGTATATATGGGAGCTAAATATAGCTAAATTTGGCCCACATTGCCAAGATATTAATTATACCCTCAGTGGTAAATTTCAAGTAAATCGGAATGAAACTTTGGCTATATATATATCTAAATATAGCCAAAAAATTTCAAGTAAATCGGAATGAAACTTTGGCTATATATATCTAAATCTGAAATCTGAAGCGATTTCAATCATATTTGGCATACTTGACGATATCATTAGTGTACCGATTTTTTCTATAATTAGTAAGGATCGCCTTTAAGTCATTTTAAGGCCCTATGCCAAATTTCAGGATGATCGAATTTAATGTGCGAGTAGTACTTTGCACACAAAAATACATGAACAGACGGACATCGATAAATCGACTCCGAATTTGATTCCAAGACGATCGGTATAGTAAACGACTACTCCTTCTTGGCGTTACATACAAATACATAAACCCTGTATCAGAGTAGTGGTGAAGGGTATAGCATTTTTTTTTTCAATTTCAACAAAAACACAAAATAAGGCAATTTTGTGAACATCTTAAGATGCCAAAGACAATTTGTCTGAATTATCACAAAATGATGCCCAGTAACGTTAAACCCAAAACCTCTCAGCAAAAAAATTGGAAGTTCTTCCAAAGCCATAAGTTTAAAAGCGCTTCCAGAAGATGCACTCCCAATGATGTCCTTTATTTTAACTACCCAGGAAGTTCTTTTAATTCAATTTTTTATAACTTATTTTTTCATACTTTGAATGGGTAATTTTAACTTTCTTTGTGTCAAATAGGTTAAAAACAGAGTAAGAATACATAAAATGGTACAAATCATTTAAATTTTGTCGAAAAAAATGCTAAATCCAATCTGAAAAAATTGTGAATTTTTGAAAATATTTGAGGTTAAACGTCTCCGACAAGCGTTAGAATCCATTAAAAATTATAAAAAAATTTTATTTGACAAAATATCGCAGAATTGTTTAATTTACATCCAATACATTGAATTCGGATCACACCTAAAGAAGTGATGCAAATTCAGTGCAACGGCTGTTGAAATGGAGGACTTCCGTCCCATGACAAGTCCATGTTAAATTCATCGCTTCTGAATCAATTTTGCACCACTTCCGGATCCAAAAAGAACATTTTCATTACTTTTTTGGCGACGCTTTTTTTGCTGGACTTTTTAGAGTTACATCCTTTTAAGTTTCACGTTACTAAATGTACCACTGTTCTTCATTACTCTGGAAATATCGTAGTCTCTGGAAGTTCGTTATATACTTGTATGCTTAGTTCTCAACATCTAGGTTAGGTTAGGTGGCAGCCCGATGTATCAGGTTCACTTAGACTATTCAGTCCATTGTGATACCACATTGGTGAACTTCTCTCTTATCACTGAGTGCTGCCCGATTCCATGTTAAGCTCAATGACAACGGACCTCCTTTTAATAGCCGAGTCCGAATGGCGTTCCACATTGCAGTGAAACCACTTAGAGAAACTTTGAAACCCCCAGAAATGTCACCAGCATTACTAAGGTGGGAAATCCACCGCTAAAAAACTTTTTGGTGTTCGGTCGAAGCAGGAATCGAACCCACGACCTTGTGTATGCAAGGCGGGCATGCTAACCATTGCACTAAGGTGGCTCCCTTTCAACCTCTATATTTCAATCAAAATCATGCATTTTTATTGTGTTTTTGGTTACTGCGAAATTTTAATTAGGTAGACCAGAGTTAGGCAATATAGATCTGAAATTTATGGTTATACCCATTAAAGTATTCCTCAGAAAACGTTGCTTGTAATTCTGAAGCAAAACGACGTTGACAGTCCATAAGAAATAACCTTTGCTTGTTAATCGGTGATATTTCGTCAACAACAATGGGAGAAAAAAAAGTGATAACCACAAAACCGATGTAACTGTGCATCTTTGTGAGGATAGGTCTTTGTCATTGGTATATCCATTAATAAATGCTACAATGAAACTGCTTGATTTGCCAACAGCTCAATGGCAAGAACATAGTAAAATGGGACAAGATCCTGCAGTTGTGGTTCAGCCCTAATGTTTTTTTCTCTCGGAAAAATGTAACAACCAACATGCTAGGGTCGAAGAATAAGGAACACTTTTTGTCTGTTCACTTCCTTACAAATTTCTATTGTTATTTTGATTTATTTCCACTCGTAATACTTTTTAGCATAGCCAAAACACTCGCAATCCAATTTCACTCTTGCTATTGTTGATGAAATCTACGCTATCGTACAGTGGTACGCAAGTCTATGGTCTAATGAAAAAAAACTAATATAATTGTGTTGGAATACAAATAAAAACATTTATTTACAAAATGTATATGTCGGTAATCAATCATTTACCCGTGCTCGAATGTTTTTTGGTGGTTCTTAAGCATTTCGTTTTGTGTGAAGCTATATTTTCAATTTATTAAATAAGCATAAAATGTTTGGAATTGCGATATATATGTTGCATTTATTTTTTTACAAAAAAATCTACATTATGGTGTACCACATTACGTGGACATTTTATGAATTAGTGCTTAAAATCCGCAAATATATCTGAAATCATGGATTTCTTACTTTGGCTATCGAAAAACAAATGGGTATACCACATTTGCTACACTTATCCTGTATATTTTTATGCGAAATTTCTAAATTCATATATGTTTGAATCCAAAAACATAATAAATTAAAAAAGTGTAATGTCCCAAACGTGTTAACTAGTTGATATACATTATGTGCCTGTACTTAAAAATTATGTGTTAAAACTTTGTGTTCCACACACATTTTCGACTGTGTAGAGTTCATTTTTTTGGATTTGTGTGATATCACAAGGGGTAAACTTCTCTTCTATAAATGAGTGCTGATTCTATGTTACGCTCACTGACAAGGAACCTCAGTCTTGTATTCGAGTCCGAATGGCTTTTCACATTACGATGAAACCACGTATTGAAAATATTGTTTGATATTTGTTCGAAAGTGGGATTTTCATCCACCTTTGTATTCAAGCTGAACATGCTAATCATTGCACCACGGTAGTTTCTGTGTATATAAGAACCTCTTTTTTTAGTGCCGAGTCGTAAGAACTTTTCATAGAAGATTTGAAAAACTTAAAAATGACACCATCATTCCTGAGAGGGGTAAACTATAGCTTACAAACTTTTTGGTGTTCAGTGGAATCTGGATTTCAACCATGAACCCTTTGTATGGTATGTGGACATGCAGAACTTGCACCGCAGAGGTGCAAGTGAGATTTTCACAATACATTATTACAACAAGGAAAATGTAATAAACTGGTAAATGAGAAAATGAATAAAAAGTAAAGAATACACCATCACTTTAACGATGGACTTTGTCCTGCAATTAGAAAACATCAACTAAATTTACGAACTACTGTGCATCGTTTTCATCGTTTTCATTCTATTGGTGTCATCATCGCCCTCGTTATCGTCATCTTCATAACTACGCGGCATCTTTATCTGCTATTATCTGCTTCTTAAAAGCATTTTGAAAATAAAAAAAGGATTTTGTTTCTCTATGAACCGAAGAATCTTTGAAGACATTCGAAGTGGTATCATACCATCGTTCCAGTTCTAATGAAATTGCTGTGAAAACATCTTTTGAACTTCTTGCATGTCCCGCAGCCTGATGCGATTGTTCTGTCATTTCAAAGGAGAATATTTGCGGCTTCAGGGTTTATGACTCTTTTGGTTGATTTGATTTCATTGCAATGACAGATGTACCATTAATGCAACTTGACAAGATGATTTGAATCAAAATCTCAGATAGAGTTTTCTTCAAACCGATGCAATGAAGTAAATCCAGTAAAGCGTAAATAATTCTTAATAGCAATTCTTTTTGTGTAAAGAAAAACATTAATATTTTACAAAATAAATACATGCAAGAGAAATTCAAATGTTTATTTGAACTCTATCACGATCGTCTGGGAAAATGGGAATTTTGTGACTGCTGTTTTTCTTTAATTGACAGTTGATTGAAAAACTTATTTTATATTTCTAGAATAAATATTTGTTCATTTGTATCTAAATGTCTTAAATATGCTTTGTTTGAGTACAATGTGTTGTCTTGAACAAAAAAATCTTTCAAAATCGAGAGCGAGTTTTGTTCAGCAAAATTTCGAAAAAATGTCTTTTATCCTAAAGATTAGGGATTCGACTTGGAAAAAGATATAAAAAATTCTAAGGTCCTAAGAAATCGGGAACAAATATTTTCTATGTTATTGATATCGTTACATAAAGCGTTGCATAATGAAACAAAAAACAAAAAACACACTAAAATCAAATTTGCTTTCTAATGTCAAGTACGCAAATCTTAAACTTAAGGAAGAATTTCGCCTTAAATGAATTCTTATGCCCTGCTCCTGCTTTCGTATGATATAGGACGAAGGCATTAGTGCAATTCCTGCATCTTATATTTCTAGAATAAATATTTGTTCATTTGTATCTAAATGTCTTAAATATGCTTTGTTTGAGTACAATGTGTTGTCTTGAACAAAAAAATCTTTCAAAATCGAGAGCGAGTTTTGTTCAGCAAAATTTCGAAAAAATGTCTTTTATCCTAAAGATTAGGGATTCGACTTGGAAAAAGATATAAAAAATTCTAAGGTCCTAAGAAATCGGGAACAAATATTTTCTATGTTATTGATATCGTTACATAAAGCGTTGCATAATGAAACAAAAAACACACTAAAATCAAATTTGCTTTCTAATGTCAAGTACGCAAATCTTAAACTTAAGGAAGAATTTCGCCTTAAATGAATTCTTATGCCCTGCTCCTGCTTTCGTATGATATAGGACGAAGGCATTAGTGCAATTCCTGCATCTTAGGCTCGGAATCAAGGGCCTATGTAATTTGAGTTTATGCCTAATTTACATTGGAACAATCGTCATACCTGAAAATTGCTAGTTTAATTTTGTGTTTTTTGGTGAGATAACATTTAAAGTATCATTCATCTTACTTTTATTTAACTTTACAAGCCTACGTCTATGTGCGGTATTTTATCTTACCCTAACACGATTCATCCACTGCAAAAAAGAAAGACAAGGCCAACAATGATTTTATTACATAAGACATTCATTTTGAAAAATTTACTAAATGGTAAATATTTTGATAAAAAAAAATCCTCAATCGTTGTTTCAATAAATCATACCTTTCTAAACTCTCTTTTCTAAAATCCTTGGATCCAAGTTAACTTGGAACTTGGAAAAAAAGTATGCCTGGTTCCAAAGATTTTGTCTTTACACTAATGTGTTTGGTATTGATTCCGAGCCAAAGAAGCGCGAAAAAAGAGGATAAAAAAGGGATAAATCGAAATTTTCTACCTAGGCTCATGTACGCCAATCTCAAATTTAAAAGAGAATTGTTTATTACATACAAAATACAAACAAAAAATCTGATATTTAGTTGATTCTACCCTCGTTGTTTCGTTTCGTAGGAAAGTGTTTAAAATTATTAGATTACGAAAGTGAAAACCTTACTGAATTTCAAGTTCACATTTGTTCATTATGCTTTATTAATACAATCAATCTCATTACCATTATATATACATACATATTAAAAACAAAATGTTAGAGATTGTTATTATTGGTAAGTGGTAACTGACTTTTTTAAATCTTAGTAGTATTATTTACAAGCGTGATGGAATCATTTGGTAATAGTCTATCAATCGTTGGGCTTCTCGCCATCCGGATTCTGTGGCACCATGTACGGTCGAATAATAATGATTGTGCGTCGATTCACCAGCGAATTGTAACAAAGGACGACCATCGATAGTAGTGAGAGGTCTTGCCAAATCCCAAGCACCAGTGCGTAACTCATCCGTCAAGAGAGAACGGAATGTATAGCTTCCTCTGAAGTTAACGTTGGAATACCATTGAGTGCGTATGAAATCTAAAGTTTCTGGTAACTTAAAATTTAAGAATTTTCGGAACAACCAAAGAATACCGTTGAGAACTTCCTCCTCCGACAAAGACTCCATGTGTCGAGCATGAGGACCAATAATCCATCCTTCCAAAACACGTGGCTGATAAGAGACGCGGTAGAACCCAAACACACTCTCCAACCAAAATAGATCAGACTCTCTTAGTCCTTTAAGATCTTCCTCTAGCCATAGGAAGCATATACCAGTCCAGTCAGATGGACCAAATTCTTCTTTAAATTCAATAAAGAATTTATCCACTGTTCCCAATTTCAATCCTTCAATTGCCCTCGCCTTGGAGATGGGTAATGCTGGCCGGAACATTGTGGTGTGCACTTCTTTCAGAACACCCAAAGATGTGGTACAAATCACATGGTCGGCCCCTATTATTTTACCACTATAGCAATGCACTTTGATGTTTTGAGGATTAGACCAATCGATTTGCTTAACTCTGTGGTTCAGTAAAACCCGTTGTTGAAGCACACCCATAGGATTTAGACTATCCGACTTCATTAGGATTTCCAAAAAGGTTTTGAAACCTTTATCTCTCCAATTTAGTAATATATCCCCTTCACACAACCAATATTCTAAATGGCCTTTACCTGATACCTCAAACAAATGGTCAGAAGCTTCCACAGAACTTTCGAATTTCTTGAAATTCTCAAAGAACTCTCTTGCTATAATTGGATCAATTTTTGAAGGCAGGGCAGCGAATTCCCTCCAAAACATATCCGTAAGATAGGATCCCAAAGAACCCTCATAGTTCACCAAATCCTTCTGCCTCTCCGGTATAGAATTGACTACTATCGTTTTTAGGAGAGATGCGACATTTTCGTCAACGATCTCTTTATTAGAACGAATGCACTTATAATCGTCGTATACATCGCCAGTACTCTCCAAAAGGTCCAATCTCTTTTGTTGCACGCTCTCATAAACAACATTGCTCTTCTCCCCATGGCACCACTGGGCCCCCAAATCAATTACGTTATCAGCAAAAGGTATAGTGTGAATGCGTCCACCGATTCGATTCTCGGCCTCTAGTACTATGACATTGCGAAAACCAGCCTCTAAAAGTTTAGTTGCAGCGGCAATACCCGCTGGACCTGCTCCGATAACCACAATACGTGTTGTCACTGCAGACTTTCGCATTACCAATGGAATAACGGACATTGCAACTAATTTACTTATTCTATTCACCAATATAATTTTATTATTTCTTATTTTTCTTGACTCGCAATACTCTCCGCAGAAGTATCCGGCAATCGATATGCCCAGTTAACACATCAACTAATACTAAATGTGCGGATGAAGACTAAACAAAATAGTGCTCAGCACATTGTAGAGTTTACATTTTAAGAGCATTACGAGTTATCTGCATAAATTCTCTTTGCGTGTGCTCTTAAATATTTTCAAGGTCTTTTTACATAGGGGAAAAGAAAGACGTACAGGTAGGAGTATAGTCGGGCCTAATGTCAAAGACACCATTGTAGCGAGTATCTTTGCAAGCAGCGAGCACTACAGTGGCGTGGGCCCTCAGGCAGTGATTTTCAATGTGTTTTGTGGAAAGCAAAATAACATCACATTCACTACATTTCTTTTCAATATCTAAATGACGTGGGCAATCTTTTTATAATCTTATCAGTATTCAAGTGTACTGCTTATGTTTTACTGACAAACTTTTTTGAAATCTTTAATAAAAAAAACATATTTTAATATTTCGATTTTTAAAATGAATTGACGACGATTCCAATGTCTCCGCACCCCATAATCCGTCCACTTACAACTTATTTAAAAATCACACACCCCCAATTTTTATAGTTTTAGAGGGAAATAATAGCATATCAGTCAATTTGTGTATAAAAAGAATTGTGAATTGTTTGTTCAGTATCATCATTTTTTAATAAAATTCACTGTTTTGCTAAAAGAAGTAAGGCAAGAGTATAAATTAAAGTACATTATTTTACAACAAATAATTTTGAGTTGATAACAAACACTAAATAAATTCCAACTTTTATTAAAAAAATATATGTTAATGGGAGTTGAATCAAAAGATGAACTAATCGATACATTCGGAAGGTTAGCAAATCAAGTATAATGATTTTCCTTATTGTTTGACTTTTCCAAGCTTTATGTTTTAAGGATTTAAGTTCTTAAAATCACAACAAATTTTATGTTTAAAAACTGTGATATAATATAAGCATTTAAATGTCAATTTTGAGAAAATAATTTTACGAAATCCCCAGGAAGAAGTCAACAAGTATTGACGAAACGTTGGAAAAGGAACAGAAAGTACCGACCAAATTAAACATATAACATAATTTTATTAAAATTGAATTTGACAATACCGGCGAGTGCAAACTCGCAAAAATTGAACTGACACACTGAAAAAACAGTGAACACTTTTCCATAGCAAAATGAACTAAACTGTAGTAATATTGACAATGATTTAGCCCTTAAGATTTTTTTCTGCTTGTCTAGTTTGAAATTCTCTTAAATTTTAGTTCTTCGATGGCATTGTTTGAATCAAATACGAAAATTGTGATTTCAATTATTTTTGTATTTGATTTTCAGCTTATTACGAAAATCATAAATCCAATTACCCAAATTGTAAGATTGTCGTCAAAAAATGTCAAATGATGGAATATTTCAGTTGAGTACAAAGGTAATTAGAATAACACCCAATTGAGATAGTACTCAATCCAAATACATTAAAAAAAAAAAACAAACAAAACTTTCTCGCAAGATGTTAAAATACCCAATTTAGAATGTATGGAATTGCATACACGGAAAGAATTCTTTTTGGTATTTTTATGTAATATTCTTCGCAAACTACACACAAAAAAAATACTTTTCTCCGGAACGAACTTCTAGACAAACGAAATTCCCCTTTGTTAAACGTACTTTCTTTAAGAGAAAATATACCCCAATTTATAGAAAGCGTTGGCACCATTGTTCCCAATCTTATTTATTTGCCTTTAAAGACAATTTTTTGGCTTCAAAAGAAAACTACGTTTGTCTAAAATTTCGTTCCTCAGAAAAGCAAAATTCTTCTTGCAGTGTGCATGAGTACGCCTCTTTATTTTGTAAATAAGCGCGAGAGCGACTTCCTCCCGCTTGAGCGTTCACAATACGCTAACGTTTTTTTACGAAGAGAATTCTTTCAGTGTAGTTTTCCAAAAACAAAAATGTTCATGACACAAAATTAAATAGAAAATGTATGTACTTACGATAAAATAAAACTTAATGCTCCAAAAAGAACCTTTTTTGACATATCGATGATATCTAAGAATCGCGACACCGACACAACGTTTTATTTGCATGTAACTCGACTTGGATATCCCTGTTTGTTACCTATAATAATATATTCTACTTCATTATTCTTATTTATTTATTTTTCGTTGCCTACTAACGTCGTAGTTTTGGAATTCATTCATCCGTTGTAGAACTAATCATTTGAGTAATTGAATCAAAAGATATTTATTTTTCATATGTTTGGCAATTACTTTTTCAATTAGTCCAATTAAACATAGTAATTGATGTGTTGTGAATTCAGTTTTCTATTCAACCAATTATTTTCATTATTAACTTAATAAAAATCGTATTTGACTTAATTTTATCATTCAATTATGGCAATAATTGATATTTATTTTAATTCAATTTTTTCTGTGAAGTTGAAAAACGTGTATTAATTTGGTTAACTTGACTATTTTTGGGCAATCCGATAATAAAATTTCGTTAACATTCTCTTTAAAATGTCGACGAATGAACTATTTTTAAATACATCTTTCCAAAATACAGAGAAATTAAATAATTAAAGGAAAAACAAACCTCTATACCATTATGAAAATCTTCATACATTAAAACTAAACTTTCTTTAAACAAACGTACTTTATTATAAAAACTTATGAAAAAAGTTCTTAATACAATGGTTTTTGTGAATAAAAAGTATAGCCACATGGAACAAGGCCGTCGTTCTTTTTAACTCCCCGTTTGAACATTTTGACTTATCCTTAGTTCTTTATTTCTCAAACATCTTGCTGAAAAATGGAAGGAGTAATGAAAATTATAAAAATGTACACAATGTAATAAAAAATATTAATGATATTAGCTTCTAACTTACCACATTTGGGAACATTTTATAAAATGGTATAAGGAATTCAACTTTTGTTTGCTAAACGTATCTCATAAAATTTGTACCTGAAATAATTAGAGAAATTATGACGTAAGCCATTTTAACTCAAAAAACTGTGTTATTGATGTGATGGACATACACGCTCACAAAAAATCGCTTCTGTAACATATACTCCCAAACATATTTTGCTTCAAGCATATACATTTTTGGCTATTGCCCAAACATTTATATGTTTGATCTCTACCAATATATAATATGTTTTAAAGCATATTGGTCTAAACAATATATGTTTGGGTAGTCTAAGTTCCAAACTTTTTGTATTTTTGCATCCATATTCAATAATGTTGTCTTCCAAAAACAATATGTTATTATGTGACCATATAATATGTTTGGAAGCATTTTGCACCCAAAAATATTATATGCTTAAAAAAATTATCCCAAACAATATTGTGCTCAAAATTTTATTTATTTATTTATTTATATATTTACAATCATAATGAATTATGAAAATAAACAGGTAATATAGGTGCTAACAACATAGGTTTTCGACCTGAATGCTCAAAATTTTGTTTCTGCCCAATTGTATATTCCCCCACATCTTTCTCACTTCCACGAGATTTTTTAGTTCTTAGCACCTTTTTCTGTAATACAAACATTGTAGAAGAAATTATTCAATTGTATGATTTTTTTTTATTTTAATTTTACCTTTTGCCGGACGGGGATTCGAACAGCGGACCACACAGTTTGTAAGGATCAAAGAAGTAGCTGATCAATTGCCCAAGGAAAAATAAAATGTTAATTTTGTAATAACAAGCAACAACCACCAACTTAATTCAATATCGCTCCCTGTTAAATAGCGCTCCAAGCTACTAAACACATATATGTTTATAGGCTATTTCTAAATTAATATATGTTTGCATCCAAGCATATTATATTTACAAACATTTTATGTCCCAAACATAATATGTTCTAACATATTAACATATATGTCCCAAACATGTTATGCTAGTTTATGAACATTATATGCTTGCACTCAAAAATATTGTGTTTAAAAATTTGTGTTCCAAACATATAATGTTTATAGCCAAACATATGAAAAACAGTCTTTTTCATCCGTGTAGAAGCACAAAATATTCTAGTTAAAAGACAGCCAAAAATTTTAAAGAAAACTTACCAATTCTCTATTAATTTATACGATGAGGGAAATATAAAACATTTGTCCAAATTCGTTTAGGGTTACTCTGAAATTAAATGTTTTTTTACATTAAATAAAAACATTAAATTGGTTTCCAAAAAATTCTTATTAAATATATAATAAAATAAAAAACTAAATATTCTGGTTAAAAGAAAGTTAAAGAAACCTTACCAATTCACTATTAAATTATAAGCAGAGTAGTAATAAAAATTATTATTATATTATTGTTCTGGGGCTATTGTGAAAGATTTTTTTTTTACATTAAAAATATTAAATTGGTTTCCAAAAAAATTTGATTAAAGAAATAATAAAATAAGGTATTAAAACTGAGAAATAAAAAAAATTGTGTGAAATATAAACATTTGTCCAAATCCATCTGGGGTTGCTCTGAAAGTAAATAGTTTTTACAAGAAAAACATTAAACTGGTTTCCAAAAAAAATGTAATTAGCTAATAATAATATGAATAAAAACATCTCATTAAAAGAAAGTCACATTTTTAAAAAGAATACTTACCAATTTACCATCAAACTATAAGCTGAGGTGTAACAAAACACTTTCGAAATTCATCTCGGATTACTCTGAAATTGAATATTTATTTTTTACATGGAATAATATTAAATTAGATTTGTATAAAACAATTTCAATATACTTTCCATTCCAGCATTTTTTTTTTAATATTGTTACGAATTTGATAATTATAGATTTAAGTTTATTTAAATTAGTTTCCGTTAATTTAAATTTCAAATTGTAACGATAAAATTTCGTTATAACTTGTTGGAATCATCTATTCATTTTCTAGCACTTTCCTGAATTTCTTTTATGTTCTTTTGTTTGCTTATTTTCATGTAAGTTCTCACTCTCTTTGATAACAACCCCTTTGTTTTGTTATTTTGCATTCTCATTTCATCTCATTGTATATTGTCATTGTTTTTTTGTTCTTGTAGTAATGCGAGCGCATATCTATGTGAGTGTGTATGTGTTTGGCAGCCACCAGATGAATGACTTAATGGTCGTAGATCCTTCTATCATTGTCTAAGAATGTTCTGGCGTTGCCAGAATATTGTAGTGCTACCAGAATGTTCTCGAATTGCCACACCGTCATATATAAAAGCGCTCGCATGCTGCTAACGAGTCAGTCTTAATTAAAGCGTCAAACGAATAACTTCAGTGTGAACGAATTGTAAAGTGTGAAGTCATAGTAAATAAATTGTAGATTGTCGTTATTTAAAAGAACTGTGTTTTAATTGTCGGGTAATTAAAAACGCCTAAAGGTGAGTATTAAGTTCGAGTTTAGCCGCTAAAATCGCCATTTTTTCACGATTACTTTTCTCTAATAATACTTTTTAAGGAATACAAACTTTTTGAAAACTTGCTTTGGGATATTCCCCATCAAGTTATAATAAAATCTGCAACAAATATGTAGAATTTTATGCCTTTTTTACTGTTTTAGTTTTCACTTTAGTGAAAAAAGTCGAACTTAATACCCACCTTAAATATAAAAACGTAACAATTGGTGTCGGAAGTGAAATAACGAAAAAAAAAATCTACAATGAAGTTTAATGAGCTTCGTGTGGAAGACTTAAAAAAGGAATTGAGCAAACTGGAGCTGCCGACAACAGGCAATAAGGCCCAGCTTCAAAAGCGTCTACTGGAAGAGTTTGAACGGCGTAATATGGACATTGCGACGCATGAGTTTGATTATAAGGAGGACATTGACGAATCAATACTCGTCAATACAAGCAGTGTAGAAACTCCATCTGTGGCTTCGAGTGTTGTGGATTACACATCAATGCTCAATGTTTTGAGCAAAATGATGGAAGAAAACTCTAGAAAAATCATGGATGAGAATTCTAGAAAAATGGAAGAAAATTCTAGAAAAATGGAAGCAAGTTCTAGAAAATTGGAAGAAAAATTCGACGAAAATTCTAGAATTCTCAACGAAAAATTACAACAAATTTCTGAAGGCATGGAGAAACGTGTGGACCATATAGAAAATCAAATTGTGGAATTGGATAAGAAAGTTCTTTCCGTGGATGAGAAAATTATGGTTCATGATGAGAAGTTTCTGCACATCGAGAAAAAAATGTCAGAGCTGGAAATTAAAGGTGGTCCAGTGCGCGTCGTCGAGGGCTCAAAAATCAAAACTCCTGTTTTCGATGGCTCAACGTCATTTGATGTCTTCAAATTCCAATTCGAAATGGTTGCTTGTAGAAATTTGTGGAATGACGATGATAAAGCAATTGAACTTCTATTGGCATTAAAGGGCAATGCTGCTGATGTGATACAAAGCATTCCCGCTGCTTCTAGAAATAACTATAATGAAGTAATAGCGGCACTTCAACGCAAGTATGGTGGAGAGCACAAGCAGGACATCTTCAGAATGGAATTGAGAGGAAGAATCCAGAAATCGAATGAAACCCTACAAGATTTCGCAACAGAAGTTGAGCGGCTAGTGCTTTTGACATACCCAGGTGAGAGTCATCCTCTTGTGGACCGCATCAAGATTGAAACCTTCGTCAATGGAATTCGAGACCCAGATATAAAATGTGCAACATATGCGTCACAAAAGGCTACATTCGCTGAAACAGTAACATTCGCACTTGCACAGGAGACTGCGAGATTGCTAGCGCGGCCTCAAATTCACAAGGTACGTAAAGTAGAGACAGAGTGTGATGAATCAAAGTCCGTTATTGAGTCGATGAAAGAGGCCATGAAGCAGGCAATGCAAGAAATGAAGCAAGAGGCAAATAAATCCCGGATCAAATGCTATAACTGTGATAAGGCTGGACATCTTTCCCGGGAATGTAAAGCGTGGCGTAAAACGTCGGGGTCAATCTCGCCATCTCCATTAAACAATAATCAGAAGAAGGCGACCACAAAGCCAAGCGACTCAAATTCAAATTTTGCGGATAATAGAAAAGGTGGCAAACAAGTTATTGATCAAGCCTTGACACGACGGCATTGCAATGTAGAAAACAGACGCTACTCGAAGGCTGAACCAAAGGAGACAGTTGTAAATGTCAGGCAGTTACACATCGAATCTGGCACAGACTGGTCAACAGAGCAACGTAAAGATCCCATTCTGAGAAAAATTATTTCGGCAAAACAAGAAAATAAGAAACCCAGCAAGAAAGACATCGCAGCCGAAAGTCCACTTATGAAAGCATACTGGGCTCAATGGGATAGTTTAGTTCTAGTCAATGGATCCCTGCAACGTAAATGGGAAAGCGAAGATGGCAAGAGCAGCCGAAATTTGATCATCGTTCCAGATTCCAAAATAAGAGATGTTTTGGCGGAGTTCCATAATGGTCCCAGTGGAGGTCATCTGGGAATAACCAAAACCGCCGAGAAAGTGAAGCAACGATTCTACTGGGTTGGATGCCAGAAATCAATTGCTGAATGGGTAGCCAATTGCGAGAAGTGCATGAAGGCGAAAGGTCCAACAAGGAAAAGTCGAGGTCCTATGCAAGAATATAGACCAGGAGCCCCGTTTGAAAGAATAGCAATGGACGTGGCAGGCCCTTTCCCAGTAAGTGATTCTGGAAACCGTTATGTCCTTGTGGTCATGGATTACTTCAGCAAATGGCCGGAGGTGTATGCAATTCCAAACCAAGAGGCAAAAACGATTGTGGATGTTGTCAACAAAAACTGGATATGTCGCTACGGTGTGCCGTCCGAGATTCACTCAGACCAGGGAAGAAATTTTGAATCGGCCATATTCAAAGAGATGTGTGAATCCCTTGGTATCAAGAAAACGAGGACTACACCATTACATCCACAATCCGATGGCATGGTAGAAAGGTTTAATCGCACTCTGGAGGAACATCTTCGAAAAGTAGTGGACAACGGCCAGAGGGACTGGGACGAGCATATACCAAAGTTTTTGCTGTCGTATAGATCTGCCATTCATGATTCCACCTCTCGAACACCGGCCAATGTTCTATTCGGAACTGAGTTAAAGTTGCCTGGAGATCTGATATTCGGCGCTAAACCTTATGAGCTCGCCATGGAAGAAAACAGAAACGACATCCCAAACACTTTCGGAGAAGTTCACGAATCAGTGCGCAACAAAATAAAAATGGTCAGCAACAGAATGAAGGCGAGATACGATCGTGCTGTAAATACTGAGGGCTTCCAAGAAGAAGAATTGGTTCTGCTATTTAACCCGCAACGAAAGAAAGGACTGTGTCCCAAACTGCAAACACAGTGGGAAGGCCCATACAAAGTCATCAAGAAGATCAATGATGTTGTATACCGGATTCAGAAGGACGACAGCCCTAGATCAAAGATGAAAGTTGTACATCTGGAACGATTGGCTCCTTACGGAACAGGTTCTGTGCCTGTTCGGGACGAACAGGCTTAAGCGGGAGGCAGTGTTACGAATTTGATAATTATAGATTTAAGTTTATTTAAATTAGTTTCCGTTAATTTAAATTTCAAATTGTAACGATAAAATTTCGTTATAACTTGTTGGAATCATCTATTCATTTTCTAGCACTTTCCTGAATTTCTTTTATGTTCTTTTGTTTGCTTATTTTCATGTAAGTTCTCACTCTCTTTGATAACAACCCCTTTGTTTTGTTATTTTGCATTCTCATTTCATCTCATTGTATATTGTCATTGTTTTTTTGTTCTTGTAGTAATGCGAGCGCATATCTATGTGAGTGTGTATGTGTTTGGCAGCCACCAGATGAATGACTTAATGGTCGTAGATCCTTCTATCATTGTCTAAGAATGTTCTGGCGTTGCCAGAATATTGTAGTGCTACCAGAATGTTCTCGAATTGCCACACCGTCATATATAAAAGCGCTCGCATGCTGCTAACGAGTCAGTCTTAATTAAAGCGTCAAACGAATAACTTCAGTGTGAACGAATTGTAAAGTGTGAAGTCATAGTAAATAAATTGTAGATTGTCGTTATTTAAAAGAACTGTGTTTTAATTGTCGGGTAATTAAAAACGCCTAAATATAAAAACGTAACAATATTGAACACGCTAACTGTTAATGCGCCCTGCTGCCACTTGTTGAATGATGTCACACACCTTGTCATGTTCGTTTTGAAATTCTATTGTATTCAATGTCTTATTTCTTGGATAAAATGTGTTTTAATCTTCTGGTTAATATATACACAGTTTAATACCATTCACTGTCACAAAGTTTAATGTAATTCACTTGGCTGCCTCTTGCCTCTTTTGTCTTCATTTGCTACTGTCAAATCGACTACTGTCCTCTGTTGATTATATGATTAAAAAGGGCATAGAAAAAGAGCGAGAGCAAGATCTTCGAAAGAGGCAAGAGACAGACATAGCGTAGCTACATGTCCACTGACACGGGCATACATACATATATATTTTTTTTATTTTCCGTTTATGTTACGTACGTCCTTGTCTGTACCATATTTGGCCCGTGGCGTGGACACTAACGCCAACTATACAACTAAAGCATGCCAAACAAAACCGGGCAAAACCCAAACATTCCTACAACAACAAAAGCTCATGTGCCTTCATTGAAAACAACACCTCATCCAGACAAATAAACCATCCGCGAATAACAAACACACACAAACCACTGAAATAACAAAAATAAAAACAACCCCAATCTCAGATATACACAACATACCAGCACTCGCTACCATTTATTGCATTGCTCTCAATACATGCTCTCGCTCTCAAACAAAATTCAAGTACATTACATTTACATTAATCACATTCCACTTTGCCGAGAAAGATCTCTGTACTGCGCATTAGTTCATCGCATCTGCTGACAATTTACTCTAAGAAAAATATTCCCAGCAAAAAAATTTTGAAGTTCTTCCAAAGGCAAAACTTTAAAAGCACTTCCAGAAGATGCACTCCCAATGAAGTTCTTTATTTTAACTACCCAGGAAGTTCTTTTATTTAAATTTTTTATAACTTGGGTTTTTCATACTTTTAATGGGTAATTTTAACTTTTTTGTTTCAAATAGGTTAAAAACAGAGTAAGAATTCATAAAATGGTACAAATCATTTAAATTTTGTCGAGAAACATGCTAAATCCAATCTGAAAAAATTGTGAATTTTTGAAAATATTTCAGGTCAAACGTTTCCGACAAGTGTTAGAATCCATTAAAAATTATAAAAAATTATAAAAATTAATTATTTGACAAAATATCACAGAATTATTTAATTTACATCCAAAACATTGAATTCGGAGCACACCTAAGGAAGTGATGCAAATTCAGTGCGACGGCTGTTGAAATGGAGGACTTCCGTCCTATGACAAGCCCATGTTAAATTCATCGCTTCTGCGTCTATTTTGCACCAATTCCGGATCCAAAAAGAACATTTTCATTACTTTTTTGGTGACGCTTTTTTTGCTGGGTTCGTAAAGGCACATCAGTTTAAGAACGATGAAAAGTTTAACTTAAAATTAACAAAACCTTCATGAAAAGTTATCAACACATTTTTGACACAAATGTCCATAAACATTTCTTTTAAAGTCAATCCCAGAATCCCCCATCGAGTTTTTTCAACTTCCGATGCAGTCCTTTTGGACAAGTACACAAATATTTCTTCTAATAGAAATTAATAAAAAAGTAAAAAAATAATAAAAAATAAATTTCATCCCCGCTGGGATTTGAACCTGTGCCGTTTGACTTTTTCGCTTTCATGGAAGTTCTTTTGAGAAGGTTTTGCAAATTACGAGAATTTTTAATTTTTTTTTTTGTTGATTTTTAATGGAAAAAATATATTTATACGAAAATATATGCGGAAAATGAAAAATAAAAACGATGCATGACATAACAAAATAATTTTTTAGAAAAATATTTGATAAAAAAAATTGCCGCTGGTGAGATTTGAACCTGCGTTTCTAATTTTTTCGTTCATACAAATAAAGAACATCTCGAGAAGCAATTAGAATGTTATCCCTTGGTGTCGTATTACGATCATATCACAAACATTTGAATTGACCTTTCGACGCTTTAAGTTCAATGGCGTTTGTGGCTGAGTGTGCTAAGGCGTTCTGTTATGATGCCAGCAAACCCTGGTCGGAGCGAAAAAGTTTTTCAAATTGTAAAATTTAGATAATAGGAAAATAATTGTGCAATAAAACATATGGATGAAAAAAAGTGAAATTGGATGAAAAAAATTATTTTTTTTTTCGCTTTTTAAATTTCTTCATTCAAATTAACTCTCAGGGCACAACTTCTAAAGCAATGCAAAGGATCCAAAAAGGGAGTACTTCCGTCCTATGACAAGCCCATGGAAAAGTCATTGGATATGATCCAAGTTTGCACTACTTCCGGATCACAGATTGGGGATCCAAACTACTTTTTTGGAAGCTCTTTTTTTGCTGGGTTATTAACTATAGGAATTGCCACTAAGAACTTGCTATCCGCTTTCAAGTTCATTTGTCGTAAAAAAATATTTTCTCATACAAAAAAATCTTATAGTAAATTGCACTTGTTTTTTAGAAAATACTTTACATTTCACAAGTAGTTTCATAGTATGCCAAACGAATTTTTAACTACCAGTTAAGAAAAATTTTAAGGAAATTTCCATCGTATTTTGCAGTCCATGAACTAAACGATTGCTACTTCAAATTTGTAAAATTTCCTTTCGAGTAGTTAATTTTCGTTGAAGATACGAAAAATGAACTAAAATTCTGGAAAATTCTTGTAATTCTCGGATAAATTAGATGGATACTGTATACTCCTAAAATGTAACTATACAAGTTTGTCTTGTTGTGTTAGTAGTCAATAAAGAATCAATGAAAACTTTTTTTTTGTGAAATAAGATGTCATATCTAATAACTAATAATATACTCTTTGCTCGAACAAGCAAGAAAAAATACTTACCTCCTATGCCAATTTTATATAGAAGTTAATTTGTTGTTGTTTTTTTTTTTTTTTTTTTTGTTTACTTTTTGAGTAAATAAAGTGCCATGGTACTCCCGCGCCACATTAGGTACAATGTTTAAACTTCTTTGTGGTTCCACAATCGAACATTGAGTACTGATTGCGCCTTTCACTTGAATAATTTATAAATTAAAACAATTTTTGAGTAATAACCCAAATCATTATTACTTTTATAAAAAATTAAGAGTGCCTTCTACAGACGCTTATTGCTTTCAGAAATGAGACGAAAAGCTTACTTAGTACCATTTCAATTATGTCATTTATCATCTCTTATTTATATATTGATAAATAAATCTGGTGGAGACCTATCTTAAGTTATCTGTCAATTATTATTGTGATTATAAATGTTTCATAATAGACTATCCCAATTCTGTTATTGTTTGTTTCTATATTAATACTGATTTAACATTCTTTGATTAGAAATATAAAATTCGATAAGAACTAATGACATTTCAATCAAGTGTTGGTTAAATTTTAGACATTTAATTTCTTTTTATTTCAAGCAATTTCATATTCTTTTATTTCATATATAAATCTTATCAATGTCTTAACAGCACAAAATGCAGAAACCCTTCTGAAATAGTGCAAAACTTATATTAGTTAACCCTTTGACGACGAAGAGGCCCTATATGTCCAATTTTGTATTTCCGTTATTAACCAATTATAAAAAAAAAATAGATTCTATCGGCACAGAACGCATGTAGCTATGAAGTTTTAAACTTAAATTGGAAATGTCTGATTACTTTGTGTGTGGAAAAGTAATTAACGTGAAAAATCTGGAATTTTTCACTCAATATTTTTTTCTATTTCAAGTATTGGTTGTCTGAGGCGGCTGTATTATTACACAGAAAAAAGTGTCTTGTAAATTTAAGGATCATTTTAACTTCCACATAGTTCAGAAAATTTACTGTAATATTGTTCATTTTTCGTAACCACAACGAAAATTTAGCTAAAGGAAAACTTGTAAAATGTCAGTAAATGTGTTTTAGTTCACTAACTACGAAATGGGAAGGATTTTTCCTTAATTAAATTTCCAACACAGTAGTTAATGCTTCGTTGATTGTATTATAGAAATAACATACATAGGCAATATAAAAATCTTACTACGAAATGTGGACAATTTACTAAGAAAAATTTTTGTATGAAAAAAATGTTTGTAGTAAAAATTAACTTATGATTGTTTGTGTTTGTTGCTGCGTGTTTTATTCTGTTGTTGGTTATTTTGATTCCAGAGACAGTGTGGATGAATTTCTGGAATGTGCCTTGTGTGTTGTTGGTATCTTTTATGGTGATAGTTGTTTTGCTGCAATAACGAGATTAAAAAGGGATCGTGTGTGGAGTTATTTTTCTTGCCGTTTTTGTTTTTCTTTACGTCCTATTATAACTATTTGTGTCTTCGAGTTTTATTGCTGCATTCAGCAATGAAAACAAAAAATTGTATTGGTGTTCGTTAATTAAATACATTTATTTCGAAAAGTTTTAGAAACTGAGCAGTAAATATTGTGATGTAGAGAAAAAAACACCTGTTTATAAAACATAAAGAACTAAAAAACAAATCACTGATTAAGGAACAGTATATTTTTGTTAATCGTTTAAAATTATTGTTGATTTTAAACTCATTTATATGAGAACTATGCGACATCATAAGTGGTAATAGAATGATCTATATTTACACTACATCTGGATAACAGGTTGGAGATGAAACCATTTTTTAATCAATATTTTTTTAAGTTACAGCAATTCCTAAAAGTGAGTACTAAGTTCAAGCTTAGCCGGTAAAAGGGTAGGGAGCCACCGTGGTGCAATGGTTAGCATGCCCGCCTTGCATACACAAGGTCGTGGGTTCGATTCCTGCTTCGACCGAACACCAAAAGTTTTTCAGCGGGGGATTATCCTACCTCAGTAATGCTGGTGACATTTCTGAGCGTTTCAAAGTGGTTACACTGCAATGTGGAACGCCGTTCGGACTCGGCTATAAAAAGGAGGTCCCTTGCCATTGAGCTTAACATATAATCGGGCAGCACTCAGTGATAAGAGAGAAGTTCACCAATGTGGTATCACAATGGACTGAATAGTCTAAGTGTGCCTGATACATCGGGCTGCAACCTAACCTAGCCGGTAAAATAAAAAAATCTGTACGAAAAGTATAAAATTATACGTCTTCGATGCAAATTTTAATATAACTTGATGGAGAATAGCCCAATGCAAGTTTATATTCTTTAACCCTGGAAAGTCATCCTTATTTTTTGTACACTAACGTCATCCTTCGTCATTTTGGCAACGGCTTATTTCACGACGCTATAATTGGCATCGTGAGCTAAAATGAGAACCAAAATTGAGTTTATTTCCTTATTCAATTTGGTTTTAATTAGTATAAGACAAAAATTCATAAGATGATTGTTTTGGTATAATTTAAATTTATCATTTCCCAATCGACCAAAATGCATTTTAAATGTTAAAATGAATTATTAAAGAAAAGTATTCGTGAAAAATTGAGATTTTAGCGGCTAAAATAGAACTTAATACCCACCTAACATACAAAATGATATACTGGCAAGTGTAAATTATGTCTTTAATTTCAAATATATTCTGAGAATAATTTCAAAAATTCTCCATTAATCCATGGATATGATTTCAATAATGTACCTACCGGATGGATTTTCAATGTGGTAAGTTTTTCTATAAACGGCATTTCGTCCGTTTGTAATAAAACCAAGAGTTCAACTTATTAAAAAATCCGCACAACATAAGTTAGCCAAATCGATGAAATTGGACAACATTTCAATGAATATAGCAACTTATGCCACATATATCTTTCATATGGATAGAAAACATGGAAATTGAAATTAATTAGTATAGTCCTACTAACATAGAATGTTACTCTTTTGAAGAAGCAATTACTAACTACCGACAAGTAACTGCATCCAACGTACGAATAAAAATATTTCATTTATTGTATACGTAAGAGATCAACATAATATACATTGTTAGTTGTCCAGACATCGCCTTTTAACCGTAGTATGTATGCCATACTGGGGTGCCGCGAAATTCGAAAACAAATCCAGCTTTCCTGCACTGTTAGAAAAATATGTTTTTCATATGTTTCGATATAAGGAAAATGTGTTTCGGGCACAATTTTTAAACACAATATATTTAAGTGCAAACATATAATGTTCCTAAACTCACAATAAACGTTTGGGGCACATAAATTAATATGTTAGAATATATTATGTTTAGGGCATGAATAGAATAGACATTATGTATGTGTGGACATGTCTTTTGTTTATCATTTTGGCATTATGGGCACAATTTTTTCTTGGTTCGTTAAAAGAATTCGGAATGTACGAGGAGTAAGCCAAATTATTCAGGCAAAATTAAAAAAAAAAACGGTGGAAAATATACAAAAAGTACAAAAAGGATCTTCATAAAAATAACGAAAGGGCACTATACTCTTTTTAGAATTGGGATAGTAAAATGAAAAAAGGAGGAAATAGTGAAAAATTAAACAGTAAAATGTATAAAAACAAAGTTTAGTTCCTCTTTATTAATAAGTAGTAATTGAAAAAGTTTATTTTCTTTAAAATGAATTATTAAAGAAATGTAAAAGGCAAAACAGGGTCATTGTAGAGGGGTAATGCCAACTTAATACCGGCCTTAAAGGTAAAAATTAAATTAAGTACAAAACACGATAAGTTTTAAATGCATTTAAAATGGTGTTAGGTTAGGTTAGGTTAGGTTATGTGGCAGCCTGATGTATCAGGCTCACTTAGACTATTCAGTCCATTGTGATACCACAGTGGTGAACTTCTCTCTTATCACTGAGTGCTGCCCGATTCCATGGGGATAAAATGGTGTTAAATGTTAGTAAAAAGCTATTCACGCCTGAACAAAGTTATGTGTATATTATAAATTTATTTATGTATGTTTATAATCGACTGTACGTTCTTCTTTTGTTAGAGTTTTTGAATTCCTTCCAAAATTTCAAACTTTTATACCAAAACAGTTTTTTGTCACAAACTTGTTATTTTTGCAATAAAATAAATTATATTTTATCCAAAAGCTCAGTCCATTTCTGCTCCACGTGGACAACAAATGTATGTTTCTGTTAAATAATGTTATGTTTGCATGGGCTCGTGGGCGCTGCAAACTATTCTATATAAATGTAACTTATAACATTAATTGTCTACTGGTGACTATAACATCTACGTAGCCCAGTGGTTATTTAGTGTGTTGGGTTACAAACTGTATGGTCCTCGGTTCGATTCTCTGTCCAGGCGAAAGGTAAAATTAAATTTAAAAAATTATAAAATTGAATAATTTCTTCAACATTATTTGAATTACAGAAAAAGGTGCCAAAAACTAACCAATTTCGCTTCGAAACATATAATAGTTCACATAAAACAAACATATTAATGTTTCGGCAATATCCAGTAATAAATGTGCTTCCTGCAAAATATGTTTGGAACGTATGTTAGAGAAGCGATTTTTTTAGGGTGTGGTAATAGATAAAGTCCGGATAAAAAAACCTTACTTATGATATATTTTGTAATGAATTATATGAAGTACGTTAAAAATTTTTCTGACCAAATAGACAAAAAGCAGGCCATGTTATTAAATAAAATGTTAATAAACATTTTTGCATTAATTCTTAACGTTATATTGTTATTTTTTGCATTTCAGGAAAGCTGCCCAAGGATTGCGAAGACTCAACGACATGACCGCGACAGCATTAATCATGCAAATGTCGAAGACAATTACAACGATTTTTATGGCAAAATAAAGCGAAATTATAAACATCAACAACAAGAACTGCATGATCTGCGGAATATAGACGACAATACCATTGAAGGCCAGATGAATGATGATTCGTATGCTGATACAGTTCATTCCCTTCACACTGTTAGCAATGAGGGAAGAGGCATTATGGTGGACGAGAAAACGGAAAAATGGAAGACCTCATCACTGTCATCAAAGTCATCGATGTCCGCAAATTCGGATGAAATTCAACCAGATATTATCCCATATCCGCCCCCGCCATTCACAACCAATAAGCAAACATATATTAATGGCACCAAAAACAACAACAACAGTCACAGAGATGTTATCAATTTCGGAAACAGTGAAAACATTCCACGAATGCAACCTGCCAAGAATTTAGAGACATATCGCAATGAACGTCAGCAAGAACAAGAGAAATACTTCTACGAGCAATGGTTAAGGCAACAACAACAGCAAAAACGTCAACAGACGTTAATGGAACAACTTTTGGGGACATAACATCAACGCACAGTGGAACCTACAAACGCAGTCGTGAAATCCAACAACGCCACCATCATCAGCTGGCAACAAAATAAGCATTTGCCCCTTCATTCAGTCCATGAACCAATTCAACCTCAAATCCAACATTAATCCCACCACCACCATCAGGTCCACCAACCGTAGTATAATTTTCAAAATAGCTGGCAAAACATTACCGATATGCTGTCAATGTAAAAGGACTAAGAGCCGAATGCGAAAAGTAACTGCAAAAACCACTCGATGGAACACCAGGGAACAATTTTTAAGGATCAGCTATGGAATCAACAGCCAGCAGTGGAACATCATTATGAAGAATCTGATTTAAATACACAACACACATACACACGGATACATATCACAATACAAAGCAAAACCCCACAAGATTTTAGCACCAACACAAATGCCAAGAGAAGCCACGCCTACACCAACATTATGCAAATGCCACCTGCACAATCGAGCCAATGCGTATGCACCAGGGATATTGGTGATGAATATGCGAACATATCAATGAAATGTTTTCCATAGGGAAGAGCCAGAATTGAAAGCAGTGCCAGAACAACTGTTACCTTCCAGATCATAGTCCTTCTTAAGCCAATAACTGATAATAAATAGATAACGACAAAGGTCTGCTGAACCAGAATAGACATTCAATGGTTTCTAAATAATCCAACATTATAAGCTGTCCGGGAAGCTCAAATATGAGCTTACCTTCCATTTAACGTCATTCATTGGCAATTTCAAATGATTTTTCAAATCCTATAAATAGTATATTCCAAATTTTAACCTATTTTTAGTACAAAAATTTCGAAGCAAAGCAGTTGCACTATTTTTTCACATGAACTCTTTTCACATGATGTAATTAATTTCTTACATAAAACAGTATTCTTTTTTCTGTGTAGCTAATTCTTAAAACAAGGAATAGTTCATTACTTATGCTTTGAACTACAGTAAGTAATAACAGTATCAGTAGTTGGGGATTCAAAATAATTCTTTGGAAGCTCATGTTTGCTGAGTATGAAGAAGCTTTTCTAGATACGTAAAGTCTTGCACACAGAAAGGCGTAAATCATAATTTCACTTCGCTTGTGATTATAGAAGTAAAGCTTTTTGAGGCCCTTTAGGCAACATCAGACCTATTTTCTTTCTACTTGGTGCAACACAAACCGACGTAGGCATTAACATGAATTACTTTACTACAGAAAATGTAAAAGTATTTTTGGAGACAACAAAGATCATTAAAACTATCATTTTCTAACAGATCATCGACGAATTCTAACATATCCCTGGTATTAAAAAAAATTATTTGTATATAAGAGTTGTAAAAATAAAATATAACAAAGAAAACGACAATGAAAACATGATAAATATAAGATTGGAAAATACGTGTGTATATATCGTAATCTTTCTTCAAAACGATTATATTTCACTGAACATTAATTTTATTGACGGTTACTGAATGTACCCTCATCTGAATGTCTACAAATATAAGGAAAGATTAAAATTTCCACTGGAATTATACAAGTTTCTTGAAGACTTTATCTTTGAGATATTTTCTTCTTGAAGTGGGATATCGATATATACACAGTCTCACATAAGTTTACATACCCTTGAGGTTTTTACCTTATAACTAAACATGTTTCTTGTTGTTGTTTATAATCCAGACTAAAAAAATCATCTTGAAAATTGTCAGATACTTTGTTTTTCAAATTAATTTACAAAATATTAAGCATATATATGCATATTTTATTATATTTTATTAATTAAAGAAAATACAATTTCTTAAACCGTATGTAAACTTGTGTAAGACTGTGTACATATTTATTATGTTATGTTAATTTTTAAGTTCATATAATAAGTTTTTGTTTCTCTCCTCTAAAACTAAATCTGCAAAAATATATATTAGAAAAGAAAAACTGTTACATATTTGTATCCAAAGCACTCGAATACGCACAAACAAACAATAAACAATAAACAAAGTAATTTCTTTTCTCCCAGATAAAATTTTAGAAACTTTATATCTTAACGTCTAAACAAACTCGATGGGGAGAACCATTACTACAATTTTATTTGTCCTTTTTCAAGACAATTTCAGCATAATATAATTGTCTCTAATTTAGTTTTGGGAGCAAAGCAGTGCAAGAATACATTTATTTTATTGTATATACATATTTAATGCAATCCTTGTAATATATTGAGTATTCTCCAGTTTGACGAAATTACATATCTGATAATCTTCAATTGTGCTCTCTTCACAAGCTGCAACAATAACTGACACATACATACTTTATCTATAAAAATAAAAACACTATAAAAGAAACATGTTCAATAAATCAATAGAAATAAATCGTGTTTACTTCATTCCCAATATACCTAAGGTTGGTTCAATTCCTATCATTTAGTGTGGGAGAAATGAACATTCCAAAAAATCACTATTGTTTTATATACACCATGGGAAAAATGAACAAAACTCGAACTTAACCCGAGTTTCCTCAAATTTAGTAAAATTTCTTATAAAATGATAAATCTGACTTCCTTTATTTTAGAAAGCTTATCATATATACGAATAAGACTTAGCATAGACAAATATTTTAGTTCACTCGTACTAAGAAGTATTCAATCTTTTCAAAACTTAAGGAAACACGCCTGTTAGAATATAGGAAATTTTCCTATATTTCTTATATCTACCTGGAATCGATACCTGTCATCGATGTAATCGATATGTTTGCGCATGGGTTGTTTTTTTTTCAGTTGGAATCGTGTTGTTATGGTATACGCATTAGCGTAGGAAGGCCTATGGGGAGGGGCTTAGACCCCCAGAAACTTTGACCCCCCAGAATTTGAAAACCTATTTACGACTTTGTATTGTGGTAGCAGTTGCCGATGGCAATATATAATCTTATTTCTTAACATTGTCTTCTAAATTGTAAGTTAGTTTATTTATTATAAGGTGAATTAAAAAATTTTGTGATATTTTCTCAAATATTTTTTTTTTATAATTTTTAATGAATTACAACGCTTATCTGAAACATTTGACCTCGAATATTTTCATAAACTATTAAATTTTTCTGAAATGGATTTAGCATTTCTGCGGTAAAATTTGACAAATTTGTACCATTTTATAAACTCTAAAATGAACTCATTGTGAAGAAAGTTGAACTTCGTACAACGCAAAGACATTTTTATTTGTGTGAACGATATGATTTTCGTAGAAATTAGGTAGAATGTACACCATCACGAAAATTGATAGACTTATTATTTGTTGTTTATGTTTAATAATTTTAAAAAAACGAAAAATTTTCTAATTATTTTAAAATAACAAATATTTTATGTATTATATTTGTTATTTATTACACCCAGAAAAAAGTGCCTTCGAAACTAAAGGAAAAAATGTTTATCAATTTAAGTTAGCCATTTTATTTCCATTGAGTTAAATTTTTGTGTGAAATAATAAAATTTACTTGTTTCAGTAAAAAAATCCTAAACTGAAGCAGTTAGGAATAGTTCAATAACTAGAATATGGCATGTAATTTTACTAATACTGTTTTCTTCGCTGGGTGTAAGAATTTACTACTGAAAAAGAAAATTTTATTCACTGATAACAAAGCATTCGTAAAAATAAACAAAAACTGAACTAGGTTAGGTTAGGTTAGGTTATGTGGCAGCCCGATGTATCAGGCTCACTTAGACTATTCAGTCCATTGTGATACCACAGTGGTGAACTTCTCTCTTATCACTGAGTGCTGCCCGATTCCATGTTAAACTCAATGACAAGGGACCTCCTTTTTATAGCCGAGTCCGAACGGCGTTCCACATTGCAGTGAAACCACTTAGAGAAGCTTTGAAACCCTCAGAAATGTCACCACCATTACTGAGGTGGGATAATCCACCGCTGAAAAACTTTTTGGTGTTCGGTCGTAGCAGGAATCGAACCCACGACCTTGTGTATGCAAGGCGGGCATGCTAACCATTGCACCACGGTGAACTAAAACCAAGTTTTCTCAAATTTAGTAAAATTTCTTACCAAATGATAATTCTGACATCCTTTATTATAGAAATCTTATCATACATACGAATAACACTTGGCATAGAAAAATATTTTAGTTCATTTGTACTAAGAAGTATTCAATCCTTTCAAAATTTAAGGAAACACACTTGGTAGAATATGGAAAAGTTTCCTATATTTCTTTTATCTACCTGTAATCGATATCTGTCATCGATGTAATCGATATGTTTGCGCGTGGATTGTTTTTTTTAGTTGGAATCGTGTTGTTATGGTATACGGAGAGATTGTTAAAAAATAATATAGTCAAATAATATACACCCAGAAAAAGGTGACCACTTCTTTAAGTTAAAATGAACTCATTGTGAAGAAAATTGAACTTCGTATAGCGCCAAAGACATTTTTATTTGTTTGAACGGTGTGCTTTTCGTAGAAATTAGGTAGAATGCATTCCATATAAAGCTAAAGCCATTTTATTTCACAAAAGTCAGTTTATGATTTATGCGGTGAAACACAGATTCAATTATTTTTTAATTTAAATGTCTTCAATCACCCATTTTGATTGAAAACCAACACGATTTTCAATTAAAAATTTGATTGACTTTTGTCACGGAATCAATAAATTGTGTGATTCAATCACACAGTGATTGGTTTTTGACATAAACTTTAACTTCATTTGCGTAAATTATCTTCTTTATTTACAAATAATTTACTGGGGTAAATTTTAAATTTCCCATAAAAATTGCCAGTTTAACGGCCATTTTCATGTAGCTCCGTTAGACTTTAACTCCCAGTTAACAGAAAGTAAAATGGATATATCTTCTCTACTTTCCAAATATCAAGCCAACAAGCAAAGCTCAAAGACAAATATCTTCTTTTGATTATTTTCCCAATGGAATGAGAAATTTACTTCAGTTCTTTTATTGGTTAAAAACGACATGTAAAATAAAATAAAAATTATAAAAAGTTAACTAGTGTCCTGCATTAGCAGAAACTATCGAATGTATATTACAAACGCAACACATTAAAACATAGCATTTTGAGTTACACTGTAATCTTCTGTTGAATACTTCAAAGGTTGGACGGGGTACTACACCAGAACTAGTAAGGAGAAAATCTCAAATCTTATCATCACATGAAATACTTGACGCTGATCAATGTTATCTTGAAATTCGAATAAAATCGATAACATAATATATTCTGTTTTCGTTTATCAATGTGGACGAAGGCTAATAGAGGCTGTTGGAAGCGATATGTTAGGCGAAATGGTAAGGAAGGGCATACGAGGCTAAATTTAATGCGATACTATTCTCTTAAACCACATTGCTAATATCGGGACCAACAGACGTGCTAGTCAATCGATCATATTGGTTGCTAAACGTTTTTGGGCGGAGTTTGAATCTTCACCATTGACCATATTCGAGATGAATATATCCCATTGGGTTTGCCATTTCTTTAGAGCCTCAATCTTCTGGTCGGGTGTTAGAGAGCTGTAGTTAATTGAGTTCAATGCTAGTTTCTTCAAAAGTCTCAAATCGGAGTGAGCTGAGGCAATACCCAGGAAAGCTATGTAGAAATCATGAGACAATGGAGACGCTTTCCAGAAAGACGGATCGTCAGGAGAAATGACCACTGGATAGTTGTCAGCAAAGAAGTGAGAACAGGGGTGATTACGGAAGTCGGCTACTAGCTGCAAGACCTGGTTAGACACCGGGTTAACTTCGACAGCAATGTTACGTTCTTTCACCATCTGTAATACCAAGGGATGCTTCACCAAAGCAAAACCGTGACCAATGCGTTTGGTGCCCAATAAAACAGCGTCGATTAAATTTTCATCTACAGACGACCCGAACCAATTGGTTTCTCCAGCATGGAAGAAGAAATCAATATCATCAGGGACGCTCAATAATTGCGGTATGAAATCTTTCAGAGGTCTGCCAGGTTCCTCTTGGCCCACCAAATCGAAGCCTGCTATAAAGCTGGGATACTTTTCCTAAAAATAACAATACAAAATTAACAATAGAACTTTCTTCACTCCAAACCACAAATTTGTACCTTTATGGTGATGCAGGTCTTAAGAAAATGTTCCATTCCAGCGTCATCAACATTTCTAATGGGAGCATATATCAGTTTCGATCCAATGAAATTGGGATGGGCTGCCATAAATTTATCCAATGTTTGTTTATAAACATCCACAGTATCTAGTTCGGTGAATTTATTTCCATCCAAATCGTAAAGCTAGAAATGCGACAATAGAAATACAACATATTATATGTACTCCGTAAAACTAGAAATGCAACTACAAATATAAATTACCAACGTAACAAAGAGTTAACATTTGCCACGATCATTATAAAACAGAACATTTTTTATAATAGAAATATTGGGGACTAATCTCAGGACAGTTCTATTATAAATATAATTATAAATGTATACCTTTCCATTCCACACGAAATTTGTACTACACTAGGTTTTCATTCTTACGTCTTAAAATTTTGACCGAATTTTACGAAATCAAAACTGTAGCTTTTAAAGCATCAAAATGCAGTTTTAAAAAATATATTTTTCCAAAAAATCTATAGTACTTCTGCGTAATCTGAAACCAAAATTAAAAATAAAATTTTGCCCGAATCTTCAAAAATCTACAAATTGGAAGATAAATAATATTTACCAGAAATAAATGTAATGATGGTAAAAATCTGTGTAGTGTAAACATATCTCTATTCTCCACTAAAATCAAATTGTTTTTTTGTAAACAAAAACTTAGTTTATTGTGCACTATATCTTTTCTTCTCTTTCCCATTTTTGTTCGTTTGTAGCATTTTGCATATTATATATTTTTTCGGAGGAATCTGTGTTCCTGTGCATTTAAGGGTTAATTTTCGTTTTCACATTTTGAACATTCAAAAGTTTATATATGCACACAAAATAGTGACAAAACCACGAAAATGCAAAATTTAATTTTGAGGGCACAAAAAACACAAATCAAACTGTCAGAAAATTCATTTGGGTTTCTGCAACAGTTTCGGTGCTGAGAAGGACAGGTCCAAAGACAATAAACTCTAGGAAGATAGGAAATTGGCTACTGAGGAGATCAAACCATTTTCCGTGTTAGTTTCATACTCGAACCAAACGCGTATACGACAAGTATTGACATAGCATTAAAATGCAAATAAAAAGAAATTAAGTGCACGAAATAGATTTCCTTAAACGGGAAAATGTAATATTTTTGTTGTTGCCTAAAATTTAACATTGTTTCATTAAGAAAATTAAGTTTTTCATTTAAAAAATAAAAACGAAAAACAATTAAAAAAATTACAAACATGTATGGAACTAACATGGTAAATGCAACATTTGGTATGGCGCAAGCCAATTTCCTATCTTCCTCAAATTTATTGTCTTTGGACAGGTCATCTATTTGTTTAATTAATTATCTATAGGTAGGTACAATTCGCGATTGCTTTTCCTTAAATAATCAAACTTATTCCTGTAAAGTCTTGCCGAAATCTAGAGGAACAAGAAACTGCGCATCAATTGAGTTAATTTATCTGCTTTATATTGAACTGTAAAGTAACCACGAAACTTTCAACGCGAAAAGCGAACATAGTACTGACCTTTTGTCAGAAACTGCGATTGGTACGATTGACAAAAATTGCGAATATCAAAGCAATAGTAAACAAAAAAAATAATAGCATTGCCATTTAGTGCGGTAAATAAATATCTAGAGCATGTAATTGTCGCGAAAACCATGTCTTTATAAAAAGAATTTTCTAGCCGAGAATAATTTAAGCTGGCAATAAGCATTTAAATAGTTCTGCCGCAAACATATTCTATTATTTAAATTATAGAATTGAAGACCATTACATGATCGGGGAAATCATGTACCTAACTATTATTATTTTTTTTTTTTCTTTTTTGCACAAAAGAAAGTTTTTTTATCGGTTACGTATAGATACAAGAAGCATTACAGTTTCCCAGCAAAAAAATTTGGAAGTTTTTTCCAAAGGCACAACTTTAAAAGCACTTCCAGAAGACGCACTCCCAATGATGTTCTTTATTTTAACTACCCAGGAAGTTCTTTTAATTCAATTTTTTATAACTTGGTTTTTTCATACTTTTAATGGATAATTTTAACTTTTTTTGTTTCAAATAGATTAAAAACAGAATAAGAATTCATAAAATGGTACAAATCAATTAAATTTTGTGGACAAAAATACTAAATCCAATCTGAAAAAATTTTGAATTTTTAGAAATATTTGAGGTCAAACGTTTCCGACAAGCGTTAGAATCATTTAAAAATTATACAAAATTATAAAAATTATTTATTTGACAAAATATCACAGAATTTTTTTAATTTACATCCAATACATTGAATTCGGATCACACCTAAAGAAGTGATGCAAATTCAGTGCAACGGCTGTTGAAATGGAGGACTTCCGTCCTATGACAAGACCATGTTAAATTCATCGCTTCTGCGTCAATTTTGCACCACTTCCAGATCCAAAAAGAACATTTTCATTACTTTTTTGGCGACGCTTTTTTTGCTGGGTTTCATAAAGACCATGTACATTTTTTCATGAACATTTTATTTTGCGCATGTACACACGATTTTCTTTTTGCGCGTTAGTCGAGTGTTGATTGTTGCTTAGTTTTGATAAAAAATTTTTCGTTGCAAAAAAGTTTAAAATTAAATGGTCACGAATAAATGTAAATGATCTTTATGACATATCTACAAGTAACGATAAAAAAAAAACTTTCCCTGCAAATACAACACCCACAACAATATGTAGACGATGGAATCAGAAAAAAAAGCTCATGTATGTAAAACCCTACTTGTTTGTGGGGGATTTGGTCCCCCGATATGAAATCCTGTGTGTTTTCCTGGTGCTATATTATATAAACTGATATAAACCAAATTCAGCACATCTATTCGCGACCCCCCCCCCCTCGCCCAAAATAACATACATATTTAAAAAAAAAAATCTGCATAACTACTTACAATGGGTAAAGTTGAACGGAATTCCAAATATTGTACCCCATCAGCATAGAACTCTTCCAGCGCATTATAGTAGTAATCAGCCCAAACTGGAACGTACAACAATAAACCATCCAGAAGACGAAAAATACCCATAAATTGTTCCCAAGCTGCATTATTGTCCACAAATTTCTGAACGGGATACAAAGTGAAGCGTTCTCTAAGGTATCCATCAACCTGATCTGTGCCGTACAATTCACGCACTTTCGACATCAGCTCCCAGACACAATCATCATGGGGATCGGTTACCTCTGGCTTGTTCTTGGAAAACTTAAAGGTTTCCATTGATTTCTTTTCATTATTGTGGCAAACCCACAGATTCTCACGATAGGTCAATTTTATAAGAAAGTCTGTACTGCACAATGCAGTGTCATGGGCGTGCAATACACCACCCTTTGGCATCTTCGAAATTATTTGAAAGAGTGGAGACTGTCTAATTTCATCCAAGACAGTGAAGAAGTGCTGTGAAGGGGCGAAGAGATGCGGAACAATCATGCCTTCTTCGTACTCTTTCGTTTTGGCTTCCATTATTATCTGATTGGCATTTAGCTCCAACTCAGTCAGTTCAATGTCAGCACCAAATGATTTTGACTCTTCATAGCGGAAAAATATGTCCCGTAGAGAATTGTAGGCTTCAGGTGAAGGTCTCGTCGATGCCCTACTCGTCGGCTGCTGTACCATATGTGTGGCCCTTAATTCCTCACGTCCATATTGCCGTCCATACACCGATATGCAACAACAAGCCAGAAAGAACACACCTACTGACCATACTTTCCAAGGCATCATTCTACGTCTGCACACTATAATCTCTTCGCGAATTTACACTAATTGCAATGTCCGAAGAACTTAACCGTTACGCACTTTCCCAGCGATAGCTTCTTCTCAACTACTTCACTCCACTAATCTGCTCGCGTTGTTAAACGTTTGCCTGGCTATTCGTTTGCCTCTATTTCTCTTCTCAGCTTATCTGCAAATACGAAATGAATGTACACACATGGCTACATGAGGATTAGGTAGAGGTGACTGTGTATATTTGGCTACTTTTTGAATTGTTCTTGTCGACGTCGTCAGAATTCGAAATCTTTATCGCCACTTGTGAATGAGAGAGCATATGAATATACGAGTACAACTGTCAATCGGCCAGTGTCCAGTCCAGTTTCGTGCTACACGCTGAAAATAGTGAATGGTTTCAAATATCTTGAATGTAAAAAAATCCTACACCAATTGACTGATATAATAGACGTGTTTTTCATACAGTTTTGTTTTTCATTTATTGATCATACAGTACTTCGTCGATATTTTGTCCTAAGGAAAAATTCGTGAAATTTAATGAAAGAACTAAATGAAATAAAACAAGTATATACAGCAGTAAGTTCGGCCGGGGCGAATCTTAAATACCCACCACCATGAACCAAATATTAGGGTTTCCTTTGAAATTTCAGGAGGGCTTGAGGACTTGAGGACACTACCCGAAGATAAATTTAAAGATTTCACCTATGAGGACTATATCAGATTCTGGATTTATAAGAACCATTTTTGTTTGAGTTTTAGAGGAATCATTAACATCTCTTGTAAGTGTGCAATAAAATTATAAAATAACGTCTTGATTTGAAATCTTAAATCTGTAGAAGTAAAATCTGGAAATTTTACATTGAGTTTCAAGCAATTTTCATGATCAGTGCGCCTTCTACACCCTCCATATAGACCGATATGGAGGCATTACCAAATGGACCGATAAAAACTTAATCCGATACACGTTTTTGTGAGCCTAAAATACCAGAATATTTACAATTTCAGGCATATCAGATAAAAACTACGGTTTCTAGAAACCCAATGAGTTAAATCGGGAGATCGTTCTTATGGGGGCTATACTAAAATATGGACCGATACTCACCATTTTCGGCACACCTCTTTGTGACCCGAAAATACCTCTAGATTTCCAATTTCAGACAAATAGGATAAAAACTTCGGCTTCTAGAAGCCCAAGAAGTAAAATTGGGAAATCGGTCTATATGGGGGCTATACCAAAATATGGACCGATACTCACCATTTTCGGCACACCTCTTTATGGTCCTAAAATACCTCTAGATTTCCAATTTCAGACAAATTGGATAAAAACTACGGTTTCTATAAGCCCAAGACCCCAAATCGGGAGATCGGTCTATATGGGGGCTATACCAAAATATGGACCGATACTCACAATTTTTGGCACACGTATTTGTGGTCCTACAATACCTCTAGATTTCCAATTTCAGGTAAATTGAATAAGAACTGCGGTTTCTATAAGCCCAAGAAGTAAAATCGGGAGATCGGTCTATATGGGGGCTATACCAAAATATGGACCGATACTCACAATTTTTGGCACACATATTTGTGGTCCTACAATACCTCTAGATTTCCAATTTCAGATAAATTGAATAAAAACTGCGGTTTCTATAAGCCCAAGAAGTAAAATCAGGAGATCGGTCTATATGGGGGCTATACCAAAATATGGACCGATACTCACAATTGTTGGCACACGTATTTGTGGTCCTACAATACCTCTAGATTTCCAATTTCAGGTAAATTGAATAAAAACTGCGTTTTCTATAAGCCCAAGAAGTAAAATCGGGTGATCGGGCTATATGGGGGCTATACCAAAATATGGACCGATACTCACAATTTTTGGCACACGTATTTGTGGTCCTACAATACCTCTAGATTTCAAATTTCAGGCAAATTGGATAAAAACTACGATTTCTATAAGCCCAAGAAGTAAAATCGGGAGATCGGGCTATATGGGGGCTATACCAAAATATGGACCGATACTCACAATTTTTGGCACACGTATTTGTGGTCCTACAATACCTCTAGATTTCAAATTTCAGGCAAATTGGATAAAAACTACGATTTCTATAAGCCCAAGACCCCAAATCGGGAGGTCGGTTTATATGGGGACTATATCAAAACCTGTACCGATATAGCCCATCTTCGAACTTGACCTGCCTGCAGACAAAAGACGAGCTTGTGCAAAATTTCAGCACGATTGCTTCATTATTGAAGACTGTAGCGTGATTACAACAGACAGACAGACAGACGGACAGACGGACAGACGGACATCGTTATATCGTCTTAGAATTTCTCCCTGATCAAGAATATATATACTTTATATAGTCGGAAATCGATATTTCGATGTGTTACAAACGGAATGACAAACTTATTATACCCTCGTCACCATTCTATGGTGGTGGGTATAAAAATACTGTTTTAAAGGCATGTTTTTATATAATCAAAATTTAAGTTAAATATAGCAACTTTTTCCCATGAAACAGTTTAGTACACTCAAAAAAAGTGAACTCTCTATTTCACTAAAGCCAATTGAACTTTATTTTAGTTCATGGAATTATTATGTTTGGAGAAAGTTTCCTTTACTCTAATAATTGTTTGTGTACACTGAAAAAACAGTGAACCCTTTTCCATTGCAAAATGAACTAAACTGTAGTAATATTGACCATGATTTAGCCCTTAAGATTTTTTTCAACTTGTCTAGTTTATAATTTTCTTAAATTTTAGTTCATCTATAACATTGTAGTTTAGTTCATTTTTACAACACCATAAGATTTATATACCCCTACCAAGTTAAAAAGTCAGTATTATTTTGGTTTACTTGCTTATTTTGTGAGAAACCCGATAATAAAAATTGGTTAACAGTCTCTTTAAAATGTCGACGACTAAACTATTTTTAAATCAATCATTCCACAGTACAGAGAAATTAAATAATTAAAGGAACAACAAACCGTTTTACTATTATGAAAATTATCATACATTAAAATTAAACTTTCTTAAAGCAAAAGTACTTTATTATAAAAACTTATGATGAAAGTTCTTAATACAATGTTTTTTGTGAATAAAAATTATGACCACGTGGAACAGAGAGTAGTTCATTTGAACTCGCTGTTTGGACATTTTGACTTATCCTTTTTTTATTCATCGTAGGTAATTTTTTCACATATCTTGCTGGAAAAAATGGAAACAATAATGAAAATTGTTAAAAATTAACACCATGTAATGAAATATAATTTTTAATTCTTCATTTTAGCTTGTAACTTACAATATTTGGGGCATTTTATCAAATGGTGTAAGGAATTTAACTTTTCTTTGGAAAACGTTTCTCATAAATTTGTACCTGAAACAATTAGAGAAATAATGAAGTATTCTAAATAAACTCATAAAACTGTGTTGTTATCGATGTGAAAGATATAATAAAATAAATATTCTAGTTGGAAGAAAGCCAAAGTTTTAATATAAAACTTACCAATTCTCTATTAAATTGTACGCTGAGGGGAAATATAAAAAGTTGTCCAAATTTATTTGGGTTACTCTGAAATTAAATATTTATTTTTTACATTAAATAAAATTATTAAATAGGTTTTCAAAAAATCTAATGAAAAAATAATAATATGCATAAAAAACCAAATATTCTTGATAACCCTAGACAGTCATCATTCGTCAAAATGACACGTAATTTCATTGTCGATTTAAAATGCATTTTAGTCTATTGGGAAATGGTAAATTTAAGTTATACTAATTCGACCGTTTTATGAACTTTTGTTTTATACTAATTAAAACCAAATTGAATAACAAAATAAATTCAAGTTTGGTTCACTTTTTCTCTCACGAGGAAAATTATAGCGTCTTGAAATCAGCCGTAGTCAAAATGACGAAGGATGACGTTAATGTACAAAAAATAAGGATGACTGTCCAGGGTTAAAAGAAAGTTAAAGAATCCTTACCAATTCACTATTAAATTACAGGCAAAGGAGTACTAAAAATTTTTCCAAATTTTAAAGGGGTTATTCTGAAATTAAATATTTGTTTTTTACATTAAAAATATAACATTGGTTTCCAAAAAATTTGATTAAAGAAATACTAACATATGGTATTAAAAACCTGTAATTTTGATGATAAAAAGGTCATAAAAACGTAAATAGTCTAGTTGAAAGAAAGCCAATTTTTAGCAAAACTTACCAATTCTCTATTTTTTAAATTTATTTGTATCCATGTGGAGTTGCTCTGAAATTAAATATTGCTTTTACAACAAAGAAAAGCATTAAACTGGTTTCCAAAAAAATTAATTAACAAATAATAATATACATAAAAAATATATTATTTTTAAAAGAAATCCATATTAAAAAAATACTTACCAATTTATGACTAAACTGTACGCTGAGATATAACAAACATTTTCCAAATTCATCTGGAATTTAATATTAATTTTTTACATTGAATAATTAAAATTTCAATACACCTTCAATTTCAACATATTTTACTAAATATTCGTAATAACTTTTTTCTAAAGTACCGATAAAATATTAATAACTTTCATTTAAAAGGTTTAATAAACAAACACCAATATATGTCTCAAAAATCCAAAATATTCCATGCCTTTATATTCCCTTGTTGCAACCTGCTTAAAAGATGCAACAACCCACGCCAACGCCAACTGTACAACTGAAGCATGCCAAACAAAACCAAGCAAAGCCAAAACATCCCTACAACAACAAAAACACATGTGCCTTTATTGAAAACAACACCTCATCCAGCCAAAAACCATCAACGAATAACAAACACACGCACACACAAACCACTAAATGAACAAAAATAAAAACAAACCCACGCTCATGTATACACAACAAAACTCAAGTAACATCATCTTTACATTAATCACATTCCACTATTCCGATAAAGATCTCTGTACTATGCATTAGTTCATCGCATCTGCTGACAATTTACTCTAAGAATAATATTCGTAAAGGCACACCAGTTTATGAACGATGAAACGTTTAACTTAAAATTTGCAAAAACTTCATGAAATGTTATCTACCATTTTTGACGAAAATGTCTATAAATTTAATTACATGTGAACTAAAAATATTTCATTGGGTAATTTTTTACCAACAATTATTAACTATAGGAATTGTCAGTAAGAAATTGCTATCCACTTTCAAGTTCATTTTTCGTAAAAAAATATTTTCTCATACAAAAAAATCTTATAGTAAATTGCACTTATTATTTAGAAAATACTTTACATTTCACAAGTAGTTTTATAGCATGACAAACGAATTTTTAACTACCAGTTAAGAAATTTTTTAAGGAAATTTCCATCGTATTTTGTAGGCCATGAACTAAACGATTGCTACTTAGAATTTGTAAAATTTCCTTTCGAGTAGTTAATTTTCGTTGAAGATACGAAAAATGAACTAAAATTCTGGAAAATTCTTGTAATAAATTATTGTAAAAATCTTCTTAAATTTATGAGACACTTTTTTTCTGTGTACGTTAGTTAAATTAACTATAACCGAGGAAAAAAATATACTCAAATGAAGCATAACGATTAACTAAATTCGTGTCTTCCACAAAATAGTTCAGAATTTCTTTAAATTTGTAAATTTTACCAAAAGTGCGTCCATCATGAACTTCGTATGTCACTAAAAACATTCTTGCAATTTTGAACTCCAACTTTTTCCTTCAAACTACAAAATTTTCTTTAACAAGTGAAAAAACTTATTTATGTCTAATAAATTTTCTTGAATTTGTCAAAAAATATTTACTTGTTTTTATGACATCGGCGTGATGCCAACGTTTGTAATATTGTTTAGTTAAAATTTTCTACAAATATTCAAAATTTTCTAAAATTAACCGAAAGTTTTCTTCCTGGTGGGTTCACTGTTTTTTCAGTGTAGTTAAAGGAAAATATTCTAATAATTTTGTTCGGTGTAGAGTAACCAATAGACTAGGGCCTATTAATTACCCTACATAGTTCCGAAAAGATTTCTTCTCGGAAAAGAAAGGAAATTCCTCAAGACAATGATGCCAATTTTCTCTAAATGAGAAACTAATGAGATAATAGTTTGAAATTGCTCAGCAATTAATAGACAAAAGTGCAGAAAATATGATTTAAACAACAGGAGCATTTGTTTATATTTTGCAATTATTTTTGTTTACGAATTCCGCATTTATTTTAACACCAAAGCGAAATTCACATTTGACGCAAAATCGCCACTTGTGAATGAGAGAACATATGAATATACGAGTAAAACTGCCAATCGGCCAGTGTCCAGTCTAGTTTTATGCTACACGTTGGAAATAGTGAATGGTTTCAAATATCTTGAACGCAAAAAATCCTACACGAACTAACCGATGTAATAGACGTATTTTTCATTTGGTGATCAAACAGTACTTCGTCGATATTTTGTCGTAAAGTTGGGTATTAAGTTCGAGGCATGCCCTTGTCCGGCAATTTCTTCAGTTTTTTATGACTCAAACAGATATAAATGGGTTTCCAAAACATGGATCAATGTTCATATTATCGGCACATCAATTTGCCATTCTATTAAAGGAGTGCGGTTTTGAAGCCAAAGGTATGATATGGTTCGCTTTGTTGATATCGGTGCAGGTGATGGTGAAATATCTGCTGTCCTACTGAAAGCTTTGACAAATCCTGATGTTGTTATCGATGCATATGCTACCGAAGCCAGCCGAACCATGCGTGAACAACTGAAGAAACTGAATGTTAAGGTGTTAGAACGCTTGGGCGAAGTGAACAATGTCCAATTCGTCTCCTGTCTAAATGTATTAGATCGTTGTATTGACCCTATTCAATTGCTGGAAGACATACATCAAATTCTTGCTACGAATGGTCGATGTATTATAGCTTTAGTTTTACCCTATATGCATTACGTTGAATCGAATTCATCACATATGCCCTTGCGTCCTTTAATGACTCATTGGCCTAGCAAGGCAAAACAGTATTACTTTAAGTCAGAGGCTGCAATATTTTTTCGAGTATTGGAAAATGTCGGCTTCAGAATTGAATCTTGAACAAAGCCACCATATTTGTCTGAAGGTGATCTAAGACAATCCTATTATTGGCTAATTGATTTTGTGGTTGTTGTGTCAAAAATACCCTAGCTACATTTTTAATTTTACATTGTGCGCACAATCACTGGGTGATATAGTAGATATACATATTACCTTCAATACATTCTCTGTCTAAAGTATTCAAAAACATTTAAATGTTAATCATAATTATATATTTAAAACAAAGCCTTTTCGCATTAAAATTCATAAGTCGTAATTGCTAAAGTATACAAATTAAATAAAAAATAACAGTACATATATGATTTAATGAACCAAACAACAAAAGAAATCAATGTTGCATTTGTTATTTAATGATTTGTAAACGAATCTGTTATTTCTAAAGAACTTTATTGTTTAGGGATCTATTTGATTAGCAAAATGTATATACAAAAACAGTATAAAATCATATATTTTTGTTGCAAATTTTATTATATCTTGATGAGGAATAATCCAATGAAAAAATTAAATATTTTATTTTCGGTGAATTGATTTATAAAAGAAAAATAACGGTGAAAACATTTAGCTCGATAATGCCAATTTAATACTGGCCTTAAGGAACCTATACAATCGTTGGCCTGATGAGGATATTCAAAAGTAAAAACCGCTTGCTATATGTGCTACCATGATGAGAAAACGAGGAAGGGTACTACAAGGCATTTCCTCTTCTTTAAGTTGTATTATTTTCATATGAAATAATTCAAAACAAATCAACTAAAATTATCTTAAATCAAAAATATTTTCTTACAAATGTAGAGTGGTAGTGGAGTGGTATAGTGGTAGATTTTGAAGAAAAATACAAAAATGCATTGTAAAATATATAGTAAGTAAAATATATTGTTAAATATATACAGATTATGAAAGAGCACGAAAAATTAGCCACTGTGTCCAAATTGCATAAAAATCGGATAAATATTGTTGAAATGGCAAGAGTTTCAAAAATGAAATATTTACATTTGTTTATAGTGCCAAAGCTAGAATTAAATAGTCAAAATTTAAGTTAAATATAGTACACTTTTTCCCATGAAACATTTTAGTAGTTAAAGATACAAAAAATATTCTAATAATTTTGTTCAGTGTAGAGTAGCCAATAGACTAGGGCCTGTTGGCTACCCTACATTGTTCCCAAAAGTTCTTTTAATTCAATAATTTATTTTTATATTTTTATTGGGCGGACAAATTATTGACATTTTTTTCGAAAAAAGTTCAAAATCCATTCAAGAAATATAGCGAATTTTTCAAACTATTTTAATTCAAATACTTCAGACAAGCGTTAGAATGAATTAAAAATCCGTGGACATCCGTCCTATGACAAGCCCGCATAAAATTCATCGATTCTGCGCCAATTTTGCACTATTTCCGGTTCCAAAAAGAACATTTTCACTACTTTTTTGGCGACGCTTTTTTACTGGGTAGTTAATCAACCCCGTATGTTACAAAAATAATACCGGCACAGGTGGTAAACAAAGCATGAAAGTAACATACGTTATTATGAAATTACCAATTTGGTATTGAAAACAATACCTAAACGGTATCAATATTTTTACCATAAAAGTATTGTCTTAACAGTGCGGTATTACTGTCAATGACAAAATGGTATAGGTTTTAATACCAACCCGGTATTAATTATGGTAATACACATTTAGTTTAATAAAACACAATTGAACAAGTCTTGGTTTCATTAATTCATTTAATACATAATATACATACATACACCTCATTTGTCCATGCAAAGATTTTTTGTCAATTCAGTCACGGCATTCCATATCGAATTCATTATCGTATTAAAAAAATTGTCGATACGATTGAAACTTTGGATCACGACATTCGATCGAAACGAAACAGAGAACCAAGAAATAAGAAAATTAAGTTAATACTGCATCCCTCAAATCTATTGTGAGATTTGGAAGATCTTTGTATGTCACTTGCGCATCTAATGAAATAAGTTTCGTAGTAGTAACCATTAATAATGCTAAAATATATCATACTTACCAATTCTTTGCTATATTCACAAAAAATACACTCAAAAAAATATTTCTTTCCCAAACGCAATTTTAGACAAACAAAGATCGTTTCTCATTTGCTTTTCGCTGTAAGGAAGTTTCTTTTAAAGAAAAGTATATACTTTTGTGATAAACTTTTATTCTTTTCCAGGATGTAAGAACAATTTCTAACATAAAAAAAACGATCTTTTCTGGCTAATTGCATTTCTCCTCACATCTTTCTCACTTCCACGAGGTTTTTTAGTCCTTAGCACCTTTTTCTGTAATATAAACAATGTAGAAGAAATTGTTCGATTTTACAATTTTTTTAATTTTACCTTTCGCCTGGACGGAGAATCGAAGCGCGGACCATACAGTTTGTAAGCCAACACACTATCACTGGCCTACGTACACTTTTTCCCATGAAACATTTTAGTAGTTAAAGATACAAAAAATATTCTAATAATTTTGTTCGGTGTAGAGTAGCCAATAGACTAGGGCCTATTGGCTACCCTACATCGTTCCCAAAAGATTTCTTCTCGGAGAAAAAAAGGAAATTTCTCAAAACAATGATGCAAATTGTCTCTAAATGAGAAACTAATGAGATAATAGTTTGAAATTTCTCAGCAATTAATAGACAAAAGAGCAGAAAATATGATTTAAACAACAGGAGCATTTGTTTATATTTTGTAATTAAATTTGTTTATGAATTCCGCATTTATTTTAACAACAAAGCGAAATTCACACTAATTTAATTAACGAAACCAAAAAAAAACATTTGACGCAAAATCGTATATTATAGAAATCGCAACCCATAAATATGGTACAAAAAAAAACAAATATAAATTCAAAAAAACAAGAAATAAAAATAATAAATTTCTCATTAAAACCATTACATGCTAGTAACACTCAAAGAAGTTTATATAGTTTCAAAGATTTTAGCGTCCCTTATGGGTTTACTCGTAGGTATTGATCCCTAGCCAAAGATACAGCTTCGTTTGCATTGCGTTAACTCTACACTCTTAGAAAAATATGTTTTTCATATGTTCCGATATAAACAAAGTGTGTTTCGGGCACAATTTTAAAACACAATATATTTAAGTGCAAACATGTAATGTTCCTAAACTAACACTAAATGTTTGGGACATCTATGTTAATATGTTAGAATATATTATGTTTGGGGCATAAATGTTTCATAAAAATCATATGTGTGAATGCAAACATATATAAATTTACAAATTTCGACTAAACATACATATGTTGTGATATTTTATCCAAAGCGACAGAGAGAGTATAGAGAAAGAAATAAAGATGGAAACCGGGAGAGTTGACGAAAGATATCAACATAACACAGCGAAAGAATCAAAAGAGAATAATTTCTGTGAAACCGCTGGTATGTTGTTTCGGAAAACTGTTTTATGATAAGGCCAAAAATTTGATATGCTAAGTCTAAATATTATTTAATTTGAATAAAGAGAATGGACATTCGGAACCAAGAGAATAGACATTTGAAAAAAAGCCTGTGTTTTCGCCTTGAGAGCAGCATTTTATGTATGTGTGGACATGTGTTTTGTTTATCATTTTGGCATTATGGGCACAATTTTTTTCTTGGTTCGTTTAAAGAAATCAGGGGTCTTCATAAAAATAACGAAAGGGCACTATACTCTTTTTAGAGTTGGGACAGTAAAATGAAATAAGGAGGAAATAGTGAAAAATTACACAGTAAAATGTATAAAAACAAAGTTTAGTTCCTCTTTATTAATAAGTAGTCCAAGAGGAGTTGACGGACACCTTCAAATATAAAAGCGGGCATTAAGTTCGAGTTTTGCAGTTACAACAATTTAAAAAGTTTATTTTCTTTAAAATGAATTAATTATTAAAGAAAAATAAAAGGCATTTTAGACCGATGGTGTTAAATGCTAGTAAAAAACTGTTCACGCCTAAATAAATTTATGTTTATATTATAAAATTATTTATGTATGTTTATACTCGACTCCACGTTCTTCTTTTGTTAGTTTTTGAATCCCTTCCAAATTTTAAAGTTTTGTACCAAAAACAGTTTTTTGTTACAAAATTGTTATTTTTGCAATAAAAAAATAATATTTTATCCAAAAATCAGTCAATTTCGTTTATATCAAGCACTGTTAATGACTATAAATCTTTAATAACCCACATTTCGAAGTTTCATTATAAAAATTTAATAGTATAAATATAAATGTGTAAATTAAAAAAAAAAAAAAATGTTCGGTCGGAGCAGGGATTGAACCCACGACCCTTTGCATGCAAAGCAGACATGCTAACCACTGCTCCACGTGGCAAACAAATGTATGTTTCTGTTAAATAATGTTATGTTTGCATGGGCTCGTGGGCGCTGCAAACTATGCTATATAAATGTAACTTATAACGATAATTATCTGCTGGTGACCATGACAGCTACGTAGCCCAGTGGATAGTGTGTTGGCTTACAAACTGTATGGTACTCGGTTCGATTCTCCGTGCAGGCGAAAGGTAAAATTTAAAAAAATTATAAAAGTGAATAATTTCTTCAACATTATTTGTATTACAGAAAAAGGTGCCAAGAATTAAAATATTTCGTGGAAGTGAAAATAACGAGTATGTTAGGGAATGAGCACAATCGTCTTTGGGAAAAATTCTTCCAAGCATATAATATTTTTGGGCTCAAAATGCTTCCAAACATATAATATGTTCACATAAAACAAACATATTAATGTTTCGGCAGTATCCAAAAATATATGTGCTTCCTGCAAAATATGTTTGGAACATATGTTAAAGAAGCTATTTTTTTTGAGGGTGTAAGCTCTAGAAAAATAAAATTAAAATACCAATATCATTTATAAAATTTTTATTTCTGGGATATTTTAACAAAGCTACTCATATATGTACAAGCAAATGCCAGCCTAAAAATCCAAATTATAACAGATATTTTCAAGTAAAAAACATTTTCCTACACTGTTAGAAAAATATGTTTTTCATATGTTCCGATATAAACAAAATGTGTTTCGGGCACAATTTTAAAACACAATATATTTAAGCGCAAACATGTAATGTTCCTAAACTAACACTAAATGTTTGGGACATCTATGTTAATATGTTAGAATATATTATGTTTGGGACGTGAATGTTTCATAAAAATCATATGTGTGAATGCAAACATATATAAATTTACAAATTTCGACTAAACATACATATGTTGTGATATTTTATTCAAAGCGACAGAGAGAGTATAGAGAAAGAAATAGAGATGGAAACCGGGAGAGTTGACGAAAGATATCAACATAACACAGCGAGAGAATCAAAAGAGAGCGATTTCTGTGAAACCGCTTGTATGTTGTTTCGGAAAACTGTTTTATGATAAGGCCAAAAATTTGATATGCTTAAGTCTAAATATTATTTAATTTGAATAAAGAGAATGGACATTCGGAACCAAGAAAATAGACATTTGAAAAACAAACAGCATATGTTTCGACTTGAGAGCAGCATTTTATGTATGTGTGGACATGTGTTTTGTTTATCATTTTGGCATTATGGGCACAATTTTTTTCTTGGTTCGTTAAAAGAAATCAGGGGTCTTCATAAAAATAACGAAAGGGCACTATACTCTTTTTAGAGTTGGGACAGTAAAATGAAATAAGGAGGAAATAGTGAAAAATTACACAGTAAAATGTATAAAAACAAAGTTTAGTTCCTCTTAATTAATAAGTAGTCCACGAGGAGTTGACGGTCACCTTCAAATATAAAAGCGGGCATTAAGTTCGAGTTTTGCAGCTAAAACAATTTAAAAAGTTTATTTTCTTTAAAATGAATTATTAAAGAAAAATAAAAGGCATTTTAGAGCGATGGTGTTAAATGCTAGTAAAAAACTGTTCACGCCTAAATAAATGTATGTTTATATTATAAAATTATTTATGTACGTTTATACTCGACTCCACGTTCTTCTTTTGTTAGAGTTTTTGAATTCCTTCCAAATTTTAAAGTTTTGTACCAAAAACAGTTTTTTGTTACAAAATTTTTATTTTTGCAAAAAAAAAAATATTTCATCCAAAAATCAGTCAATTTCGTTTATATCAAGCTACTGTCTATAAATCTTTAATAACCCACATTTCGAAGTTTCATTATAAAAATTTAATATAGCATAAATATAAATGTGTAAATTAAAAAAAAAAAGTTTTCGGTCGGGGCAGGGATTGAACCCACGACCCTTTGCATGCAAGGCAGACATGCTAACCACTGCTCCACGTGGCAAACAAATGTATGTTTCTGTTAAATAATGTTATGTTTGCATGGGCTCGTGGGCGCTGCAAACTATGCTATATAAATGTAACTTATAACGATAATTATCTGCTGGTGACCATAACAGCTACGTAGCCAAGTGGATAGTGTGTTGGCTTACAAACTGTATGGTCCTCGGTTCGATTCTCCGTGCAGGCGAAAGGTAAAATTTAAAAAAATTATAAAAGTGAATAATTTCTTCAACATTATTTGTATTACAGAAAAAGGTGCCAAGAACTAAAAAATTTCGTGGAAGTGAAAATTACGAGTATGTTAGGGAATGAGCACAATCGTCTTTGGGAAAAATTCTTCCAAGCATATAATATTTTTGGGCTCAAAATGCTTCCAAACATATAATATGTTCACATAAAACAAACATATTAATGTTTCGGCAGTATGCAATAATATATGTGCTTCCTGCAAAATATGTTTGGAACATATGTTAAAGAAGCGATTTTTTTTGAGGGTGTACACGGACGAAAAAGACTGTTTTTCATATGTTTGGGTATAAAAATTATATGTTTCGAACTCAAATTTTTAAACACAATATTTTTGAGTGCAAACATATAATGTTCATAAACTAGCATAATATGTTTGTAAATATAATATGCTTGGATGCATAGAAATAGTCCATAAACATATATGTGTTTACAAAGAGAGGCAAAGTGTATGCTGGAAGTAAAATAATGAAAGTAACCAATTGGCGCATTACAAATATATATACACAAAGAAAATTTCATTAAATATAGGAAAAATACTATGTGTGAATATAAACAAGTATAAATTTACATATTATGAGTAAAAATATATATGTTGTGATATAAGACTTCGCCAAAAATTGTATATGCTTAAGTAAAATATTAAAATGAGTATTCGGAGAGAAAATTCATTCGGAACCAAGATAAAATATATTTGAAAAAAAGAGCATGAGTTTTGTTTATCATTTTCGCATTACGGGCACAATTTTTTTGTTGCGTCAAAACAAATCGGAACGTAGGACGAGTAAGTCCACTTTAACAGTTTTGATATTGATTCCGAACCAAAGAAGCGGAGAATACAAGTAAGGATGCTCTTAAGACACAATTCTCTTTTAAATGGGGTTTTGTGTACTTGACTCTACGAAGCACATTTCAATTTTTCGCTTTTTCAGCTTTTTTTCATATGCTATAAAATGTCCGTTAAAAACAAGACTTCCAGTAGAAATTATGCTATGTTTCAAGTAAAAAATGTCTTTAAAATAAAGTATTGAAAAACATATCCTATTTTTGAATGATTTTTGCCTTGTAGTCAAGATGCAACAAATTTAAAGGCAGTTTCATTAATTTTAAATAATTTTTCTGAATTATTAAAGTCAAGTTGACCTTAGTCCAAAATTTGTTCTTTCATGTTATGATACCCATTTTTAAGTCAAATCACTTAATTATAACGACAACACGACTTCATTGAAAGTATCGACCTTTGAAGATCTATAAAAACAAAGATTAGTTCCTCTTTATTAATGAGTAGTCCAAGAGTAGTTGACGGATTTTTTCGAAAATAAAAGTGGGCATTGAGTTCGAGTTTTGCCGCTAAAATAAGAAATAATTTTAACCAGAATAACATTACAAATTTTTCCGGTAAATTGTATTACAACATGATGGGGAAAGATCCAAAGCAACAATTGAATAAGTTTATTTTCTTTAAAAGAAATTATTAAAGAAATGTAAAAGGGTAAACATGGTCATTTTAACGTGATAATGCCAATTTATACCGGCCTTAAGAATTAAATTAAGTACAAAATTATTCGTTAATAAAAATTCATATTTATTTGTATTTCTAAATTAATGGTGTTACATGCTAGCAAACAATTGTTCACACCAAAATAAATTTATGTGCTGTTTTAAAATTACTGTTTAGAATTTTAATATAATGTGCTTTTGAATGGTTATCGTTAACCTTAGGATTCGATGGAAAATATTTATATATACTCGACTTCACGTTCTTCTTTTGTAAGAGTTTTTGAATTTCTTCGAAAATTTTAAACTTGTATACCAAAACCTTTATTTGTTACACAATTTTTATTGTTGCAATAAAAAAATAATATTTGATTTGAACTCAGTCCATTTCGTTTATATCAAGCACTTTTCTTTTCTGACTTTAAGTCTTTTATAAAACACACTTTACAATTTCGTAGTAAAAATTTAATATAATAGTATGTAATGCTGAACAGCTTTTCGGGAACTTCCGAACGTATCTGGAATATATGTTAAAAAATATATTAAAAAAAAAAAATAAATAAAATGGTGTTGGTCGAAGCCGGGATCGAACCCAGGTCCCCTGTCACGCAAGGCGGACGACCAACCACTGCTCCACGCTGCCAACAAATGTATGTTTAACAATGTTATGTTGTTAAACAATGTTATGTTTGCATCGGCTCGTGGGCGCCGCAAGCTATGCTATATAAATATATCTTATAACGATAATTAACTCTTGATGACCATTACAGCTACGTAGGCCAGTGGTTAGTGTGCTGGCTTACAAACTGTGTGGTCCGCTGTTCGAATCCCCGTCCGGCAAAAGGGAAAATTAAAAAAATTATAAAATATAATAATTTCTTCTAAAATGTTTGTATTACAGAAAAAGTGAGAAAAATGTGAGGGAATATACAATTAGGCAGAAAAAAAATTTGAGCACAATCTTCTTTGGGAGAAAATTCTTCTAAGCATATAATATTTTTGGGTTCAAAATGTTTCCAAACATATTATATGTTCACATAAGAACATATAGTTTTTTGGAAGACAACGTTATTGAATTTGGATGGAAAAATACAAAATGTTTGGAACTTAGACTAGCCAAACATATTATATTGTTTAGACCAATATGCTTTCAAACATATTATATATTGGAAGAAATCAAACATATAAATGTTTGGGCAATACCCAAAAATTTATATGCTTGAAGCAAAATATGTTTGGAAGTATATGTTACAGAAGCGATTTTTTGAGGGTGTAATTAAAAACATAAATCAAAACTGCAAATTTCTCAATATAAGTTTTTTTATAATTAAAATGTCTTAATTTTAAAGAAATTTTAAAGGTTAATTTTTGCATCAGATGGTTCATATTTGTACGACCAAAACTGCGAAAATGTCTGAGAATTAAAGTTTGAAACTGACACTTTACGAAAAATCAAAATGAAATGTTAGAAAATTATTCTTTGGCGTTGACAAATTTTTTGGTCAGTGCCTAGTTTATTATTTTAACATACATAAATCGATTTTATAGTTAGGAAACATTGTTACATACACGGATGAAAAAGACTGTTTTTCATATGTTTGGCTATAAACATTATATGTTTGGAACACAAATTTTTAAACACAATATTTTTGAGTGCATGCATATAATGTTCATAAACTAGCATAACATGTTTGGGACATATATGTTAATATGTTAGAACATATTATGTTTGGGACATAAAATGTTTGTAAATATAATATGCTTGGATGCAAACATATATTAATTTAGAAATAGCCTATAAACATATATGTGTTTAGTAGCTTGGAGCGCTATTTAACAGGGAGCGATATTGAATTAAGTTGGTGGTTGTTGCTTGTTATTACAAAATTAACATTTTATTTTTCCTTGGGCAATTGATCAGCTACTTCTTTGATCCCTACAAACTGTGTGGTCCGCTGTTCGAATCCCCGTCCGGCAAAAGGTAAAATTAAAATATAAAAAAAAAATCATACAATTGAATAATTTCTTCTACAATGTTTGTATTACAGAAAAAGGTGCTAAGAACTAAAAAATCTCGTGGAAGTGAGAAAGATGTGGGGGAATATACAATTGGGCAGAAACAAAATTTTGAGCATTCAGGTCGAAAACCTATGTTGTTAGCACCTATATTACCTGTTTATTTTCATAATTCATTATGATTGTAAATATTTAAATAAATAAATAAAATTTTGAGCACAATATTGTTTGGGAGAATTTTTTTAAGCATATAATATTTTTGGGTGCAAAATGCTTCCAAACATATTATATGTTCACATAATAACATATTGTTTTTTGGAAGACAACATTATTGAATTTGGATGCAAAAAAAAAAAATGTTTGGAAATTGACTACCCAAACATATATTGTTTAGACCAATATGCTTTCAAACATATTATATATTGGAAGAGATCAAACATATAAATGTTTGGGCAATAGTCAAAAATGTATATGCTTGAAGCAAAATATGTTTGGGAGTATATGTTACAGAAGCGATTTTTTGTGAGCGTGTACAATTAACAGTTTGTGTTTTAAATGTATAGTATACATAGTATACCTCGCTAAAATTTGAAGTTTCACAGTGTAATTGATTAGATAAATTTCGGCTCAATCTACACGCTCACAAAAAATCGCTTCTGTAACATATACTCCCAAACATATTTTGCTTCAAGCATATATATTTTTGGGTATTGCCCAAACATTTATATGTTTGATCTCTTCCAATATATAATATGTTTGAAAGCATATTGGTCTAAACAATATATGTTTGGGTAGTCTAAGTTCCAAACATTTTGTATTTTTGCATCCAAATTCAATAATGTTGTCTTCCAATAAACAATATGTTATTATGTGAACATATAATATGTTTGGAAGCATTTTGCACCCAAAAATATTATATGCTTAAAAAAAATTCTCCCAAATAATATTGTGCTCAAAATTTTATTTATTTATTTATTTATATATTTACAATCATAACGAATTATGAAAATAAACAGGTAATATAGGTGCTAACAACATAGGTTTTCGACCTGAATGCTCAAAATTTTGTTTCTGCCCAATTGTATATTCCCCCACATCTTTCTCACTTCCACGAGATTTTTTAGTTCTTAGCACCTTATTCTGTAATACAAACATTGTAGAAGAAATTATTCAATTTTATGATTTTTTTTATTTTAAATTTACCTTTTGCCGGACGGGGATTCGAACAGCGGACCACACAGTTTGTAAGGATCAAAGAAGTAGCTGCTCAATTGCCCAAGGAAAAATAAAATGTTAATTTTGTAATAACAAGCAACAACCACCAACTTAGTTCAATATCGCTCCCTGTTAAATAGCGCTCCAAGCTACTAAACACATATATGTTTATAGGCTATTTCTAAATTAATATATGATTGCATCCAAGCATATTATATTTACAAACATTTTATGTCCCAAACATAATATGTTCTAACATATTAACATATATGTCCCAAACATGTGTTTAAAAATTTGTGTTCCAAACATATAATGTTTATAGCCAAACATATGAAAAACAGTCTTTTTCATCCGTGTACTGAGTGCCATATTGATTGATTTGTTAAACCATGATTTACTCCATCAATTTCAAAATGCTTATATGTTTTATATACTTGGAATAGTACAATATATTGTTGTCATATCAAAAACTGTCAATAGAAATAAAACGATTTTATGCAACCGACCTATCATGAAAAAAACTGTTTCACTTGAATCTAAATTTTAGCGAGTGTAGTCAGCTTGTCAATTATGAGATTAAGCTAAGAAATTACTTGCTTTTCGAAATAGAATAACCAATTTTCGTTTGAAATACGAATGGGATAGGAGAACAGGGCAATATGAGGAATAAATCAACAAATTTATATGGTATTGCAAATCATCAATCCATTCAAAGCAAAACGTCTTATATATGTATGTATGTATATGGTATTTGTAGAAAGCACTTCAACAACCTTCATTTTCTGGGAGATAAGATTAAAACAGCAATAGTGCCATGGTAATATTATAAGAAACAATCAAGTTTCTAGTTAACAAAAAGGCTCATTATATAGTGTTGGTGAACGCAAACTCCTCACCTAAGTCGTTGTAATGATGTTATTAGCGTTACCAAGCCCCATTGACGAAAAAGAAATTAAAAATTATATATATTATATACTGAAATTATAAGTTCATTATTGTTAAGTCCAAGCATATAATGTTCATAAAATAGTATAATATGTTTGAGACACCCAGAGAAAACATATTACCATACGCGCTCAAATCGATACAGTACGTTATTGATACCCAGCAAAAAAATTTAGAATTTCTTCCAAAGGCACAACTTTAAAAGCACTTCCAAAAGATGTACTCCCAAAGATGTTCTTTATGTCAACTACACAGGAAGTTCTTTTAATTCAATAATTTATTTTTATATTTTTATTGGGTGAACAAATTATTGACATTTTTTCGAAAAAAAATCAAAATCCATTCAAGAAATATTGCGAATTTTTCAAAATATTTTAATTCAAATATTTCAGACAAGCGTTAGAATGAATTAAAAATCCGTGGACATCCGTCCTATGACAAGCCCGCGTAAATTCTTTCCTCCCAAACGAAATTTTAATCTTTCTCACTTCCACGAGGTTTTTTAGTCACGCTCATGACAACACCGTGAGTGTGCGTGAGCGTGATTAACAAACTAAAATGTCGTGCGTGAGCGTGAGTCACGAAAATAATATCTTTGTGAGTGTGCGTGAGTAACGAATTACACTCACGAAAATATCCCTGCTCACCAACATAAAACGCTTAAGAGTTAAATTCAATTGCAATTTTAGTGACACCTGGGGTGTTAAGAGTTTAATAACACTCTCGATTTTAATAAAGCTCATGTTTTCAGACACTTCGGTAAGGTAAATTAATCATAAAATTATTCGTGAGTCACGATATTTTTCGTGAAGCACGATATTTTTCGTGAGCCACGGTATTTTTCGTGAGTCACAACGTTTACTGCGTGAGTGTGCGTGAGTACAGATTTTCTTTTCGTGAGTGTGCGTGAGCGTGAGTAAACTATTACTCACGTGCCTACCTCTAGTCCTTAGCACCTTTTTCTGTAATATAAACAATGTAGAAGAAATTGTTCGATTTTATAATTTTTAAATTTTACCTTTCGCCTGGACGGAGAATCGAAGCGCGGACTATATAGATTGTAAGCCAAGACACTATCCACTGGCCTACGTAGCTGTTATTGACATCAACAGTTAAACAGTTATATTTATATAGCATCGTTTTCGGTGCCCACGAACCGATTAAACAAACTTTAGTGAACAGAAACACACATTTAGTTGGGCACCATGGAGCAATGGTTAGTACGTCCGCCTTGCATACCAAGGGTCAAAAATAATTTTCTTTTATTGAAAAAAAATAAACATTTTTTAATAAACAATTTTTTTGATGATAAAAGTTTATAATTTTCGAATAAGTTAAAAAAGAAGTCAGAAAAGAACGGTGCTTGATATAAACGAAATGGACTGTGTTGTTGGTTCAAAAAAAAAATTATTGAAAAAATAAAAATTTTGTAACAAACGAATTTTTTGGTGATAAAAGTTTAAAATTTTCGAATAACTTCAAAAAACCTTTTTTCTTTGCCTGTAGAGAAAAATGATTAAGATGAGAAGATAGATAACGAAACACATCAACATAATGCAGTTAGAGAATCAAATGAGAGCAATCTATGCTCTACTTGAGAGACATATTTTTTGTGGATATTTGGTATGCGCCCAGGTTCCCCTAAACGTTATTAAATGTACTGGAATTAACTATTTGGAGCCTTAAAAAGATGATACTGAGTCGTGTTAGAATGTACATGGTATTTTCAGCGGGCAAGTAAACCCGATCATTTTGTTTGTTCGCCAACTACTCACTTTGGAATGGCTTCTCATTGGAGACGCAAGCGTAGCAACTCCTTCGCTCTTTCCAGATGACTATTTGTAAAATAAACAAGTAAGGAAAGTCTAAAGTCGGGCGGGGCCGACTATATTATACCCTGCACCACCTTGTAGATCTAAATTTTCGATACCATATCACATCTGTCAAATGTGTTGGGGGCAATATATAAAGGTTTGTCCCAAATACATACATTTAAATATCACTCGATTTGGACAGAATTTGATAGACTTTTACAAAATCTATAGACTCAAAATTTAAGTCGGCTAATGGACTAGGGTGGAACACAATGTTAGTAAAAAAATATAGGAAACATTTAAATCTGAAGCAATCTTAAGGAAACTTCGCAAAAGTTTATTTATGATTTATCGCTCGATATATATGTATTAGAAGTTTAGGAAAATTAGAGTAATTTTTTCAACTTTTCGACTAAGCAGCGGCGATTTTACAAGGAAAATGTTGGTATTTTGACCATTTTTGTCGAAATCAGAAAAACATATATATGGGAGCTATATCTAAATCTGAACCGATTTCAACCTAATTTGGCACGCATAGCAACAATGCTAATTCTACTCCCTGTGCAAAATTTCAACTAAATCGGAGCAAAAAATTAGCTTCTGTGGTCATATGAGTGTAAATTGGGCGAAAGCTATATATGAGAGCTATATCTAAATCTGAACCGATTTCAACCAAATTTGGCACGCATAGCTACAATGCTCATTCTACTCCCTGTGCAAAATTGCAATTAAATCGGAGTAAACGATTGGCCTCTGTGGTCATATGAGTGTAAGTCGGGCGAAAGCTATATATGTGAGCTATATCTAAATCTGAACCGATTTCCACCAAATTTGACACGCATAGCTATAATGCTATTTCTACTCCCTGTGTAAAATTTCAACTAAATCGGAGCAAAAAATTGGCCTCTGTGGTCATATGAGTGTAAATCGGGCGAAAGCTATATATGGGAGCTATATCTAAATCTGAACCGATTTGGATGATATTTTGCAAGTTTTTCGAGACTCATAAAATATTCGGATGTACGGAATTTGAGGAAGATCGGTTGATATACACGCCAATTATGACCAGATCGGTGAAAAATATATATGGCAGCTATATCTAAATCTGAACCGATTTTTTCCAAAATCAATAGGGATCGTCTTTGAGCCGAAACAGGACCCCATACCAAATTTTAGGACAATCGGACTAAAACTGCGAGCTGTACTTTGCACACAAAAATACATCAACAGACAGACAGACAGACGGACAGACGGACATCGCTAAATCGACTCAGAATTTAATTCTAAGACGATCGGTATACTAAACGATGGGTCGCAGACTTTTCCTTCTTGGCGTTACATACAAATGCACAAACTTATTATACCCTGTACCACAGTAGTGGTGAAGGGTATAAAAATGCTCCAGTACCAGAAAAGTTTAATTATGTCTAACAAATATTCTTTAATTTGTCGACAAATATATATTTACATCTTCGATCACATCGCCATTTTTACTATAGTTTAGTTGAAAATTTCTGATTGCCTTTGTTGTTGTTGAACAGTGAAAAAACTTTATATTAAGGTGGGTACTAAGCTCGAGCTGAGCCGGTAAAATCAAAAATAAGTCTTAAAAACAGAATAAAATTTTATTATAACTTGTTGGGAAATAATACAGTGTAACAATTGAAAATGTTTACTTTCTGTAAAATGAACTTTTAAAGAAAAGTAAACGTGAAAATGCCTATTTTAGCGCAATCAAATTATTGTGCTCTTCAGATTAGGTTATTATTTGAATAGCTCTTAATTACTTAAAACTCTTCTACAATTGCACCATAAATAAGTTTGGTTGAACAAATACGAATATGTTTAGTATTTATTCAACCAAACACATATATATTAGAGTTAAATATTCTGTTAAAATTACCATATTGACTAAAGTAGGGAATCGTGTATCGTTTAGGTTATGCTTGCATAGTTCGTATACAAATCTTCCACATTTAAGAATATATGTTATTCAGTTTGGGGTGTGTACATTTCTTCGTAGCAAAGCAAATTCAATATATGATTTAGCAAAAAGGAATATTTCGTTGCTAAAAATGTTACCATCAAGAAATTAGGGTGAATATTTGACACGAAAATTTATGAAAAATCTCCCCTCCTTTAATGAATTGAAAATCACAAACATCATACATACACCCTCAAAAAAAATCGCTTCTCTAACATATGTTCCAAACATATTTTGCAGGAAGCACATATATTATTGGATACCGCCGAAACATTAATATGTTTGTTTTATGTGAGCATATTATATGTTTGGAAGCATTTTGAGTCCAAAAATAGTATATGCTTGGAAGAATTCCCCAAAGAAGATTGTGTTCATTCCCTCACATATTTTTAACTTCCACGAAATTTTTGAGTTCTTCGCATCTTTATTTTCTGTAATACAAATATGCTGTTTTTTTTTTCAAATGTCTATTTTCTTGGTTCCGAATGTCTATTCTCTTTATTCCGAATACTCAATCTACTATTCAAATTAAATAATACTTAGACCTAAGCATACCAAATTTTTGGCCATATTATAAAACAGTTTTCCGAAACAACATACAAGCGGTTTCACAGAAATTTCTCTCATTTCATTCTCTCGCTGTGTTATGTTGATATCTTTTTATTCAACCCTCCCTGTTTCCATCTCTATTTCTTTCTCTATACTAACTCTCTCTCTCTCTGTCGCTCTCTGAATAAAGTATCACAACATATATATGTTTACTCGAAATTTGTAAATTTATATATGTTTACATTCACGCATATTATTTTTATGAAACATTCATGCCCCAAACATAATATATTCTAACATATTAACATATGTGTTCCAAACATTTAGTGTTAGTTTGGGAACATTACATGTTTGCACTTAAATATATTGTGTTTAAAAATTGTGCCCGAAACACATTTTGTTTATATCGGAACATATGAAAAACATATTTTTCTAACAGTGTATGTAACGCATGCGTAAAGTTTCATGAACTCACTACCTAATACAAGGGTGTAGGATATTCCAGCAATCAAAAAAAAACTATGTCAGCGAGGGATAAATCCTTATGAAGAGACCACGTACATTAGATCGTATCGTTTTATCATTGGACGTATAAGAGAGATATGAAATGTCTCATAAACAGGGTCTTTGTGACCCTTTTCTTCAATTCTTAAATTTAAAAAGCAAATAAAAAATATTACAGACACCCGTTGCATCACTTGTCATGGAATTAGAGCTTAATTGCTCTTAACGAAAATACTTTATAACAAAAGGGGAATTTAGTTTTTCCAACGTTTACTTCCGGATGAAAATATTTCTTCCCTACCACATATAAAAGGAGAGTGATGACAATATGGTCTAATGTGACCAATCTCACACAAGGCAATTATTATACAAATAGTAGGACAAAATATAATAAAAATAGAAAACATCGTGGTGTTCAAATGTTGAACATATGGTAGGACATTGAGTACAAGGGGATGATACCTACCAGATCAAATATTTGTGGAACATAATTCCAGAAACAGTTCATCATTGCTAGTGATCAACCGAATACTAAGCTTGTAATATAAAAATTAAAAAAAAAAAAACTATGATGAGAAAAATTGAAGATTTGACGGAATTGTCCCAGGGTAAGACAAACAAATCGTTTGATCCAATAACTTTTATTTTTGTCGTATATAATCACCTATTGTTGTTTATGTTAAATACTGTACTTTTCTGAAAAACGAAGTGACTAACACCTGCAACATGACACTTTTGAGGTCGTATAGCATAGTATAAAATTCTATTTCAGAAACGTCACCTTATTATTATATTAAACATAGAATTCTCTGTGTATATGTTAAAATATCTAAACAGGTTAATATTACAGAAATCGAATATGGCTTCGTAATAAAAACTTGTTTGTATAGAGCGAAAGTGAAAATGGTTGTAGCAAACTAATTGAGAACATGAAAGAAAAAAGTTTATAACAGTTCACTGAAAGAAGAGTTTTCTTTTCCGAGGAACGAAATTTCAGACAAGCAGAGTTTTCTTTTGACGCTAAAAAATGTCTTTAACCCTTATACTACGTTGGGGTCATTTGATGACCCATGTCGTATTTGTCATCACCGCATTTCTTACTGTTCATTCATGCTGAGTAGTAAGAACTTTTAATTATAATCCAACAGTAAAAAATTCGGTGATGAAAAATAAGACCTAATACCCAACGTAGTATAAGGGTTAAAAACAAAATAGATTACAATCATTGAATCATTTATCATAAATTGGATTTTATGTGGTCTATAATTTGTCTAAATTTTCGTCCCTGAGGAAAGTATTTTTCCAAGATATTTTTCTCTATATCGAAATTTTATACACGTGAATTTACATTATCCGTGCATATTAATTCTTTATTTTTACTTTATTTGAATCAAAAAAAAAATGTGTAATAATCATATAATTTCAGATAATTGGAATTGGTCCGAATCACGACTGGGACAGAATATAGATTACATCTTAATTGTTAACCATAATTGCCTTCGACATATATTCCAATACTTGGATCTATCCTCTCAATTCGCTGTGTTGCAAACACATCCTGTCTTTAAGGAAATCATTCTCTATGATATTTGGATTCCATATTATAGAACATACTTTGATTTCTCCAACGATCTGAGTTTGTTTCAGAGGCCTATTCAATTTCAATGTGATTTTGTGCGAACAGTTTTGGAAAAATTCCCCGGAGCCCGGGGCATTCCCAACTATATTTTCAAAGCAAGCATGCAATTAACGAAGAAAGCTACTTTTGAAAATGTCATTGAATTATGCATCTACGATTATACCAAATCCCAAACCAATATATGGAAAGAAATTTTTAAATTTCCCAATTTAAGGACATTAAAATTTCAACCCGTATTTCCATTCACAGACTATAGAAACAAGAGCCTACTGAGTAAAGTTGAAAATCATTCATTTGGGAATTCAATTATACCTGCGGATAATGCAACAATGGCTACAAAGTTCCCCGACACACTCAAAAAGCTTGACTTTAGATCAAATTTCCTTGGGACTATCAGATCATCAGAAGCAATCCTTTATATATCCAGCTTCAATTACCTTGAGGAATTAACGGTTTACACGGACCTTTGTATCACCAGTTCCGTTTTCCTAAATTCGATTTTAAAATTTAAAAACCTAAAGAAATTAATATTTTACTCGCGTAACAGCGTCCTCTTCACCCGTCGGGACCACAAAGTATTTCAAGATGTATTCAAGCGTATACACTCTGAACAACGGTTAATATCCCTAGAAATGTATGGCATTCCGGAGCAACAATTCTTTCACAACTCCAACTTGCAAAATGTTACCGCCCTTCATTGGGCCATTGACAAACTTTTTCACAAAAGACCCGATGGCTGCGTGGAATGGAGTTCAAATCTTCGACATACGGTTCAAACTTTCTACAAATTCGTTGTCACCGCCAAGCGGCTGAGAACTCTATTTGTGTACGACAACATCATTCATAGCAGTAATTCTTTATCGAATCCAAATTTTGACAATGAATTGCTAAGAGAGCGAAGACAACATGGATTAAATGAACTTCAAATAGTAGCAGAGTACAAAGGAAAGAGGACCCGAGACATCAATCAATTCGAAGGATTTATAAAATTTTTGCTGTAGTAATTTTTATTATTTCTGTTTTATTCATCGACAATAGAGGGTCAGGTTTAATAGACTCTTTTCTTTTTCTCTAAAGTCTTAAAAATTTCATGCTAGCTATACTTCTTCTTATATATGAGCAAAGTTTTTATATCTCTACCCAAGGATTAATTTTTAGAAAAGTAAAAAAAAATTGTATGCTCCATTTGTCCAAATTTTTTTTAGTTCATGTAACTAGAGTGAAGAAAAAGTTATTGAAAGTATATGAAGGAAACTTTCTCATATTAAGGCCGGTACTATGTTCATTCTTGCGAAAATTTTTTATAGAAACCATTATTTCGCACATAGAAAGCGGTGTTTATTTGGATAACTTGGAGCGCTATTTTGAATTAAGTTGGTGGTTTCTGCTTGCTATTACAAAATTAACATTTTATTTTCCTTGGGCAATTGATCTGCTACTACCTTGATCCTTTGTATGTTTTCGGAACAAAAATATAATCCGTGTTTGTGTTATAAACCCACACAAATAGTTTTAATAAATAAATTATTTCTTAATTCACATTGCAAATGGCGCCATGATACAAACTTCAGTTTTTCAACTCGAAAACAACAAAGTACCACAAATGGAAAATTTTCGCTAGTTTTTCGCATTTTTTAATTTTGTATGGTGGGTATTAAGTTCGAGTATAGCTGCTAAAATCAAAAATAAATCTACAAAACATGATAAAATTATATCTTCTTGTGGCAAATTTTATTATAACTTGATGGGGAATGATCCAATACAAAAATTGAAAATGTTTATTTTTGGTGAAATGAATTATTAAAGAAAAGTAACCGTGAAAAAATAGCCAATTTAGCGCGAAACTTAATACTGGCCTTAAGACACTATAATTTCCATGAACTAAAATAAAGTTAAATTGACCCCATTTTTGAGTATATGATCTTACAACTTTTAGTTTATGAAATAGTCTGTAAGAGTTTTTTATTCCCATACACTTAACAATAAATAAATAAATACATTTTTTAACTAATATATCTTAATGAATAATGATATTGTGCTTTGAAGCCGTTAACCGAGAAAACGGCTCAATGGATTTAATGAAATTTTGTAAGAGTACTTTATTTGGGATGCAAGTGGTTCGAAGCTATGTTTGGACGATATTGAACATAACCGAGATGTAGTAACACAACCTACAATTTGTAAGTCCCGTAAGATAAGTCTTATGGGAGAAGACATTAAATTCAATGGTAGACAAAAGGCAACAAATTTTTATATTTTAATTACACAGAATACTTAATTTTGTGACATAAGTGGAAAGTCCTGGGTACTCAGTCCTGGTGCCCATTTCCTCGAAGAAGGAAATGACTTATTAGAACATTCTTACAAAATTGGTAAAATTAACGGTGGAAGCGGTGAAGGCATTATTTGTACAAGAAATGTGTGAATCCAATATCACGTTTTGTGTGATAGATAGAAAGTTGGAACGTTACTTCCAGAAAATAGCCTAAACTCAAAAAAAAAGTTAATCCTTTATGGCACTAAAGCCAATTTAACACTATTTTAGTTCATGGAATTATTATGTTTTGAAAAGCTATAACGATTTTAATAATTTTTTACAATGCGTCCGATGATTTGAATTGAGTTGAAATTTCTCTTTGAAATCAAAAGCTCGAATACTCAGCCGCAAACAGAAAAAAATCAACCATCCCATCAACGCACGGATTGACGCATGGTGTGTAAAGTGGAATTACCTATCATGCGGTCATGCGTTTGACGTTGTATTCGAATGCGTCGACGAATACGTTTCTTCAATTGAGTTACACAGCCTGTGTCGGAACACAAATAAATTAGCAGATTACATTCCTCGCCTCTGCACTTTTTATTACGTTTTTATATTCCACACACTTTTTAAAGTATTTGAATTTTATGTTTTTTTAAACTTCCTAGATAATTCCTCGTCTATATTTTCGATTGTTTTTCGTTTGTTGATTTGTTTAAATGCACTCGACGCATTTAAAAGTTAAAAGTTCGTCAACTTCATGCGTCATATGCATACGTTACTTTTATCCTGTAACTAAAACAGTAGTAGTTCCCACATTTTAACTTTTTTTGATAATGGTATGTAATTCCACCTTAAATCAACCTTCAAGGTGAGTACTAAGTTCGAGTTTAGACGCTAAAGTGAAAACTAAATCAGTAAAAAAGGCATAAAATTATACATATTTGTTGTAAATTGTATGTTGTTATAACTTGATGGGGAATAGCCCAAAGCAAATTTTCACAAAGTTTGTATAAATAAACTAAAAATGCGAGAAATTATAAACAAATAAAGCATAAAGATTTACTAAATTCGTGTCTCCAACAAATTAGGTGAAACATTTTTGCCGCGACGACAAAAACAGTTACTTGTCGGAAAAAAAATTTCTATTTTCTTGTTGCCGAGTGTTTTTGATAGTCAATATGACATTATTTTCACTATTTAATAAAGGAGTTGAATAAAAAATGTAATATCTTGTTTTTGTTGAGTTATTTGAAGATAAAAGAATGTCCACGTGGACAGGCAACAACAATGCCTAGTGGTGAATTAAAAAAATTGATAAGCGAAGGCAACACTATACAATTTCCCGCCAATTAAGTAAATCGCAAAAATTTGCCATTTCTCCAATTAGACTTGTTCCGGTCATCGAAGATCGCACAAATTTTCCGATTTCAAATCGATGAGACTTGCTTCTGCGAATTCAAAATAAATTTATCAATTTTTCAAAGATATTGTAAAGCTTGTATAAAAAATGCTTAACAATAAATTGCTATATGTCTTGGCATTAAATCAAAACTATAAAATATGGATATAATGTATTTGTAAAGTAATAATCGCGTATATTTTGGAGCGACCCCGTTTTGACACAATCTACTGACGGGAAGTTTTGCGATTCGCGTAGCCTGTTCCAAATATTACGATTTCATTTAGAAACTGGTGAGAACGAAACTTTATGCAACACTGAGTAGCGTGGCGCCATAATTATTTTCTAATCAGCTGGTTAACAATGTCATCGAACAGCGCGTAAGTATTTTTCAAGTTGGTTTTTTTTTTGCGTATTTTACTCAAAAATATACCATTTCAGGCGCAAACACAAAAGCCAGGAGCAGGAAAATATATTTTTGAATTTTATGGAAGCTAATCCCGATATTGCTGTTGGGTTTTCAAAGGGTGACCACATCGCGTCTGACAAAAAATGGGTTGACTTGACTGCGTCCCTCAAATCCAATGTGCCACCAACCAAAGATGTTGCTGGATGGAAGAAGGTATGAACACTTAATATTGCTTTTCCATGTGCATTGATAACCGTATTGTTTTCTCTAGGTTTGGTCTGATTGGAAAATTACAATACGTAAAAAAATCAGTCAAAATAAACGAGAAGCGTGAGCAACTGGACGCGGTCCCTACAACCAATTGTATATTTCAAGCACGGAAGAGCGCATCGCTCAGATTTGTGGAATATACAAAATGGTTGATGGAGTTAAAGGGGCGAAATCATTTTGAGGTTCTTTAAAATTAAATGAACATAACACAAAAGAAGAAGATGAGTCCGAAGATTTAATTATTACATTAGATAACATCGAACTTCTTTCAACGACTGAAGAACCAAAGCCGAAGCGAAGTCGTCGTACACAACCTCCGGGAAATTTGGAAGCCTTGTGCTCTTCACAAAATGATTTAATGGGTCAAATAGCAAGCACCCTCAATGGAATTCTTTCAGCGTTATCTGATCAAAACACAATTTTTGAAAGGCTACCTAGTCTTCTAGAAGATTATTTCAGCAAATCATAAATTTGATTTTGCGTAAACTTTCTCCATTAAACTTTTGTTATGTTGGCTTCTTATAAGTGAACTTATTTATGTTATATTATATTAATTACAACTTGTTTTCTTTGTAAACTTTATTATTAAAATTCAAAAAGGAATTTCGAGATAGAAATGTGGATAGGATCCTTTAAGTTTTATATAAACATTATTTTATTTTAAATACAACAGATCTCAATAAATGCAGCATTATCTTATTGTTGGTTGTTTTCATTAATACAATGGTCGATTTAAAACGCGAATTTAAAAGTTGCCTTACCAATACCAATTTTATAATTGCCATAATAGTCAAGTCTTCCAATAAACTTTATGTATTTTTTAGAATTGTTTAATAGACATTGTATAAAAATTCGAGTTTTTAATTTCTTTAAAGTTGAATTTTTAGCTTTTTAAAATATTTGCTTTTTATGCTTTTTAAATATCGCTGTTTTGAATTTTTTAGTATTCGACTTTCGAAATTTTACTTCGTTCAGTTTTTGTAGAAAGTGTCCAAGTTAGATACATTTATTAACTCCAATTTTTTCCTTCAACAGAAAAATTATTATTTAAATAACAATTCGATTTAACAAAAGTTTTAACTTATTTGTATCATGTTCCAATTAGTACAATATTTTAGTTGAAATTGAAGTCACAAGAAACTTTTAACTAAAATATTTTATTAAGGAAAAATTGGAATTTTTAATATTTCTTTAGGCCTATGAAAATAATATTTTGTGCCAAATTTCTAACATTTAGCAAAAACAGCTTAGTTTCAGCCTATATTTCGCATAAAAAACAAAACAATTAAAAACGTTCAATGTGATATATTTATATTAGTATAAATTAAAAATTAATATTAATGACGTTTTCTTTTCTTGTAAAAAATGCGAACTTTTTTTTGCATTTTGCCCGGAAAATGTACTTTTTAGGCTCTTTTCTAAAAAAACGGGCAAAAGTGCTAAAAGGCTTTGAATTCTGTTGTGAAAATAGCGCCACGCATAGAGGCAAATCGCGGTTGCTGGTAACATTTTAAAAATGCGCATCTTAGAACTAGCGTCGATTCAAGTTTGCTCTCGAAACGACAGCATGCATACTCGAAGGGCAGGTCTACTGAGACCGCTTTGCATGAACTAGTCAGCTTTATTGAAAGCTCACTATCTGTCAATGAATACACAATCGTGGCGTTTCTAGACATCGAAGGGGCGTTCAATAATGTCCATCCGAGCTCGATATTAAATGGACTGACAACTCTGAATGTTGATCCATGTATACTTAGACTGTTAGTTACGGTCACAGTTCGGTCCTCAAAATAATGCCAGATGTGCCTAACGTAGTGGATTACACTCTGGCGAGTCCACTTTTCGACAAAAAGTTTGAGACTCTAATCCCCAACAGTGAGGCGTGGAGCACACAGACCCCGGGTAATAAAGAATATATAGATTTCTACACTGATGGCTCCAAATTGGATAGACAAGTGGGGTTCGGAGTATATTCTAATGATCTGGAACTTCGAATAGCAAAAAGATTACCTAATCACTGTAGTGTTTTTCAGGCTGAAATATTAGCAATAAGAGAGGTGGCGAATTGGCGAGAAGTAATGTTCCAAAAAATGTGGGCATTAATATATACTCAGACAGTCAACCTGCAATAAAATCCTTGGACTATGTGTTGCTCAACTCGAAAACGGCCATCGACTGCCGCAAATCTCTCAATGAGATGGCTGACGCTAATTTTGCGGCGTGGATGTATTTCGAAATGGGCAATTGCATTCAAAAAAGCCATTCCTTGCAACTTAAAGATTTGTTTATTGTTTTCTTTTCCAAAAAAAATTGCTGGACTAAAATGTTTTTGTCTTTAACAGCTGATTTTAACAGCTATGACACATTTTGGAATTCCGCGATTTCCGGAACAAGCAATTATAAATCGCACGATTTTATTTTCGATACAAATCGCAAAATTTTATGAAATTGGGAACAGGTCCGAATATAACCTAGCGATATGCGGTAGGCATAACATTTTTGCCGCGACGACAAATAAATACAATAAGCTTGTTGGCGAATATTTCCTTTTTTTCATGTTTCCGAGGGTTTTTGTTGTGAATACAGCATGCTTTTACAATATTAAACATTGAAGTTGAATAAAAACAAGCAATGGCTTCTTATTTGTTGGGTTGTTTCAAGAAAAATGAATCTCCATGTGACCAGGCAACAACAATGCCTAGAGGTGAGTTCAAAAAATTGATAAGCGATAGCAACACTATACCATTTTCCGCCAAGGAATAGATTTTAATTTGGCGACAAACCGCTAGCCCTCACCGTATTCCGTCGCAGATTTTGGGCATCCCGTAAGAAATACATGTAAATAAGTGTTCGACTATCACTATGGTTATATTTACACATAGATTTTAGATTTTAATTTGGCGACATGCCGCTAGAGGTCATGGTATTCCGTCGCGGAATTTGGGCTTTCCAAATGCATGTAAACAATTGTTCGCCTATCGCTAGGGATGCCAGATTTTGAAGAGGCAAAAAGAGCAAATTCAGTTTATAAAAAGAGCACATACGAAAAAAAGATCACACTTTTTAAAATAAGATAAAATAAAAACATTTAATTCCATAATAATTCATTTAAACATAAAAAAGGTTCATAACAAATAAATAAAATAAACAACTTTCAACTCAAGCTAATTTTCTTACAATACTTTGTAAGTCATTTTTGTTGTTGTTTTTGTAAAAAAAATATTGAAAGAAGTTTGTTTACATTTAAAACAGAGTACAAAGTGAAGAAGCAACATCAGCGTGCTCTTCTTCGACTCTGATATATAAAGTAAAACACTATTTAATTAGAAAATAACGGCGTAGGAAAATCTCGTAGTGTGACATTTACGTATGTTCAGTTTACTTTTACCATTTATTGAATCGCATTGGAGTACTATTTGTTGTGATGCATACAAAGAGCACAAAAAGAGTACTTAACTAAAAATAGAGCACTTTTGCGTGCTCTTTTGGCCTATCTTGTTTTAAGAGCACATTTTGTAAAAAAAAGCACATGTGCTCTTTAAAAGAGCACGTCTGGCATCCCTACCCATAGACAATAGATGTTATATAGATAGGCCATGTGTCTCTTTAAAAAAAATGTGTCAGTTCCAAAAATTAATTTTCTGACATTTCGTTTTGATTTTTTCGTAAAGAGTCAGTCCCAAATATTAATTTTCGTGTATTTGCTTTTGTGTTGTTCGTAAAGAGCAATGCTGCTCAAAATTAAATTTCCTATTTTCGCGGTTTTGGTCATAATTTTTTGTTCAAATATGATCTTTTAATATATTAATTTATTTATAAATCCTCTGGTGCATCATAAACGTTCTAATTTTGTGTAAAATTGGCAAACTACAAAATGGAAAACGAAAGAGATTGTAAGCGTGCTCTTATTTTTCTCGTTTATTCTTAGGTTTTTATAAGAAAAGATCGCCCATTTTATACGCATTGGCATATAATGATATACAAAATAGCATAAAACAGCGATACATTAATAGGTATTGCCCAAAAAAGCATTTTGCAATTTTATCGAAGAGTTAAAGAAGGGTACATCCTACAATAAATTTTTACAATTTACCAAGCTATTAATCGTTTATGAATGCTATTTTTCACGAAATAATTTATCAATCGTTCATAAACGTCAATTAACTTTTTATGAATACGGCTGTTAATCTTCGGAACTGTCAAACATAGTTTAACCAGTGTTGCCAATTTTAGTGCTTTTTGATTTCTAAAAAGCACCAAATTGCCTTTTTGGTGCCTTTTCAAAAAAAGCACCAACTTGGTGCTTTCTGGCATTTTCATTTAGTGCTTTTGGTGCTTTTTTTATTTTGAACAGTATTAAGTTTAATTGATACAAAAATTTTGATTAGACTTTCAAGAGCCGAAGAAACTCAAATTTATTGCCAAATATAGAATTTGATTGTTATGAAGTTGGTATTGATTATTTTTTAATTAATATTGTTATTTAGGGTATTCTGTAGGAAAGTCGAGCGATGAGTGTCGAATTTGGTAAAGATGTCATTAAAAACGTTTGTATTAAATTCACAAAAGCACGCACAACTGAAATAAGACTCCTTCCATATATTAATATAGACTCCTTCCATATATTAATATTTTGAAAGTTGAAAAACATCACTGATCAAAATGAATTGGACGAAAGCATTAAAACTGATTAAAGTGTATACTTGAATAGCGGTTCATAATGGTGAGTACTAAGTTCGAGTTTTGCCGCTAAAGTGAAAACTATATCAGTAAAAAAGGCATAAAATTATGCATATTTGCTGCCAATTTTATTATAACTTGATGTGGAATAGCCAAAAGCAAATTTTCACAAAGTTTGTATTCCTTAAAATTAATTATTAAAGAAATTGTAATTGTCAAAAAATGACTATTTTAGCAGCTAAACTCGATCTTAATACCCACCTTAACTTCTTAAAATTCAATTCACAAAAGTTCTATAATAGGTACATCTTCGGAAGTTTTTTTTTTTTTTAGTAGAGCATTTAATTTTCGATTTTGTGGTGGAAGGTGGTATGTTAGCATTTATAATATATTTTTGGTGCTTTTTGGCCTTGGGGAGTTGGCAACACTGAGTTTAACACCCATAGCCCATATATGTATTATAAGCTCTATGTCACTACTAGAGGTGTGCGCGTGACACGAAATTGTCGTGACACGCGTGAATCAATTGAGTCGTGAATAAAATCTGAAGCAACTCTGGTGAGTGTGCGTGAATGGGACTAAAACAAATATGTCGTTCGTGAGCGTGCGTGAGTAATAAAATCGGTTCGTGAATGTGCGCGAATAAAGTTTCTGCAAAACACACTCACGAAAAAAAATTAAGATTTAATTCTTATTCGTATGTTAACTATATTTTATTTATGAATTTTGTTACCCTTGCTCATGTCCGGTTGGAAAATATCGTGATTCTCGTGAATTTGTCGTGAGTCACGTGAATTGTCGTGAATCATGCGTGGGCGAGAGTCTGTAAAAGTAGTTCGTTCGTGAGCGTGCGTGATTACTGCTTTTCATTTCGTGAATGAGCGTGAGTGGCTACGACACTTATCGTGCGTGAGCGTGCGTGAATAAATATTTGACTTCGTGAATGTGCGTGAGTGTGAGTTAAATTTCACTCACGCGCACACCTCTAGTCCCTACCTATCGCTATGGTTATATTTACACACTAATATTGATAGTAGGTTTTGGTTTGGTAGGTTTTGGTGGTGAGATTCTCAGAAGTGGCGTCAAATTCAACAAATTTTGGCGGGGAAGGTCTCTTTAGGAATGTAGCATTTCAATTCAGATATTGATGTCTTTGTGTCACCTTGTATTTTTCTGATAACTCTGTTATCGAAATTTGCGACGTCACTATCTTAACGCAGTGGCGACACATCACTAGCCGTCAAGCGTGTGTTCGCCTATCGCTGTGATTATGTTTAACACTCAATACGAATTGTACATTTTTGACAATATTGCCAAGCCATTACAACAAAATTACTTAATTGAGTTTTGCTTCTCTACACGAGAAACCTCAAAGGGGAATACATGCCTATTTTATTTTGGTGTTTTATTATTATTTTTTGCTTAATGCTGCCAATTGTACAATCTGTATAGACAAAATGAAACCAAAAAATTTTGTTCAGAAAAGAAAAGTAGATGCTCTATTAGTTGTTCCGTAGAAATATAATTAATATTGTAAACGCAATAACGTTATAAATTTAATGCTCAGTAGTTATGGCATCTTCTTAAAAATTACTGAAATCAACTTGACAAAATGTTGCTCGAAATACATGAGAGGGAGGCAACACTGTATAAGGAATTATGTACAATTAAGAGACAAGAACCAAGGAAACACATTCAACTTTTCTGCAAATTTTAATTTTATAAAATGGTTGATGCTGCACGGCAAATGTTGGATGAGTTAATGGGGAGGAATAGAAACTTACATCCATCACAAGCACCAAAGGTAATAAAGTATTATATCTAGCATTCACACATTTTCTAACACATTTTTACTTTTTGTAGACTGTTAGCTGGGAGGACCCAGATGTAAGTACTTTACTATGTTAATCTGGATCAATGGTAATTGTGTATATTTTAGCTTTGCCAATATTTTCTGGTTCAATTTTGTCCTCACGAGTTATTTGTAAATACAAGAGCGGATCTCGGTCCTTGCGACCGAATTCATGACGAAGAAGCAAAGCGGCAATATGAAAAAGCCAAACCATCTGTAACCAAAAGGCAATATGAAGATGAATTTTTATATTTCTGCAACTCTATGTTGAATGATGTAGACCGTAAAATTCTGAAAGGGAAACAACGTCTGGCATTGATTCAAAAAGATCAAGCCCCTTCGTCTCACTATTCACGAACCAGGGAGCAGTTGAACAATTTGAATGCACGCATTAAAAAGCTACTTGCGGAAGCAGAGGAGGCTGGAACGAGAGGTGATGTTGATCAAGCAAAGGATTTGATGGTACTATGTGAACAACTTAAAGACGAAAGAGACGTCTTGATGTCTCAACAAGAAAATAATGAAAAAGAATCGAAAACAAACGCGAATTTGGACAACGAAGAAAACAGATCATCACCAGCATCTAATAGCATAGAGTTAGATGGTGTGGAAAAATCCAACCCAGATTCATACCCAAAAGACGATGATGAGACCTCATCAAGTGCCACAAATCAAAATACTCGAGGATGGATGGATGTAGGACATTTGCCAGAAAAACAAATGGAGGTATGCGAAGTTTGTGGAGCTTTTCTAATTGTAGGCGACGCCCAACAGCGTATAGAGGATCATCTTATGGGCAAACAACATCTGGGTTATTCCAAATTGCGCAAAGCAGTCGAAGAAATACATCAGAGAAGAAAATTGGAAAGAGCAAACGAAGAGGACAGAAGAGGGCGGGAAGATCGCCCCCAGTCATATCGTAGTTTCGATAAAAGACGGTAAGTCTATTTTATAGTTATTTTTACTTACATTCTATGAAGTTATAGCTTTATGAGCAACTCAACATTTCCATACTTATGCCAACCACGTGAAACGTGGGATAGCGTACAGTATGCTGATGTTCCAGGTGATGTATGGTCTCGAGTGTACTCTGGTACGATTGAAAGGTATATGTTCTCTAGGGTTGAAAGGTATATGTTCTCTCTTGTCTTCACATGACTTCTTGTGAGATATCGCATGCTATATTCATTTTATAAAATTGTCAGGGATAGTAGACCTCACGAACTGTGTCCGCAGATTTTTGTTCCACTCATTCGTAATTCGATGTTTATGAGATCCTCTGTTGTCAGGATTACCAGGTGTTGGAATCCTATCCTTAGATCTCCTATATAGTCGATCGGATGGTTATATCTTATCTTACATCATTATATGGAATTATTACAAATGGTCTAATTAATATGTTATTGCCACTAACTGAACTGGACATCGTAATTATCAGTTTTATAATTATCGGTTGTTTATCATCCCAGCAAAAAAAGCGTGGCCAAAAAAGTAGTGAAATTGTTCTTTTTGGGATCCGGAAGTGGTGCAAAATTGGCGTAGAAGCGATGAATTTAACATGGGCTTGTCATAGGACGGATGTCTACCATTTCAATAGCCGTTGCACTGAATTTGCATCACTTCTTGTGATGCGAATTCAGTGTTTTGGATGTGAATTAAAAAAATATGTGATATTTTAACAAATAAATAAATTTTAAATTTTTTTATGATTTTTAATGCATTCTAACGCTTGTCTGGATCGTTTGACATCAAATATTTGCAAAAACTCGCAAGTTTTCTAGAACGGATTTAAATTTTTTTCGGCATAATTTAAATAATTTGTATCATTCTATCTTAATCGCTTGTTAACCTATTTATTTATTTATTTCCATTTATTTAAGCAATTCAAAGCCTTTACAGGACCAATTTAACGAATTACAATGTACTTCTCTAACAACAATGTAACATACTACTCTATTTGAAACAAAAAATTTTAAAATTCCCATTAAAAAATGAAAAAAGCGAGTTATAAAAAATTGACTCAAATGAACTTCCTGTGCAGTTAAAATAAGGAACATCTTTGGGAGAACATTTTTAGAAGTGCTTTTAAAGTTGTGCCTTTAGAAGAACTTCCAATTTTTTTGCTGGGATATTTTATTTTGTTTTTTTGTGGTTGGGGAACCATTAAATTTTATTGTTTTTTATTATATAAGTTTCTTTATTATTAATTACGATAGATTTTATTATCATTGAATGTTGCATATTATTATTTTTCGGAATTTATATGCTAGTTTTTTTTTTTGCTGCCAGAAGGCGACAAACGCCAGCCACGTTGCTATTAATTGCGGCTAACATTCACATACATTAGCAACTAAGCCGGCTCTGAACACCCGCTATGATGTTTTTTTCCTTGAATTTTGTAGTTAAGAATAAAAAAAGAGAGTATTCACATACAATTTCTTCTTAATTTTAACATTTCAGTGAACGCGATCTGGATCGTGACCGCCGAAGCCGTCATGACAGTGATAGACACCATCGTATGTTACATGACTAGAAACAATATCTACTCGTATTCTAATACTAATGTACCTTTTGCAGGCCACCATAAATCTCACCGTCGTCGTTCTCGTTCGCGCCACCATCATGATCATCACGATCGTCGTAGCAGAAGCCGTAGTAATTATTAAGCTCGTCTGGATAAAACTCATTACATCTGAGGTACACTTCCCTTATATTTATAACCAAAACTATCAAAATGATTTAAAAACAAATCATAATAACAATCAATTAAGCAAACAAAATAACATTTAATGATCTAATATCCCAGAAATGTATCGACCTTGCAAAAATCGAATGGTGAGTACATGTATAAAATTCCATAACCTATATATATTTTTCCTTCTACACAGGCATAGATTGTCCATTAGCATAAATACATTGCCTTTAATAGTGCATGTTTAGGTGTGATAGTTACACATATTTGATACATTTTTTCTTGAATAGGAACATTTGAACAATATTGCAAATGTGGATTATAATGTGGATAGGAAATAATTCATACGTATATACTAAATTTTAGTTGCAAATATGCCTTCAAATGCAGAGCCTCTAAGAGGGATTATTTATGAATTGGAACTGTACATTACATTACATGAAGGCCCTCCAAATATCTAAACCATGGCAGTACAAAACCAATCTCCAATATTACAAAGGTATATTGAAATACTCTTTTTAATTCTGTTTGTTTTCTAAATAAGTTCGCGTTGATCCAAAATTAAAGATGTAAACCAGGTCAGTGCCAAGTAGATGTTTTTCATATTGGTTTTTGGTTCCAACAATGTCTCTTAATCAGGTACTTAATTGCTCATCTTTGCTTTTGAATAATGTTTTTATTTAAAGGTCAAATAAAAATATTTGAACTCTCGTCAACGAATATGTAGTATCTTTTTATATGAACTTAAACCAGGTACATTACCACTTTTCATATTTAAATGTACTTTTAATGTATATGTGTAAGCTGCTGTATTTACAGTTTAGCTGTTTTATCCAAAAGTATATTTGCTTTTGATGATGATTATTTTGTTCATCGAAAATCTAACCCAATAATCTACCTTTTGAACGACAAATGTATAGAATTGATCAAACAACCCAAAGCCACTGTATCCAAAAGGTAATTTACTTTTTAATTTATATTTTAATATTTTCAAATCTTTGAAAGCATTTAGGTATTTAAATAAATCTGAGAAAAAGTATATTTATTTTGAATGCACTGAGGGAAACAAATTATTTATGAGAGGAAAAAGTCATAATTTTGATTGAAAATGTTCGAATTACTGCTACACCGCCCTAAAGGTAACAAACACGCTATTTTATAAGATATTTTAAATTTAAGATAAGATAAATTTAAGATATTTTAAATTAAGAAACAAATTGTAAAAATTTATTAGAAAAATATGATATGGACTTTCAATGAAAAATTAATAGATTGGCCGCAATACGACTCAGCAGAAATGTTCAACCGAACGCTAAAAAAAAAAAAACGAATATAAAAGTAGTTACGAAGTTGCCAAAATTTCGATTATAACACACAAATTGCGTAAGAATAGGCTTATAGCCGCATCAATGAGGGTAAAGACGAATCAGTCTTATATATGATTTTACATTCTTAAAAATTGTACCGAAACAAAAATAAAAACATATGAAATTTGACAATCAAAATACAGTACAACTTCCCTAATCCGAACAGGTATAGTTACCCTTGTCCGGACTACTGTACAAACAAATTTTAAGTATCTTATTGGTTGGGGTTTAACATATATATTTCCTAATACATATGTGTCAATATTTTGAATATCGTCTTCAGATCCCAGTTCAGAGTTATAATCGGTGTATATTTACATAATTAAACAACTTTAAACAGCTTGCCAGCTGTGGTCAAATACTCTTTCATATTTTTAATTAACACGTCTTTAAAAACTAATGAAAACATCCAAATTTGTTGGTTGCTTAATACGTTACAGGAAGCGCGAATTTAAAAAAACCTAGCCAATTACCGTTTATGGCAACCTATAGTGTCCACTTGTTTTAGAGCATGACATAAAAGTGAATCTGGGTTATGATAGGCGAGTTTGCAAAAACTATTGGCGTGAAGTATAATGACTACTGTACGAGCTATCATGATGCGGATCAAAAGAAATCAAACACCTCTTGTCTGAGTGATCTACATTTTGTGTAATGCGTGAGCGAATTTTAGGGGCATATAGCTTTAGATTGCTGGCGGACCTAAAAAACGTTAAATTAAGCAGTCTGCTAATGCTTTTGAAACAATCAGGTTTGTTTAACAGATGAAAATAACCTGGTGCGTCCAACGGTAAAAAAAACTAGAAGTGTCAATAGGTACTTTTAGTTAATGTGGTATAACAATGGACTGAATAGTCTAAGTGAGCCGGAATCAAATCGGGCTGCCACTTTAACCTAACCTAACTTCCTATTGGGTGAACCCATATTTTTGTTGCGAATTGTCTCCAAACTACAGCAGGTTCATCTGCTTTATATATTTGATCTTCATGAAGTTTCATTTTTTTCAATTTTGTAATTTGAAGGCGTAAGATCAATAAAAGTATTAAACATGGAAACTGCACTCACTTTTCCTTTTTTTTAGTTATCCAATTCTTGGTCTTTGGCATTGAAACAAACCCTACTAGCACAAAGTTTCAAACGAGTTAAGATTTATAGTAAGCCTCCAAGCGTCTCTACATTCAAAACAAGAACACTCTTTAGTCAATTATGACAACTAGGCCAATCTATTGATTTCATGTAAAAATAATTAATACATATTTATAATGGAAAATATAATCCCATTTATCTATTTTCAATACTTTTCGCATAATATTCCTTACTCATAATACTTTATGAAATTTTTAGTTTCAACTGGCCCACCAAAACAATGGAATGGAGCGCAAACGGAAGTGATTAAATTATCCTGCACATTAAGTATCATTTGTATCAATTTTCTAAAACAATGAGTCTGAGGATGTTTTGTAAAACCAGATCTGAAGCCTGCACGGTGCACAGGTAACATTTTGCATTAAAAATTTTTGAACCAAATTATTCCCAATACCAAAACTACAGCAACGAATCAATGAAATGTGTATACCTCTCGCAAGTCCAATACAATTCAATAATGTTCCAAGTACAAACGAAATAACTAAACTGAAATACCCTGCTTGAAATGGATTAATATGCTCTCCGTACTGAAAGGTGATTGCTTTTATTTGTAGCCATTTTCCGTTATTCGTTTAATTTTAGTATGTAGTATTGATGTTACAAATATGTAAAGTATATCCTTTGATTGCCGACACCTGCATAATAAAAATACTTTCAATAAATAAATGTGTTTATATATTTATTTATTTTATTTATTGTATGTGATACAAGATTTACAATCTTATAATTACAGTATGTGATTCGACAATTTTCTATAGCAATTGTCCACAAATTTGTAATAAATCTTAAATGAGTATAACAAACATTAAGTACATTAAATTATATATCACAATTAGGTTAACAATAAATTAAAAATTTAACGTAGGACTAAAAGTAAAAAATTAGAACAAAAATAGAGCATCAATAACACTATACAATTTTGTCATGTACATTTGGTGAGAGGTGACTTTTCTTATGTATTTTCATCTGCTGAAATCGAAAATTAAGATTAACATTTTTTTATGGAACAGTTTTTGAGATATCCCTTTATTTTTCGTCCTTTTTTCAATAGACAAAACATATTGCGAACTAGAATTGTCCTATTATATCGTTGTTGGTACTTTATTGCAAGGTATTGAGATCACAAACAAACGTGGACATTGGATCTGTGATATGTTGTGGTTCAAAATATATCGATGAAAAATAAGGCGAACTTTCAAAAAAATCTTTTTTTACAGTGACTCTGTGCCGCTGGAAAAGTATAAACCATTGAAAAAACGTTTGGTCTCTCTTCATGTTCGTAAATATGTTATTTTATCGTAAGAAATAAGAAGAAAATCGATCGAAAAATGACAAATGTGTAAATAGTTTTGTGCATCAGTGCAAGTGCTTTAATATTCATTTAGTCCACAAATTCCAACCCGAATAAGCCTCTACAGCTTCACGCTTTCGTATCGTTTTAAACCATAAACATATCGCAGAATAGATTTATGCGCCGCCTCCAAACGATTTTTGCTTCTTATATCCGTTTTTGTAAAAAGTTCACTGCCATATAGCAATATTCGGATAAGATACGTCTTTGCCAGGATCATACGAATATGAAGAGGCGTGTAGTGTTGGGTATAATGTTCGTAGCATACCGAACGTTTTTCAAATGGCAGATTTTATTTTATCATTCCAGCTTAAAGATTTATTGAAGATTATCCCAAGATTTTTCACATTCTCCTTCTGTTCAATTTTCACTCCACCAATATTTACCATATGTTCACATTCAATGTATTGCGTTCACCCATTTACTATTACGAAATTCGATGAATATATACGTTGCCCATCAATATATGGATACGCCATCAGAGAATAAAATGAAATAAATGTGAACATCATCTGCGTAAATAGGTATTTTGGAATGTTCAAGAACATTTGGAAGTCGTTTATGTACATGATGAATAACAGGTTTATGTACATACCGAGAATTGACCTTGTGGAATTCCAGCAACTAGGTTCTTTGGGCTGGATTACATGTTTCTTACATAAACAAATTGGAGAAATTGAATTGGTGTTTGAGAAATTGAAATATCGCTCTAGCTTGAGCATATCATGATTAACGCAATCAAAGCCTTTGAGTGGTTTAATAAAGCTAAAAGAGTTAGTAGTCCACAATCGATACTCATTCTCATGTCACTACATTTGAAGATCATGTTGAAAAAAAAACTCATAAGTCAAGTCCATTTTCTATTTTTATTATTTAGTATCAAATCATATGCATATATCACCAAGTAGAATAGTAAGTAGTAGTGATGTGTATTAAAACTATAAATATGCCTATATATTGCTCCAAATAGTTCATAGTTCCAAGAATATACTGGTAACAGTTGGTTAAACTGAAAGCATTCCTCCTTAACATGAGAGACAATTTCTTATTCTCTATAAGCCGCTCCCCTTAATATACTAATTATTCTAGCAAACCATGTGTATATCTTATATGATAGCGAATTGCATCCCTAGGGTTCTTTCTGAAATCTGGATCTTTTAGAAGATTTTGATACGAAGTTACTTGGCGGATAAATTTTTCTCTATTTCTTTTTACATTATTTTTCGCAGTTTTTTTCCCTTCTTTTGTTGTAAGGTCAAATTCTTTAATGCCAGTTTTCAAATTCTGTTTTTCTCCGGTAGTCATCTTCAAGACTTCATCAAGAGATGGCAAAGCATCGCGAAGGGGTTTCAGGTCTCCAATTATGGCCATATTCTTCCTACGTTTTCTTTCCTCATTCTGGAGACTTTTGAATAGCGAAACTTTGTTCACCAATTTAAGTCTTTTCTGGATATACTTCTCCTTTTTATTTTTTATACCAGTTCCCTTCTTTATCGTATCATTTTTCTTGTTACCATCTTCAGGTGATATATTTCTTTTTCCTGATTTCGACACCGATTTTTTTACATCTAGTTTTCCCATGCTGCAATTGTCGAATATGCCATGTCGAAGTGAAGATAGCCATGTCGATAACAGAGTTATCGAAAAGATACAGAGTGACACATATACATCAAAAATCAGAACGGACAAAATATTTCATAAAATTCAAGCATGAACAAAAAAAAAACTGAGTTGCAAATGTGTCAAAAGATATTTTATTTTTTGTGGGCACCGGTGGTCGGGACACAAGAAAGAGGACATTAATACCTGCAATTTGGTATATTGCATGTATCTGGGAAACGTAGAAATTAGAATAAAAAATTCCAGACATTCCCTGTCAAAATTTTAAAGTTCCATTTCATCCTCATCGCTACCACAGACTCGTATGTGACAACTGCAACAAACTTGGCGTGGTACAACTTCTCAATAGTGACGGCGCTTGTAGCGTCTATCAGCCAGTGCTTTTATTCCCAATGGAGGCTGCCTGTCTGGAAAAATATTTGAAAAACTATCACTTTATTCCATTTGGAAAGTCAAAAATTGTTCACCAATATACCTTTCACAATTTTAAGCGAAATAACTATGTTTTCAGCACTTCATTATCGTTTTTATTTAAATAAATTATAAGAAGCTAGTTGTGCTTGGTGTTTCACAAAATATAAAATGGCTCTTGTAACAATAGTGATGGCAAAATCAGTGCTGCCGCTACTACTTCAATCGAAGTATTTTGCTTCATTTTCACAAAATTTACTTCGTCACTCCTTCCAAAAATCTGCTTCACTTTTTGTTCTGCTTCAAATTTTTAAATTTTTCCCCATATTACATAATTGTTTTTCCTATTCCTTTAATTACGATAACCCCTATTTTTCATCGCTGGAATGGCAAACATTTATTTTTGCTTTGTACAAGTGTCAATGCGTGAACTGTCAAATTGTTGTGAGACAATAACGTGTGGACATGTGATGTGCAAGATGAATCGGTAAGTAGTGCAATAATTTCCATGAAAAATATAAATATATTATTAATTAAAATTTCTTTAATATCTTTAGCAAAGGAATACGCTCATCGACGCTATTGTTTTGTTTTCAAAAATGTATACTACTTCAATTTTATTCACTTTTTTCCAAAATCTACTCCACTTTTTTCCAAAATCTACTTCACTCAATTTTTTACTAGCGGCAGCACTGGGCAAAATACTTTCATGCGAATAGTGATGGCAAAATACTATCACAGTTGGCGATTGTTGCAGTGTCACATACAGAGAATGAAGCCGACCCATTTTTGTCGGCGGCGGCGGACACTAAATTTTTGCCTCCGGCGGCGGCGGCTTGACGGCTGAGCCGATATAAATTTGTTCACTCGGCGGCGGACAATTATCCATTATAAAATCAATTTTAAGTTAATCGAATGGTAATGAGATTAGTTGTACAACCTATCTTACAAACAAATTTACTTTTCGTTCAAATTTTCTGAGCCAAATTTTGGCTAAATTATTATAGCAGATCAAATATGTTTGGTTGTGTTCAAAATTTTGGAAAAAATACCACAATTTAATAAAAAATTTTCTGATTTAAATCGATATTTTTGATTACTTGGCGGCTAAATTTGAGTCGAGATGAGTCGACATATTCGGCGGCGGCGTCGACTGGCAAAAAATGGTCGGCGGCGACTGCAATCGGCGGCGCGACTCGGCGGCTTCATTCTCTGGTCACATACGAGTCTGTGGTAGCGATGAGGATGAAATGGAACTTTGAAATGCTGGCAGGGATAAATGTTATATTTATGAGAATCTTATATATCTTATAAATTAAAGTACATGAATTATATGATACAATTACGATATTATCCACATCTTAATATAAATAAAAATGTATAAGTATTAAAACAGATTCCAAATAATATAAAAAGCTTAATACAATTAAATTAAATTAATGGAAAAATTAAAAAAAAAATAATAATAAAAATAAATAATTAAATAAGCAAAGTTTAATTAAAATAAAATTTTGAATAGTGATATAACATTATGATAATTATTTTGTATAAAACAATAAGTAAAAAAGAAAAAAAATTAAGTAAAAGTTAGCATAGACCTGTATATTATATTAGATCTGGTTAAGATAAGTAATAAGTTTTTCCTTAAAAACATTTGCGTTGCTGTTAAGCTGTAGACTATGTGGAAGAACATTCCAGAGTCGCACTTCATTTATAAAGAAGTGCCATTCCGAAAACATGGATCGATACCGAAATGGAGTCAATATCTTGCCACGATTGGATCTCGCAAACTGTAGATCTGGTTAAGATAAGTAATAAGTTTTTCCTTAAAAACATTTGCGTTGCTGTTAAGCTGTAGACTATGTGGAAGAACATTCCAGAGTCGCACTGCATTTATAAAGAAGTGCCATTCCGAAAACATGGATCGATACCGAAATGGAGTCAATATCTTGCCACGATTGGATCTCGCAAACTGAAGTCTCTCGTAGAGATAAGGAGGTTTCCGAGTATATATAATTTTATGAAGAAACAAAATAGTCCTGTATTTAAGCAGATTTTCGAAAGACATACCGTAGAGCAAGCTACTGTACCGGGAGATATGTTCGAAACGATTAAGTCGATACACATGTCTAATTATATTGTTATAGAAAACATCCCAATGAAGACAGGATGGGCGTTTTTCAAATGCAACAACTTTTCAGTTTGAGGGTAAATATAATTTTCAACATAAATTCAACTTGACTTGAAATAGCTCATCTTCAATACATCTTCAAATTGTTTGCGAATTACTTCCAATTTGCCAAAATGTTGACGAAATCTTTGAAAAGGCGTTGAAGATAATATGAGAAAACTTTGACAAAACACTACCCTAAAATGCAACGAAAAAACCATGTGGTTTTCAATACTTATTTGTTCAACTAAGTTGGTGGTCAATTGCAAGAAATAAAAAAAATGGAACATTTTAGACAAATAACCAAATAGTTTATAAAAATAGGTAAGTCAAAATAAAAAATGAAATAAAACTTTAAGGAAGTCACTAAATGTATATCTCTTTGCAGAAAACTAAAATTATGGATTCTACGTTCTAGAAAACATTAAAAAGCTGACCAATGAAAAAATGGTGGACAATTAACTGGAACTGCTTCAAATAGTTTATAATAATTGGTACGTCAATATGAACAATTAAATTAACACTTTAAAGAAGTCACTAAATTTAAATCTCTTTGCAGAAAACTAAAATCTTTGGATGCTACATTCTTGCAAACAATAAGAAGCTGACCAATGAAAAATGAGTGGCTTATCGACAAGAAAAAGTTTCCAGAAACATTACAAGTGCAACCAATTAAAATTGTTAAAAACAACAAATTGTTGAAATCAACAACTTCTGGATGAAAATGTGCATCACATCGTCAGTTTAATTCATATGCTATTATCAGTTTAAAATGGATATATTGTGAATTCCTTCTGCTGGAAATCAATTCTAACACGTGGTCCAGTAAGTTCCTAATTTGAAATTGCCCACATGTTAATAAATTTTAATGCTGTTTTATGACACCAAAAGGAAGGAAAACGAATTATCAATACAAAAGTGTTTACTAATAATGTTTAAGATATTTAAAGTTTTGTTGTTTGTTTTTTTTTTTGTTCTTATTTGTTGATATGTTTAATAAGATTATTATTTATCAATTGGTATTGTAGTGTATTATGTAGTGTAGTGTATTATTATATATTTTATTTTGATGAAAATGAATAAATTATACAAAATTCATAGAATTTTGGCTTTGACTTTCAATTTGAAGTGGGGATATATTCATACAAATTTAGGTTAAAAAGTATTTGCAACGATGTTAATTTTGAATTTGACTCGCATCGAAAATTGTTTGACAAATTATTGAGTAGCGATGCATTTCAATTTGAGGATAACACTTGAGATATTATTGCTAATGTGTTGAATTTCACTGTTGAGGGTAATGTCTGTTTTTTGTTGAGAACGCGATTTTCTCAACAATTTTTCAACTTGAATATTACCCTAATCCTTTGAAAAAATGTTTGAAAAATTGTTGAAATTTAGCATTTTTCAAACGTTTGTGTTTATTGGGTTGGGATTCATTTTCCTTTTTCTTGCAGCATCACATCTCGCAAATAGCTCAGATCAGCGTTGCCAGAATTGTTTCACAAAAAACCGCTAGATTTGTCCAAAAAACTAGCCAAAAAAAGCTAAAAAATTTTAAAAAATAGCTAGAAAAAAGCTAAAATGTTTTGTATCAAAAGTCACATTTTTGATTGAAATTTAACAAACTTATGCGCTTTACAGACTATCAGTTATTCCGGACGACAGTGCTCGTGTCGAACATATCCCATATATTGTGCACATTATAAGTTAAGTCCGAAGGCATAATCGATACTGCTGCATGTTAATGGGATCGATAACACATTTGCCGATTATTTAATCATCGCCGACAAGTCGTATCGATCCGACACACTATACGATTCTTTACAAACACCGACATTCCGTCCGGAATAACTGATAGTCTGTAAAGCGCATTAAAGGCTTTATTTCACTTAAAATGCATATTATTTTAATTGTATTCATTTTAATTCAATTTCTGTGAGACTGTAAGAAAATTTAAGTCATATTAGCTCTGTTTGCATACTCCATACATTTTGATTACTATCACAAATTTTTACTGGAAGTCCTTCGTTTATATTTCCTAGTAAAAATATTTTTCCCAGTAAACTTGCAATTGTCAGCTGGTTAATCATCAACAAGTCCAATGTGCGATATATTGCACAATGTCACATAAAACTGCATAAGAAAATATCAATATATTTCGTTTTAACTGAATTAATGATAAATTCGTGAACGTGTACACTTCTCCTAATTTTACCCAAGAGAATAAAACCCATTCTAACTGTCTTGAAAGTTTATATTGAATAACTTTTATTCGAAAATTTCCCATACAAACCTATTGTTGTCTAATTTTCGTAAATGTAAATCCATTCCATTAATATATAGCAGATTTGTTTTGATCCTATCACTACGAATTTTTTCATTGCATTTTTTTGATGTTAAAAAAAAAAATAATACCACATTCAAAACTTTATTTCCTTAATTATTTCTATGTTCGGTTCCAAAGATTTTCTACACTAATGATTTTGGTATTGATTCCGAGTCAAATTTGAATTTATTCGTTTTTTCAGCTTTTTCTTCATGAGCTATCACAGTGCGTTAAAAACGTGCTAACGACAACTTAAATTTCCAAATTCAGACTCGACTTTAAGTAGAAATTATTCTATGTATACGTTTTTAAAATAAAATGTTGAAAAACCTCTTATATTTTTGAACGCTATTTTGGTTTGTGGTCAAGATACAAAAACTCCACAAATTTAAAGACTATTTTATTAATTTTAAGAATTTTTTAGAATTGACCCTAGCCTTCTTTCATGAAAAGATACCCATTTTTAAGTTGAATCACTTAACTATAAGGACAAAAAAATGTATCGGCTATTGAAGAAGAGAAATTCACAAATGCTATTATAACCAAATTATAATAACATAAAAAGGATAAACGAGTCAAATGCTAATATTTCTAATAATTTACTGACTGTTTATATAAGGAATTGAAATATGTGGAAAACCTTATTCTGGCAGCAAGGCTTAAGGCCGGTACTATGTTCATTCTTGCGAAAAATTTTTATGGAAACCATTATTTCGCACATAGAAAGCGGCGTTTTTTTAGGTAGCTTGGAGCGCTATTTTACAGGGAGCGATATTGGGTTAAGTTGGTGGTTGTTGCTTGTTTTTACAAAATAACATTGTATTTTTCCTTGGGCAATTGATCTGCTATTCCTTTGATCCTTTGTATAGTTTCGGAACAAAAATATGGTCCGTGTTTGATTTATAAACCCTCACAAATAGTTTTTAATAAATAAATTATTTCTTAATTCACATTGCAAATGGCGCCGTGCTATAAACGTCAGTTTTTCAACACGAAAAAACAAAGTATCACAAATGGAAAAATTTCGCAAATTTTTCGCATTTTTTGGTTTTGTATGGAGTTTCAACGCGAAAACCGAACAGAGTACCGGCCTTTAAGGCCGGTACTATGTTCATTCTTGCGAAAAATGTCTATGGAAACCATTATTTCGCACATAGAAAACGGCGTTTTTTTAGGTAGCTTGGAGCGCTATTTTACAGGGAGCGATATTGGATTAAGTTGGTGGTGTTGCTTGTTTTTACAAAATAACATTGTATTTTTCCTTGGGCAATTGATCTGCTATTCCTTTGATCCTTTGTATAGTTTCGGAACAAAAATATGGTCCGTGTTTGATTTATAAACCCTCACAAATAGTTTTTAATAAATAAATTATTTCTTAATTCACATTGCAAATGGCGCCGTGCTATAAACGTCAGTTTTTCAACACGAAAAAACAAAGTATCACAAATGGAAAAATTTCGCAAATTTTTCGCATTTTTTGGATTTGTATGGAGTTTCAACGCGAAAACCGAACAGAGTACCGGCCTTTAGATAAAAACGAAGTTTTATCCATATTTCAATAGGAACATGTCGAAAATAAAAAAAACAAAATTAGCTAAAAGGGTCATGGAAAAAAGCTAAAAGCTAAATGCATTTTTTCCCCGCTAAACGTCTTCAAAAAAAGCCAAACCTAGCGAGAAAAAAGCTAAATTGGCAACGCTGGCTCACATCCATATAATAAACTCGGAATAATCACACATTTCGCCAAAAGAATTCGCCACAAAGACCTTAGTTTTGAATATGCCTGTCCTATAACATTATTCATATGGACGAACCATATGAATAATGTAAGAGTGATATTTAACGTAATGCCCAAGTTCTTCACTGAGTTCACAATCTCTATCCTCTGGCCGTTGATAACGATATCGATATCACTTGGAAGTTGAAAACCGCCCATCTCTGAACTGTGGTCAGATCGTCATTTAACAAAGTAGCCTTATCGTAAATTGTCCCAGAATCCCCTGTTATGTAGACCTGAACGTCATCGGCATACATGTGTATCTTACAATGGTCCAAACGCAATGGAAGGTCGTTGATATAAACGCAAAAAAGCAGGGGGCCAAGAACTATCTTAAAACGCACTATATCCAGAAGGGCACCTAATAATTGCACTCATGCGATACTTATGTGTAGTAACTTGGCGTGGTACAACTTCTCAATAGTGACGGCGCTTTTCCAAGGAGTTTTGGATATCATATACGACTGTTTTCGACGGAGTGGGGATTCTCAGAAGCGCCCCAAAATTCAAAAAATGTTGGCAGGGATATACCAACTGTACCGACCAGGCATAGATCTTTAGAACAGTGATGCCAATTTGGTTCTTTTAGCACCAAATTTAGTGCTTTTTGATTTCTAAAAAGCACCAAATTGCCTTCTTGGTGCCTTTTCAAACAAAGCACCAACTTGGTGCTTTCTGGCATTTTCATTTAGCGCTTTTGGCGCTTTTTTCATTTTGAACAGTATTAAGTTTATTTATACAAAAATTAGGATTAGATTTTCAGGAGCTTAAGAAACTCAACTTTATTACCAAATAGAGAATTGGATTGTTATGAAGGTGGTATTGATAATTTTTTAATTAATATTGTTATTGAGGACATTGAAAAGTCTAGCGACGAGTGCTGAATTTTGGAACGTGATAAAGATGTCATTAAAAACGTTTGTATTAAATTCACAAAAGCACGCACAACTGAAATAAGCGATAGACTCCTCCCATATATTAATATTTTGAAAGACATTACTGGTTTTGGTTAGAAGTGGTATGTTAGAAGTTATAATATATTGCTACGAATGTGATATTTCTAGATTTAAGTTTATTTAAATTAGTTTCCGTTAATTTAAATTTCAAATTGTAACGATAAAATTACGTCATAACTTGTTAGAGTCATTTCTTTATTTTCTAGTACTTTCCTAAACATCTTTTGTGTTCTTAGTTTTCCAATCGTTCATTGTAAAAGTAACGCCTTTTGTTCTACTTATTGTTATAATTGTAGTAATATGACCATAATCACTTATGTTATGCCTGCACGACATCTACCAGATAGTAGAATGTACTAGATTATTAGCCAAGATAATGAGCATAAGCCTAAAAGTATGTGTGCCATATCACCTGTACGATAACGCCCGATACAAAATTCTAGATAGCCAAGACAATGAACATAGGTTAGGTGGCAGCCCGATGTTTCAGGCTCACTTAGTCTATTCAGTCCATTGTGATAATGAACATGAGCCGATAAATATGTGCGTACCAGATAGTAGTAGATTAATCTGGAAGGTTGTAGGCCAATTAGCGAGAACATTCGAAATCGTCATATCTCGGTATATAAACCCGGAGAGAGCTGTCAAGTCTATTAAAATACTGCAAAATCCTCTTTCTATAAGATTCACATGAATACGAGAATGACCAAGGTCATTAGGAAGATGATTCCAAACACACTATAACTAGAAACGAATGCTCATATATGGAAGATCGAATAATGGGAATATCAATCTGATTTCCCTGGGAATTAATTTTTCCCGGGAATAATTGTAAACAGTAGGGGAAGGGAGAAATAATTTAGATTATTTGAAGTCAGCTGTTTTATTTTAATACAATTTTTGAATTGTATTGGTGAGTTAAAAGCGAAAAACATTTTGAGTAAGAGACGCAATTACCAAAGGATAGAAAGGAGAAAGCTACGCGATGCCCTTAACCCACTTGAGTTGCATGCTTTGCTGTTAAAGGTTTCACAAATATTATAGGATAAACAAGTCTGTATTCAAATACCTCTTGGACATGTTAGCGACCCACATTCCACCTCAACTTAAGTCATTTGGATTATACCCACTAGTAAAACTGTTTGCCATTTGCATTTGCGGATGACATACAGATTTTGTTCAGATGTGATATGCAATTTTCAGATGTCTTGCAGAGTATCATTGATTACAGCTGTATGTACTTGGATGACTGGATGCATGTGAATAAGCTTGTAATTAACACTAGGAAGACAAAGGCTATGTGTTTTGGTAATGCCCCTATTGGTATTTCTGTCAGAGTAGGTAATGATGATATTGAGTTTGTGAATCACATTAAGTGTCTTGGGGTGTCATTTGATTATGAATTGAACTTTGAAATTCTATTAATACCAAGGTAAATTTTATTTTAAGGAAATTGTATAATTTAGAGTTATGTATTCCATTGGAAATGAGAAAAAGAATTGTTCAGGCGCTGATTATGCCAATTTTCTTATATTGTTTGGAGGTGTACTCTGGGGTTCCTATGGTTCTGCTACAGAAATTAAGAACAATTTTCAACAGAGTAATTCGTTTTGTCTATTCACTTAATGTACGACAACATGTAACCCCATATGTAATGGACTTTTTGGGGTGTACCTTTTTTGATTTTATAAAGATTCGCGTCCTTATGCATTTCTATACCGCATATAGAGCTAGAACTCCTACATTTTTGATTGATTTATTTAAGTTTACAAGATCTACTAGGAATCCTCAGATGTTTATCCCAAAGTTAACTTCTATATTAGAGCGATCATTCCACGTTAGGGCTGCCCGACTATACAATGTCTTGCCTCTTCCTTTAAGAAGTTTTGAATGTACTAAACGTTCTTTTCGTCAGAAATTGATGGCTCACTATAATATAAGTAATGATTAATGATTCCCTGGTATTTTAACAAATTCCTACATAAAAAAGATATATAGAATAATTAAAAAAAAAAAATTATAAATAATTATATTAATAAATGAACCAAAATATGAACTGGTTCTCATGCCTATTTTTACTAATAGACAATGATGAACTCTAATATGAAGTAGATATAATTCTATAATTCTTTAGTTCTTTTCTGTATTATACATTTTTGTAAGTAATTTCTCAGTATTAGTTTTCCTATTATTTATTTAATGCTCATTTACACAAATTTGTAATCATTTAATCCTATATTCTCATTTCTAGACTATAAGCTAGGTAATGTTGAATGGTTATTATTGTCATTATTTTATTACTTTTTTTATATCATTGTAATTCTATTTATATTCTATTATTTTAGTAAATTTGTTTGTAATATCAATTAATCGAGACTATAGAGTAGCCGGTTCTTTTTATTATATTTTTTATTATAATTAATGTTATAAATTAAGTCAATTATTCAAAGAATTGTGTAGTTTTTGGGTCATATATGGTCTAGCGACTTGACTCTTTATGAAATAAATAAATAAAATTAAGTGCTACGCTTCTTTGCCCAAGGTGACTACCAAAAAGGCCGTAGGAAAAGATCGAGACGTATTGTGGCCCAGTGAAACCTGAGTAGTCATCATAAATATATTTGAAGAACACCTATGCCCCAAGTGTATATATTTGTTGTTGTTGTAACAGTTTATTGTGATTTAATCCATTTTTATGTTATACGCTTTGGTACTTCAGCTTGTGGCCAGATCGAGGAACTCTGCGACTAAGGTGGGGTGCGTCCAGAGTGACCTGGCGGTAAGTCGGGTTGGTTTAGCTGGGCAAGAGAAAAGATGACGCGTGTCGTGTGGCCCTTGGTTGCAAATTGGACATACGTCAGCTACGCTGCTATCAATCACTGATAAATAGGAATTGAGGCGGCTGTACTTGGTTGATCTTAACTGGGCTAAAACTACCCTAGTCTGTCGTGGGAGGTTTCTTTCCTCCGGTGCTATGGGCGGTGGAAGGACTCCGAGAACAGGATTAACCTTGTAGCTTCTCACCGCTTCAGCTACTGTACCCTCATGAATCCTGTTCAAACCTGCCTGGTACGCTGCTTGATCTAGAGGTTCTCTTTTGTAGCGCTGGATCTCGCGCTCTAGATTATGTATATCAACCCTTACGTTCCTGGGTGATGGTTGTGCATCCATGAGATGGTGGTTTGGATAAGTACTGCGATAACAACCCAGGAGATACTGCCTTGACAACTGTAGTTGTGTCTTCGCACAGGGATGATCTTTGTCTCCACATAAAGGTGATCCAGGGGTGTGCTGCGGAGACACCCAATCGCAGTTCTAAGCGCAGCGTTCTGACAGGTTTGAATACTGCTTTGACAACTGTAGTTGTGTCTTCGCACAGGGATGATCTTTGTCTCCACATAAAGGTGATCCAGGGGTGTGCTGCGGAGACACCCAATCGCAGTTCTAAGGGCAGCGTTCTGACAGGTTTGAATGTTATTCCACTGCGTATCACTAGTCTGCGGTGTCCACACTGGTGTATATATTTCATTGGGGGTGGTGAATTATTCCCAAAAAAATTATCGTTTATCCCTTTTTATTGTCATTTGTAATACCAATTTTTCCCCAAGGGAAAATGTCCCATTTTCGAAGTTGGTTTAGAATAAGTGAAAAGAGAAAATTTTCCCTGGGAGATTTTGTTTAGAATAGGGGAACAGGGAAAAATTCCCAGTGAGTTGTTATTCAGAATTGGGCTATACAATTACGGCTTACTACCAACAGGCGAAACAAAAATAAATAAATAAAACACTTATGTTAGAAACTTTTATTAAAATATATTTTCAATTAAATATAAAAGTTTGTAATGTGAGCTATATATAAAACTAACTAAATATTTTAAAAAGGGGAAACTGGTTGTTTATTTTTATAAATAATTTATTATTGGTCGTAGTTAAAGTGTTAGTAAAATCTCCGACGAAATTTTTTCCTTTATTTTCGAAGACCCTTTTCTGGGTGCAGACCTAATGACACACCTTCAAAAATTGCCCATGTTTACAGGAAATGGAGTTTAATAGCGGGCAATGTTCGCTCTGCGACAACAGCAAAAAGTTTGTTGTTTCTTCTAACAAAATTCAATTCGTGTCTTCCAGATTTTTGGCATTTGTAATTTTAACCACAAAAGTAAAATCGTTTGAATCTATAATAGTTTTCCAAATAATATATACCTTAAAAATGTAAGTTTCTAATTCAACCATTTTTTACATTCCATGTAATTTATTAAAGATTTAAGACAATCTGCTACGATCGATATTAACCCATTAACGACCAAAATGTTCCAGTTTAGCCACTAAAAACGAAATTAGATCAATAAGAACAGTATAAAATTGCACTTTAGTTTGGTGCAACTTTTCACAAAGTTTATATTCTTTTCAATGAATTATTGGAGAAAAGTAATCGTGATGGTGTATTAGCGGCTAAACCCGAACTTAATAATCACCTTTAAATAAAAAAACTGACTTTTTAGAAAATGGGGACATTGGGTAGATTAAGTATAAAATTCTCCAAAAATCTCCATTACCTGGCAACACAATTTTTATTAAATAAACTTATCTTCAAACAATCGAAATGTTATATGCGAAGAATTATAGATTTTAGATCACTTACTACACATAAAACTATTGAATGTAGTTTACGAAAGTAATCCGAATAATAACAAGAATGTAACGCACTGAATATGACCCTTGTTTATCACGTGGGGCTAATTGTCTTTGTTTATAGATCAGATGCAGTATCAATATGTATTTAAAATTACAAAAATAACGGGTAGCTCATAATTGTTTGACTTTAAAAATACATTCTCCTTCTGATAGAACTTAAAAAATTATAATAGCGAAATTGATTTACTTTATTATGTTTATGTAGATAAAATATAAAATATTTATTTATTTTTATTTATTTATTTATCAGTTTTTATTCAGTAATACTAAGCCTACATGGCCTAAATACATTTGTATTACAAAGTTTTTTTTATAATCTGAATAGAAGCGGATGTAGTAAATTTAAATACAACTATAAATTATATAAAAAAATAAACTAAAAGTATAATCTAATAATTTAATCATGATCGGCTCCCCAGCCATATGTACTGAAAGAAAGATATAAAAACAATAAATCCCATTAGCAATCATGTACCAGCAACACTACGAATCAGAAAAGTGTCTGAAAACTTCAATACGAAACACATTATTCGAGTGTGAGAAAATGCGCAGTTCAGCAGGTAAGGCATTCCAACATCTGGCCAAACGAACAAAAAATGACCTTTCAAAAACAGATCTGTGAATAAGTGGTATAATAATCTGGGTATTCCTACTGGAACGTGAAAAGCTAAACCAATTGTAAAGAGGGACATTTTGACAAAATAAAATTAAAATTAAATATTTCTCATAGCGAAATTTATTTTCTTTATTATGTAAATGTAGGTAAAATATAAAATATTTGGTTAGATCAAATTATTCATTTAGTTTAAAGTAAACATGAAATCTAGTCTATATAAATGTTTGCTTGCATCATATAATAATTGCTTATATAGTAAAGAAGATTATTAACCACCTTGCGTGCGAAATTTGAATGCATGGAATTATGCGTCCCAAAAAAATATTATTAGAAATAAATATAAAATTTAAAGTTATCGAAAAATTAAGATTGACCTAGCCTATCTCTGAATTCTATTGGACATTATTTATAATACCAGTTGCATTTAAATATTTTTATTTTATTAAACTGACATTATAAAGAAATCCTTGTATTTTTTGTATCATGGGTTGCTCAGATGAATATTTTAAAATTCTACGAAACATCCATTAAATTGAAGCTAGGTTAGTTTTTTATTGCATAATCAGCAAAGCACAGAAATGAAAAAATTATTATTATTATTTTTTTTTTTGATATTGCTAATTTTTTTACTAAGATATCTGTTTTATTGAATCATTATAATAAACTAATATCTTGGTACGATGAATTATCAATTTGGAAAACTTCAACCTGGCAACACGGGTGAGATTTGAATTGGATATCAGTGTAACTAATGTAATGAAAAACATCCCAATAAATTTATCTATAGGATCTGCTAAACATAATCTACTAAACGAAAAATCTTTATAAATATAAATTAATTCTCCATGTGTATGCAGCTGTAAAGTCGTTTTAATTCATCCATGGCAATATAAACAAGGCTGAACGTCAGTCAGATGGCACTTATTCTAATTATATATTGGGATAGCAACATAAAACGTTGGATTTATAAATCAAAATTAGATTAATTTATGCCCTGCCAATCTTTGATATTGATACTGACATATTCCATACTACCATTGCAATTTAAATATATTTTTACCTTGTTTATTGCACCATTACTTAGTCGATGCATAGATATTATAATGTAGATGAGTCTAAGTGAACATGTAAAATGATTAAAATAGCTTAACTATGTGATTACCTATGTTTTATATATGCATAGTTACGATAATAATTTCATTTACTCAGCATCGGATTTATTTATTAAGTAAGAACATCAAAAGCCTAAGGGAATAACAAAAAAAAAACACAATACAAATATGTTAATTAGAAAGAAATCTGTAGTTGTAAATTATTGAATGAACATGTATATATGATTTCATTTGGGATCTTATAATTAGTTTTCTAATATCAGAAAGAACCAAAATCAATGGTCCGTTGGGTGGGACATATATATTGTATAAGACACACATTTTATAGGTATTTTTTATCGAAGAACGCAAAAGTATATATCAGGGCACACATATAAGTTTACTCTGGTATATATTATTAAAATATTTTTCTGCTAATTTGTGAAAACTATTTTTAACGAGTCAGCTGTTTCACAAAGTTTTTAGTCCTGCCTTCAGTCAACGAGTATTCATGAAAAAACAAAAGTGTGTATCCAACATAAAGGGAAAAAGAGTAGCATAGTATACTTTAATTATGGCAAATTCCACGTTTCTAAAAGGAGTAAACTCTTAAAATTTGTATAGCAAAGAACTGTTGAAAAAAATATCATATCTGCGTAAAAATGTCTAGAAATGTATACTGACAAATAATTTGACTTGATAACACCTTAACCCTTTCACTACCGAAATAAACCTAAGATTAAAAACTTTAATTTTTCTTCTGTTTTTACTTGTACTAACAGCATGTAGAACAAAAATTGTTTTAAAACCTACCACAATTACTTCAAGAGCTATATGAGCTTGTTCTGAAAACTTGATTCTTGAATTGTGCCCAAATGGCCTTATGAAGATAAGCCCAATTTTTCCTGTAATATCTTTTACAGTATGGGAAAAAATACAAAAAAGAACCCGTAAAAGTTTCAGCTATAGTTTTTGTATAAATGTCCATTTACTAGAAACATTCAGTAGAATAATTGTCTCAAATTTTCATATTTTTCGTTTATTGTTAAAGAAGTTTATAAAAATGTATTTTAGTGCTCACCAATATGGAAAATATTTATAGCTTATTTAGATTAAAGCCTCTACTTTAAAATAACATCGAGAAATAAATAGTAACTAAAAGTAAGTACTATGTTCGCTTTTCGCGTTGAAATTTTCGTGGTTACTTTATTAAAACAGTTCAATATAAAGCAGACAAATTAACTCAATTGATGCGTAGTTTCTTGTTCCTCTAGATTTCGGCAAGACTTTACAGGAATAAGTTTGTTTTCATTTATAATTTTGGTTATTTAAGGAAAAGTAATCGCGAAAATAAAGTGGGTTTCAACTCGAAAACCGAACATAGTACCTACCCTAAGTGGGAAAATAGAATTTGGTGTCTTTTCCGAATGTCCTTCTAAGTGGACATCGGTAGTGAAAGGGTTAAGAGGAAGATTTTCCCGATATAACAGCTAAACGGACATGAAGATATGGCTGGAAATCTTTTGATTCGACACAAAATGTGTCACCACTATACACACAAATTTAACTGATGAAACGACACTGCAAGCCAGCAGGAACATCCAGTATCCTCAATGCTGTAATCCCACGTAATTTGCACGACCACTGCAAGGAAACTACTACTGACGAAATATTGTCTGATTTAACGCCAGAGGACGTGGAATATAACAACTCGAGTGCTAAGTAACTCCAGATGATACACAACTTAAATCTTAAAGACAGTACACATTGACGTATATACGTTAGTCTTAAGAATCGATCGCTGCACCCAAGAAAAGTCCTGAACCACCAGAGTTTTATAGAGGACGAAATTATAGAGGATGACGATAGACTTGATACCTTTTCTGAGCAACAAAGGAGTATTTTTACAAAATGGAACAAGAGAAACAACACGGCGTATGTCTACACCAAACCTCTGCAACGAATACACAAGCAATTACTTCAAGCACACACCAAGAATTCGAGTAGTAACTCCATTGTCCATTTCTCAATCGTGTAAAATATAAACTTTGAAAATGGTGAAACAATAACTACAAGAGTATGCAACACACACACTCTCCATTCCTATTTTGTTTGTTGTTGGCACATAAAAAACACAGACCCGCTCACAGCCTGCATTCACTGACTTCTGCCAATCAACTGATCGACGATTGTGTTTGTTCTTCGGTTGATAGTTACTTCGTGTCGAATACGAAGTTACGCCTTTGCTAATGCAAAATATTCTATCTTCACTAAAAATGTTGTCGTGATGATTACAACAAAACCAAAATATTGTAAAGAACTGCACAACGATTCCTTTTGAATGCGATGGCTCTGCAATGCTTGACACTGTAATCGCTTTACAGTGTTTCTGTTTTATTCAAATTATTCGTGGAATGTAATATTCAATTATTCAAATTATTCGTGGAATGTATTGTCTTCACTATAACATCGATTACTTCGAATAGGCTTGTGCAGGCCTTTGGTCTATACGTAAAACCATCAACTGCGACACCACGTCATAAAAAATATGGAATACCATACGCATACATTCCGCAACTGAAAGTCTGAGACGTGTATTGCGATATAGTGTTCCATATTAGAAGTCAAGGATACTGGACTATTCTCGTTCGACACAGCCTCGTGAAGAGGTTTGATAGACATATTTTAGCAAACTATTTTGAACCTGTTCAATTACGTTCTGCGGTCTGGCGAAATCCCAAATATCTGGATGAAATTTGGGTTCAGGCCTATTTATAAGAAAGGAAAGCCATTCGAAGAACCTAATTCATGGCAATAGTTGGTTGACGTTGGTATCATGCCTTCGTATGAAAGAATGTTATTTTTCGATAATGCTTAACCCGACTTCAGATGTGTTAACACTAAAACGGATAACATTTTAACGCTATGGCCTGCAACCCATTTGGCTAAGCCATGAGGTAAAGTCTTAGCGCAACACTTTTGCCAAATGAAATCAGATATTCATATTAGATATCACTATAATCTGTTTGTTCAATTCATTTTGACTTACCGAAAGTTAATACCTTTGTTGGATAATAAACGATTACATTCATTGCTGTCTGGTAGTGGTAACACATAGTATTCACTTTCGGTACTCTAAAATGGTTTGGAACATTAATTCTGTACAAAAACTTTTTATATTAGGATTACCTGTTCTGTGAAATCGTGCTTACAAATTTGTGTTCCCACTTTCATGTCAGAGAATGGTCCTTTAAGAGCGAAGAAGTGTATACTCATTGGTGTAGTTGTTTTAGTTTTCAAAATGAGCTAAAATATAAAAACAAACCTTAGAAATGAATTGTCGAATTTACTCAACTCTTAGTAACATACTTGATAGGTAATATTCCGCTCATTCGATTGGTGCGGATCACGTTGACTGTTGTTTATTCGTGCTTTCACGACCCATTGGTGATTGAATGCCGAAAATCGAGCCGTTTCATAGAATAGCTTATGAACGTATTCATCCGTACGATAAGGCTTCATTTGTAAATCTTTAGAATAATAAATTTAATGAATTTTAAATCTTACGTTATATAATTACCATTAGCTTACCATTAAAAATAATTTTTTCGTAGCTTAAAAGATCGATCAATGTGTTAAACATTTTCTTTTCTTCTTTTATTTTAGCGTCGTATGCTTCAAGAGCCGCCATAACATCATAGCCAGATTTGTTGGGATGTGAGCAATTACGCTCATGTTCGGATGCTGAAATTAATAAAATTTCAAATTGAAGGTCTCAATAAATTTCATAATTTATAAAATGCATTTTCATAGTCTCACACAAGTTTACATATTCCTGGTTTTTAACCTTTAAAAAACCGCACAAAAAATCTTCAAAATTAACAAATATCTTGTTTTTTAAATTAATTTATTTGAACTAAAGCATGATCTTAAAATTCTTTAACCGTATGTAAACTTGTGTAAGACTGCGTATGTTGTATATGTTGATTCTCGCCAAGAAACAAAATAATTAGTAAGAATTTTAGTTAATTGAATATTTTCCACATCAAACCAATAAGGTTTGTGCCGATATTAGATAGAATTATGGATATTCCTCCTCTTTGGTTGGGTTTCTCCGAGTGAGTTCACTTGAAATAACAGTCTGCCATTATACCTAACCTAGTTAAAGATAATCATAATAACCAGAGGCCTACTCTTAAATGGATGTACGAAATGTTCATAAAAAGTGTGCTGGTTTCAAGGTAATTCCTGGACTTGCATTAAAAGAAATCTATAATTTAGCAAAAAGTATATTTGTTGGGGGTTTCCGCTAAGGGCATTTTCAAGTCTCAAATCAATTCACAATGATTTTGCTCGTTTTCCATCGTTGCCAATTTTGGTGTTCCCGCTAGAGGCATTTTCAAGTCTCAAATCAATTCACAATGGTTTTGCCCGTTTTCCAGTGTTGCCAATTTGGTTTCCTTCCCATGCTAACCATTGCACCACGGGAGCAACCGTGTGGTTATCGTGGTCTAAGCTGATTTGAATGAGATCTGATTGCTCGAAACTCTGGGATATTATCAATTTTGACTTCATAATTAACGTTACCAATTTTCCTCTTAATTACTCCCGGAAACCACTCAATTTTGTTTTGTTCGTATAGTTTTGTTTTGAGTCACGTATTTGTTGTATTGGCTTTTCAGTTGTCTTTAACCCTTTGACGACGAAGAATTAACCACCCGATAAAAGTAAGTTTTTCTTGCGGATTCATATTCAGAATATACCTATTTACTAAGTAAAGTGTCGCCAAAATGTAAAAAAAAATATTTCCATCTATGAGAAATTTCATGGGATATATATGTCCCATTCGTCCTCAAAGGTAAATGTTTGGTGAGAAAAAGTTTTTTAAAATACTATATACAACTCATTATAAACCACATCATTAGCTTTGTTTACATTGTAAAATACATACAGCAGATCTCGAAAAGTGTGCAGAACCATGCATTCATGGTTTTGATCGCTTTACATAAGCTTGCTCTCATTTGTCTATATAGAAAAAAATAGGTTTGATTGAATAATCGTACAATATCGTAACAAAGTCATTTTCTCAGCAATTTATTTGCATAATAGCAATAAAAAAAATTCATCGAGAAAATAATGTTGAAAATAGCAAACAAAAAAAAAATTAAAGCGTGTAGCACCTTGCGGAAAATCGTCAAAATTTATCCTTGATAATACTTTCAGGCGTGAAGAAATTCAAGCTTTGTATTCGAATGGAGTGTTTGTTGTGAAATGGATAGATAATCGTACCGCTTATATTGGGTCCAATTTTATTGATTGACTAGAAAAAGTTGTGGTAAACCGAAGTATTTCTGGTTCGGCCAGTAAGCTTGACTGTTCTAATCTTCGTCCCATTTCTATCCTTCCAGCTTTATCAAAGGGTTTTGAAATACTGATAAAGGGCCAACTTATTGAACATCTTGATCAGTACTCATTAATTTATGAATGTCAGTCGGGCTTCAGAAGGCATCATAGTACCACATCCCTTATGATTAAGCTGACTGATTACATTAGGCGGGCACTTGATAGCGGTAACCCATATGTTCTCGCGGCTCTTAATTTGAGTAAAGCTTTCGATTCAGTCCACTATAATATCCTACATTCGAAGCTCTATTACGAATTTAAATTTTCCCCTGCCGGTCGTTCTCAATATATATTCGGTGTGATAATCGCATGTCTGGTGTTAATGAAATTTCTACCGGGCTCCATTTTGGGTCCTGTGTTGTTCATGTTGTATGTCAATGATGTTCGGCTCTGCAGACGACTTTCAGTTGTTAAGTACGTGTAGTTTTGGAGGATTACCTCGCTGCATTTCCCACACTGAAAAAAAAGCATGCCCGGTTCCAAAGATTTTGTCTTTACTTTAAAAATTTTGGTATTGATTCCGAGCCAAAGAAGCGGAGAATACAAGTAAGGATACTTTTAAGACACAATTCTCTTTTAAATTTGGGTTTTGTGTACTTGCTTCTAGGAAACAAATTTTAATTTTTCGCTTTTTCACCTTTTTTTCTTCATATGCTATCAAAGTCCTTCAAAAACGAGTTAACGACAACTTTATTTTCCAAATTAAGACTCGACTTCCAGTAGAAATTATGCTACGTTTCAAGTAAAAAACGTCTTTAAAATAAAGTGTTGAAAAACATGTCCTATATTTGAACGATTTTTTGCTTCGTAGTCAAGATGCAAACAGACAATAAATTTAAAGACAATTTCATTAAATCTAAAGAATTTTTCTGAATTATTAAAGTCAAGTTGACCTTAGCCCAAATATTTTTTCTTTCATGTTATGATACCCATTTCTAAGTGAAATCACTTAATTATAAGGACAATACGACTTCATTGAAAAGTTTATCGTCTTTTGTCTTCTATGCGAAGCAAAATTTAAATTCGTATTTTAAAGACATGAAATCTTTGACCTCACGACAATATTTTTTTCTGTGCATTTGGACGACGATATTGGAAAAATATGCCAAAATACCCTTAAAGTAGTACTGTACAGAATCATATAGTTTCTTTGACAGATGCCATAACTTCCCTTGGGGATCAAATTGATTCGAATTTGATTTTTGCGCATCATATTGCCCACATTTGTTCCAAACTAAATCTAATCCTAAAAAAGTTGTACAGCATAAATGACTTTGTTTTTTCTTTAGCATTATGAAACATGGTGAACCCGCTTACCTCCAATATTTTAATTTTCTAAACTCTACTCGTAATACGCAAATTCTGATAGAACCTTTCTCGCATTATTTTTTTGCATATTTGTTAATACTTTATTTTTGCTTTTGTTTATTTCAAAGATATCAATGTATGGTCCAAGAGGGCTTAAATATATTTTTGAATTGAATTGAAAAAAAAGTGGCTAATAGATTCCATCGGGAAAAATGTGACATATATATGCTCCCAATCCTACACTGGATGCATCTGCGGCCAATTTGATAGGGAAATCCGGATCAAAATGAGATGATAATAATTCTGAACATAAAAGTTCTTTGAATCGTGTAAAATTTTTCTCACATGATTTAGACCAGTGTTGCAACTTTCTTCAGAAGAGCGCCCAAGGGATCTCTTAATTTTCTCATTTGGGCAAAAACTTTCCATGATAGTTTATGGCTCGTAAATAAGATCTTATCTCACCAATGTTAGTAGGATGTTAAGTTTCCATGATTGATTTTAATTTGTTTTTGTCGGGACGTATGTCTTTTTTATCAACCAATTATGTAAATGGTGGTTTTAAAAATGGACACTTCCGAAAGTTGACTGTTATAAAGGGTGATACGGTCAAAATTTGGTCAAGGTAAAACGCGTGTAAATGGGTGAAATCGTTTATTTAAAAAATCAAATTAAATTTCTTTTTCAAGTTCAATTAGTATAAAATTCAGGAAAAATATTCAGTTAGGCTTTAACTTTTCCAAATCCGAATTGCTGGGCCTCACGCTTGACACCTGCCATCATATTTTGTACAGCCACCTTGTCCACCTTCTTCGCCGCAGAAAGCCAGTTTGCCTTGAACTGCTGCTCGTCCTTAGCAGTTTTTTGGTCTTCTTTAGGTTCCGCTTGACAATAGCCCAGTATTTCTCAATTGGGCGGAGCTCTGGCGTGTTGGGAGGGTTCTTGTCCTTGGGAACCACCTGCACGTTGTTGGCGGCGTACCACTCCATGGCCTTTTTACCGTAATGGCAAGATGCCAAGTCCGGCCAAAACAGTACGGAACAACCGTGTTTCTTCAGGAAAGGCAGCAGACGTTTATTCAAACACTCTTTCACGTAAATTTCTTGGTTGACAGTCCCGGAAGCTATGAAAATGCTGCTTTTCAAGCCACAGGTACAGATGACTTGCCAAACCAGATATTTCTTTGCGAACTTTGACAGTTTTTTGTGCTTGAAAATATCTGCTACCTTTCCCCTTCCTTTTGCCGTATAAAACTCCTGTCCCGGAAGCTGCTTGTAGTCGGCTTTGTAGGTTTCGTCGTCCATTACCACGCAATCAAACTTCGTCAGCATCGTCGTGTACAGCCTCCGGGATCGCGCTTTGGCCGTCGTATTTTGTTTATCATCGCGATTTGGAGTCACTACCTTCTTGTAAGTCGATAGTCCGGCTCGTTTTTTGGCTCGATGCACGGTTGTAGTCGATACACCCAGCTTATTTGCGGCATCTCGGAGAGAGAGGTTAGGGTTTCGCTTGAAACTACCGGTAACTCTCTTTGTCGTCTCAGCGGCTTCCGGTTTTCGATTTCCCCCGATCCAGACTTCCTGGCTGTCGACAAACGTTCCCAAACACTTTAATTACATTTGTAACGGTTGATTTGGCAACTTTTAGCGATTTTGCGTGCGAGTAGCTCGGATTTTCGCGATGCGCGAGCAAAATTTTGATACGCTGCTCTTCTTGCTTGGACGGCATTTTGACAACTGAAGAGTGAATTCCAAAATCAAAATAGGAGCAACATTCTACACACACACACCTTCAATATGAGGGGTGTTCAGGTTTTTTAAATGCAAAATTGAAAGAAATACGTCAAGTTTATATTGACCAAATTTTGACAGTATCACCCTTTATGTTATGTTTATGTTATATGTTTGTATTATAATGAATAAATAAATAAATATTGTAGCTCTTTTTAGCGTGGTAAGCACTTCGATAACTGCTTTTTCATTTTCGATTCGGGTTTGTGTAGCAATAACAACATCATCTAAATACGGATACGCACTTTGAATTCCAGACAAAATTGTTTGTATTGCTTGTTGAAATGCTACTGGGGCTGACTTTACTTCTTGAGCTAGACGGTTAAAAATGTATAGCCCGAGATGAGTATTAATAACAAACAGTTTTTGTCTCATCATCCACCTCAAGTTGCATATAAGCATTATTTAAATCGATAATGGAAAAAGTTGAGCAGTTGTTGAAATTTGTGAAAATGTCTTCAGGAAGTGACAATGGAAATGCGTGTGGCTCAAGCTGTGCGTTGATGACAGTCTCCACATATTCGAAAATTACCGGACGACTTTCTTACAACTACGATGGGTGCTGCCCATTCGGAAAAATTTATAGGTAAGATTATGCCTTCACGTTCGAGTTTCCGTAATTCATTTTCCAGAGGTTCTGTTACGGCGTACGTCACTTGCTTTTTTGGTCGAAATACAGGAACACTTTTTATTGGTTTATGTAAAGCGTTACGAAACGTCTGTTTGATGCATATAAGCATTATTTAAATCGATAATGGAAAAAGTTGAGCAGTTGTTGAAATTTGTGAAAATGTCTTCAGGAAGTGGCAAGTTGCATATAAGCATTATTTAAATCGATAATGGAAAAAGTTGAGCAGTTGTTGAAATTTGTGAAAATGTCTTCAGGAAGTGGCAAGTTGCATATAAGCATTATTTAAATCGATAATGGAAAAAGTTGAGCAGTTGTTGAAATTTGTGAAAATGTCTTCAGGAAGTGGCAATGGAAATGCGTGTGGCTCAAGCTGTGCGTTGAGGACAGTCTCCACATATTCGAAAATTGTATATCATAGTGAAATATCTTTTTTAATTTAGATCTAAACTAGTAAACCATTCATTTTTATTAAACCGATTTATCTACGATAGAAAATTTTCCATGCATACTTTTAAGAGGTTAAAATATACACTGATAATATTATGGTGAAAAAGCAAACTTGCTCACAAATATAATAATCGTTTCGTGATTTCAAGTATTTGCGTAGAATCTAATCATATCTGTAATCTTAACGAATGTAATTAAAATATAGCAAATGTATCGCAAAATTGCAAATGTATCACATTTACTGGCACAAAAGTATCACCGCGTGAAAAAAGTGAAAAATTTGCCGCTAAAGTGGTACAACGGTAACACTGGGGTGTACTGGCATCACTTCTTGAGGTTGGTGCAGGTGTTGATGGAGGTTTTTGGACATTCAATGTTGCTTGTAGAAATTTTTCCATGAGCCTGTCCTCCTCATTACATAAGCTACTCCTCTTCTTACTATTATTATTATTATTCTTCTTTCAACCGCCAATTTATGAACAAGTTGAATAAATTGAGAGAAACTAACGTGTATTATTTGGAACGTAACTGTGGTGTCAGAATTGGGCAATGAGTCTTGCACCAGAGGATATGCAGGAAATAATGGACAAGCTTGCTGATGCAATAAAGGCAACTGTGGTGAGTGCAACACAGACGGCGGTTGCAAGTGCGTCTTCCTCAAATGTGACTGCCAAAGTTCCAGCTTTTTCAATGACAGACTTCAAACCAGACGAGGGAGGAAGTGTCGGGGATTACTTTGCGCGATTTGATTGGGCATTGGAACTCGCCAAGGTGCCGGAGATCGAATATGCGAATTATGCGCATATTATTGCGAAACAACCGTCAACATTTGCCGAGGCATATGAGTATGCGTATACAAGAGAATAAATACATAGTGCCGCAAAAGAGGTCATTTCCAGTACATCACAGCAAATCGAACAGACATGCAAATTGGGGTTCAACCCAATTAGAACTAAGGGTGGTTCGAAAACTAAGAGTATTCAGCCGGCACCTAGTAGTGTTAAATGTTTCGGTTCCGGTGGCAACCACTTTCTACTTTTGCGGAAAGGTGGGCCATATGGCAAAGGTTTGCAAGGCCAAGACGAACCAAGTTGAATGCGATGATAATGAAGAAGTCATTGATGAGTGGCGGTTCGTGAACAGGGTGAGTCAAAATGGCGGCTGTGAGAAGAAATTGGTTTATTTTAAAATTAACGACAAGGTCGTTGAAATGGAACTGGACACAGGTGCGCCCTGTAGTATAATATGCAGGAAGAAACTGCGAGGCATTAAACCGAATTATAAATTACTGAAGTCGGAGAGGCGTTTTGCAAGTTATACAGGCCATGGGATTAACTGCATTGGCAGGGTGGTGGTTAAGGCGACGTTGGGAAAAAGGTCAAAACTTCTGAATTTGTACGTGGTTGAAGACGAGTTGGACACACTATGCGGTCGTGAATGGATTTCACACTTTGCTCATGAAATAAATTTTGAGAATTTGTTTTCGAGTCAAACCGCTGATTCAGAGCCTGAACAGGTGTTTGATTTAGCCAAAATGAACAGCATTGCTTCGGTTGAGACAAAACAGAATACCATACAGAAAATGAAATTGCAACAGACGTTGGAGAAATTCACTGACGTGTTTGGTGAAACGGCAGGAAAATTAATTGGGCCAGCTGTGAGAGTACAAATGAAAGGTGATGCCAAGCCAATATTTGCAAGACCAAGGGAGATACCCCACGCACTTCGTGAAGCATATGCAAGAGAAATAGAGGCAAAGATAGCCGCCGGTTTCTATGAAAGAGTGGAGTTCTCCGAGTGGACATCCACCAGTGAACCCTCAAATGGTGGTGGATAAGCATCCAATTCCCAAAACCGAAGATTTGTTCACAAGAATGAAAGGGGCGAGAATATTTGTACATTTGGACGTCACCGATGCCTATTCTCATCTGGTGTTAGACGATACTTTCAGCCAGATTCTTACACTAAATACAGTGACTCACGGTCTTATTCGACCAACACGAGCGGTATACGGGGCTGCCAATATTCCCGCGATATGGCAACGGAAGATGGAGGCCATCTTACAGGGTCTTCCCAAGGTGCTGAATTTTTTCGATGACATCCTTATCTTCGGGCAGAATTTTGATGAACAGCTACAGATTTTTGAGTCGACGTTGCAAAGGATGAAAGAATGTGGATTAAAACTGAATAGGAAAAAGTGTGTTTTTGCAATATCGTCCGTCGAGTTTCTAGGACACGTTATTGACGAAACAGGCGTACATAAGTCACAAAGACATATAGAGGCCATATTGAATGCACCGAGACCACGAACTTTGGAGGATATTCAGCTGTTTTTGGGGAAGGCTTCGTACTATAGCTCATTTATTCCGGATCTGGCGACTCGAGAAAGACCACTAAGAGATATTTTGAAGGCGAAACAGTTTTCGTGGAATTCGAGAGCCGATGCAGCTTATAACCACATTAAGCACATTTTAGTATCACCTCAGGTGTTGATGCCGTACGATCCCAGTTTGCCTTTATTGCTGGCAACCGACGCTAGCAAAACGGGACTAGGCGCGGTCTTGTCCCACCGTTTGAAAAATGGAGAAGAACGACCAGTTGAATTTGCCAGTAGGACAATGACCCCGACTGAACAGCGTTACCCACAGATGGACAAGGAGGCTTTGTGTGGGCGACACAGCGGTTTTTCAAATATTTGTATGCTCGTCGGTGGACATTAATCACAGACCATAAGCTCCTATCGCAGATATTACGGCCAGATAAGTCACTACCAGTTCTCTGCATTTTCGCATGACAAACTATGCTGATTTTCTTAGTAATTTTACCTTCGATGTTGTATATAAGTCTTCCGCCAAAAATGCAAACGCAGATTTCCTGTCACGGGCTGTACAAAAAGTGGAGGAAATCAAATCGAGGGGCAAAGACGTGGTTGGTGAGTACGATGAATTTGATTATTTTGTTGTGAGACAGATAAATCAGTTGCCAGTTACGGCCGAGAATATAGCGCGAGAAACAAGAAAAGACCCCGAATTGGGAGAAATAGTTCGAATTCTGGAGAAAGGCCAGTGTTTGATTAAAAATAGGTACAAATTACCAATGGCGAATTATAAGTTATCTGCAGATTGTTTTGTATTTGATCATAGAGTCGTGATACCTCCAAAGTACAGGCAATCAATTTTAGAGAGCCTCCATAATGGCCACCTCGGTATAGGAAAAACAAGTAAGTAAAGTCTAAAGTCGGGCGGAGCCGACTATATTATACCCTTCACCACTATGTAGACAAACATTTGTGTTACTATCTCAACTACTTAAAATTTGCTGGGAGCCATACAAAAGTTTGCATTTCCAGATACAAATACTTTTAATGGAAACAATTTGTACTTCTACAAAAACTCTAGAATTAAAATTTAAATCGGCTAACGCCCTGGGATGAAACACAGTGATAGTAAAAAATGTGGGAAATATGAAGCGAGAGAAATTTTAATGCAATTGTACAAAAGAGATTTATGATTTTTCAGGCGATACATATGTATTCGAGATATAGGACAATTAGAGTAATATTTACAATTTTTGCTACTCAGCAGTGGCGATTTTACAAGGATATTGGTTAGATCTCGCCAAGATATGTGGTCAAGTGTGGGTTGTGATATATTATTTGGTGTAGTCGGGCGACTTGGATCCTTATTTAAAACTCATCCGTTCTGTGGAAATTTTGACATTGCAGTGTGTAGGATATGGCTAAGATATGGGGAAATCATCACAGAATTTTGTGTAAAGTGTTAGAATTTTGGCCCTATTTGTATTCTCTGAGGAAACTATCCAGTCAATTGGAGGAAAATCAAATTGAAAATGGGTCAAAAATATGAAACAGTCTACCATATTTCCCCAACTCTGGTGTACGTATATATGGGAGCTATATACAATCTGAACCAATTTTGACTGAATTTGACATGCATAGTTAGAATAATAATTCTGCTATCTATGCGAAATTTCACGTAAATTGGAGTATAACTTTGGCCCCCCTGGTCATATGAGTGCAAATCGGACGGGAGATATATATGGGAGCTATATCTAAATTTGAACCGATTTCAATCAAATTTACCAAGCATTGGTAGAATGTCAATTCTACCCTCTGTGCAAAATTCACGAAGATCGGTAGTAAACTTTGGCCTCTGTGGTCATATGAGTCTAAATCGGACGAAAGATATATATGGGAGCTATATCTAAATCTGAACCGTTGGCTCATATTTTGCAAGATTTTCGAGATTCATAAAATATTTGGATGTACGGTATTTCAAGAAAATCGGTTAATAAACACGGTAACTATGACCAAATCAGGGATAAATATATATGACAGCTATATCTAAATCTGAACCGATTTTTTCCAAAACCAATAGCGATTGTCTCTGTCCCAAGAGACGGCCCTATGACAAATTTGAGGACGATCGGATTTAAATTGCGAGCTGTACTTTGTGCACAAAATTACATATACAGACAGACGGACAGACTGACAGACAGACATATACAGACAGACGGACAGACAGACGGACGGACGGACATCGCTAAATCGACTCAGAATTTAATTCTAAGCCGATCGGTATACTAAAAGATGGGTCTATGACCACTATTTCTTGGCGTTACATACAAATGCACAAACTTATTATACCCTGTACCACAGTAGTGGTGAAGGGTATAATGAAAGGAATTGCGCGTTCCTTTGTGTACTGGCCAAAAATGGATTCTGACATTGATATGATGGCAAAGAGGTGTGACAAGTGCGCAAGTGTGGCCAATAGACCAAAGAAGACTACGGAACATCATTGGGAGTATCCAAAGGGGACATGGGAGCGTGTGCACATGGACTATGCGGGGCCGTTTCAGGGTGTAATGTTATTGATAATAACCGACGCATATAGTAAATGGTTAGAGGTGAAAGTAACCAAAGCGATGACACGCAGTAACTATTGCATTAGTGGATGATGTTTTTGCGAGCTACGGGGTACCCTCAATGGTGGTTACGGATAATGGTACCAACTTCTCGTCCATTGAATTCAATTGATACCTTACATCAGTTGGAGTTAAGTATCACAAGTACACCGCCTCATACCACCCTTCGGCTAATGGTCAAGCTGAGCGGAGTGTGCAGACCGTGAAGAACGCTTTAAAGGCCATATGTACAACCAAGCAGACACTGCAGGAGAATCTTAATGAAATCCTCCGGCAATATAAAACTGCCCCCCCCACTCAACGACGGGTGTATCACCAGCACAACTTTTTCTGCACCCAGAGAAATTATTGGTTGGAATTCGAGTACGACAACAAATAGATAGTGGAGACCTACAATTTTTAGTTGTTTGGAATAAATGTTAGTTACTTCCCTTGTTTAATGGTTTCTATAACCAATATAATAGCTGTGTGACTAAAAGTTCGTACACCCGACCAAATATTGGTCGTTATTTATATATTGAAGTAAGCAACCATTTCAATATATTCCATATTGTTGCGATAACTAATTTTTTTTTTCCAATGTGTCACCAAACCCAACAGAAAGTCTGTCTGGCCAATAAGTTGGTTGTGTTAACAGATTTGATAGTTATAAAGGGAACTTGTTGCTATGGACTACATATGTGTTATGACAACAAATAATCTTTTGTTTCATTAATTACATAAAATTTTAAAAATCAATTTAGATTTTTTTTCAAGGTAAGTAAGATAAACATCAAATTACAACTCACTCTTCACCATTTCTCTTAATTTCCATAAAATATGTAGAGATATCTTAGCAAATGTGACCATTACCGAGGTTGGGAAAGGTATATATAGGGTTTGTCTGCCTCATCATCGGTCTCAAAATCTCAACATTCTCCTGCTGCCGATATATAAGAAAAATTTCATGAGCCTGATTGAATCCCAAGTCACACTGAAAATTGATCACGTGATTGTGAGTGGTCGAACTAACAAAGTTAATGTATGGGCGTGAGTATTGGCGGAAGTTGGGAAAATCCATGTTATTCATTTGCTATGGGACGCTTCCAATGATGATAATATGCTACTACAACAACAACTGGAAATATTTGATTGTGCTTTTGAAGATTTTGCAAATCTCCACCTTAGCTATTTCATGGGGTTATCCTTTTTGGTCAATAACTACAATATACATTAATATATGTTATAATAAAATAAAAACTAAAATGAATTCAACGGATTTTTTCTTTAAATTCGCAAGCATTGGTTATCGGGCAAATAGTTAGTTGCTTTAACAAACGAATTCAATTTTATTGGTTGTGACTGTTAATGTGCCCAAAATGTAGTTCTTCAAACTATTTTATATACTGTTGTGTCAGACAATAATTGGTTGCTTCAACAAATTTTGTTGGTTATATTCTGATAGTAGATGGGACCAAATAATTTGGTTGGCAAAAAAATTGGTTGGCACAACAAATTTGTTTTCTGTGTGTGGGAAGGCAGATGAGAACTAGACTTGATTTGGTAAGACCAGAAACTTGTTAGGGATTTTCTCAGTTCGAAAAGATAGGCACTAATTGCCGGGTGTAGCTAACTTTATCACTGAACTCTATTTTTATTTATAATCTGGTAACTACATTCCTGGGATTAACTCCCATGAAACTCCAAGAGAATTATTTCGTCCGTTGGTTCTTTTCACTCAAATTTGTTTTACTCACCAGAAATATTGCGACCGCTATCATAGCAAGATACCGTTAGAATATGGGAAAAGAAGACAAACGTATAATTTTTATATACCCTCATACGTGGACCAGAAGACAATAAAAGAATGATTTTGGAACAAGAAGGAGGAGAGTCGTAGAGTTGAAGTGCAAGAGTTAAGTTGTCTCGGGTGAAGACTTTTGTTTGTGGTCTCGTCATAAGGAAGACAAAGTTGAGCACATGTCTGCAACTTAATTTGTCTATGTGTCCAGTCACCTAAATTAAATAATACCTAATATTAAAAGACTTGATTAAACAAAATCTGGTCCACCTAAAGTGCGTAAATAAGTGGCCCTTAAATGAAATTGTGCAAAGACTATTTTTAATACAGGAAATATAGAAAATAATAACAAACTGTAACTACAACTGTGAATGATGTATGAAAAAAAAAACTAATAAAGGAAATTAAATCGTAAAATATCAAAATCTGTATTATATTTTCTGTATGATAAAGACGTAAAAAAAATAAAAAAAGAGAAAAAAAAGCATAAATCAATCTATTTTGTAATATACCCGACGGCAATAGACAATTAAATGTCACCTCCCATAAACTAACAAATCGTGTAATTGAAAATACAACATGAACTCGGAAAGAAAATTAACAACAACCATATTAAATATTTTGATACCAACAAAAAATGCAAGACTAGTACACTTATACCAACAAAATCTGATAATGCACCAAAAAGAAAAAAAAAAACAACTCAACTTTAAATTACCAACAACATCTCTGAGTCGACTTTCTTCAAACTCTTCATGAAGGCCCAACGAATCATATTCCTAATTCCAGCAGATCAACTACAGTCGGAGAACCTTGACAATAATCACTCAAATTATTTAAGACTAAATTGCCAACTTTTATATTAGAATAAGTATATACGTAAATAGCTAAGGTATGTACCAATATAATTCGTAGCTTGGAGATGAACTCATGAATATTCCGCCACAGCAGTTTGGTAAATTTAACTGTAAATGGTTACCATGGCGATTCCTATGGGAAACTCGGGAGGGATAATTGCACTCACGGTAACATCAACATCACGTCACCTCACCATATAAGAACTGTTCTGTTGTGTTAAATTGACACCATTTACACGTTTACTTCCAATTTTTTTTTTGTGGCCTTGTGACATGGTATGATTTCTATTACTATGATTACGCTGCGATACAATTGGGTCACTGAACCACGCCACTTTGGCAGAGCTAGCCAATTTTACATCTTACATGCCTTTAGCCCTTTTATTCGCCAACATTAGAAGTCAATAGTCCTAAATTATTAAATTAATTTAGTACGCCGCGCGTAACAAACTGTGCCCTAGAAGGTGCACGTAAGGCAGTGTATGGAGAAAAGTGATACACGCGGTAGAGGATTTGACGTGGACGATGAAATGTTCTTTACGCTACCAGGCAATATGGGTAGTAAATGGCACAAAGGTTTTGTAGCAAAGAAGCTTGGGCAGGCTCACTACGAGATTACGGGAGGAGGAAAACGTGTATAGAGACACGTGGACCAGATGCGAGGCACAGGCGTAGGAAGCCGTCCTGTCGAACCACAGCTCCCACACGTGGACCAGATGCGAGGCACAGGCGTAGGAAGCCGTCCTGTCGAACCACAGCTCCCACGGCGCGAGAAAGAAAGTGAGGATGATGCAACTTGTACTCAAACAGAGCAGAACAGTCATGATGCAAGTAATCTCTATCATTACCAAGGAAAGACACCTGCCCAACGAACCGAACAAAATTCACCAACCAGAGAAAGCAGCTGCAGTCCACTCTTGGGGTTTGAGACTGAGGACGAATTTACAACTCCACCTCCACAACCAAGTAGTCAACCGGCAAGCGCATCCCCTGGAATGTCTGGCTAGCAACAACTGAGATTGGCTCCCCAGCCGAAAGAGTAGAAGTGACTATGTAAATAGCAATGAAATAAGTAGAAATTGGTCCCTTATCATAAAATCATATATTACACATATGATTTGTTTTTGACTAATAACAGCTGATAATCGTGGATTACATCTTCCAATTTTTTTTCTGCGAAAAATTTTCCAGCAAAAACTTGCAACTTCTCTATTTCTCAAAAATGTTTTGCTGGCTTTTTTGAGTAAATGACGTCTTCCAGTAAAAATTTGCCATAACAAATATTATCGGATACGCTAACGGAGCTATGGTAATATGACTTGAATATTTTCATAGTCTCACAAGATTTCAATTAGAATTAATATTATTAGGTTAATGTGCATTTGCTCATATGACTCACTCAATTTCTCGTTTGTGTAGAGAGTTTCCCTACACATCATTTAATTTGTATTTAAAAATGTATCTTTATACCTTCTTGGTCTATTTTATTACTTTTAAGTAAGCGGTAGCTGACGAGGGTTTCAAAAGAGAATTTTGTTAGAAGAAAACACGCATTCAGAGACCATGAACATATGCGTACAAAGGTGGCATGTTAACAATTGAGTTACTCGTTATTGGTATGGTAACTGTTCAATTTGAATGTAAATACTTAATAAAATAAAATAAAAATGTATAATAATTGTACAAATACCAAAGAATAAACTAAATACAAAGCGTCAAATTACTTTCATGATTAGAATAAAATAAATAGATAGCATCCACTTACTTTCATGATTAGGCCCACGCCATTGGCAACCGATGCGAGAATATTTGCAATTTGTTGGACGTTCGAAACACTCGTGTTGCTCATGCCGGTCTAGAGATTTGTATGGAAACTCTTTGTTGCAAAACTAAAACAGAATATAAGATTTGTGACATTAGATACTTGTTACCATAGGCAGTAATTATGAACCTGGCATTCACTCGGAAGTTCGCTGGCGGCTTTCTCCACAGCTAAGTTGCGAGATGCTGTACTTTTTGATATCTCAACACGACAGTTAGGGCATGTAGCAATTTGATCTCGTAATCTAAAATAAAAGTACAAAATTACTATTAAAAACAAAACAAAGTCATTAAAAAAAATTACCGTCCATCAGCTAATAAATGAGTAAAGCATGCAGCACACATTAAATGGCCCATTTGACACTAAAAAAAAGCCAAAATATATTATATTTTAAAAGTGTTTTGCTTGGGGAATTGAATTCAAAACCTAAAAGTGGAAGAGAGAAACAAAAATAAAATTAGTTATATGGGTTCAATCCTATGTTATTACATTATATGTACATATATTTTTTGAGGTGCATGTTATCCTTTTACGATGATATATGTGAGAAATTTAAATAAAAACAACAAATTTTAATATTTGTATTTTACTGATCTTAGTTTTATTGACTTTTGATTTGTAGTTTTACATTGTAGTATTTATGGTATATTTTATCCCTACTCATAAGTAACTTATATCGAATCCATAACTTTGAAGGTACATGAGTTATATTACATTTATAAATTATTACATATTATTATGTAGTATTTGTAGCATCTATATTAAATTCTTACTAGTTACTTTGATATATGCAATTAACCTACAATTTAAATATTGTTATAAAATTGGTATTTTGTTGAATAAATTTACGTAACGCAGATAATGGTAAATGTAATATTTCAGCTTTCCCATTCAGTAGTTCTTAGTGGAGCATATGTAGATTTATTCAGTGGCTCTTTGAAATTACAATGAAAGCTACTCTTGTATAAATGTTTTATTCATTTATTAAGTTTTTTCGTTAATTTGTATGTTTTAATAAGTCGATTTGCTCACTCTTGACTTACTGCTGAGGTTTAAAAAGCATATTTTAATTGTTAAATTCAATAATACAGTATATCTTTCTAAAAATAAAGTATTATTGACGACGTTATTCATTATGTCACAAAAACATTTCTAGGTAAGCCCTATATAAAATTATTCCAAAGTGAGTATAGAAAAAAAAATACATTACATACAATTTATGGTGTCAAATTAAAAAATTAAAATTTTTAAATTAATTTCTCTAGAATTGGACGTTATCGGTTAATATTCCCAAAAAAATACATAATTAGAATTAAAAAAATAGGATGACATTTGTACCATATACTTCACAAAAAAATTTCTTGCAATAATTATGAAAATATTTGCAAACGTAGGCTGTGTAAGATAAATTGGCGCATTGTCTTACTTAACTACTAGTTCATCGAAATGAAATATCGTAGAAATGTCGCGATCATAATTTAGGAAAATAAACCTTACTTTAAACAGAATACAATCTCGAAACTTTTTTTTATAGTATTGAACTAATATTTTATATGAATATCACTGTCGTAAAGAAAAATTCCCGGGGAAAACGCCTAATCACTAGGAAAACTAGTACACCTGTTGTGGTTTTTCGACGGCAAGCACATTCTATGTTAAGTGATATGTAGCACTTGCATTTTAAAACAACTTGAGAATTAATAAATGTACAGATCTTTAAGCAATATTTTTATGAAATCTTTTATTTATACATTTGAAAGGTACTTATTGTTGTACCACGTTGTACCACGCCATGTTAATAAACTGGCGTGGTACAACTTCTGAATAGTGAAGGCGCTTTTCCGGTGAGTTTTGGATATTGTGTACGAATGTTTTCGAACTGGTGGTGAGTCTAAGAAGTGTCGACGTATTTAAAAGGCTGACAACGGTCTGTTTTATGTAAATGGCACGGATATAAAATATTTTGCTATTATTTCTTCAGCATTAAATACAGAAATCGCCTCCACAAAAAAACTTTGATTACCTGAGAATCGCTGGAATGACATAAACTTTTGTTATGTTCTAAACGTTCTTTTATTACTTTGCTTACAATGTACTAGCTTTTGTCTTACTATCATGAGAATTTGTGTTTATACCCTTCGTCGTGGCCCACCAAAGGAGAAATCAGAGATCCACCAGGACCTATAACATTATCTCTTTTGTGGGGACAAAGCTCCCATCGGGACCTATACCATTTATCTCTTTTTGTGTGACAAACTTCAACGATTTCGGATTTCAACGTCAGAGTTAGTCTGTAAAATGGTAGAGGAGACTTTCCTTGTTTCTTTTTTTTTTAAGATTGTGTGTAGGTTGATAGTTTTTAATTCAATTCTAAAATTAATCTTTCAACGTATTGTAATTACTTAAGAACATTGATTGATTAAATATATATGTATGTATGAATTGCACACTTTATTGTGATGGCAAATATTTCCGTGCATAGTAATCCAAAAATATTTGCTTTCATGTTGCATTTATTGGGTAAAATTGTTTTTATTTCTTCCGACGTAACCCCTCTTTCTTAAGGGCCATAAAGCAATGAAATCCCCAAATTTCTAACATAGTAAAAAGTATGAATATGAAAACCAAAAAAGAAATTTCCACGTTCTCGTAATCATGAAAACAATATATACAAATATTACTGCATATAGCTTATATGTTACGAACATAAAAATGGAGATAAATAGATACAAAGATCACTGCATATGCATTATTTATTACGAACGTAAGAAAAGAGAAAAACTAAATCAAATATCCGATGAATTCAATGGGCCGTCGCAAAGAAAGCAATTCCTATTGTAATCTAGAACTAGTAAAACAAGTTTAACATCTGCATGTGAATCTTGTGGACAGGTCAAAAGAAGTATTGCTTAAAAACGAAAGAGCAGATAATATGGGTATATAAATAATTGTATGTGTATGTATTTCATTCTCTGCACGAGATAATGAACAGCTGACTGGTTTAATTAGACATTGACATCTACAGATAAGCATTTTATACATATACCCAGTAGAGGTGTGCACGTGACACGAAATTGTCGTGACTCACGAAAATTTTCGTGACTCACGCGTGAGTGTGCGTGAGTACAAGTTTTCTTTTCGTGATTGTGCGTGAGCGTGAGACCTACCAAACAATATCGTGCGCGAGTAAGATTTTTCCGTCGTGAGTGTGCGTGAGCGTGAGTAAAATATTACTCACGTGCACACCTCTAATACCCAGCCCTTTTACTGCTACGTATTGTATAGGTAATATCGAACGATGCTGGCTGTATTATGTCCTTATTGCATTCGAAATCTCGCAACGATAACTTTTCCCTACAAAGTGGTCAATATTGATTTTTATAGGAAAATTGTACATTTGTGGTCTTCTATAAAATAATGATAGTTATTGCAAGGGCCGCGTCCGAACAGAGACTAAGGCTATGGTCATACTAGGCAAATATTTGACCAAAATGAGTATCAAACATTTTTCCAGAAACATTTTCCAAATATCTGGATACGGTTTTTGGAAAATAACCCTGCCAATATGAGCTCAAAATGATTGCAAATTTGGCTGTGGCGACGGATTCTTTTTCGATTTCTGTCAAATATTTGCCCAGTGTGACCATAGCATAAGAGTCGTTTATTGAAATGCGTTACTCATATTTGTGTTATTACTATTACTGTTCCAATTACTAGCTCTGGTATCTTGTGTTTGTATCCTGCATTAAGGCCGGAATGATCTTCGGTTCACGCATTGAAAATAGGTTTATTTTCGGCGTTAATTTTTTAATAATTGAAAATAAAGTTAAAAGTTGTATTTTTTGTCCATGATCTAACTCTTGGTCCATAGTTAATATCATAGACCTTATAATACATAGATGAGCCATGGGTGTCAAACTATGTTTGACAGTTCCGAAGATTAAGAATAAAAGGGAAAAAGAACACATGAGCTCTTTTTTTACAAAGTGTGCTCTTAAAACAAGATAGGCAAAAAGGGCACGCAAAAGCGCTCTATTTTTAGTTAAGTACTCTTTTTGTGCTCTTTGTATGCATCACAACAAATATTACTCCAACGCGATTCAATAAATGGTAAAAGTAAACTGAACGTACGTAAATGTTACACTACGAGATTTTCCTACGCCACTATAAATAGTGTTTTACTTTATATATCAGAGTCGAAGAAGAGCACTCCAATGTTGCTTCTTCACTTTGTACTCTGTTCTAAATGTAAACAAACTTCTTCCAATAACATTTTTCACAAAAACACCAAACAAATGACTTACAAAGTATTGTAAGAAAATTAGCTTGAGATGAAAATGGTTTATTTTATGTATTTGTTATGAACCTTTTTTATGTTTAAATCAATTATTCTAGAATTAAATGTTTTTATTTTATTTGAAAAAGTGTGCACTTTTTTTCGTATGTGCTCTTTTTATAAACTGAATGTGCTCTTTTTGCCTCCTCAAAATCTGGCATCCCTAATTTAAACTAATTGATACATCCCGACATTACATCCATTTTTATTAAAACTGACAAATGCTCTGTTCCCGTATAACATACGAAAATCCGAAAAACGGTCACTGGAATTCGAACCAACTAAATTTTTTCTATTTTTAAAAGTTTGTTTTTTGTTATTTTTTGTATTTTACTTCACACATATTACATTCGTTCGACTCCTACTCCATAGCAAAATATGAAGTTCCTTGCCTTTCGAAATATTATCAAATCTTTGGAATATTTAATAAAATATTTTCATTACACAAAAAATGTTCCAAAATCTGATAATACATACAAACAACAACAGATGATATACTTAGTATTAACTAATTGGCTTTTAATCATGCGATTAAATTGATAGAAAATGTTTGCTGGGTGCATACAATTGTTCCAAACAAAAAATGTAAACAGAAATGAAAAGAGAGAGAGGCATATAATTTAATCGTTTTATATATACGTCGTATCTTCCAATTTCTTTCTGTTTGTTATTGTTTCGTTATTACGAAAAAGGAACAAAGTGAATTTAATAAAGTGGACACCAGAGTAAAAATAGTTATTCCAAATGCCCAAAAACAATCATATGTTTTTACATGGTATCTTTCAGATTCTTTAGATTCATTACGATTTGTATTTTGTTATTTTATTTCAGACATGAGGAAATGAAATTGAAGTTTATGAGCTATGCTAGTGTAGTGGTTGCTGCATTTCTGCCTGATATAGAAGGGAGGATAAATGGAAAGCAAAATAAGGTTTTGTTGTTGCTGGATGTTTTAAAAATGACGACGTAATGTTGTTGTTGTTCCCCTTGCTGGTTCTTTGTTCTCGATAGTGGAAAAAGAAAATTTGATTTATTTGTTTCTATTCCACTAAGTATACCTATGTTATTCTTGGTACATATGTGATTCTGAATTGAAAAACAAAATAAGAAAATGTGTTCTGTAAAAAGAGGATACAATCAATATTATATATAGGTACATATCAAGAAAATTATTGTAACGGAACTAAGGCCATAACATTATGTAACTAAAGAGCAATACCCAAATAATTCGAAATTTTGCACTTGCCCCTCCTGAAAAAGAACATACTAATGAAGGGTTTTCAATGAACTTCTACAATGTCTCTGTGTGAGTTTACGACTACATATAAGTCATCAGAGTATGTATGTATAAAATATATGACAAATGGAATGAACAATTAATTCCCACCACGGACCAACGTAATTACTGCTGCTAATACATATTACGTTTTATATCAAGTTTGCATCTCTGAAACAATGTATGTTATACCCGCATTACAATTCAATAGAAAACTTTATATAAATTTGAAAAAATCAATAATCAAAAGGAAATGCGTAATTTTCTTATAGAGACATGTGGATACGCGTAACATTTAAAACTATTTAAAAATTTTCCTGGATCGATCTCCCACAGACAGATGAACATAGAAAAATTACTCACCTGATACATAGCAGTCTTGGGTAAATCCAAACAAACTGCACAACACAAAATACCCCCCAAACGGCTTTCAAGTTTTTCATATGCGGCGGATGGTGGAACGGGTAAAGATGAAGATGTTGATGGATGATCCAGCATTTGTTTCTTTGCTGGTGGTTCATCGGGATTAGGGGTAGTAGTAACCGACAAGTGGGAAGTTGTGGAACTATTGTTTTGTGTACTATTAGCAGCCTGGATACTCTGTTGGGTCAGACTGGAGGTGGAAGCTGCTGTGGCTTGTTGCGCAGTATTCTCATTTAATATTTCTGCTGCAGCCAATAAAGGAATAATGTGTCCACTTGTAGTAGAAGACGGAGGTTGGAGACTAGAAGCACTTGAAGACTCGACGTCTGCCATAATAAACTAATAGTAAGTAAATTGAAATTAAATTAATAAGCAATAAAAAGTGAGCTGCTATATCTAGTACGATTTTTCCTTCTTTTCTTAATTTACACTCTTTTTGAAAACGCAACTCAAAGAATCCGCGGACTTTACTTGATTTGTTGACAAATGTTCTTTGATTAAATTCTTTGAAGACAAATAGTGTAGAACGTAGTCAGGTATTGTTTGTTGCCAACGGCTGGTGGTGTGACGGCTAATCGAATACTTGCGCCGTTGAACACAAATTTCATTGGCGGCTTCAAATAAAAGAGATATCCCAATAAACACAGGATGAGCGTTTTTCAAATGCAACAACTTTTCAGTTTGAGGGTAAATATAATTTTCAACATAAATTTAAAGATAGATTGACTTTGCATTTTCATAATAATCATTTGAACTAGTCATGTTTCTCACTGACAATAATTTTATCACCATTTATTTTTTCATAATTATTTTATTTTTTTTTTTATAAAAGTGTGCGTTAGGTTTTTAGTTTTAGGATATTAGTTTTAAACATCACATTTCTTTGTTTTTATTTTCATAATTTTCATATATATTTCGTTTTATTATAGTATTTTTCACTTAATGTTTTTAAAATATGTATTAGTTAGTTTAATCATTTCAAGCAAATACCTGTAATCATTTGTATTATCTATCAACATATAGTCCGCATGGGCTCGGTTTGATTAAATAAAGATGAATATGAATAAAATTCAACTTGACTTGAAATAGCTCATCTTCAATACATCTTCAAATTGTTTGCGAATTACTTTCAATTTGCCAAAATGTTGACGAAATCTTTGAAAAGGTATTGAAGATCATATGAGAAAACTTTGACAAAACACTACCCTAAAATGCAACGAAAAAACCATGTGGTTTTCAATACTTATTTGTGCAACGAAGTTCGTGGTCATTTGCAAGAAATTAAAAAAATGGAAAATTTTAGACAAATAACCAAATAGTTTATAAAAATAGGTAAGAAAAAATGAAATAAAACTTTAAGGAAGTCACTAAATGTATATCTCTTTGCAGAAAACTAAAATTATGGATCCTACGTTCTTGAAAACATTAAAAAGCTGACCGATGAAAAAATGGTGGACAATTAACTGAAACTGCTTCAAATAGTTTATAATAATTGGTACGTCAATATGAAAAACTAAATCAACACTTTAGAGAAGTCACTAAATTTAAATCTCTTTGCAGAAAACTAAGATCTTTGGATGCTACATTCTTGTAAACATTAAGAAGCTGACCAATGAAAAATGAGTGGCTTATCGACAAGAAAAAGTTTCCAGAAACATTACAAGTGCAACCAATTAAAATTGTTAAAAACAACAAATTGTTGAAATCAACAACTTCTGGATGAAAATGTGCATCACATCGTCAGTTTAATTCATATGCTATTAACAGTTTAAAATGGATATTTTGTGAATTCCTTCTGTTGTAAATCAATTCTAACACGCGGTCCAGTACGTTCCTAATTTCAAATTGCCCGCATGTTAATAAATTTTAATGCTGTTTTATGACACCAAAAGGAAGGAAATCGAATTATAAATGCAAAAGTGTTTACTAATAATGTTTAAGATATTTAAAGTTTTGTTGTTTGTTTTGTTCTTATTTGTTGATATTGTTACGTTTTTATATTTAGGCGTTCTTAATTACCCGACAATTAAAACACAGTTCTTTTATATAACGACAATCTACAATTTATTTACTTCACACTTTACAATTCGTTCACACTGAAGTTATTCGTTTGACGCTTTAATTAAGACTGACTCGTTAGCAGCATGCGATCGCTTTTATATATGACGGTGTGGCAATACGAGAACATTCTGGTAGCACTACAATATTCTGGCAACGCCAGAACATTCTTAGACAATGCTAGAACCCTGCCAGCATTTCAAAGTTCCATTTCAACCTCATCGTTACCACAGACTCGTAAATGTCACTTCAACCATCATGAAAAGGTACATCAAAAAGTACATGCAAGTAATTTGCCATCCCTACTGTTAAAAAAACCATTTTTTTGTGAAACGCCAAGCGCAACCAGCTTGTTATATTTTAATTAAATAAAAACGAAAATAAAGTTCTGAAAACATAGATTATACGCTTAAAATTGTGAAAGGTATATTGGTGAACAATTTGGTGATTTTCCAAATGGAATAAAGTGATTGTTTTTCAGATATTTTACAGACACGCTGCCTCCATGGAATAAAAACACTGGTTGATAGACGCAGCAACATGTAACTCGCTACTTGTAACTTAACATCATCATTAATGCCAAAAATTATGTTAAATGTAATGTGATAGTGGTATAAATGTTATATTTTTAAGAATTTGTAAATGTTTAATCAAATTAATAAATATCTAAACAAACGTGTTTTACTCGACCACAATGATTCTTTTACAACTATCTTAAAATTCACTTTTTCTGATTGTTTGGAGGGTCCCTTATTGGCGTCGTTCTAAATTGATCTATAAAGGCACCTAATAATTGCACTCATGCGAAACATTTTTGTAGTAACTTGGCGTGGTACAACTTCTCAATAGTGACGGCGCTTTTCCGACGAGTTTTTGATGTCGTATATGATTGTTTTCGACGTAGTGGGGATTCTCAAAAGAGTCCCCAAATTCAAAAAATGTTGGCAGGGAAGGATCTACGACCATTAAGTTGTTCATCTGGTGGCTGCCAAACACATACACACTCACATAGATATATGCTCGCATTACTACAACAACAACAATAATGACAATAGACAATGAGATGAAATGAGAATGCAAAATAACAAAGCAAAGGGGTTGCTATTCTATGAGACAGTAAGAACTAACATTTCGATAAGCAAACAAAAGAACATAAAAGAAATTCAGGAAAATACTAGAAAATGAATAGATGATTCCAACAAGTGATAGCGAAATTTTATCGTTACAATTTGAAATTTTAAATTAACGGAAACTAATTTAAATAAACTTATATCTATAATTATCAAATTCGTAACACTGCCTCCCGCTTAAGCCTGTTCGTCCCGAACAGGCACAGAACCTGTTCCGTAAGGAGCCAATCGTTCCAGATGTACAACTTTCATCTTTGATCTAGGGCTGTCGTCCTTCTGAATCCGGTATACAACATCATTGATCTTCTTGATGACTTTGTATGGGCCTTCCCACTGTGTTTGCAGTTTAGGACACAATCCTTTCTTTCGTTGCGGGTTAAATAGCAGAACCAATTCTTCTTTTTGGAAGCCCTCAGTATTTACAGCACGATCGTATCTCGCCTTCATTCTGTTGCTGACCATTTTTATTTTGTTGCGCACTGATTCGTGAACTTCACCGAAAGTGTTTGGGATGTCGTTTCTGTTTTCTTCCATGGCGAGCTCATTAGGTTTAGCGCCGAATATCAGATCTCCAGGCAACTTCAACTCAGTTCCGAATAGAACATTGGCCGGTGTTCGAGAGGTGGAATCATGAATGGCAGATCTATACGACAGCAAAAACTTTGGTATATGCTCGTCCCAGTCCCTCTGGCCGTTGTCCACTACTTTTCGAAGATGTTCCTCCAGAGTGCGATTAAACCTTTCTACCATGCCATCGGATTGTGGATGTAATGGCGTAGTCCTCGTTTTCTTGATACCAAGGGATTCACGCATCTCTTTGAATATGGCCGATTCAAAATTTCTTCCCTGGTCTGAGTGAATCTCGGACGGCACACCGTAGCGACATATCCAGTTTTTGTTGACCACATCCACAATCGTTTTTGCCTCTTGGTTTGGAATTGCATACACCTCCGGCCATTTGCTGAAGTAATCCATGACCACAAGGACATAACGGTTTCTTTCAAACGGGGCTCCTGGTCTATATTCTTGCATAGGACCTCGACTTTTCCTTGTTGGACCTTTCGCCTTCATGCACTTCTCGCAATTGGCTACCCATTCAGCAATTGATTTCTGGCATCCAACCCAGTAGAATCGTTGCTTCACTTTCTCGGCGGTATAGCTTTGGAGCCTCTCGATCCAACGTGCCAGTTGAGCTTCCGGATTCTTGAATTGGAGCAACCATCGTAGAGCTGAGTGATCAGTCCTGAGCAAGAAGTGTTGTCCATACAAATATTTATGATGTTTTACACTCTCTATGACAGCTAGCAGCTCTCGTCGCGTTACACAGTAGTTCTTTTCGGGCTTGGACAACGTTCGGCTGAAATATCCGATGACCTTCTCCTTGCCGTCTATCTGTTGGGATAGGACACCTCCAATGCCATACGCGCTAGCATCTGTATCCAAAACAAATTTTTCGCCCGGAATAGGATACGCTAGAACAGGAGCTGAACATAAAAGTTCTTTTAAATGTTGGAATGAATCCTCCTGTTCGTCGCTCCACTGGAACTTCTGACCTTTTTGCGTCAATTTATGGAGACTAGCGGTGATGCTGGCGAAGTTTGGGACGAATCGTCGGTAATATGTTCATAACCCAAGAAAACTTCTTAATTCGTGGAGATTTCGGGGTCGTGGCCAATCTCTGACAGCTTGGATTTTTTCTATTTAACTTCCCGCTGGAAAAGGGAGCATTTCTTAGCGTTAAGGCGTAGACCAGCGGCTGACAATTGCTGGATAACGTCTTTCAAGTTCTTAAGGTGCTCGTCAAATGTTTTGCCCATCACTATGATGTCGTCAAAGTATATCAAGCACGACTCCCAGTGCAACCCCTTCAGTACCCACTCCATCAATCTTTCGAAGGTAGCCGGAGCGTTGCAGAGCCCGAACGACATTACATTGAATTGCCAGAGACCGCCATTAACGCCAAAAGCCGTCTTTTCCTTGTCTTTGTCGGCGATCTCTACTTGCCAATATTCACTCTGCAAATCAAGCGTGGAAAACCACGTTGTTCCGGCTAGTGTGTCCAACGTGTCATCAATGCGTGGAAGCGGATAACTGTCCTTTTTGGTGACATCATTCAGTTTTCTGTAGTCCACGCAGAATCGGGTACTTCCATCTTTCTTTTTGACCAGCACAACTGGGGAACACCAAGGACTTGATGATGGCTCGATCACTCCACTCTCCGCCATTTCCTTTATGAGCTATTAAACTTCGTCTCTTTTCGCCAGGGGAACACTTCGTGGTGCCTGTTTATGGGCCTTTCTTCTGCGGTTTTAATTTCATGTTTCACTACAGATGTTCTTCCTTGATTTCCCTTTTCAGAAGCAAAAGCAGAGGCGTTTTTCCACAACAATTGATTGGCTTTATTTCTCTCTGACGGCGATAGATGACGTGTCCAAGCCTCGAAATACCCTTCTAGAAGTTTTCTCACTGCTCCATGTGTCTTTGATGAGTTGCCTTCCAAATTGACTATTGCCTCGGCTGGTGTACATTTTCCAATATCAGAAAATTTTACAATTTGCTCATGATTGTCAGACAAGTTCAAGACACGAACTGGTATTAGTCTCTCTTCGTTCGTTGTTACCAGGGCATTTCCTATCAAGATGTTGTTGCTTTTGTTTTCTGCTGGTTCAACAACCCACAATTGGCCGACTTCACAATCTCCATTCATAGAAACCCATATAATTGCTTCGGCATTCGGTGGTATAGACTCTGACTGGCTCGTTGTCAAACGTCTGACAGGTGTATTCTCGTCGTATCCCACGTTTACCGTTATTTCGGCATCGCACCATGTCATTACACGACGCTTCATATCCAGATTGAGGCCAAAAGCAATCATGAAATCCGCTCCAATTATAACTTCGTCTACTATATCGGCCACAATGAAATCATAAGTAACGGATTTGTTAGCAATAGTTAATTTTACGGCGACCTTTCCATATACTGTTGCGGGTTCCCCTGTAGCCGTGCGTAGCTTGACTCCAATCAGTGGTGTAACTTTTCCTTTTACTAAATCAGATCTAATGATAGACTTTGATGCACCAGTATCCAACGTCAAAGTACGCTTGTCGCCATTAATAACACCCGCAATAGTTAAATTGTTATTTTTCTGTTGAACTATTGCTATGGAGATGGTGGGGCCATCGTCTGTGGGAGCCAGCTCTTGCCCCGCTGAACTAGCTCGATTTAGTTTAAAGGTGACTCACTTGACTGTGGGGTCACCTTCTTATGGCTATTGTTTAATGGAGATGGTGATGTGGACCTTGACCGTTTGCGTCGTGCTTTGCATTCTCGAGCTAGATGTCCCGGCTTATCACAGTTATAGCATTTGATCCGGGATTTATTTGCCTCTTGCTTCATTTCTTGCATTGCCTGCTTCATGGCCTCTTTCATCGACTCAATAACGGACTTTGATTCATCACACTCTGTCTCTACTTTACGTACCTTGTGAATTTGAGGCCGCGCTAGCAATCTCGCAGTCTCCTGTGCAAGTGCGAATGTTACTGTTTCAGCGAATGTAGCCTTTTGTGACGCATATGTTGCACATTTTATATCTGGGTCTCGAATTCCATTGACGAAGGTTTCAATCTTGATGCGGTCCACAAGAGGATGACTCTCACCTGGGTATGTCAAAAGCACTAGCCGCTCAACTTCTGTTGCGAAACCTTGTAGGGTTTCATTCGATTTCTGGATTCTTCCTCTCAATTCCATTCTGAAGATGTCCTGCTTGTGCTCTCCACCATACTTGCGTTGAAGTGCCGCTATTACTTCATTATAGTTATTTCTAGAAGCAGCGGGAATGCTTTGTATCACATCAGCAGCATTGCCCTTTAATGCCAATAGAAGTTCAATTGCTTTATCATCGTCATTCCACAAATTTCTACAAGCAACCATTTCGAATTGGAATTTGAAGACATCAAATGACGTTGAGCCATCGAAAACAGGAGTTTTGATTTTTGAGCCCTCGATGACGCACACTGGACCACCTTTAATTTCCAGCTCTGACATTTTTTTCTCGATGTGCAGAAACTTCTCATGAACCATAATTTTCTCATCCACGGAAAGAACTTTCTTATCCAATTCCACAATTTGATTTTCTATATGGTCCACACGTTTCTCCATGCCTTCAGAAATTTGTTGTAATTTTTCGTTGACCATTCTAGAATTTTCGTCGAATTTTTCTTCCAATTTTCTAGAATTTTCTTCCATTTTTCTAGAATTTGCTTCCATTTGTAGGGCTTTTTCTTTCAGCAATTTTCTAGAATTTTCTTCCATTTTTCTAGAATACTCATCCATGATTTTTCTAGAATTTTCTTCCATCATCGTCGGAAAAGCGCCGTCACTATTGAGAAGTTGTACCACGCCAAGTTACTACGAAAAAGTTTCTCATCAGTGCAATTATTAGGTGCCTATTTAGATCAATTTCGAAGGACGCCAATAAGAACCCCTGCAAACTATCAGAAAAAGTGCATTTTAAGGTAATTGTAGAAGAATCATTGTGGTCAAGTAAAACACGATTGTGTAGATGTTTATTGATTTGATTAAACTTTTATAATTTCTTATAAATATAACATTTTTAGGTTTATCTCATCACATTTAACATAATTTTTTGCATTCATAAAATAATGATGTTGAGTTTTAAGTAGCAAGTTACATCAGCCAGTTTGTTTATTTTCGATGGAGACAGCGAGCCTGGAAAAATATTTGAAAAACGATCACTTTATTCTATTTGGAAAGTCGAAAATTGTTCACCATATACCTTTCACAATTTTAAGCGTAATATCTATGTTTTCAGAACTTTATTTTCGTTTTTATTTAAAAAAAATATAACAAGCTGGTTTCGCTTGGCGTTTCACAAAAAATAAAATGGCTCTTCTAACAGTAGTGGTGGCAAAATACTTTCATGTACATTTTTTACTTTTTGATATGCTTCCCCCATCACAGTTCGCGATGGTTGTGGTGACATTTACGAGTCTGTGGTAGCGATGAGGATGAAATGGAACTTTGAAATGCTGGCAGGGATGAGAGAGTAAGAACTAACATTTCGATAAGCAAACAAAAACATTAAAGAAATTCAGGAAAATACTAGAAAATGAATAGATGATTCCAACAAGTGATAGCGAAATTTTATCGTTACAATTTGAAATTTTAAATTAACGGAAACTAATTTAAATAAACTTATATCTATAATTATCAAATTCGTAACAATATGTTTAATAAGATCATTATTTATCAATTGGTATTGTAATGTATTATGTAGCGCAGTGTATTATTATATATTTTATTTTGATGAAAATGAATAAATTATACAAAATTCATAGAATTTTGGCTTTGCCTTTCAATTTGAAGTGTGTATATCATTCATACAAATTTAGGTTGAAAAGTATTTGCAACGATGTTAATTTTGAATTTGACTCGCATCGAAAATTGTTTGACAAATAATTGAGTAGCGATGCATTTCAATTTGAGGATAACACTTGAGATATTATTGCTAATGTGTTGAATTTCACTGTTGAGGGTAATGTCTGTTTTTTGTTGAGAACGCGATTTTCACAACAATTTTTCAACTTGAATATTACCCTAATCGTTTGAAAAAATGTTTGAAAAATTGTTGAAATTTAGCATTTTTCATACGTTTGTGTTTATTGGGATCAGACGAGAAAAGCATAGACTCTATAATACATAGATGATCCACTATTCTCTTAAAAAAAATGTGTCAGTTCCAAAAATTAATTTTCTGACATTTCGTTTTGTGTTGTTCGTAAAGAGCAATGCTGCTCAAAATTAAATTTCGTATTTTCGCGGTTTTGGTCACAATTTTTTGTTCAAATATGAACTTTTAATATATTAAATTATTTATAAATCCCCTGTTGCATCATAAACGTTCTAATTTTGTGTAAAATTGGCAAACTACAAAATGGAAAACGAAAGAGATTGTAAGCGTGCTCTTATTTTCCCCGTTTATTCTTAATCTTCGGAACTGTCAAACATAGTTTGACACCCATGGCTCATCTATGTATTATAAGGTCTATGGAAAAAAGAAAAGAGAGACGTTCCCAGTTTGCTCCGAAGGGAAAAACTTTGTTTAAAACAGTTTTAATAGTTAAATGTTGTCGGACTTAATAAATTTCGCCGACTTTCATTCCCATAAGAAATGCATTGCTATTTATGCTAACGAAATTTTCGGTAGCGTTCAATTTCGTAAGCTGGTACGCACCTCTAATGAAAATAACAGGGTTGTCAAAAGCATATTTTGGCAGCAAACATTTAATTAATTACAATCATTGTGTGCGTAAAAGTTTTAAAAGGTCTGTAAATAATAAATAATTTATTTGAGGAATATTTGGAAAATATTTTAACAATTTTTAAAAGCGATTAGTTGGTTTAAAATTTGTGTACACAGCCCTGTTTTTTTTGTTGTAGACTTAAATAAATTTTTGCTACCGAAAATTTCGCTAGAGGTGCATACCGGCCTTTAATCGAAATTTTAAATGAAAACAAACTTATTCCTGTAAAGTCTTGTCGAAATCAAGAGAAACAATAGCATCAATTGACTTAATTTATCTGCTTTATATTGGACTGTTTTAATATAGTAACCACGAAAATTTCAACGCAAAAAGCGAACACAGTACTTACCTTTACAGACTATCAGTTATTCCGGACGGAATGTCGGTGTTTGTAAAGAATCTTACAGTGTGTCAGATCGATACGACTTGTCGGCGATGACTAAATAATCGGTAAATGTGTTGTCGATCCCACAAACATGCAGCAGTATGTTTAACTTAAGGGCACCTTATACGGTCGGATAAACCCTGCGACACAACACGTTGCGGCGACAAATCCGATAGTATAAGGTCGTGTTCGGCTGTCGCGGGGACGTGTTGGCATAAAATCAAAACAACTTTGATTTTTTCTGGTTGGGAGGCACAAATCTTCACGTGTATGGGGATGTTCGCCAAACATTAGCAAAAACAAATTTATTTTCATAATTAAAACTAGCATTTCTGCAATGAAATTAATGAGGGATCGCTAATTCAGCTTGGAATTTTTATTGTTTCTTCCATTTTTACTGAAAAAATGGCTTTAAACATAACTTTTCGTCCATCTTCATTGTTTGTGTTTATGCTTCTTCTTATTTCTTCATGTTGTTATCATAATTGTTCGTGCAGTGTGAGGGTAAAACTTGAACGAACACAAAACAAATAGGCGAACCTCTGTCGTAGTGTTTATCCGACCGTCTAAGGTCCGCATAATGCGCTTTACAGATTATCAGTTATTCCGGACGGAATGTCGGTGTTTGTAAAAAATCTTACAGTGTGTCGGATCGATACGACTTGTCGGCGATGACTAAATAATCGGTAAATATGTTATCGATCCCATAAACATGCAGCAGTATCGATTATGCCTTCGGACTTAACTTATAATGTGCACAATATATGGGATATGTTCGACACGAGCTCTGTCGTCCGGAATAACTGATAGTCTGTAAAGCGCATAAGGGGATGTTCGACAAACATTATCAAAGACAAATTTATTATTACATTAAAAACAGGCATTTCTGCATTGAAATTAATGACATGTATTTTGAAATTAATCAAGTAATTTGTTGTCACAGCCCGGAGGCTACCGCCATCTGGAGGGAGGAACCGAGTTGCCGTACGCTGGTTGCTGACCGGTGTTGCCGGCTTTTGGCTCAGTCTGTGGGGCGCGGTTCATTGGCAACTCAGTCCTCTGGCAGCTGACAAAAAAACTAAACATTCAACCAGCTTTGGAGGACAGCACAAAGACCAACAGGTACGTATCACAAAAACTACTATCCACACATTTTACCACCCATATTGGCTTGCTGGCATGCCGTGGCCTGACCCTCCCCAACCATGGTGTCCCCGTGGCCCATCAACTCGGGAAAAAATTAATTTCCAAAAGCAAATATTTCAGTTCACAACGTTATAAATGGTTTATGGTTTATTGAAACTAACTCTAACAAAATATTCAAATTAAACAAAATCCCCAAAAAAAAAATATATAAAAATTTCATTACTAATTATTATTGGTTCTTTTCCAGGAATGAAAGATGAAACCTTCCAGTCTTCTTCCTTTTCGTTTCCTGTCTTTTCCGTCCGTCCGTCAAGATAAGGTAAGCATAGTAAAAACGTCAAGTAACTTCCTGTCAATAAAAATTTGTATTTTTTTCTTTTCAGATCAAATTTTTACAAGCAATCACAGTCCGGTCTAGAGTTTTATGGGGAACACATTAAACACTCCAAAGGGGGACACACTTTCTTTGTCCATGCAGTTTAAATAAAGTCCTAGGGTGAGTTCAGCCTAACACTATTGCCCAAATCTGGCACTCTTTATAAAACCCAACCGTTAATGAAAATCCCCTTAATACCCTACAGCAAACTAGTGAAAATGTACTACTACGCTTATTAATATTTGAACAATTTTTATTTACAGAAGTGAAAAAGTACCAGTCTATCCGTCCGTCAACGTCCAAAATACGTATTCGTCCAAGTTTTTGTAAGACTACGAAAACGAAAGTAGCACGATACCTGGGCGCTGTAGGATGACCAGCGCAACGCAATTACACCCAACTGAAGATGATGACAACGATGAATTGATACCAACGCCTAGCAATGGATGGAAATGGGTCACCAGGGTCATATGAATCCTGTCTGCCGGGAATGCTTGGGGCCGCAAATGTAGTGGATGTGGACGTTCGGTGAGTATAGCAATGGTTTAGATTGATGGTTTTCCTTTTTGTTAAAATGTCTTTCTTTCTTTTTTTCAGGTTGTCTTTTTATCTTTTACCATTTATTTCTTTTTATTATAGTCTATTTGCCTTTTCCTTTTATTAAAGTTCTCCTTCTTCTTGTTTCCTTTCGTTACAGGTTACTTATAATTTAGCATTTAAGATTAGCTTTTAAGTTTGTTCACTTTTCTTTTAATTTTTAAATTGTATTTTACTTTTCTTTTAGCTTTTAAGTTTAGTTTTAAGTCTATTTTAACTTTTCTTCTTCAATGTATAAGTTTAGCATTAGGTTTATTTCACAGTAGCATCGAATTTTGCCAATATTTAGCACAATAAACAGTTTCATTTGCCAATAATAAAGATAAACATTTGTTTATATTTGTTTCGATTGTCTTGTGTTTTTATTTACACGACTTCTGGGTACATTCGGCAGACTTTCACAACTTCAAAAAAAACAACCGCACTTTCTTTCAACCATCAACCTCACTCGCTCGCGTCCAAAACCAGAATAATCTGACGCTCAAACTCCAAAAACCTCCATTCTTCACGCTTCATTCGCCATCATCCCAAGCTTTCCCAGCCATTTTATCACCAAATTCCAAAACACAGTCTAAACCAAATCATCTGTCAGACATCCTCTCATAGAGAATGTTTATTGATGTCCATCATCTCTCCCTCTGCCTATTTCCTCCTGAAGACAATAGATGGCGCTGAGTATTACCAATCAAACAAGTGGGCGCACATGACATTGTAATATATTAAGGCCGGTACTATGTTCATTCTTGTGAAAAATTTTTATGGAAACCATTATTTCGCACATAGAAAGCGGCGTTTTTTTAGGTAGCTTGGAGCGCTATTTTACAGGGAGCGATATTGGATTAAGTTGGTGGTTGTTGCTTGTTTTTACAAAATAACATTTTATTTTTCCTTGGGCAATTGATCTGCTATTCCTTTGATCCTTTGTATAGTTTCGGAACAAAAATATGGTCCGTGTTTGATTTATGAACCCGCACAAATAGTTTTAATAAAGAAATTATTTCTTAATTCACATTGCAAATGGCGCCATGCTATAAACGTCAGTTTTTCAACTCGAAAAAAACAAAGTACCACAAATGGAAAAATTTCGCTAGTTTTTCGCATTTTTTAATTTTGTATGGAGTTTCAACGCGAAAACCGAACAGAGTACCGGCCTTTACATGTGGATTACTTCAGGAATTATAAATCTTCATACAACTTCATTGTTTGTTTATGGTTTTTTTATTTTTTCATGTTGTCATCACATTTGTTGGTGCAGTGTAAGTTCAAAACTTGAACGAACACACAACAAATAGACGAACTTCTGTCGGAGTGTTTATCCGACCGTCTAAGGTCCGCTTTACCATCAATCATCCATCAACTGAAGTTTTTGAAAAATCTTTCAATTGTCATCGTATTCACACATTTATAAAGCGTTTGAAAAATATTTGAATAACTATCGTATTCACACTTTTATCAAGCGTTCATAATTCTTTGCAATGCCTTTTTCCCGTATTCGATTCTTTTAAAATAACGAAAGCATTTCAAAGTTCCATTTCATCCTCATCACTACCACAAACTCGTAAGTGCCACTGCAACAATCGTCAGCTGTGATGGGGGAAGCGTATGAAACAGTATGAAATGTACATGCAAGCATTTTGTCATCACTATTGTTGCAAAAGCCATTTTATAGTTTATGAAACACCAAGCGCAACTAGCTTCTTATTAGTGTTGGAAATTTTGACTACTCGTTACTTTTGAATTGAGTACTCATTTCTAATCGTTACTTTAATAGAAATTAAAAAATATACATTTTCTTGTTTTTAAAGTTTAGAAAAGTGGATTCCATGTTCCGCTTTTATTCAAGTGTTATAAAATTTTAGATATACAGGCCTCGTTAGAAACAAATATCCACCAATTTCAATTTTACGATGAGAGCCAATATTGAAATCTTTTAAGGGTTTTTTAATAACCTTGGCACCTTGTAAAAAAAATAGTTTTGATATCAACGACATTACGAGGGCAGTTCGGAAACTTCTTAATTTAGCACAAAAAGCGCGGTATAAAAAGAAAAAAGTTAAGTGTTTTAGAAACTTCCATCTCTGTTATGAACACATATTAAATTTTGTTTCGATCTGGCAACTCCTTCATATAGAAACAAGTGTTCAAAAGACGCATCCGCAATTTTTTTTACAACGGAAAAATTAGAAATGCGTGCTGTCATTAAATATATACATAAAAAAGGTTTATCGGGACAAGAAATTCATAATGATATGGTGAATGTGTTAGATGAAAGTGCTCCTTCATATGCAACAGTAAAAAATTGGGTTGCTGAATTTAAACGTGGTCGTACAAGCATTGAAGATGAACCACGTAGTGCACGTCCAAAAACAGCAACAACAACAGAAATTGTAGCCAAAGTGCATGATATGGTATTAAATGATCGACGAATAAAGGTGCGTGAAATTCCTATCATCATGGGCATCTCAAATGATCGAGTCCATTTAATTTAGCATGAAGAACTATAGATGAAAAAGCTTTCTGCAAGATGGGTGCCGCATTTGTTAACAGTCGATCAAAAACGCATAAGAATGAATATTTCTCGCATAAGAATGAACATTTCTGGATCGTTTTAAGGGAAATAAAATGGATTTTAAGCGTCGTTTCATAACTGTTGAGACATGGATCCACCACTATACTCCAGAGATAAAAGAACAATCCAAACAATGGACTGAAGCTGGAGGAAGTGCCCCAAAGAAGGCAAAAACAATTCAATCGGCTGGTAAGGTTATGGTAATGTTTTTTTTTTTGGGACTTCAAAGGTATTTTATTGATTGACTATCTGCAAAAGGGTAAAGCAATAAATTCAGAGTACTATTGCAATCTTTTGGATCAATTAAATGTACAAATTCGATAAAAACGTCCTGGCTTATAACACACAAAAATAATTTTTCATCAAGACAACGCACCAAGAGTGTTTTAAAAATGGCTAAAATCAACGAATTAAAGTACGATTTGCTTGACCACCCACCTTATTCTACTGATTTAGCTCCCAGTGACTTTTACTAATTTCTAAATCTAAAAAAAATCCTTGAGGAAAACTATTTTAAACAAGGGATAGAATTGCTAGAAAAGCGTTGGACTAAGTGTATTGAAGTTTCAGGAGATTATATTCAATTTCAATTCATTGAGACAATACAATAAGCCAAATGATGAAAAATAAAAATATTTTTGAAAAACTAACTATTCTCTTTCATTGATAAGCTAAGAAGTTTCCGAACCGCCCTCGTAATAATCATACTATTCGCATGAGACGTTGTTTCCAATTAAGAGTTAATAATATAAATTCGAAACACTTCCATCTAAAGATGGGTATTAAGTTCGAGTTTAGCTGCTAAAGTCGTCATTTTCTCACGACTACTTTTCTTTAATAATCCATTTTAAGGAATACAAACTTTGTGAAAATTTGCTTTGGGCTATTCCCCATCAAGTTATAATAACATTTGCAACAAATATGTATAATAAAGGTGGGTATTAAGTTCGAGTTTAGCCGCTAATTTTTTACGGCGCTTCTGAGAATCCCCACCAGCAATTCATTATCGATTTTATTTAAATAAATTATAAGAAGCTAGCTGCGCTTGGTGTTTCACAAAATATAAAATGGCTCTTGTAACAATAGTGATAACAAAATACTTTCATGTACATTTCATACGCTTCCACCAGCACAGCTGGCGATTGTTGTAGTGACACTTACGAGTCTGTGGTAGTGATGAGAATGAAATGGAACTTTGAAATGTTGGCAGGGTAAATTCGAGCTTAGTACACACGTTTAGTTAATAGTTGCTAATGACCATGAGAACTTCCCATAAAACTTCTTTAGCTACGTCTATGTCATTAGTAAAGTATAAACAAATACTAACAAAATTCTGCGTCGACTATGTTTTTCCGGAAGGAATGCCTGTGTTTGTAAAGAATATTACAGTGTATCCAATCGATACAATTCGTTGATGACTAAATAATCGGTAAATGTGTTATCGATCCCATAAACATGCAGCAGTATCAATTATGCCTTCGGATTTAACTTATAATGTGGCCAACATATGGTCCACACGACCACTGCCGCCCGGATAAATTTATAGTCAGCAAGGCGCATTAAAGGTATTAATTGTCGATATACCCTGAGAGAATTTTTAGCTTGATGGTTATACTCATAAGCGACGCAAACTCTACAAATTAATTACCAAAATGTATCGAGTTTCAAATTTATTGAAAGGGGAAATCATGCTTACTCTTCTTGTGGCCTATATCAATTCAGTACCATTACCTTAGATAAGATAAAGAAAATTTAATAATTATTCTGCAAGAAGAGAAGATGTACAATCTTAAAAATAAATTTTGAAATCATTTTTTTATGAAATGGAGGAGGAAAAAATATTACATATTGTTAATTATATTATAAATGTATGCAAAATGAAGATAATTGTTTTTCATGGTGAATTCGAAATGTCCATGTTGTCTGATTTTTCAACGCTAACTGACTTGCGAATTTTTGAGTCTGCACTCGATCTTGCGCTTTTGGTGTCAGTATCTTCCACAATTGGTTTTAACTTGCGATCAACCGGAGTGCGCGATCGCCTTTTAGATGATGAATTGTTAGCTGATTTTGTATTGGGTGGCGCAATGTCTTTGCTACGGCTAGATCGAGAACGAACGGAAGCAGGCGACGGGGAAATTGAGCAACGTTTGCTATGTGAACGAGAGGAACGGGATGTGCGTTTCTCGTCACGTGTGCGGTGAGAGCGCTTACGGTCACGAGAGCGAGATCGTTTTGTACGCGATCGTGACCGCCGGGACCGAGACGAGCTACGACGATGGCGGGATCGTGACCGCTTTCGCCTTTCTCGTGATCTAGATCTTTTGGATCTAGAACGAGACCGACTTTTACGGCGTGACCGTGAACGTTTATGGGACCTGGACCTCTTACGAGACCTAGACCTTCGAGAGCGTGAACGAGACCTACGCTTAGATTTACTACGTGATCGCCTCTTAGTTCGAGAGCGTGACCGTTTCCGAGACCGTGATCGATGCGAACGGGAACGACTAGTTCGACGGTCTCGGGAGCGGGACCTAGAACGAGAACGACGCCTTTTATCCTTTGCCAACATTCCTATAACTGGATCTATTGCAGCAGATATCATATTCTGAGCTTCTTTAACAATTGTCATCGCCTCCTCAATTTCTTTTTGTGCTGCTTCGTTAGACTTTGCTTCAGGCTTTATAATAGCATCAGTCGAATGGTACACACTAAGAAATCCGCCTTTGAATTCGTGTCCATGCATTTTTAGGGCATTAATAATACTTGGCTGTTCACAGAACTCTATCATGCAATAAGTCTTATTATCCTTTTCTGCCCAACGTGCATATTTGACTTCACCAGCTCGCTGAAAACAATCCATTAGATCATCCAATCGCCATTCATTCCTAACATCACACACAATTATTGTACGTCGAATTTCTTCAATTTTACGAGCATCATAAAATGAAGGTAGTGCAGGGTATTCCGGTAAATTATTCTCCATCAGCTTCGGATCATATGTTTTAATGACCTGCAAATTATATAAAAAGTTACTTAGAGACAACAGAGCTATGTACAAGTTTGATATCATACTTGCTGCGGCGATTGTCCCTCAATACGGTTTATGACCTCCGGTGGTAGTTTTGAATCTGGTTTTTGCAAACCTGGAACAATAGTGCCATTTTTAGACATTTCCAAAGCCCGATACTCTTCGGGTATAGCCAGTACAGGTATAACAATCAATGCCCGGTCTATAAACACTGTATTGGTCAAATGTTGAGCGACCGCAACACAACTACTCTCCAGGTATTTCACATAGCATATACGGGATTGAACAGGACAAGAGACATCACGTACTGTCGGATAAAGCCTTATTTCTTCAATTTTTCCAATATTGCCAAACAAAGCCTGCATCTGGTCTTTTGTAGCTTGGGGGGCAATATTCGTGATTTGTATCACGCGTGGCCCATTGCCACCAGCCATCTTTGTCGACGTTTAGATTGTTAAACTCTTTTGCATAAATTACAAAAATTTTTCTGTGCAAGAATAATGTAGAAGCATAGGGCAATATTTTAACTAACCCTATGCTTTCTCTTTGGCTTTAAGGTTAATAAAATCTGCAAAAACACTATACTTGATGGATGTATACCTTCAACCACCACTAACACTAGTGTTGAGAAAGTAACGAGTATTTGACTACAAGTACTCTTTACTGACTAATTTATTTAAGTACTCACTCGTTACTATTATATGAGTGCTCAATATCTTCAATGCCATCCCAATAAACACAAACGTTTGAAAAATGCTAAAATTCAACAATTTTTCAAAATATTTTCAAACTATTATTGAAATTTAAGTAGAGAAATTTTTGAGAAAATCGCGTCCTCAACAGAAAAAAAATAGACATTACACTCAACAGTAATTTGTGGAAATGGATAGCACATAATTGCGGTTCCTCAAACTCCTGTTCTCTTCGTGACTGTTCCATTCATTCCGGGTTAAACCCATCATATTTGTAGTGTTCCCTCATGTTTGTCCAGGTCCTCCACCCAGAAACCTTAAAGAAACGACTATACTCCACGACGGCCGATATGCAAATAAGTCTGAATCTTAATGACAATATCATTTTTCGGGAAAATCCACACAACCAATGCACACAAAATTCGTCATACCTATTTCTAAAATACCTCTAGATTTCAAATTCAGTCAAATGGGATAAAAATGACGGATTCTAGAAGCCCAAGAAGTCAAATCAGGGATCGGCCTATATCCCTGCCAAAATTTTTAGAATTTGACTGCAACACTGGTGATGACAAGTTAAAGTTTTTGTTGGCTGTGGAGTTCTTTTGGAAAAAGGTCAATAACTCGGGAAATTTTGTTGGAATTGACATGACAACGGATGGTGTGGATAGAACTTGAGTAGCTGCATCAAGGATATTAACCAACTTTAATTTTTCATTTTGTTTTGTGTTATTCATTCTTGCGATTGCATTCATAACAAACAACATTTACATTTCGATTAAAAGTTATCTGGATTATTTATTTATATCATGGCGCCTGGTACGATTTGCTCTTTCTCAACTTGTGGAAAAATATCAGCAAAACACAAACCAGTGTTAAATGTTCGAGTTGTCATAGGTGGTATCATGCTACCTGTTTGGATGTGCCGCTAGAACATGTCAATTTCCTCTCTAAGTCGAAGGGTAAATTTGGAATTAACTGTTCCACCTGTGTTGATCTACCTCCAACTGATGCAAACGTTGGGTATATCGAACTAAGAGCTGAGTTTCGTGCGCAAAATGTAGGAGTCAACAACAAGCTAGACAGTCTACTGTCAAAAATAGACAGAGTGGATGTTGATATGAATAACCTCAAAGTTGATGTGACCAATTGCCAGACAAAGGTAGTTGAAGTTGACTAATTTGCAAAGCGAGAGATTGAGGAGCTGAAAGATAGTAATAAAATTCTCCAGAGTCGTTGGAACAAATTTGATATCCTGACTGGTGGCTTGCTGCGCAATGATACTAGGGTGAAAGAGACAGTAATGAAAATGTTCAAGGTTTTGAATGTTAATGTGGCCGAGAATGAGATGACCGTTAACAACAGGAAAAATGTTCTAATAAAGTTTCATTCAGTTCTTGTGCGAGATACTATAATGAAACTCTACTTCAATAAGAGAAGTTTACGACTATCGGACGTGCTTCGTGGCAATGATCAAAGAAAGATTTATCTGAACGATCATCTTACGAAGAATGGTGGTAAAATGAGAAAACTTTGCCTTGTTTTGAGAAAAGATAACCTAATAGCAAAGTTCAGAATCCTTAACTCTGATCTGCCTAGAGTAAAGATACATTTTAAGGATAATTCCGAACAAATTTTTGAGTATGACGAATTATTTAATCGTTTTGGTCATATCTTGGTGGATGCTCATAATCAAGGAGGAGACTCTAATCTACCTACATCAAATGTAAAGAAGCAATCTGGGCGGAATATAGATAATGTGCGTATTGAAAGTGTAATTTCTGCTTATGGATCTGAGACTAATAATGTTGGTACCAATACCTGCGGAATATGATGTTGCTGAGACAAATGTTAGGGCTGTTTTCTTTTTGCACTGGATATGCCAAGCCGTGAAGGACTAAAAGAAAACAGACTACTCGTTTATCCAGGACATCTCAAAAAATATGCAACACTGTCATCAGCTGTTTAAAAACAATCACAGAAAAGAAGTGAAATCTTGCATTTTTATTGTATGAAATGATCCAATTAGTAATAAATATTTACTGCTGTGATTATTTATGACACTGTACCACTTTGAATTTCATGTTTATCGATAAATTAGTCACAATAAATTGCTATTGTGAAACAAAGAAACATCACTTTATCAAAATACAATCTGGTAACATCGGCGCGACTTGCACTGATGAGATGTTCTGGATAGAACACCAGTGCAACTATGTTCTGGATAGCTCATACAAATGTTGCATACAGTGCAAAAAGAAAACAGCCCTGTTGTTGTTGAATCCAATGAAGACTTCTCCAATGTGGCTGATGTTGATGGCTAATATGTTATATTATGCACTACTCTTATTTATTTTTTTATTGTTTTATTTATACCAGAGGTGTATCTCTATTTATTTGTAAATTTTGCATTAATATATTTTATGTTATCCCCTTTCCTGGGTAAGCGTTAAAATTTTCAATTAAAAAAAAAATTAATTTAATTGATTAAACAAGTTTTTTAATTGAAACAAAAATCAATCTCGATAATAATAGTGTCAATTATTTTTTTTTTTGATTGAATCAATGAATTTCTTAATTGACTTTTAATTGATTTTTAATTGCTAATATCATTTCTCAATTCAATAATTTTTTTTTGATTGGATCAATTAATATCGCCATTGAATAAGGACTTTTTGTGTATGTTTTTTCTAAAAAAAAATAGTCATGCATTTGGCTATATTGGCATTCATGCTAGTACAAGAACCAGGAGAAGGGATAATATAATATATAATGATATATCTGTCCCGCACTTCTTTCAGCTTAAGAAGTATGTGGATCAGGAATTAATGGTCCCTGAGGTTTCATACAAATTGAGCTATGAATTGAAATTGAATTATATATTTTGAAGCCTTGTATTCTTTTAGCTATTATATTACTAGCAATAAGAATATTGTGGGATTTAGTATTTAGTTTTTTTTTTTTTATGATCTCATTGAATTAAGACAACACCTTCAATATAATGTTTTTAAAAACATTTATTTCCCGATGTCATTTATGCCTTTTTTTCTTGAATTCTGCCGCCAAGAACTTGGTGTCTAGAGATATGTTTTTTCAAATGCACGGTTGAAAAAGACTATTTTTCATATGTTTGGCTATAAACATTATATGTTTGGAACACACATTTTTAAACACAATATTTTTGAGTGCAAGCATATAATGTTCATAAACTAGCATAACATGTTTGGGACATATATGTTAATATGTTAGAACATATTATGTTTGGGACCTAAAATGTTTGTAACTATAATATGCTTGAATGCAAACATATATTAATTTAGAAATAGCCTATAAACATATATGTGTTTAGTAGCTTGGAGCGCTATTTAACAGGGAGCGATATTGAATTAAGTTGGTTGGTTGTTGCTTGTTATTACAAAAAAATCTACAATGAAGTTTAATGAGCTTCGTGTGGAAGACTTAAAAAAGGAATTGAGCAAACTGGAGCTGCCGACAACAGGCAATAAGGCCCAGCTTCAAAAGCGTCTACTGGAAGAGTTTGAACGGCGTAATATGGACATTGCGACGCATGAGTTTGATTATAAGGAAGACATTGATGAATCAATACTCGTCAATACAAGCAGTGTAGAAACTCCATCTGTGGCTTCGAGTGTTGTGGATTACACATCAATGCTCAATGTTTTGAGCAAGATGATGGAAGCAAATTCTAGAAAAATGGAAGAAAAATTCGACGAAAATTCTAGAAAAATGGAAGAAAATTCTAGATTGCAGAAAGAAAATGCCCTACAAATGGAAGCAAGTTCAAGAAAATTGGAAGAAAAATTCGACGAAAATTCTAGAATTCTCAATGAAAAACTACAACAAATTTCTGAAGGCATGGAAAAACGTGTGGACCATATAGAAAATCAAATTGTGGAATTGGATAAGAAAGTTCTTTCTGTGGATGAGAAAATTATGGTTCATGATGAGAAGTTTCTGCACATCGAGAAAAAAATGTCAGAGCTGGAAATTAAAGGTGGTCCAGTGCGCGTCATTGAGGGCTCAAAAATCAAAACTCCTGTTTTCGATGGCTCAACGTCATTTGATGTCTTCAAATTCCAATTCGAAATGGTTGCTTCTAGAAATTTGTGGAATGACGATGATAAAGCAATTGAACTTCTATTGGCATTAAAGGGCAATGCTGCTGATGTGATACAAAGCATTCCCGCTGCTTCTAGAAATAACTATAATGAAGTAATAGCGGCGCTTCAACGCAAGTATGGTGGAGAGCACAAGCAAGACATCTTTAGAATGGAATTAAGAGGTAGAGTCCAGAAATCAAACGAGACTCTACAAGACTTTGCAACAGAAGTTGAGCGGTTGGTGCTACTGACATACCCAGGAGAGAGTCACCCACTTGTGGACCGCATCAAACTTGAGACCTTTGTGAATGGCATTCGAGACCCAGACATAAAATGTGCAACATATGCGTCACAAAAGGCTACATTCGCAGAAACAGTAACATTTGCACTTGCGCAAGAAACTGCGAGATTGCTGGCACGGCCTCAAATTCACAAAGTACGCAGAGTAGAGACCGAGTGTGAAGAATCGAAATCTATCATTGACTCGATGAAAGAGGCAATGAAGCAGGTAATGCAAGAATTGAAACAGGATGCAACTAAATCCCGAATCAAATGCTATAACTGTGATAAGACGGGACATCTAGCTCGAGAATGCAAAGCACGATGCAAACGGTCAAGATCCACATCACCATCTCCATTAAACAATAACCATAAGAAGGTGACCCCACAGTCAAGTGAGTCACCTTTAAACTAAATCGAGCTAGTTCAGCGGGGCAAGAGCTGGCTCCCACAGACGATGGCCCCACCATCTCCATAGCAATAGTTCAACAGAAAAATAACAATTTAACTATTGCGGGTGTTATTAATGGCGACAAGCGTACTTTGACGTTGGATACTGGTGCATCAAAGTCTATCATTAGATCTGATTTAGTAAAAGGAAAAGTTACACCACTGATTGGAGTCAAGCTACGCACGGCTACAGGGGAACCCGCAACCGTATATGGAAAGGTCGCCGTAAAATTAACTATTGCTAACAAATCCGTTACTTATGATTTCATTGTGGCCGATATAATAGACGAAGTTATAATTGGAGCGGATTTCATGATTGCTTTTGGTATCAATCTGGATATGAAGCGTCGTGTAATGACATGGTGCGATGCCGAAATAACGGTAAACGTGGGCTATAGTGAGAATACACCCGTCAGACCTTTGACAACGAGCCAGTCAGAGTCTATACCACCGAATGCCGAAGCAATTATATGGGTTCCTATGAATGGAGATTGTGAAGTCGGCCAATTGTGGGTTGTTGAACCAGCAGAAAACAAAAGCAACAACATCTTGATAGCAAATGCCCTGGTAACAACGAACGAAGAGAGACTAATACCAGTTCGTGTCTTGAACTTGTCTGACAATCACGAGCAAATTGTAAAATTTTCTGACATTGGCAAATGTACACCAGCCGAGGCAATAGTCAATTTGGAAGGCAACTCATCAAAGACACATGGAGCAGTGAGAAAACATCTAGAAGTGTATGTCGAGGCTTGGACACGTCATCTATCGCCGTCAGAGAGAAATAAAGCCAAGCAATTGTTGTGGAAAAACGCCTGTGCTTTTGCTTCTGAAAAGGGAAATCAAGGAAGAACATCTGTAGTGAAACATGAAATTAAAACCGCAGAAGAAAAGCCCATAAAACAGGCACCACGAAGTGTTCCCCTGGCAAAAAGAGACGAAGTTCAAAAGCTCATAAAGGAAATGGCGGAGAGTGGAGTGATCGAGCCATCATCAAGTCCTTGGTGTTCCCCAGTTGTGCTGGTCAAAAAGAAAGATGGAAGTACCCGATTCTGCGTGGACTACAGAAAACTGAATGATGTCACCAAAAAGGACAGTTATCCGCTTCCACGCATTGATGACACGTTGGACACACTAGCCGGAACAACATGGTTTTCTACGCTTGATTTGCAGAGTGGATATTGGCAAGTAGAGATCGCCGAGAAAGACAAGGAAAAGACGGCTTTTGGCGTTAATGGCGGTCTCTGGCAATTCAATGTAATGCCGTTCGGGCTCTGCAACGCTCCGGCTACCTTCGAAAGATTGATGGAGCGGGTACTGAAGGGGTTGCACTGGAAGTCGTGCTTGATATACTTGGACGACATCATAGTGATGGGCAAAACATTTGACGAGCACCTTAAGAACTTGAAAGACGTTATCCAGCAATTGTCAGCCGCTGGTCTACGCCTTAACGCAAAGAAATGCTCCCTTTTCCAGCGGGAAGTTAAATACCTGGGTCATCATGTGACTGCAGAGGGCATATCCACCGATGAAGACAAAATCCAAGCTGTCAGAGATTGGCCACGACCCCGAAATCTCCACGAATTAAGAAGTTTCCTTGGGTTATGTACATATTACCGACGATTCGTCCCAAACTTCGCCAGCATCGCCGCTAGTCTCCATAAATTGACGCAAAAAGGTCAGAAGTTCCAGTGGAGCGACGAACAGGAGGATTCATTCCAACATTTAAAAGAACTTTTATGTTCAGCTCCTGTTCTAGCGTATCCTATTCCGGGCGAAAAATTTGTTTTGGATACAGATGCTAGCGCGCATGGTATTGGAGGTGTGCTATCCCAACAGATAGACGGCAAGGAGAATGTCATCGGATATTTCAGCCGAACGTTGTCCAAGCCCGAAAAGAACTACTGTGTAACGCGACGAGAGCTGCTAGCCGTCATAGAGAGTGTAAAACATTATCATAAATATTTGTATGGACAACACTTCTTGCTCAGGACTGATCACTCAGCTCTACGATGGTTGCTCCAATTCAAGAATCCGGAAGCTCAACTGGCACGTTGGATCGAGAGGCTCCAAAGCTATGATTTCAGTATCGAGCATAGAAAAGGTGGAAAACACGGTAACGCTGACGCCTTGTCACGTCGACCTTGCAGTATAGAATGCAAGCACTGCTCGAAAGCTGAACACAAGGAGGAGATTGTTGATATTCGGCTGTTACACGTCGAATCTGGAGTGGACTGGCCAACAGAACAGCGTAAAGATCCCATTTTGATCAAAATTATTTCGGCAAAGGAAGAGAACAAGAAGCCCAGTAAGAAAGACATCGCAGCCGAAAGTCCACTTATGAAATCATACTGGGCTCAATGGGATAGTTTAGTTCTAGTCAATGGATCCCTGCAACGTAAATGGGAAAGCGAAGATGGCAAGAGCAGCCGAAATTTGATCATCGTTCCAGATTCCAAAATAAGAGATGTTTTGGCGGAGTTCCATAATGGTCCCAGTGGAGGTCATCTGGGAATAACCAAAACCGCCGAGAAAGTGAAGCAACGATTCTACTGGGTTGGATGCCAGAAATCAATTGCTGAATGGGTAGCCAATTGCGAGAAGTGCATGAAGGCGAAAGGTCCAACAAGGAAAAGTCGAGGTCCTATGCAAGAATATAGACCAGGAGCCCCGTTTGAAAGAATAGCAATGGACGTGGCAGGCCCTTTCCCAGTAAGTGATTCTGGGAACCGTTATGTCCTTGTGGTCATGGATTACTTCAGCAAATGGCCGGAGGTGTATGCAATTCCAAACCAAGAAGCAAAAACGATTGTGGATGTTGTCAACAAAAACTGGATATGTCGCTACGGTGTGCCGTCCGAGATTCACTCAGACCAGGGAAGAAATTTTGAATCGGCCATATTCAAAGAGATGTGTGAATCCCTTGGTATCAAGAAAACGAGGACTACACCATTACATCCACAATCCGATGGCATGGTAGAAAGGTTTAATCGCACTCTGGAGGAACATCTTCGAAAAGTAGTGGACAACGGCCAGAGGGACTGGGACGAGCATATACCAAAGTTTTTGCTGTCGTATAGATCTGCCATTCATGATTCCACCTCTCGAACACCGGCCAATGTTCTATTCGGAACTGAGTTGAAGTTGCCTGGTGATCTGATATTCGGTGCTAAACCTAATGAGCTCGCCATGGAAGAAAACAGAAACGACATCCCAAACACTTTCGGTGAAGTTCACGAATCAGTGCGCAACAAAATAAAAATGGTCAGCAACAGAATGAAGGCGAGATACGATCGTGCTGTAAATACTGAAGGCTTCCAAGAAGAAGAATTGGTTCTGCTATTTAACCCGCAACGAAAGAAAGGATTGTGTCCTAAACTGCAAACACAGTGGGAAGGCCCATACAAAGTCATCAAGAAGATCAATGATGTTGTATACCGGATTCAGAAGGACGACAGCCCTAGATCAAAGATGAAAGTTGTACATCTGGAACGATTGGCTCCTTACGGAACAGGTTCTGTGCCTGTTCGGGACGAACAGGCTTAAGCGGGAGGCAGTGTTACGAATTTGATAATTATAGATATAAGTTTATTTAAATTAGTTTCCGTTAATTTAAAATTTCAAATTGTAACGATAAAATTTCGCTATCACTTGTTGGAATCATCTATTCATTTTCTAGTATTTTCCTGAATTTCTTTTATGTTCTTTTGTTTGCTTACCGAAATGTTAGTTCTTACTCTCTCATAGAATAACAACCCCTTTGCTTTGTTATTTTGCTTTCTCATTTCATCTCATTGTCTATTGTCATTGTTGTTGTAGTAATGCGAGCATATATCTATGTGAGTGTGTATGTGTTTGGCAGCCACCAGACGAATTACTTAATAGTCGTAGATCCTTCTAGCATTGTCTAAGAATGTTCTGGCGTTGCCAGAATATTGTAGTGCTACCAGAATGTTCTCGTATTGCCACACCGTCATATATAAAGGCGCTCGCATGCTGCTAACGAGTCAGTCTTAATTAAAGCGTCAAACGAATAACTTCAGTGTGAACGAATTGTAAAGTGTGAAGTCATAGTAAATAAATTGTAGATTGTCGTTATTTAAAAGAACTGTGTTTTAATTGTCGGGTAATTAAAAACGCCTAAATATAAAAACGTAACAATACAATTGGGCAGAAACAAAATTTTGAGCATTCAGGTCGAAAACCTATGTTGTTAGAAAACCTATGTTGTTAGCACCTATATTACATATTTCGAATAGGTCGGTTTTAATACCTGACAATACTTTTTGCAGAAAGTCTCGTCGAGGGGGAGGTGTTGGGATTTATATATCAAATTCTTTGAAATTCAAGACAGTAACTTGCTGCTTGTAACTCAACATCATTCTTTTATTAATGCAAAAAATTATGTTAAACGTGATGAGATAAACCGACAAATATTATATTTATAAGAAATTATAAATGTTTAATCAAATCAATAAACATCTTCACAATCGTGTTTTACTTGACCACAATGATTCTTCTACAATTACCTTAAAATTCACTTTTTCTGATAGTTTGCAGGGGCTCTTATTGGCGTCCTTCTAAATTGATCTAAATAGGAACCTAATAATTGCACTCATGAGAAAAAAATTGTTTGTAGTAACTTGGCGTGGTACAACTTCTCAATAGTGATGGCGCTTTTCAGACGAGTTTTTGATGTCGTATATGATTGTTTTCGACGTAGTGGGGATTCTCAGAAGCGGCCCCAAACTCAAAAAATGTTGGCAGGGGTGATGCTATCAGTATTGAGGGTTTAAAGTCTTACATAGACGATTTTGATTTTACGTATTTTTACTTTACCAATGGTGTTAATGAGAAGCTTCACATTTTGAACTCCTTATTGAAAGTTATTTTTGAACTTTTTGACATATGGATGACTCGGGTGGCACTTTTTCATTTGACTGTATTGAAATGTCTGATTTATATATGGCTTTGGCTAGCGTGAAATCTGATGCGATTGGAACAGATGGATTTCCATTGAAATTTATATAGATGGTTTTGCCCTACATCTCTGGTCACATTCTGCACCTTTTTAACTCCATTATAATGACTTCTACCTATCCTAATGATTGGAAACTATCGCGGGTTGTTCCGGTGCCGAAAAGGGGCAAGTCATTTGTATGTGACAACCTCCGCCCAATAAGTATCCTCCCATCTCTCTCCAAGGTAATGGAATATATACTCAAGACTCAAATAGTTGAACGTGTTTTTTCGAGTGGAGTTCTCGGTGAACATCAATATGCCTACAGGAGAGGATACAATACAGCTGCAAAGCTGTTAACTATGACGGAGTATGTCAGGGAGAGGCTGAATGCTGGTGAAGATTGTGTCATGGTGTCCTTAGATTTGTCAAAGGCTTTTGACAGTCTGAATCATTCAATGCTAGTAAGGAAGCTGCATACCAAATATGGTTTTACGTCATCTGCATGTAAGATGGTTTTGTCATACTTAGTGAAGAGGTCTCAGTTTGTGCGTATAGGTGACCGTGATTCATATGTGGCAGATCTGTCTTGTGGTGTGCCCCAGGGCTCGGTGTTGGGACCACTGTTCTTCATAATGTTTGTTGATGACTATGTGGATTGCCTAGATTTGAACGTGGTCAGACCCTACTTATATGCAGATGACGTTCAGCTGATCTTTACTGGTTTTAGGGGAATTCCACTTGTTCTTGAGTCAGGGATTAATGATAATTTGCGGTCTCTTTCGGGGTGGTTGACGGATAATGGCTTTGTCGCCAATCCGGATAAGACTAAGGCGGTTATGTTCCGTACCGGTCATCGTTCGTTTTCATACTCGAGGATTCATATGTGTGGTACTGATATTGAATTCGTTGACAGTACTAAGTGTCTAGGGGTGATGATTGATGATTGTTTGAATTTTAGTCACCATGTTGATTATGTTTCCTCCAGGGTCACACTGGGACTTAGGAAATTGTACAGTTGTGGATTGAATTTGCCTCTTCCGGTGAGACGTATGATGGGTTTTGCGTTCCTAATGACTCAGGTGAACTACTGCCTTGAATTGGTATCATGCACTCAACACTATAATAGACACAGGATCAGGCTCATCGTCAATAGAATAGTGCGTTTTGTATACGGACTTCGTAGATTTGATCATGTCATTGACTATGTTAAGGAATTCCTTGGAAGTAATTTTGAACAATACCCTGCCAGCATTTCAAAGTTCCATTTCATCCTTATCGCTACCACAGACTCGTAAGTGACACTGCAACAATCGCCAACTGTGATAGTATCTTGCCATCACTATTCGCATGAAAGTATTGTGGCATCACTATTGTTACAAGAGCCATTTTATTTGTTGTGAAGCACCAAGCACAACTAGCTTCTTATAATTTATTTAAATAAAAGTGATAATGAAGTGCTGAAAACATAGTTATTTCGCTTAAAATAGTGAAAGGTATATTGGTGAACAATTTTTGACTTTCCAAATGGAATAAAGTGATAGTTTTTCAAATATTTTTTCCGACACGCTGCCTCCATTGGGAATAAAAGCTCTGGCTGATAGACGCTACAGCATGTAACTTACAACTTGTAACTCAACATCAAACTTTTATTAATGCATAAAAATATGTTAAATGTGATAGTCGTTATATTTATGAGAATTTATAAATGTTTAATAAAATTAATAAACATCTAAACAATCGTGTTTTACTTGACCACAATGATTCTTTTACAACTATCTTAAAATGCACTTTCTCTGATTGTTTGAAGGGGCTCTTATTGGCGTTCTTCTAAATGTATCCAGAAGGGCACCTAATAATTGCACTCATGCGATACTTTTTTGTAGTAACTTGGCGTGGTACAACTTCTCAATAGTGACGGCGCTTTTCCGAGGAGTTTTGGATATCGTATACGACTGTTTTCGACGTAGTGGGGATTCTCAGAAGCGCCCCCAAACTCAAAAAATGTTGGCAGGGTATGTTTCATTGCGTAAATTGACTTTTTTCTATAAGGCTATTCAGAGATCGTTATCCGCGGATTTACTTTCGAAATTTATTTTCTACCACTCTGTTAGGAACCACAGATTAACATACTTCAGATTTCCTGTTCTACATTCGAGAGATCGTTCATAGTGTCCGTTGCTAGAATTTGGAATTCTCTCCCGATAACACTCAGGTGCTTCAACTTTACTGTTTACCAATTTAAGCAATTCTTGTTACAGAGGTTTCTAAATGAATGATTTATAGAAGAATAAATTAATTAATAAAGATGTCTGTCATTGCCAATGGTAGTTATCCTTATTTTCTGGAATAAGTATTGGTGGATATTATTTGAACCTTTAGCCATATTTTTATTTTTTATTTCTTAGTTTTATTTTTATTATTTGCTTTATTTTTGCTTATTTCGCTAGTTATAGCAATATTTTTGCTTATTTGATTTGCATTTATATATCCTACACTTTTTTAAAAATGCAGTCATATTGTTCTTTAATTAAATAGTAAATTTATTTTAGATTTTATATAATTAATTAGTTGTAGAGGCAATGCGCTGTTATTGGCCTTTCTGGCTTATTGTATTGTCGTAAATAAATAAAAAAAAAATAAATAAAATAAAACGGTCGTATCCCCGCCAGCATTTCAAAGTTCCATTTCATCCTTATCGCTACCACAAACTCGTAAGTGACACTACAACAATCGCCAACTGTGATGGGGGAAGCGTTTATATACAAATATACAAATAGTACAAAATGTACATGGAAGTATTTTGCCATCACAATTTAATATTTTTATATTTTGTGAAACACTAAGCGCAACTAGTTAATTATAATTTATTTAAATAAAAAGGAGAATGAAGTGCTGAAAACATCCCAATAAACACAAACGTTTGAAAAATGCTAAATTTCAACAATTTTTGAAACATTTTTTCAAAGGATTAGGGTAATATTCAAGTTGAGAAATTGTTGAAAAAATCGCGTTCTCAACAAAAAACAGACATTACCATCAACAGTGAAATTCAACACATTAGCAATAATATTTCAAGTGTTATCCTCAAATTGAAATGCATCGCTACTCAATAATTTGTCAAACAATTTTCGATGCGAGTCAAATTCAAAATTAACATCGTTGCAAATACTTTTCAACCTAAATTTGAATGAATGATATCCCCACTTTAAATTGAAAGTCAAAGCCAAAATTCTATGCATTTTGTATAATTTATTCATTTTTATCAAAATAAAATATATAATAATACACTACACTACATAATACACTACAATACCAATTGATAAATAATAATCTTATTAAACATATCAACAAATAAGAACAAAAAAAACAAAACAAACAAACAACAAAACTTTAAATATCTTAAACATTATTAGTAAACACTTTTGCATTGATAATTCGATTTCCTTCCTTTTGGTGTCATAAAACAGCATTAAAATTTATTAACCTGCGGGCAATTTGAAATTAGGAACGTACTGGACCGCGTGTTAGAATTGATTTCCAGCAGAAGGAATTCACAAAATATCCATTTTAAACTGATAATAGCATATGAATTAAACTGACGCTGTGATGCACATTTTCATCCAGAAGTTGTTGATTTCAACAATTTGTTGTTTATAACAATTTTAATTGGTTGCACTTGTAATGTTTCTGGAAACTTTTTCTTGTCGATAAGCTACTCATTTTTCATTGGTCAGCTTCTTAATGTTTGCAAGAATGTAGCATCCAAAGATTTTAGTTTTCTGCAAAGAGATTTAAATTTAGTGACTTCTCTAAAGTGTTGATTAAATTTTTCATATTGACGTACCAATTATTATAAACTATTTGAAGCAGTTCCAGTTAATTGTTCACCATTTTTTCATCGGTCAGCTTTTTAATGTTTTCAAGAACGTAGCATCTAAAGATTTTAGTTTTCTGCAAAGAGATATACATTTAGTGACTTCCTTAAAGATTTATTTCATTTTTTATTTTCACTTACCTATTTTTATAAACTATTTGGTTATTTGTCTAAAATTTTCCATTTTTTTAATTTCTTGCAAGACCACGAACTTCGTTGCACAAATAAGTATTGAAAACCACATGGTTTTTTCGTTGCATTTTAGGGTAGTGTTTTGTCAAAGTTTTCTCATATTATCTTCAACACCTTTTCAAAGATTTCGTCAACATTTTAGCAAATTGGAAGTAATTAGCAAACAATTTGAAGATGAGCTATTTCAAGTCAAGTTGAATTTATGTTGAAAATTATATTTGCCCTCAAACTGAAAAGTTGTTGCATTTGAAAAACGCTCATCCTGTGTTTATTGGGATATCACACTTAAAGGTGGGTAAGTTCTAAGTACTAAGTTCGAGTTTAGCCGCTAAAATCGCTAAAGTGAAAACTAAATCAGTAAGAAAAAGGCATAAAATTATAAATATTTGTTGCAGATATTATTATAACTTGATTGGGATTATCCCAAAGCAATTTTTCACAATGTTTGTACACCTTAAAATGGATTGTTAAAGAAAAGTAATCGTGAAAAAATGATGATTTTAGCGGCTAAACTCGAACTTAATACCCACCTTAAAATGGTGAAAGGTACATTGGTGAACAATTGTCGACTTTCCAAAAGGAACAAAGTGATAGTTTTTCAGATATTTTTCCGCTGCCTCCATCAAGAATAAACGCCGAATATAGCAGAATTGCAATTTTTAAATCAACATAATTCTTTTTTTTTTAAGACATTATGTTCAATGTGTTTTTATTCGTATAGATATTATACCTGGAATAATTTATAAATTTTTATTCAAATTAATAAACATCTAAACAATCGTATTTTACTTGACCACAATTATTCTTTTACAACTATAGGGCTGTTTTCTTTTTGCACTGGATACAACATTTGTATGGGCTATCCAGAACATCGTTGCACTGGTGTTCTATCCAGAACATCTCACCAGTGCAAGTCGCGCCGATCTTGCTAGATTGCGTTTTGATAAAGTGACGCTTCATCGATTCACAATAGCACTTTATTGTGACTAATTTATCGAAAACATCACTGCCAACATTTTTTGAATTTGGGGACTCTTTTGAGAATCCCCACTACGTCGAAAACAATCATATACGACATCAAAAACTCGTCGGAAAAGCGCCGTCACTATTGAGAAGTTGTACCACGCCAAGTTACTACAAAAATGTTTCGCATGAGTGCAATTATTAGGTGCCTTTATAGATCAATTTAGAACGACGCCAATAAGGGACCCTCCAAACAATCAGAAAAAGTGCATTTTAAGATAGTTGTAAAAGAATCATTGTGGTCGAGTAAAACACGTTTGTTTAGATATTTATTAATTTGATTAAACATTTACAAATTCTTAAAAATATAACATTTATACCACTATCACATTACATTTAACATAATTTTTCGCATTAATGATGATGTTGAGTTACAACCCTGCCAACATTTTTTGAATTTGGGGACTCTTTTGAGAATCCCCACTACGTCGAAAACAATCATATACGACATCAAAAACTCGTCGGAAAAGCGCCGTCACTATTGAGAAGTTGTACCACGCCAAGTTACTACAAAAATGTTTCGCATGAGTGCAATTATTAGGTGCCTTTATAGATCAATTTAGAACGACGCCAATAAGGGACCCTCCAAACAATCAGAAAAAGTGCATTTTAAGATAGTTGTAAAAGAATCATTGTGGTCGAGTAAAACACGTTTGTTTAGATATTTATTAATTTGATTAAACATTTACAAATTCTTAAAAATATAACATTTATACCACTATCACATTACATTTAACATAATTTTTGGCATTAATGATGATGTTGAGTTACAAGTAGCGAGTTACATGTTGCTGCGTCTATCAACCAGTGTTTTTATTCCATGGAGGCAGCGTGTCTGTAAAATATCTGAAAAACAATCACTTTATTCCATTTGGAAAATCACCAAATTGTTCACCAATATACCTTTCACAATTTTAAGCGTATAATCTATGTTTTCAGAACTTTATTTTCGTTTTTATTTAATTAAAATATAACAAGCTGGTTGCGCTTGGCGTTTCACAAAAAAAAAAATGGCTGCGTCTATCAACCAGTGCTTTTATTCCATGGAGGCAGCGTGTCTGTAAAATATCTGAAAAACAATCACTTTATTCCATTTGGAAAATCACCAAATTGTTCACCAATATACCTTTCACAATTTTAAGCGTATAATCTATGTTTTCAGAACTTTATTTTCGTTTTTATTTAATTAAAATATAACAAGCTGGTTGCGCTTGGCGTTTCACAAAAAAATGGCTTTTTTAACAGTAGGGATGGTAAATTACTTGCATGTACTTTTTGATGTACCTTTTCATGATGGTTGAAGTGACATTTACGAGTCTGTGGTAACGATGAGGTTGAAATGGAACTTTGAAATGCTGGCAGGGAAGTAGCGAGTTACATGTTGCTGCGTCTATCAACCAGTGTTTTTATTCCATGGAGGCAGCGTGTCTGTAAAATATCTGAAAAACAATCACTTTATTCCATTTGGAAAATCACCAAATTGTTCACCAATATACCTTTCACAATTTTAAGCGTATAATCTATGTTTTCAGAACTTTATTTTCGTTTTTATTTAATTAAAATATAACAAGCTGGTTGCGCTTGGCGTTTCACAAAAAAAAATGGCTTTTTTAACAGTAGGGATGGCAAATTACTTGCATGTACTTTTTGATGTACCTTTTCATGATGGTTGAAGTGACATTTACGAGTCTGTGGTAACGATGAGGTTGAAATGGAACTTTGAAATGCTGGCAGGGATGTAATTCAAAGTGGTATAGTGTCATAAATAATCGCAGCAGTAATTCATTACTAATTGGAGCATTTCATACATTAAAAATGCAAGATATCACTTCTTTTCTGTGATTGTTTTTAAACAGCTGATGACAGTGTTGCATATTTTTGGAGATGTCCTGGATAAACGAGTACTCTGTTTTCTTTTAGTCCTTCACGGCTTAGGGTATCTATTGCTAAAAGAAAACAGCCCTTATATTAAAATGCACTTTTTCTAATAGTTTGAAGGGGCTCTTATTGGCATCGTTCTAATGACCAGTTTCTCATCCTCCGATTAATTTTAACCGGTGAATAGACCTCCGGTTAGTAAAATTTTTGTATGGGATCAGCTGTTTTATCGACACGATAAATAATAACAAGACATTGAGAAACTGGCCCTAAATGTATCTAAAAAGGCACCTAATAATTGTACTCATGCGATACTTTTTTGTAGTAAGTTGGCGTGGTACAACTTTGTTTTGTTTTTTTTTTTCTCAACAAAAAACAGACATTACCCTCAACAGTAAAATTCAACACATTAAGGTAAGTACTATGTTCGCTTTTCGCGTTGAAATTTTCGTGGTTACTTTATTAAAACAGTTCAATATAAAGCAGACAAATTAACTCAATTGATGTGTAGTTTCTTGTTCCATTAGTTTTCGGCAAGACTTTACAGGAATAAGTTTGTTTTCATTTATAATTTTGATTATTTAAGGAAAAGTAATCGCTAAAATAATGTGGTTTTCAACTCGAAAACCGAACATAGTACCTACCCTTAGCGATAATTTCCCAAGTGTTATCCTCAAACTGAAATGCATCGCTACGCAATAATTTCTCAAACAATTTTCGATGCGAGTGAAATTAAAAATTAACATAACAAACGATTGCTTATTTTTTAAATCATTACAATAAGAAAAAACTCAAATTTTATTGTTTTCTTGCATTCAATTTATTGAAAAAAAAACACCTGTTATATTGCTAAATATGTTTGGTTATGTCCTATTGTTATGATCGTTTCACATAGCAAACGTTTTATTCCCATTTCGTTACCGCAATCGTTTTGTTCTCTTGTGCTTTGAAATGTTTGCTGTTTTGTTTTCATCTGCGTACTCTGGTAGGTATTAGTAGAAATTCCTAAATTAGTCCCAATCATGGATGATTTTAGTGAAGACCATTTCAAAATAAATGGAATGTGGTTTCCTATAATAAAACTTCCATTGAATTGTGAAGGAACATATGAGGGACCAATAGGGGATAAAAATGCCATGCTTACTAAGAGCACAGAAAAAATTACGACATCGGACTGGAGGTCGGGAAGGTTCATCCAAACTGAGAATGGATGAGAATAATAGCGACATGTCAGACACAAAGACAGTAGTCCCAAAAGATATAAAAGCATCGAAAGGAAGAAAGGTGCAAAGCGATGTGTTGCATGATGATGAAGGAAATATTAACGTTGTTTCAAAACCTGATTCGAGTATCAACTCAAAGATGTCCGTGGTAAAAATATTGAACAAACCACAGAAAAAGAAGGAAGTTATAGCTGCCAAACATGAGAAGTCGCAAACAACAACTAGTGGGATAACATCATCATCCACTGCAGCGAAATCAGTGGACTTTTCAACAAAGGGTCCAAAATTTAAAAAAGCACTTCCAAAACAAGAAGCGCTTGAAGAATCTGAGACGGCAAACAAGTGGAACGGATTATATAAGACAAATAAAACCGATGAGCAAACTGCCGAAACTATATACAAAATGACTAAGGATAAGAAGACTGGTCGAGCTGAGATAGACGAAGAGCCAATTAAATCAGAAGATGCTTTGGTTACTGCTACAAATTCGAGATTAATCATAAGAAATCCACATGACAAAGGAGCTAGATCAATTGGAGGTTTTGGTCTTAAATATCCAAGGTTTTCATCATAATAATGATAAAATTGATATGGTTATCACGAGATAAGGCATTTGTAGGCGGAATAATCGTCTTCAAATTATATCATCGATGGAAAATAGAAACCATTTCTGGCTGGTTGATGCAATTATACGCCAAATTAAAAAAAAAAAAACGTAAATTGTAATTACCCTGCCAGCATTTCAAAGTTCCATTTCAACCTCATCGTTACCACAGACTCGTAAATGTCACTTCAACCATCATGAAAAGGTACATCAAAAAGTACATGCAAGTAATTTGCCATCCCTACTGTTAAAAAAGCCATTTTTTTTGTGAAACGCCAAGCGCAACCAGCTTGTTTGTTATATTTTAATTAAATAAAAACGAAAATAAAGTTCTGAAAACATAGATTATACGCTTAAAATTGTGAAAGGTATATTGATGAACAATTTAGTGATTTTCCAAATGGAATAAAGTGATTGTTTTTCAGATATTTTACAGACACGCTGCCTCCATGGAATAAAAACACTGGTTGATAGACGCAGCAACATGTAACTCGCTACTTGTAACTCAACATCATCATTAATGCGAAAAATTATGTTATATGTAATGTGATAGTGGTATAAATGTTATATTTTTAAGAATTTGTAAATGTTTAATCAAATTAATAAATATCTAAACAAACGTGTTTTACTCGACCACAATGATTCTTTTACAACTATCTTAAAATGCACTTTTTCTGATTGTTTGGAGGGTCCCTTATTGGCGTCGTTCTAAATTGATCTATAAAGGCACCTAATAATTGCACTCATGCGAAACATTTTTGTAGTAACTTGGCGTGGTACAACTTCTCAATAGTGACGGCGCTTTTCCGACGAGTTTTTTGATGTCGTATATGATTGTTTTCGACGTAGTGGGGATTCTCAAAAGAGTCCCCAAATTCAAAAAATGTTGGCAGGGTATTTATATACTCCAAATTTAGTTAAAATCCATATTTTGTAATTCTTTTTATATAATCGAATAATATTTTTAAAAGATTAGGATCTTTTAAGGCCGGCAGTATGTACAGTTCCGTACAGTTGCCTTTTATATTTCATAGAATCCCATATTGTCAATAATTGCCACCAGCATAGTTTGCTGTACTCAAACATTGTTGGCTGTTATATATGTGAACAAATACGCATGTGTATTGTCTGTAGGCAGTAGTGTTATCAGCGGTCTACCTAAATATAATAGAACCATTAGGGCTGATAACACACAGATGAGTATGTTACACAAGCGTATAGTAATAAAATCCATGTGAAGGATTTTCCACATGAACAGATATTAGCAAACACTTAGCTATAATTAGAACAAGAAGTATTTTACTTTCTAGTATATGTCATTGTAAATTTATTAATAAATTGAATTTCCACTAATCCATCGTGGCGAGCACATCGCTTTCTCTTCTTCCTTCGCCTGTATCATCGATGTACAACTAGGAGCCGTTGTACTAAAAAAAATCCTTAAGGCGTTGTCGAATGTTTACATTTTGCGCCCATAAGAATTACATGGCAAAACTGTATTATTGGCATGCAAACGAAATTTCAGCTTGATGTCCATTTCGCGATTACTTTGTTTGAAACAATCAAAATTATACATAAAAACAAAAATATTCCTGTAAAATCTCTGAAGAAAAAAGTGCGCATCAACTGGCTTAACTTGTCTGCTTTAAATTAAGCTATTTTAAGAAAGTAACAACGAAATTTTCAAAGCGAACAGGAAACATAGTACCGGCCTTTAACTAAAAAAAAATTCGTAAGAATAACATGGCAAAGCTGTATTTACACGCAAACCGTGGTGCAATGGTTTGCATGCCCGCCTTGCATACACAAGGCCGTGGGTTCGATTCCTGCTACGACCAAACACGAAAAAGTATTTCAGCGGTGGATTATCCCACTTCAGTAATGCTGGTGACATTTCTGAGGGCTTCAAAGCTTCTCTAAGTGGTTTCACTGCAATATGGAACGCCGTTCGGACTCGGCTATAAAAAGGAGGTCCCTTGTCATTGAGCTTAACATGGAATCGGGCAGCACTCAGTGATAAGAGAGGAGTTCACCACTGTGGTATCACAATGGACTGAATAGTCTAAGTGAGCCTGATACATCGGGCTGTCACATAACCTAACCTAACCTACACGCAAACGAAATTTCAGCTTAATGTCCATACCGGGCTATACTGGAATATGGTCTACATCGAATAGTCATGTGTAGGCCTTTTATATTTACGAGTTTAGATGTCACTTACGTAAATAAAAAAACTAGTGCATATACTTTTCAAACAAACATGCATGCTTGTAAGTAACATCAAACATATTTATTACGCCATCAACTATAATATGTGTGATAAACTGTAATTCAAAACTTACATTATATTTGGTTTAATAAGGAAAATAAAAACTGTCTTAATTAAAATAGGTGTAAACACAATCTTTGGTGAAAATATTAAACAAAAAGCTACCATGGCAAGTAAATTAATGTAATGTCACTTCAAGAGACGTATTGCTCTTTAGAGAAATTTTGATATTAATTTAAATATCTTAATCTAAATCTAGTTCGATATTTAACTGTAATTGCACAAAGAACTATGGATTGTAACGTACATGTATACAACTTCTTTGGACATAAATTTTGCTAATAACTTGTAGCTTTGGTTATCGTACCGTGTATACGATATAAATAGTGTTTTGTATTGAATAGACCAAGTATGCAAAATGTTACGAATTTAAGGTTGTAGCATATCGAATGACTAGTTTTTTCTTTTCAACTTAGAACTGGACTTAAGATGAGTATTCTTTTTTTTCGAGATTCTTATAATTTAATATATTCTAACACTGTGATGGAATGCCTTTTGTAATTGAATTTTCCAATACTATGTGACAGTCGTCGAGTGGTTCCAATATTTGTATTAAGAATGTTAAAAGGTTTTTTCGTCGCAAGAAGCTTTCCTCTTCGTACATTTCCTGTGTAACTTTTGCTTCGGCCATTGGTTTTATCATACGCGTTAGTAGATGTTCTCTGTGTTAAAAAAAAAAACAATACAACATTTAGCACAATCAAATCAAAAGTAAAAGGAAGAAAAATATGTTTTTACCTTAAACTTAAACATATTAGAAGTTGAAATTTTCCATCTTTACCCAACGTATTGCCAACTTTATTAATTTCATCTATTAGTTGAACATAATATCGCCAAATGGCAGTTAATTCTCTGCGGGTTTGGTCACTAACACTAGAACAGCTGGTAGAGGAATCTAGACTTGATCCGGAGTCATCAATAAGATGTTCTAATTGTAAGTATTGCTCGAACTGCTCCTTTATTTTAGCTTGGGGAGGAAGAGTTTTGTATATACATCGAAATCAAGTACTAAATTCTACTTACTGAAATAATCCCATATATATAGGTTTCGACCGAAAAACCTTGTTGATCGGAAACCACAAAGAAAAACGTTTTCTAAACATTTTGCCAAGCCTTCATCCCCACAAAGTAAATTGGTTAACATTCCTACGTCTCTATCACGGCTTGGTTTATAATGCCACTTTACAATTGCATTAACACAATTTCCCAGCTTGTGTTGAATTTCGGAAGGGGGAGGTAAATCCTGACCGCGCTGAACGCTTGGGCTGCGAGTGCGAGGAGGTGTTTGACACGCATCCTCTAATTCTGAACTTTTAACACACGTTGAAATCCGTTGTCCAACTAACAAACGTTCCGTGGAGTCATCGTCAACTCCTTTTCCAAGCCAACGGCCACAGGGAAACCTAAACAAATATATGTGCCAACATAATTTGGTAGTCTTATAAAGATTTAATTTTCATTTCATTTTATTTATATAATCAAACCGGACTCAGTTTGGACTACACGATTTATTCTTATACAGGTTTGCTTTCAATTTTCGTAATTGTAACAATATACGCTATAATTTCCAATTTGTAGTACTTGGCAAATTTAGATGAAAATGTCAGAATTTAAAAATAATGTTTGGAAACTACGCATGATCAATTTAACTAATTAACTGTTGATAATTGGGAAGATCACCATACATTATTCGTGTACAAATATTTTGGTACGTCTACAAACTATTTCATGTAAAGGTAAACTTCTTTAACAATTTTCTACAAATAATACGCAAATTTATGGTAGATCAAGCCTATATGAGGGACGATATGGTGATATTAAGTATGTCTTCCTAATCTATGTCCTATGAAGTCGATTAATAATAAATTTATAGTGGATTTCAATTAGAATAGTTATTCAAATTGTAATTCTAATTACAAACTTGAGCAAATAAATGAAATGAAAATAACTTAATAATAATTAAGTATATCCCAATATTTACACATATTGGATTGAATCAATGATTTAAGATTACATTGATATTCCTTTTCTGTCTTATTTATAGGTCGCCTGTTGCATCATAAATGCTCTAATTTTGGGTAAAATTGGATAGTTGATGGAATGAAAACGGAAGGGAATGTAAACGTCCTCTTATTTTCGTTAATTGTTGTTTGACTCCGATTAACCATCTATTTAATCTAAAATCTATATGATAAGGATACCCGTCAATATTCATGAATGCATAAAGTTTTGCATTCTCTGGTTTCGACAACCAAAAACAAATTTTCTGATTTGGTCCAAACTAAGCAGGATAGATTATGGTATGATTTAGATTTCTTGAATAAATAGAAAACGTTGAACACTATTTTACATAGGATGCAAAGATAGATAAAGAATTAATTACTTATATGTATGTCCAGTTACTTCATTGCGCATTACAATGTGTTCGATTAACCATTTATTTGAAGTGCCTGCGTTGTCATGTCCAATGCGTATGGTGGTGATCAATCCTAGGTTTTTAAACTAAAATGAAAAAATAAGATGTTTAACATTTTCCTTTAACTGGTCGGTATTGAGAACTCACATGGAATATAAATTCCAGAGATCCTTTTGGTACTGGAACCTTTTGAGTTTCATTCAATGTTCCGGATACAACAATCCAAACGTTACTAGATGTATGATAAGACCCATATTTTCGTGACGGAATTATGGCAACACGATACGGAAGTTCTGAAATGAAATAATAAACTTTGAAAAAGTATTCGAAGTATATATATATATATATATATATATATATATATATATATATATATATATATATATATATATATATATATATATATATATATATATATATATATATATATATATATATATATATATATATATATATATATATATATATATATATATATATATATATATATATATATATATATATATATATATATATATATATATATATATATATATATATATATATATATATATATATATATATATATATATATATATATATATATATATATATATATATATATATATCAATTTTCACTTACTTGTTGCTGGATAAGTATTTGTAAACGAATAATAATCGACGGTGTTGAGTGTCAAGATATGATATAAAAACTGTTCCTTTTCTTCTTCGCATCGTAAAAAAGAGGACCGTTTATACATGGAGCGTAACAAGGACTCGTCTGATAAAAGTGTACGGAAATGACGTGAAAGTAGTTTCTTTTCCAGTGCTAGACGAACCCATGCCCTCGTGTAGCCAATTTGCGTCTTTATATCACCCATTGCCATAACATTTCTGGGAATTACAATACATACGTTGAATGTCAAAAATTCCGTTCGTATATTACACAACTTACCTAACATCAAATTCCAGAGATTCTGGCAAAGGGACCAGCTGTTCCAAACCAACAAATTGGTTACGATCTCTAGATCGGCTACGATTTGGACTAGTTGGAGCATCCAAATCACTTTGAAATGTTGATAAGTCTAAAATAGGTAAATCGGTATCATATATCGTAAAAAGAAGCGCAGTCAATAACAATTCAATACAAGAATAACCTCTGTTGCAATCACTCATCGATACAATTTTCATTCATCCCCAATTTAGGTACACATGTGTCCCCAAACATTGTAGAAGACTACTATTCATTAAGACAACTTGCAACCTGTCGCAAAACTATGATATAATACTGACATTGAACAATTCCCAAAGATTTTTTATCATTTAAGGTGGAATGAGTCGCCATAATCTACGCTCATTTTAATATCCAATGAACCACAATTATGAAAAATTCCCAATCATACACGAAATAATCTCATTCTCAAATGTTAAGTGCTATTTTGTTAACACGCGAATATGAAATATACTTACAATCCATGCGTTTTCGCATAACATTCCATGCCAAAGCGGGGGCCGCATAAGTGGTATTTATGCCCACTTTATTACCTCCCGTCGCCTTGGGAGATACTGTAGCGGACGTTCCACAAAGATTATTGGGATTAGAACTGGAAGAACGGCTATCTTGTAATTCTACATAGGCTTGTAAATGAGACCACAGTGCTGATTTTCCTTGTTTAGCTTGAAGACCATGAGACCAAATTTTCTCCAATAAATCACAGAGAGATGCTATTAAAGTGTTCTCTTCGATACCATCATTTTTATTCAATCCTAAAGCTACGGCTTCGGTACCCATTTTTTCCAGCAACATTCTTTTTGTTTTACTTTTAATATCCTAAAAACAAAATCTATGTATGTTATATTCATTTGAAAGAGAACACGTGTAGACAATCGAATTCACCTTCAGCAATCTCTCCACAAAGGTCCAGTTGGCTTGAGCGATTAACGCGGGACTTAGTTCAGTGTTGGTTAGATTAGCGGAAAGCCGATTCAGGGCATTGTTGGCTATTGGTTTTTGATCAAAATTTATTTCTTTAGCTCTCCATTTATTTCCGTTTTTTACCCGTCGCAAGCTATTTCCTCTGTGGAAAATACAAAAACGAGAAGACAAAAACATATTTTGTGTTGCACCTTTCAATGCTAATAAACAACCACATTAAAAATATCATGCTATGAATAAGATTAAGTTATGAAATATTCGGTATATTTACGATTGAGGCATTTTCCAATTTAAATTGGATAAGTGGAAAACAATAACAATTTGGCTGTTTTAAGTGCTTTTTATATTTATTATATTATCCATGTCATTGTATAATATAAAAAAATTCGTGGAAGACAAAACAATCATAAAATAAATATTATAAAAATATATAACAAATCATAGACACATTAAAAATGCAGGAGCTATGTTTACAACAAAATAAAAACTAAAATTTCTACTAACTAAACCGAAGTATTCGATTCAAAATAATATCGCATTAATATAAAATTCATTTTAAATTTAAGGTAAATAATATTTTACTAGAGCCAGGCTGCACATTATAAGCCTTGTAGATGTTTGTGTTAGTATTCCTAACATAACTGAGTATAATCATTTTGAGAATTAAAAGTATGGAAATATTTAATCTACCTCGAAGTGCATTCTTGATTCAATACTGTTTTTTCCAGAATGGGAAAGCTGCGGAAGTATGCTGCACGATTAGACAAAATTTCACTTGGCGGGGTCACCTCTATGTCCACACAGTTAAGTCGCTTCTCAAATACTTGTTGGGCTTCTTGGCTAACAACACATGGTTCATAGCTGGTTGCGCAAATCATATTTTCTCCATGACGTTTTCTGAAAGTAAGGAAATCTGGTATCAAAACTATTGAAGTTGAAACTCTACCGCGGATTTTATTATCATGATAATCGTTTCAGATGTGGCAACATCGTATAACTTTGATATTTACGTATGTTTAATTTATTTCAACTTTATTAGTAACATAGCCTCGCAGAGGCCCTATTCGTTACAAAATGTATTATTGGTTAAACTTCAAATATTTCTTAAAACTAATAATAATAATTAATAATCAAATAAATATGATATCTATAACGTATCTCTATTTCCTATTGATAAATCAATTTAACGTTAAACAATATAATGAGACCGTTAATGTAAACTACAAAATTGCTAAATGTAAAAATAATAACAATGATAATAAAAATACAAACAAAATTTTGGTTACATGACACTAAATTATTAAACTAATAAAAAATTGAAAGAAAAAAACAATAAATTTATTAATAAAACTAAAACTACAAATTTATTGGACATAAATAACAATTGTATACATTAAAGAATTTATGGCAATTACTCTTGAACATAAAAATGAATTTAATTAAATTTGTACTAACACTTTTACTGATTTAATGAAATGAATTGATTTTATTTATTATTAGACTCCCAGATAACAACTACTAAAAAACATGAGACAGGTAATTAAGAATAATTTTTATGTGTAGGACAAACTAAAAGTAACGAATTACTGGAAATAGAATGGGACGAAGATTATGATCCGCCAAATAAATCTATCTATAGGAGCGGAAAGTATAGCACAATACTGGCACCAAGTGTTTTAAAACACTTGGTGCCAGTATTGTACCTCATATACATTAACATAACATAACACTTTATTGAATAGAAAAGAAATACATTTCAACTTATGAACTACAAAATTGCACAGATTTGGCTCAGCCTTATATCTAGAGTATATATTTTGTAAGAGAAAAAATTGATGCAAAAATGGTTGATTTATATGAAGGAAAACTATTCTATAAAACTTATTATATTCTATAAAACGTTCTATAAAAATATTAGTAAATAATCAATTAAATATTACTAGTATAAATTTGAGACTAATGGATTGAGACACATTTGACAGTTTGTTCTGAAGCGAGTAGAGATCTTTTCAATGGAGAGAAGAATGGTGTCGATGTTAGCAATATGGTATAGTCTATCAGTAGAAAAGTCCCAGTCTGAGGACCATTTTTGAAATCTTGTTTTTGTGACACCTGCAAACGTCTTATGTGTGTCTTTGCACAACCACCCCATATCGGGTATCCATAAAGAACGATTGCTCGAAATATAGGTCTCACTATCAACATCTTATTAGTTCTACTCAGCGATGAGTTGAAGTTCAGTCAAAGTGTTATGACTGAGTTCATGCTCGTAGAATATAGCCAGGTCGTCAGCATATGCCGCAAATCTACATGGGGAGATCCTGGGCATGTCAGCACAAAAATATTGTATAATAAAGGTCCCAAGACGGAACCCTGCGGAACACCTGCCGGGACTACTAGTAGGTCAGAAAAAGAGTTCAACATTACAACAGTGAAATGTCTACCTCTGAGAAAACTTCTCCCCATTTTTGTGAGATATGGAGGAAAATTAAATTCAATGAACTTATAGACCAGCCCTTCGTGCCACACGGAATCGAAAGCTTATTCGACGTCGAGAAGGACTAAAGCTGTCGATTTACCAGAATTAAAGTTCTCCTTCACGATGTTGTACCTCATACACATTACACTTCCAAGATCCACTGTAAACTAGATTTCAACTGTCATTTGCCTTATAAAAAAGGCAAATGAGCCTAATGTGAATGAGGTATTACATATTTTTCGACAAAAAAAAAAAAACAATCCTAATGTGGGCCACCTTACTCGGTCTGGTTTGACCTAGTGCTCCGGACAAAGTGACAAATATACTGCAAGTTTTGGGATACAGATTGTGATATTAGCTTCTCAAAATACGTTGTTATTGTACCTGACTTAAGTTGCAACAAAATATAATTATAAACTACTACTAATACACCAACATCTTTAGCCCTTAAAAATTAAAATCTTTTCCATAGGTATTCGTAAACTTAAACCAATTTGTATATTACTAATTCGAAAACATTGAATAATGGATACAGTCAGCTTACCTTAAAAGTTTAACCCTTTGGTCGAAAATTCTTAGATTGGGATCAGGTTCTTTATCCCAAACCGACAGTATCTTGTTATCAACTAACGTTGCAAACATTTGAGATTCCAAAAATTGTGATAAAAATGGTCTGTGGTGTTCTGGCTGATCTGATAAAAAGGAAGATTTATCAAAGTTCTGCAGAGTTTCACGATTACTTAACCATTCCTCCCTATCCTGGTTAGGATAGATAACAAAAAATTCATAAGCAAAAAACATATGAACAAATCGATTTAAAAAAATTTCACGTAAGGCATTGTTTATGCGTAGATCTTGGTAATATTTTTCTTCAGAAGATAACTTTGTCTGTTGCTGTTTAATATCTCTATTTCGCGTTCGTGTAGGCGACGATGGTACAGCACTATCAACAGAATCAATAGATGAAGTACGCATGTTTTTCTTACGAAGAAAGTCAGCTATACGTGGTACATGATCAATTTTCGAAGGGTGTGCCACTAATGGTTGGTAATGTAAATTGCTGTGAGAACTATCCGGGGACGAACCAAGCGTATAAACAGTCTCCTGCAATTGGTGAAAGCGCTCTTTGCTACGTCGTGCAGCTTGCAAACCACTTGGTAATGTGCAACTGCTTATCATAGCGTCTTGATCTCGAGATGAATAACCATTTTTTAAACTGGGTTCATACATCACCCTATCTCGTTCGATTTCAAATTTATCTAAAATAGAAATAATTTCTGCCATAAAGTCCATCTTATGTGGAAATGCTGGTAATTCTTCCGGTAGTTGAATAATCTTTTTATCAATGTCAACAAAGCATAGAGTTGCTTCAGAACCGATCTTATTAGCAGCTTCGCATTCAGCGTGGAGTCCCATGACAAAAGGTACTGGTGCGTCCAAGAAATGGTGTAGAGCTGCCGGTAATATAGGTGCGTAAACATGAGGCCAAACAAAAGGAAATAAAATGGATGTGATGCATTCTCCTACTACCATTAGCTTTTGGTAATCTGTAAAATAAAATATACGTTATTTTTAATAAAATATTTAACAACGTGACATACGAAAGACATATTGTTATTATTTTTAATTATTTAATTAACTTATTCATAAGCTTTTTAATTTTACATTGATGTTACAATTAAGAAAAATTGAAAAGAATAATTTCTATATGTATTCTCCATTAGAAATTGGCATATAGAACCCAAAATTGAGTTATCTAGCCCAATCATATCCATACTAAAGGCTATTTGTATTTGGCATTTTTTAAAGACTCTATCAAGTTCCTAAATCTTCTTTGTCAATAGTTTACACTGAAAATGTACATTTGATGATAGGTGACTTTACTTATGTATTTTCATCTGTTGAATTCGAAAATGAAGATTAACATTTTTTTTATGGATATCCCGTTATTTTTAGTCTCGAGCTAGAAATGTCCGATTATATTTGGTTGTTAGTACTTAAATGCAAGGTTTCGATATCACAAACAAACGTGTGATAAGTTAAGTGGTTCAAAATATATCGATGATAATAAGGCGAATTTTCAAAAAAATCGTGTTTTACAATGACTCTGTGCCGCCGGAAAAGTATAAACCATTAAAAAAACTCTTCGTATTTGTAAACTTTACTTTAACGTACTGAATAAAAACTGATAAATAAAATAAATAAATAAGAAATAAGACCATATATTTGCATGATTTGACATCGGATTGGTTCACTCAATTGCTTATAACTTTGTCATTTTTCGGCCGATTTTCTTCTAGTTGGTCTTATTTCTTACGTTAAAGTATAATCATTCCTTTTCGTGTATATCGTGAATACGAACACATGTGTTCTTCCTTAACCTACGTTTTTTGACGACATTTGAATAAATTGAACATATTATGTGAAAATACAAAAAATACTTATAAGTAATGCTTATTGCGTAAAAAATATAATAAGGAAAGTTGTAAACTGTGTTTCGTAAAAGCGGAAGAACTAACAGTTCCAACTTTTAGTGTCCGAATGACATTTCTTCCATACTGCTACCCGTCTTTGGATCTCATTACCTCCATCAATTCAATTCATTGGCGAAGCTAATACCTTCAATAAATCAAGTTTTAATTGTTTTCAAACACATTGTAGCCATTTATTATCTTCACTGAGTTTTTAAATTACCTTTTCAGAAGTTGAGTTGTTGCGAGCTATACTGCTGGACGTGTTTTTATATCGCTCCGATTGTTTTCGATATTCTAATTGCAAAGATTGATTATAAAATCTTCAATTGGTATCACTTGGGTTTTTTTTTTGAAAACGTGATCTATTTGTTGGATTTTTATTTCGAGAAGATACTGATAAACATCTGTTGTTTTTGTTTCGAAAAAGAAAACTTTCATCTTGGCTCTGTATAAAGTTGTGCAACGCTTCTAATAGCTCTACAACAATAACTACACAATCTTACCAACACATACCTAAGTTGAGAGCTCATCACAGCGATATGTCAAAAGCATTTGAGAACCAATTATTGGCAGACATCACACTCTCCAACAACAAACTTCACGCAGAACTTATGGATAAGTTAACGGCTGCAACTAAACGAAATAGAGAGGAGGACAACAACAACGCAGAGACAACAAAATATGCGCGCCTATCCACACCTGATCGGTCGTCTATCCATTTATCTCAGATTGAGAATATTATTGAAAAACAGACTCTCTTTATTCAATCATCGTTTCTTAAATATGAAGAGAACTTACACAACTACATTAATAAGAGGCTTCAAGACGTAGAGGCAAATCTCTTGAAAGCTCTCAGCAATCGTTTGGATGAGATAGAGTTGAATGCAAAAGAATTGAGTGAAAGAGTTTCAAAGATGGAAACAGGGTACCGTGAAAATCTTGATATTCTGAACGACATTCAAACCTTAAAAAAAACATGCTGAACGGCAAGATAATATGGCAGTGTCTTGTGATCTGAGAATTAATGGTATACCTTACAACAATTCGGAAAACTTAAACAATGTGTTTGACAGTATCTGTAATGCCATTAATATACCTACTCCACCCTACAAAACTGTTTATCGTCTCAGGAATAAAAACTTGGGTAATTCTGTGGACACAACCATAATTGTTCAACTTTTTACTCCATTTCTGAAAAATTTCATTTTGAAGACTTTGGCACAATATAGAAAAACAAATAATACTCCTCTACGGCTTCATAATATTGGATTCAATTCTAATGGACCCATACATATTCAGGAAAATCTTACATCGTTGAATTACAAAATTCTGCAGGCTGGGAATAAACTGAAAAAGCAAAACATTATCGCCTCTGTTTATTCCTTTCATGGACTCATTTATATTAAGCCCACATCCAATAATGAACCTGTCCTTGTTGAAAGCCTGGACCAACTTAACCAGCTTTTTCTTTCAACATCCACTAATAATCTGTAAGCCCGTCTTATATGTGCTCTATGCTAATAAAATATTGTTGAGACCTAATGTTATACATTTGAAAATATGTCGTACTAAAATTTTTAAATTAGTTTTTTATATTTATATCAATCACTACTTTCCAAAGTCAAATAATGGACTCTACATAAACCCAAGCAAATCGAAGTTCATGATTGTGTCTAACAGAACAATACAACCCCTGAGTGAATATCCTGCTAAAATTGGCAGTGAAAACATTAAGCACGTTACTAAGACAAAAAATTTGGGAATCTTCAATCAAAATTTAACTTGGAATGATCACATCTACACTACGTCCGGGAAGGTTTTTGGGATGTTACGCCCATTATATCAAACACAATACTTTACACCTCAACATATAAGAGAATTACTGGCAAAATCATACTTGATGTCGACCCTTTATGGTTGCGAAGTCTTTTCTTCCTGCGATGTTAGGAGCAGATCCCGCCTTGAATCTGCCAACAATGCGATTGTGCGGTATGTCTATGGTATCCAACGTTATGAAAGTTGTTCATCTTTCTCAAGAAAATTATATGGAGTCGAGTTTAAAAATCTGTTTGACATACGAATTCTCACACTCTTACATAAAATTATCTACACCAGAACACCTACGTATCTTTACGATAAATTACGATTCGGAAGAACCAACAGGAGAATCCTGCTTATACCCCAACAACACCAACTTTTAATTTCTGAATGGCACTTCTTTCTCTCTGCATGCCGTCTATGGAACTCTTTGCCTGCATCAATACAATTTACTCACAACGCTAATACGTTTAAGAAGTCACTATATACATTTTATTCTCAATAGTTTAACTTTTTCAATAATTCTGTCCCATGTACACTTTCATAGTTTGTTTTGTTTTTATTCTTAATCCATTCCAAGCTTTAATGATGTTTATGTATTTTATATATTGTAGCATAATGCAAAATAAGTTATTTAAATATGTAATACTACCTTAAAATCACATACTGTAATTAAAAGATTATAATATCTTATTGTATGTGAAACCTCATTCAAATAAAATGAAAATGAAATAACATTTGTTTTTACCCTTAAATTTTTGTTTTAATTATTATTTCATTTTATTTATATTATTTTATTTTGCCCTTAAATTTTGTTTTAATTTATTATTTATTATTTTTAAATTCATTGTTTACCATCATCTTGTTAACTAGCAATGAACACGACTCACATACCGTAATTATAAGATTATTAATATCGTGTTGTATGTGAAACACGAAAAGTCAATATATAAATAAACAATAACAATAACAATAATGTTCGGTGTGGTATTGCTAATAATAATAATTTCGGTGCGGTATTATAAAAAGTATGGTCCAATTTCTGGTTTCTGAAGCTAACTAGAGGTGTGCGCGTGAGTGAAATTTTACTCACGTTCACGCACATTCTCGCCCGTCATGACACATTCACGAATGGAAAGTCATGACTCAGGACAATATTTGTAAATCACGAAATTGTTAGTGACACGACAATTCGCATGATTCACAACAAATCTCATGACTCGCTGCAAGACTCATAATAAAAAACATTTTCATAACTCACGACCGAACCATAGAAAATTGCAAAATTAAAAGATGGTTCACCGGCGAACCATCAGACAATGAACGCTATTGAACTCCTAAGCGTGATCAAAACCATGACGGCGATTGGAATCAGTTAGTGTGAACGTGAATTTTATCGTGTGATTTCAATCGTGAACGTAAAGTTTTTTTTTTATTCACTCACATCCACGGATAGAATGTGATTTGCACTCACCCTCACACACGACTCATTCCTGCACATTCACAAGATTTAGTTTAAGTTCATTCAATCAAGCGTGTCTCGAAAATTTCTTGTCAGGCGCACATCTCTAATGCTACCGTAGTGTCCATCTCTCTATGCTCTTTGGTCTTTTGGGAAATCTTGAATACCATCTACTACTAAATGTTGGCCCTATGTTGGTAATAAATTGAAAAATACGCATTGAACATTTCAACCATAATATTCTGGAGCGCTCGTTTGCAATTCGAGTTACCAGACTGTGGAACTCCTTACCTCAAAACATAAAGCAATTATCGAATAGTGTTCATGTTTTCAAAAAAAAGTTAATATCCCATTTTTCTCACGAAGCTTAGCAGTTTAGTCATTGACAATCTCTGTCTCACACTTATTCATTATTTTTTTAGAAATGTGCATTGAGGATTTTGCTAGATTTTTAGATTTTTAAGTTTTTTTATAGTTTTAGAATTTTTCGTGTTAGTGCCTTAGCAATTTTTGATGTATGTAATTAATATTTTAAATCTCATTATTGCTCTACTTTATATATCTATCAACATATGGCCCATGGGGGCTCAGTTTGATTAAATAAATAAATATATAAATTTTCGTAAAAAAATTTTCGTAAAAACAAATGTCGTGAAACTAATAAAACGTATCTTACATATATATGCTTTTATAGAATAAAATCTTACCATTTGATCGCAGTAACACTTGGTTTTCCAACAACACACATGTGAGAAGTTGTATCACACATTCAACACCGAGATACGTAAACAGTAGGCGAAGCGAAAAATCTAAAAGTGGCAATTCAGATGTAACTTCAGGTCTTTGTAAAGTCAAAGCAATTGGTGGCAAATGTGATTCTGGTGGAGGTAGGTATATTCGTATTGATTTGCCAGGCTGTGGCAACATAACTTCATATAGTATATTATAGACGTACGATTCGAGACTGATACCTGGGCCCGGTTGACGAGGAAGACATCTAAAAAAAACTTTTTATGTATTTTTCAATAGCAAAGCTCTAAAAACTTACTTGTACAGATTTTTCAAGAAAACCTCCGCTGCATACGCATACGGTACTTGGCATATTAACGAAATACTTTTGGCAACGTAGAGTTTATCCTTGGTAATATCATAATAACTTTGGGCCGATTGTGGAGCTTGGCCTGCTACTTTAAAGTGGCGTGGCAATGACCGACTAACTGGGCTGTCTTTTATCCTCGACAGTGAATGTATTTGTTGTCCATTGGATAATTCAGTAATGAACATTGACTGTGTCGCATATGCATGGAATGAGAGCGATATTGTCTAATACATGATCTGGTATATTGAATGTTGAACACTTACCTGTAATGTATGCATTGCACTACAAATGTTGCGATTACGTATTTCTTCATAAAACACAAGACTGAATCCATAACAACGTTTCCCGTCCTCTCGAGTTGTGGCAAAGGAGTGAAATTTCGGTTCAAGGTTATGCTTTTGTGTACGAAAACGTAATCCTTGAGGCAAAGACAGCTATAAGCACAAACAAAGTGTAAATATGGGTTTAGAAATTTATTTTATGGCATTCCAAGACCTTATTTTCACCGAAATAACTTCATTTTATTATAAAAGCAACAAAAACAAGCAAAAAATGTCATACCATACAAATACCATGAGAATCAAATGGATTCCAAGACACATTTTCAGGATAATGTGCTAAGGGCTTACTCTTGTAAGCTCGATCTAATGGTGAACAATGTAAGTTATCACCTGCAAAGATACAAAATTAACACTTATGTTATGCTATTAAATTTGATTGAATACACACACGATTTTGTGACTAGTTTGTAATGAAATGACATATATATAAAATATCCAGAAATACATGAACATTGTTAGAGGAGAGTTAACTATCAATCTTTTAAGCCTACACACAAAAAAATTTTTTTCTGATTCAATCACGAAATTAATTGATCCAATTAATTTTTTAATTGAAATGTCTTCAATCACATAAATTATAGTATCAATTAAAAAATTAATTGACAGTCAATTAAATAATTAATTGATCCAATTAAAAAATTAATTGATACTACTAATTTGTGTGATTGATTTTTATTTCAATTAAAAAATTTGTTGAATCAATTAAATTTTTAATTGAATATTTTTTTAAACTCAATTAAGATTTTAATTGGAGAAATTTTCGTGAATTTTTTTTCTGTGTATATATTTATTTGAAAGTTAACTTAACTCTTTAAAATTTCCAGCAAAAGTAACCCTAAACGAAAATATATCATTTAACAAACAGTTAGACTCTAACGAAGCTTCGCCCGTCCCAGTGGGCTTTCTTTTGGTTAGTAAACGTCCTGTGGTGGATGTTAGACCAGCGCCATTTCAGAAGTGCACCCACTCCAGGCACCGGTTACACCTCACCGAAACCGAACGGTGGTGAATCTGATTTCGACAGAATGAATAGTTCCATGGTACGTGGTTTTCCTCTATCCCGGCTACACTGATGTGGCAGCCTCTGGCCGCTAAATTGGACCCATCGGGCGGTGTAGAGAACCCGCCGCCGTGAGAATGTTTAACGAAGCTTGATGAAAACGGACGTTAAAAATAAAAGCATATCAAACAAGTAAGGAAAGTCTAAAGTCGGGCGGGGCCGACATTATTATTCTTCACAGATATATTGTCACTTTATAGATCTGCATCTTCGGTACCAACTCAAATCCTTCAAATTTTTTAGGTGCTATATAAAGGACGATATTTCCATATACATATATATAAATCTGAACCAATTTGGACATTTGTACACTTCTACAAAATCTCTGGACTTCAGATTTAAACCGATTAATGTTCTGGGAATTAAAATATTATTTAAAAATATGTTATTAAGTAGCTAACCAACAGAGGAAAAGTAACAGAAAAAAAAAATGGAGCCGATTTGGATAAAATTCGGCAGACTTAAAGAGCTATACGTGGGCACAAAAAGCGCGGTATAAACAGAAAAAAGTTAAGTGTTTTGGAAACTTCCATCTCTGTTTTGAACACATGTTAAATTTTGTTTCGATCGGGCAAATCCTTCATATTGCATCCGCAATTTTTTTACAATGGAAAAATTAGAAATGCGTGCTGTCATTAAATATTTACATAAAAAAGGTTCACCAATGTGATATCACAATGGACTGAATAGTCTAAGTGAGCCTGATACATCGGGCTGCCTCCTAACCTAACCTACATAAAAAAGGTTTATCGGGACGGGAAATTCATAATGATATAGTGAATGTGTTAGTGCTCCTTCATATGCAGCAGTGAAAAATTGGGTTGCTGAATTTAAACGTGGTCGTACAAGCATTGAAGATGAAACACGTAGTGGTCGTCCAAAAACAGCAACAACAACAGAAATTGTAGCCAAAGTGCATGACATGGTATTAAATGATCGACGAATAAAAGTGCGTGAAATTGCTAATATCATGGGCATCTCAAATTATGGAGTCCATTTAATTTTACATGAAGAACTACAGATGAAAAAGATTTCTGCAAGATGGGTGCCGCATTTGTTAACAGTCGATCAAAAACGCATAAGAATGAACATTTCTTAAGCTTGTTTGGATCGTTTTAAGCGAAATAAAATGGATTTTAAGCGTCGTTTCATAACCGTTCATGAGACATGGATCCACCACTATACTCCAGAGACAAAAGAACAATCCAAACAATGGACTGTAGCTGTAGGAAGTGTCCAAAAGAAGGCAAAAACAATCCCTGGTAAGGTTATGTCAACGGTTTTTTTGGGACTTCAAAGGTATGTATTTTATTGATTGACTATCTGCAAAATGGTAAAACAATAAATTCAGAGTACTATTGCAACCTTTTGAATCAATTAAATGTATAAATTCGAGAAAAAAAGTCCTAGCTTACAACACAAAAATAATTTTTCATCAAGACAACGCACCGCCCTCGTATGTACATCTGAAACGATGTCTACAAAATTTTGCATATTTAACGGCTCAGTATGCAAATCATAAATAAATAATCTGCAAAACGAGAAAACTATGGATTCCTTTTCATTTGTCGTAACTCTGCAGATCCTGACGCATCTTGTATAGTTAGAAACGTTGGTGATGATGATGACAATGTACAATGCGAGCTCAGATGATGACAATGTATAATGCGAGTACACTTTGTAAATTAAATACTAAATATAACCATAGTTGCTAAAAATCTATGAAAACCCCTATATTAGGTCGATAGCTAGGAAACTAGATCTCCGGCAAAAAATTTTGATTTATAGGTTTTCATTACTCCCATAGACTACCAACTGTGCTAGAGTAGATTTGGTTCCCAATGATGAGTTGGGGTTTGCGTTCGATGTATATACCAAACTGTAAGATCGCACTTAAAACGCGACCTTACTTCGGGCACAAAAATACAAGTATCGATATAAATCGGCATATAATTTAATTCAGAATCCATTAGTACGAGCCACGGAAAAGCATATATTCGATTGTTACTAGCTAGAGTTATACTGATACGTTTTTATTTGCCATAAACTTACCAGAAAAGCGATCGGGCTCCAATCCTGTATCCAAATCCAAACCACATATAACAAAATAATCTGCAAAACGAGAAAACTGTGGATTTCTTTTCATTTGCCGTAACTCTGCAGATCCAGACGCATCTTGAATAGTGGGAGACGTTGGTGAAGATGAAGACACAGAACTAGGCGAGGTCGGATTGCCCGAATCGTTTGCAATACTTGTAAAGCTAGCTTTAGCAGAAGATGCATTACTGGAACATTTTAATTTTTGCATTGCCACAAATGGCCTGCTTCCAACATTTTCGCTCTTTGGAGTTTCTACATGTGGTGGCAACTTCAGACATTGATTGTTAGTTGTTGACGTGGATGGTACGGAATCACTTTTTATTGCCAAACACTTCTTCGCGTTGACTATATGGTCATCCGACATTTTATTATGTCAAGAAGACAATATACAATACCAGTATATATTAGGTATTGTGATTTTTTAAATCTTTCGTTCAACCACCACTGCTAGCACATACGCTTTGGCTATGTGCTTTAAAATTGCATAAATCTAACTAACAATTATACCGTTAACATCAAAATTAATTAAATTTGCTCGATATATTTATTCGATCCCACTTTCACACGGTTTATGTTGTATCATATAATAACAAAATGTCAAAAATGGTGGGTAAATTTATTCAAATGTACTTTTTTTTGTTAAACAGACACATATGTGTTGGAAGGTACGTTTTCTATGGACACCAAATGAAAAATAAGTGATATCCCAATAAACACAAACGTTTGAAACCGGTAGAGATATATTCAAAAGATTATAGGCCATACACATTAGGCTCAAATTCTACTAAAAATAGATTTGAAATCCTTTTTTTATAAGGCAAATGATATTTGAAATCTGGGTAAAGTGGATTTTGGAAGTGTAATGTGTATGAGGTATTAGAGTAATATTCATGTTAATTAATTAAAACAAAATTTCAACAAAAAACAGACATTGACTCAACAATTTCTCATCTGCAATTCTCAAATTGAAGTACATCCCTACAGTTTTCGATGTGACACTGATATTGCGTCCGGATAAACTTATAATCTGGACGTCGCATTACCCCTGCCAGCATTTCAAAGTTCAATTTCATCCTCACCTCTACCACAGACTCGTAAATGTCACTACAACAATCGCCAACTGTGAAGGGGGAGCATATCAAAAAGTACAAAATGTACATGAAAGTATTTTGGAGCATCTCTGGTTTAGCTATACCTCGTAAAAAAATATTTTTTTTGGGTCGATAGAGAATTAAATTTGACATCGAAATAAACAGTAACCGGTTGGCGGTCGTAACCGTTTAACCGGTTATTCGAGCCTAAAGTGTAAGCAAATAATCGTTAATAAAACCGGTTTTAGTGAACCGATTATTTTGAAATCTACATCACTAAAAAGCTAAAGGTAATACCTTTCAAATGAGGTACTACTCGGTTATCAGTTTAGGTTTTAGATGAAAAAATCGCGCGATTTTTTTGAAAAAAATTTCGTCTGAGGCGCTTTTTCACTCTTACAATTACAAATGTTAACAGGTTTCAAAAGTAGACGTTCACATTAATTCACATTTGATAACAAAAATAAAACAAATGACACTTTTTAAAAATTTTTAATAGTATTAATGGATCTTCACAAACAATTAATTTTTGAAGCGCATGGTTGCATTTAACGCCACAGCCGATGTTATAACGTCTCTTTCATATTTCGTGTACTTCCCCATAACCAGTTTTAACCCAGATCTTTTTTCATTCTACCCCGAAAACAACTTTGAAATAAAATTGAATATTTTTGTTTTTTGCAAAATTTTAATTTCACGGCTACATTTAAATTCACCAGCAAATATAACAGAGATATTGGCTTGAATATGACTTTAACGGATAGGTAGAAGTGTTAGCTACACAATGCAATTAGTTATTTTGCACATTTACATCGATCGTTTTTGGATTAAAAGCCGGTTTGTAAAAAAAAACCGGTTCAAAAACATTTTTTCATCTAAAACCTAAACCGGAAACCGAATCGTACCTCATTTGAAAGGTCTTACCTTTAGCTTTTTAGTGATGTAGATTTCAAAGTAATCGGTTCACTAAAACCGGTTTTATTAACGATTATTTGCTTACACTTTAGGCTCGAATGTCAAATTTAATTTATTTCGATGTCAAATTTAATTCTCTATCGACTCAAAAAAACATTTTTTTTACGAGGTATAGCTAAACTAGAGTTGCTCCTACTGCTGCATGTTTATGGGATCGATAAAACATTTACAGATTATTTAGTCATCGCCGATAAGTCGTATCGATCCGACACACTGTAAAGCGGACCTTAGACGGTCGGATAAACCCTACGGCAGAGGTTCATCTATTTGTTGTGTATTCTTTCAAGATTTGCCCTTACACTGCTCGAACAAATATGATGACAACGTGGAAAAATAAGATGAAGCATAAACATAAACAATGAAGATGTATGAAGAGTTATGGGTAAAGGCATTTTTTACTGAACAAATGAAAGAACATTGCCGTATCTAGGCATTTTTAACCAGGGGGGCTATAGCCCCCTATCTATACTACAGTAACAATATATAATGGAAAATCATATATAAGTTTTCACATTCTAGGGGGAGGGCTAATTTTTTTCTGGAGGGGGCTAAGCCCTCCCCCCAGAGGCATTACTACGCTTATGATTCCGGAAGTATTCCACATTTCATAAATTACAAATTATTTGATGGATTTCAAAATACTTCTCGCCTGGTTTTCCACTAATTAGAAGTGGAGTTTTTCTACCTTTTTGCCACAATTCTTGTTTAGAATTATATATTTTTTCAATTTCTAGCCAGAATTGACGATCCCTCGTTAATTTCATTGCAGAAATGCCTGTTTTTATTGTGAAAATTAATTTGTTTTTGATAATGTTTGGCGAACATCCCCTTACACCCAATGATTTGTGCCACCCAACCAGAAAAAATCAAAGTTGTTTTGATTTTTTCCCAACAAGTCCCCGAAACACGTGAACATGACCTTATACTAGCGGATTTGTGGCCGCAACGTGTTGTGTCACAGGGTTTATCCAACGGTATAAGGTGCCCTTAAGATTCTTTACAAACACCGACATTCCGTCCGTCTGATAAGGCCGGTACTATGTTCATTCTTGCGAAAAATTTTTATGGAAACCATTATTTCGCACATAGAAAGCGGCGTTTTTTAGGTAGCTTGGAGCGCTATTTTACAGGGAGCAATATTGGATTAAGTTGGTGGTTGTTGCTTGTTTTTACAAAATAACATTTTATTTTTCCTTGGGCAATTGATCTGCTATTCCTTTGATCCTTTGTATAGTTTCGGAACAAAAATATGGTCCGTGTTTGATTTAAAAACCCGCACAAATAGTTTTTAATAAATAAATTATTTCTTAATTCACATTGCAAATGGCGCCGTGCTATAAACGTCAGTTTTTCAACACGAAAAAACAAAGTATCACAAATGGAAAAAATTTCGCAAATTTTTCGCATTTTTTGGTTTTGTATGGAGTTTCAACGCGAAAACCGAACATAGTACCGGCCTATAGTCTGTAAAGCGCATAACTCAACATCATTCTTTTATTAATGCAAAAAAATTATGTTAAATGTGATGTGATTGTTGTATAAATGTTATGTTTATAATAATTTATAAATGGTCAATCAAATTAATAAACATCTAAACAATCGTGTTTTACATGACCATTGTGGTTATTCCTTCACAACTATCATAAAATTAACTTTTTCTGACAGTTTGAAGGGACTCTTATTGGCGTCGTTCTAAATTTATCTAAAAAGGCACCTAAGAACTGCACTCATGCGATACTTTTTGTAGTAAATAGGAGTGGTACAATTTCTCAATAGTGATGGCACTTTTGCGAGGAGTTTTGGATATCGTATATGACAGTTTACGACGTGGTGGGGATTCTCCGAAGCGCCGTCAAATTCAAAAAATGTTGGCAGGGTACCAGTCTGCTGTAGCGATGGGGGTGAAATCGAACTTTGCAATGCAGGGGCAGGGGATAGACTTCCAACAATAGGAATTAAATAACATCCCACCTGACCACAACGTTCGTTATCGTATTCGATATAGAAATATTCTCGGTTTTTTCTCGAATAAAACTATCGAAAACGATATCGAGAACGGTTCGAAAAAATTTCGAAAAACGTTCATCTGTCGTGCTGTTACTGCCAGCAAACTCTTCGTTTTCGAAGGCTTGCTAGTGATTCGTTAAAGAAGGTTTCGCGATATCTATAATTGATCGTTAACGTATCTATTTCGAATTCGTTTTCGTATTCGATATCATTCCGCTTTCGAAGATTTTCTATACTGTTTTATTCCCATTTTGTTCCCATTATAAGTTGTGTAGTAAAAGAAAATTTTCAAGTTTGTTTTCATTTTATTATAACACAATATAGATAATTATAATACAAAATAATATAGATATTAGTGTTGCGAACAAAATACTTAAAATATTTACATTTGGGAGTATATATTTAAAGTCATTTAAGGCATTGCATTGACTTCTTTGCGCGGAATTTCTTATTAAGCCGGTCGTGGCTATGCCATTGAAAAGGACTATAGTCAATGAGTAACGTTTTCCTGGATACATCTGCAAATTAAACAAGAAAGAAAATTGATAGTTTTTTTAAAGATATATAAATAAATTACTTACCTCTTTTAGATTCGCTAAGACACTTCACCCGCACTTAACAATTTCTTAAACTGAAATTACTTTTTTATCTCTGTCTTTGTCAAAAACAAACATGGCGGAACACCAACAAATAAGTCGAAAAATATTCGTTATTACTTCGAACCAACGAACGTTCGAAATTTTTCTATTATCGAACTTTTCTCGAATAATGTGCGCTTTAAATTATTTCGAAAAATGTTCGCTTTAGCGAACCTTCGCCATTTCTCGGCACTTTGGTCGGGTGGGATATTAAACAAATTGAGGATTACAGTTGATAATTTGTTGCTAATGTGTTGAATTCTACTGTTGAGGGTAATGTCTATCTTCACTTGGAAGAATGTTTGAAAAATTGTTGAATTTTAACATTTTTTAAACGTTAGTGTTTATTGATTTTTAATTTAGAAAATGTACCTTCCAACACATATAGATAATGTACCTTCCAACACATATATGATTGATTTACTAAAAAAAGTACCTTTGATTAAAAATACCCACCACTGTTTCGTATGTGATTAATTTTACAAGTTGTTAGGTCCAATAAAAGTGAGAGAGTGTATTTCATTTGGAAAGTGGAAAATAATCAGGAAAAAGACCTTTTTATTGTCAAATTGTGTATAAAGACGAACCAATCTATCCATATATGCCAAATCGTATGATATTTATAAATAAGTAATCTTTCTTCAACTGGCGTACATACATAAATCGATTCCTGGCTAAAATAGAACGATTGAATCTGTTAAGGTAAAAGAATATATAGTTGTTTGCTTGTATAACACTATAAATGGCTATATTCTGTAATGTGTTTTTTTGTAATATTTTTATTTCTAAATGTTTTGTCTGCTTTTCTCTTCTCGAAATTCTGCACGACTTGCTAGCTCTCATGTAACCTCTTATGAGTTAGATGACGTGACAGTTTGATTAATTCAACAGACGTGTACTTTTCATAAATTCTTCAAGAAATATTTTTACATTATCATCTTAATATTTACATTTATATTATGTTATCTCCCACAGTAAAATATATGATCGTACTTCATAGATTCCTACGAAATTAGTGGACAGCTGTTAACGCTCACCTGATCTAATTCCCCTTGAGAGTGGGTGTGATAGTAAATAAATACATACGCACATGCACTATGGGGCCAAAGATCCATTGGTTACAATAAAATCGGATATCTATTTTGGTCCATGCCATACGTAATTATTTCCGATAGTATTACTAACTCAAAGTTTTTAGTTTATTATGACGAATCACAGCAAATGACCATCTATCAAAAAATATATAATCATACATAAATAATGTAGATATTGTTGATCCAACATAATTACGATCACACTATGCTCAAAATTTCGCTTATATGTGCAAATCGCCTTTCAAGATTTCAAATGTCAAAAAAGGTGATTTTGTTCGTAATGCGTGTATGGCGTTTAAGGGTACAATGCTCCTTAATCCTATGTTCCCACCAACTCGTTTTCCTCATTCGTTTTTTTATTTTGACATATATTTTGAATAGGGTATGTTATTCGGGTTTTATTCCAAATTAGGTGGGTTCACATTCTAAAATTGACGTGTTTTGCAGAAAAACTTGTGTTTTGAACTTGTTTTTTAGTACGGCGAAAACGACTCGTTTTGAAGTGCTTATAAGGGGAAAACATTTCAAACCCCAAAACATGCTTGGTGAGAACACCATATAAGTCGTCCTTCACCCATGTTCTAATATCCACTTCAATTCCACTTCCACTATTCACGTCAAATCCACGAACGTGAAAATTTGGTGTTCTTAATTCCACGCTCTTTTTTGAACTTTTCTGTAAACAGCTGGGTTGCACGAATCACCCAAAAATTCACTAAGGCGGAAATCAAAATAAATCAATAGACTTATTATAATTTATTATTTTTTAATTAAAAATGACGCAGTTTTAATAAAACTTATGTATTAAATATAAAACATTTCAAATTTTTTACGCGAGTACTTTTTAAACCGGAAATACACCCGTCTTGGACATAATTCAACTTTCACCAAAACTTTTGCAAGTGAATTGATTTCACGAAAATTCCGGTGAAAGTGGATTGTAGGACACGAAAATCGTGGAATTTATTCACACTCACCTGGAAGTGGATTTGGGAACATGGGCATTTGTCTCCACACAGTCTTTTCAACAAATCTCTGATAATGCTCATATTAGCACATCAGTACAATTTGTCGAGTCCGAGGTATTACATTTCCATGGTTAAAGCGCTCTAATTTGATGTAACAATTTATGGATAAGATCATATGGAAAACGTAATTATTTGCCCGAGTATTATCATATTGCTTATATTTATTTATTTACTTACTTACTTAGAACCATACCATAATAGTAGAATTACAAGTAATGAAATCTAAAGTAGAGTTAAAATTATTTAAGGACAAAGTCCAAATCATGTAAGTTATTTAATTTATTAAATTATTTAGGTGCTATCAAAAGTGGCCCATGATTTGCATAGGTACTCCTATGGAAAGGTATATTAAATATTGAAATCGACGCAAACATATAATTTCAACTACAAAACTTTTACCAGGTAGAATAAATCTCTGTTAACCATGGTACAATTATTTGTAAGATAGCCTCACTAGCCCAAAAATAACAACAAAAATATACAGCTCATCTCAATGTCAGCAAAAAGTAAATAAACAAATGCAAAAAATTTTTGAAATCTGTATCACGCATGAGAAATGCTTATTAATGTTATGGAAATAAATTAAATTAAATTTACACACTTATTATTTTATGTATCTTTACTTTGGCTTTAGTCATGTAATACATTTTTTTATTTGGCCTCATTGGCTTTGTATTACGATATAAATGGAAATTGAATTGAAAATACATTTAGAGTGAAACATATTCAACTCTGTGCAAGATTTTTGGCCATTTTCACAATTTACCAACTTGTAGGTTAAAGTGGCAGCCCGATTAAGATTCAGGCTCACTTAGACTATTCAGTCCATTGTGATAAAGGTTAGGTTAGGTTAAAGTGGCAGCCCGATTACCAACTTGTAACAGGATATCTACGTATTTATTCCTTGTATTTGAGTTATTTCCGATATTTCTAATTTCAATGTCAACAATATGTTTTGACGTTTCAAATGTCAACAATATTTGACGTTTTGATGATCTCTTTATAGTCACCTGTAATGTATATTTTATATGGTACTCTCAGCATTACAAAAACAACAATGTCAGCCGCCACGTTGTAATATGTAACGGTTCGCAAGCATAATAGAAGTAATTCTTACCGCCAATTATGAGAACCATATTTTCAAGTTTCAAGTTTGTTTATAGTTTCACATACAAAAGATTACAATCTCATAAACACAGTATGTGATTCAAGATGATTAAACAAAATATTTAGGATACCATAAAACAAAATAAGGATTGATAACATTAATTAGATATAAAAAGAAAAACATAATAAAAAAGTAAAGCGAACATAATTTAACAATAAAACTTGCGATAAACAAAAAAAATTTAAACATAACAAAATGTAATGAAATATGACGAAAAAATAAAACAAGAAAATAAATTGCGTTATTCGGCGTTTAAACAATGCTTAAGGTTGAGTTACATATCATGCGTTAATCCATGCGTTGATGGATGGGTTGATATTTTTCTGTTTGAAGCACTCTAACAAAATGTTGTTAGTATATTAATGTTAGAATTAAGAGAATTGTTTTGAGTAGTATTTAACATGTTGTTTTAAATAACTATATAAGGCCTATGTAAGGCTTAGTAACATATAAAAATAAATAAATAAAAAATAACCGTTTTCAGATTCAATTTCTTGTCAAATATCACTATAGATTTTAAAATTAAAACTGCAATGTTGATTATCAATTTGACTATCATATTAGTTTTTATTTAAAATATTAATAAAGACCGCCATTTTGATTTTTAAACCGTAGTACAGTTGAAAATTTCATTAAATAATCGTCAAGAAATTTGGCCATAAGTCGTGTAAGAACTAAAGTAAATTTATATATTAAGGTGAGTATTAAGTTCGAGTTTAGCCGCTAAAATCGTAATTTTTTCACTAAAGGCCGGTATGCACCTCTAGCGAAATTTTCGGTAGCAAAAATTTATTTAAGTCTAGAACAAAAAAAAAACTATAGATTTTAAAATTAAAACTGCAATGTTGATTATCAATTTGACTATCATATTAGTTTTTATTTAAAATATTAATAAAGACCGCCATTTTGATTTTTAAACCGTAGTACAGTTGAAAATTTCATTAAATAATCGTCAAGAAATTTGGCCATAAGTCGTGTAAGAACTAAAGTAAATTTATATATTAAGGTGAGTATTAAGTTCGAGTTTAGCCGCTAATGGTGGGTATTAAGTTCGAGTTTAGCCGCTAATTTTCACTAAAGTGAAAACTAAATGAGTAAAAAACGTCATAAAATTATACATATTTGTCGCAGATTTCATTATAACTTGATGGGGAATATCCCAAAGCAAATTTTCACAAAATTTATATTCCTTAAAATGGATTATTAAATAAAAGTAATCGTGAAAACATGACGATTTAGCGGCTAAACTCGAACTTAATACCCACCTTAAAATCGTAATTTTTTCACTAAAGGCCGGTATGCACCTCTAGCGAAATTTTCGGTAGCAAAAATTTATTTAAGTCTAGAACAAAAAAAAAACAGGGCTGTGTACAGAAATTTTAAACCAGCTAATCGCTTTTAAAAATTGTTAATATATGTTCCAAATATTCCTCAAATAAATTGTTTATTATTTACAGACCTTTTAAAACTTTTACGCACACAATGATTGTAATAAATTAAATGTTTGCTGCCAAAATATGCTTTTGACAACCCTGTTATTTTCATTAGAGGTGCGTACCAGCTTACGAAATTGAACGCTACCGAAAATTTCGTTAGCATAAATAGCAATGCATTTCTTATGGGAATAAAATTTTTCGCTAGAGGTGCATACCGGCCTTAAAGTGAAAACTAAATCAGTAAAAAAGAGAAAATTATACATATTTGTTGCAGATTTCATTATAATTTGATGGGGGATAGCCCAAAGCACATTTTCACAAAGTTTGTATTCCATAAAATGGATTAATAAAGAAAAGTAATCGTGAAAAATGACGATTTTAGCGACTAAACTCGAACTTAATACCCACCTTTATGTCAAAACATTTTCTATTCAAAACTGTAATCATTTCTATGACGCATTATTTTTAAATGTGGAGAGTTGCCATAAAAACTTACCATGTGCCAATTTTGAGATAACAGCGATTCATTCATGTGCCGTTGTTTGAAATTATGTTTTGTGACGTACCTATTTGTTTACTTGAATTTTTATGAATGGCTATGTGTGTTTATGTGTCTATATGCTAATGTGTGTTGATATTTGAACAGAATAACAAATGTTTCAAGCGGTATTAACAATATTTGAGTGACAAACCAAATCCAGATTATTAAAGTGAGAAATTAAATAATTGTTAAAAAATGGTAAATGTTTTTAACGTCAAAAGCAAAGCAGCCTATATAATTCCTTGTTTCCAGTTAATAATTTACTGCAATATATAATTTAACTGGTTTTGCGGACACAACGACAGTTTTACCGGCTATATTAATCATCAGGCTATCATAAGAAATTAAACGATCAAAATCCCAATTAATGTTTGTGAGACTTATTAAAGATTTTTCCTTTTACATTTTTTTTATACAGTTGCCTTTTTAACCCTAACGTCTACTGTTTACAGAAAATATTAAACTCTAGATGTTTCTTGGCTATTTTTCGAGCTTTGCAAGATTGTCTGAAGAAGTCGAAATATTATTGAGTTCGTGTGCTCCGTTTGTTAGCAGCATTTTTTAGTTCCGTTATTCCAGAACGCATTGAAATGGCATCATCTTCAATAATTTCAAATAATACTATATCAACACACAATCCCCCAGCAGTTAATGGTACTAAATCAAGTTCAGCAAACAGCTCGGCACCTGTAACTCGTAAACGTTCGTACGAAACAGCTTTAACAACGGCGTCCATAAATATTGCATCTGAATCTACTGAAGTTAGCGCTGAAGCACAACAAAAAACCAAATCAATGAAGCCTCCTGCAGCTGCTGAAGATTTAACCTCTTCGGAAAGTCATTTTTCCACAATAAAAGATTATACTCGCACAATTTCCCAACATGAAATCGAAGAATCTGGAAGCGATGGTGTTGTACATACAATAATATCATCAGGAGACGCATCCAGTAGCCCCATCAAAAAGAAATATGTACCTCCAATATCTTTGCAAAATCTACCAAGCGTCAGTAGCGGTTCTTCAGATATTCAGGTGAGTTTCATTATTCGTTAATGTGTATGTATGTGTTATATTGTCATGTAAATACATTCCTCACATTTGCACGGGTTACACAATTGCCCAGTTTTGTTCGAAATGAGACAAATTGTCTCGGTTGTTGTATCACGTATAGGTATAGTAAGATGAATAAATAACACATTTTTATTATTAAGACATTTAGTTGACATCCCCAACCCCAAAGAGGTTCAGGTATAAGGTCTGTAGATTTGACAAGGCATGCGAATAGATGCCCAGTGGTATGGGGCGAATGACCTATTTTGGACATTCAATTGGAATTGCTGGGTTCAGGAGCGAGTTATAACTATTTAATATATTCTATCCTCGGGCCATATCTTAAGAGTCGTACTTACAAATATTTTTACCTGCATATTTTCCGACAGACCAATTTCGTTGTGCATTACTTTAAGTAGTACCACAACCCATTCTCTTTTTCATTCTTAAATATACATTTGCATTGCTTTGTCTAAACTTTAAATTGATTGGTCAAATTGTATGCCGTTTTTCTTCATTTAACGGAGCAATTCTATCGTCTATCGTCAATTACTTAAAGAGTTTGGATATGTTCGTTTTAATAAATTTTAATAACTCAATCAGTTGCATGGATTGATTGGAATCCATTAATGAAACTTGATACGTATTGTATATTGCCGCCAAATTTCACTTTCGCATGTCGTTTTTGTACATATGTACAGGGTGGTAGCAACCAACATCAGTTTGCTTAATTTCTAACCCGCTTTATTCCAGAGGCAGTTCATTATTTTTTTTTATAAGCTTACAAAAGCATTTTGATCTAATGCATTCCGAAAAAAGGTTATTATTGATGGGATTCGTGAGTGCTACTTTGATTATTTTTTATTAGCTGAAAAACCACAAGTGGCTATCGAGAGAGCCCTCCAGCATTTTAATGTCTTCTTGTACCATTGCTCATTACCGTGATAGTGGCTGGAATTGGGTTTTCCGCCATGATTTGTGAACAAACAAAATGATCGGCCAAACATTCCTGCCGCAAACCGTGGACATTCAAACAAGAAGGAATATCTAAGAATGGCTTAAAAGGAAGGGTCTTCACTTCATTGTACCGCACAGTAGCCACCAAAATCTCTGAATCTCAATCCTATGAACTTTTACGTATGGGGCATTTGGGAGAGTAAGGTTAGCACTAAAAAATACCAAAATGACGGATCATTTCACTATGGACATTCTCCTGGAAAGAACCAAAATACCGCAGAGCTACTTTCGTGTCATAGCTTTGTCCGCCGTTTGAAGGCCAAAGGTAGCCAATTCGGACAAATTTAAACTGATTCTAAAATTTGATATTATTTTTAATTTTGATGTTAAACTTAATTAAAAAAAGTTTTATGCTTTACTTTCCTGAATTACATATGAGCCACCCTTTATGTATATATACACATATTACGAAAATCTACTGAATGCATGATGGTCTACATTCGTACATCTACATCTGACATATGTGATACGAACGTGGTCATATAAAATGCAAAAGAGTGCGAATAACACTGATATGGAAAATTTTTATTTTTTAGGAATATTGGCTTTATAGACACTCAAAAATTGCAAAAAAGCAAATGGGAAATTATTCGATTTAAGGAAACTTTGTCATACTATACTATAAAACATAATAAAAAATAAAAAAAAAAAAAACAAAAATAAACTTCGCACCTTTTTTTGAGTGCAGGTCGCAATTATTAATCGGGAGAAATCAAACCGTTAATTTCAATATACACTAAAGAAAAGCTGAAGATATGGTTCATGCTCCAGATGACGACTGTGAGTATGATGACATCGAGACGATATCGAAAAGTAATATTATGCGATACCTCACTGACGTGAAAAATATCATATCGCTTCAGATTTAAGGGGTATTTAGTTCGAATCTGCAAAAACAGATTCAAATTATATTTTTTTGTTGAAAATTTTATTATAACTTGATGGGGAATGATCCAATGCAACAAACAAGTTTATTTTCTATAAAGCGAAAAATGGTTGTTTTAGTGCGAAAATGGCAACTTAATACCGGCCTTTGGATATAACACCCATATCTTTTTAACTTCCAATTTTTTTAAATACAGATATAGTAAGGATATTTTTAACATATTGTTTATCTTCCATACATATGTATCTCCCCAAATCGTCCCGATAATAATATTGTCTCTCAAATGCGAATAAGGAGTAATTCATGCTGTACTTTCAACGTGCAAGTTTTTTGTAGAATAACTTTTTTGTTAATATGTAATAACTTCATAGGCTCTACACATTAGACCTAAATCCACATTTGTCGAAATTTGAAATCACGTTTTTATAGGCAAATAACACTTGAAATCTATTTAGAGTGGATTTTGGAAGCATAATGTTGATACCATTTAATAAAAGAACACAGTTGAGGTGCTCAATTTGCAAACGACTTTTTTGTTTTGGTCATTTTTTATGAAACTTGACGCTGAAAATATACATGACAAATATTTAAGAATACTCAAATACTCATACTCTAATATGATTAATTATGAATTTTTATTCGACTTCGTATTTTCCACCTTACTCATCATCTCAGGCGCCTTTATGATCCGCTCTGATTAGTAGCAACAGATATCAACTATACCTATACCAATTAGCCTATTGAGCGAATTTCTCTCTTGTCAATGGACGGTTAAGCTCAATAATAATACCCTACTTTTTATTGGTGAAACCGAACATCGTGTCACGCTATATGTGAAATAACTTTGAAACTAAGAAATTTCACCAGCATTACTTGGGGGAGATAACCACAGGGGAAAACCATTTTTAGAGGGTGGATCTCATGATACTTTATGCAGTATGAACATCTTGATGCAAATTTTAAATATTCGTCTGCATGGATAATACCTCATTCACATTACATTTCCAAAACCCACTTTAACAAGATTTCAACTGTCATTTGCTTTTGTAAAGTAATTATCTTACATCTGCCATATATATAAACGTGTCTTTTGAAGACGTAAAAAAAGACGTGTTTGGTATTTTTTACTTTTCCTGAATAGTATACAGATCAAACTAGCAATTCATAAAATAAAATTACTATGGATTGAGACGATTCGCCCTAATGTTCGCTGTTCTTAACAAGACTAATTTCTTTTAATTGACACAAAACTAGAGAAGAACTCAATTATTTGTGAGAACATCGCCACAGTTATTGGAATCACAAACACATTGAAATAAGTCACACTGTGTCCGAAGTAAAATAAATTTGCAATATCGTAGTAAGTCAGTTATCGGTAGGGATCGGAACAAGAATCAACGTTTGCACCCGTGCTCAGTTCTAAAATCTTGTTTTATAAATTAAAAAATATCATATCTCAATACGTTTATATCACAGCAAAAACTGTACTCAAAAATATTTTGTGTGTTTTTATATTATTTGAATTCCACAAGCTACTTCCAAAACATGGCACACACCATAAGAACACTGCCTTTATATATGGATTTTAAAGAATATGTAATTATATAAAATATAATATTTCAGTGAATTAATGGTTTACGGTACGGTTACACTGGGCAAATATTTGACAGAAAACAAAACAAGAATTCGTCAGCACAATCATTTGTGTCATTAGTAAAAGCTACATTTTATTTTTTTTTTGTTACATAGGTGACGGAGGTATTTAGGTGTGTTTTGAGAATTCATGCCGGTAAATTGTACGAAAACACATTCGAAAGAAAAGCAATAACTCAAAGTCAAATCAATTTAGGTTTTTCTATTTTTGTCTTCGTCTCTTTTGTATGGGAGTACATTAATTTTCAAAGAAAAAATTAAGAGTTTTTTTAATTTTTTACCTAAAAATTTATTCAAATTTTTAAAACATTCGACAGAAAAGTACGAAGTGACTACTAGCCTTTCGAAATAGTTCTTCTAATAATTTTCTTTCGTTTGACATACGAAAGAAAGCTTTTGTATGAGATAGGGGAACAGGCATCAATATCGAGGGCAACATTCTTTTTGAAAATTCTATTTCTCATATCATGGATGCTGCGGCCATTTGTGAAAACAAATGGATGTAGTGAAGAAATATAATAATACATTAATTTAATGACAAAAAATTGCTTGAAATTTTTAAAATAAAAAGCAACAGACCCATGATGAATATAAACTACTCTAGGGAGAGAGGGGTAAGTCAACATTACTAACATAAAAAGCTAGTAATGAGACTTATAATACATTATCGTAACAAGCGCATTAATATTTCAATTTTCAATTCAAACATTTATTTAATCAATTAAGTCCTCTTGGACCATACATTGATAGCTTTGAACTCCAAAACTAAAGTATTAACAAATATGCAAAAAAAAAAATACTTAAAACTAATGTGAATACAATATTCTTAATAGGTGATAAACTACACGCACATTTCTTTCCCTAATCACAAAAATACTGAATGGTTTTCCTTTTTAAAACTTACACAAAAGTTCTTATAATCGGAGGGAATCATATGAATGATCTTTCCAAAACAAGGTGTGAGAAAGATTCTATCAGAATTTGCGTATTACGAGTAGAATACACAAAAGTTCTTATAATCGGAGGGAATCATATGAATGATCTTTCCAAAACAAGGTGTGAGAAAGATTCTATCAGAATTTGCGTATTACGAGTAGAATTTAATAAATTAAAACATTGGAGGTAAGCGGGTTCACCATTATGAAACAATGCTAAAGAAAAAACAAAGGCATCTTATACTTAGGAAGTCGTATTTGGCTGTATCTTTAGCCAAATAATTGATGCGTGAAATACATATAATTACGCCTGCAGTTACTACCATAGACGTACCTTAAAATACTGTGAAATAAAATATAAATAAGTTTTAAATTCAATAAAAAATAAATAAGTTATGAATTTTATTTTTAACACACGGTTCCAACTATATAAATTATATATTACTGATTATGGTAAAACTGTTGTGGTAGCCACTTGAAAAAGCTGATGTAATAATGATTAAGTTCATCCTGACTTCGCCCCGGCTTGAACGCAGGCGATTATCACAGGATGTATGCAATTTTTTTGTCAGTACCACCCCGGCCGGGAATCGTATCCGACACACTCGTCATACAAGCCTAACGCACTTCCACTGTGCTATTAAAGATCATAGGTTAAAATTATAAGACGAACCTGTGATATCTGTTGTAATCACGATATTTTCCTGAAATTTTTTTGCCGTATCAAACATCTTTTTTTCAATACCTTTTTGTCAAGCCTCACTCCTTATTCTGATTTAGTATCATATAGAGCGATCTACGTATGTTAAAACTTGAGCGCATATGAATTTAAAATTCTATCCTACTTCCCTGAATTTTGGAATATAAAGTTTTGTTTTGATATAAAATTCTTAAGAAACTCATAAATAGAAATCAGGAACTGGTAAAAATGTTTCTGTTAAAATTAAGCGATTTTGTTTTTGTTAACCGACAGTTAAAGCCTAACGAAGCTACATGAAATGGCTGTAAATGGGAAAATAATTCCAACTAAATATATTATACGAGGCTACAATCATAACGGAATCGAATTTCCATTTTATAAATAAGAACCCGCATACCTACATACACAGGAAAACACTGATAAAACCAATAAAATGAAGAGTTTTATTACAAATTTATTAATAGTTTTTTTCTTGGAGCATAAGGCATTTACTTCGTAGTTAGTGTAAAAAAAAGAGTATTTTTTAAGGATGGTATCAATTTTAATTTATAATATATTTGATCCAACATATTGTATTTGATCCAATTAATTTTAATTTATACAATTGTAGACCATCTGCAAACCGGCTCCCTTTTCAACTGATGAAGAAGCAGTATGTGAACGAGAACGTTGTGACTATACTCAGAAAATAACATACCAAATGGCTCGGAGTGGCAATGCAAATAGACGGGTTCGAGTTTATGCGGATGGCATCTATGATCTGTTCCACCAGGGCCATGCAAGGCAATTAATGCAGGTGTGTATTTCTATGTGATCCATGTTCTCAGAAATATATAGAAAGCTTTGGTGTTTTTAGGCCAAAAATATATTTCCTAATGTTTATTTAATTGTTGGAATATGCAATGATGAACTGACGCACGAGATGAAAGGGAGGACAGTTATGAACGATTTCGAGCGCTACGAGGGTGTGCGACATTGTCGCTATGTGGATGAGGTGCGTCTGTCACATATAAAATAATTAAATGTAAAACAAAATATTCTGTTTTATAATATTATTAATTGAACAGATTATCGCGGATGCACCTTGGACTTTGTGTGATGAGTTTATAACTGCCAATAAAATTGATTTCGTGGCACATGATGACATTCCTTATACCGGAGAGGGTACTGATGACATCTATGGATGGTTAAAGGCTAAGGGCATGTTTGTTGCAACCGAAAGAACAGAAGGTGAGTTTAAGTTGTGTAATAGAAAATTTTTTCTCCTTAGTGTAAACCCTAAATATTCACTCACTGAATTTCGTGAGAATTTTCTTAAAAGAGAATTAGGTATTGACAAGGTCCAATAATTCCTTGATTCCACATGAACATAAGAAAACTTAGAGATAATGATTTATTATTATTTTTAGTATTGTCTATGTAAGACCTTCAGTTTTATATTGTTGTTATTGTAATATTGTGCAGTGTTTGCCCTCCATGTTATTGTTATGGGTTTGTTAGGACATGTTATGGGTTTGTTAGGACTGGTATAGTTTGCCTCACATAGACTATTTAATTGATTGTGATACAAATAGTGAATTCTCTTTTGTCAATGAGTGCTGCCCGATCCTATGTTTAGTCCAATGACGAGAGTTTCATATTGCGGTGTTATCCCTTAGAGAAGATATGAAACGCTCAGAAATATCTAAAGAACTATTTGGTGTTTGGTTGGAACTGGGATTGAACACTTGGCGCTTTGTGTGTTATGCGGGCATGCTATAACATGGGAGGTGTTCAAAGTATTGTGGTGGTAAGTCGGGCAACACGGCGATAAAAAACGATGTTGACCGAACTGACTTCAAATGACTTACGATAATGAGAATAAGGACAAAACAAGTAAAATGGGCTTTATATTGTGTAGTATAGGTTAGGTAGGCTCGCTTAGACTAGTCTGTCTATTGTGATACCACAGTGGTGAACTTCTATCTTATCACTGAGTTCTAACCGATTCTATGTTTAACTCAATGACAAGAGACCTACTTTTTATAGCCGAGTTCGAACGGCGTTTCACATTCCACTTAGCTTTGAATCAATCAGAAATGTCACTAGCAGTACTGAGTTGTGCCAGGACGTGTCATTTGGAATGAGTCCAAGTCGTGCCCTAAATTGTAAATCTACCCCGTCAATAATAAACCCATGTGTAAGTGGCAGGTCCCCTCTATGCGTTTTGATCAAAATTGGGGCTAGTCCATACACACCAGGGACTAGTCCTGTACCGGTCCTGGGGTTGACACAGTTTTCCTATACACTTTGTTAAATTTCATCCGAATCGTACACCCCAATAAATAATAGCATAAATAATCCAAATGTAAAAAATCGTTAATTATAGCGATATTTCTATTCTTGTTAAGCTAATCTTGTAGTTCAATCAACATATGGTTTTAACCTGAAATCAAAACAATAATAAGGATTGAAGAGAAACCAAAAATGATAGAATAGGAAGATGTGAAATGACTTATTGTTATTCTTTTTCGCCGAAAAACCAAAGATTTTGCAACTTTTTTCGGTTTCTCTTTTCATTTTGCATTCGAAATATTTTATTAACAATTTAGTGCAATCGACACAGAAATGTTGCGTGTAGTTTTAAGAAAATAAAAATTGTCGGCATTAAACCAATAAGTTCGGTGCGCTTTTCCTACAAGTATGATATTAATCTTTGGTTTCTGATACTAACACATGCACACTCCATTTCACATCTTCCTAGTCTATCGTCTTTGAGAGAAACCAACAAAACAAAAGAAATGAAGAAAGAGGGAGAGTGCTCAAAATAAACCCAGCCAACGGCAATCAAATCGATATTTGATTTGAACAAAGGAAAAGTTATATATTTGTGCAAATTTATGATGGCAAAGACGACTATCGAAATCCTTTTTTAGGGAGGTTCAAGTTTAATTCACATTGGGTTTAGTGAATTAAACGAATTTATTGTAATATTTGCCTGAGTTTCATTGCAAGTAGAAGATGCTGATGAGGATTGTGGGAGTTCCGAAACGATCTTCATCCAACCACCTTGAAGTCTCTATGACTATGACAAACATACATTTCCTCTGAGGGAAAAGTACTAGTCTTGTAGTTTGGTCATCGTATGGTTTTAAGCTGAAGCCAATACTAGGACATATAAAATATATTTATGATTAATTTTTTATCGCTGTTACTCTACTCAACAGGTGTATCTACTTCGGATATTGTAGCTAGAATTGTTAAAGATTACGACTTATATGTGCGACGAAATCTTGCCCGTGGCTACTCAGCAAAAGATCTCAATGTATCATTTTTATCGGAAAAGAAGTTTCGCTTGCAAAACAAGATGGATGAGCTTAAAGATCGTGGCCGCAGGGAACTGACAAAGGTTAAAGGAGACATTATAACAAAATGGGAAGAGAAATCTCGTGAATTCATTGATGCTTTCCTATTGCTTTTTGGACGGGATCGTCTCAATCATTTATGGAATGAATCTAAAGGTAAATTAATACAAGCACTTAGTCCTCCTGGCAGTCCCAGTGGATCAGTTAATGGTGATTATCTCGAATACGACGACGAAGATGACGACGTCGATTATGAAGAGGCTTTGGAGGAAGATGTAACAGAGAGAGATTTAAGCGACAACAACTGTTCGGATGTAAATATGCACCGGGAACATTCTCCTCGTGGTAGACGTACTTACCATCGAAGAGTCATGGACAGCCCCACAATGTTGAACAAACTAACTCAACATACTCCCGAAGACGGTGATGATATTGAAGTGGAACGTAGAAGCAATTAAACCCATTTTATTAGGCTAAACAATTTAACTGAACAGAGATAAGTTTGATGTAGCATAAATATATACAAAAACTATACCCTCTACGCTTCTTGTTATGTTTTGTACGGGAAAGCCTATTTATTATTTATTACAATTAAACATTATACGTATATTAATAGTTCCTCACCTTTAATGCGTTAAGCAAGTTCTATTATATTTGAGGTTTGTAGATATTCATATGCATTAGTCCGTATACTTCGATCTATTTTATGTATACGTTTCCAATGATAGTAGATGAGTTTGAAATTATTATTTTTTATTATGCAGTTAATTTTATCTTTAAGAGATAAATAAATGTTCTTTGCAGCAAGATTAGAGAATAAACGTTTTCTATTATAAATAAAAAACATCCTAATTTGAGCTATCTCAAATTTGAGACATAATATTATTTTTCATCACATAATAGTAAAGTAAAGTAAAGTAGGCAGACAGGCCGTGTTTGAAGATTGGTCATATGGACAAATTCATGAAATAGCTCCCCATCTACCGATTCGATATCTTAGGGTTGGATCATCGTAGTAGTCCGAGTCATTTCAAATTTCGCTCGACACCACGCAATCAAACGTGAAATCCTCACCAAAATGCAATAAGATGCTTAAATGCTAAAACAAATCGGTAAGTATGAACTCAACTTTTACTTTTCATATACACCAAAACCCGAAACCACTCCGTTGGCAAAAAATAGCGTATTTTCTCTTTTTTAGTGTCTATCTTTGACACACAAACAAAACTGAATCAACCGATCACAAAGTTGTCATAAAGGATTTTTAGTGGAAGATTTCATCAAAAGGTGGATATTAAGTTTGTATTACCTCACTAAAATAGCCATTTTTCACGGTTAGTTTTCTTTAATAATTCTTTTGAAAGAAATTTGCCAAAAAAATTTATAATGTTATTTTGCTCTTACAGATGTGTTTTTGATTTTAGCGGCTAAACTCGAACTTAATACCAACCTTATTTTATGCCGATAGTATTAAATAAATGTTATTAAGGCAAACATAAATAAAAACGAATGAAAATTAGTTTATTTCGAAAATATACTCTACCGACAAAATCGGTAGAGTATATTTAATTTGGTATTACGTTTTACACCACTATAAAATGAAAAAAATGAATGTCATTCATTATATGAAAACATTTATTTTGTAATCTACTTATAGTTTTTTAATTGCACAATCTGACACTTCTTCAGTGATTCTCTACATAGGGGACATTCAAAACGCTCATCCAACCAATCTAACAAACAACTCCAACAAAATAAATGGCCACAGGATGTTAGACTTGTATGCATTCGTGGTTCTAAACATAAAATACAAGTACTTGGAGCATCGCGGTCATTTTCATTTTGCTTTGTGTAAATTTGCTTTTTAATAAACCGGTGCATAGCATTTGTCACTTCATATCGCTTCCTTTCACGCTCTTTCCATGTCTCCAATGCTGCAAAAACTGCGGAAAATGTTACTTGTAAAAATGTCACAACGCCCAAGATTTTGTAACCATACAAAGAAAACTCTGGTTGCAACCAATGACGGATTAGTACATAATTAATTCCTGTTAATCTTTTTGAGATTTGATACTTGTCGGATCTGAAGTAAAATAACGATTTGTGCAATGCCTTGATATATGTTGGGGAAACCAACATAAAAAGTATAACAGATTTAATTTTTTCCTTTGCTTCTGGTAAAATATCTTCGTGGTCCTCCACGTATTTATCAAGTTTTTGTAAAACTTTTAAATACAAAGCATCGCCTCCAAACTCCAGAAGTATTGCCGACAGCTGCAACTGTAAGGAGAAAGTTTTATTGTCTTTATTTTTTAAACTTGATTTAGAAATTCTTTCACCAGTCGGCCAGGAATCTGTTTGTAGTTTGAATCAACCTGTATGATTCCGGTGTATTCTTCTCCAAGTGTTTGCAAATTATTTATTGAGGCAAACCCATGATATGTTATTTCGGCTATTAGTTTTGTTAACAAATTGTACTTTATCCAATTCCGTGGGCCAGTCAATCGTAAGATATCAGAAAAATCTTCTGAAAGCTCATTTGTATATCTTGAGTCTTTCTGTATTGAGCGTACAATTTCTGGTTGTCTGGCACGAGCATTTCGAAAATCCATTTTCAGTTCCAATTTAATAAAACATTTATTTATTTACATAGTACGGGCAAAGTTCAAACTCTTCATCTTCTTCTCGTCTGACGTTCGAGGTAGAACGCCTCTGCTTTCATATCATTCGAACTTGTCTTGTTCCAGCTGATCTGATGCGAGGGGTGAAACCAAGAGTTTCACCCGGATATAAAATGTCATATACATATATGAGCTTTAGAGAGGAATCTCTGTAAGATCTTAAATGCCTCGATGTTCTTGGTGCGGAGGATTTCCTCTATGTTGCGGGCAGTAATGCCAATTCTATAAAGATCCTTAAAGAAATTCTCAGTCGGCCATCAACCAATCTGCATCTAAACGAAACATGGTCGATAGTTTGAGAGAACCCACAGTCACATACAAGGCATATTAATTAAAGGTAAAGTCACGAGCAAGCGTGTGTACACCCCATGATATTTAGAAAGTCAAACTAAATAACAGGTCACTTAAGTTGACATTTTGTGTATGTGTAGTGTTGTTGTATTGTAACACAATGTAAATAAATGCAATATTTAGGTACACAAAGAATGTAAACAAACCTACTAAACGTAAACAAAGCCTTTGACAAGATGAATGTCGATATTAGTCACCTGATTGCATGACTTTACCTCTTTAATATGCCTTGAGTCACATAGGTGTGTTGGTGCAAGATTAATGACGAACAAGTGGGCCTTAAGCTGATTGTGGCCAAATCTCAGCCTGTTAATCAGGCATATAGTATTTCTTTGCAGCGAGCTATCTTTAAACCATGGAGGGGAATTAACGTTAGGCTCCAACCGAAAGAGGAATCACCCAAAAGGGCTCTCTCGCCACTTCCTCTGCCATACTTCATTGGTTCTTTAACCTTAAATCAATTAGAATTTGGAAGCTCGTAGTTATTCTCTCGTATACGTATCGTATCGTGGCAACTTTAACCGAATGGTGTTTTCTTTATTGTTGCAAATTAGTTTTCTGCAGAGATTTAAATTTAGTGACTTCTCTAAAGTGTTGATTAAATTTTTCATATTGACGTACCAATTATTATAAACTATTTGAAGCTGTTCCAGTTAATTGTCAACCATTTTTTCATCGGTCAGCTTTTTAATGTTTTCAAGAACGTAGAATCCATAATCTTAGTTTTCTGCAAAGAGATATACATTTACCCTGCCAACATTTTTTGAATTTGGGGGCGCTTCTAAGAATCCCCACTACGTCGAAAACAATCGTATACAACATCAAAAACTCGTCGGAAAAGCGCCGTCACTATTGAGAAGTTGTGCCACGCCAAGTTACTACGAAAAAGTTTCTCATCAGTGCAATTATTAGGTGCCTATTTAGATCAATTTCGAAGGACGCCAATAAGAACCCCTGCAAACTATCAGAAAAAGTGCATTTTAAGGTAATTGTAGAAGAATCATTGTGGTCAAGTAAAAAACGATTGTGTAGATGTTTATTGATTTGATTAAACTTTTATAATTTCTTATAAATATAACATTTTTCGGTTTATCTCATCACATTTAACATAATTTTTTGCATTCATAAAATAATGATGTTGAGTTTTAAGTAGCAAGTTACATATTGCAGCGTCTATCAACCAGTTTGTTTATTTTCGATGGAGACAGCGTGCCTGGAAAAATATTTGAAAAACGATCACTTTATTCTATTTGGAAAGTCGAAAATTGTTCACCATATACCTTTCACAATTTTAAGCGTAATATCTATGTTTTCAGAACTTTATTTTCGTTTTTATTTAAAAAAAAAATATAACAAGCTGGTTGCGCTTGGCGTTTCACAAAAAATAAAATGGCTCTTCTAACAGTAGTAGTGGCAAAATACTTTCATGTACATTTTTTACTTTTTGATATGCTTCCCCCATCACAGTTCGCGATGGTTGTGGTGACATTTACGAGTCTGTGGTAGCGATGAGGATGAAATGGAACTTTGAAATGCTGACAGGGGTTATAGGTGGGTATTAAGTTCGAGTTTAGCCGCTAAAATCGTCATTTTTTCACTATCACTTTTCTTTAATAATCCATTTTATGGAATAAAAACTGTGAAAATTTGCTTTGGGATATTCCCCATTAAGTTATAATAAAATTTGCAACAAATATGTACAATTTTATGCCTTTTTCTTACTAATTTAGTTTTCACTTTAAGGCCGGTATGCACCTCTAGCGAGAAATTTCATTCCCATAAGAAATGCATTGCTATTTATGCTAACGAAATTTTCGGTAGCGTTCAATTTCGTAAGCTGGTACGCACCTCTAATGAAAATAACAGGGTTGTCAAAAGCATATTTTGGCAGCAAACATTTAATTAATTACAATCATTGTGTGCGTAAAAGTTTTAAAAGGTCTGTAAATAATAAACAATTTATTTGAGGAATATTTGGAACATACCCTGCCAACATTTTTTGAATTTGGGGGCGCTCCTGAGAATCCCCACTGCGTCGAAGACAGTCGTATACGATATCCAAAACTCGTCGGAAAAGCGCCGTCACTATTGAGAAGTTGTACCACGCCAAGTTACTACAAAAAAGTATCGCATGAGTGCAATTATTAGGAGCCCTTCTGGATACATTTAGAAGGACGCCAATAAGAGCCCCTTCAAACAATCAGACAAAGTGCATTTTAAGATAGTTGTAAAATAATCATTGTGGTCAAGTAAAACACGATTGTTTAGATGTTTATTAATTTTATGAAACATTTATAAATTCTCATAAATATAACATTTATAGGACTATCACATCACATTTAACACATTTTTATGCATTAAGGCCGGTATGCACCTCTAGCGAAATTTTCGGTAGCAAAAATTTATTTAAGTCTACAACAAAAAAACAGGGCCGTGTACACAAATTTTAAACCAGCTAATCGCTTTTAAAAATTGTTAATATAGGTTCCAAATATTCCTCAAATAAATTGTTTATTATTTACAGACCTTTTAAAACTTTTACGCACAAAATGATTGTAATAAATTAAATGTTTGCTGCCAAAATATGCTTTTGACAACCCTGTTATTTTCATTAGAGGTGCGTACCAGCTTACGAAATTGAACGCTACCGAAAATTTCGTTAGCATAAATAGCAATGCATTTCTTATGGGAATGAAATTTTTCGCTAGAGGTGCATACCGGCCTTTAATAAGAGATTGATGTTGAGTTACAAGTTGTAAGTTAAATGTTGTAGCGTCTATCCCAATGGAGGCAGCGTGTCTGGAAAAATATTTGAAAAACTATCACTTTATTCCATTTGGAAAGTCAAAAATTGTTCACCAATTTACTTTTCATTTTATTTTAAGTGTAATAACTATGTTTTCAACACTTTATTTTCGTTTTCATTGAAATAAATTATAATAAGTCCGTTGCGCTTGGTGTTTCACAAAATATAAAATGGCTCTTGTAACAATAGTGATGGCAAAATACTTTCATGCGAATAGTGATGGCAAAATACTATCACAGTTGGCGATTGTTGCAGTGTCACTTACGAGTCTGTGGTAGCGATGAGAATGAAATGGAACATTGAAATGCTAGCAGGGTATATTAACAATGTTTAAAAGCGATTAGCTGATTTAAAATTTGTGTACACAGCCCTTTTTTTTTGTTGTAGACTTAACTAAATTTTTGCTACCGAAAATTTCACTAGAGTTGCATACTGGCCTTTAGCGATATTATACAAATCGCCTTTTGTAAAGAATCTTACAGTGTGTCGGATGGATACGACTTGTCGGCGATAATTAAATAATCGGTAAATGTGTTATCGATCCCATAAACATGCAGCAGTATCGATTATGCCTTCGGACTTAACTTATAATGTGCACAATATATGGGATATGTTCGACACGAGCACTGTCGTCCGGAATAACTGATAGTCAATAATGCGCTTTACAGACTATCAGTTATTCCGGACGGAATGTCGGTGTTTGTTAAGAATCTTAATGTGTGTCGGATCGATACGACTTGTCAGCGATGACTAAATAATTGGTAAATGTGTTATCGATCCCATAAACATGCAGCAGTATCGATTATGCCTTCGGACTTAACTTATAATGTGCACAATATATGGGATATGTTCGACACGAGCACTGTCGTCCGGAATAACTGATAGTCTGTAAAGCGCGTTATATAGGTTTTTTTTGTTATAGGCAATGATTTTCCAAAAGAAAATGAGGGTATGGTGTTTTTAATGACTTTCTTATATGCATAATTTTCTTATATGAGATGTGCTTATATCCGTTACCTACTGTATGGGCATATATATCACAATTACAATTTAAGTTCTTCTGTACCGGACAAATTGGTAAAGAACGATTGTTTTCGGCTTTTTGGGATATATAAATACAAATAAATAATTTATAATTAGATTTTTCACATAGAATGACAAAAATGCTGGGATTATTTGTCATTCTTTGTCATTCTGTGTTCCTTCTTCCTTGACCAATGCGATTCTTTATCAGCTGATTTTGACTTCTAAAAATTGTAAACATGTTGACGTTTTTGTAATCGTGATTCAACCCCTCTATTCAACCATGGTCGGCGGCGTTTCAGTTGGACGCCTTCGTTTTCTGCCAGTGGCGCTGTACTGTAGAGTGAGAGTAAAATAAAATATAAAGTATTTTGTTCGTATTTTGGGCAAGGTTCTTTTTGGTTTTAATATTTCATCTAAAGGATTGTGCTCCAAGGAGGAGATTTCTATCAGACTGCATATACGGCGGTGACATAAGTGCAAACATTCTTTTGAAGAATTAAACCAGGCGTAATCTGTATTTGACGTCATACCACGTCGCATTAGTGAGACAGCGAAAAATAACTTCGGATTTTGTCGTGCATTATCGTTATAACCAAACGCAAAGCATAAATATATATTTTTAATAATTGGTGTAAACATGGCTCAGTAAAAATGTCTACGACTAAATTAAACCTAGTTCAGCAAACACGCTGCCTCCACGGAGACATTAATTGCGCATCATCTTTATCCCCACCTTTTTATTTTTGCACTAGTGAGAACAACAATGGACAGCAACAAGAAGCAGCAGCAAAATTTTTCAAGATCTGGCAATGCGAAGGCTTCCAGTTCAGGGTCTGATTCCAACCGTCAAAAGCCATCCGGTTAGTACCTTTATCTTTGTTTGTCTTACCTATTGTCATTTAATGCACTATCTGTTACCAGGAGAACTACAATCAACAAAAAATTTTCCCAAGACTTCAAGGCGTAGAGAAAATCAACAAGGATCTGTTCGTGGCAATAGCAATAATAAGCAACCATCATCTGCCAAACTACGTACTTATGTGGATAAACGTCCTCGAACTAGAGGTTTTTATTGCAACAATAGCGGATTTGGTACTCCCTTCAATGATAATGCTTCTACCAGCTCCTCCGGACTAGTTCCGGGGAATGCAATGGCCTATGCTCCTTTTGGCGAGGGATCAACAGGCCATGAATCGAACATCAATTTTGAACTTAACTCTGTTTATTCAAGTGGTTGCAAGAAACAGAGTCTAAATCATTTGTTAAATTTCTACTACACTCCGAGAGAAGTAGACTATTTCGATGGAGCTGGAAGTAGTGGAGTTGTTCATAGTGGCACATATGGTCAACGTTATGGCAACAATAAAAAACATAAATACAACAAAGAGCAATTTCTTCAAGCAAAGTAAGTACACCGTAAATTACTTTCAGTATGAAAGCTTCAGTTTTGTTTAAAGAAAGATTCCATTTTTACACTGCGATTTCTGATCTGCCACTCTTCATCAATAAATGCACAAGTATGCTTTAAAGCGATTTCAAATGGTATTACAGTGCAAAAATATACCAAAAACTACATTTGGTTCTTAAATATACTTTGGGGAAAAACTTATAACCTAAAAATTTTATAATTTGTCGTTCGTTAGACCCTGAAGTACAAAAACATAACAGCAGACATTGACTGGTGTTTTTAGCATTTTTTTCTATGAGTGTATATATTTTCGGTGGGCTATAAATTAAAATTTACTTGTTCGATCCGTTCTTTTTAATTTATAAATCAATTGTTCAGGCCCCGAGGCACTTTAATGAGAATTTCAGTGTATATTTCGCAATACATTGAAATTCTCATTGACGTGCCATGGGGCCATTACATACGAAGTTTTTGTATTAAATATATTATTTATTTTCTGTTTATGTAAGCAATTCAAATCCTTTAAGAGGTCGATTTAACGATATACAAAGAACATCTCTAACTTTTCGAGTTACATTTTTTGATACACAAGTCTTCGATTATGGCGTTTTTCTTGTAAAATGTATGCACTTTTTTCACATTTTGTCCAAAATATGATTTTTTTAGGCTCTTTTGTGAGAAAGGGCAGTTTGAAAAGTTTCGAATTCTGTTGTGAAAATTATGTCACTCATAGTGGCAAATTGAGAGAATTTTCCGCACGATCTACGAGCGAGAGTGCGCATAGCGATTTGAATAATATTTATAATTTGAATAAATAGATGCCAGAGGTAGGTTTAAAATGATAGTATATTTAGGTTGCTGGCAGCATTTTAAAAATATACTCTGTATTAGAGCTTCCCAAATGGGGACGCCCCCCTAGGGTGGCACCACATGGTTCCAGGGGCGGCACAGCGTCATTTTTGATGGAGCAGATTTTCTTTACTTATTTATTTATTTATTTATTCAGTCTTTGGATAATTCATAATATAATCCTTACAGACTCCCTATTTTCTAATTTGTATACACACTTCCAAAATGTTTTACTTAGAAATGTACTAATTTCTAAAATAAAATACATCCAGAATTTGATCAAAATCTTTTAAAGGAACGGATAGATCAATATTACAATTTAAATTTATTGAATTAAATTCTCTCAAAGCTCTTGTAATAGACTCATTGCAAGCATAATTATTCCTATGCATAGGTACATGAAAGTATTGTATCATTAAATTTGTTAAAACAACACTAATTGTAAAGTTCAACAAAACATCAATAATATATGTTACTACAAAAGAGCATACCATTCGTACATTTCGAAATATTCATTTATAACCACAGTGAGAAAAGAATAGAAGTTACATTCAATTCTATAATTTGTTGTAGGTTTTCCAACCAAAGCAAGTTGGGTTGGGAAGCTCTGCTCTCTATAGACAAAATAAAGTTGAATCATTTTTTCAGAAAAGAAAATACCATAATTTATTATTTTATTTATTTATTTATAATATATAAAAGCATACAAAGTAGAATAATAAAAAGAATCACAGGCTACTCTAGCCTTGATTAATTGATATTGCAAAAATAATAGAAATACAATGATATAAAAAATAATAGTCTAGAAATGAGAATGTAGGATTAAATGATTATAAAATTGTTTAAATGAATATAACATTAACAATTAAAAAATGGAAAGAACTAATACTGAGATATTACTTACAAACGTATATACTATAGAAAAGAATTAAAGAATTTTATTTTAATACATATATGATTTACGAAATTGTTTCTTACTGTGCAACTTCATATTTCAGCTTTCAGTTTGTTATAAAGGCTTCTGCAACCCGTAAAACTGACGATTCTCCAGACACACTAATTGACTGGTCCCTTATTGAACAAATTAACATACAAACTCCTGATGAACCACAGTGTCCAATATGTTTGTATCCACCTAGTGCCGCCAAGGTAACTCGTTGCGGTCATGTATATTGCTGGCCTTGTCTTCTGCATTATCTGTCGCTAAGCGATAAAAACTGGAGAAAATGCCCTATATGCTATGATGCTGTTCATGTTGAAGATTTAAAAAGTGCTTCGATAGTGCAGCAAAGAACTTTGAATGTTGGCTTAACTATAACTTTCCAATTAATGCGACGTAAGAAGGGTTCTCTTATGACTGAACGATATGATCGTTGGAAGAATGCAGGGAGCTCTGACAAATACCCCTATGTCTCAAGCCCAATTGAGGACAAATTATTTTCGAAATTTATTTTAGCAAGGCGTAGCGATATTATAGATATAACATCTAGAGAACGTCATGAGCTTCTGAGCAATGTGGATAAATCCTGCCCGGAATTTGTATTCGTACAACAAGCCATCGAGTTGCTCAACCAACGATTGGAGAAAATTGGAGATATGGGAGGCAAGGATGATGGCATCAATCTTGAAGTGAAAGATACGAATTTCGACATTAAGAACGTTGCACTATCAAATGCAGAAAATGTTATGGACTTGGAAGACATGGGATTACAACAAAATGCTATTGAAACGGCAGCTGAATCACTTCCGAAATATTATTACTTTTATCAGGCTGATGATGGACAAAATGTTTTCTTACACCCATTGAATGTTAAAATGTTACAAGCTGCTTATGGTAGTCTATCGGGAGCTCCTCCTATACTTGAAGCACGTATTTTACAAAAGGAGCAATATTCAATGGATGAAGATCAACGCCGGAAGTTCACATGTTTGGGCCATTTACCTTTAACATGCCAATTTTCTGTGGTGGAGATAGAACTTCTTCCACCATATGTAAGTGATGAAATAATTAAATTATTTAAGGGAGACATCCTTCATCGCAAAAAAGAGCGTCAACGCAGAGCTAAAGAAGAACGTGAACGGGAAAAACACATTAACGCCATAAACGACCGTCAAATGGGCAAGCTTATATCAAGTACCGCTAACATAAATATAACGTCTTCCCAAGAATTTCCAACCGTAAGTAGAGTGCATTTCCAATAACTTCAAAAACCAAAGTATTATGTTGTATATTTCAGTGTGGATTTGAAGAACCATTACCCACTGTTGATCAAAGCGACAATATTCCCTCTACTTCTAAGGGATCTCGTCAGAAAACATTTAGCACAAGTAGTGCAGGAAGTTGTAGCTATTCGTCGATCGCCATAAGTTGTAAAGAAGAATACAGTCCGTGGAAAACTCAGCCACATTTACCGCGCCCTAAAGTAGATACTTGCGAAATTGGACAAACCGACGGGCCATCAATTTTAAATAGTATACAGACTAATTTGGGTGATGTATTGGCGCAAGCGCTATCGCAAAAGAAGAATGCTAGCAGCGCCGGAAGCAAGAAATCTAAAAAGTCAAAAAAAATGCTTCCACTTTATTCAACTGGCATGAATTTCACTAAGTAAATACGTATTTCTTACATGGTCTGTACACGACACATCTGGCACCTACTACTCTACTTAAAATATCTAAATCGTACCCAAACTCAAAACGTTTCTTTTGCCGTCATATATAACTTGGTTTTTGCTATTGCGTTTTATTCTTATTTGTAATTCGCGCTTTCAAAGCATAGAGATGGCGAATGATTAGACGTATTTCATACGCATTTTGTTCAAAATTAAGTTGGTACATATCTGAGCTATTTCAAAATCATATGTACCATGGCATAAGTAATCGAGAAATACTAGCATTAATTTGAATTTATTTTTTTTTTCAGCGTATTTGAACATCTAAAAACCCAAATCATTATAGTTATTAATTATAACAACTAATTGTATTGAAAGTGAATTTTAAAAAGAAAAATAGATAAAATTAATAAATTGTAACATGCAACATCAACTCCAAGGTTAAGAATGGTGTTTTCTTTGAATTTATATTTCATTTCTTCCCATAAATGTTTTTCTACATAAATTTAGCTTCTTTAAAGCTTCAAGTGGAAGATATAAATAAAAGTTATTTGTTAAATAAATAAAAACTTAGTATGAAATGGATTCGTTTGGATTATTTAAATTATGGATTTGTCATCATACACATTAACTTTGTTCTACCCAAGGTTAGGTTAGGTGGCAGCCCGATGTATCAGGCTCACTTAGACTATTCAGTCCATTGTGATACCACAGTGGTGAACTTCTCTCTTATCACTGAGTGCCGATTCCATGTTAAGCTCAATGACAAGGGACCTCCTTTGTATAGCCGAGTCCGAACGGCGTTCCACATTGCAGTGAAACCACTTAGAGAAGCTTTGAAACCCTCAGTAATGCTACTGAGGTGCGATAATCCACCGCTGTTCTACCCAAAGTTGTTCGACATATAACACACCTATTCAATACAATAATTATCCAATGGGTTGGAAAAATTCGAAGGTGATACGAAACCCAAAATCAAATGCCAATAATGAATACAGACCAATTTCAATTTTACCATATTTATCCAAAGTGTTTGAACGCATAATCCATTGCCAAATAACAGAATACTTGCGACAGAACTCGTTCTGGTACACACATATATTGCTTTTGTGAGGTGCCACACCTAAAAGTAGAGGTGAGAGCGTTAGTGAAATTTCACTCACATCACGCACATTCACGAATCAAAGGTTCATTCATGCACACTCACGTACGATACGTGTGGTAGCCACTCACGCACATTCACGAAATGTAAACCAGTACTCACGCATAACTCACGACAATTCACGTGACTCACGACAAATTCAGGAGACACCCGACATTTTCCAAACGGGAATGAGTAAAGGGTGATAAAACTATTTGGTTTTTCTTAAAGTGTTTTATTAAGTATGCAAAGCATTTACGACGATCTTAACACTATGGTAGTTACAGAGAGAATGAGAATAAAAAAATAAAGTAGATAATAAGAAAAACATTCGTGTTGCATAGAGATGCCATATCATTTCATCACTCCTCCTCAACAAGAATGTTCCAAAGAAATGTCCACTTAGGGTTTAAGATTCATTGAAGTAACAAAATCATTATGTTTAATGCGCGATAAGTTCTTGGTCAAGACATCGGCAATCATATCGGCACTGGGGCAGTATGTTAACTTCACCTTTTTGTCATATATCAAGTCTCGAATATGATGGAAGTGTATGTCAATGTGTTTCGACCGCTTGTGGTATACTGGATTTTCAGCCAACTTTTGTGCGCCTTGGTTGTCAATGTGTAATGTGGTGGGTTCATCATCAATATAGCCCATCTCCGCCAAAAGCATTTTCAAATATACCGCTTCCTTGGATGCTTCGGAGACTGCCATATATTCGGCCTCAGTGCTACTCAATGCGACCGACTTTTGCTTCCTAGACTCCCAAGATATTGGACAATCTCCGAAGAAAAAGATAAAACCCATGTACGATTTTCTATCTTTTAAATCTCCTGCCCAATCACCATCTACATATCCATGTAATTTAAATTCGTCGCAATCATAGTGTAACTTCAGGTCTATAGTACCAGCAAGGTATCTGAGAATATGCTTGAGATAGGTCAGGTGTTCCTTACGCGGATCAGAATTTCTCTGGGCCGGTTTTGATATGGAATGCAGTATATCAGGTCGTGTTGATATTGCCAGATACATTAAGGTACCAACTAATGATTGATATTGTGTCTGATCCACTTTCTCACTGTCGTCTTTACAGCTTATTTGGAATCCGGTCTCCAGTGTAGGGATGCCAGACGTGCTCTTTTAAAGAGCACATGTGCTCTTTTTTACAAAATGTGCTCTTAAAACACGACAGGCCAAAAGAGCACGCGAAAGTGCTCTTTTTTCTGCATCACAACAAATATTAATCAAATGGTAAAAGTAAACTGAAAATATGTAAATGTCGCACTAAGAGATTTTCCTAGCCGTTATTTTCTAATTAAATAGTGTGTTACTTTATATATCAGAGTCGTAGAAGAGCATGCCGATGTTGCTTCTTCACTTTGTACTCTGTTCTAAATGTAAACAAACTTCTTCAATAACGTTTTTCACAAAAACACCAAAAAATGACTTACAAAGTATTGTAAGAAAATTAGCATGAGTTGAAAGTGACTTATTTTATGTTTATGGTATGTACCTTTTTGCTTTGTTTAAATGAATTATATTTCAATTAAATTAAATGATTTTCTTTTATTTGAAAAAGTGTGCTCTATTCCTTTCGTATGTGCTCTTTTTATAAGCTGAATGTGCTCTTTTTGCCTCTTTAAAATCTGGCATCCCTACTCCAGTGGAACAGACAATGGCTTACAATTTTCCAGACCATGGTTTCTCAATACCTCTCGGATATACTGTCTCTGACTAAGCTTAATAGGTCCTGTCTCACCATGGCGCTCTATTTCCATACCCAAGAAATGGTTCAGTGGTCCTCTATCGGTGACCTCAAACACCTGTGACAGCTCCTCCTTGATCCGAAGGACTTGTAATTTATCGCAACTTCCAATAATAATATCGTCGACATAAACAGCGACCAAAACAAGTTTGTCCTCTGTTTTCGATATATAAAGGCACTTCTCGTTCTCACACGGAGTGAAATCCATCTTACGCAAAGTGTCATCAAGTTTAGCGTTCCACTCTCTTCCACTCTGTTTTAGCCCATAAATTGCCTTATGGAGACGTAGAACTTTATTAGGTGACTCTTTGCTCACGAAGCTTTGCGGTTGTTGCATATAAATTTCGTCCTGAAGATCACCATTCAAATAGGCTGTGCTTATGTCTATCTGGTGAAGGTACATCTTTTCCTTTACAGCAAAAGCCAATAAGAGCCGAATCGTAGAATAGCGTACTACTGGTGAAAATGTCTCATGGAAATCGATGCCGTAACGTTGGTTGCAGCCTTTAGCTACAAGTCTTGCCTTGTATCTTTCGATCTTGCCACCCTTATCTCTTTTCAAAGCAAATACCCATTTAAATGGTCACTATGACCATTTGGTAGGTCCACCAACGACCATGTATTATTTTTGCACAGGGATCGGTACTCATCTCTCATCGCATCCATCCAACAAGGACCATCTTCTCCCGATATTGCCTCCTTTACTGTTTGTGGAATGCACTCACCTTTTAAAACAGCGATATTCGGTAATTCTGGCTCAACTGTGACTTGTCTCGTGTCATCAACAATATTCTGATCTTCACCGGAATCGTCCTCGCCGGCTGTATCATACTCTTCAAATCCTTCAAAATCACTCATCTCACCTGCTGTGCCTGTGCTACTATTTTCAGTGTTATGCATTGATGGACTTGGCAACACATTGTTAAAAAAGACAATCAAGTCAACATTTTTGGTCGAATCATCAGTTTGTTCATTGTTTGGAAATTTCTTTGAGCTTATATTTTCATCAAAAAGTACGTCTCTGTGCTCCACTATTTTATTTTTTCTAGCATCGTACAACCGATAAGCTTTAGCACTTGTAGAGTAACCAACCATTATGTATTGGTCACCTTTGGCGCCAAATTTTGACCTCTTCTTAGATTTATCTAAAGCAACCGCACACGCCCCAAACGTTCTCATATGATGTAGATTTGGCCTTTGGCCACTCCACGCTTCATATGGAGTTTGATTTTGAAGACATCTAGTCGGACACCTATTCCGAATGTATACGGCCGTATTTATTGCCTCTGCCCACAGTGATGGCGGAAGATTTGCGTGTACCATCATGGACCTGGCCATCTCAACGAGTGTACGGTTCGCCCGTTCCGCCACACCATTTTGTTGTGGGGTGTGAGGAACCGTTAGTTGACGAACAATGCCCTCGCTCTCTAAATAGGCATTGAATTCTGAATTTATATATTCACGGCCATTGTCTGAGCGCAATGCCTTCACCTTACAACCTGTTTGTTTCTCCACTTGTGTTTTAAAAATTTTGAACTTGTCTAAAACTTCCGATTTAGACTTCAAAAAGTATACAAAGATTTTTCTGGACTTATCGTCGATGAAAATGAGAAAGTATTTGGATCCTCCAATTGAGCACACCCTAAACGGACCGCATACGTCGGTGTGAACTAGCTCCAACAGTTCTCTTGATTTTCTCTGTGTTTCATGTGGAAATGGAAGTACGTGAATTTTGCTCACCATACACGTTCTGCAATTGATATCATCTTCAGAATTCATCTTGATTCCATTTGCCATGTTTTTATTCCTTATTTCATCCAAGCTCTTGAAATTAAGATGCCCAAATCGGTTATGCCAAGTTGCCTTATCATTGTTGAGCACAAATGCCTTCTCATTAACGCCGTCGCAAACAAACATATTACCACTTCTTACTGCTTGCAAAACTATATCACCATCTGATTTCTTTACTGTCGCTCTCTGCTTGTCGAAACAAACTGTTAAGCCTCTGTCAACAGCTTTGCTTACAGATATAAAATTTCCCTTTAACTCCGGAGAGTAAAGCACATTTTCAAGAGTAATCTCATAATCGCCATTCACAAGCAAAACCTTTCCTTTTCCTATAGCCTTTATATGTTTGTCTCCGGCAAACGCAATGCTCTCATTATGCTCTTCAAAGCTTGTAAAAAATTAACGGTCGCTGCACATGTGCGACGTAGCTCCGCTGTCGACATACCATTTCTCAATTTGTAACGGTGCACTCTCTGCTACTGCCAGCATGGTCATTGCCTGTGTCTTCTTCTTATTGATTCTCTTCTCACATACGTTTGCAAAATGACCTGCTATGCCGCACACGAAACACTTCCCTTTAAAGTTCTTCTTATCCAGTTTCCTTAAGCTTTTCGAACACTTCCGAGAACTCATTAATATGCTGTACAATATTGCCGTCGTCCATCATCTTTAAATTGATAAGTTTTTTGTACAGAGACACTTTCTGCAATGGCCCTCTTGGCATGTACACTTCTTCCAATTTCTTCCAGGCTTCATGCGATGTCACACAATTTCTAATATATGCCAATTGCGTTGGTTTCACACTTAAAAATATAGATGCCAAGGCCTTTTCGTCATCGAACTCCCATTTGGCTATTGCAGCTTCATTTCCTTCTCTTTTTATTGTACCGTTAGTAATTTTCCAATAGCCACTATGAATTAAAACACTTCGCATCTGCACAGACCAACTATCATAGTTGGCCTCATCCAATTTTTCAATCTGGACCACTGGAGCGCTCATTTTTCCGAATTTCCTTCTATTTAATTCAAAATTTAGACACTGGGCCCATAACCTGATAAAACTATTTGGTTTTTCTTAAAGTGTTTTATTAAGTATGCAAAGCATTTACGACGATCTTAACACTATGGTAGTTACAGAGAGAATGAGAATAAAAAAAATAAAGTAGATAATAAGAAAAACATTCCCCAATAAACACAAACGTTTGAAAAATGCTAAATATCAACAATTTTTCAAACATTTTTTCAAACGATTAGGGTAATATTCAAGTTGAGAAATTGTTGAGAAAATCGCGTTCTCAACAAAAAACAGACATTACCCTCAACAGTGAAATTCAACACATTAGCAATAATATCTCAAGTGTTATCCTCAAATTGAAATGCATCGCTACTCAATAATTTGTCAAACAATTTTCGATGCGAGTCAAATTCAAAATTAACATTTTTGCAAATACTTTTCAACCTAAATTTGTATGAATGATATCCCCACTTCAAATTGAAAGTCAAAGCCAAAATTCTATGAATTTTATATAATTTATTCATTTTCATCAAAATAAAATATATAATAATACACTACACTACATAATACACTACAATACCAATTGATAAATAATAATCTTATTAAACATATCAACAAATAAGAACAAAAAAAAAAAAAAATATCTTAAACATTATTTGTAAACACTGTTGCATTGATAATTCGATTTCCTTCCTTTTGGTGTCATAAAGCAGCATTGAAATTTATTAACCTGCGGGCAATTTGAAATTAGGAACGTACTGGACCGCGTGTTAGAATTGATTTCCAGCAGAAGGAATTCACAAAATATCCATTTTAAACTGATAATAGCATATGAATTAAACTGACGATGTGATGCACATTTTCATCCAGAAGTTGTTGATTTCAACAATTTGTTGTTTTTAACAATTTTAATTGGTTGCACTTGTAATGTTTCTGGAAACTTTTTCTTGTCGATAAGCCACTCATTTTTCATTGGTCAGCTTCTTAATGTTTGCAAGAATGTAGCATCCAAAGATTTTAGTTTTCTGCAAAGAGATTTAAATTTAGTGACTTCTCTAAACTGTTGATTTAATTTTTCATATTGACGTACCAATTATTATAAACTATTTAAAGCATTTGAAGCATGAAGTTAATTGTCCACCATTTTTTCATCGGTCAGCTTTTTAATGTTTTCGAGAACGTAGAATCCATAATTTTAGTTTTCTGCAAAGAGATATACATTTACTGACTTCCTTAAAGGTTTATTTCATTGTTTATTTTCACTTACCTATTTTTATAAACTATTTGGTTATTTGTCTAAAATTTTCCATTTTTTTAATTTCTTGCAATTGACCACGAACTTCGTTGCACAAATAAGTATTGAAAACCACATGGTTTTTTCGTTGCATTTTAGGGTAGTGTTTTGTCAAAGTTTTCTCATGTTATCTTCAACACCTTTTCAAAGATTTCGTCAACATTTTGGCAAAGTGGAAGTAATTCGCAAACAATTTGAAGATGTATTGAAGATGAGCTATTTCAAGTCAAGTTGAATTTATATTGAAAATTATATTTACCCTCAAGGCCGGTATGCACCTCTAGCGAAAAATTTCATTCCCATAAGAAATGCATTGCTATTTATGCTAACGAAATTTTCGGTAGCGTTCAATTTCGTAAGCTGGTACGCACCTCTAATGAAAATAACAGGGTTGTCAAAAGCATATTTTGGCAGGAAACATTTAATTTATTACAATAATTGTGTGCGTAAAAGTTTTAAAAGGTCTGTAAATAATAAACAATTTATTTGAGGAATATTTGGAACATATATTAACAATTTTTAAAAGCGATTACCTGGTTTAAAATTTGTGTACACAGCCCTGTTTTTTTGTTGTAGACTTAAATAAATTTTTGCTACCGAAAATTTCGCTAGAGGTGCATACCGGCCTTCAAACTGAAAAGTTGTTGCATTTGAAAAACGCTCATCCTGTGTTTATTGGGTCGTGTTGCATAGAGATGCCATATCATTTCATCAAAGGGAACTAAATTCAAAATAGAACAGTGGGATAGCTAAATAAATTTCAGTTAACAAACAAGTGAGAATTAAATCTTGATTATTTTTTTCGTGGGCGTGATTTTCACAGAAATTTTATTCACGCACATTCACGAACCGATTTTATTTCTCACGCACGATATATTTTCACGAGAATTGCTTAGGATTTTGTTCAGGTGTGTGCGTTTGGACTTTGTTCACGTGACACAATTTCGTGTCACGCGCACACTACTTAAGAGGTGTTCTGGACTACACACCGTCACAGACCTGAAAAATTTTACACGAAAATATTGTCTGTGTGGACCAAGTGTACAGCTATCGCATGCAAATTTAGAAGATTTTTAACGCAAATAAATAACATATTAAGAACTGTTTTTTATATTTTTTTCATTTTATTAAGCAAAGTCACTTGCATATTCCACGAAATACGATTTTAAAAAACGTCTAAAATTTGAATCAAAATTTCTTCCGACTGGTGAATATGTTTAGGGATTGTTTTTTACTTTTTATTCCATTCTACTGCAATTTAACCGGCAAAATGGGTTTATTGTTTCTTAGTGCAAATAAAAAGTGTTGCCGAAAAAATCCAATGTTTTCATTTTTCAATCAGAAGTCCGAAAATGCGTTCTCACGTGTGAGTCAGAACAACTCACTTTTGTTGTTGTTGTAACAGTTTTTAATGTAGTTTCATCCATTTTGTACTATGCTTGTGTAGTTCAGCTGGTAGCCAGATCAAGGAACTCTGCGACATGGATGGGGTGTGTCCAGAGTGATCTGGTAGTGAGACGGGTAGGCTTAGCTGGGCAAGCAAAAAGGTGACGAGTGTCATGCGGCCCTTGATTACAGATGGGACACACGTCAGCTACGCTACTATCAATCACTGATAAGTATGAATTGAACTTTACCAAATGTGTTTGGTATGTCGTTACTGGTTTCTTCCATGGCGACTTCTTTGGGTGTAGCGCCGAATATCAAATCTCCGGGTAACTTCAATTCCGTTCCGGTTAGGACCTTGGCCGGTGTTCGTGACGTAGAATCACGTATGGCTGATCTATACGACAGCAAAAACTTTGGTATATGCTCGTCCCAGTCTCGTTGGCCGTTATCTACCACCTTTCGAAGATGTTCTTCCAGAGTGCGATTAAACCTTTCTACCATGCCATCAGACTGTGGATGCAATGGCGTAGTCCTTGTTTTCTTGATACCAAGGGAGTCACACATCTCTTGGAATATGGCCGATTCACAGTAGCGACATATCCAGTTCTTGTCGACTACGTCTACAATCGTCTTCGCCTCTGGGTTTGGAATGGCATAAACTTCTGGCCACTTGCTGAAGTAATCCATGACCACAAGGACATATGTATCGGTTTCCAGAATCACTTACTGGGAAAGGGCCACGTCCATTGCTATTCTTTCAAATGGCGCTCCTGGCCTATACTCTTGCATAAGACCTCTACTTTTTCGTCTTGGCCCTTTCGCCTTTATGCACTTCTCACAATTTGCCACCCATTCAGCAATTGATTTCTGGCATCCAACCCAGTAGAATCGTTGCTTCCCTTTCTCGGCTGTTTTGGTTATTCCCAAGTGACCTCCCCTAGGTCCATTGTGGAATTCCGTTGAAACATCTCTTATTTTAGAATCCGGTACGATGATTAAATTTCGGCTCCTCTTACCATCTTCGCTTTCCCATTTACGTTGAAGGGTTCCATTGGCCAGACATAGACTGTCCCATTGAGCCCAGTATGATTTCATAAGTGGACTTTCGGCTGCAATGTCTTTCTTGCTGGGTTTCTTATCTTCTTCCTTCGCCGAAATAATTTTGCTCAAAATGGGATCTTTACGCTGTTCTGCTGCCCAGTCCGCTCCAGATTCGACGTGCAACAGCCGAATATCTACGATTTCTTCCTTATGTTCAGCTTTCGAGCAGTGTTTGCACTCGACATTACAAGGTCGACGTGAGAAGGCGTCCGCGTTGCCATGTTTGCCACCTTTTCTATGCTCGATACTGAAATCATAGCTTTGGAGTCTTTCGATCCAACGTGCCAGCTGAACTTCCGGATTCTTGAATTGAAGCAACCATCGTAGAGCTGAATGATCAGTTCTTAGCAAGAAATTCTGTCCATACAAGTATTTGTGGTAATGCTTTACGCTTTCTACGACAGCAAGCAACTCCCTTCTCGTTACGCAATAGTTCTTTTCGGGCTTGGACAACGTTCGGCTAAAATATCCGATGACCTTCTCTTTACCATCTATCTGTTCGGACAACACACCTCCAATTCCGAACGCGCTAGCATCTGTATCCAAAACAAATTTTTCACCAGGAATAGGATATGCCAGGGCAGGAGCAGAACATAAAAGTTCTTTTAGATGATGGAATGACTCCTTCTGTTCCTTGTTCCACTGGAACTTCGTACCTTTTTGCGTTAATTTATGGAGGCTTGCGGCGATGCTGGCGAAGTTGGGACGAAAGGCCTGTAGGATGTGCATAAACCAAGGAAGCTGCGCAACTAGTGGAGATTCCCTGGACGTGGCCAATCTTTTACTGCTTGAATTTTGTCTTCATCGGTGGATATGCCCTCTGCTGTAACATGATGACCCAGGTACTTAACTCCTCGCTGGAAAAGCGAGCACTTCTTAGCGTTAAGTCGTAGACCAGCGGCTGATAGTTGCTGGATAACATCCTTCAAGTTCTTAAGGTGCTCGTCAAATGTCTTACCCATAACTATGATATCGTCTAGGTATATCAAGCAGGACTTCCAATGCAACCCCTTTAGCACCCGCTCCATCAATCGCTCGAACATAGCCGGAGCATTGCAGAGCCCGAATGGCATTACATTGAACTGCTAAAGGCCGCCATTAACGCCAAAAGCTGTCTTTTCTTTGTCTTTCTCGGCGATCTCGACTTGCCAGTATCCACTCTGCAAATCAAGCGTGGAAAACCATGTTTTTCCGGCTAGTGTGTCCAACGTGTCATCAATGCGTGGAAGTGGATAACTGTCTTTCTTGGTGACATCATTTAACTTTCTGTAGTCCACGCAAAATCGGGTGCTTCCATCTTTCTTTTTGACTAGTACAACTGGAGAGCACCAAGCCTCATCTCGTTTTGCCAGTGGAACACTTGGTTGGGCCTGTTTTATTGGTCTTTGCTCTGTAGTATTTGTTTCATGCTTCACAACAGATGTTCTTCCTTGATTTCTCTTCTCAAAACCAAAGGCAGAGGCGTTTTTCGATAACAATTGCTTGGCCTTATTTTTCTCGGTCGGTGATAGATGACGTGTCCAAGCTTCGACATAACCTTCAAGATGTTTCTTCGCTGTGCCATGTGCCTTCGATGAGCTGCTTTCCAAATTGACTATTGCCTCGGCTGGTGTACATTTGCCAATGTCAGAAAATTTTCTAATATGCTCTTGATTGTCGGACAAGTTCAAAACACGAACTGGTATTAGTCTCTCTCTATTCGCTGTTACCAGGGCATTTGCTATCAAGATGTTGTTGTTTTTGTTTTCTGCTGGTTCAAAAACCCACAATTTGCCGACTTCACAATCTCCATTCATTGGCACCCATAATATCGCTTTAGAATGCGGTGGTATTAAGTCTGGCTTGCTCGTAGTCAATTGTCTGATAGGGGTATTCTTGTCGTATCCCAGTCTGGATCGGGGGGAAATCGAAAACCGGAAGCCGCTGAGACGACAAAGAGAGTTGCCGGTGGTTTCAAGCGAAACCCTAGTCTCTCTCCGAGATGCCGCAAATAAGCTGGGTGTATCGTCTACAACCGTGCATCGAGCCGGGCCGAGTAAGTCGATAGGACTTACAAGAAGGTAGTGACTCCAAATCGCGATGATAAACAAAATACGACGGCCAAAGCGCGATCCCGGAGGCTGTACACGACGATGTTGACGAAGTTTGACTGCGTGGTAATGGACGACGAAACCTACGTCAAAGCCGACTACAAGCAGCTTCCGGGACAGGAGTTTTATACGGCAAAAGGAAGGGGAAAGGTAGCAGATATTTTCAAGCACATAAAACTGTCAAAGTTCGCAAAGAAATATCTGGTTTGGCAAGCCATCTGTACCTGTGCCTTGAAAAGCAGCATTTTCATAGCTTCCGGGACTGTCAACCAAGAAATTTACGTGAAAGAGTGTTTAAATAAACGTCTGCAGCCTTTCCTGAAGAAACACGGTTGTTCCGAACTGTTTTGGCCGGTTGTTCCGAACTGTCTTGCCATTACGGTAAAAAGGCCATGGAGTGGTACGCCGCCAACAACGTGCAGGTGGTTCCCAAGGACAAGAACCCTCCCAACACGCCAGAGCTCCGTCCAATTGAGAAATACTGGGCTATTGTCAAGCGGAACCTAAAGAAGACCAAAAAAAACTGCTAAGGACAAGCAGCAGTTCAAGGCAAACTGGCTTTCTGCGGCGAAGAAGGTGGACAAGGTGGCTGTACAAAATCTGATGGCAGGTGTCAAGCGTGAGGCCCGGCAATTCGGATTTGGAAAAGCGAAAGCCTAACTGAATATTTTTCCTGAATTTTATACTAATTGAACTTGAAAAAGAAATTCAATTTGATTTTTTAAATAAACGATTTCACCCATTTACACGCGTTTTCCCTTGACCAAATTTTGACCGTATCGCCCTTTATATCGGCCACAATGAACTCATACTTAACGGATATGTTAGTAATAGTTAACTTCATGGCGACTTTCCCATATACTGTTGCGGGTTCCCCTTTGGCTGTGCGTAGTTTGACTCCAATCAATGGTATAACTTTTTCATTTACTATGTCTGATCTAATGATAGACTTCGACGCACCCGTATCCAACGTAAATGTACGCTTGTCGCCGTTAACAAACCTCGCGACAGTTAAATTGTTATTTTGCTGTTGTACTATTGCTATGGAGATTGTGGGACCATCATATGTGGGAGCCAGCTCTTGCCCCGCTGAACTAGCTCGATTTAGTTTAGAGGTGTCTCACTGGACTGTGGGTTCACCCACACATGGCTATTGTTTGATGGGGATGGCGATTTCGATCTTGATCGCTTACGACGTGCTTTACATTCGCGAGCAACATGTCCAGGCTTATCACAGTTATAGCAGACTTTCCCATATACTGTTGCGGGTTCCCCTTTGGCTGTGCGTAGTTTGACTCCAATCAATGGTATAACTTTTTCATTTACTATGTCTGATCTAATGATAGACTTCGACGCACTCGTATCCAACGTAAATGTACGCTTGTCGCCGTTAACAAACCTCGCGACAGTTAAATTGTTATTTTGCTGTTGTACTTTGCTATGGAGATTGTGGGACCATCATATGTGGGAGCCAGCTCTTGCCCCGCTGAACTAGCTCGATTTAGTTTAGAGGTGTCTCACTGGACTGTGGGTTCACCCACACATGGCTATTGTTTGATGGGGATGGCGATTTCGATCTTGATCGCTTACGACGTGCTTTACATTCGCGAGCAACATGTCCAGGCTTATCACAGTTATAGCACTTCATTCTGGATTTTGTTGTCTCCTGCTTCATTTTTTGCATTGCCTGCTTAACGGCTTCTTTCACTGAATCAATCACGGAATTTGATTCGTCATTCTCGGTCTCCACCTTACGTACTTTGTGAACTTGAGGACGTGGTAGTACTGTGCAAGGGCAAATGTTACAGTTTCCATAAATGTAGCTTTTTGTGACGCATATGTTGAACATTTTATGTTATGCCATTCACAGAGGTCTCAATTTTGATGCGGTCCACAAGTGGCTGACTCTCTCCTGGGTATGCCAATAGCACCAACCGCTCCGCTTCTGTCGCAAAGTCTTGTAGAGTCTCCTTTGATTTCTGGACTCTTCCTCTTAATTCCATTCTGAAGATGTCTTGCTTATGTTCTCCACCGTACTTGCGGTGTAGTGCAGCTTTTACTTCTTTATAGTTATTTCTGGAAGAAGTTGGGATACTTTGTATTACATCGGCAGCATTACCCTTCAATGCCAACAGAAGTTCAATTGCTCTGTCGTTGTCATTCCACATGTTTCTGGATGCCACCGTCTCAAATTGGAATTTGAAAACATCAAATGAAGATGAGCCATAAAAAACAGGAGTTTTGATTTTTGGGCCCTCGATTACGCGCACTGGACCATCTTTCATTTCTAGTTCTGACATTTTTTTTTTTCTCAAGGTGTAGAAATTTTTCATCGTGAACCACAAATTTCTTATCCAATTCCACAATTTGACTTTCAATGTGGTCTACGCGTTTCTCCATACCTTCCGAAATTTGTTGTAACTTTTCATTACGAATTCTAGAATTTTCGTCAAATTTCTCCACCAAAAGAAGAGAATTCCATCATTTTTCTAGAATTCTCTTGCATTTTTAGAGAATTTTCTTCCATCATTTTGCTCAAAATATTGACCATCGATGTGTAATCAACAACATTAGAAGCTACAGATGGAGTTTCGAAGGTGCTGGCTACTACTGATTCGTCAATATCTTCCTTATAATCGAACTCATGTGTTTCGATATCAATACTGCGCCGCTCGAACTCTTCCAGTAGTCGCTTTTGTAATTGAGCCTTATTTCCTGTAGTCGGCTGCTTCATTTTGCTCAATTCCTTCTTCAAGTCTTCCACTCGAAGCTGATTAAACTTCATTGTAGATTTTTTTTGTTATATCACTTTCGACACCAATTGTTACCTTTTTATATTGAGGCGTATTTAATTACCCGATAATTAAAACACAGTTCTTTTCAAATAACGACAATCTAGGTTAGGTTAGGTTAGGTTATGTGGCAGCCCGATGTATCAGGCTCACTTAGACTATTCAGTCCATTGTGATACCACAGTGGTGAACGACAATCTACAATTTATTTGTTTAACTGATTGGTTTCACTTATTTGCTCTACGATGTGTACTGTATAAACTTTAGCTTACGACTGACTTCACAGCTCCCTCCGCCAGGGGCTTATATACCGTGACTTGACGATTTCGAAAATTCTGGATAGTCTGGCCTACAACCATCTAGAACTATCTAGATACAATTTATCTAACAGCACATATTCAACTGGAGCCGAGTGGAGCCCAAACGGCATAACCTGCCATTGATACAGCCCTCTTCCAGCTACAGCGAACGCAGTGTATTTCTTGCTGTATTCAGCTAAAGGAATCTGCCAGTATCCATCCTTTAAATCTAAGCTGCTGATATATCGGGCATTTCTCAGTCTATTCAAGATGGTATCAATCAGCGGGAGGGGTAGGCGTCCGGTGATGATCGGCGATTGAGTTGTCGAAAATCTATACACGTGCGCCATTTTTCTTCTTCACTAGTGTAATTGGAAAACTGAAAGGACTGTTTGACGGTTCTATGCATCCGCGTTCAATTACTTTAGAACTCAGAGAGAACTCAGCGATATAATTCTTCCTCAAAATGCCACCAAGATGGTCAAGAAGGAAAGAATTTGAATATTTTACATGTTAGCAAAATATTATTTTTTGAGTTGAATACTAACATCATATACAAACCAAACAAAAAAATGAAATTCAGAAATACATATATTTTTTTGTTACAAGTCCTCAAAATACCACCAAGATGGCCAAAAACGAAAAAATTGAAAATGTCCACCTGTTTTATCAACTTTTGCAAAAATAAAGCTACGTTTCCAAAATTAGCAAAATTTTATTTTTTGAATTGAATACTAACTACAAATACATACTAAAATCAAAAAAGTGAAATTCTGAAATATATATTTTTTGTTACAAATCCTGATGGCCAAAAAGGGAACAAATTTGAAAATTTCACCTGTTTTACAAACTTCTGCAAAATTGACGCTACTTTTTCAAAATTAGCAAAATTTTATGTTTGGAATAGAAAACTCACAACAATTATAGAAAAAATGAAATTTAAACCTAATAAAATTAGCATAAAACGCAATACATGATAAAAACTCGTTCATCCCTTCTTTCTTATATATGAAGGGTTTTTACCGAAAATATACTCCAAAAGTAAAAATATTTAAAAAATAGTGTGAGATATAATATTTTTTGCGTCCTTTGTAAATTATCCATTTTGGGTAGAAATAATCCAAAAAGAATTAAAAATTTTAATTGGCTCAAATTTAGTTTTTTGGTTTTACTCTTCGCTAGGTATAAGAATTTACTACTGAAAAAGAAAATTTTATTCACTGTTAACAAAGCGTTCGTAAAAATAAACAAAAACCGAATTAAACCCACGTTTCCTCAAATTTAGTAAAATTTCCTATAAAATGATAATTCTGACTTCCTTTATAATAGAAAGCTTATCATACATACGAATAACACTTGGCATAGAAAAATATTTTAGTTTATTCGTACTAAGAAGTATTCAATCCTTTCAAAACTTAAAGAAACACACTTGTTAGAATATAGGAAATTTTCCTATATTTCTTTTATCTACCTGTAATCGATATGTTTGCGAGTGGGTTGTTTTTTAGTTGGAATCGTATTGTTATGGTATACGGAGAGATTGTTAAAAATAATTTAGTAAAATAATATGATAAATAACAAATAAAATATATAAGATATTTGTTATATTAAATTAGTGAGAAAATGTTTCGTTTTTTGAAAATTATTAAACATAAACAAGAAACAATACGTCCATGAATGTTCGTGCTGGTGTACAAAGAAAGAAAACACCAGAAGAATAACATAACAATCCCTTCATTCGTATTCATTTTGGAATCTTCAATTATCAGGTAACATTCAGTTACGCTAAACTTTTGTGAAAAAATTGGTTTATGATTTTTTATATTTGTAATTATCGAAATTGTCAAAGGAGGACAAAATAGTTTGGCAGCAACTTATTAAAAGCGGAAGGTACAAAAAGAAGACAAATACATGGAAATTGGAAATAGTGGAATAATAAACTAATATTTTAAGACCAATCGATGCTGTTGATTCTTAATAAATATATTCAATATATTAATAAAACATGTCTTTTATTGAAGAAAAAATTGCTTTATATGTAAATATAATGTTATGAATGTGATATTTCTAGATTTAAGTTTATTTAAATTTGTTTCCGTTAATTTAAATTTCAAATTGTAACGATAAAATTACGTCATAACTTGTTAGAGTCATTTCTTTATTTTCTAGTACTTTCCTAAACATCTTTTGTGTTCTTAGCAAATGAGTGAAACCTATCAGTTAAACCAATAAATTGTAGATTGTCGTTATTTGAAAAGAACTGTGTTTTAATTATCGGGTTATTAAACACGCCTCAATATAAAAACGTAACAATAATATAAATATATATAAATAAAATTTTATTTAAAAACGAAGATAAGCAGTTCTTATTTTGAAGTAAAAGATTTACCACAAATATGTAAGATTTGTCCAAATGAATGAAAAAAGTTCAATAAAATCATTCCATATATGAATTCAATTCAGTTAAATTTTTTCATTCTGTAGTATAGTGGTACATAAATATAGGAAAAAGTTAACTAATATATGGAATGCATTCTAGCTAATTTCTACGAAAATCACATCGTTCAAACATATAAAAATGTCTTTGGCGCTATATATTTTTTGCGTCCTTTGTAAATTATCCATTTTGGGTAGAAATAATCCAAAAAAAAATCAAAATTTTAATTGGCTCAAATTTAGTTTTTTGGTTTTACTCTTCGCTAGGTATAAGAATTTACTACTGAAAAAGAAAATTTTATTCACTGATAACAAAGCGTTCGTACAAATAAACAAACACCGAATTAAACCCACACCCTGAAAACAAATTCGTTGCCTCAACCGAATTATTTGCCAACCGAAAGCAGGTGGTTCCATCAACTATCAATGATAGCTGTCAGCACAACTAACATTTGGCAATTGTAACTACATGGTAGTATGTTGGATCAACTTTGCATTGGTTGTCGCAATTTCATATTAATTGTTTTGTTTGTTGGTGCAAACGCCCTCTATTTTCTTTACTATTATCCTAACCAAATTCCAATATCAAATGAAAGGGCAGATTATATTGAGATTTTATTAATTTATTACAAGATTTACAATCATAATAAACTACGAAAATAAATACAAAAGGTGCTAACAACAAAGGCTTTTGATCTACATATATGTGAGATCAATTTAGATTACAATTTACAATTTTTTATAGGTAATGTTTGTATACCAATGACAGATGGTTATTAGGTTGCAATTATGTGGTCAAACTACAGAACCTAATTCAATATATACTTGCCAGAAATTTCTTCCTTAAGCCTCTAGATATAAATACAGATCGACTTAGACTCTTCCTGTATTCTTAATACAATAAAAAAAAAGCTCGCTTGCCGTAAAAAGTATTTGTGTTTGTTGGTGTATGAAGCCTGCAATTTTTATGGAAATTTTTGTAATATTCCTTTTTTTATAAATCGGTGCGCTACTTACCTGAAGGCAACTTTTTTTCTATGGGATAAACTTTATTCAATGTATTGCGGACTATTATAAGTAAATGCTGTTCCCCGTTTTGCAAATTTTGTAGCGTCATACCATTTACCATGTCGATGTTGATATAAATATTTATTTGTTGCAACAACTACCTTACGCCCGTCCTATAATTGAACTAAGATTCTATTAGTATACTCAACTTTTGGTTGTACCAACCATTTGTTGATTCCCATGATGTAGGTCTCACTATGCTGGTGGTTAGCTCAACAATTTTATGCAGCATAAAACCAAATTTATCGGCATTGGTTATTGTAACCAATTGAATGGTTATGGTAATTTCGTTTTGATCCTGTGAACTTTTTTATGGTCGAGTTGAATGTATAATGGGGAAAATAATCAAAACATTGTTCTTGTAACAAAAAATAAGTTACTGACATCATTTCCTCATTGTAATTATCGAATTGCAACCAACCATTTCTCTGGGTGCACGTTTCCTCAAATTTAGTAAAATTTCCTATAAAATGATAATTCTGACTTCCTTTATAATAGAAAGCTTATCATACATACGAATAACACTTGGCATAGAAAAATATTTTAGTTTATTCGTACTAAGAAGTATTCAATCCTTTCAAAACTTAAAGAAACACACTTGTTAGAATATAGGAAATTTTCCTATATTTCTTTTATCTACCTGTAATCGATATGTTTGCGAGTGGGTTGTTTTTTAGTTGGAATCGTATCGTTATGGTATACGGAGAGATTGTTAAAAATAATTTAGTAAAATAATATGATAAATAACAAATAAAATATATAAGATATTTGTTATATTAAATTAGTGAGAAAATGTTTCGTTTTTTGAAAATTATTAAACATAAACAACAAACAATACGTCCGTGAATGTTCGTGCTGGTGTACAAAGAAAGAAAACACCAGAAGAATAACATAACAATCCCTTCATTCGTATTCATTTTGGAATCTTCAATTATCAGGTAACATTCAGTTACGCTAAACGTTTGTGAAAAAATTGGTTTATGATTTTTTATATTTGTAATTATCGAAATTGTCAAAGGAGGACAAAATAGTTTGGCGGCAACTTATTAAAAGCGGAAGGTACAAAAAGAAGACATATACATGGAAATTGGAAATAGTGGAATAATAAACTAATATTTTAAGACCAATCGATGCTGTTGATTCTTAATAAATATATTCAATATATTAATAAAACATGTCTTTTATTGAAGAAAAAATTGCTTTATATGTAAATATAATGTTATGAATGTGATATTTCTAGATTTAAGTTTATTTAAATTTGTTTCCGTTAATTTAAATTTCAAATTGTAACGATAAAATTACGTCATAACTTGTTAGAGTCATTTCTTTATTTTCTAGTACTTTCCTAAACATCTTTTGTGTTCTTAGCAAATGAGTGAAACCTATCAGTTAAACCAATAAATTGTAGATTGTCGTTATTTGAAAAGAACTGTGTTTTAATTATCGGGTTATTAAACACGCCTCAATATAAAAACGTAACAATAATATAAATATATATAAATAAAATTTTATTTAAAAACGAAGATAAGCAGTTCTTATTTTGAAGTAAAAGATTTACCACAAATATGTAAGATTTGTCCAAATGAATGAAAAAAGTTCAATAAAATCATTCCATATATGAATTCAATTCAGTTAAATTTTTTCATTCTGTAGTATAGTGGTACATACATATAGGAAAAAGTTAACTAATATATGGAATGCATTCTACCTAATTTCTACGAAAATCACATCGTTCAAACATATAAAAATGTCTTTGGCGCTATACGAAGTTCAACTTTCTTCACAATGACTTCATTTTAATTTAAGGAAGGGGTCACTTTTTTCTGGGTGTAGGTCCACATCGCCCAATAGTTATATATAGCCTTCAGATAAACGAATCCCCAACCATACAAAAATTGGTCCATATCGGTTCATAATTGTATATAGACCCCATATAAAGCGACCCCTATATTTCAATTCTACCTCTCTAATTACCGCGCAAACGTCCTTATCGGTTCGTAATTATTTTATTTATAGCGTAGATATATGTTGCCTAAAATCCAAATTCCCATCAATTATAATACACAAGCATTTGACAGACTGAACAAATTGAATAACCTCACCAAACATTCTGATTTGCAGGTCATACTGCGGTACCCCGCCTGAAACATAATCGCCATAGCCTTCACAATATCAGGAACAGAATTCATTCGTCCCCAAACTATCCAGATCTTCCACCACACCTGTAAATACAATTTGAATGTCGTCCGCATACATATATACTGTAACAAAATCATTTAGGGGCATGATAAACAGGAGCGGTGCATGTACGGAAGCTTGGGGTACTACACAACTCAAGAATGTAGTACCCGAAATCCGCTCATTCAACTTTACGAACTGCGATCTTCCATGCAAGTATGTATTAATGTTATATTCATGTGGATCGTTCATGTGGATCAACAGTCAAATAATAACTAATATGGCATCTCTTCATAATCTTATTATTGTCTTTCTCGTGTAGCACATGTTTTGTAAACCATTCTTTTGTAAGACATTGTCTAACAAGGTACTTCAATAAACGAGAATATATAAAATTTTGTGTTAGAAGTTAGAAGCCATACTTCATATTGGCAATGACTTGTATAGCGCAAGTTCCTCGTTAGCCCACTAAAAAGTGAGGACCTCTCCTATGCCACAATTAAAGACACTCCCATCAAACATTTTGACAAATCTATGCAAAAAATATGCAAAGAGACAAAAAATATGCAAAGAGTATTAAATTCAGGCAAGTATTGCAGAGCGGTGATGAAACGGAGGCTAACTTTTCTCTACGCCTACACTGGTAGAAAAATGCGGTATGTGGCCATTACCGCTTGGTATTAACAAATTGGTTCACATTACCCTTTAATTTCGATACCACTTTATATCAAATCATTTACATCCGGCATTACTATGGTACTAACTATCGCATCGCCGTAACATATGATATGTAGCCGTTGCGACCAATTATAATTGGTCGCCTTTACAGTTTATTTTTTTCATGTGGCTTGTAAATAACAATATTTTAGGATAAGATGGTTACCGAAAAAATGAAGGCTAAACTGCAGTTTATGGGCCCCTCACCGATATGCTTGAAATTAATATATGTTATGTAACTTAGTGTGCTGATTCTAACAAGATACAATATTTGTCCCGGAAATACCCGGGTCTTGAGATATAGCCCTCCAAAGGGTCAATAAAAACTGGATATATCTCCTTTGTTTGTGGTCCAATCTAAACAAACTTGGTGTCATATGAAAGCTTATTTTATGCACTTTTATACGCAAAATATATTTTTTAAATATTTAATTTAGTTTGGGAGATATAAATAAAAATAGGAAATTTTTACCCTAATTTCTTGTTATTTTCGTTATATCTCAAAAAGTCTTCGATTACACCCTAGGTTTTTTTATTACGCAGTTTGAAAGCCTAAACTCTGGCCTTTTGTTTGATGTATAACATATCTTTATAGGTCCACTCTTAACAAAGTTATTGAGCCTTTATTCTGAGTAGGAACAAAAAAAAAATGATTATTACTGAAATATTTACCCTTTGGACTCTGACCATAGGAGAAAGTCTTAAACCCCGTCCGAAGGCCGGCTACTTTTCCCCCCTTGGGATTGCGTTAGCCCACTTTGGACTCTATCCATAGGAGAAAGTCTTAAACTCCTATGGATAGAGTCCAAAATGGGCTAACGCAATCCCAAGGGGGGAAAAGTAGCCGGCCTTCGGCCGGGGTTTAAGACTTTCTCCTATGGACAGAGTCCAAAGGGTATATATTTCAGTAATAATCATCGAAGACTTTTTGTAATCGAAGACTTTTTGAGATATAACGAAAATAACAAAAAATTAGGGTAAAAATTTCTTATTTTTATTTATATCTCCCAAACTAAATTAAATATTTAAAAAATATATTTTGCGTATAAAAGTGCATAAAATAAGCTTTCATATGACACCAAGTTTGTTTAGATTGGACCACAAACAAAGGAGATATATCAATTTTTTGCTGACCCTTTGGAAGGCTATATCTCAAGACCCGGGTATTTCCGGGACAAAAATTTTACGTTGTTAGAATCAGCATACTAAGTTACATAACATATATTAATTTCAAGCAAATCGGTGAGGGGCCCATAAACTGCAGTTGCTCCGAACCATCTTTAATTAGATGCGCAATTGGAATACAAAAACCTTCCAAATACCACAACAGACGACTTGAGGGATGCAGTGAATCAAGTGCGACATGGAGCTAAATTGGGAGAAAAATGCATGGGGATATGATTAGTTGTATGTATGTATTGTTACGTTTTTATATTGAGGCGTGTTTAATAACCCGATAATTAAAACACAGTTCTATTCAAATGTCGACAATCTACTATATTACATGTTAGCCTGATACCGAAACAGGCAATTGACGTCCAAATGCATTATATCTTAATTATACAATTATTTTTCGAGCTTTTATGGACAGATATAGATTAAGGAACATGGTTAATAGAGCCATTGAAAAGAAAACGCCAGATACCAATCTACATTTTATTTGTTTAACTGATAGGTTTCACTTATTTGCTCTACGATGTGTACTGTATCACTTTTAGCTTACGACTGACTTCACAGCTCCCTGTGTCAGCTCTTTTATAGTACTGAATAACGATATCGAAAATTCTCGGTAGTCTGGCCTACAACATTCTAGACTATTCTACTACTGCCTGGTAGATGTCGCGCGGGATATCGCACTTATTTATCGGCTTATGCTCATTGTCTTGGCTACAATCATCTGGAACATTCTACTATATGGCAGATGTCGCACAGGCTTAAATGATTATGGTCATATTACTACAACTATAACAATAAGCAATGAAGATAATGCCCGTGACTGTATTCTGGTAACAGACAGTAAACCGTTGAGTCAAATTTTACATCCACAGAAGACTTTGCCTCAACTGTGTATTAGTAGAATGGCAAATTATGCTGATTTTTTGGCCAATTTTGTTTTTGAGGCAGACTATTGTTCCAGGTTACCCCAAATGACCAGTGCAATACAAGTTAACCAAATGTAGGAATCAAAAGTGAGTGAACGGGATTTTGACCAATATGACTGGTTTGCAATACATAAAATTTCTCAACTACCAGTAAACGAGAAACACGAAAAGACTCGCATCGAGGAAAAATATTGCAGCTACTGCAGTCAGGTCATAATTTATCACGTGAAGGGTACAAATCGCCAGAAAGTAACTATACTATAGCCGCTGGTTGTCTTACACCCAAAGAAATTTGTTAGTAGGGACAGCAGAAAAGTCTGCTAAAACAGCAGAAAGTCTGCTGAAAAGGGACAGCAGTCACTGTTTGCTGAAATAGCAAACATTTCCTGCTATTTTTTAAGCTCGATTACACTAAAACAAGTTTTATTTTGGCTAAAACAAATAAAAATTTCAACCTAGGAGCTATCCTAACATAATTAAAACAATATTTTATGAATATCTATAGTATTTGACCAAAAATCTGAATATTTATCAGATTGAGGCTAACAGCAAACAAAATGTTTGCTGATCGTATTTAGGAGCTTGTAAGTATATTACTGTGCAAAAATATACCAAAAACTACTTTTGGTTCTTAAATATGCTTTGGGGAAAGATTTATAATGCAAACATTTTATAAATTGTTGTTCATTAGCCCCAGAAGTAGAAAAATATAACAGCAAACATCGACTGATGTTTTTAGCAGACATTTTTCTATGAGTGTATGTTTGAACATTGTGTAGTAATACCACCAAAACTACGAGAACGGATACTGAGAGATTTTCACAAAGGACATATTGGTAGTGAAAATGAAGGGTCTGGCTAGGTTATTCGTATTTTGGCCTGGCATTGGCACCGATATAGAAAATACAGGTAAAACTTGTGGAAGCTGTAACGACAATGCCAAACCAGTTCAATTTTCATCATTGGGAATACCCGAAGAGCCCATTGGAGAGAGGTTATCTCGTTATCAAATTCAACGTCATCGGCAGCTACTATAGCAATGATGAACATTTGCCTCTTATGGTATTCTGTTACTATAATAGTAGTAACAGATAATGGTCCGAATTTCACATCAACTGAATTTAAGGAATACATAAGAGGTAAAGGAGTGAAATTTCATAACGGCACCCTATCACCCCGCCACAAACGGATAGGCGGAGCGATATGTCCAGACTATAAAAAATGCTCTGAAGGCAATGGGATCGGACAATGCAAGAGTAAGGCGCGATATAAATGAATTCTTGAGCCAATACCGGAAGGCACCACATCCCACCACCGGACAATCGAAACATACGCACCACCATCGATCTAGTGGGGCCAGACACAGTTTATGAGAAGGTAATGCAGAAACATAAATCGAATTTTACTCCATCATTCAGATCATGTGATCGAGGGAAATATGTATATCAAATAGACCCCACGAAGAAAAGTGGTTAAAAGGGAGCATCATATCGAGAATGGGAGGGAGATGAGCGTCACTTGCACAACCATCTTTAAATCGCGGACAATTCCAACCACAACCTGGGCCGAGAGATTCATTTAACGAATTGGGAAGCTTGACCTCTCAAAATACATCACAACCGGAAACTCCAGCTATCCCTAGGAAGTCAAAAAGAATCCGGAGAGCCCCCTGGTATACTCGCTCTAGTTGGAGGGGAGGAGAATGTTATGTATTTCGTTCATGTGGATCAACAGTCAAACAATAATTAATATGGCATCTCTTAATCTTATTCTTGTCTTTCTCGTGTAGCACATGTTTTGTAAACCATTTTTTTTTGTAAGACTGTGTAACAAGGTACTACAATAAACGAGAATATATAAAATTACAGAATCAATCTGCGTGTAGTCCCGAAAATCAATAGTTTGCCCTATGTTTGTTAATGAGTGATGTATGATTAAGACGATCAAAAGCCTTTGGCAGGCCAAGCGATACCATAGCACAGTTCTGCCCGTGATTGAGACTACATCTCATATGTTCAGTCAAACTCAAAAGCAAAGCCGTCGTACTATAACCCCTCTGGTATGAATACTGATTACTCTTTAATAAATTCCTAGATGTGATATGCTCCAATATCTGCTATTTAAGTATATGCTCCATAACTTTAGAAAGAGCAGGAAGAGCCACCACTCGTGCAAATTTCCAACCCATCGGATATATAGATGTGTTTATGATCATTTTGAAAAGATTAAGAAAGTATACAGAAATATTATTCTAAAAAATCTAATAGGTATGCCATCAGTGCCAACAGCATTTGACTTAAACCTGGCATAAGTCAATAATGTCAATATTCCCGAAGTAAAATCCAGCCCGATAATCAAGTTCTTCAATGGTATCACCATTGGAAGTATCATTCAAAACAAAAAAAATATTCACAGCATATACAACTATATCATATACGTCCGCAGGGTTCCTTGCAATATCCGATTATTTGGAATAATTTAAACATTTATATATTCAGTATGCTTTCATTTAATTTTATTTAGTCAATATGCCCTTTAAATGGCATACAGCTTTATGCTACTCCAAACAACTTAATTGAAAATTATTAAAATGTATTTTTACAATGAATAAATTCTTCACAAAATGTTCATATATATAGTACGATTAAAGATTTGTTTGCGTTTACGCGCGTCAAATGCGCGTCGTGCCGCTTCTGGTGTATCAAATGCAACACGAGCATCGCCAGTAGGTTGACCATTGTCATTGAAACGACGTATTACATCTTCAGATTTCAAATCAAAACCACTGAAAAAATTCAATATGTCTTGTAACTGTGCCTTATAAGGTACATTCTCCAACTCTATTACACAACCGGGACGAGCAAAATGTTCAGGCAAACCATTGTTGCCATTATCGTCATTTATACTACGATTTATATTATCATTGTTAGCATTACTGCTACTTTTGCGACTGAACACGTTGCATTGATTTCTCAGATTCCTATCTTTTCCTCCAGGATTCATACCACTACAGCCTACATTCATTGCCGCTGCAAGCGATTTTAGATCAGATATTTTTATGCCATTTCCTCCAGGTATATAACCCAAGAATGGTTTACATAAGCGGTTTGCAATTTCCTGCGGTGTAATGGGAAAAACTCTCAAACTTCGATTCATAAACTGGATGTTATGAAATCTATTCACGGCTATTTCAGCATCGTGTGGATATCGAAATTCAACAATAAATTCACCGGTTGGTAATTGGCGCTCGTTGTGAAGAGGTTCGACGTGCTTTAAAGCCAAATTCGCTGTTATTAATAGTTGGGCGACATCATTAATGCGCGTACCATAGGCACAGTTCTTTAAAATAATAAAATTATTTTCAGCATTGTTAGGTGAGATTTGAGGAGGTTCTTTGACATTGCTGCTAAACATATTTAGGTTGTTTTTAACCGAATTATATTGGTCTGATGACGTTCCAATTCCACGAGGCGTTTTTCTCAATCGTGGATCATTAACCTTCGCCGCTGAATTGCTATTACTACCACCAAAATTGAGAAGACTTGGAATGTCGTTGTTGTAGTTGCATTGGTCATCAATATTATTTTCCGACATATTATCCGAAGTGTTTGCATATGTGTCGTACCTACTATTAAAGAAGTTCCCTTTATTGTCTCCAGTATTTGCAACGTCGTCTATCATCTTGTTGGTATTGTTGATGAAGTCCCGACTATCGACGTCTTCACCATAGCCAGCATCCTCAAATTCTTCACCATCACTTTGGGTCAAATCGAGACTAATTATTTCATTCTGTTTCGTCTTTTTTGATTCTTCCTTTTGTCTACGCTTGTCTTCTTCCTCTGCCGCTGCCTGTTCCTCTTTCATAAGCTGCTCGTTCGCTAATCGTATTTTCTCTTTTTCTCTTTCCATTTCATCCAACGTAGCAGGTCGAGCTCTTAGCCGGCGATATCCAATTTGATGATGAGCTCTGTCTTCAAAAGCTGCCAGAGCGTCCTCCTCGCGAGAAAATCTTACGTAAGCCACAAATTCTCTGCGGTTTTCTGGCGATGATAACAATAAAATGTCGTAAAGCGAGTATGAACTGAACATTTTCATAATATCTTGCTCTGTTGTTAATGTTGGAATATCTTCTATATACAGGACGCTAAATGGTTCACCATTCATATGGTTTTTGAAGGGGTTAGGAGTAGCATTGTAATTATCAGATAACTCAGAATGGTAGTCGACACGGTTCCCAGAATGTTGCCGATCGCGATTATCGGGATGAAATGAATCTGTTATGGTTTCAAACTCCTCCTCGGATACTGCCTCGATGACTATTGGTCTATTTCTCAGTATTTGATTGTTACGTGATAAAGCGCGTGCAACACACGTGTACTTTGAGAATTGTATATAGGCTACGCCAACCCTTAAACCATTGCTGTCGTTCACCATCTTAATACCATTGTGTGGAATATATAAACCTACACAAAATTTACGTATGTCACTATATGTGGTGCCAGGACACATATTCATAATTTTTATACATCTAGTTTTGGGTGGATCGGATTCTCTGACATTCATATCTTCGTCCTTAGGGGAAACGGGAGAAGATTGGGTATTTCTAATATGAACATTCTTTTGGGCGATGGGACCAATGGTCGCAGCCTGTGCAAATAGATTTGGATACATCTTTTCATATGGATTTGTGTCCGCAAAAACTATGGCTTCTTGGGATAAAGTCGGCTCTGATGGAATCACTTCTTCTGATTTCTTTTCCACGAAAATTCCCGGAATTGCTGAACTACTTGTTGTTAAAGAAGATGAAGGACTTTGCGTTTTCCCAGTATTCAAAGCTGCTGTGTATGGATTTTGCAGGGCAAAGCCTTTATTTGGGCCGGAATGGCTTAGAAGACTATTCAAACTGTAATTATTTATTGACGTGAGAGACATAGGTTTATCATTGGCTTTTGCGACGTATTGGTTGTCATCTTCAGAGTGTCTACTATTTGATGGATTGTCCATCGAATTAGTTTGTTTATGAACGGCTGATGTTGAGTAGGCACCGCTGATTGAGTCACTCCAAACAGATGGCTTATTGACATCTTGTGATTTAATTTCTTCATTAAAGACACTGCGGCTAGGGCGATTCGAACTTTTAGCACGTTCATACATTCGATCACGTTCATTATCTTTCTCTGCACTCTTAGAGCGACTGCGACTGCGACTAAAAGCGGCTCGTCGACGGTCTTTCAAGGGTTCGCGACTATATTCACGCTGTCGTCTGAGAGAACTCCGTTCCCTAGAACGTGATCGTGAACGGGATCGCGATATTCGTTCTCTGGAATTAGATCTTTGTTCTTCTGTGAAAGTATTTTCATTCAATTGTTTAGCGTTAATGGAAGGAGACATTAAAGATATGCCAGATTGTTGTTGATATGCGAGGAAAGACGGTGTTACGGCTGTTGCAGAATTTGAAAGTATGTTCTGCAAACTGTTGGTGGTTATAACAGGTGGCTGTGGCTTTGTCAATATTCCAACTTTTTCTGTAATAGCAGCTTGAGGCCCCTTCGGAACTGAAGACGCGGCTATCACTTTAGAACTTTGAAGGGCGCGTAAAGATTGTAGTCTGGCCGTTTCAATTACTTTTTGCATTTCAGCTCTGGATGAAAGCAAAAGCCTCACTTGGACCCCATTGATAGCTTCCCGGTCGTGCATCATAGCTTGTCGGGCATCCTCATCGGTGCTGCAGAAAAATCGAAAGATGATATGGTTAACAAGAGCATAAAAAATGCAATTCAAAGAATAATTTCATTTAGTAATTGAAAATTGCCATTTGAATGATAAACTGCGCGGAAACACACTTATCCAATTCCAAAGATTTAATCTTTTCCTTAACATCCTACCAGTAAACAGCTGAGAAATATGCAAATAACAAAGAATGATCCTTTTTAAATCCTCACTTTGGGATTTTCCATACGAATTTTGGGAATGATGTATTCAGTAAAATTTCTTAAAACAATTTTTACAGCAAACTGCAATAACAATCATAATGATATCATAATAAATCCATAATTTTAATTCCATCGATTTAGTTTACCCATTTCATTTCCATTAAGTTAATTTTTTCACTATATTAACATTTGCTTGGTTCAGTAAATCTTTCCTAAACTGAAAGCAGTTAAAAATAGTGTATAAACTACACGCGGAGAAGAAACATGATTGTCACAATCATATTCGAAGAGCAAAATAATATGATAGGAGCTATTTTTGCGGCGACCATGTAACATTTTCACCTGCAACCATGTTGGCTCAGTGAACATGGTTCTAAGAAAAATAAAATTGCCCTCATCTAAAATTTTATTATATTGATAAAATGAATTTTTGTTTCCATTAAAACGCAATGGTCACGATCTAAATTGTTATAGTATTCGTCAAAAATGTTTTTCTTCCATTTAAAAGAACATGGTCACAATCTAAAATGTTTTGATCTTAATAAAAAAAGTTTTTCGTTTATTTATTTATAAACTAATTCATTGTTTATTTGTATTTATAATGTCGTGCAAGCAAACATCACATATTTTTACACACTCTATTTTGGTTCAATTTCAACAATAAGTAATCATTCCATATTTACTTCGTGCCCTTCAAATGTACCAACGCAGACATCATGTAACTGCAAATAAAAATAAATTATACCATATATCAAAATGCAGAACAAAAAACAGGAAAATTTTTTCAATTATTTTAAAGAAGCCGCATATTTGGCTCGGAATCAATACCAAAATCCTTAAGAGAAAGTCAAAATCTTTGTATCTAAACTTATCTTGAGTTTAGAAATAAAATTTGGACAAATTATAATTAGCCCATTAGGTGGGTTTACTATTTATCTTTACGCACACCTTATCAAGACCGTTTATTCTATTTAATAGAATCCATGTGATTAGTTTTTTATATTGTTATAAATAGACTAACAAATGGTATAATTTTAGACATCCAATCAATCAGATCCTCAATATTCAGAACCTTCCTTTAAGGATTTTGGTATTGATTCCGAGCCAAAGATGCGGCTTCTTTAAAATAAAGGCATTTTTTAAGGACCTCTCTCCATATTGTGCAAAATTTAACTAAAATCAACTAATCTTCATGAACTAAAATGAAGTCCAGTTGGCATTAGAGCCCCTTTTTTCTGGGCGTATGTGAGCTAAATCTAAATCTGAACCGATTTGGCTGATATTTTGAACATTTTTCGAGACTCATAAAATATTTGGATGTACGGAATTTGAAGAAGATCGGTTGATAAATACGTCTATTTTGACCAGATCGGTGATAATAATCTGGTATCATGCTGCTTGTGTTGATGTTACTGACGGTGATATTGCTGCACTGAGGGAACATAAATCACTTTCATTTATTTGCAGTTGCCTGGAGAAACCTCATGGAAATGATTATCAGTCTGAAATCTCACTTGTCAATGCTAAGATGGATGCTGGTTATCAGCAAATCCGATGAGGAGAGTTTATCCACTAGGCAAATGATGACAGATCTGATGACTGAATTTAAACAAGAAATATCATCCAGTATTAAGGAAATCAAATCTGAAGTTGAGAACGTTACAAATTTGTTGGCAATATTGAATCACAATCCAATAAGAGGATGTCTGCATTTGATGTTCATATTAATATGCTCCATAAAAGGCTTAATAGGCATGACATAATTGCGGGATTCAATTGTTGATTCTTATTACAATCACCGTTTCTAAAATTGTGCCTGATTTGGCTGTGGATGGTTTGAACAATCGAGTTTTTCTTAATGATCATTTTCCTCCTGCTGCTAACAAAGTGAATACAATTTGCATGAAACTTCGGAGAGAGAAGAAAATAGCTAAATTCAGAATCAAAAACTGGGATATTCCTGTGGCTATTTTAAATCTACCCGATGGCAAAGAGGTGAAGTACGATATTGTTGAGTGTGAAAAGCTTCTTGCTGGAAATGATGTGTCTTCTTGATTGAGTTGCAACGATGAGTTTTTATCTTATATCTTTTTATCTTTCTTTTTTCTAACAAAAAAAACCATTTATATTTAGATGCCAATATGATCTCATGTGCCTAGCCGATATATATCTTGTATGAATTATATATGAATTTTATGATAAATTTTTACCTAGTTATAGTTTTTTACATATCGCTAAATTCTTGGTTCCCCAATCTAATACACTTTTTTTCTATCTATGTCTGCTCATAATACTTACCTTTTGATAATCTAGAGCCATTTGAGAGCAACCACGGCGACATTTTTTTGGATTATGCGAATGTGATTGTATGCGGGGACTTGAATTGCAACTATTTCAAATGTCTAAGGCGGAACATTTAAGGTCACTTGCTTTATGTTGTGGTTTATCTGTGCTACATAATTCTAGGCCTACTCATTTTGATGTGAAAGGAAATTGTACGTCCCTTCTTGACCACTATCTTGTGTGTTCATTCACTACAGTTGGTTGCTCTGACCAAATTCAGTCCCCTTCTATTTCTAGATTGCGTAACCCTGCTAAGAGTGTCATACGTAGCCATAAAAGGAGACATTTCGAAAGGATATTCAAGGGATGGGATTCGGCAGGTATGCGGAGGGTGTTAAAGGCTAGTGGTTGTGTTGCAGGTGATGATGGTGAATTTGAGGTTGACGTGAATGATTTGAATCGATGTTTTATTGGGAACAATGCAGCGGATTATGGTTACAGTGCCGGTTTGGACTTTGCTGACCGTGAGCATGACTTTTCATTTCGCTGCATCACTGAATCTGAACTTCTTGATGCTTTTGGTAAAGTTAAGTCTAAATCTACAGGTGTAGACAACATTTCGATTCGTTTCATTAAACTTATTTTTCCTTATATTTGTGGTGTTGTTGCATGTTGCATTTTTTTAATACAATTCTAACGACTTCCACCTTTCCTTCTCCATGGAAGTTGGCTCGGGTTGTTCCGATTCCTAAGGGGCGTGTGATTCATGGACCAGAGGACTATCGACCAATATCTATCTTGCCTGCACTTTCTAAGGTGGTAGAGCACATTCTTAGCCCTAGCTTAGGCACCAATGTTTTTCTACATTATCTGCCACTATTTACATATGTAAATATTTTGTTTCCTTTGTTATTTTTATCTTCATATCCGCTTTTTTATGTTTGTTTTGCATTCTGATATTCGCTATAGAAAAAATATTGTTGTTTTTGAACATTATCTGTTCGACATTATTGAAATCGGTTCAGAGTTAGATATAGCTCCCATATATATCTTTCGCCCGTTATACACCCATATTACCACAGACGCCAAAGTTTTGCTCCGATCTACGTGAAATTTTGCATAGGGAGTAGAATTAATATTCTTACTATGCATGCGAAAGTTGGTTGAAATCGGTTCAGATTTAGATTTAGATATAGCTCCCATATATATCTTTCGCCTGATATACACCCATATTACCACAGACGACAAAGTTTTGCTCCGATCTACGTGAAATTTTGCACAGGGTGTAGACTTAACCCTAGTATAGACTACTTGGTCTGGCCAGACCAAATTTTACTTTGAGCGCTTAGTGATCGAAAGCTTATCGCCTATCCTAGGGTTAACATTCTTACTATGCATGCCAAATTTGGTTTAAATCGGTTCAGATTTAGATATAGCTCCCATGTATATCTTTAGTCCGATTTATACACATACGACCACAGAGGCCAAATTTTACTCCGATTTACATGAGAATGAAGTGGGGGAATATCATATGGAAAACGACGGTGAACTATCTGAATTAGACAGGTAACAATTTTTGGTTAGTAAAAACGTATTTAAATTGGATAAAAATCCTCAATGGAGCGAAAACATGAAATTTTTCGTGAACCTTGTTTTAACGGCTCTAAACCAATTACAAAAAACCAATTGAGCATTGTAGACACATTATCGGTGAACCTGTAAATCGTTGTCTATTTCTTTTATGCCTGCTGAAGAAAAGTAAAAACCGCTTGCTATATGTGCTGCCATGGTGAGAAAAAAAGGAAGCGTCCTACAAGGCAAAAATGTGGGCAATGTAAAAAACCAGTCTGTGTGGAGCGAAGCTGGGTGCAAACCAAATGCTACAGTTGTCCAAAATATATATTATAAGTTTTTATTTCCTCTTCTTTTATTTGTATTATTTTCATATGAAATAATTCAAAACAAATCAACTTAAAGTATGTTAAATCACAATATTTAGATATGTAAATAGTGGCAGATTTTGAAGAAAAATACAAAAATGTATTGAAAAATTGGTATATTGTAAAAAATATTGTTAAATTTGTACATATTATGAAAGAGCACAAAAAATTAGCCACTGCGTCCAAATCTCATAAAAATTGGACAAATATTGTTGAAATGGCAAGAGTGTCAAAAATGAAATATTTACATTTGTATATAGTGCCAAAGCTAGGGTTAAGGTGCAGATACTAGAATGTAGTTCGGTCCGGATATGTCGGGATCAGTATTCCTTCCGTAAGGGTTTTAGCACTTCTATGCTTCTTATTAGATTGACAGATGTGATCAGAGAGGAATTGAATGAGAACATTTAAGCCATCCATATCAACTTTTCAGGTTGAATAGTTGCAGGTCTTTTTATTATGCTGATGATGTTTTTCTCCTTTTTAGTGGCAATCGTGGTGATCTTGGAATTTTGGAGTGTGAAATCAATGAGTCTCTCTCGGAGGTTTTGAGTTGGACCTCTTGCAATAAGCTTTCTGTTAATTCATCGAAGTCGAAGGTTATTTTGTTTGGTTCATTTAATATGAATGACCAAAATTTGAATGTAGTCTTTGGTGATGAGCGTATTGAGTTCGTTGATTGAAATCGAAATGTTTGGGTGTTATTCTTGATGGCAAACTTACCTTTAAATCGCATATTGATTTGGTGTGTTGTAGAGTTTGGAGTGCTTTGCGGAAAATTTACTCATCTAGAGTGATTCTACCTTTATTTGTTAGAAAGTGCCTAGCTCATGGTCTGTTACTATCTCAGGTTATGACTGTTTGGAAGTTTATTCTGGTACGTGCCATGGCAATTTGTTGGTTGTGAATAGGATTGTAAGCACTATTGCTCGGTTTGTCTTCAATGTTAATCGACGTGAGCATATTTCAGATTATGTGAAACAATTTTTGGGTTGCTCTTTTGAAAATTTTTTTAATGTTCGTCTACTTCAGATGTTTCATAAAATTATTAAGAGTGGTCAACCCTTAAGCCTGCATGACAGCTTTTCTTTCAGTAGATCTACAAGGAATCTGCAATTATTAATTTCTCTTGTGAGGAATTCTTTTTATATGCGGTCTTTTGTTGTTAGAATTGCTCGGTGCTGGAATGTATTGCCCTATTCCCTACGCATTTTCTCCCAATGTAGTAATGTTTTTCGACTTAAACTATATGACTATTTCAATGCCTGATGTCGAAGTTATTACTTATGATTGTTTGATTTTTCTAATGTCAATTTTTTCTGCAATATTTCGTGAAGACTGGACTATTTCTATTTTGAACTTTCTTTAAGTTTTTTGTTGCTGACTAGGGGCTGATTACCAATTAATTATACATTTTTAATTCTACTACTTGAATAATATCGAGTCTTGTGTATTAGATTTGGAAATCTGTACGGTGTAGTTAAAATTTTTTTTATGCTGAAGTCTAAGCTTAGGATATATTGTTACTGTGTAATACACCATGTAGGCCTTTAGGCCTTTCTATTACATTGAATGAATAAAAAAATAAAAATAAATAAAAAATATACATGGTAGCTATATTTAAATCTGAACCGATTTTTCAAAATCAATAGCGATTGTCTTTGTCTCGAAAACAGACCCTATGCCAAGTTTGATGACGATCGAACTTAAACCGCGACCTGTACTTTGCACACAAAAATACATGAACAGACAGACAGACGGACATAGCTACCGACTCAGAATTCAATTCTAAGACGATCGGTATACTAAACGATGGGTCTCTGACTTTTCCTTCTTGGCGTTACACACAAATGCACAAACTTATTATACCCTGTACCACAGGTGAAGGGTATAAAAACAGAAAATTAACATAAAGTATATCTACTAATTCAGTGACATTTTTATTTAAAAATAAAAAAAAACCTATTGTAAGTCAGATCTTTAAGATTTACGTAGAACACTAAAGAAAAATACCCGTGACTTGAAAAACGTGTAATTTGTTGATGGTTTATCATATATTTACGTCTGTATGTGATTTTTTACTGTACTTTTATAATTAGTACATGTTTGTACTATGCATTCTGAGTAAGTTATATCCGAAAATGTACGCGAACGCCATCCAGTAAAAATGTGCATATTCAAAATTTCTGTTTATAAAACATTAAAAATAATAAAATCATCCAGTTTTTATATCCTAAAGCACGTAGTGGTTAGGGTATAACTTTGATCTGCAAAAAATTGCTTATCAAAAATATTGACTTTAGACCCCATGAAATATATACTAATCGATTCAGCATCACCTCCTAAGTCGATCTATCTCTCCGTGTCCATCCGTCTATCTGCTTATGTACTTGTTGTTTGCAGAATTCTGGTCGTAATTATTAACGAATTTTGATGAAACTTGGTTCAGGGCGTTTTTCCGTTCTGTGCAGTTTAATATTAGCTGATTTTATTCGACAAAGGCATAAAAATAACAATAAAAGGTAATTCAGTCCATATCTTAAATACACAGAAAAAAGTGTCTCGTAAATTTAAGAAGATTTTTACAATAATTTATTACAAGAATTTTCCAGAATTTTAGTTCATTTTTCGTATCTTCAACGAAAATTAACTACTCGAAAGGAAATTTTACAAATTCTAAGTAGCAATCGTTTAGTTCATGGCCTACAAAATACGATGGAAATTTCCTTAAAAAATTTTTTAACTGGCAGTTAAAAATTCGTTTGTCATGCTATAAAACTACTTGTGAAATGTGAAGTATTTTCTAAATAATAAGTGCAATTTACTATAAGTTTTTTTTGTATGAGAAAAATGAACTTGAAAATGGATAGCAATTTCTTACTGACAATTCCTATAGTTAACAATTGGTGGTAAAAAATTACCACCTGTCTGTTATTCGCGGATGGTTTATTTGGCTGGATGAGGTGTTGTTTTCAATAAAGGCACATGTGTTTTCGTTGTTGTAGGAATGTTTTGGTTTTGCTTGGTTTTGTTTGGCATGCTTCAGTTGTATAGTTGGCGTTGGCGTGGGCTGTTGCATCTTTTAATCAGGTATGCAACAAGGGAATATAAAAGCATGGAATATTTTGGATTTTTGAGACATATATTGGTGTTTGTTTATTAAACCTCTTAAATGAAAGTTATTAATATTTTATTGGTAGTTTAGAAAAAAAGTTATAAAGAATATTTAGGAAAATATGTTGAAATTGAAAGTGTTTTGAAATTTTTATTATTCTATGTAAAAAATTAATATTCAATTCCAGATGAATTTGGAAAATTTTTGTTATATCTCAGCGTATAGTTTATTCATAAATTGGTAAGTATTTTTTTAATATGACTTTCTTTTAAAAAGAATATTTTTAATGTATATTATTATTTGTTAATTAAATTTTTTGGAAACCAGTTTAATGTTTTTCTTTGTTGTAAAAACAATATTTAATTTCAGAGCAACTCCAGATGGATTCCAACAAATTTAAAAAATAGAGAATTGGTAAGTTTTCTTTTAAAAATTGGCTTTATTTCAACTAGAATATTTACGTTTTTGTGACCTTTTTATCATCAAAATTACAGGTTTTTAATACCTTATTTTAGTATTTCTTTAATCATTTTTTTTTTGGAAACCAATGTAATATTTCTAATGTAAAAACAAATATTTAATTTCAGAATAACCCCTTAAAAATTTGGACAAATTTTTAGTACTCCTTTGCTGTAATCTAATAGTGAATTGGTAAGTATTCTTTAACTTTCTTTTAACCCTGGACAGTCATCCTTATTTTTGTACATTAACGTCATCCTTCGTCATTTTGACTACGGCTCATTTCACGACGCAATCATTTTCATCGTGAGCGAAAAAGTGAACCGAACTTTAATTTATTTTCATATTCAATTTGGTTTTACTAATATAAAACAAAAATTCATAAAACAGTCTAATTAGTATTACTTAAATTTACCATTTCCCAATAGACTAAAATGCATTTTAAATCGAAAATGAAATTACGTTTCGTCATTTTGATGAATGATGACTGTCTAGGGTTATCAAGAATATTTGGTTTTTTATGCATATTATTATTTTTTTCATTAGATTTTTTGTAAACCTATTTAATAATTTTTTTTTAATGTAAAAAATAAATATTGAATTTCAGAGTAACCCAAATAAATTTGGACAACTTTTTATATTTCCCCTCAGCGTACAACTCAATAGAGAATTGGTAAGTTTTATATTAAAACTTTGGCTTTCTTTCAACTAGAATATTTATTTTATTATATCCTTCACATCGATAACAACACAGTTTTATGAGTTTATATAGAATACTTCATTATTTCTCTAATTGTATCAGGTACAAATTTTATGACATACGTTTTCCAAAGAAAAGTTGAATTCCTTACAGCATCAAGAATATTTGGTTTTTTATGCATATTATTATTTTTTTCATTAGATTTTTTGTAAACCTATTTAATAATTTTTTTTTAATGTAAAAAGTAAATATTGAATTTCAGAGTAACCCAAATAAATTTGGACAACTTTTTATATTTCCCCTCAGCGTACAACTCAATAGAGAATTGGTAAGTTTTATATTAAAACTTTGGCTTTCTTTCAACTAGAATATTTATTTTATTATATCCTTCACATCGATAACAACACGGTTTTATGAGTTTATATAGAATACTTCATTATTTCTCTAATTGTATCAGGTACAAATTTTATGACATACGTTTTCCAAAGAAAAGTTGAATTCCTTACAGCATTTGATAAAATGCCCCCAAATGTGGTAAGTTACAAGCTAAAATGATGAATTAAAAAAATTATATTTCATTGCATGGTGTTAATTTTTAACAATTTTCATTATTGCTTCCATTTTTTTCCAGCAAGATATGTGAAAAAAATTACCTACGATGAATAAAAAAAGGATAAGTCAAAATGTCCAAACAGCGGGTTCAAATGAATTACTCTCTGTTCCACGTGGTCATAATTTTTATTCACAAAAAACATGGTATTAAGAACTTTCATCATAAGTTTTTATAATAAAGTACTTTTGCTTAAAGAAAGTTTAATTTTAATGTATGAAAATTTTCATAATAGCAAAACGGTTTGTTGTTCCTTTAATTATTTAATTTCTCTGTACTGTGGAATGATTGATTTAAAAATAGTTTAGTCGTCGACATTTTAAAGAGACTGTTAACCAATTTTTATTATCGGGTTTCCCAAAAAATATGCAAGTAAACCAAAATAATACTGACTTTTTAACTTGGTAGGGGTATATAAATCTTATGGTGTTGTAAAAATGAACTAAACTACAATGTTATAGATGAACTAACATTTAAGAGAATTATAAACTAGACAAGTTGAAAAAAATCTTAAGGGCTAAATCATGGTCAATATTACTACAGTTTAGTTCATTTTGCAATGGAAAAGGGTTCACTGTTTTTTCAGTGTACAATATAATTTTAGAACTAATAGACTTTAGTATTAATTTTCAAAATGTCTTTTAATCCTTTCACTACCGAATTAAACCTAATGTTAACCTCAATTATTTTAAAGCTATATGTGTTTGTTCTGAAAACTTAATTCTTGAATTGTGACCAAATGGCCTGTAATATCTGTTGAAGTGTGGGAAAAAAATCAAAAAAGAATCTGAAATAATATAAGCTATAGTTTTTATATGAATATCCATTTACTAGAGACGTACACTAGAAAAATTGTCTCAAAATTGTGTACATTTCGTTTATTGTCAAGAAATATTATGAAAATACATTTTAGTGGCCAGCAATATGGAAAATATTTATAGCTTATAGATTAGATCCTCTACTTTAAAATAACATCGAGGAATAAATCTAAACTAAGTGCACCCAGAAAAAAAGTGCCTTCGAAACTAAAGGAAAAAATTTTCATCAATATAGTTTATCCTTTTTATTTCCATTAACGTAAATTTTTGTGAGAAATAATAAAATTTACTCGTTTCAGTAAAAAAATCCTAAACTGTAAGCAGTTAGGAATAGTTCATTAACTAGAATAAGGCATGGAATTTTACTCATACTATTTTCTTCGCTGGGTATAAGAATTTACTACTGAACAAGAAAATTTTATTCACCGATAACAAAGCATTCGTAAAAATAAACAAAACCCGAACTAAACCCAAGTTTCCTCAAAATTAGTAAAATTTCTTATAAAATGATAATAGCGACTTCCTTTATAATAGAAAGTTTTTCATACATACGAACGACACTTGGCATAGAAAAATATTTTAGTTCATTCGTACTAAGAGGTATGCAATCCTTTCAAAACTTAAGGAAACACACTTGTTAGAATATAGGAAATTTTCCTATATTTCTATTGTCTACCTGTAATCGATACCTGTCATCGTAATCGATGTGTTTGCGCTTGGGTGTAATCGATATGTTTGCGCGTGGGTTGTTTTTTAGTTGGAATCGCGTTGTTGTGGTATACGGAGAGATTGTTAAAAAATAATATGGTAAAATAATATAATAAATAACAAATAAAATATATAAAATATTTGTTATTTTTAACTAGTGAGAAAAATTTTCGTTTTTTGAAAATAAATCTATCAATATTCGTGATGGTGTATAAAGAAAGAAAACACCAGCAGAACAACAACCCTGTCATTTGTCTTCATTTTGGAATCTTCAATTATCAGGTAATATTCAGTGACGCTAACCTTTTGTAACAAAATTTTGTAATAATTGTAATAAATATATTTAATATATTAATAAAACGTGTATTTTATTGAAGAAAAAATTGCCTATATAGATAAATAAAATTGTATTTAAAAACGAAGGTAAGCAGTTCTAATTATGAAGTAAAAGTTTTACCACAAATGTGTAAGATTTGTCCAAATAAATGAAAAAATTTCAATAAAATCATTCCATATTTGAATTCAAATCAGTTAAATTTTTTCATTCTGTTGTATAGTGGTACATAAATATAGGAAAATGTTAACTAACATATGGAATGCATTATACCTAATTTCTACGAAAATCACATCGTTCAAACAAATAAAAATGTCTTTGGCGCTATACGAAGTTCAACTTTCTTCACAATGAGTTCATTTTAACTTAAAGAAGGGGTCACTTTTTTCTGGGTGTGGGGAGTTAAAGTTTTGGAGTCGTTTTCGAATGCCCTTTGTAGTGGACATCGGTAGTGTTAAAGTATTGTGATAATAATAACCATCTCTTAAGTTTTTTGAAATATTGGCTTTTTAACTCTAAAATGTTCGCCAATGTCGTAACTTTTAAAGTTACGATGCCGCTTGTGAAAACCACAAGAACTGCCATCGTCTCTACACTAATAGAAAAGTCTGCTAAAAACAGCAGTCGCTGTATGCTGTTATTTAAGAACCAAAAATAGTTTTTGGTATATTTTTGCACTGTAATATACTTACAAGCTCCTAAATGCGATCAGCAAACATTTTGTTTGCTGTTGTGCCTTAATTTGATAAATATTCAGATTTTTGGGCAAATACTCGTACTATAGAAATTTATAAAATATTGTTTTAATTGTGTTACGATATTCCCTAAGTTGGCATTTTTATTTGTTTCAGCAAAGCTAAAACATGTTTTAGTGTAATCGAGCTTAAAAAATAGCAGATATTGTTTTCTATTTCAGCAAACAGTGACTGCTTTCCCTTTATCAGCAGACTTTTTGCTGTTTTAGCGGACTGCTGTTTTCAGCAGACTGCTGTCTCTACTAACAAATTTCTTTTGGTTTATCTATTCATGCCCCCTTGCGGTCATTGAGATATAACAGCTTGTTTGAAGAACTGTTTGACAAAACTAATTATGCAATAAATGAGCCATTAAGTAGGCTTATACAAATGTATAACATTCAACAATTTTTGCCTTGCTACACATATTTTTTTTTATTATTTCAATCACGAAAATCGCGGATTCAATAATTTTTTAATTGAAATGTCTTCAATCACGAAAATGATAGTATCAATCACTCATTTTGAAACCAACACGATTTTCAATTAAATATTAATAGAATTTTGTCACGGAATCAATTAATTGTGTGTTGAATCAATTAAAAATGTGATTGGTTTTAGACATAAAATTCAATCACAGTTTTAATTGAATCAATTAAAATTTTAATTAATTTCGCGACAAAAATCAATCAATTATTTGATTGATCCAATTATATTATTAATTGATATTGGCAATAAATTTCAATACAAAAATGTATATATTGCACCCCCATAATCTTATTTAAATGAAAGAAAATATGCGCTTCTAACAAAAAATCTTCAATATTTTATTTTTCCAAATTATGCTATAGACTAAAGAATTTGGTTTTTGTTATTTGTGTTTTGTTCTAACATAACATAACTTAGCTATACAATTATGATCAATAACAACTAAAGGGTTAAAAAAATAAACTATGTATATAAATCATTATCTTCATTATCATATTAACGATTTAAGCATGTTCTTTTTAATATTTAGATGCGCCTAGATTTCAAATAAATCAACAGCCTGTAAGCTAAATTAGTTTTTCTGAAAGTAAACAGAATAATTCGAGTTTAATTTTGTTCAATTAAAAGTTAATTTTGTTAAACATCACCTGCATAGAATATCAAGTTCCAGGTTGGATGTTTATAATCTTCTTTTGCAGTTGTAGTCTTTTACCATAAAAAGGTGTATTAAGGAGCTCGGTAATTTAATTTTAGTAACCAATCCTTTCCAAAATTTCCACACATTGAGCCTATTAAAATTTGAACCAATCAAAGACAAAAATAATGGCAAAATAATGTAATATTTGGTATTATATTGATGATTAACTATTATTTTTAAGAGAAAAAAACACCACAAATTGAAGTTGTTAAAGAATGTTGATGCATAATATGCATACACACAAAAAATTATCACCGACGTTTTTTTCAATTAAACACTTAATTGAATTTGGAAACGGATTCAATTAATATGTTAATTGATTCAATTAATTCTTTAATCAAGCCCATTTAATTGGTTTCAAAAATTAAAACCAATTAAGAAATTATTGATATTTGTTACGTTTCCAATTAAAATATTAATTGATTCAATTAACTTGTTAATCAATTCGGAAATAATTTTCAATTACACACGTGATTGAAAAATTTTCCGTTCCCAATTAGACACGTGATTGATTCAATCACGTTTGTGATTGAAATTGAATAATTTTGAGCGATGGAAAGAGTGAAAAGAGAACAAGAGAATGGGTATTTATTCAACAATGTATGATGGAGAGTAAAGGTTGAATTACACAGCATGCGTCAATCCGTGCGTTGATGGAAGGGTTGATATTTTTCTGTTTGCGGCAGACTATTCGAGCTTTTGATTTCAAAGAGAAATTTCTACTCTTCTATCATCGGACGCATTGTACGCATTGAACGCATGGTATGTAATTCTACCTTAACTCGTAACGAACGATTGGTTGAAAAACATGTCTGTTGCGTTTGAAATGTGTGCATAAATATTTTGAACGCAATAACAAATCGTAGCAAAGGGTTGAAATAAATAAAGTGCGCAAGAAATGACCATGCGGAAAAGGACTGGAAAAATATATGACAAAATGCATTTGGAATTACTTATCATATATACTTTACTCTGCTTGGGTTCAAACTGAAAGACAGGTAAAAAAATGCAATTTAATGCCAACGCTACTTCGCAACTTGAAAGTGAATCTTCCAAAGAACCCATACCGCTCTTGGTTTTAAGAAAACTAGGAGGAAAAAGATTTACAATTTTAAAAGATCAATACAGTAATCACCTTTTTATTGCAAAAATATTCTTATACTAGATGATTGTTTATTAAAATGATGGAGTTGATTGATTGATCAATCATTGCTCTCTAAAGGAAATGAATAAAAAAATATATTATTTCAGTCAGTTTAATATAAACGAGCTTCAATGGAAAACGGTATTCACATTTTACACTTACTTACCTTTTCCATGGTTACAATAATACAAACACTGGTAATTCCAAATGCATTCAGTCATATATTTTTCCAGTCCTTTTCCGCATGGTCATTTCTTGCGCACTTTATTTATTTCAACCCTTTGCTACGATTTGTTATTGCGTTCAAAATATTTATGCACACATTTCAAACGCAACAGACATGTTTTTCAACCAACCGTTCGTTACAAGTTAAGGTAGAATTACATACCATGCGTTCAATGCGTCCGATCATAGAAGAGTAGAAATTTCTCTTTGAAATCAAAAGCTGGAATAGTCTGCCGCAAACAGAAAAATATCAACCCTTCCATCAACGCACGGATTGACGCATGGTGTGTAATTCAACCTTGACTCTCCATCATACATTGTTGAATAAATACCCATTCTCTTGTTCTCTTTTCACTCTTTCCATCGCTCAAAATTATTCAATTTCATCGCTCAAAATTATTCAATTTCAATCACAAAGGCGATTGAATCAATCACATGTCTAATAGGGAACGGAAAATTTTTCAATCACGTGTGTAATTGAAAATTATTTCCGAATTGATTAACAAGTTAATCGAATCAATTAATATTGTAATTGGAAACGTAACAAATATCAATAATTTCTTAATTGGTTTTAATTTTTTAAACCAATTAAATGGGCTTGATTAAAGAATTAATTGAATCAATTAACATATTAATTGAATCCGTTTCCAAATTCAATTAAGAGTTTAATTGAAAAAAAATTCGGTGATAATTTTTGTGTGTATGCATATTATGCATCAACATTCTTTAACAACTTCAATTTGTGGTGTTAAATTTTTTTGTGGTGTTTTTTTTTCTCTTAAAAATAATAGTTAATCATCAATATAATACCAAATATTACATTATTTTGCCATTTTTTTGCCTTTGATTGGTTCAAATTTTAATAGGCTCAATGTGTGGAAATTTTAGAAAGGATTTGTTACTAAAATTAAATTACCGAGCTCCAACGCTTTTCTAGCAATTCTATCCCTTGATTAAAATAGTTTTCCTCAAGGTCGTCAAAATAGTGGTTTACAACTGTAATTGCATCTTCATTTGAGGTAAAACGCTTGCCAGCAACGAATTTTTTTAGATTTGGGAACAAGTAAAAGTCACTGGGAGCTAAATCAGGAGAATAAACTGGGTGGTCAAGCAGTCGTACTTTAATTCGTTGATTTTAGCCATTGTTAAAACACTCTTGTGCGCTGGTGCGTTGTCTTGATGATTTTTTTTTTTTGTGTTGTAAGCCAAGACGTTTTTCTCGAATTTGTACATTTAATTGATCCAAAAGGTTGCAATAGTACTCTGAATTTACTATTTACCCTTTGCAGATAGTCAATCAATAAAATACCTTTGAAGTCCCAAAAAACCGTTGCCATAACCTTACCAGCCGATTGAATTGTTTTTGCCTCCTTTGGGGCACTTCCTCCAGCATCAGTCCATTGTTTGGATTGTGCTTTTGTCTCTGGAGCATAGTGGTGGATCCATGTCTCATCAACAGTTATGAAACGACAAGTTTATTTAGTTTATCGACCTTTTTCCTTAATTATTAGCTTTTGTTTTTTAATGGGCTTTCAAGGTCACTTTAAAATGCGAATAAAACAAGAATTGATTTATTCCATTATTTCCATCCGAAACGACGCTTAAAATCCATTTTATTTTGTTTACAACGATCCAAACAAGCTTAAGAAATGTTCATTCTTATGCGTTTTTGATTGACTGTTAACAAATGCGGCACCCATCTTGCAGAAAGCTTTTTCATCTGAACCCAGCAAAAAAATTTGGAAGTTCTTCCAAAGGCACAACTTTAAAAGCACTTCCAAAAGATGCAATCCCCATGATGTTCTTTATTTTAACTACCCAGGAAGTTCTTTTAATTCAATTTTTTAATAACTTAGTTTTTTCATACTTTTCATGGGCAATTTTGACTTTTTTAATTTTGACCACCATAGAAACTCGTCTTTTGTCTGCAGGCTGGTCAAGTTCGAATATGGGCTATATCGGACCAGGTTTTGATATAGTCCCCATATAAACTGACCTCCCGATTTGGGGCCTTGGTCTTATAGAAATCGTAGTTTTTATCCAATTTGACTGAAATTTGAAATCTAGAGGTATTGTATGACCATAAAGAGGTGTGCCAAAAATGGTGAGTATCGGCCAATGTTTTGTTATAGCCCCCATATAGACCGATCTCCCGATTTTACTTCTTGGGCTTATAGAAACCGTAGTTTTCATCCAAATTGCTTGAAATTGGAAATCTAGAGGTATTTTCGGACCATAAAGAGGTGTGCCGAAAATTGTGAGTAACGGCACATGTTTTGGTATAGCCCCCATATAGACCGATCTCCCGATTTTATTTCTTGGGCTTCTAGAATCCGAAGTTTTTATCCTATTTGCCTGAAATTGGAAATCTAGAGGTATTTGCGGGTCATAAAGAGGTGTGCCGAAAACGGTGAGTATCGGTCCATATTTTAGTATAGCCCCCATAAGAACAATCTCCCGATTAAAATCCTTGGGTTTCTAGAAACCGTAGTTTTTATCCGATTTGCCGGAAATTGTAAATATTCTGGTATTTAAGGCTCACAAAAACGTGTATCGGGTTAGTTTTTTATCGGTTTGGTAATGCCTCCATATAGACCGATTTCACTTCTTGAGGGTATATAAGGTGCACTGATCATGAAAATTGCTTGAAACTCAATGTAAAATTTCCAGCTTTTACTTCTCGGGTGAAAATCTACAGATTTAAGATTTCAAATCAAGACGTTATTTTATAATTTTCGCGCACACAAGATGTTAATGATTCCTCTAAAACTCAAACAAAAATGGTTCTTATAAATCCAGAATCTGATATAGTCTAGTGTACTAGTTGATCTGTTCTGCTTGGGAGAATATCTGTCATCAAACCCCCCTGAAATTTCAAAGCAAACCCTAATATTTGATTGATGGTGGTGGGTATTTAAGATTCGGCCCGCCCGAACTTACTGCTGTATATACTTGTTTTGTTTCAAATAGGTTAAAAACAGAGTAAGAATTCATAAAATGGTACAAATCATTTAAATTTTGTCGAAAAAAATGCTAAATCCTATCTGGAAAAATTGTGAATTTTTTAAAATATTTGAGGTCAAACATTTCCGACAAGCGTTAGAATCCATAAAAATTATAAAAAATTATAAAAATTACTTATTTGACAAAATATCACAGAATTTTTTAATTTACATCCACAACATTGAATTCGAAAGAAGTGATGCAAATTCAGTGCAACGGCTGTTCAAATGGAGGACTTCCGTCCTATGACAAGCCCATGTTAAATTCATCGCTTCTGCATCAATTTTGCACCACTTCCGGATCCAAAAAGAACATTTTCATTACTTTTTTGGCGACGCTTTTTTTGCTGGGAAGTTCTTCATGCAAAATTAAATGGACTCGATCATTTGAGATGCTCATGATATTAGCAATTTCACGCACTTTTATTCGTCGATCATTTATACCATATCATGCACATTGGCTACAATTTCTGTTGTTGTTGCTGTTTTTGGAAGTCCACTACGTGGTTCATCTTCAATGCTTCTACGACCACATTTAAATTCAGCAACCCATTTTTTTACTGTTGCATATGAAGGAGCACTTTCACCTAACACATTCACTATATCATTATGAATTTCTTGTCCCGATAAACCTTTTTTATGTAAATATTTAATGAAAGCACGCATTTCTAATTTTTCCATTGTAAAAAAAAAATTGCGTATGCGTCTTTTTTGAACACCTGTTTCTATATGAAGGAGTTGCCAGATCGAAACAAAATTTAACATATGTTCATAACAGAGATGGCAGTTTCCAAAACACTTAACTTTTTTCTGTTCATACCGCGCTTTTTGTGCTAGGCTAAGAAGTTTCCGAACTGCCCTCGTATATCGCTTCCATATGTAGCATTTTCACTTCAAATGAAACTCTATTAGAATCAAATGAGACCTTTTTATATATCCAATGAAACTTCCTTCAAATGAAATCGTGCACCCATAGAAATGATTGGTTGGAATTCGAGTACGACAACAATTTGATAGTAGAGACCCACAATTTTTAATTGTGTGGAATAATTGTTAGTCATTTCTATTATTTGATGCTTTATATAACCAATAAAATAGCAGTGTGACCAAAAGTTGGTACACACGATCAAATATTGGTCGTTATTTATAAATTGAAGTAAGCAATCATTTCTATTTATTCCTCCCTGTTGTGGTAACTGATTTATTTTTCCAATCTATCACCAAACCTGATTGAAAGTCAGTCAGGCAAATAATTGGTTGGGCTTACCGATTTGATAGTTATAAAGTGAAATGGTTGCTATGGACTACTAATATTTAGACAACAAATAAGTTTTTTTTTGTTTCGTTATTGAGAATTTTTATAGAATAAAGTTTATTTAAGCCAATGTTCAATTTAACTCAAGTGATGATGTGCGATGTGAATTATAAGCTTGTTTCTAATTCTGCAGTTGCATTCTCAAGAGACAAGTAAGTATAAATATGAAATTACATTTTTACTTCTCACGACAGTTTTTTAATTTTTCTCCAATTTTATATAGATGGTATATATCAAGAGATATCTACTCAAATATGATGAAAACCTGACATGGTATGCTGCGTGAACGCAACTTTTGAGATAGGTACAACTAAAAATAAAGTGAATATTTGCAATAATTATTTGTTATTTTTTGCAGCTTTGCACGTCCATGGCATTGACATTCCTGAGTGGCTGCCTTTCTGTGGTATAGTACCATGTACTATTAATTTGTCGTATATTTAATATTTCCAATGGTTACACGTATATCTTTATTCAAATAAAAATAAACTAAACTGAAATTTGTTCGTTATTCTTATTTCACAAATGGTAACGATAGCAAAATATTGGTTGTTCCGTTAAATTATCAGGTAGTTACGCCAACTAGCGAATGAAATTCTATTGGTTGTGATTACCAATATAATTGTCAATTGGTTATCACAACCAATTATGTCGGTTTTATTATGATAGTAGATGCAACCAAATAATTCGGTTGGCAAAAGAATTGGTTGTCCCAACAAATTTGTTGTCTGTGTGTGTGGCACTTCGAAGTTTAGTTATGTAACAGGTTGGCTGATAAGTCCCCGGTCTGACACACAGATGGCGTCGCAAGTATTATTTTTATATAGTACCAACCTTCAAATGATTCGAGTCAAAATTTGACGTCTGTAAGTCAATTAGTTTGTGAGATAGAGCGTCTTTTGTGAAGCAACTTTTGTTATTGTGAAAAAATGGAAAAAAGGAATTTCGTGTTTTAATAAAATACTGTTTTCTGAAGGGGAAAAATACGGTGGAAGCAAAAACTTGGCTTGATAATGAGTTTCCGGACTCTGCCCCAAGGAAATCAACAATAATTGATTGGATTCAAGCGTGGTGAAATGAGCACGGAGGACGGTGAACGCCCAAAAGAGGTAGTTACCGACGAAAACATCAAAAAATCCACAAAATGATTTTGAATGACCGTAAAATGAAGTTGATCGAGATAGCAGAGGCCTTATCATGGTCATACTCGTAATACACCCGAGTTTTTCCGTCGATATGTGACAATGGATGAAACTTGGCTCCATCACTACACTCCTGAGTCCAATCGACAGTCGGCTGAGTGGACAGCGATCGGTGAACCGTCTGCAAAGCGTAGAAAGACTCAAAAGTCCGCTGGCAAAGTAATGGCCTCTGTTTTTTTGGGATGCGCATGGAATAATTTTTATCGATTATCTTGACAAGGGAAAAACCATCAACAGTGACTATTATATGGCGTTATTGGAGCGTTTGAAGGTCGAAATCGCGGCGCAACAGCCCCATATGGAGAAGAAACAAGTAAGGAAAGTCTAAAGTCGGGCGGGGCCGACTATATTATACCCTGCACCACTTTGTAGATCTAAATTTTCGATACCATATCACATCCGTCAAATGTGTTGAGGGCTATATAGAAAGGTTTGTCCCAAATACATACATTTAAATATCACTCGATCTGGACAGAATTTGATTGACTTCTACAAAATCTATAGACTTAAAATTTAAGTCGGCTAATGCACTAGGGTGGAACACAATGTTAGTAAAAAACAAGTAAAGAAAGTCTAAAGTCGGGCGGGGCCGACTATATTATACCCTGCACCACTTTGTAGATCTAAATTTTCGATACCATATCACATCCGTCAAATGTGTTGGGGTCTATATATAAAGGTTTGTCTCAAATACATACATTTAAATATCACTCGATCTGGACAAAATTTGATAGACTTCTACAAAATCTTAGACTCAAAATTTAAGTTGGCTAATGCACTAGGGTGGAACACAATTTTAGTAAAAAACAAGTAAGGAAAGTCTAAAGTCGGGCGGGGCCGACTATATTATACCCTGCACCACTTTGTAGATCTAAATTTTCGATACCATATCACATCTGTCAAATGTGTTGGGTGCTATATATAAATGTTTGTCCCAAATACATACATTTAAATATCACTCGATTTGGACAGAATTTGATAGACTTTTACAAAATCTATAGACTCAAAATTTAAGTTGGCTAATGCACTAGGGTGGAACACAATTCTAGTAAAAAAAAAATATGGGAAACATTTAAATCTGAAGCAATTTTAAGGAAACTTCGCAAAAGTTTATTTATGATTTATCGCTCGATATATATGTATTAGAAGTTTAGGAAAATTAGTCATTTTTACAACTTTTAGACTAAGCAGTGGCGATTTAACAAGGAAAATGTTGGTATTTTGACCATTTTTGTCGAAATCAGAAAAACATATATATGGGAGCTATATCTAAATCTGATTTCGATTTCAATCAAATTTGGCACACATGACTATATTACTAATTGTACTCCTAGTGCACAATTTCATCCAAATTGGGCCAAAACTCTTGCTTCTGGGGCCATATAAGTCCATATCGGGCGAAAAATATATATGGAAGCTATATCTAAATCTGAACCGATTTCAAACAAATTTGGCACACATAACTATACTACCAATTGTACTCCTTGTGCAAAATTTCAAGCTAATCGGAATAAAACTCTGGCTTCTGGGTTCATATAAGTGCATATCGGGCGAAAGATATATATGGGAGCTATATCTAAATATGAACCGATTTCAACCAAATTTGGCACGCATAGCAACAATGCTAAATCTACTCCCTGTGCAAAATTTCAACCAAATTGGGCCAAAACTCTGGCTTTTAGGACCATATTAGTCCATATCGGGCGAAAGATATATATGGGAGCTATATCTAAATCTGAACCGATTTCAATCAAATTTTGCACACTTGACTACACTACTAATTGTACTCCTAGTGCAAAATTTCAAACAAATTCGGCTAAAAATCTGGCTTCTGGGGCCATATAAGTCCATATCGGGCGAAAGATATATATGGGAGCTATATCTAAATCTGAACCGATTTTGCTGATATTTTGCAAGTTTTTCGAGACTCATAAAATATTCGGATGTACGGAATTTGAGGAAGATCGGTTGATATACAAGCCAATTATGACCAGATCGGTGAAAAATATATATGGCAGCTATATCTAAATCTGAACCGATTTTTTTCCAAAATCAATAGGGATCGTCTTTGAGCCGAAACAGGACCCTATACCAAATTTTAGGACAATCGGACTAAAACTGCCAGCTGTACTTTGCACACAAAAATACATCAACAGACAGACAGACAGACGGACAGACAGACAGACGGACATCGCTAAATCGACTCAGAATTTAATTCTAAGCCGATTCGTATACTAAAAGGTTGGTCTATGATTACTCCTTCTTGGCGTTACATACAAATGCACAAACTTATTATACCCTGTACCACTGTAGTGGTGAAGGGTATAAATATGGGAAACATTTAAATCTGAAGCAATTTTAAAGAATCTTCGCAAAAGTTTATTTACGATTTATCGCTCGATATATATGTATTAGAAGTTTAGGAAAATTAGAGTCATTTTTACAACTTTTCGACTAAGAAGTGGCGATTTTACAAGGAAAATGTTGGTCGAAATCAGAAAAACATATATATGGGAGCTAAATCTAAATCTGAACCGATGTCAACCAAATTTGGCACGCATAGCTACAATGCTAATTCTACTCCCTGTGCAAAATTTCAACTAAATCGGAGCAAAAAATTGGCCTCTGTGGTCATTTGAGTGTAAATCGGGCGAAAGCTATATATCTGAATCTGAACCGATTTTCACCAAATATGACACGCATAGCTATAATACTAATTCTACTCCCTGTGCAAAATTTCAACTAAATCGGAGCAAAAAATTGGCCTCTGTGGGCAAATGAGTGTAAATCGGGCGAAAGCTATATATGGGAGCTATATCTAAATCTGAACCGATTTCAACCAAATTTGGCACGCATAGCTACAATGCTCATTCTACTCCCTGTGCAAAATTTCAATTAAATCGGAGTAAAAGATTGGCCTCTGTGGTCATATGAGTGTAAATCAGGCGAAAGCTATATATGGGAGCTATATCTAAATCTGACCCGATTTCCACCAAATTTGACTCGCATAGCTATAATGCTAATTCTACTCCCTGTGCAAAATTTCAACTAAATCGGAGCAAAAAATTGGCCTCTGTGGACAAGGGAGTGTAAATCGGGCGAAAGCTATATATGGGAGCTATATCTAAATCTGAACCGATTTGGATGATATTTTGCAAGTTTTTCGAGACTCATAAAATATTAGGATGTACGGAATTTGAGGAAGATCGGTTGACATACACGCCAATTATGACCAGATCGGTGAAAAATATATATGGCAGCTATATCTAAATCTGAACCGATTTTTTCCAAAATCAATAGGGATCGTCTTTGAGCCGAAACAGGACCCCATACCAAACCCCATGGGGTCCCCATAAATCGACTCAGAATTTAATTCTAAGACGATCGGTATACTAAACGATGGGTCTCAGACTTTTCCTTCTTGGCGTTACATACAAATGCACAAACTTATTATACCCTGTACCACAGTAGTGGTGAAGGGTATAAATATGGGAAACATTTAAATCTGAAGCAATTTTAATCAAACTTCGCACAAGTTTATTTATGATTTATCGCTCGATATATATGTATTAGAAGAAGTTTAGGAAAATTAGAGTCATTTTTACAACTTTTCGACTAAGCAGTGGCGATTTTACAAGGAAGATGTTGGTATTTTGACCATTTTTGTCGAAATCGGAAAAACATATATATGGGAGCTATATCTAAATCTGAACCGATTTCAACCAACTTTGGCACGCATAGCAACAATGCTAATTCTACTCCCTGTGCAAAATTTCAACTAAATCGGAGCGAAAGATTGGCCTCTGTGGTCATATGAGTGTAAATCGGGCGAAAGCTATATATGGGAGCTATATCTAAATCTGAACCGATTTCAACCAAATTTGGCACGCATAACTACAATGCTAATTCTACTCCCTGTGCAAAATTGGGGTAAAACTCTGGCTTTTGGGACCGTATTAGTCCATATCGGGCGAAAGATATATATGGGAGCTATATCTAAATCTGAACCGATTTCTTTCAAAATCAATAGGGATCTATTCTGAGCCAAAATACATAATTGTGCCAAATTTGAAGTCGATTTGACTAAAACTGCGACCTAGACTTTGATTACAAAAATATATATCGACTCAGGAACCCACCCTGAGCATTTTTGCCAAAGACACCATGTGTCTATCTCGTCTCCTTCTGGGTGTTGCAAACATATGCACTAACTTATAATACCCTGCTCCACAGTGTGGAGCAGGGTATAAATATGGGAAACATTTAAATCGGAAGCAATTTTAAGGAAACTTCGCAAAAGTTTATTTATGATTTATCGCTTGATATATATGTATTAGAAGTTTAGGAAAATTAGAGTCATTTTTACAACTTTTCGACTAAGCAGTGGCGATTTTACAAGGAAAATGTTGGTATTTTGACCATTTTTGTCGAAATAAAAAAAACAACCGATTCAACCAAATTTGGCACGCATAGCTACAATGCTAATTCTACTCCCTGTGCAAAATTTCAAATCAATCGGAGTTAAAAATTGGCCTCTGTGGTCATATGAGTGTAAATCGGGCGAAAGCTATATATGGGAGCTATATCTAAATCTGAACCGATTTCAACCAAATTTGGCACGCATAACTACAATGCTAATTCTACTCCCTGTGCAAAATTTCAACTAAATCGGAGCAAAAAATTGGCCTCTGTTGTCACATGAGTGTAAATCGGGCGAAAGCTATATATGGGAGCTATATCTAAATCTGAACCGATTTCAATAAAATTTGGTACACTTGACTACACTACTGATTGTACTCCTAGTGAAAAATTTCAACCAAATTAGGGTAAAACTCTGGCTTCTGGGACCGTATTAGTCCATATCGGGCGAAAGATATATATGGGAGCTATATCTAAATCTGAACCGATTTCAATAAAATTTGGCACACTTGACTATAGTACTAATTGTACTCCTAGTGCAAAATTTTAAGCAAATTAAGGTAAAACTCTGGCTTCTGGGACCATATAACTCCATATCGGGCGAAATATATATGGGATCTATATCTAAATCTGAACCGATTTCTTCCAAAAACAATAGGGATCTATTCTGAGCCAAAACACATACTTGTGCCAAATTTTAGGTCGATTGGACTAAAACTGCGACCTAGACTTTGATTACAAAAATGTGTTCACGGACAGACGGACATCGCTATATCGACTCACCCACCCACCCTGAGCATTTTTGCCAAAGACACCATGTGTCTATCTCGTCTCCTTCTGGGTGTTGCAAACATATGCACTAACTTATAATACACTGTTCCACAGTGTGGCACAGGGTATAAAAAGTGTTGTTCCGCCAAGACAACGCACCGTGCCACAAGTCATTGAGAACGATGGCAAAAATTCATGAATTGGGCTTCGAATTGCTTCCCCACCCACCGTATTCTCCAGATCTGCCCCCCAGCGTCTTTTTGTTGTTCTCAGACCTCAAAAGGATGCTCGCAGGGGAAAAAATTGGCTGCAATGAAGAGGTGATCGCCGAAACTGAGGCCTATTTTGAGGCAAACCCGAAGGAGTACTACCAAATCAAAAAATTGGAAGGTCGTTAAATCGTTGTATCGCTCTTGAAGGGAACTATGTTGAATAATAAAAACGAATTTTGACAAAAAATGTGTTTTTCTTTGTTAGACCGGGGACTTATCAGCCAACCTGTTATGTTTAATTATTTATATTTATCATGCACACAAAAAATTATCACCGATTTTTTTCAATTAAACACATAATTGAATTTGGAAACGGATTCAATTAATTATTTAATTTAATTATAATAAAACCAAATTAATTATTTAATTATTTATATTTATCATGCACACAAAAAATTATCACCGATTTTTTTCAATTAAACACATAATTGAATTTGGAAACGGATTCAATTAATTATTTAATCAAATCCGAATAAAACCAAATCAAAAAATTATTGATAGTTGTTACGTTTCCAATTAAAATATTAATTAATTCAAATAATTTGTTAATCAATTCGGACATAATTATACCCTGCGCCACACTGTGGAACAGGGTATTATAAGTTAGTGCATATGTTTGCAACACCCAGAAGGAGACGAGATAGACACATGGTGTCTTTGGCAAAAATGCTCAGGGTAGGCTCCTGAGTCGATATAGCCATGTCCGTCTGTCCGTGAACACATTTTTGTAATCAAAGTCTAGGTCTCAGTTTTAGTCCAATTGACTTCAAATTTGGCACAAGTATGTATTTTGGCTCAGAATAGATCCCTATTGATTTTGGAAGAAATCGGTTCAGATTTAGATATAGCTCTCATATATATAATTCGCCCGATATGGACTAATACGGTCCCAGAAGCCAGAGTTTTACCCCAATTTGGTTGAAATTGTGCACTAGGAGTACAATTAGTAGTGTAGTCAAGTGTGCCAAATTTTATTGAAATCGGTTCAGATTTAGATATAGCTCCCACATATATCTTTCGCCCGATATGGACTAATACGGTCCCAGAAGCCAGAGTTTTACCCCAATTTGGTTGAAATTTTGCACTAGGAGTACAATTAGTAGTGTAGTCAAGTGTGCCAAATTTTATTGAAATCGGTTCAGATTTAGATATATCTCCCATATATATCGTTCGCCCGATTTACACTCATATGACCACAGAGGCCAATTTTTTGCTCCGATTTAGTTGAAATTTTGCACAGGGAGTGGAATTAGTATTGTTGCTATGCGTGCCAAATTTGGTTGAAATCGGTTCAGATTTAGATATATCTCCCATATATAGCTTTCGCCCGATTTACACTCATATGGCTACAGAGGCCAATTTTTAACTCCGATTTAGTTGAAATTTTGCACAGGGAGTAGAATTAGTATTGTAGCTATGCGTGCCAAATTTGGTTGAAATCGGTTCAGATTTAGATATAGCTCCCATATATATGTTTTTCTGATTTCGACAAAAATGGTCAAAATACCAACATTTTCCTTGTAAAATCGCCACTGCTTAGTCGAAAAGTTGTAAAAATGACTCTAATTTTCCTAAAGTTCTAATACATATATATCGAGCGATAAATCATAAATAAACTTTTGCGAAGTTTCCTTAAAATTGCTTCAGATTTAAATGTTTCCCATATTTTTTACTACCATTGTGTTCCACCTTAGTGCATTAGCCGACTTAAATTTTGAGTCTATAGATTTTGTAGAAGTCTATCAAATTCTGTCCAGATCGAGTGATATTTAAATGTATGTAATTGGGGCATACCTTTATATATAGCCCCCAACACATTTGACGGATGTGATATGGTATCGAAAATTTAGATCTACAAAGTGGTGCAGGGTATAATATAGTCGGCCCCGCCCGACTTTAGACTTTCCTTACTTGTTTTTTACTAACATTGTGTTCCACCTCAGCGCATTAGCCGACTTAAATGTTAAATCTACAAGTATTGCAGAACTCTGTACAGATCTGCTCATATATACAGAATATATGTGTATGGATTCATATAGCATCCAACATATTGGACGGATTTGATATGGTATCGAAAATGTGGACTTACAAAGTGGTGAAAGGTATAATATTGTCGGCCCCGCCCGACTTTAGTCTTTCCTTATTTTCAATTACTAACGTGATTGAAAATTTTTCCGTTCCCAATTAAACATGTGATTGAATAATTTTGTGCGATGGAGAGAAAGAGCGAAAAGAGAACAACAGAATGTGTATTTATTCAACAACCCATGATAGAGAGTAAAACTCGTAACGAATGGTTGGGTTTTTGTTTTTAGCGTAAATTGAAAAACATGATTGGCGACATTTTGTCTGCTGCGTTCGAAATGTTTACATAAATATTTTGAACGCAATAACAAATCATTGCAAAGGGTTAGGTTAGGTGGCAGCCCGATGTATCAGGCTCACTTAGACTGCCCGATTCTATGTTAAGCTCAATGACAAGGGACCTCCTTTTTATAGCAGAGTCCGAACGGCGTTCCAAATTGCACTGAAACCACTTAGAGAAGCTTTGAAACCCTCAGAGGTGAGGTGGGATAATCCACCGCTGAAAACTTTTTCGTGTTTGGTGGAAGCAGGAATCGAACCCACGACCTTGTGTATGCACGGTGGGCATGCTAACCATTGCACCACGGTGGCTCTCAAAGGGTCCATGCGGTAAAGGACTGAAAAAAAATATATGGCAGAATACATTTGGAATTACATGTGTTTTGTGGTATTGTAAAAAATGAATGATGAAAAGCAATTGTGAAATGTGAATACAGTTTTCCATTGAAACCTGTTTATATTTATCGGACTAAAATAGTATATTTTTTTATGTTAGTCTGATATCAACGCAGACTGGTTTCTCGTCGAAATCAATTACTTTACATATTACTACAATTCTAATACGAGCTAATTGGACATGCAGATTAAGGAATTTGTATTAATAAGCTATTGAAAATCCCAGATACCCGTAATTTCCTATGAACATTTCATACAAGAATGATTTCTCCCAAATTGAATCATTTTTTCACCACCACTTTTTTTGATTCCAATTTGTTACTACATTACTGCAACAACAAATTGAATAAGAATATTTTTGCAATCAAAAGGGGTAACAATTTTTCAGGCCTACACTGAAAAAATTATTTATGTGATATTAAAGATTACGCAGCCTAAATTTTAAGATGCGCAATTTACAAAATATTAAGGACAAAGTTTTTTTAAACTAAGAAAACATTTTTTTACTTTTTAGTATCCGTTATAATTTGGATTTTTAAACTGGAATTTGTTTGTAAGCGAATACCTTTATTAATATAATGAGAAAAGAGAATGAAAACTCGATAAATGCGATCTGTATCCTAAAAATGTCTTTATTTTAAAGAAGCCGCATCTCGGCTCGGAATCAATACCAAAATCCTTTAGGGAATGTCAAAACCTTTGGATACATACCGATAGCCTATGTTGCTAGTTGTTTTTTTATATTTATTATAATTTGTAATTATAATAAAGATTTTAATAAATAAATCTTTGGATACAAGTACACTTTTTTTAAGTGTAGTTTTCTTAAAACTACACTCAAGTTGCGAAGTACCGTTGTCATTAAATTGCATATTTGTTTTACCTGCATTATTCAGGTTGAACCCAAACAGAGATGAGCATATGTGGTCAATAACCCCCCATAAAGTTATAATTAAATTTGTAATTTTGTACTTGTTTTACTGATTCAATTTCGATTTTAGCGGCTAAACTCGAACTTAGTACGATTTATAATTAAATTTGCAATTTTGTACTTGTTTTAGTGATTCGATTTCGATTTTAGCGGCTAAACTCCAACTTAGTACGATTTTATTGTAAAACAATGTAACGGCCATTTTCATGTAGGTCCGTTAGTTTTTAACTGTCAGTTCAACTGAAAAATTTTAAGCAGCTAAGTTCGTGACTGGCGTATGGATTATATAGGCAAGATATATCCACACGCTTTAAAGTTGGTTAGCTAATGTTGCACTAACGGAGCTTCATAAAGGTAAAACATATTTTACCCTTATGAATACGTCAGTTACATATTCGTAACTGGCGTATGGATTATATAGGCAAGATATATCCACACGCTTTAAAGTTGGTTAGCTAATGTAGCACTAACGAAGCTTCATAGGGGTAAAACATATTTTAGCTGAAACAAATGAAAAGATAAAACTAAGGGTTGTCATTACACATTAAAAAATATATTACGAATATGCCGAAAAATCTGATTATCTATCAATCCTTTAAACAAATAAAAATATATTTTTATGTTAACCTAATATCTATACTGACTTATTTCATGTCCAATGAATGAATCGCCGGGAATTTCCATAGCCTTCAGTATAGATCTGGCGGGGAAGACAACTTATCCTTTCCTATTCATATAACTGAAATCCCTTCATTTTTTGTCCAAGAAAGCTAGTACGTAATTGTAAATAGTATGTATTATAAAAATGCCTTTGACGCTATACGATATTCAACTTTATTAGTTTATTTTAAATTAAAGATGGAACACCTTTTAATCGTTCATGAATCATAAGCAACAAAGAATAGTACTCTCTCATATTGCAAGAATAGAAAAATATGTTTTTCATATGTTCAGATGTAAACAACATGTGTTTCGGGATGAATTTTTTTAAGTGCGAAAATATAATGTTCCTAAATTAACATAATATGTTAGGGACATATATGTTAATATGTTAGAATATATTATGTTTATGTGTATATACACAGTCTCACATAAGTTTACATACCCTTGAGGTTTTTACCTTATAAGTAAACATGTTTCTTGTTGTTGTTTATAATCCAGACTAAAAACATCTTCTTGAAAATGGACAAATACTTTGTTTTTCAAATTAATTTACAAAATCTAAAGCATATATATGCATATTTTATTATATTTTAATAATTAAAGAAAATACAATTTCTTAAACCGTATGTAAACTTGTGTAAGACTGTGTATATTTTTTGGTCAATGTGCTTCCAAATATATTACATGTTCACATAAAAAGAAATGTCATTTTTTAGAGGGTGTGAAAATAAATAACCGGTATTGAAATTCCATAACTTGAGTTCACAAAGCCGTTGTGTTTTGTACGTTTTTGTAATGAAGTAAGTTTTAATCATAACTTTATATAGGTTTGTGACAAACGAATATAGATTGCAATTTCAAAAATGTTTGTTTGGAAGAAGAATATAGAATTTCTATGATAAACGTTTCACGTGTTTTAAAGTATGTTAAAACAATTAAATAGAAACTCACTCAGAAATTTACGATTTTCTAGCTAGCTGCTGAAGGACGATGCCTTCCTTTCACCATGATTTTAGTTCTCACCACTTTCTCTTTTGTGCTACAATCAATTTAGAAGCTCATATTACATTTTTAGTCCGTAGGCGAATCGAAATGTGAGCCATACGTTTTGGAACCGTACTATCGACAAGGCTATACACGAAGAAAAACTTCTTTGCTCAGAAACAAAATTTTAGCCACGCTTTGTCCCTTTCCCATATGTTCTAAAATAACTTTGACCCCAAAAATACTTACCGGATACCCTACTTATGTTGATAACATCAGACATCTACCCATCGTCTCCCAAATAATAAACCACGAACAAATAAAGTACAATAAGATACGTACCTTTGGTGCATCCCACAAAATACTAAACGTAGAACTGAGCCTAGTAAAATGTTTCTGTTAGATGACAACTAAAACTGTCAAAAAAATTATACCCGACGATACTTAACTAATAAATAAATCTTTGCATTAATAGAATTAATTAAAAAAGGTGATTATTGTATTATTTTTTTATGAAAATTCTATACTCTGAGTATTGAGAGCAGATATGTAATTGTTCGTGAGTCAATTTGCTAATTAAAATACACATAGGTCGAAAAGTCTGCGTTCACCTTATTCTTACCACTTCAAGATTATTTATTAAATAAACAATAATTGAAGAAAATAACCGAGTCAAAACAATTTTTCAAGAATCCAAAATTATAAAAACGTTATAGGAAAGCATATAGGTTAAAATTTTGTTTCATTATGTGCAAATAATTTTTCTATTGTCAATATTGACTACCCCATTACCAAATCCACCAAAAACCTCCTCCTTTTACCCAGCCAACAAGATTTTTTTCAATCGTTCTTCCAGTTTTAAAACCATTTAGTGCCAATTTATTTGACTACTGGTTTTTTTTCTCATAAAATACAATTTCTTTCCAAAAGCTTTCTATGCTTAAAAAACTTCAAAATATGAGATTCGCATCCTAATTAAAAGTATACATTCCCAATTTAAAATCGGATTGCTCCCGTAAATGAACATTATTTTAAGTCATCAAATCGCATACATAGCTTTGATCCCAATACCAATGAGTGTATTCAGAACATAATTTAAATCATAATACACTTGGCGTTTTGGAATACTTTGGAAGAAAAATTTACGAAATGTAGACGGTAATAGTCCGATTAATACCTACCGAACCTCTGCAACGAATACACAAGCAATTGCTTCAAGCACACACGACACAATTCGAGTAGTAACTTCATTGTCTATTTCTCAAACGACGATTGTGTTTGTTTTTCTGTTGATAGTAGAGGTGTGAACGTGAGTAATATTTTACTCACGCACACGCACGATATTGTTTGGTAGGTCTCACCCTCACGCACACTCACGAAGAAAACTTTTACTCACGCACAAAATATCGTGACTCACGAATAATTTTATGAGTAATTTACCTGAGGGACGTGTCTGAAATCATGAGCACGATTAAAATCGAGAGCGTTATTGAACTCTTAACATCCTAGGTGTCACTAAAATTGCAAATGAATTTAACTTTTAAGCGTTTTATGTTGGAGAGCGGGATTATTTTCGTGAGCGTAATTCGTTACTCACGCACACTGACGAAGATGTTGTTTTCGTGACTCACGCTCACGCACGACATTTTGGTTTGTTAATCACGCACACTCACGCCGTTGACATGAGGCGCGTGAGTCAAGAAAATTTTCGTGAGTCACGACAATTTCGTGTCACGTGCACACCTCTAGTTGATAGTTACTTCGTGCCGCATACGAAGTTTCGTCTTTGCTAAAGCAAAATATTCTATCTTCACTAAAAATTGTATGTTTTACTCGTATCGTAATGATTACAACAAAACCAAAATGTTGACAAGAACTGCACAACGATTCCTTTTGAATGTGATGGCTCTGCAATGCTTGACACTGTAATCGCTTTACAGTGTTTCTGTTCTAATTGACACTGTAATCGCTTTACAGTGTTTCTGTTCTATTCGTTAATCGAAGTACTCGTGGAGTGTATTGCCTTCACTAGAACATCGATTACTTCGAATAGGCTTGTGCAGGCCTTTGATACCTACTTACCAACTCAATCCAAGAAATACGTATTAGACACATACATATACACTTACTAAGCACCCTCTCATTTTATCAGTTAATGTAGAGTACGAACGCTCGGCATATACAGTCAAAACGATCAATAGAAAAAACGTCTTTATTCAACTATGAATGAAGAGCTGAATTAACTTTTTTTGATAACTTCAATAGATATTAAATATTATTTTTACAACGGCAAACACAATAATGTCATACAATTATATATAGGTTAGGTTAGGTTACATTTAGGTAGGTACAATTATATATAACATTATATTTTCCCGTATTTTGGGATTCAGAACGTGTTATCCACATCGGCCACCTCGAGAAGGGTAACCGATCACAGATTTGAACTATACCGAATTATTCGGTGGATTTGATGCAAAATTGAAGAAACAAGGTCCCCGTTAGATGAAGAAATCAGTGCTTTTTTCCAATCATAACTCACCTACTCGCACCTCCCGCGTCGACACGGCCAGATTGACTCCCCTGATTTGATTGTTTTATTCCAAACATAAAACGGCGTATTTTCGGATAAGTTAAAAAAATCGAGCATCGCTGGGTCAAGTTCTATGTTCAAAAATAAATCACCGCACAGACAAAAAGTTCGCAAAACCATATGATAAATTTAACTTATTTTTATTTCAAAGCCCAATGAAGTTTTCCTTATCGCAAGTATGTCTCACCAAATAAACTAAAGTAGAATAAAATTTTCTTAATTTTTATAATTTCGTAAACTGTAGTTAAAAAGTCAACCAGGACATTGCTTTTCCTTGTGTGGTGGCCACCAAATGGATTACAAGAGATAAAATATTCTTTTTTGTGGGTGTTGAAAGAAAAATAAAATATTAATTAGTTTAAATTAATTTTTTGGAGGAAAAAGTTAATTGAAAATGCACTCAAAAAATTGTCAACGAAAAAAAATTATATTTTTGAAACAGTAAAAAAATACTAATTTCGTGTTGAAAAAAAAAAACAAATAAATACCGTTTGTAAAACTAATAAAATGTAAATCATATGAAAATAAACAATAAAATATAAGAAATAAAAAAATTTTGAGGATTTGAGAAATCATGAAACTGGTGAGCAATATTTTGAAAAATAAAACTTGAAAGAAGAAGTTGTAAAAAGTGAAAAATCTGAGTTTTAAAACTGTAGTAAAATTAAAAAATATATGTAAACTGGAATTTCATATTAAAAATAATGATGACAAAAAATTTAAAAAGTGAAGTACAATTTGTCCAATTTTCATTTTTCCCATCAGTTTGAAACAACAAAACACAATGAAATTTTCCTTATCCCGTATGTGTACGGTAATAAAAAAACGATAAAAGTCGGCTAGTAAATAAGCCGTTAAAAGTTCAGCAAAAGTCTCGAATGCACAGCATAGATGATGAATGTATTTTGAGACAAAAACAAAGAAAAACATTATTATTGTTTTGATTTCAGGTTAAAACCATAGGTTGCTTAATCAACAGAGGAAAAGTATGCTTGTCTAATTTATCCAAATAATTCGATGGACGATCGTTTTGGAAATCCCACACTCCTCATCAGTACCCTCTACTTGCAGCGAAACTATCAACCAATTATCAGAATAAATTCGGATAATTCACTAAACCCAATGTGAATTACACTTGAACCTTCCGAAAAAAAGTTCTTGATAGTCGTTGCAGTTTAGTCAGCGTATGGTTTTAAGCTGAAATCAAAGCAATAATAATGATTGAAGAAGAAACTAACAATAAAAAAACAATAAAACAATATCATTTCAATAAAAAGAAGTTAAATATTGCATCAGTTAAACGATGGACGTATTTAAGCAGTAAGAGTAACGATATACACATATTCGAAGTAGCGTTGCCCATTTGTCTTTTTCCCTGCTTGATATGGCTGTTTTAGTCTTTTAGTGTGGAAAATATGCAATGCATGGCTCTTTAAGCGGTTTTCGTCTTTTTTATCTTAGCCTATTGTATAGAAAGTCTTTGAAAATGTGAAGTAATGTAATAATAAAACAACTTTCGATATTATACTAAAAACATCGTTTCATGTAGAATTTGAAACAGAACATACCATGCACGCAGAAAAGAAATATTATCACCCCAAAAACATTTCAAGAACATTTGAATTTTTTGTCGCAGCCATGATATCTTCTAGCAAATTATGTACCTGATTTCGGCAAGAATTTTATGCTTGCCGAGAAAACAATTTTTTTTGAGACAAATATGTCACATGTTTCGCTGAAAATGTAACATTATACACTAGAAACATGTTTAGGGGTGATCATATTCCTTCCCTGGGTGTGGTAACTTATAAACGTTCACAAGTTATTAATTAACTAGCAAAGATATACGACTATGAATATATGCCGGGACCCAGTTTACCTTGTTAATTTCAAACAACAACAAATGGCAAAAATTAAAATTTCTATAGGTTGTACTCAGAGATGGTCCGAGTAGCATTTTTTTGGTTTTCTACACGGTTTTCTATTTGTTTTGTGTTAATTTATTTATTCATAAGTGGCACGTGATTTTATGTGAACATAAAAGGAAGGAAGTGTAATGGTTGTTGGTGTTGGTTTTTTAGTTTGGAATTTTTCTGTATTGTATCATTTACTTTTATTTGCAGCGTTTGTACATTTGATGAGTTCACGCGGTAAATATCGAATGATTACTTTTTATTGGAATTGAGGCAAAATAGTGTATAAAAATAGGTGATGTTTGCATATACACCATTATAAATAAGGAATTAGTCAAAACTAAATTATTTTTATGTTTCCTTTTTTTAAATGGCATCATTTTTTCGCCGAAGAATAAAGATTTTTTCATAAATATAACATTTTTGCTTGTGACCATGTTATTTTAATTGAGAGATAAACATTTTTGACGAATACTATATTATTTTAAATGGTGAACATTTTCTTTTAATTCAAACAAAACTCTTTTTATTTATTTCACAACATTTTTGAAGATGACCATGTTATTTTCCTTAGCACAAAGATCACTGGGCTAACATGGTTGCAGATGAAAATGTTACATGATCGCCATAAATAGCTCCTATCATATTATTTTGCTGTTCGAATATGATCATGACAATCATGTTTTTTCTTTGCATGTACTGTCAAAAAGTTGTAAACGTAGAAAACGTTGTCTACCAGTATAAAACGTAGTAAATGTCAAAAATTCTTACAGGTTCCTTAGATTTGATTTCAAAAACAATTTTGAATATCCTAGAGCATGAAAAAGTCATATTGAAATATTTGGGCATGAAAAAAACCAACCACGCAAATAAAGTAAGACAAACATGTTTCAAAAACTAACTTTTTTAAAAAAGGTTAGCATTTTCTTGTATTTAATCTCCCCCCACCGCATTAAAGTAGTAAAAGTAACGCTTATGCTCACGTTCCAAATGAAACACTTACCACATATCACCACTTATTTATAATAATCATTTGCGTATTTCCGTTAATTTGGAATATCTTTGAAAGAAGTAAAATTTGTCAAATATAATATGTCCTATCAACAAGTTTTTTTATTGTGAAGTTGTAGTGTAAAGTTAGTGTAAACAGTTCTTAAATTATTGCTCTTATTATATCCTTTGTTTTCAATTTGTTTCATTTTCTCTTACAGAAAAACTTTTACAAAATAGTTGTTCATTTAAAATTTTGTTTTCCCGTGAATCCACATGTTTATATATTACATATATCAAAAATATGAAGATTTGGATAGATGATTTGTATCCAAACCTATATACGACAAGTTGGTCTCACACAAACAAAGCAAAAAAGCATTCCTCTCAGTCGATCTTTTGGAAAAATTCAATTCCCTTTCTTTAAGAACAACTAAACCAAAGATTACGATAAGAGAGCCCGTTTGTCTTTTATTTGATCTTACAGAAATTTTACACGAGACAAGAAAACTAAATTTGTCTTCAATTGTGTTACTATTCTTTCAGTACATCTTTATCAGAAAGATTAGCGGATATCAAAGTCATTGCATCCAAGCAAACGTTTGTTGAATATGTGTACCATATGTTCAAATGGTACATGCAAAGAATAAATACATTCCAACAAATTTTCTAACCTTAATGATAAATGAAAAATGAGCTAAAAGTTGGACAGATCGTTTAATTAAGAATGCCTAAATTTCAAAACATATTATAGTGTTTCTTATGCAATTGTACGGTTATTTTTTATTATTGAACACTTACCTTTCAAACTCCAGATTATATATAAGGGGTTAACATTTATGTACGAGTACTGATAATAATTCTCTCATCTCTGATTCGTTACAATACAAATATTTGTGTAGATTACCATTCAAATGACTTTAGAAAAACTATGGAGACCTACTTCTAATTGAATTTTAAAAATAATATACCTGAATGCAATAAAAGCATCGCCCATTTCTCCACCGACAATGTGAACACCACCATCTGGAATTGACAAACCTTTGAAGAACTGACGAATATCCAGGGCATTTGCCGACCACGGCAAATTCTGTAATCGAATTATTACATTCATGCCTTTTGATTTCTGCCTAAATGTTTATCGATTGATTTTATTTTCAATATTTATTACAAACAATACAGTCAATATCCTCTTCTTCTTTAACGCTCATTTAATTATTGATTTGTTTTCGCGATAAAACCAATGTAGCTCTGACAAATTTCTTGTAACAAGAAACTGTGCAGAGTTTAAAACTAAAGTATATGAATGGATGTGTGATGTTTGTGTTTTGAAATATGTCCAATGCGAAAATTTTTTGGGTACTTTTTATTTCTTGGAATCTGCAATGAAAAGAAAAATAAAATACAAATTATGAGTTAGCTGCATAAATGGGAAAATAACAAGAAATAAAATATTTTATAACGAGTATAATAACTACAAATAGTACAAACATATACTTATTTTTTCGTTTATTGTGATTCCTTCTTTGTTTGTAAGTAAGTCAATCCTTTTGGAATCGCAAATGGTTTCAATTAATGATGTTTTCTATTTCTTTTTTTTTTTCAAAATATGTGTATTTGAATCGCTGTTGAGCGTTTAGGTTAAAATGTAAAAACAATGCTGTAGTTTGTAAGCACATATAGATTGAAATTTGTTCCAATTGAAATTTTTTGGAATTCCATCGCAAATGGAATCGAATGTTTTACTTTTGCTTGCTCCGATTATCGCACGAAATAATATGCAATGAACAGCCATAAGTTCCAAATATACGAGGGCAGTTAGGAAACTTCTTAGCCTAGCACAAAAAGCGCGATATAAACAGAAAAAAGTTAAGTGTTTTGGAAACTTCCTTCCATCTCTGTTATGAACACATGTTAAATTTTGTTTCGATCTGGCAACTCCTTCATATAGAAACAGGTGTTCAAAAAAGACGCATCCGCAATTTTTTTACAATGGAAAAATTAGAAATGCGTGCTGTCATTAAATATTTACATAAAAAAGGTTTATCGGGACAAGAAATTCATAATGATATAGTGAATGTGTTAGGTGAAAGTGCTCCTTCATATGCAACAGTAAAAAATTGGGTTGCTGAATTTAAACGTGGTAGCATTGAAGATGAACCACATACTGGGCGTCCAAAAACAGCAACAACGACAGAAATTGTAGCCAAAGTACATGATATGGTATTAAATGATCGACGAATAAAAGTGCGTGAAATTGCTAATATCATGGGCATCTCAAATGATCGAGTCCATTTAATTTTGCATGAAGAACTACATGGATCACCACTATACTCCAGAGACAAAAGAACAATCCAAACAATGGACTGAAGCTGGAGGAAGTGCCCCAAAGAAGGCACAACCCGTTGCGATAAAACAATAAATTCAGAGTACTATTGCAACCTTTTGGATCAATTAAATGTACAAATTCGAGAAAAACGCCCTGGCTTACAACACAAAAAAATAATTTTTCATCAAGACAACGCGCCAGCGCACAAGAGTGTTTTAACAATGGCTAAAATCAACGAATTAAAGTACGAGTTACTTGACCACCCACCTTATTCTCCTGATTAAGCTATCAGTGACTTTTACTTGTTCCCAAATCTAAAAAAATTCCTGGCTGGCAAGCGTTTTACCTCAAATGAAGATGCAATTACAGTTGTTAACCACTATTTTGAAGACCTTGAGGAAAACTATTTTAAACAAGGGATAGAATTGCTAGAAAAGCGTTGGACTAAGTGTATTGAAGTTTCAGGAGATTATATTGAAAAATAAAAATATTTTTGAAAAACTAACTATTCTCTTTCATTGATAGGCTAAGAAGTTTTCGAACCGCCCTCGTATCAGCTGTCAGAAGTTTCTTGTCCATCTGCTTCTCATACACTTTTGTGTAAATCGGAACACAACCAAATATGAATCGCGATTTAAATTGGCAAATAGTATATTGTTCGATTTATTTTTTATTAACAACACTTGAGAAGTATTATTGTATTACCAACCTTAACATTCTCTAGATACGATCTTATTTTTGTGGCGTATGATAAACAAATGCATCGATCCGAAGAGAATTTTTCTTATATACATATGTGGTGATATCATTGGCGACCAGTTAAAAATTTTGTACATTTATTGTCATAGCAGAACATTACACTGAAAAAAAGCATACTCGGTTCCAAAGATTTTGTCTTTACTTTAAAAAATTTGGTATTGATTCCGAGCCAAAGAAGCGGAGAATACAAGTAAGGATACTTTTAAGACACAATTCTCTTTTAAATTTAGGTTTTGTGTACTTGCTTCTAGGAAGCAAATTTTAATTTTTCGCTTTCTCAGCTTTTTTTCTTCATATGCTATCAAAGTCCTTTAAAAACGAGTTAACGGCAACTTTGTTTTCCAAATTAGGACTCGACTTCCAGTAGAAATTATGCTATGTTTGAAGTAAAAAACTTCTTTAAAATAAAGTTTTGAAAAACATGTCCTATATTTGAACGATTTTTTGCTTTGTAGTCAAGATGCAAAAAGACAACAAATTTAAAGACAATTTCATTAAATTTAAAGAATTTTTTTGAATTATTAAAGTCAAGTTGACCTTAGCCTATACATTTTTTCTTTCATGTTAAGATACCCATTTTTAAGTCAAATCACTTAATTATAAGGACAATACGACTTCATTAAAAAGTTTATCGACTTTTGGACAAGGAAAATAACTTTTTTTTTGAGAAATGCATCTTCTATGCTAAGCAAAATTTGTATTCGTATTTTAAAGACATGAAATCTTTGACCTCACGACAATATTTTTTTCAGTGTAGTTGAATATTTTCTTTTCATTCAGTTCAGTTTTCAAAGCAGTTCAAAATTAACCCTTAAATGCACAAGAATATCGATTCCTCTGAAAAAATATGTAATATGCAAAATGGTAAAACAAACATAGCACATTTTTTGCCAAAATAGTGGTTGTATATTAAAAGATACAATGCGCATGTTTTAGTTTACAAATAAACAATTTGATTTTAATAGAGAATAGAGATATTTGTATACTACACAGATTTTTTTACCAACATTACTTTTATCTCTGGTAAATATTATTTATCTTCCAATTTGTAGATTGTTTGATTTGATTTTCAATTTTGTTCTCAGATTACACAGAAATGCTATAGATTTTCCGGAAAACCTATTTTTTAAAACAGCGTAATGATTTTTTAAATGCAACAAACTTGTTCGCGTAGCATTCGCTCAATATTTTAAGACGCATCTATCTTAAAAGATACAGTGCGCATTTAAGGGTTAAATAACTTCAATAAAATATCCATTAAGGAGAAAAATAGAATTGCCATTAACTAAAATGTACTATAAATATGACGATTAAATTTTGACTCAAGAACGGAAATATTCGGCTCAAAGCAGAGGTGTAGAATTATCAGAAATTTGCACATCACTCCTTATCCAATAATACAATAAAGTACATCTTTAACATTGATTGTAAACTTTACAATAGTGAATAGAATATAAAATATTATAATATAAATTAATATATTATTTTAGTATGAGGTTAAATGAACAACTAATTTAGTTTATGCATTCCCATAAAAGCGAAATGAGCCTCCCGAAAAAAGGGTTTAAATATCTCGTGTGAGCGTGCAAGAATATGATGAAATAACGGCTTAATTTTAAATCTACACTGAAAGAAAACCATACCCGGTTCCAAAGATTTTGTCTTTACTTTAATGATTTTCGCATTGATTCCGAGCCTAAGAAGCGGACAATTCAAGTAAGTATACTTTTAAGAGAAAATTCGCTTTTAAATTTGGTTTTTATGTTTTTGATTCTAGGAAGCAAATTTTAATTTTTTGTTTTTTTCGTCATATGCTGTCAAAGTCCTTTAAAAACGTGTTGACGACAACTTTACTTTCCAAATTCGGACTCAACTTCCACTTGAAATTATGCTATCTTTCAAGTAAAAACGTCTTTAAAATAAAGTTTTGAAAAACTTGTCCTATTTCCAATTGAACACTTTTTTTGCTTTGTAGTCAAGATGCAAAAAGACAACAAATTTAAAGACAATTCAGTGTTTGAATTTTGCTCAAAAATGAGCTGAAAAAAACATAAAAAACCCTCATTTATTTGAGTGCCGGAGCACACCTGAAGCTCGGCACTTTTTAAAAAGAGTGGGCCGACAGCTCCGCTCACTAGTGCCAATGAAATGAGCAGCTCGTAGAACTGTTCTATAAAATGAGGGTTGTTTTGAATTGTATATACATAACTGAGATGCCATATTGTAAATTTTAAACATTTTTCTAGGGAAGATTAGGTTAGGTTAGGTTAGGTGGCGGCCCGATGTATCAGGCTCACTTAGACTATTCAGTCCATTGTGATACCACATTGGTGAACTTCTCTCTTATCACTGAGTGCTGCCCGATTCCATGTTAAGCTCAATGACAAGGGACCTCCTTTTTATTAGCCGAGTCCGAACGGCGTCCCACATTGCAGTGAAACCACTTAGAGAAGCTTTGAAACCCTCAGAAATGTCACCAGCATTACTGGCTCCTTTTCTAGGGAAACAATTGGAAATAAAAATATTCAAATGTGTGGATAACAAAAAATATGAAAGTATGTGAAAAAGTTTAACAAAATTCAGAATAACCCCCATATGCATACTATTACCATACAAATTCCTTCGATAAACTGTCAGTAAATTATTGTGTATATGGGCCAAACCTCTGCAACGAATACACAAGCGAATACTTCAAGCACACGCCACACAATTCGAGTAGTAACTTCAGTGTCCATTTCTCAAACGAGTGAAATAGAAACCTTGCACATTGTGAACCAAAACAAATAGAACCCAGTAAAGCAAGCACCCAACAATGTTTTGAAGTATTCGAATGTAATCGGAATTCCAAATCCATTCGTTTTACAATTTCCATTTCTGTGTAGATGAAGTTATTTTGTTTTCTCAACTATAAGAGTATGCCACACACACATATTCCTATTTTGTTTATTGTTGGCACATACAATAAAAAGCACAAACGCGCTCACAGCCTGCATTCATTGACTTCTGCCCAGTGCTGCCGTTAGTGAAAAATTGAGTGAAGTAGATTTTGGAAAAAAGTGGAGTAGATTGAATAAAATTGAAGTAGCATACATTTTTTGAAAACAAAACAATCCCAGCAAAAACTAGGTAACCACATCTCATTACAATTGACATTACCAGGAGTAAAGCTGTCTTTACACGTTGCATTATATTGCGGCGAGTTGTAATGACTAACTTGTAATGACAAAAATAAATACTTCTCGGTAATTTTCGAATTGTTATTCTCAAATTTTTAGGCAGTTGTAGTTAACGAATTAATAAAATAGAATAAATGTTGGTACCATTAGGTATAATTATTAATATAATCGAGCACTTACATAAAAAATCAAAAGGAATATGTAATGTAACGGTAATTCTGAAAATTTTTCCGTTAAGAAATTTTTATCACAAATATTGCATAATAATTGTGTTTAATGACATTATCATATTATGTTTTAAATAAATGCTTTTTTATACCTCATTCACATTACACTTCCAAAATGCGCTTAAACTAAATTTCAAATGCCATTTGCCTTATAAAATAGAGACTTAAAATCCACTTTTAGTAGATTTCGAACCTTATGTGAATTGGCTATTGGATATATTATAACGTAATTCACGAATCCAACTCCCTTAAACAACCTACATTTATTTATATTTTAAGTGTGAAATTAATTTGCGTGTAATCTTATTTAGATTATTTATTAGATTTTTTGTTTATTTATACAATATTCGTTTCTATTCAAGTAGTTCTCCTATTACAGCATAACTCGCCATATTTTCATACATTGTAATCGGCGATAGAAATCAATATTTTCGAGATTTGGTTGGCGTATCTACGAATAAGTCATTACATATTAGGTGATTATATGCTTTAAATGCACTACTTATTTTATGGCCGAAAGTATGCCTGGGGAGAAGTACTTTCCTTCTAGGACATGCGTATGTAAATGTAATCCGAAGCGATGCCAATTAATAAGTGGTTATTAATTTTTAAATAGGCTTACCTACAAGATTACCGGGTAATGAGAGTTTTTGCTGGGATAGAATTCACTTTATTATACCCTCCACCATAGGATGGGGGTATATTAACTTTGTCATTCCGTTTGTAACACATCGAAATATTGTTCTAAGACCACATAATATATTCTGGGTCGTGGTGAAATTCTAACTTCGCTAACTTCCAAAGAAAAGAAGCTATCGACTTGAAACTTGGCACAAGTAGTTGTTATTGATGTAGGTCGGATGGTATTGCAAATGGGCCATATCGGTGCCCTTTTACGTACAGCCCCCATATAAACGGACCCCCCAAATTTGGCTTGGCGGGGACTCTAAGAGAAGCAAATTTCATCCGATCCAGCTGAAATTTGGTACATGGTTTCAACATATGATCTCTAACAACCATGCAAAAATTCAATCCACATCGGTCTATAATTATAATTATAATTAAAATTATAATAATTCAATGATTAAAACCGCTATGTTCATCGTAATTAAAGGAAAAACATTTAGGTAATATGGGGAAAAATTTAAAAATTTGAAGCAGAACAAAAAGTGAAGCAGATTTTTTGAAGAAGGAGTGACGAAGTAAATTTTGTGAAAATGAAGCAAAATACTTCGTTTGAAGTAGTAGCGGCAGCACTGCTTCTGCCAATCAACTGAGCGACGATTGTGTTTGTCTTTTGTTTGATAGTTACTTCGTGTCTCATACGAAGTTTCGTCGTTGCTAAAGCAAAAAGTTTTGATTTACTCGTATCGGGACGATTACTTCAAAACCAAAATATTGAAAAGAACTGAAAAACGATTCCTTTTGAATGCGATGGCTCTGCAATGCTTGACACTGTAATCGCTTTACAGTGGTTTTGTTTTATTCATTAATCAAAGTATTCGTGGTGTATTGCCTTCACTAGAACATCGATTACTTCGAATAGGCTTGTGCAGGCCTTTGATATGAGCATAAATGTAGAGGGTCCGGGAAGGTGGTAATCTAAGGCCCATTAAAAGAAAAATGTTTAAAAAACAATCAAGAATTTGTGGCATCTCCTTAACAACTGACTCTTGATGTTGTTGAAATATGTGTTCCACCAACACCCCGTCTCCATTCATTTCATTTCTTCATCAACTTAAAAAAAATACACATATGGCATCACCAATTTCAATTTGTGTCACACATACTACTAAAGGGTGATTTGTTAAGAGCTTGATAACTTTTTTAAAAAAAAAAACGCATAAAATTTGCAAAATCTCATCGGTTCTTTATTTGAAACGTTAGATTGGTCCATGACATTTACTTTTTGAAGATAATTTCATTTAAATGTTGACCGCGGCTGCGTCTTAGGTGGTCCATTCGGAAAGTCCAATTTTGGGCAACTTTTTCGAGCATTTCGGCCGGAATAGCCCGAATTTCTTCGGAAATGTTGTCTTCCAAAGCTGGAATAGTTGCTGGCTTATTTCTGTAGACTTTAGACTTGACGTAGCCCCACAAAAAATAGTCTAAAGGCGTCAAATCGCATGATCTTGGTGGCCAACTTACCGGTCCATTTCTTGAGATGAATTGTTCTCCGAAGTTTTCCCTCAAAATGGCCATAGAATCGCGAGCTGTGTGGCATGTAGCGCCATCTTGTTGAAACCACATGTCAACCAAGTTCAGTTCTTCCATTTTTGGCAACAAAAAGTTTGTTAGCATCGAACGATAGCGATCGCCATTCACCGTAACGTTGCGTCCAACAGCATCTTTGAAAAAATACGGTCCAATGATTCCACCAGCGTACAAACCACACAAAACAGTGCATTTTTCGGGATGCATGGGCAGTTCTTGAACGGCTTCTGGTTGCTCTTCACTCCAAATGCGGCAATTTTGCTTATTTACGTAGCCGTTCAACCAGAAATGAGCCTCATCGCTGAACAAAATTTGTCGATAAAAAAGCGGATTTTCTGCCAACTTTTCTAGGGCCCATTCACTGAAAATTCGACGTTGTGGCTCGTTAGTAAGTCTATTCATGATGAAATGTCAAAGCATACTGAGCATCTTTCTCTTTGACACCATGTCTGAAATCCCACGTGATCTGTCAAATACTAATGCATGAAAATCCTAACCTCAAAAGAATCACCCTTTACATATTTTTTGTGTCACATATGAAAGAGCTGTGTGAGCAATAGTTTTTCGTTTAAATTTGCTCAGAAAATGCCTATTTTTCAGTGCCTCACTTTATTCATAGGTCTCCGAGAGCAAGAGCTAAAAAACTGAACAGCCCTTTTTTAAAAAAGTGCTGAGCCGGAGCTTCGGAACCATTTCGAACACTGAGACAATTCCATTAATTTTAAAGCATTTTTCTGAATTATTAAAGTCAAGTGTACCTTAGCCCAAAAAATTATAAAGACAAAACGACTTCATTGAAAAATTTATTGAATTCTGGGCAAGGAAAAAAAAACTTTATATGAGAAAAACATTTTTTATGCTAAGCAAACATATTTTATGCTAAGCAAAATACCATTCGTATTATAAAGAAATGAAATCTTTGGCCTCACGACAATATTTTTTCAGTGTAAATTCTGTAGATTTTTTACTCTCATTATTCCAATGAGCATTTAGTGCTTTTTGATTCCAAAATTTTATGCTAAGCAAAATACCATTCGTATTATAAAGAAATGAAATCTTTGGCCTCACGACAATATTTTTTCAGTGTAAATTCTGTAGATTTTTTACTCTCATTATTCCAATGAGCATTTAGTGCTTTTTGATTCCAAAAAGCACCAAATTACCTTTTTAGTGCCTTAGTAATTGCACTTTGTGATTTTGGTGCTTTTTCAATTGACGACATCTTTTCATACAAAAATTAGGATTAGACTGTCAAAAGCATAAGAAACTCAACTATATTGCCATATATAGAATTTGATTGATATGAAGGTGATATTGATTATTCTTTAATCCACATTGTTATTTAGCGTATTCTTTTGAAATGTTTAGCAACGAGTGCAGAATTTCTGAACTTGACAAAGATGTCATTAAAAACGTTTGTATAAATTTCGCAAAAGCACTCATAATTGAAATAAGAAATAGACCTCCTCCAAATATTAATATTTCCAAATTTAGTGTCGAAAAATGTATTTTTTTCCTCTGGAAAAACACATTTTGAAATTTGAAAATCATTACTGATGAAATGAATTGAATGAAAGTAAAATAAGCATTAACAATTATAAAGTTGTACGCTTAGATAGAGGTTCATAGATCCATAAAATTAAAAAGGGTTCAAATCAAATCTATATCCAAAAGTTGTAAATATAATACATCTTAGGAAGTTTTTTGTTTTTTTTCTTTTTTGGTAGTACATGGAATTTTAGCTGGCTGCAGTACTTTTTGTGGTGGGAACTGATTCTAACCAGCAAAAAATTTGGAAGTCACAACTTTAAAAGCACTTCCCGAAGATGCACTCCCAAAGATGTTCTTTATTTTAATTACACACACGGATGAAAAAGACTGTTCATATGTTTGGGCGTACAAATTATATGTTTGGAACTCAAATTTTTCAACATAATATTTTTAAGTACAAGCATACAATGTTCATAAACTAGCATAAGATGTTTGGGACATATATGTTGATATGTTAGAACATATTATGTTTGTAAATATAACATACTTGGATGCAAACATATATTAAATTAGAAATAACTTATACATATATGTGTTTAGAAAGAGACATCTAGAGAGTATGCTGCAAGTAAAAGAATGGAAGTAACCAATTGGCGCCTTAACAAAAAATATATATACAAAGAAAATTTCATTAAAATTTTGTTCTACCAGTGTATGTCTATGGTGAAATATAATATGTTTGAACAATACAAACAATATTTTGTTTGGACCAATCCGGAAAATATGTGTTTGGGGTATATGTTACAGAAGCGATTTTTTTAGGGCGCAGGAAGTTCTTTTAATTCAATTTTTTATAACTCGATTTTTTCTTATTTTTAATGGGTTATTTTATTTTAGATTTACTAAATTCGTCATTCTTATGAAATAGTACATAATTTCTTTAAATTTGTAAATTTTACTACAAATGGGCCTATCTTAAACTTCGTGTGGCACTAAAGGCATTCTTGCAATTTTGAACTCCAATTTTTTTCCTTCAAACTACAAAATTTTCTTTAGCAAGTGAACAAAAAATATTAATAAATTTTCCTGAATTTGTCGGAAAAAATTACTTATTTTTGTGATATCGGCGTGATGTCAGCGTTTGTAAGTGTTTGGTTAAAATTTTCTACAAATAATCTAAATTTCCTAAAATAAACCAAAATATTTCTTCCTGTTGTGTTCACTGCTTTTTCAGTGTATGGAGCCTTTTCCAAAACATGGACCGATAAAAACTAAAATCGACACAGGGTCTATAATCAGCGTTGCCGCTAACTTTTTTGAAAAAGAGCCAAATGTAAAAAATTAAATTTGTTGCAAGAAAAACGAATTAAAAGTACAAACGAGAAACAAAAAATAAAAATAGGAACACAAGAATACATTCTGCATTCATTAGTTGGTTTATTTTTCATAAGCAAGCTCCGCACAATCAATTTGTAAAAATTAGATAATAAGAAAATAAAAGTGTAACAAAACAAGTATATACAGCAGTAAGTTCGGCCGGGCCGAATCTTAAATACCCACCACCATGAACCAAATATTAGGGTTTCCTTTGAAATTTCAGGAGGGCTTGAGGACTTGAGGACACTTCCCGAAGATAAATTTAAAGATTTCACCTATGAAGACTATATCAGATTTTGGATTTATTAGAAAAATTTTTGTTTGAGTTTTAGAGGAATCATTAACATCTCTTGTAAGTGTGCAAGAAAATTATAAAATAACGTCTTGATTTGAAATCTTAAATCTGTAGAAGTAAAATCTGGAAATTTTGCATTGAGTTTCAAACAATTTTCATGATCAGTGCGCCTTCTACACCCTCAAGAAGTGAAGTCGGTCTATATGGAGGCATTACCAAATGGACCGATAAAAACTTAATCCGATACACGTTTTTGTGAGCCTAAAATACCAGAATATTTACAATTTCAGGCATATCAGATAAAAACTACGGTTTCTAGAAACCCAAGGAGTTAAATCGGGAGATCGTTCTTATGGGGGCTATACTAAAATATGGACCGATACTCACCATTTTCGGCACACCTCTTTGTGACCCGAAAATACCTCTAGATTTCCAATTTCAGGCAAATAGGATAAAAACTTCGGTTTCTAGAAGCCCAAGAAGTAAAATTGGGAAATCGATCTATATGGGGGCTATACCAAAATATGGACCGATACTCACCATTTTCGGCACACCTCTTTATGGTCCTAAAATACCTCTAGATTTCCAATTTCAGAAATATTGGATAAAAATTACGGTTTCTATAAGCCCAAGACCCCAAATCGGGAGATCGGTCTATATGGGGGCTATACCAAAATATGGACCGATACTCGCAATTTTTGACACACGTATTTGTGGTCCTACAATACCTCTATATTTCCAATTTCAGGTAAATTTAATAAAAACTGCGATTTCTATAAGCCCAAGAAGTAAAATCGGGAGATCGGTCTATATGGGGGCTATACCAAAATATGGACCGATACTCACAATTTTTGGCACACATATTTGTGGTCCTACAATACCTCTAGATTTCCAATTTCAGATAAATTGAATAAAAACTGCGGTTTCTATAAGCCCAAGAAGTAAAATCTGGAGATCGGTCTATATGGGGGCTATACCAAAATATCTACCGATACTCACAATTTTTGGCACACGTATTTGTGGTCCTACAATACCTCTAGATTTCCAATTTCAGGTAAATTGAATAAAAACTGCGGTTTCTATAAGCCCAAGACCCCAAATCGGGAGGTCGGTTTATATGGGGACTATATTAAAACCTGGACCGATATAGCCCATCTTCGAACTTGACCTGCCTGCAGACAAAAGACGAGCTTGTGCAAAATTTCAGCACGATTGCTTCATTATTGAAGACTGTAGCGTGATTACAACAGACAGACAGACAGACAGACAGACAGACGGACAGACGGACATCGTTATATCGTCTTAGAATTTCTCCCTGATCAAGAATATATATACTTTATATAGTCGGAAATCGATATTTCGATGTGTTACAAACGGAATGACAAACTTATTATACCCCCGTCACCATTCTATGGTGGTGGGTATAAAAATACTGATAAAAATAAAAAGTGAAATGGGTAATTTTTTTTTTTCATTTTTTATCCAAATTAACTTCCAAGGCACAACTTCTAAAGAATGGAAAGGAACCAAAAATCGAGTACTTCCGTCCTATGGCAACCCAGCAAAAAAAGCGTCGCCAAAAAAGTAGTGAAAATTTTCTTTTTGGATCCGGAAGTGGTGCAAAATTGACACAGAAGCGATGAATTTAACATAGGACGGATGTCCACCATTTCAACAGCCGTTGCACTGAATTTGCATCACTTCTTAAGGCGTGCTGCGAATCCAGTGTTGTGGATGTGAATTAAGAAATTTTGTGATATTTTGACAAATAAATAATTTTAAAATTTTTTATGATTTTTAATGCATTATGGCGCTTGTCTGGAAGATTTGACATCGAAAGTGGTTTTGTGCTTCTTAAACAGCGGTTGACGTTTAGAACTTTTTAAAGATTTAGAAAGATTTCGTTGTAGTTGTCCATGGTTACTAAACTAAATTTCCAACATTACAATATTTTGTCACATTTCGATTGGGCTCTTCAACTTAGTTACTTTAATTGGGAAAAACTAGTCAGAAAAATAAAAAAGAGCCAAATTTGGAGCTAAAACAAAACAGAGCCAGAAGGTCAAAAAAGATCACATTTGGCTCTTTAGAGCCTACAGTACTGTAAAGAAATTATACTTTACGCGTTGAGTGGTTGTAAGTCACTAATTTATGTTATTCTAGAAAATATTCATCCTTATATACTAAATCTTAAACTAGCTCCTACCTAAATATTCTTAAAAACTAAAGATAAGAACATGAACCCCTTCATAATATTTATGGCCATACATGTGCACCACATTGCTGCGTTATCAGCTACGGTTACACTTGCAATGCGTTCTCATTTTATTATACTATAAACCGTATCTGTCCCAAAAACACAAATCGCAGATAGTGCATGTTTAGAAATCTAAACAGTATCTTTAATTTCAGTCAAATCTGATAAAAGCTACGATTTCTAGAACTTAAAGAAGTCAAATTGGGAGATCGATCTATATGCACCGAAAGAATTCTCATCGTAACAATAACGACAAATTTCATTAAAAGTACGAAATTTACAACCAAAGAAACTTTTCATAAAAAGAACGACATGTTTGTTAGAAACAAATTTGATTGTCCAAAGTGCAATTGGTTGTAGTATCAAGTTTGAAAAATGTCATCACTACTTTAAACCGTAAGTTTTTGATTAATTATCAGTGTGTATGCCTAATTTTTATTCATAACAAGGTCAAAACTAAAAATGAACCAAAAAGACCAAAAATGAAATAGAGCCAAGTTGGCTCTTCAGAGTCAGTAACGGCAACGCTGTTTGCCACACCTGATACATACACTGTTAGAAAAGTATGTTTTTCATATGCTCCGATATAAACAAATTTGTGTCGGGCACAATTTTTATACACAGTATATTTAAGTAATGTTCGTAAACTAACACTACATGTTTGCGACACATATGTTAATATGAAAGAGCGACAGAAAGATTATAGAGCAAGAAATAGAGATGGAAACCGGGAGGGTTGACGAAAGATATCAACATAACACAGCGAGAGAATCAAAAGAGAGCAATTTCTGTGAAACCGCTTGTATGTTGTTTCGGAAAACTCTTTTATGATAAGGTCAAAAATTTGATATGCTTAAGTCTAAATATTATTTAATTTGAATATTATAATGAGTATTCGGAGTAAAGAGGATAGACATTCGGAACCAAGAGAATAGACATTTGAAAAAAAAAACAACAGCATGTGTTTTCGCCTTGAGAGCAGCATGTGTGGACCAGGGATGGAAAATGCAGTACTATAGTACTTTTTTCAATACTTTTTCACCCTAGTCAGTACCTTAATACCCCCGCGAATGATTTAGTACCTTTTGTGTAGACATTTTTTAGCCGATATCAGATTTATGGTAAAGGGTGATTCTTTTGAGGTTAGGATTTTCATGCATTAGTATTTGACAGATCACGTGGGATTTCAGACATGGTGTCAAAGAGAAAGATGCTCAGTATGCTTTGACATTTCATCATGAATAGCCGAACGATCTGCCACAACGTCGAATTTTCAGTGAATGGGCCCTAGAAAAGTTGGCAGAAAATCCGCTTTTTTATCGACAAATTTTGTTCAGCGATGAGGCTCATTTCTGGTTGAATGGCTACGTAAATAAGCAAAATTGCCGCATTTGGAGTGAAGAGCAACCAGAAGCCGTTCAAGAACTGCCCATGCATCCCGAAAAATGCACTGTTTGGTGTGGTTTGTACGCTGGTGGAATCATTGGACCGTATTTTTTCAAAGATGCTGTTGGACGCAACGTTACGGTGAATGGCGATCGCTATCGTTCGATGCTAACAAACTTTTTGTTGCCAAAAATGGAAGAACTGAACTTGGTTGACATGTGGTTTCAACAAGATGGCGCTACATGCCACACAGCTCGCGATTCTATGGCCATTTTGAGGGAAAACTTCGGAGAACAATTCATCTCAAGAAATGGACCGGTAAGTTGGCCACCAAGATCATGCGATTTGACGCCTTTAGACTATTTTTTGTGGGGCTACGTCAAGTCTAAAGTCTACAGAAATAAGCCAGCAACTATTCCAGCTTTGGAAGACAACATTTCCGAAGAAATTCGGGCTATTCCGGCCGAAATGCTCGAAAAAGTTGCCCAAAATTGGACTTTCCGAATGGACCACCTAAGACGCAGCCGCGGTCAACATTTAAATGAAATTATCTTCAAAAAGTAAATGTCATGGACCAATCTAACGTTTCAAATAAAGAACCGATGAGATTTTGCAAATTTTATGCGTTTTTTTTTTTAAAAAAGTTATCAAGCTCTTAACAAATCACCCTTTACAATAGTTTTGACAAAATATTTTAATATTTTGAGAAAGTCTTTAACAAAATTTGCTAATAGTCTTTTACAAATTTGCAAAACAGACAAGTTCATGCGAGAACAAAATCTCGATTTTGTAAAAAAATCTACCAACATTTGGAGCAAATTTTACCAAAAACTAACAAAAAATATTATTTTGCAAAAATTTATTTCTTCAGAAAAATTTTATTTGTATAGAAATTTTTATCTAAATTTTATTTCTATAGAAAATTTTGTCAAATTTTATTTCTATGGAAAATTTTGTCAAAATTTTATTTCTGACGAAAATTTAATCAAAATTTTATTTCTACAGAATATTTTGTCAAAATTTTATTTCTATAGAAAATTTTGTCAAAATTTTATTTTTATAGAAAATTTGGTCACAATTTTAATTTTTATGGAAAAATTGGTCACAATTTGGTTTTTATGGGAAATATGGTCAAAATTTAATTTTTATGGAAAATTTGGTACAAACTTTATATCTAACTATAGAAAATTTATTCAACATTTTATTTCTGATGAAAATTTTATTTCTATAGAAAAATTTGTCAAAATTTCATTTCCATAGAATATTTTGTCAAAATGTTATTTTTATAGAAAATGTCAATAGTTTATTTCTATAGGAAAAATTGTCAAAATTTTATTTCCATAGAATATTTTGTCAAAATTTTATTTCTATGGAAAATTTTGTCAAAATTTTATTTCTATGGAAAATTTTGTCAAAATTTTATTTCTATAGAAAATTTCGTCAAAATTTTATTTCAATAGAATTTTTTTTATTTATATATTTACAGACAATTTATGAAGTACCATTATTTCTACTAATCTACCAAACAGTAGAATTCTATTAACTGTGGCAACCGTGATTACAATACTACAGTAGTCTTTGTAAGCGGATATAAAACTACAAAAGTATTTAAAATTGAGGAGTGACAAAAAAATTTTATTTATATTTAAAATTCAGTCCAAGGGAGCTCTTGACAATAATCTTCCAATGGAATTTTTGTTGAAATTTAGTGAAAAGTACTTTTTCGCTCAAAAAAATACTTTTTTAGTACTTTCGTAAAAATTGTATTTTCCATCCCTGGTGTGGACATGTGTTTTGTTTATCATTTTGGCATTATAGGCCGGTATGCACCTCTCGCGAAATTTTCGGTAGCAAAAATTTATTTAAGTCTACAACAAAAAAGCAGGGCTGTGTACACAAATTTTAAACCAGATAATCGCTTTTAAAAATTGTTAATATATGTTCCAAATATTCCTCAAATAAATTGTTTATTATTTACAGACCTTTTAAAACTTTTACGCACACAATGATTGTAATAAATTAAATGTTTGCTGCCAAAATATGCTTTTGACAACCCTGTTATTTTCATTAGAGGTGCGTACCAGCTTACGAAATTGAACGCTACCGAAAATTTCGTTAGCATAAATAGCAATGCATTTCTTATGGGAATGAAATTTTTCGCTAGAGGTGCATACCGGCCTTATGGGCACAATTTTTTTTCTTGGTTCGTTAAAAAAATCGGAACGTACGAGGAGTAAGTCAAAATATTCAGGCAAAGGAAATTAAAAAACGGCGGGAAATATACAAAAATTAAAATAACGAAAGGGCACTATACTCTTTTTAGAGTTGGGGCAGTGTAAAATGAAAAAAGGAGGAAACAGTCAAAAATTAAACAGTAAAATGTATAAAAACAAAGTTTAGTTCCTCTTTATTAATAAGTAGGCCAAGAGGAGTTGACGGACACCTTCAAATAAAAAAGCGGGCAATAAGTTCGTATTTTGCAGCTAAAACAATTGAAAACTTTTATTTTCTTTAAAATGAATTGTTAAAGAAAAGTAAAAAAGCAAAACAGTTTAGAGCGATAATATCAACTTAATACCGGCCTTAAAGGTAATAATGAAATTAAGTACAAAACACGACAAGTTTTAGCATTTAAAATAGTGTTAAATGCTAGTAAAAAACTGTTCACGCCTAAATAAATTTATGTGTATATTATAAAATTATTTATGTATTTTTATACTCGACTCCACGTTCTTCTTTTGTTAGAGTTTTTGAATTCCTTCCAAAATTTCAAACTTTTATACCAAAAACAGTTTTTTGTTACAATTGTTATTTTTGCAATAAAAAAATAATACGAGTATTTTATCCAAAAGCTCAGTCCATTTCGTTTATATCAAGCACTGTTTCTGACTGTAAATCTTTAATAAACCACATGTCGAAGTTTCATTATAAAAATTTAATATAGTATAAATATAAATGTGTAAATTAAACAAAATTGGTTCGGTCGGAGCAAGGATTGAACCCACGACCCTTTGCATGCAAGGCAGACATGCTAACCACTGCTCCACGTGACCAACAATTCTGTTCTGTTAAATAATGGTATGTTTGCATGGGCTCGTGGGCGCTTCAAACTATGCTATATAAATGTAACTTATAACGATAATTGTCTACTGGTGACTATAACAGCTACGTAGCCCTGTGGATAGTGTGTTGGCTTACAAACTGTATGGTCCTCGGTTCGATTCTCCGTCCAGGCGAAAGGTAAATTTTATAAAAATGTTTTAAAAGGTGCCAAGAACTAAAAAAAAAACGTGGAAGTGAAAATTATGTGGGGGAATGAGTACAATCTTCTTTGGGGAAAATTCTTCCAAGCATATAATAATATGTTCACATAAAACAAACGTATTAATGTTTCGGCAGTATCCAATAATATATGTGCTTCCTGCAAACTATGTTTGGAACATATGTTAGAGAAGGGATTTTTTTGAGGGTGTATATTCAAAGTCCAGGTAACGTCCAACGTCTATTGCATAATAATGCACAAGAGCGAATTTAATAATTTTACTCTAAGAGTTCATTAGCTAATAATCTGCTTAAAACACATAATAACTTTTAAAGAAATAGCTATACACTTTAGCCACTTTACTTGAAATAACCAATCACAATAAATTCAATTTCCTCATTATATTACTTCATACGAGCAACGCATCAACCAGGCAATCATAAAAGACAATATAAGGTAAAAAGTGACAGTGGGGGAAATACTTTTCACTTACCCATTTTTTGCTACATTGAAGACCAACAAAAACAATCACATTTCAACAAGTTCCTGTGCTAGTAAAATGTACCATCCCGTCGTATATGGATAGATATTTATATCCATGGCTTAATATAAAGAAAGATCTAACGTGATTTATTATTTTCTGTTTTCTTCTTATTTTTATTAGTTTTTTTGTTTTTTTTTATTTTTTCTCGACGTTTCGTCAGCTTTTTCTGACCTTTTCCAGAGATTTTTCATTTGAAATATGTATACAGAAAAATTAGATTCTATATAAATTTACATTGATTTTTTTGTGTTATTTTGATTTATGATTATTGATTATTACTTTACAGAAGAGAGATAAATTTTATAATATCTAAGCGTAGCTTAACCAACAGAGGAAAATAATATTTGTGGATAGATGGATATAACGATCCAAAACGATCGTCCATCCAATCATCATGCAATCTAAACGGCTTATTGTATTAAACTGTTTTGTATCTAAAAATCGGATTTTACCTTCTGCTGTAACATGAAATCTACTTAGGCCTTTCTTATATTAAGTCATCTGTATATTTATATGTGTAATTAGATTGTGTAACATATTTGTTGTCGATCCCGTTGAGTGACATCAAGTTGGTTTACTTATTTGTGAAAACATCATGAACTAGAGTACGAGTGTACAATCCCAGATTCCACATATATATAAGCCACATTTTCTCATCTCATTTTCGAACTTCAGCAAAAAACGCGAAACAATACAGTCACTCTATATTCCAGTGCAATACAATGCGTGTTGTGAGTAAAATTAAAAATTAGTAATATACACCGTAAAAGAAGTTAGTAGTCTGCAAGAAGTTACTTGGCTATGAAACAAAGCAAGAAAAAAATTGTGTGAAATTTTAACAATTTATGAAACAGAAAGATATTTAAATGTGGGTGTTCATTTCGAAATCATCTAATCTAATCTAAAATTAATTCCGACATCGTGATTCGAACCTGGATTTTCTACTCCATAAGCGTTAACAGTCGTCTTATCGTATTACAACGCCAACAGTGTTGCCATAATAACGTCTAACGATTATTTCAAAACATTTCATAGCCTAAAAACGAACGCCGTGATTTTGTCTACGTATATATACACAAAGAAAGTTTCATTAAATGTTTTTCTACCAGTGTATGCCTAAGGTGAAACATAATATGTTTGAACAATACAAACAATATTTTGTTTGGACCAATTCTGAAAATATATATGCTTGAAGCAAAATGTGTTTGGGTTATATGTTACAGAAGCTTTTTGACCTTAATAATTATGAATGGACTAAATGTGCGTTCCAAAATCAATACCTCAGAAGTAACAACAATAAAAGCGAAATATTTGGAATAAATAAAATACTGGGGGTAAAAAGTTTTACTGGAGCTGTACCTAGCATTGGTCATCATTATTACACTGAAAAAATATTGTCGTGAGGCTAAAGATTTGTGTCCTTAAAATACGCGTCTCCGAATTTTGATTAGCATAGAAGACGCATTTCTCTGATATAAAGTTTTTTCCTTATCCAAAAGTCGATAAACTTTTCAACAAAATCGTTTTGTTTGACTAAGGTCAACTTGAGCTTCATAAATCTGAAAAATTCTTCAAAATGAATGAAATAGTCCTTGAATTTGTTGACTTTTTGCATCTTGACTACAAAGCAAAAAACCGTTTAAAAATATGAGGTTTATTTTAAAGACTTTTTCACTTTATTTTAAAGACTTTTTTTATTTTAAAGACTTTTTTACTTCAACCAAATCATAATTTCTACTTGTAGTCGAGTCCGAACATGATTTTAAATGACTGTGATAGCAAATGAAGAAAAAAAGATGAACTATCAAGAATCAAGTACGCAAAACTTAAATTTAAAAGAGACTTGTGTCTTAAAATTGTCCTTACTTCAATTTTCAACTTCTTTGGCTCGGAATCAATACCAAAATCATTAGTGTAAAGGTAAAATCGTTGGAACCAGGCATGCTTTTTTCAGTGTATTACCTATTTTTGTAATATATTTCACACGAGATGCAAACCAACTGTCATATTTTTAAAAAACTAAAAAGGGAATAAAACAGGGTTCGTCTTTCCCATAAAATATATATTTTTTCAGTAAAGTAATTATATTTGATTGGCGTACATTCTACTTCAAATGAAACCTGTTCCATTTCAAGTAAAACTTTTTACAACAGGGCATAGGGCTTAATTTGGTGCAAAGACAATCGGTATTAATGAACAAGTATATACAGCAGTAAGTTCGGCCGGGCCGAATCTTAAATACCCACCACCATGAACCAAATATTAGGGTTTCCTTTGAAATTTCAGGAGGGCTTGAGGACTTGAGGACACTTCCCGAAGATAAATTTAAAGATTTCATCCATGAGGACTATATCAGATTCTGGATTTATAAGAACCATTTTTGTTTGAGTTTTAGAGGAATCATTAACATCTCTTGTAAGTGTGCAAGAAAATTATAAAATAACGTCTTGATTTGAAATCTTAAATCTGTAGAAGTAAAATCTGGAAATTTTACATTGAGTTTCAAGCAATTTTCATCATCAGTGCGCCTTCTACACCCTCAAGAAGTGAAGTCGGTCTATATGGTGGCATTACCAAATGGACCTATAAAAACCTAATCCGATACACGTTTTTGTGAGCCTAAAATACCAGAATATTTACAATTTCAGGCAAATCAGATAAAAACTACGGTTTCTAGAAACCCAAGGAGTTAAATCGGGAGATCGTTCTTATGGGGGCTATACTAAAATATTGACCGATACTCACCGTTTTCGGCACACCTCTTTATGAGCCGAAAATACCTCTAGATTTCCAATTTCAGGCAAATAGGATAAAAACTTCGGATTCTAGAAGCCCAAGAAGTAAAATCGGGAAATCGGTCTATATGGGGGCTATACCAAAATATGGACCGATCCTCACCATTTTCGGCACACTTCTTTATGGTCCTAAAATACCTCTAGATTTCCAATTTCAGACAAATTGGATAAAAAATAAGGTTTCTAGAAGCCCAAGACCCCAAATCGGGAGGTCGTTTTATATGGGGAACATACCAAAACATGGACCGATACTCACAATTTTTGGCACACGTATTTGTGGTCCTACAATACCTCTAGCTTTCCAATTTCCGGTAAATTGAATAAAAACTGCGATTTCTATAAGCCAAAGAAGTAAAATCGGGAGATCGGTTTATATGGGGGCTATACCAAAATATGGACCGATGCTCACAATTTTTGGCACACGTATTTGTGGTCCTACAATATCTCTAGATTTCCAATTTCAGGTAAATTGAATAAAAACTGCGGTGTCTATAAGCCCAAGAAGTAAAATCGGGAGATCGGTTTATATGGGGGCTATACCAAAATATGGACCGATACTCACAATTTTTGGCACACGTATTTGTGGTCCTACAATACCTCTAGATTTCCAATTTCAGGTAAATTGAATAAAAACTGCGGTTTCTATAAGCCCAAGAAGTAAAATCGGGAGATCGGTCTATATGGGGGCTATGCCAAAACGTGGACCGATACTCACCATTTTTGGCACACCTCTTTACGGTCACAAAATACCTCCAGATTTCAAATTTCAGGCAAATTGGATAAAAACTACGGTTTCTATAAGCCCAAGACCCCAAATCGGGAGGTCGGTTTATATGGGCACTATATCAAAACCTGGACCGATACAGCCCATCTTCGAACTTGACCTGCCTGCAGACAAAAGACGAGTTTGTGCAAAATTTCAGCACGATTGCTTCATTATTGAAGACTGTAGCGTGATTACAACAGACAGACAGACAGACAGACAGACGGACAGACGGACATCGTTATATCGTCTTAGAATTTCTCCCTGATCAAGAATATATATACTTTATATAGTCGGAAATCGATATTTCGATGCGTTACAAACGGAATGACAAACTTATTATACCCCCGTCACCATTCTATGGTGGTGGGTATAAAAATAGGTTCAGATTTAGATATAGCTGCCGTACATCGAAATATTTTGTGAGTCTCGTAAAACCTGCAAAATAACAGCCAAATCCGTTCAGATTAGGATATAGCTCTCATATATATCTTTCATCCTATATGCAGTTATATGGTCGAAAAGGCCAGAGTTTCTTATTGATTTGTTTCAAATTTTGCACAAGGAGAACATTTGATAGACGTTGATTTAAATTCACAGTATGACGCTTGTTTTTTTAACAACGACCCAAAGAAAATGGTAAATATAAGTTCATAATTAGGTATAGTGGCAGCCCATTATTTCAGACTCACTTAGACCATTCGGTCCATTGTGATACCACCGTGGTGAACTTCTATCTTATTATTGAGTGCCGCCCGATTCCATGTTTATCGCAATGACAAAAGAACTCCATTTTATAACCGAGTCCGAACGGTTTTACATTACGATGAAACTACTTAGAGAATGAGAATCTATGAAACACTCAGAAATATCACCAGCATTACTGCACAGAAAACAAGTAAACTGTTTTGTAGTAAGAATGAACTACCACAAAGCGATGTTAAAACCAGGAAAATTGTATGCCCTGGTGTACTTTTTAGAAAATTCATAATTAATGAGATTATAAGCATAGTGGAAGGGGGCATTTGATTATATTATATAACTCACTAACTCTGAAAAGTGAACATATTCTTAAAATAGTAACTAATTTGAAATGATGACAGACCCCTTCTCTCGGGCCATGAGATCGGCCCAATAAATAAAATAAGTGGTATTATGAATCGTTTGGTGTATAATGCGCTTTACAGACTATCAGTTATTCCGGACGGAATGTCGGTGTTTGTAAAGAATCTTACAGTGTGTCGGATCGATACGACTTGTCGGCGATGACTAAATAATCGGTAAATGTGTTATCGATCCCATAAACATGCAGCAGTATCGATTATGCCTTCGGACTTAACTGATAATGTGCACAATATATGGGATATGTTCGACACGAGCACTGTTGTCCGGAATAACTGATAGTCTGTAAAGCGCATAAGACATCTTATATAATATTTGCCACACACAGAGGAAGACTTGCCACTCAAATGGAGATAACGATCGAAAAGCATAACAATGTTAATATCTTGAAGTGGCCAGCCAAATCCTCAGATCTCAATCCCACACGCACAGAAAATACATTTGGGTGTTCACCGCATCCGAATTTTCACGAATTTCTTTCCAATTAAAGACTTAATTGAATTTTAAAAACAATTAAATTAAAAATTTAATTGATTCAACAAATTTTTTAATTGAAACAAAAATTAATAGTATCAATTAATTTTTTAATTGACTTTCAATTAATTTTTTATTTATCATTTCTGTGATTGAATACATTTCAATTAAAAATTAATTGGATCAATTAATTTCGTGATTGAACACAAAAAATATTTTTTGTGTGTAACTAGAGCACGTAATTGTCGCGAAAACCATGATTTTTGTCTTTATTCTAGCCGAGAGAAATGTATGTTGGCAATAAGTATTTAAATGGTTCTTAATTGCGACAAACATGTTCTATTATTTAAATGATAGAATTTGAGACCGTTATAGGGTAGGGGAAATCATGTACCTTTTTCTCATAATAATTTTGTTTTACTTTTTTGCAGCAAAAAAAAAAGTATTTTTATCGGTTACGTATATTTACACGCAAAGAAAAAAACGTTTGGAAAACGTGTTCCGAAAACGTTTTTCTTTTGTTAGAGTTTTTTGAATGTCTTCGAAAATTTTAAACTTTTATCACCAAAAAACTTCGTTTTTTACAAAATTTTTATTTTTTCAATAAAACAAAAAATATTTTTGAACCAACAACACAGTCCATTTCGTTTATATCAAGCACTGTTCTTTTCTGACTTTAAGTCTTTAATAAGACACATTTTACAGTTCATAGTAAAAATTTAATATCGTAGTAATGTTGAACATCTTTTCGGAATCTTTCGAACATATCTGGAATATATGTAAAAAAAACTTTTTGGAGTTCGGTCGAAGCAGGGCTCGAACCCACGACCCTTGGCATGCAAGGCGGACGTAGCAACCACGGTGCCCAACTAAAGGTTTCTTTCTGTTAAATAAAGTTTGTTTAATCGGCTCGTGGGCGCCGCAAGCTATGCTATATTAATATAACTTACATGGATAGTTAGCAATTGATGCCAATAACAGCTACGTAGCTCAGTGGATAATGTGCTGGCTTACAAATTGCATGGTCCGCGGTTCGATTCTCCGTCCAGGCAAAAGGTAAAATTTTAAAAAATTATAAAATCGTATAATCTTCTACATTGTTTGTATTACAGAAAAAGGCGCAAAGAACCAAAAAACCTCGTGGAAGTGAGAAAGATGTGAGGGAAAATGCAATTAGCCAGAAAAGATTGTTTTTTGAGTTAGTCTTTATGAAATTGTTTTTACATCCTGGAAAAGAGTAAACGTTTATCACAAACAGTATATACTTTTCTTCCAAATAAACTTCCTTACAGCGAAAAACAAATTAGAAACGAACTTTGTTTGTCTAAAATTTCGTTTGGGAGGAAAGAATAATTTTTTTGCGTGTAGTACAATAGTCATAAAGACCATGTACATTTTTTCGTGATAATTTAATTGTTCAACTTGCTTATGGCGAAAATAATTTTAAAAGAACTTTGAAATCCATTGATTTTGCGCGTCAGTCGAGTGTTGGTTGTTGCTTAGAATTGATGAAGAATACAGAATTACTATGTTTTGTGTTAATTTATTTATTCACAAGTGTCCTTCTACGTCGTTTTATGTGAACATAAAAGAAAGGAAGAGTAATTGAATAATATGTTTGATTTGCGCTCTGCATTTCTCTATATTGTATCATTTATTTTTATTTGCAGTAACATGATGTCATAAAGATCATAACACCATGTCCTTTTAATAGGGAATAAACTATTTTCTTGTAGATCACAACATTGTAGATGTTGACCATGTTCTTTTAACTAGGAGAAAACATTTTTGAGGAATACCTAACCATTTTAGAAGGTGACTACTTTCTTTTAATATAAACAAAATTCTTTTTATTTATATCAGAAAATTTTAGAAGAAAACCATGTTATTTTTCTTAGCACTATGTACACTGGACCAAGATGGTTGCAGGTGGAAATGTTACATGGATGCCACAAAAATAGCTCCTATCATATTATTTTGTTCTTTGTTATGACCAATTGATGAACGAATTTGTAATTTTTTTCATAAATAGGATTATTTTTGTTTTATATCATTCAATTTAGATTACTTTTATGAAAAAAGTAAAAAAGTTAATTCACATAAGTTTTCTTAGTTATTAACTACATATCGAGTTATGTAGGTTAGGTTAGGTATAGTGGCAGCCCGATATTTCAGGCTCACTTGGACTATTCAGTCCATTGTGATATCACAGTGGTGAACTTCTCAAGTTATGTTGCAGTTCATGCACACGTTTTGTCGTACACTGTATATAGAAACGGTCGACCCTGTTGCAAGGGTGAGGGGGTGGCAATATATGTTTTTAAGAATATTAAACATAGGATAGTTAACAGAAGCAGCTCCACTGGCATTGTAGAATATATCTTTTGTGCATTGATTTACAATGGGTATTCAGTGCTAGTTGGAGTGGAGTATTTATTCCGACATGGAAGAATCCATTGCTGATATCATTGTTAAATAATGTTGTTATTATGGATGGTCATATAAATAAAGATAAATTCCAAATTTAGCTGAAGATAAATTCCGATTTAGCGGAGACACCAACCACCTAGTTAACCGAGCACTGTTAATGAGTTAACGGAGCATCATAAAGGAGTTTACAGTGCTATATAGATCATTAACAGAGCTGGGTATATAGACAAGAAAATATTACCATAGATAGATAAAGATAAATTCCAAATTTAGCTGAAGATAAATTCCGATTTAGCGGAGACACCAACCACCTAGTTAACCGAGCACTGTTAATGAGTTAACGGAGCATCATAAAGGAGTTTACAGTGCTATATAGATCATTAACAGAGCTGGGTATATAGACAAGAAAATATTACCATAGATTTTAGATTTTAGACGTCGACAGTTGAGAAAATTCATTCTTGTGTTTAATATAGCAAACAAAATATATAAAAAGAGAATTAATTCGTGGATTCAATATAAATACACTCTTCAAACGCGTACATTAATAATTTCATAGATAGTTTCAGAATATCAAATTCCTTTGGGAAATTCCCAGGAAATCGAAAAAAAAACTAAGATACTTTCGTCAATAAGACATACCTTGAATGATAGCTATTGAAGCGCACTTTAAAACGTGTACAGTAGTTACATTGGCTGACTTATGTTGTTTTGTCATATGATATTTTATTTTTGTGGTATTCTCATACTTTTATACAACACTATTAATAACATACAACCCAATGTAAAAACCATTAATGAGAGACGTATGTTATTATCAGTGAGTAGATGCGCTCAGATCATAAATATTATAAGAATTATATTATAACTACCTCTTAGAATATACATATTGAACATAAGCAAAAACCTGTTATGCTATATACATATATAGCATAACAATGTATGTATATAGTAATTTTATGCACATATGCCTTCGATGGTAATTAGAAAACAATTTGGTCAATTACACTGAAAATGTACATTTGATGAGAGATGACTTTTCTTATGTATTTTGATCTGCTGAATTCAAAAAAATGTTAAAAATGTAAGAAAAGCGACCGAAAATGAGAAAGTTATAAGCAATTGATTGAACAAATTCGATGTGAAATCATGCAAATATGAGCAACTCACCCACACAACAATGCCACTCGGCCACACAAAATTTTTTTTGAACCACTTAACTTATCACAGATCCAATTAAACACGATTATTCGTCATTTCAATACCTTTCATTTAAGCACCAGCAACGATATAATCGATCATTCTAACTCGAAATATAATTTGTTTAGTGAGAAATGAGCGAAAAACTAAAAATAACGGGATATCTCAAAAGCTGTTCCATAAAAAATTTATTTTTTTTTGTCGAAATCAGCAGATCAAAATACATACGAAAAGTCACATCTCATCCAATGTACATGAAAAAAAATATTTTGTATACTATAAATGCGGACATTTGTTGTTTTATCAAAAGTATCTTAGAAGTAATTCGATTTTTTTCATAAGCGTAGGAAGACCTCTGTTCCACAGTGTGGCGCAGGGTATAAACACAAGAATGCATTTTCTCAACGGTCGCCGTCTAAAACTCTATGGTAATATTTACTTATCGATATACCCAGCTCTCTTAATGATCTATATAGCACTGTAACTCCCTTATGATGCTCAGTTAACTCATTAAAAGTACTCTTTTAAGCCGTTAACAGTGCTCTGTTTGTGTATGCGCTAAATCGAAATATATCATCCACTAAATTTGCAATTATTATTTCTGAAGTTTTTACACCCTCCACCATAAATAGGATGGGGGGTATATTAACTTTGTCATTCCGTTTGTAACACATCGAAATATTGCTCTATGTTAAGACCCCGTAAAGTATATATTCTGGGTCCTGGTGAAATTCTGAGTCGATCTAAGCATGTCCGTCTGTCCGTCCGTCTGTTGAAATCATGCTAACTTCCGAACGGAACAAGCTATCAACTTGAAACTTGGCATAAATAGTTGTTATTGATCTAGACCGGATGGTATTGCAAATGGACCACTCTTACGTATAGCCCCCGTATAAACCGACCCACAGATTTAGCTTGCGAAGCCTCTAAGAGAAGCAAATTTCATCCGATCCGGTTGAAATTTGGTACTTGGTGTTAGTATACAAACAATGGTATAATCGGACATCTAGCTCGAGATATGATTTGTTTAGTGAAAAAAGGCCGAAAAACTAAAAACTACGGATATCTCAAAAACGGTTCCATACAAAAATTTTTAACCTTCATTTTCGAATTTAGCAGATCAAATATAATAAAAAAGTCACCTCTCATCAAATGAACATTTTCAGTGTAAACTAGTGTTAGTGTTGCCCATACATAAACCAATCATTAACTAAAGTGTTTTATATAGGTATTTAATCTGCTGAAATCCTACTTTAAATGAAGTGTTTTAGGATTATAAGGAGCATATTGCAGGTAAATTTTCAAATATGTATGCTGAAATGGATAGCTAGTGTTTGTTAATTGTTTCTGGAAAATTTCTTTAAAAAGTGTAAATATAATTATCTGAAGTAGAAGAAACCATTGAATATATATAAAGAATTGCTGCCGTCAAGTGTATCATATGGAATTTCATTTCATTTATTAAACATCAATACAAAGGAAGCCACTAAAGGCCTATTATACATGTATTGTAATAAAGAAGCTACCCTGTAGGAATTTCTCGAACTCACTCAAAATCAAACTAACTTTTTACTAACTAATTTGAGGCGACTTTTAGCTAACTCAATATTTATGCAGTCTTGAGTCATTTGAATTTTTCCCAAACTCACTTTTTCTCGATCAGCAATTAGTTACCTTTTCGTTCACTCTAAGCTGATTCATATTTACGTGAAGTAAAGTCATGGAAACAATTCAAACAAACAAACAAAAAATATGTATTGACTTCCAGAACTGTCAATTTGGATTTGGCTTTTTATATTTGTTTCAATTTAACTTGTAATTTCAGAGAACTTTTGTAATTTTTTGTCACGGATAGCGGTAAGTAACCTATAAATGCACAATTAAAATGCAATTTAGTAATTAAACTTTCCTTTTTTCCACTAGAAACCATCATTATCAGTGACGGAATAAATGGAAACTTTGAATAAAAGTATTAAATGGCTGTTTGAGGACGAAGATATAGGGAAATACACTTAAGCCTTTTGGACTTCACTGACGAATGCCACTTCCATTCAGTGTGCGTCATTACAAAAGTAGGTACAACTCCCTCTTAGTTAAACGAGAAAATTAAGACAGCACTCAAACTCAAGACAAGATGAACTAAACTAATATTGCCCGAATTTTTATTTACGTTATATTTTATTTATTGTAAAATAATTTTAAAAAATCTGAATTGGTATTTCTTAATTAATTCAAAATAAAATGAGTCAAAAATAATAAAACAAAAACAAAATATTTTATTATCCACAAAGAGCTCACCTAATCAGTTAGTAGCTAACTCATAGTATGCTCATATTTTATCAGCCTAAAGCTAACTCACTTTGAACTAACTTTTGGTTAGCTGAAGCTTATGCGGGGTTGAGTGAGGACTGACTCGTTCCAATGACAACACGTGTTAAAACTGAATAGGATTTTACATGGGAAATGAGTTAGGTTTTGAGTCACCTATGACTCAGTTATGACTAACAATTTATTAACTTAAAGTCACCTCAATTTCCTACAGGGTATGTTAGGGCGTTTTCGTTTCGCAAAAAATATGTTGCCCTGGTGTTACACTTCTTTTTCCCTCATTGTATTTTCGCTCAAATAATAGTGTCATTCCAAAGTTATTGTTAATTCATAATATTGTGAGGGATAGAGGATCCAAAATTTATGACAGTGTCCTTTATTTTTGGTAATCAATTTCGAGAATGTTGCACCTTTTTTCCCAATCGAAATCGACATTAGATATTGTAAAACTAATTTTAAACACCTTGAAATTATTTTATAACAAAAGTATATGGCTCCCCAGCCACATGAATATAATATAATTAATACAAAAAAGAACAAAAATGTATGCCAATAAAATTAAATTAATCTGGCTTTAACTCCAATAACATCATAAGTCGGTATAGTACAACAATTATCTATTGTTTTTGTTGAAGAAGAAGAAGAAGCAATCAACACAAAACATTTTTACCGCCGAATGTATATGTGATCTCGCCTGAAGCATTGGACAACTGGGGGCTAATCACGGCATTCGATATCGAATTCATAATCGTATCGAAAAAAATTGTCGATACGATTAAAAGTTTGGATCACGGCATTCGATCGAAATTTGATGCAATTTCTCAAGCGTTGCCAACAGCAAAAAAACGAAGCAGAGCAAAATGAAATGACAAAACTAAGTTAGCGTCACAAAATAGAATGTAGAAAAAAACATGTTTTTGGAGGTTTCAAAGTAAAAAGTAAATTGTATTGCATTATATATTATGGACCCATATCTCTTTTTACATTCCTCCAAATTCCTTCCTAATTGGAGGATGAGATGAATATAAAATAATTCGGCGACAAATAAGGAAAAAAAGTGCACATTGTTATTGGTGTAAGTACATGGGTTTGAAATGGTGTGCACTGTTAGAAAGTCACCTTTTGTAGGCTCAATGGACGATTTCGGCTGACGAAGGAGGCGTTCAAATGGAAAATAATTTTTGGTGGCATGTCAACGTCAATTTTATCACTTTACAATTGTCTGCCGTCTTAAAACTTTTTGCGAGTGGGAGCCTGCATAATTCACTATTCTTACAAGGTGGTCCAGAAGCGTTATGTTGTCACGGAATGGTACGGTATTTGGTCGATCACAATCTCTTGAATATCGATCTAGCATGTGCGCTTTATATATGGTTCTTTGTCAAGCTAGAATGCTCGCTGCGAACACTACTATGACCAATTTTTGTTTAACTTTTATTGGAATTGCATTGGTCCTAAATATTAAAAATATGTTCATTATAAAGGGTGATTTGTTAAGAGCTTGATAACTTTTTTTTAAAAAAAAACGCATACAATTTGCAAAATCTCATCGGTTCTTTATTTGAAACGTTAGATTGGTCCATGACATTTACTTTTTGAAGATAATTTCATTTAAATGTTGACCGCGGCTGCGTCTTAGGTGGTCCATTCGGAAAGTCCAATTTTGGGCAACTTTTTCGAGCATTTCGGCCGGAATAGCCCGAATTTCTTCGGAAATGTTGTCTTCCAAAGCTGGAATAGTTGCTGGCTTATTTCTGTAGACTTTAGACTTGACGTAGCCCCACAAAAAATAGTCTAAAGGCGTCAAATCGCATGATCTTGGTGGCCAACTTACCGGTCCATTTCTTGAGATGAATTGTTCTCCGAAGTTTTCCCTCAAAATGGCCATAGAATCGCGAGCTGTGTGGCATGTAGCGCCATCTTGTTGAAACCACATGTCAACCAAGTTCAGTTCTTCCATTTTTGGCAACAAAAAGTTTGTTAGCATCGAACGATAGCGATCGCCATTCACCGTAACGTTGCGTCCAACAGCATCTTTGAAAAAATACGGTCCAATGATTCCACCAGCGTACAAACCACACCAAACAGTGCATTTTTCGGGATGCATGGGCAGTTCTTGAACGGCTTCTGGTTGCTCTTCACTCCAAATGCGGCAATTTTGCTTATTTACGTAGCCATTCAACCAGAAATGAGCCTCATCGCTGAACAAAATTTGTCGATAAAAAAGCGGATTTTCTGCCACTGATTTTGGTAATAAAATTCAATGATTTGCAAGCGTTGCTCGTTAGTAAGTCTATTCATGATGAAATGTCAAAGCATACTGAGCATCTTTCTCTTTGACACCATGTCTGAAATCCCACGTGATCTGTCAAATACTAATGCATGAAAATCCTAACCTCAAAAGAATCACCCTTTATGTAAATTTACTACAAACTAGCAACAATTCGAACTAAAACTAATGTATTTACTATTCCTATATGGCGAAAACAATGTAAAAAACATGTGAAAAATGTTTTACGATTGCAATTTACCAATCGAAAAAATTGTCGATCAAAAAAACTCGATATCGACTCCCGATATCGTTCTCGATATCGAATGCCGTGATTAGCCCCCTGATTGTTTGGTTCGTATATTATTACTGGGAAGCTGTTGGTCTGCACAAAGATTATAGATTTAAGGAAGATAGGAAATTGGCTTGCGTCATACCAAATGTTGCATTTACCAGATTAGTTTAATAAAGGGTGATACGGTCAAAATTTTGTCATTATAAACTTGACGTATTTCTTTCAATTTTGCATTTAAAAAACCTGAACACCCCTCATTTTGAATGTGTGTGTGTGTAGAATGTTGCTCCTATTTTGATTTTGGAATTCACTCTTCAGTTGTCAAAATGCCGTCCAAGCAAGAAGAGCAGCGTATCAAAATTTTGCTCGCGCATCGCGAAAATCCGAGCTACTCGCACGCAAAGCTGGCAAAATCGCTAAAAGTTGCCAAATCAACCGTTACAAATGTAATTAAAGTGTTTGGGGAACGTTTGTCGACAGCCAGGACGTCTGGATCGGGGGGAAATCGAAAACCGGAAGCCGCTGAGACGACAAAGAGAGTTGCCGGTAGTTTCAAGCGAAACCGTAACCTCTCTCTCCGAGATGCCGCAAATAAGTTGGGTGTATCGTCTACAACCGTGCATCGAGCCAGAAAACGAGCCGGACTCTCGACTTACAAGAAGGTAGTGACTCCAAATCGCGATGATAAACAAAATACGACGTCCAAAGCGCGATCCCGGAGGCTGTACACGACGATGCTGACGAAGTTCGACTGCGTGGCAATGGACGACGAAACCTACGTCAAAGCCGACTACAAGCAGCTTCCGGGACAGGAGTTTTATACGGCAAAAGGAAGAGGAAAGGTAGCAGATATTTTCAAGCACATAAAACTGTCAAAGTTCGCAAAGAAATATCTGGTTTGGCAAGCCATCTGTACCTGTGGCTTGAAAAGCAGCATTTTCGTAGCTTCCGGGACTGTCAACCTAGAAATTTACGTGAAAGAGTGTTTGAATAAATGTCTGCTGCCTTTCCTGAAGAAACACGGTTGTTCCGTACTGTTCTGGTCGGATTTTAATGCTATGTCAATACTTGTCGTATACGCGTTTGGTTCGAGTATTAAACTAATGTGGTAAATGGTTTGATGTGCACTGTAGCCAATCTCCCATCTTCTGTAATCTATAATCTTTGGGTCTGCATACTGCTATACTGTGACATCTGTTTCTCTAGACTTTAGAATAATAATACTGCCTCATAAGAGATTGCCCTCTTTGTTGTTGTGTACGTCTGATGCTTATGGCCTATGTGGTGAATTCTACCATATAAAATGTACAAATGTTACAAAGGACCAACATGCATTCTTATATAGCAATAGAAAAAGTGGTATGCTTAAATTTAAATGCAATAATTGCATTGCTAATAAAGATGTTTTTATTCCTGATGCTGAACTAGATGCACCAAAGCATAATTCTACTGCTATTGAACAAAATGATAGCTCTGGTGATATACGATCCAATGTTGATTCCTCTATTGCAAGTTTTGAAAAGCAAGTCAATTTATACAAAATTGGATTGCAAAAACAAAGGGATGATTTAAGTCAGAAAATGGATGATGTTGTAAAAGCGTTGAAGGAGGAATATGAACAGAGAATATGTAATATTGACATAGACTGTAGAAGACATAATAGAGCTAACATAATAATAACAGGTATCCCTAAAGGAATAAAAAAAAACTGCGTGAGCCTATTGTAAAGGCTATTGGGCTCTGCGGAGTAAATATTTCAGCGGCTAACATTCAACATTGCTATTATATATCTAAGGGCAGATCTATTCTGGTTAAATTCAATTCGATTTATGATAGGGATATGATCATGGCCAATTATCACAAGCGTGATCGACTTTGGCTTTGTGATATAATAAGTGGTTTGCCAAAAAGCAGAGTATACTTCAATGACCATCTTAATCGTTCTTCGTCAAGATTGATGTTTATGTGCCGAAAGATATGGAGATTAAAAATTATATCCAAATTTAAACTGTTTAATGCTGGGGCCAAATCACCGCAGTCGAAATCGAGTAGTTCGTCGTCGTAATGTAGTTTACGCGAATCACCGCAGTCGTTATCGAATTGTTTCTACTCGAAGTTCAACACGATAGGTAGCATGCTATCGAAAACGAAATATGTAGTGATTTTTGAGCAGAAAAAAGGTAAACAAAAAGAAACAAGTAGTTGGTGAAAATGGATGTATTATTTATATATTTTGGCAAAATACCTTTAAGAAAATATAATATTACTTGCATTTAGGGAAACGGAACAAAGAAAGGAATGCTCAGTAGCCGCTTGAAAAAAAAACTCATTTTTCAAGAACATATTTAAAAGCTTCTTTTGACAGACGAAAGAGTCTTTTAAATCTATGGATGTTAAAAACACAATTAGTTAAAAGCACTCACTTCAAAATAGAATCACTTACAGGTAATGCACCTCAGGCAAACGACTGATTTTGTCTCGAATATTTTTCCTTACTAATGCCACTTTGTACTCATCCTCTGAATCCGAAGACGAGGAAAACAAAAACACATGGATTCATAATAATTTTTACACATATACATATTTTGATCACAAAAAGTTATTTTGAAATCATCTTTTGCTTCCAATTTCTTATTACCATATGTTTACAGCAATGTAAAAAAAAAGTAGTAGACAAAATAAATTACGATCGAATGCGGTGATCCAAAATTTTACAGCGATCGAAATGTTTCTCGATACGAAACAGAACTCGATGACGAATGCGGTGATTTGGCCCCTGATCGCCCTTACGTTTTGGTTACGCAAGCAGATGGTGCAGAAAGGGAATACGACTTAAAAAAGTGTGCTGAGATTTTAAATGCAACAGGAGCAGTAGTGCCAGCTATTGAAAATGTTCCCATTGCTATTGAGTAGTATAAACTATTATTTTTTATTATTGTATTTAAATATTTGTCATATTTTTTAATGAGATTTTCTGGGGTATTAGAACTTTAAATATGAACTTGTCTACCAATTTAGGCCTTGTTTTTATCTTTAAAGTTATGTAATTTCAAGAACAATTTAAATGTTGGTCATGTTTCTTTTAAAATAAGTGAGATTAGAAGCATATTGGAAGGGGGCATTTGGAAGTTTTTGCTGTAACTGAGACGTGGCTAAAATCCGCTGTATCCTCCAGTTCGTATACCGGGTTATAGCATATATAGACATGATCGACCCGATTGCAGAGGTGGGGGTGTGGCAATATATATTTCTAAGAATATTAAACATAGGGTAGTTAGCACAAGCAGCTCTAATGGTAGCGTAGAACATATCTTTTGTTTGATATATAATGGGAATTCAGTGTTAGTTGGGGTTGTGTATTTGCCTTTGAAGAATCCATTGCTGATTTAATTGTTAGATTCAATAATGTTGTTATTATGGGTGATTTTAATAATTATATGTTTGATATTGTGAAAAGTATGAGTCTGCGTAGTGTTGCCAATAGGATGAACTTGAGCGTTGTTCACAATTCGTTGCCAACACATTATGATGTTTCTCATCGTTCCACGTCTTTGCTAGATTTATTCCTACTGTCTTTTCCAGAGTTGTTGTCTTGTTCTGATCAATTTGCTTGTCCGGGTATATCAGATCACTCATTTATGTTTATTTCGCTTGGTATACGTAAAAGTTTTGTCAGTCAATGTTATGAATATCGTGATTACAATGTATGTACTGCAGATTTTATGGAGGAGAATATATCTCATTGTCGGTTTGATGATATATATATACTACCTCAGATGTTAATGCTCAAATACATGTTTTAAATGCAAATCTACATTACATACATGACAACATACCTTTGAGAAAGTGTTATGTTAAATCTCGCGATGGTGACTGGTTTAAGGCTCCAGAGATTCCGTATCATCTTTCTCTGAGGGATATCGCATATAGTGTATACATACGTGACAGAAGTGACGACAATTGGAAGATATATTGTAAGTGTAGAAATAAGGTAAAGAGAGTTATTAGAAATATTAAGAGGACGTATCATAAGGATTTGTTTAAGAATAAGTCTGGTAAGGAAATTTGGAAAATATTGTGACAGTGTCTTTCAAAATGTTAATGTTGATGAACTTAACCGTATTTTTATGTCAAATCATACGCGTGACAACTTAGATGTTGCTGTTGGGTCTGATAATGTCGTAGATGGATATTCCTTTCATGTGGTTGATTATGTGGAGTTAGTAGATGCATTTGGAAAAATAAATGCTACTGCTGTTGGCTATGACCAATTTGGTTTGAAACATTTAAAGATTATGTTTCCGTTTATTGGTCATTATGTCCTGCATGTTGTGAATACATCGTTAACTACGTCTGTGTTTCCGTCTGACTGGAAGATAGCGAAAATATTCCCGATACCAAAGGAAAGTGGAAGTGAAGAATATAGGCCGATATCTATAATGCCGATTTTGTCGAAAGTGGTTGAGCATTTGATGAAATTTCAGATTTATGATTATATAAGTAAATCCTCGCTGCTTTATGATTGTCAATGTGGTTTCCGGCCAAATAGAAACATTACTTCACTTCTTATTGGATTGACGGAAAATATACGGCAACAGATGGCAAGTGGGGGTTGTTGCGTTCTGCTGTCACTCGACCTTGAAAAGGCGTTTGATAGAATTAATCATACAGCATTAGTTTCCAAGCTATACAATATATATATGGGTTTTCAAGCTCTGCATGTAGATTGATGAAGTCATATTAAACGGGTAGGAGGCAATATGTATGTGTGAGTAACTGTAATTCGCTTATTCTCTCTGTAAGTAGTGGTGTCCCGCAGGGCTCTGTGCTTGGACCTTTGATGTTTATTATGTATATTAATGATTTGTTTAGTCGTCTTAGTTCAAGAAATTGTTTAACCTTTGCTTACGCCGATGATGTCCAGATATTGTTCAAATGTGATCGTGTATTTTTAGATGTTTTGCAGAAACTTTGGAAATATTCCATTAGATACAGTAACAGTGTCCATTTGTCATAATATTATAAAAGTTGTGACCTCTGTTAAGTGTGTTGGTGTAATTATTGATGACAAACTGGTTTTTGAAGCGCAAATAAATTCTGTGATTTCCAAAGTAAACGTTATGTTACGAAAGTTTTACAAGTTGGATCCATTTTTGCCTCCTGAAATGAGGAGGTTTCTTGTGCATGCGCTTATTATTATGCCTGCATTTCTGTATGGTCTGGAAGTTTCTTCAGGTAGTTACGGCTACTTAGTAAGAAAACTCCGGTTACTATTTCGTCGTGTGCTGCATTATGTGTACTCTGTCAAATGGTATGATCATATTACTTATTATGTGTTGGACTTCCTTGGTTGTACGTTTAATGATTTCGTGAATATTAGAAATTTGTATATGTTTAATAAGATTATCAGGGCTCAGGAGCCTTTATTTGTAGTTCAATTGTTTAAATTTGGTAGGTCTACTAGAAATTCCCATATTGTCATTCCAAAGTTATGTTCTGTGTTAGAAAAATCGTTTCTTGTAAGAGTTGCTCGGGTGTTTAATATTTTGCCCGCCTCTTTAAAGACTTTTAATGTATTTTTATTTTTTATTTATTTTATTTTATTTTATTATTTTTATTATTTTATTATTTATTTAACTCATTTTACAACCAAGCCGAAATGGCCATATAATTTGATGCCAAAACCTTATAAGCAAAAACTTTATGATTATACCATACCAAATGACATTTAAATTCAACTTTTTTTTAAATTTTATAAGTAGTAGGTTGTGTCTAAGTGTCATTTTTTGTTTTTATTGCAGTTAATTTTATATTGTTCTTATATTGTTACTATTCTCATTCTGTGTTATTTATTATAAAAAAAATAGATCTATATTTTTAAATTGTTATTTATATATTTTTATATTTAAGTGTTTCTAGTAGTAATGCTATTGTATTGTAACTGTAACTGTCTTAGGGTCTGATCGACTATGTTACATTCATGCAGAAATAAAAATAAAATAAAAATAAATAACTTAGCTTTATATATAGTTATTGAGATGTAGATACTCAAATCTCATGTGCGAATTGAAAAAAAACATCTCCTTTTTAGGGTAGGTTAGGTTAGGTGGCAGCCCGATGTATCAGGCTCACTTAGACTATTCAGTCCATTGTGATACCACATTGATGAACTTTTCTCTTATCACTGAGTGCTGCCCGATTCTATGTTAAGCTCAATGACAAGGAACCTCCTTTTTATTGCCGAGTCCGAACGGGGTTCCACATTGCCCTTTTTTAGGGTAGGTTAGGTTAGGTGGCAGCCCGATGTATCAGGCTCACTTAGACTATTCAGTCCATTGTGATACCACACTGGTGAACTTCTCTCTTATCACTGAGTGCTGCCCGATTATATGTTAAGCTCAATGACAAGGGACGTTTCTAGGGTAAATGATGAATTAAAGCCACATGATACGTCTTACATGTTTTTTTTGCACCTAGTCCATAAATGGTCCGTAAACATAAAAAATTTGATTTTGTGTTTTTTATAACCTAGAAGTTAACGATGACTACGAATTGGTCCATTTTTGTATAATACCCAATGTCGATCTTGAACTAGGAGCTGATATGTTTGCAAGTGCTTGGTTTTACGAACCCATGTATTTTGCGAGTTCATAGCATTCTGATGGTACCTGTTTTTTTTTTTTTTTTTTGAGAGCCAACCTCAACTAATGAAAAAGCTATATGAATTTGTTCTGAAATTTTGATTTTTGAATTGTGACCAAATGATCTTACGAGAATAAGCGCTATTTGGCCCACAGATGTAGGGCCAAATAGCGAAGTGTGAGAAAAAACATAAACCAGAATCCGAAATAATGGTCTCAAAATTGAATATTTACTTTGATTTGTAAAGAGGTTTATAAAAAAACGTAACAATAATAATAATCATTTGAATTAATCAATACTCTCACTGACAATAATTGTGTCACCCACCATTCACATTATTCATAAAGGTGGAATTGCATACCATGCGGTCATGCGTGCGTACGTTGTATTCGAATGAGTTGACGAATACGATTCTTTAATTGAATTACACAGCATGCGTCGGAACATCAATAAATTTGATGATTGCATTCCTCACCTCAGCACTTTTTATTGTGTTTTCATATTCCATGCGCTTTTTTATACTCCATGCGCGTTATGTTTTTTTTTTAACTTCCTCAATAATTTCTCGTATATATTTTAAATTGTTTGGCGTTTGTTGATTCGTTTACATGTTGTTTAATGTTGTCAACGCACTCGACGCATTGAAAAGTTAAAAGTTCGTCAACATCATGCGTCATATGCATACGTTACCTTTATCGTGTAACTTAAACAATAGTAGTTCCTACATTTTAACTTTTTATGACAATAGGATAACAATCTTCTAAATCTTAATATGGATTTATATGTCATCTTGCCTATATATTTAATATAACTGTTTAAATCTTAACTGCTAAAAATTTTTCAGTTAAAGTTAACCGGAGAAAAGCTATTTGTAATTTACTTTCTGTTAACTGGCAGTTAAAGCCTAACGGAGCTACATGAAAATGGCCGTTAGTGTTTTTAAAATAAATATGTATTAGCTTTAATATTTCAAGAAAAATTCTGTAATACAAATACAAACTATCTATCAACATATAGACCACATGGGCTCGGTTTGATTAAATAAATATCAATATATAAACAAAAAGTTTGGTCAGACGTGGTAATCAAAAAAATTTAGATATTTATACTTACTTTAATAAAGGTTTTTATAATGCCTTTTTCACAACGTCAAGTATTTTTTTAACAGTGTTCTTTTTGCTTCGTGGAGAAAAGGGTATATTGTTGGTTTGTTTGTGCAATTATATTGATTCAATGATAATTGTAGAACCATACAATAAATAAAGGTTAGGTATAGTAACAGCCCTTTATTTTACGCTCACTTAGTCTACGACAGGTGGTGAACTTCTCTCTCATTAATGCCCCTTTTCATGGGAGCCACCGTGGTGCAATGGTTAGCATGTCCGCCTTGCATACACAAGGTCATGGGTTCGATTCCTGCTTCGACCGAACACCAAAAAGTTTTTCAGCGGTGGATTATCCCACCTCAGTAATGCTGGTGACATTTCTGAGGGTTTCAAAGCTTCTCTAAGTGGTTTCACTGCAATGTGGAACGCCGTTCGGACTCGGCTATAAAAAGGAGGTCCCTTGTCATTGAGCTTAACATGGAATCGGGCAGCACTCAGTGATAAGAGAGAAGTTCACCAATGTGGTATCACAATGGACTGAATAGTCTAAGTGAGCCTGATACATAGGGCTGCCACATAACCTAACCTAACCTAACCTATGTTTAGCTCAGGTCTTTAGCCTCTAATTGCTAGTGCTCGTAAAAATAATAAAATAAGTTTACTATAATTTGTAATTATAATAATTTAAGTAATAAATAAATAAAATAACTCAATGACAAGGACCACCTCTTTCTATAGCCAAGTCCGAACGGCTTTTCAAATTTCGATGGATCCACTTAGAAAATCTTTGAAACACTTAGAAATGTCACCAGCAATAACACATGTTATCACCTCCATTTTAGTAGAATTAGTTACTTTCCCTTGCTCGGACAAATTTGCTTTCAAATTTTGATCAAATGAGATATTGGTTGAAAAAAATTTTTTTTTAATATTGCAGAGAATATTACAACTTTGAGTTGTTTTACGATTTGCCAATTTAAGTAACAGTAATGCAGATCGATCGATTTTCACCCAAATTTTTCTCTTGGTTAGACCCTTCGTGAAGTTTACAACTTAAACTCTCTTTGCGCTATAGAACTACAACATATTAAAATATATTCATATTTTGGATATCATTTTATGTTTTATGTTACAGCCTTGTATGTTACAGGTGCAATATTTCACAATAACAGTGTCACTTGTGTTAATAACATCGGCAGTCACCTTTGAGGACCAAAATGTCGATAACAGACTAAGGAGGGAAGCACCATATCAAGGAAAACGTGACTTAAGCCTTGCTTACTCTGCAACCAATATCAAGTCTAAAGAAGGAACGCAAGTAAAAACTATAACAGTCATTAAAAATGTTGAGAGTAATAAACATACAGCGACATCGAAAAAAAACTCGGAACTTAATAACAATAGGTCCAAATCGTTGAAAGACAATTTCAGTTCTTTTGGAGTTTTACCAGATGTGCCAGATGTTGAAGACCTATTTGAGTATGTAAATAAAAAGCATAGTCATGAGAAGAAAACAAATGGAACCACGAAAGATGGTACAAAGAAAGCAAGAGGAAATGTCGAGACTGAGCAAACTGAAAAGCCTGTGTTTGAAGCTTCATCAGAAGAAAGAGAATTTTCGGATATTCCGAAAACTGTTGAAAAAATTTCAGGAGATGCTGAATTACTGCCCAACTTTAATACCAGTAGGATAAAAACCCGTGAATCTTTGGTAAATGTAAATTACTCTACTCCTCAACACTCGGTGCATCGGTATTTTGAAAATTATATACAGCTAAGTCCTGAATCTGAAGCAGAATATAACTACCAAAAACCATGTGTACATCAACAGCCAATTAAGAGTGAGACGGTGACCACACCATCTGGAAAAACGTACAATGTACCCTTAAACTATACAAATTCTGACATTAATCCATATATTGCTCCATCTATTACGCGTAGACCTCCAACAAAACAGCAATCGATATCATCTTTTGTAAATGTGAATCCATCAACATTTCCGATAAATTCTCTATTGCCACCAATATTATCGCAGTCAAATAATTTGCCACAAACACTTCCTACAACGACTACATCGGGGCAGATTATTGTTCCAAGCATCTCGAAGACACAAACATCTATTCCGACAACAAGTCAAAGGCCCTACCTTGCACCAAGCCTGCGTTCTGGCTTAAACGCTGTGAGTCGAGGTCCTGGTGGTTCTACTAACGTGGCTAGCATCCAAAATATGCCATCGCTTCGAATCAATTCATATAACACTTTGCTCAAAAAGCCGAATAATTTAAGATCTCGCGGACTTAAATACTAAGTCATGAAATCAATTTGGAATATAATTTGACGTGTACCATAGATTGATTTGGAAGATTCACCACCACCCAAAACAAAAATTTTAATTAATGGTGTTATATTCGTTTAAGATATAACTCAAACATCTACATTTCTATATCTACCCAATATAGTATATTTAACCTAGACAATATATCATTATAACTGCCTTATGTAAAAAATAAAATAATACCGATTATTACATTTAATGTATGTATGTATTTAATATATGTATACGTAGAAAAATGTTTGTTTAATATTCTGAAACTAAGCTGAATTGTACATCTTTGCAAAACTTACCAATATAGATTAGGTATTTTAAATATATGTACATAAATAATTGGGAAGGAATAAATCCAAAAATCCTATTTTCCCTTTTTTGATCAACAAAATAATGCTAGTCGCAATGAGAGAAAAACCACAATAATAGTAGTGTTGGGAGTGTAAAGGGCACCTTATACGGTCGGATAAACACTGCGACACAACACGTTGCGGCGACAAATCCGATAGTATAAGGTCGTGTTCGGCTGTCGCGGGGACGTGTTGGCATAAAATCAAAACAACTTTGATTTTTGCAGGTTGGGTGGTACAAATCATTGAGTGTAAGGGGATGTTCGACAAACATTATCAAAGACAAATTTATTTTTACATTAAAAACAGGCATTTCTGCAATGAAATTAATGATGGATCGCCAATTCTGGTTGAAAATTAAAGAAATATATAAATCTAAACCAGTATTGTGGCAAAAACGTGGAAAAATTCCACTTACAATCAATGGGAAACCGGGCGACAAGTAATTTGTAATATATTAAATGTGGATTACTTCAGGAATCATTGTTTTGACACATATACCAGGATTTTTTTATTATTTTCTTACATTTTTCAGAAAAAAATGGTTTCACCCATAAATCTTCGTACGATTTCATTGTTTGTTTATGCTTCTTCTTATTTTTTCATGTTGTCATCACATTTGTTCGTGCAGTGTAAGGGCAAAACTTGAACGAACACACAACAAATAGACGAACCTCTGTCGGAGTGTTTATCCGACCGTCTAAGGTCCGCTTAATGCGCTTTACAGACTATCAGTTATTCCGGACGGAATGTCGGTGTTTGTAAAGAATCTTACAGTGTGTCGGATCGATACGACTTGTCGGCGATGACTAAATAATCGGTAAATGTGTTATCGATCCCATAAACATGCAGCAGTATCGATTATGCCTTCGGACTTAACTTATAATGTGCACAATATATGGGATATGTTCGACACGGGCACTGTCGTCCGGAATAACTGATAGTCTGTAAAGCGCATAACGAGTATTTGATTAAAACATAGACTATAGACTTTAGATAGATGAGCCATGAGTGTCAAACTATTTGTGACAGTTCCGAAGATTAAGAATAAACGAGAAAAATAAGAGCACGCTTACAATCTCTTTCGTTTTCCTTTTTGTAGTTTGCCAATTTTACACAAAATTAGAACGTTTATGATGCAACAGAGGATTTATAAATAAATTAATATATTAAAAGTTCATATTTGAACAAAAAATTGTGACCAAAATCGCGAAAATACGAAATTTAATTTTGAGCAGCATTGCTCTTTACGAACAACACAAAAGCAAATGCGCGAAAATTAATGTTTGGGACTGACTCTTTACGAAAAAATCAAAACGAAATGTCAGAAAATTAATTTTTGGAACTGACACATTGTTTTTAAAGAGAATAGTGGATCATCTATCTAAAGTCTATAGTCTATGGATTAAAAGTACTCGTTATTGACTAATTTTTTGAGTATTCGTTATGCGACGTGCAGACTATAAGTTTATCCGGACGACAGTGGTCGTATCGAACATATCCCATATATTGGCCACACTATAAGTTAAGTCCGAAGGCATATACTGCTGAATGTTTATGGGATCGATAACACAATTACCGATTATTTAAGCGGACCTTAGACGGTCGGATAAACACTCCGACAGAAGCTCGTCTATTTATTGTGTGTTCGTTCAAGTTTTGCCCTTACACTGCACGAACAAATGTGATGACAACATGAAAAAACAAGGCATATTAAAGAGGTAAAGTCATGCAATCAGGTGACTAATATCGACATTCATCTTGTCAAAGGCTTTGTTTACGTTTAGTATTCAACAATGTTGATGTTTTATATATGCATTCAACAATACAACAACACTACACATACACATACACAAACACAACAAGACTACACATACAAACAAAACTTGAGTGATCTGCCATTTTAGTTTGACATTATTAATATCATGGGGGGGTACACACGCTTGCTCGTGACTTAACTTTAATTAATATGCCTTGATGAAAAAATAAGAAGAAGCATAAACAAACAATGAAACTGTACGAAGATTTATGGGTGAAACCATTTTTTACTGAAAAAATGTAAGAAATTAATAAAAAAAAAATCCTGGTATATGTGTCAAAACAATGATTCCTGAAGTAATCCACATTTAATATATTACAAATTACTTGATGAATTTCAAAATACTTGTCGCCTGGTTTCCCATTGATTGTAAGTGGAATTTTTCCACGTTTTTGCCACAATACTGGTTTAGATTTATATATTTCTTTAATTTTCAACCAGAATTGGCGATCCATCATTAATTTCATTACAGAAATGCCTGTTTTTAATGTAAAAACAAATTTGTCTTTGATAATGTTTGTCGAACATCCCCTTACACTCAATGATTTGTACCACCCAACCAGCAAAACTCAAAGTTGTTTTGATTTTATGCCAACACGTCCCCGCGACAGCCGAACACGACCTTATACTATCGGATTTGTCGCCGCAACGTGTTGTGTCGCAGTGATTATCCGACCGTATAAGGTGCCCTTTAGTCATCAACGAATTGTCGTAGACACACTGTAAAAAACTTATATTCTGTGGCCAATATATGGCCAATATATGGGATACGTTCGACACGACCTCTGTCGTCCGGATAAACTTATCTTCACGGCGCATTTGTAATGCGCTGTACAGACTATCAGTTATTCTGGACGGAATGTCGGTGTTTGTAAAGAACCTTACAGTGTGTCGGATCGATACGACTTGTCGGCGATGACTAAATAATCGGTAAATGTGTTATCGATCCCATAAACATGTAGCAGTATCGATTATGCCTTCGGACTTAACTTCCCTGTCAGCATTTCAATGTTCCATTTCATCCTCATCGCTACCACAGACTCGTAAGTGACACTGCAACAATCGCCAACTGTGATAGTATTTTGCCATCACTATTCGCATGAAGGTGTTTTGCCATCACTATTGTTACAAGAGCCATTTTATATTTTGTGAAACACCAAGCGCAACTAGTTTCTTATAATTTATTTAAATAAAAACGATAATGAAGTGCTGAAAACATAGTTATTTCGCTTAAAATTGTGAAAGGTATATTGGTAAACAATTTTTGACTTTCCAAATGGAATAAAGTGATAGTTTTTCAAATATTTTTCCAGACACGCAGCCTCCATTGGGATAAAAGCACTGACTGATAGACGCTACAACATGTAACTTGTAACTCAACATCAATCTTTTATTAATACATAAGAATATGTTAAATGTGATGTGATAGTCGTATAAATGTTATATTTATGAGAATTTATAAATATTTAATAAAATTAATAAACATCTAAACAACCGTGTTTTACTTGACCACAATGATTCTTTTACAACTATCTTAAAATGCACTTTATCTGATTGTTTGAAGGGGCTCTTATTGGCGTCCTTCTAAATGTATCCAGAAGGGCACCTAATAATTGCTCTCATGCGATACTTTTTTGTAGTAACTTGGCGTGGTACAACTTCTCAATAGTGACGGCGCTTTTCCGATGAGTTTTGGATATCGTATACGACTGGGGATTCTCAGAAGCGCCCCCAAATTCAAAAAATGTTGGCAGGGTTATAATGTGCACAATATATGGGACATGTTCGACACGAGCACTGTCGCCCGGAATAACTGATAGTCTGTAACGCGCATAAGAATCTTATGCGCTTTACAGAATATCAGTTATTCCGGACGAAATGTCGGTTTTTGTAAGAATCTTACAGTGTGTCGGGATGTGTTATCGATCCCATAAAAATGCAGCGGTATCGATTATGCCTTCGGACTTAACTTATAATATGCACAATATATGGTATATGTTCGACACGAGCGCTATCGTCCGGACCCTGCCAGCATTTCAAAGTTCCATTTCAACCTCATCGTTACCACAGACTCGTAAATGTCACTTCAACCATCATGAAAAGGTACATCAAAAAGTACATGCAAGTAATTTGCCATCCCTACTGTTAAAAAAGCCATTTTTTTGTGAAACGCCAAGCGCAACCAGCTTGTTATATTTTAATTAAATAAAAAACGAAAATAAAGTTCTGAAAACATAGATTATACGCTTAAAATTGTGAAAGGTATATTGGTGAACAATTTGGTGATTTTCCAAATGGAATAAAGTGATTGTTTTTCAGATATTTTACAGACACGCTGCCTCCATGGAATAAAAACACTGGTTGATAGACGCAGCAACATGTAACTCGCTACTTGTAACTCAACATCATCATTAATGCCAAAAATTATGTTAAATGTAATGTGATAGTGGTATAAATGTTATATTTTTAAGAATTTGTAAATGTTTAATCAAATTAATAAATATCTAAACAAACGTGTTTTACTCGACCACAATGATTCTTTTACAACTATCTTAAAATGCACTTTTTCTGATTGTTTGGAGGGTCCCTTATTGGCGTCGTTCTAAATTGATCTATAAAGGCACCTAATAATTGCACTCATGCGAAACATTTTTATAGTAACTTGGCGTGGTACAACTTCTCAATAGTGACGGCGCTTTTCCGACGAGTTTTTGATGTCGTATATGATTGTTTTCGACGTAGTGGGGATTCTCAAAAGAGTCCCCAAATTCAAAAAATGTTGGCAGGGGAATAACTGATAATCTGTAAAGCGCATTACAGTGTGGATACTAGAGGTGTGCACGTGACACGAAATTGTCGTGACTCACGAAAATTTTCTACAAATTTTCTTCTCGTGAGTGTGCGTGAGTCCTACCAAAAAATATCGTGCGTGAGTATGATTTTTCAGTTATGAGTGTGCGTGAGGGTGAGTAAACTATTACTCACGTGCACACCTCTAGTGGCTACTGTTGTTAATATTTGGGGAAGGTTCAAAAAAACCTGGCAACACTGATGATGCATTTTGAACGAACACGTAAAAGTCATTTAAGAGTTTTGCAAATTTTGTGAATGGATATTGATGCCAAATACAAATATTCAATCCGAAGTATTGATGTACCGAGAAAGGTAGGATTTTACTTATTGTAGGTATATCGTCAATTTCCACAATTACAAAGCTCGTGTTTTGTGATATAACTTAGGTCTGAATCCCACAACAACGAATGGAGAAGTTTGAAGAATGCAAAGTAAAGAAGTTGGACAATAGCTTTCATTCCATTGAAATGGAGATGACATCGAAAAACGAACCGCCAGTCCGTAACAACAGCAGCAAGGTTATAATTAAATTCAAGCCCGATGGACTTCCATTAGACGTGATGAAAACTCTGAAAACACAGCCGGCAGCGGACGCTACTGAAAAAGGGCCTAATGTTATTGTGCGATCGGTCGATTTAAATGAGGGCATTGAAATAACCCGCCGATTTGGTAATTTTTCTTTTCGAGTTTTGCAGGACTTATTTCCCAATAAACGTCTGTCTCATTATATGAATTCATCCATTGTTACAAGAGAAATATCAACAATTCTAAAATAACAAAAAAGGTTTGACTATGCCTTGAGATTGTTACTCGCCAATCGACAACATACATCATCAATCAACATTCCCAATTCCCAAGTTTACGTCAAGTAAGTACATCGTTATTTTAATGTAGTCGTATTTACATTGCACACACAAGGAAATTAATGTGTTACAGCATACGCCAAGAACAAGCGTATTCGAATAAATACATATAACTGATTGTCCTAATTACAATGTTGTATCAATTATCAATTTAATGAAATTGTATTGTTTATACATATTATGAATTTTATATAGTATTTTGTAGCCTAAACAGACAGCTAATTAGCAATATTTGAATAAGACAATTCGCAATTTTAAATAATTTTCATTCTACTCTGATATATTCTGTTACTCCATAGCGATATATTTCGCTATAAGTTTTTTCAGTTTGCGCTATTATATTTGATTTTCACTATATATCAGGACCATCAGTCACCGGGAATTCTTGCTAAAAGAGACCGTACATGCATACAGAAATACTAGTTACATTTCGGAGTGTTTCAAATCATCTCTAAATTATATTACACTTCGTTCGGACTGGCCAATAAAAATGAGGTCCCTTTATTTCGATAAGAAAAAGGTTTTAAATTTAACGGGGATGTTGTTGAAAAGTCTGGCTGTCCAAGTTTGAAATGATTTGTTCATGTGGAGCCTATAGCATTCGAAATTACGAACTGATTCGTATTTGTATATTCGTACACATAATAAAAAAAATTATAAATGGATGTTCCCATAATGCCAGAAAAAAGACGCCAGACGAAAACATATGATCGAAGTGCTCCACAGAATACAGATCAGGAATTACTCTTTGAAATGCAATGCGGAGATATCCAAATAGACACCTTATGTATGTAGTGCATATAAATGTAATAACAAATGAACGTCCAAATAGGTTTTTAAGTACATTTTGTTTTATCTGTACCTAACTACATGTAATGATATAAACCTTATTTATTAGCCTATGGTATTATATGAAGATAGAAATGTTCAGTTCCCTTTATTGGACGCTCTACTCACTCCAAATTATTCTAGTTGAAAATGAGCTTTCAAAAATACCTTAAGAAGGCTCAAATTATTTGGAGCCAATCCTAGGTTAGCTAAAATAGGTTAGATTTAATTATATTCCGATTAATCGAATATATGTATATTTATGTGCTTCGTACATAAGATGTTTTGTTGTGCAACATCTAAGATTTAAGTTTCTTAACTAGAATAAGATTGCTGCAATTAAATATATGTTCCAATGCTGCCGATTTAAAGATCACAAGATATTTCATCAATCAACTTACCCATATTATTGGATATTTGGAAACCAGAACAAGATCGTATCATCAATCAACACGCATCTGCAGATATAAAACAGAAAATATGACATCTACCACTATATGTATTTGATACCACCAATCAACGTGAATGACATTTAATCGTCCTTATAGAAACCTGTCAAGTGCATAAATGCTTCTAAAATCGATTCGAATATTTTAGATGTAAGATATTGTAATGAATTTGAATTGGAAATACTTTGAAAATTTGATCTCAAGGCGAAATAATGTTCAAACCTAGCACATAGTCAATCGTTTTCATTATTATTGTGTGAATTGATATTTTATTAACATTATTGAAGCTATTTTCACATTAATCAACAATCAACATCCGAATGATATTAATTTTATATATAAGGAAATCAACAATCAACACATGTCATAGACGGATCGAACTGAGCATTACTGGATTCTAACTTCACCTCCTCTTCTTTCCCATATATGTTTATTAATCAAAATATTTCGAATGTGATAATCGACATCATTTGTATTACAATCAACATATAAAGAAAAAGACAACAGTCAAGGGAAGGATATAAATCACCTCGATGTGGACCTCGGTTTCTTCTTTAAAGAAAAAAACCTACACTTATTGTATAGGCAACATTATTTGAACAAAAATTGTGATGTATTTATTGATATTTTAGTTGTAGTTAAAAAGTATTGATTTTCCTTTTTGGAGCGCATTGTTCGTGGCAAAAAGTATATATGTACAGTGGTGTGCAGAAATGACTACATAATTATTATTATTTTTTTTATTTCTTAACGAATAAAATAAGCAGTAAAAAGGAAACTCAAAATAATTTTATTTTTCCTTTATTCCTTCTTCAATTCTAAATAAAACAACAAAAAACTCAAAACAGAAAGTAAAGAATTCAGAGAGAGAAATAAACATAACAAAAAATACTCGCATGTACTCAATTTTGCACTTTTCTATACCGGTGTCAGTTGGAACATTTTCTTGTACTTGGTCCATAACCCTTTATTTTTTAATACCATATTTATACGTTTTTATTTTTTTATTTATTTAACTCATTTTACAACCAAGCCGAAACGACCATATTTTGTTTTGTTTTGGCATAGTTTCAACCAATTCTTGTATAATTTCATCTGGTAGATTCTGCCATTCAAGCTGTACTCGTTCCCACAGGTCTTCTAATTTTTATGGAGCTGATTTGTACAATTCCAGCCGTCTTCCCACGATTGACCATAAATTTTCAATCGGGTTGAGGACGGGGCTTTGCGCTGACCAATTCATCACTTGAAATTTTTCGTCACTAAACCATTTTTCACTATTTTTGCACTACGCTTCGGATCACCATCCTTTTGAAGTACGACTTCACCTTCAGGATAGGTACTTTTGTCAACAAACTCGGGAAGATGAGTCTGCAAAATGGCGAGGTAGTCTTCCTTCTTCATTACACCATCAATTTTCTGCAATGGCCCAATGTGCCACCAAGTGAAGCAGCCCCAAACCATGATGCTTCCACCACCATGCTTCACAGTTTGTTTAACATGGTGGCGTTGAATGGTATCACCAGGACGACGCCAGCAATATTGTTTACCGTCCGATTGGAAACGGGTAAATTTAGATTCATCTGACCGTCTATTTTTTTTATTTGTTTATTTAAGCAATTCAAAGCCTTTAACCCTTTAACCCTTTCGCTACCGATGTCCACTTAGAAGGACATTCGAAAAAGACACCAAATTCTATTTTCCCACTTAGTTTCGATTTATTTCTCGATGTTATTTTAAAGTAGAGGCTTTAATCTAAATAAGCTATAAATATTTTCCATTTTGGTGAGGTCAAAAATACATTTTTATAAATTTCTTTAGCAATAAACGAAAAAAATTAAAATTTGAGAAAAATTTTCTGCTGTATGTTTCTAGTAAATGGACATTCATACAAAAACTATAGCTGATACTTTTTCGGGTTCTTTTTTGTATTTTTTTCTCACACTTTGAAGGATATTATAGGCCAAATAGCGCTTATTTTCGTAAGGCCATTTGGTCACAATTCAAGAATCAAGTTTTCAGAACAAGCTCATATAGCTCTTGAAGTAATTGAGGTAGGTTTTCAAAATGGTAATTTTTGTTCTACATGCTGTTAGTACAAGTAAAATAAAAACAGAAGAAACATTAAAGTTATTAACATTAGGTTTATTTCGGTAGTGAAAGGGTTAAAGGGCCAATTTAACGAATTATAATGTACTACTCTAACGGACATTACAATATTATATGAAAATAAAAGCATCAATTAATAAAAAAAATAAAAAAAATAAAAAATTGCTAAGGCAATAACACGAAAAATTCTAAAACTATAAAAAAACTTAAAAATCTAAAAATCTAGCAAAATCCTCAATGCACATTTCTAAAAAAATAATAAATAAGTGTGAGACAGAGATTATCAATGACTAGGCTAGGTTAGGTTATGTGGCAGCCCGATGTTTCAGGCTCACTTAGACTATTCAATCCATTGTGATACCACATTGGTGAACTTCTCTCTTATCACTGAGTGCTGCCCGATTCCATGTTAAGCTCAATGACAAGGGACCTGCTTTTTATAGCCGAGTCCGAACGGCGTTCCACATTGCAGTGAAACCACTTAGAGAAGCTTTGAAACCCTCAGAAATGTCACCAGCATTACTGAGGTGGGATAATCCACCGCTGAAAAACTTTTTGGTGTTCGGTCGTAGCAGGAATCGAACCCACGATCTTGTGTATGCAAGGCGGGCATGCTAACCAGTGCACCACGGTGGCTCCCAATGACTAAACTGCTAAGCTTCGTGAGAAAAATGGGATATTAACTTTTTTTTGAAAACATGAACACTATTCGATAATTCCTTTATGTTTGAGGTAAGGAGTTCCACAGTCTGGTAACTCGAAATGCAAACGAGCGCTCCAGAAATGTTCAATGCGTATTTAAGTGGTCCTTGTTGTACTCAAGAACCGGAAATAAGAAATAAGATATGCTGGTTTACCTGATTTCAAAACACCATAAAGAAAACAAAGGCATCGAATTTCAAGATAACGCTCAAACGAACATCCCAGAAATTCATTAACAAAGCGTGAATAGTTGTGTCTACAGTTTTTACCGAATACAAAACGAAGCAGAGAATGGAAACATGAAGTAAGTTTAGACAAACTTGATCTACTTGACCCCATATGAACCTCTACACCGTATAAAATATGTGGCATAAGTAGTGAATGCGCCAGCATTCGTTTCACAGGAAGCGGGAGAATAACGTTCAAATTATATAGTTTCTTCAGAACGAAGTTAACTTTTGAACATATCTTGGCTATATGGAAATCGAATTTAAGTCTATGGTCAACGTGAAACCCAAGAGAAATAACGGAGTCACTAAAACTAATTAAATTGTCTTGGATCACAATATCTCTCTGTGTGATCGGCTGGCGGGGTTTTTCAAAAGCCATGATCTTTGTTTTGCTGACATTAATGGACAAGTTATTTCTGCTAGCCCAGTCATAAATATGACCGATGTCATGATCCAAATTCAATAGAGCATCTTGCGTAGTGCCAGATGCACAGGTACTAAATAATTGAATATCATCGGCATATATTGCCATATCAACATATTGAACACAATGTACAATGTCATTAATATATAACATACACAGTATAGAACCAAGGATAGATCCCTGTGGAACACCTGAAGAAATCGGTTTTACACATGAACTACGGCCATCACTATGTACAAATTGGAAACGGTTCGATAAAAAGGACGAAATAAGTCTACAGGAAAAAACCGACAGATCAAATTGCCGGTAGAGTTTATGTATTAATAAGTTGTGATCCACGGAATCAAAAGCCTTGCTTAAATCAAGAGCAGCAAGAATTCCGGGATCTCTCTTGTCATACCCCACAAATGCTTATGTTTACTAATGCAGTAGGGGTGGTTTAGGGTATGATATAGTCGGCCTGCCCGACTTTCTACTTTACCTTCTTGTGTTTTGTTCTGTTTATTTATCTCTCTGAACTCTTTACTTTTTGTTTTGATTTTTTTGTTGTTTTATTTAGAATTGAAGAAGGAATAAAAAAAATATTTTGAGTGTCTTTATTGTTACTTTTTTATTCGTTTAGAATTGGAAAAAAAATAATTATGTACTCATTTCTGCACGCCACTGTACGGTAATATAAATTCCATGTAGAGGTGTGCACGTGAGTAATAGTTTACTCACGCACACTCACGACTGAAAAATCATACTCACGCACGATATTTCACAGGTGTCACTAAAATTGTAATTGAATTTAACTCTTAAGCGTTTTATATTGGTGAGCAGGAATATTTTCGTGAGTGTAAATCGTTACTCACGCAAACTCACGAAGATATTATTTTCGTGACTCACGCACGAATCACGAAAATTTTCGTGAGTCACGACAATTTCATGTCACGTGCACACCTCTAATTCCATGCATTATTTTATTGGGTTGGTTGGGTAAGTTTGGTACACAGAAAAATATTACTAAAAATTGGACATCGTATTTCATACAATATTCAATACATGGTATAATTACAGTGAAACCTCTTAGAGGTGGACAGTCACGGTCGCCTCAATTTTGTCCAGGTGTCCGCTTTTCAGAGTGTCCAAGTTTGAGAGGTTTCACTGTATTTATAAGGTAGCCTTAATTCATCAGGTGACTTTAAAGGGCTCATCAAAACGTCAAAACATAACATACGTAAATGTTGTCTTTGTTACAAGCGGGTAAATTGTGAAAATGGCCAAAAATCTTGCTCACAGTTAAATATTTTTTTGTATTTCCATAACATTAATAAAAGAAAATAGAGTGATACAGAATTCAAACAAATATTTTTGTATTTGTTTATTTACTTTTTATATATATTTTTTTTTTTTTTTTTTGCTAGCTACATTAAGGTGGAATTACATATGTTACCATGCGGCCATGCCTGCGTACGTTGTACTCGAATGCGTTGACGAATACGATTCTTCAATTGAGTTACACACCATGCGTCGGAACACCATTGAATTTGCTGATTACATTCCTTGCCTCTGCGCTTTTTATTGTGTTTTTATATTCTACGCACTTTTTAAGGTAAAGGACTTCGTATTTTTTAACTTCCTCAATAATTCCTCGTTCATATTTAGATTGTTTTTCGTTTGTTGATTTGTTTACATTTTTTTAATGTTGTCAACGCACTCGACGCATTGAAAAGTTAAAAGTTCGTCAGCTACATGCGTCATATGCATACGTTAGTTTTATCGTGTAACTCAAACTTAGTAGTTTCCACATTTTAACTTTTTTGACAATAGCATATAACGTACGCACACATGACCGCATGGTATGTAATTAATTCAGGAAAGTAATCGTGAAAAAATGGCGATTTTAGCGGCTAAACTCGAACTTAATACCTAGCTTTACAAAAAATTGTACCATGATTCAATTATTATTATTATTTTTTTTTCCAAAACCAAACAACGCATAGTCCACATAGATTCGGTTTGATGAAATAAATATAAATTAAAATCAATCGCTGAAATTAATTGCACAAATCAATAAATTAGTTGGATGAATTAAATTTTGAATTGGCGTTGTTAATTCGTGATAAATAGAAAAAAATATTTTTCTGTGTTTCGATTCCAAATGGCTGCTTATGACTACGTTTGGATATGTTTCCAACACCTTAAATTTTTATTCTCTTGCGAAGCTTTACTATTTTCACCTTGTCGATTTTATCTTAATATTCTTGTGTCAAAAATGAAAGTAAAATTCTCGTATCTTAGGATCGCCAATCCATTGATATAAACATGCACTATTTAGAATTGCATTGCAAGCCAAAACATTGTAACATTTTTTAATTTTTATTTTCCGATGCATAATTGCATTGCAAACTAAAAGATTATAACATTTTTCTTATTAATTATTAACACATCAACTAATAGTTTCTAGTGATGTAGGCTATTGATTAGCGACTACGCCGACACTCATATTTCCATTTTGTTCTAATTTTAGTGGTGAAAAACTTTATTGTGGAAGTCTTTCATAGTTAAAATTTGTTGCTAGTTCAAAAGGGTCTCTTTAAATTTATTTTATTTTATTCGTTTATTTGCATTAATCTAAACAATTCAAAGCCTTTAAAAGGTCAATTTAGCGGATGACAATGTACTACTCCAACGGATATTACAATATTATATGAAAATATAAAGCATCAATTAATCAAACACAACAACATTATTATAAAAATTAAACCAGCAATCTTAAATCAAATTGTAAGATCAGTAACGAATATATATTATTATTCGTGAGTTTCGTTATTCATTTTTTTATCGATGGTAATACGTTGTCCTCTTGTCTAATGTTTATGTACTAAACGTCCACTTACTTAAATTACTCATGTTATACTCAAGCTTTGTTTTGCTATTTGTACTAAACAATTAATCAAACATCCCTGCATGAGAATATTATACATCTATAAATAATTTTGAGATATTTACAAATAATGTACAATGTACTACTCCAACGGATATTACAATATTATATGAAAATATAAAGCATCAATTAATCAAACACAACAACATTATTATAAAAATTAAACCAGCAATCATAAATCAAATTGTAAGATCAGTAACGAATATATATTTTTATTCGTGAGTTTCGTTATTCATTTTTTATCGATGGTAATACGTTGTCCTTTTGTCTATTGTTTATGTACTAAACATTTACTTACTTAAATTACTCATGTTATACTCAAGCTTTGTTTTGCTATTTGTTCCAAAAAAATTATCAAACATCCCTGCATGAAAATATTATACATCTATAAATAATTTTGAGATATTTACAAATAATGTACCTAAATAAATGCATTATATTATTGAATATATGTATATTATAAACATTGTAATCATTATAGTTCAAATAAAAAAATTAATAGCCCAACAAAAAATGTATTAAGAAAAACAGTTTAGAAAATAAACGAATGTTTTTATATTTTCTTTGTATGAATCGCCTTTTTGTAGAGTTAACGTGACTATTAATCACTGCATTCGATTTCATGAGTACTTTACCATTATATTCCTGATATCTTTTACAGTGATTATTAGTTAAGCTTATAGACAGATTTTATAATTTAGGCTTCCAATCAACTGAATTACTCCAGACACCAATCAACACACTCCTAAATATCTATGGAACGCAACGTCACGATATAAACTCCATTCAACCAACCAATAACACGATATTATCAAAGCTCTATGAAAGAAAATCTTCTTAATCACTACACCTGCCCTCAGGTAACACAAAAACGTTATTCAGAGCAATTAAAATTCAATCTAAGACAATAGTTTTTTCTTTTTACAATTAAAATGATACTTTAAACACATTTTGGTTTTCACTAAGTTTAACTAAAGTGAATTTTAAATCTTGCTTAGAAACATTTTTGTACGAGTTATAGTTTATAACTTTATGGATTAGATCTTGGTATTTTCAACCTTTCTTTGTATTTGTAGTAATCTAAAAACCATTCCCTGTAGGTGAAGGCGTGAGACCTATATTTGATCGTGCTGATGTTAAAGCGAATGCAATCGCAAATGACGAAAGTGATAACGATAATGTTAAGAAGGAGACACCAAAAAAGTCCGACAAAGTTGATGACCGATACGGAAAATCGAATATATATAATAAAAATGATCCTCAACATAGATTACGAGTAGAAGATACAAATGTGCGAAACGAACCGTATAGAAGTGAATACAAGAAAAAGGGTATAGAACAACTATCACGTTCAGAAGGCAAATCCAAAGACAAAGCTCCATATTTTAGTGATCCAATACGTGAGCGTGATAGACTTAGGCGTTTATATGGTAGTGCAGCTAGACCAAAATCTATTACTCGCTCCTCTCCGAATTACGAAACCAGTCGTTCTAGTCATCCCAGACGGAGGTCAATTAGTAGGCCCAGACAAAGAAGTCGATCCCGAGACCGAAGTCGTTCCAGAAAACGAACACGTTCTAGGTATCGGAGTCGTTCAACGCACCGAAGTCGTTCCAAGGAACGCAGCGCTTTCGCGAATAGGAGCCGTTCTTCACGACGAAGTTGTTCGATGTATAGATCCCGAAGTTGCTCACCGCATCGAATTGATTCCTTCCATAAAAGTTATTCTCCACAGTATCGTTCTGGAAGAAACCACACTGAAAAAAGGCAACATACTTCACGATCCCCAAACATTGATAGGCGGATACACGAAAGTAGAGGACATTCCAAGTCTCCTAGAAACATTAGAGAAAAAAATAACGCTAGACACGGGAATAGGATACATGAATCAAATCCACCTATGCCTCCACCTTTCATGCCAATGCCGGTTGGTGTACCAGACTATTCATATCCATACGTAAGTGCATAATTAAAAAAAATAAATTTTAACTGGCTTTTGACAAAGAATTCTTGTTAAAGCTTTTATACAAAAACTACAAAAAACAAAATAATTACAAAAATTTTGTTGTCTGGCGCATTGTACGTGTTTTCCATTCGGACAATCTGTTGTTATTATTATAAGCAACTATATTTATTTTATTTATTATTTCGTTTGCATAAAGATTGTTGTCGTGTTAAAACTAAATTATTTTATTTTTGTTATAGAGTGGAACATCTCCTTACTGGCCACATCAGATACCACCTCATCGACATCCACCTCCATATTATAGGCCATTCCCGATAGTTTCCATGATACCTGCAGTGAGGCATGTTCATCACCCTGCGTGCTACCAAGGTCTAGCTCCCGCCATGCCTCTTATTCCTGTGCCAGCATTTCATCCAGTCCCGATACTCAGAATGCCACCACCTCCGAAACATCGTGGTGCAAAACCTCACTTTCGAAATAAAAAAACGTAAAATGTTATTCAATGTGTTTCACCCTAAAGACCGGCGTTTCACAAATGAAAATAAAAAAATTTCACGATTACGTCACTCCCATTTTATGGAAAGAAAACTTATTGAATTGATTATTCCGATTATTTCCTCCAAGTTATGTTGGAGAAAATAATCGGTGATGAAATCGAAATAAAATGGTAGGGGGACATCATCAAAAAAGATAAAACCAAAACATAGAACTTTGTGAAAGTATTGAATTGCCGCTCTATGCGAAAACTTGTGAAATAGTATTAAACATTTACATCATATATGATAATTAATTACTTCAAAGACAAAATAAAAGCCAGCTGTCGATACGAGAATTAAATTATTTTTCACCTAAAGACTGGTACTTATACCCTGTTTCTGTATGTCGAACGAGAGTATTTCAAATGAAAAAAAAAATTATTTGGGTTTCTCTATGTCGACAGGCAAGTCACTTCATATTTTGTTGTCGAGTAGCAAATGAACATATACAATAAGTGTGAAGAGAAAAGTAAAAACAATTTTGAAATTTGAATCAATTCTCAGGCCAAAAATTTGAAAATACTCATTTTTGATAATCAATGTACTCTCATACAAACGATATGAACTTTCAAAAATAGAGAAACCCAAAGTAATTCGAATTCGAGTGACTGCTTTCCAGTCGACTGGGTTTTCGTTCGACATTCAGAAACAGGGTATAAGTTTATGGGTGAAAATCCACAATTTCCGGGCTAATTTCCTTTACTATATTGTTTTAGAGGAAGCAAACTTATGGCATCGAAACCATTCCAAGCAATGTTAGGTTTGCGATTGTTGTTATTGTAACAGTTTAATGTGATTTCATCAATTTTTATGTTATACGCTTTGGTACTTCAGCTTGTAGCCAGATCGAGGAACTCTGCGTCTAAGGTGGGGTGTGTCGAGGTTTGCGATTGTTATTTTGCTCGCTAACAAAAAAATTAGTATCAGCCTTATAGCTTTGACATTATCGCGGTTACTTTTTAAAATTTATTTCAAAATTTAAATTTATTTCAAACATCACTTTGCTGAACTAATATTTCTCAATCAAATTTTGTCAAGACTCGACTTTTATACTTGGGAACCTACTGTGGTGTAATGGTTAGCCCGCTTTACATACAAAGGGTCATGGGTTCAATGCCAAGTTCGACCAAACACCAACAAGTTTTTCAGCGTTGTATATTTTCCTCTCAGTAAAGGTAGTGACATTTCTGTTTGTTCAACACTCACTGTTAAGGTGAGTATTAAATTCGAGTTTAGCGGCTAATTTTCACTAAAGTGAAAACTACAGCTGTAAAAAAAGCCATAAAATTTATACATATTTGTTGCAAATTTCATTATAACTTGATGGGGAATATCCCAAACCAAATTTTTACAAAGTTTGTATTCCTTAAAATGGATTATTAAAGAGAAGTAATCAGTCATTGAGGGATTTGTCGTATTCTGCATACCAGTCGGATAGGCATCCGGAAAGGTGGAAGACTTATTGTAAATACAGAAATAAGGTGAAATCGGTCATTCGGAGGGAAAAGAAAAGATATTGCATGAGTCGTTTTAATGGTCTTGATTCTGAGGGTCTTTGGAGTGTTCTTAGGGGTTCTGGGCGTGTTGGGAGAGATGATCTTGCCTATGATGGTGATCTAGATGAGATGAATGATTTCTTTGTGGGTAATGTTCCTTTTTCGGGAGATACTGTTGACTTTGGTCATCTTGATTTCCATGATGATGGGTTCTCATTTAATTGCGTCGGAATGGGTGAACTATGCGCTGTTTTGAAAAGGATTAAGTCAAGATCTGTTGGAGTAGATGGTATTTCTATTCAATTTCTATGTGCAATTTTTCCATACATCTCAGATGTTGTCTTAAACCTAATTAACTCTATTTTGACTACATCGATTTATTCGACTGCATGGAAGATAGCTAGAGTTGTTCCAATTCCTAAGGGTAATACTGTATGTGGACCTGGAGACTTGAGGCCCATCTCGATACTTCCCACTTTGTCTAAGTTATGTGAATACTTGATTAAGGACCAAATTCTCCTTCGATTTAGTCAGAGAATTGGTGGAAATCAACATGGATTTCGTAAAGGACATAGTACGACATCTTTGCTTTTGCATCTGACTGACTCTATTCGGGATAATTTCAACTCTGGTAGAATAAGTGCTCTCGTCTCACTTGATTTGACCAAGGCATTTAATTCAATTTGTTTCAATACTTTGATTAGGAAACTTTGCAATAATTTTGAATTTTCTAGAAGTGCTTGCTCCCTCATTTCTTCCTATTTGTGTGGACGATCACAATTTGTGGATATGAACAAGAAGACTTTATGTACTCGTTCGTTATTTTCTGGCGTTCCCCAAGGTTCGGTCCTTGGTCCAATTCTATTTCTTTTTTATATGGATGATTTACTGGAGTGTCTGAGAGGTACTAGTTGTTCGGCCTTTCTTTATGCTGATGACGTGTTGCTTCTTTTTAGTGCTGATCGTGAGTTCCCAGATGTTTTGGAGAATAACGTGAACTTTTGTTTGAGCCGAGTTGAGCAATGGACGGTAGCAAACTCGTTTTTTCTAAATCCTCTGAAGACAAAGGCAGTGCTTTTTGGTTGTCAATCCGTGAATATTAATGTTATGGTTGGCCGAAATGTTGTTCAATGCGTCGATCAGCTAATGCGCTTTACAGACTATCAGTTATTCCGGACGACAGTGATCGTGTCGATCATATCCCATATATTGTGCACATTATAAGTTAAGTCCGAAAGCATAATCGATACTGCTACATGTTTATGGGATCGATAACACATTTTTCGATTATTTAGTCATCGCCGACAAGTCGTATCGATCCAACACACTGTAAGATTCTTTACAAACACCGACATTCCGTCCGGAATAACTGATAGTCTGTGATAATGCGAAACACACTGCAGATGGTTGTCAATAATGGACAGATGAGCAGTGGAGCACAGAAATCTGGATGAAATAGAAAGGTGGATGTAACTCTCATGAGCCGAAACAAACCAGCAAAACGAAATAGTTTTTTTGTCTTAGTTTGTAGCTCCCACCATGGAAAACAAAGAAACAAAGTGAAGTAAAACCAAAGCGGGAATTAGTATCTTCATCAAATTTTGGACTTTATTTCTTTGGATAGAATTCTTACCAATAGTTGTTAACAGGTCAAGTGATAGAAGTGAAAAAGAAAGATTTTTACGGATGTAATTGTTACAATATGGCTGATATGAAAACCTATTTTCGTTAAGCTATTTTAGTTAACTAATTGAAAGCATTTCGATAACATTTCATAATAATAATTGGGGTATTTTAAGATTGTTCGCGGGGAAAAATAGGGGTTTACGTTCTTGACGTAAACAGTCTGTAAAGCGCATAAGATGTTTGGGAGTTTTGATTGACAAGCATTTGTGTTTTGGTCCTCACATTGACGCGGTGCAAGGTAGAATATATGCACTCATAGGAAAAAGTCTGCTAAAAACAGCAGTCGACGTCTGCTGTTATATTTTTGTACTTCAGGGCCTAATGAACAACAATTTATAAAATTTTTAGGTTATAAATTTTTCCCCAAAGCCTATTTAAGAACCAAAAGTAGTTTTTGGTATATTTTTGCACTGTAATATACTTACAAGCTCCTAAATACGATCAGCAAACATTTTGTTTGCTGTTATGTCTCAATTCGAAAAATATTCAGATTTTTTGTCAAATACTATAGATATTCATAAAATATTGTTTTAATTATGTTACGATAGCTTCTAAGTTGACATGTTTATTTGTTTTAGCCAAAATAAAACATGTTTTAGTGTAAAAAAAAATAAAAAATAGCAGGAAATGTTTGCTATTTCAGCAAACAGTGACTGCTGTCCCTTTTTCAGCAGACTTTCTGCTGTTTTAGCAGACTTTTCTGCTGTCCCTACTAACAAATTTCTTTGGGTGTGCGACTTTGCGTAGGTTTTATTCTTCCAATTTGTTTTTGCCTTTTTGGGTGAGGTATCGATTGGCCCATGCTTTGCTAATGCCTATTATACGGTATCCCAATAAACACAAACGTTTGAAAAATGCTAAATTTCAACAATTTTTCAAACATTTTTTCAAAGGATTAGGGTAATATTCAAGTTGAGAAATTGTTGAGAAAATCGCGTTCTCAACAAAAAACAGACATTACCCTCAACAGTGAAATTCAACACATTAGCAATAATATCTCAAGTGTTATCCTCAAATTGAAATGCATCGCTACTCAATAATTTGTCAAACAATTTTCGATGCGAGTCAAATTCAAAATTAACATCGTTGCAAATACTTTTCAACCTTAAGGCCGGTACTCTGTTCGGTTTTCGCGTTGAAACTCCATACAAAACCAAAACATGCGAAAAACTAGCGAAATTTTTTCCATTTGTGGTACTTTGTTTTTTTCGAGTTGAAAAACTGACGTAACTCGCGTAGTCAGTATTTTCATAACATGGCGCCATTTGCAATGTGAATTAAGAAATAATTTTTTTATTAAACTAATTTTTGTGAATTTATAACACAAAAGTGGATCTGATTATTATTTAAAAATGTAATCTGATGATTGATAAAACAAAGTATAACATGGAGTTGTATTTCCATAATAAACTAGCAACAATATCTAGCCGCTCCCTAATATATGGTAGAATATAAATAATGTACATATATAACATGAAATTTAAACACAAATGTTAACAAAATAAAATCTTTATTTGGTGAATTATATTTTACAATCGTTTCATTTGTACTGGGCATCGGGATAATAAACACAAAACATAATTTAAACAAAAGGTGGCACAGCAATTGATGTTCCAAAACAAGCATTAGCACTTCAACCAACATGTATAGTACCGAGGTAGCAATGAATGGAATCACAAGAATTAATTGCTATGTTCCAAAAAATAAAACGGAGCACTGTAAAATTTATTTTTATAATTCCAAAGATATTTTTAAAATAACTTCGCCTGCTTCTTCTTTTTCAAATTATTTATTTTGTATGCGTGTGTGTGTAAATCGAGCCACTAGTTGCCTGTGTATATGTAATAATTTCGTGACATTTTGCGATGTTGTCAATACATTTCGATGAAATAAACGCGAAAAAGTTCCAAAATGGATGTTTTTTTCATTCAAAATATATTGTCAACACTATCATTTTTCAACGCGAAACAATGATTGAGTGGAACTTTTTTCGCACCAACAAACAGAGTACCGGCCTTAAATTTGTATGAATGATATCCCCACTTCAAATTGAAAGTCAAAGCCAAATTCTATGAATTTTGTATAATTTATTAATTTTCATCAAAATAAAATATATAATAATACACTACACTACATAATACACTACAATACCAATTGATAAATAATAATCTTATTAAACATATCAACAAATAAGAACAAAAAAAAAAACAAACAACAAAACTTTAAATATCTTAAACATTATTAGTAAACACTTTAGCATTGATAATTCGATTTCCTTCCTTTTGGTGTCATAAAACAGCATTAAAATTTATTAACCTGCGGGCAATTTGAAATTAGGAACGTACTGGACCGCGTGTTAGAATTGATTTCCAGCAGAAGGAATTCACAAAATATCCATTTTAAACTGATAATAGCATATGAATTAAACTGACGATGTGATGCACATTTTCATCCAGAAGTTGTTGATTTCAACAATTTGTTGTTTTTAACTATTTTAATTGGTTGCACTTGTAATGTTTCTGGAAACTTTTTCTTGTCGACAAGCCACTCATTTTTCATTGGTCAGCTTCTTAATGTTTGCAAGAATGTAGCATCCAAAGATTTTAGTTTCCTGCAAAGAGATTTAAATTTAGTGTCTTCTCTAATGTGTTGATTTAATTTTTCATATTGACATACCAATTATTATAAACTATTTGAAGCAGTTTCAGTTAATTGTCCACCATTTTTTCATCGGTCAGCTTTTTAATGTTTTCAAGAACGTAGAATCCATAATTTTAGTTTTCTGCAAAGAGATATATTTTTAGTGACTTCCTTAGAGTTTTATTTCATTTTTTATTTTCACTTACCTATTTTTATAAACTATTTGGTTATTTGTCTAAAATTTTCCATTTTTTTAATTTCTTGCAATTGACCACGAACTTCGTTGCACAAATAAGTATTGAAAACCACATGGTTTTTTCGTAGCATTTTAGGGTAGTGTTTTGTCAAAGTTTTCTCATATTAAATTCAACACCTTTTCAAAGATTTCGTCAACATTTTGGCAAATTGGAAGTAATTCGCAAACAATTTGAAGATGTATTGAAGATGAGCTATTTCAAGTCAAGTTGAATTTATGTTGAAAATTATATTTACCCTCAAACTGAAAAGTTGTTGCATTTGAAAAACGCTCATCCTGTGTTTATTGGGAATAAAGTGCTATAGTGAATCGATGAAGCGTCACTTTATCAAAACACAATCTGGCAAGATCGGCGCGACTTGCACTGGTGAGATGTTCTGGATAGAACACCAGTGCAACGATGTTCTGGATAGCCCATACAAATGTTGTATCAGGTGCAAAAAGAAAACAGCCCTAAAATTATTTTACTTCAAAGACATTTCGTACGGATAAACTTGTAGTCTGAACGGCGCGTAAGCCGTCAATCTACATTTTGCTAACGTCTTGTCGAAGTCCTAAGCCTCGTGTGAGCAGACGCGTATAAAAGTTTACGTTCGGCTTCGTTGACTGTAGTGTCGTGTCAAATTCTCAGTTAATAATAGTTGATTTGTTTATTGGACAATAACTTACGTTTATTCATCATATAAATCTGAGAAATTTATACTTTTCAAATCTATACGAAGTAGGAGTTTTAAGTGGCGTATTGGGAAAATAAGTGGTTAGTCGGCCAAAGATAGGCGAAACTACGTATATTTGGTCTTTGCAACAAATATATTCAGAATTGGCTAGAAAATGGAGAGAAGAGTTAAATTGAAGTCTATAAATCCACATATAACATGCAAAATATGTGGAGGTTACTTCATCGATGCCACCACAGTGACTGAATGCTTGCATACCTGTTAGTATACACATGCATACATTGCATTTGGACAGCAACCATTCATGGAAATAATTATACTTTTTCATTTCTCCTTAGTTTGCAAGAGTTGTTTAGTGAAGCACTTGGAAGAAAAGAAAACCTGTCCCACATGTGAAAATGTCATTCACCAATCTCACCCGCTTCAGTATATTAGCTTTGATCGCACAATGCAGGATATTGTTTACAAACTTGTACCAAATTTGCAAGAAGGTAAGTTTATGTTCGCACCTTACATGAGAGATAGAACTTTAAATCAGTGGATGTATGATAGAAGTGCGGTATTAAAATCCTTTTATAGGATTTCACCTCGATTATTTGGTGTTATTTCTGTTAACCAGTTCATCACGGGGTTTCTTTTCTGGGTGTTCAATTCGATATCCTAGTGGATTACAATTAGGTTAGGCTAGGTATAGTGGCAGCCCGGACCCTTTGTATGCAAGTCCGGCATACTAACCCAGCAAAAACTCTCATTACCCGGTAATCTTGTAGGTAAACCTGTTTAAAAATTAATAACCACATATTAATTGGCATCGTTACGGATTAAATTTACATACGCATGTCCTAGGAGGAAAGTAATTCTCCCCAGGCATACCTTTGGTCATGAAATAAATAGTGCTTTTAAAGCATATAATCACCTAATATGTAATCACTTATTCGTAGATATACCAAAGATTGCAAAATAGCCACTTATTGTATCAGGCAACCAAATCTAGCCGATTACAAAATATGGCGAGTAATGCTGTAATATGAACATTACTTGAATAGAAATGAATATTGTAGAAATAAACAAAAATGTAACAAATCGTCTAAATAAGATTACATGCAAATTAATTTCACATTTAAAATAGGGAGTTGTTGTTTAAGGGAGTCGGATTCGTGAATTACGTTTTAATATACCTAATAGCCCATTCACATTATGTTCAAAATCTACTAAAAGTGGATTTTATATATCCCTTTTTATAAGCCATCTAGTGAAATCTAGTGAAGTCGATTTTGAAAGTGTAATGTGAATGAGTTATAATAGCATTTATTTAAAACAATATGGTAATGTCATCAATTTAAAACACAATTATTATGAAATATTCGTGAAGAATATTCCTTAACGGAAAAATCTTCAGAATTACCGTTACATAAAATATTCTTTTTGTGTGTTTTTTTTTCGAGTAAATGCTCAATTATGTGAATACTTATACCTAATGGTACCATCATTTATTCTATTTTATTAAGTCATTGACAGCCAAATGCATTACCTTTTGAGAATATCAATTCGAAAATTACCGAGAAGTATTTATTATTGCCATTACAAGTTAGTCATTATAACTCACCGCAATGTAATGCACTGTGTAAATACAGCTTTACTCCTGGTAATGTAAATTGTAATGAGATGTGATTACCTAGTTTTTGCTGGGAATCATTGCACGAACAAGTTAACATATGACATTGGCTATTGCTTTTATTTTGCAATCCATCAACATTCAATCAAACTGTCTGTAAGATCATACAAGAAATTTGTAGTAAGTTCTTTTTAAGACACCATCCTATGTAATATAGTTCTTTCTCTAATAGTTTTGTTGTTTTTGTCGAAAATAATGTTATTATATTGCTGTTCCCGTTTCTAATTATTATTTTATAATGGACGTTGGAATATTTGTATTACTAATTGGAGATGAATAAACAAATTCAACCAACATAGTTCTTGGTGTTGCAATCGACAGATTTTGTAATGATTATAGACGTAATTTGTATAGACGGTTTAAATTTCCTCATTATAAATATCAAATAACATAATATATTTTTCTAATGTAATAATGTGAACATTTACATTTTTAATAATTATTGATATATTTTATTCCAGACGAAATGCGCAGAGAACGTGACTTTTATAAAAGCAGAAACATGGCTTGTCCTAAAGATATGCCTCAAAACCATGAAGAGGACAACGAAAAGGTGATGGAGGCCCACGCAGAATCCGATTTCCACAGATTGGACGAACAAGTTAACGTATGCTTAGAATGTATGAGCAATAATTTCAAAAATCTGCAAAGGCGATTTATACGCTGCAGTTCCCAGGCGACGATCACACATCTAAAAAAATTAGTTGCGAAGAAAATTTTGAATGGAATTGATAAATACAGAGAGGTAAATCCTGATCAATTATATGGTAACATAAAATATGTACGTAATTTGTAATTTTCAGATTGATATATTGTGCAACGAAGAACTTTTAGGCAAGGACCATACATTAAAATTTGTTTATGTCACCCGATGGCGTTTTCGTGACCCACCACTTAGATTACAATTTCGGCCCAGGGTAGAGTTGTAATATATATGGTTTATCTTATTTAAAAACAAGCTTTGCAAATAATTAGTTATACTGATAATCGTCCTATGTTACTTCAACAAGGCATACCTTGCATTTCTATGGAAACATAATATTGTCACATTAAGAACAATCGCCTGTTTTTTTTTTAACACTTATTACATTGGCTCTAAAAACTGATGTTCCCTTCTACTAAGAAAGACATCCGTTTTTTTCTTATTGTAGCAATATTATAAATCTTGGGAGATATTATTAAAAGCAATCTTATATGTATTAAACTCCAAGTCCCCTACTGGAATTTCGAATTTTAATATCCCTATCAGGTCTGTTTATTGGAAGTCAATCATTATAACTTCAAGATCAAGCTTCAAAAATTCCAAAATTTCGATGGCGTTTTCGGGATCTACTACTCAGATTACAATTTCAACACAGGGTAGAATTGTAATATATATATATATGTCTTTTCTTATTTAGAAACAAACTTCTAAATTAATGAGTTATATCGCCATACGGTACTTCAACAGTTAATAACAATCGCCTAATTCCTGTTGATTATTAATGCTATAATTAGTAATTAATATACATTTCCTAAAATTCAATTTTCCAATAGAAAAAAACGGAAAAGTTCATCAAACTGCTGTTTCCAATTATTAGATATTTAAATTCACCTGACAAAAAATCATTATCTTGTAATCTTGCAGATTTGCCTACTTAAAACGTAATAGCCATTTATTAATTGGCATCGCTCCGAATTACATTTACATACGCATGTCCTAGGATAAAAGTACTTCACCCCAGGCATACCTTCAGCCATGAAATAAGTAGTGCGTAAAGAGCATATCATCTAATATGTAATCAGTTATTTGTAGTTTGAAAAATAACTACTTATTTTCAAAGGTATTCAAAATACTTCTGTCATCGATTATTATGTTGTAAGATGAATACTACTTGAAAAGGATCTTATAGAGTAAATTAAAAATGTTCTAATGAATAGGCGTTGAAAATGATGTATAATTGTATACACATACGTTGCATACAAGGATTTTAGGGAACATTTTTTGAAACTGAAACAAGAGCTTGTCTGGTTCCAAAGATTTTGTCTTTATACTAATGATTTTGTTATTATTATTTACTTATTGTATCACATACAACAAGATTTACAATCTTATAATTACAGTATGTGATTCGACAAGTTTCTAATTATTTTAGTATTGATTCCGAGCCAAAGAAACGGAGAATTGAAGTAAAAACACATTTAACACAGAATTATTTCTGAATACTGGATACTAGGAGAATTTATTTGAATTTATTCATTTTTCCACTGTTTCATTTCGTTTGCTACCAGAGTCCGTTAAAACGAATCGATTTCAAGTAGAATTTATGATATGCTTCAAGTAAAATAAAGTATTAAAGGAAATCTATTTTTGAATGTTTTTTATCTCTATTAGAAAGTCAACAAATTTAGAAACGATTTCATTAATTTTGAAGAATTATTAAAGCCAAGTTGGCCTTAATCAAACAAAATGTTCTTTCATGCAAATTTACACATTTTAGAACAGAATCACTCAACTATAAGGACAGAACGACTTCAGTAAAAAGTCTATCGACTTTTGGACAAGGAAACTTTATATCATTTTTTATTTTATTTATTTAATCGACCCAGTAGGGCCATATATGATTAATATAGTAATATTACAACGCAATTTGCATTCGTATTTTAAGGACATGAAATCTTTGGCTTCACGACAATATTTTTTTAGAGTATGTAAACCTTATGGAAATATGCATGAATAGTGTCGTTCATAACGAAATTTGTTTCATAAGAATTAAAAAAATTTGGTTGTCCATATGCGCCAGAAAACTTACTGAAACATCCAGTGAATTAAAATCTTAAATTACTTTATAATATACCTATTAAAGCATATATCTAATATATTTGTGAAAAAATATTTCTAAATGGAAATCTTTAGAATTGCCGTTAAATTATCATGTTGATATTTATACTTAATTATGCCATAATTTATTCCATTTTATTAAATCAATACCTGTCAACTACATTACATTTTGAGAATAATCATCACAAAGTATTTACTATCGTGATTCTTAGGTAGTAGAGCTCGACCGAAGCGGGTTTTTTGGCCGAAGCCAAAGTTCGGAAAAATACAATAATCGGCCGCAGCCGATTATTTTCCTCAAGTTTGTACTTAAAGAAAGTTGGTGTGTTTTAGTTCAATATTAGAACATTCTTTTCAGCAAATGTATAAATACAACAATAAAAGGTAATTCACTCCAGTAGTTTGATATTATGATGACAAATAATTATTTTTTATATTTTTTACGTTTTATTTGTACTGGGTGTTTTGACTGAGACAAATTTAATACTTGGACAAATCAATATCAAGTAAATTTTTCAAAAAGCTTCGGTTAATCGGCCTCTTGACGCCTAAGGCCGATTCATGACCGATTATCGATTTTTGGCCGAAGCCGATGCTTCGGTCGAGCTCTATAAGGTAGTCAATACAACCCATCGCAATGTAAAGCAACGTGTTTTACTTCTGTTAATGTAAATTGTAATGAGTTGTGGTTACCTACTTTTTGCTGGCAATCATCATAACCAAGCTTCAAAAATTCTAAAATTTAACAAAAAATCACCTACAAAACAAAAATCCATTTAATTGTCACAAGCAAACGACGTAATTGGCCATGCGTCGCATCTTTTAATTAGTTTTTAAGTTTTATGATCTATTTATTGCGCCATAGTATCTTATAGTATAGATATCAATTACGACTTGTTCATCTTTATATGCAATATACATTTTTCTTAATTTTGAATTTTTATTTTGAAATGTGGGAAGTGTGAAAACACTCATCTGCAGTATTCTAAAAACATGTATCAACGCTCCGTTAAATTTCTTGTCTTGCGCTCAATATAGATACAAGCAATTTTCTTCGCTTATTTTCGAACTACCTATTAAATATTACTATCGATGACAACAGGTATGAGGTATATCTATCTATTTCGAAGTAAACTGCACGACTTAGGTGCCAAACTGCGATGTCAGTACTAGGTTCACGAATATTTGTGTTCGCAGGATCATTGAAGAAAAGCAGTTTCAATTTAATATCAGATAGAACTATACATCAAGACATCATGAAAACGTTTGAATTTGTATTACATACATTGTCGTTCAACCGTGCTATGAAAACATAGTCGAAACTTAAAAGACAGAACTCAAAATGCCCTGTTGGAGATACTTAAATTGACCTATAGAATTTGAAGTATGTTCTTCTATTACCTTCAGCACCTGATTAGTAGACAAAACTATTTGATTTGAATAGCTCTTTAAAAAATATACTAATTCGGAGCATGATAATTTCAATTAATATATCAGTAAATTTACTGAGAACTCTATTTAAGTCTTATATTTAACCATATTCTATTTGAAGAACCACCATAACATATTTGTGTTTTCCTACGGAAGTCGACCGAATCGAACTTTGTCAAGATTGAGATGAAGATAATAGTGCTTTTCAATGAAAGACCTGTCATTATAACATGACACGCAATTGAAAACGAATTTGTGGAGGTAGATCATTAAGAATATGAGAAAAGTAAAGATCTTTAGAAAACCATGGAGATAATGTACATAGATTTAGTGTTCGACTAAGTATGTAATTTGCGATAAATGAATATATTATATAAGTGAATTTTTCACCTCAAATAAATATGTAATACATGTATATACGTAATATAAAAAATATACTAGGTCAATAAAAAATTAAATTTATTTCCATATTTGTTTATCATTCTTTCTTGTTCCAGAACTAACATCATGAGTACAAAAGGATATACGTATTATTTTGTGTTTTGGATGAACATTGTTATGTTATAGTTTGTTTTCCCTACACAGGCATAGACGAACTCAAAGATACCACATAAATCCTTTCTTGACTGATTTAGCTACAATTTTATATTCCTGGACGTTTCGTCGGCTTTTTTCAGATCTATTGAAGGGTATACCAAACTGTTCGCCGCCTTCTAGACAAATTCGTATCAGCTCAGCCGCGAAATTAAAAATTAAAAAAAGCCGCCACCGGCTTATTTCAAGACGCTTTAATTTGCATCGTGAGCAAAATGAGAAAACAATTGAGTTTATTTTCTTATTAAATTGGTTTTTAATTAGTACAAAACAAAAATTCATAAAATGGTTCAATTAGTGTTAACTAAATTTATCATTTCCCATTCGACTAAAATGCATTTTAAATCAAAAATGAAATTACGCGACGAAGAACGACTGTCTAGGGTTAAAGAGAAATTCACAATTATTTTTAAGTTCTAAAATCTTATGTATGTTCAAGAACCAAAAATAGGTTTTTGAATATAATAGTAATTATTTATTTATTACAATTCTAAAAACTATAATAAACATTAAAGCACTAGCTACAAAGGCTATCGGCTTATAATAGTAATATATTCAGCCATGTTCTTTTTTCGAGTTTATTCCGAATCCGACAAAATAATAAGATCAACGCTAATTATTTTCCGTACAAATTTCCTGTTCTTAAATTAGAGTGATTTTAACTCCCATTTTCGAGTCAGTTAAGAAAACTCTAACTTCTCTCAAATCTTTTTTTCCGTGCATTTAGAGAAAATGACACTGTTAAGATTCACAGGAAAAACATACCTATTAGTTATTAAAGATTTCTATATGTTATGCGATAACATATTCTGTTTTATAAATGCATAAGGCATGCATTTATAAAAATAAATGCAATTTTGTATTAGTATGTTATTATATATTATCATTCAAATTGGTTTCGATTACTTCTGTTTACTCTAAAATATTTAGAGAATTTTTTCTCTAATTTGGATTGAAGAACACATTTACAATCGGAATATTCTCTAAATGAGCTAAATCGAAATGAAGAACATGGGCTATCGTCTTTAACGTAACACAAGATAGCCTCTATTTTATGTTTCAGCCAAACGAAAACATCAAGTTTAGAAATATCAGTTTTCTTTTGTTGTTACAGTTGTTCCCTTCAGGTCAAACAAAGATAAAGATGTATATGCTTCTAAGGATAAAACTTTTAATAAGAAAGAATACGAGTCTTTTCGTATACGCAATGTTACGCAGCAACTGCTACACAACATTGATTTTGTTGCGCGTCTGTTGCAGATGCTTTTTTGTTTGCAATAGAATGAAAAATACCACAAATGAAAAAATATATAATTTAATTTGTGTATTAGATGATTCTTCAAAAACAAAAAAAAAAAGACTTCTGAAGTATAAAAAGTGAAATTTATTACTGCAACAAGTTTGTAAGAAGATACGAATAATCCCAAAAGTTTTAGAATACTTTAAAGTCGCCAAACAATATAATCCCAAAAGTTTTAGAATACTTTAAAGTCGCCAAACAATATCCGGATGATATTTGTTTTATGACTTTCGTATGAGTCGATCAACACTTCAAGTAAGCATTGTGCGTATAAATCCCTGACTTCAGTTCTTTTTTCTCTCCCTCCATGACCAAACGTTTTCTTATTACCAAATTGGTGCTTTTGAAATCCACCTCTACCCCAAAAAATTATTCAAAGGAGTTAAAATAATATATGAAATATAAATATTTGAAAATATGTTTGCGCAACATATGCTTGATTGTTAAAAAGTTTAGGTCTCAATCTCATGAAATTCTCAGCTTTTAATTTTTCATCTATTCATTTTATTACTTTCGGAACTTCGGTATATATGTTCGCCTTTCAAGTAGAAAATCTTTAATTTTCGGTTAATTTGTCTAAAATAAGCAATATTGTATATGAGAACATTTTCCTTTTAAATCTTGTCGAAATCTAGATGAAAAAGGAAGAACGCATCAATTGGATTAAGTTATGTTTTAAATCTAATTGCGAGTATTTCAGTGCGAAACCCGAACATAGTTCCTGTCTTATTCCAAGCAATAATAGAAAAATTTGTCGACGTGTGACATTAAATTACATTGATATTCCAAGAGAGCCTGTAGAATACTGTGCGCGTTATTTCTTTTTCGGGACGCACAAATCATATCCCATTTAATTTTTTTTTTTTTTTTTGTAGCATTAATTTCATTTAAGGCGAATATACATATGAATTTCATTGAAACTATTATTATAATGAATCTTATAATTCAAAGTGTCATTAGGTTTAAAAATTGGATCCCCCATCTGCTTGAGTATTGTTTGATAATAGATGACCCATAATTACAATCTCGGACCCATAGCCAGCGATAACTCCGTACTGAAGAACTTCTCCTCCTCCTTTTCAGGGAACCTTAATATTGGTCATGTAAATGCTCAAAGTTTGAGTCCTTCTAATTCTAATGCTAAAATTGAAGAATTTAAGAACACATTTTTTGATTCAGGGTTAGATATTATTGGCATTTCTGAAACGTGGTTCAAACCTGATATCTTTTCGAGTTCTTTGAACATGCAAAACTATAATTTGGTAAGAAATGATCGGCCTGACAATATTAGTGGAAATTTGCATCCCAGAAGAGGAGGAGGCGTATGTCTCTATGTTTCAAAAAAGCTTCGCTACAGGATAGTGTATCGGGGTAAACAATTTGGCTCTTGTGAATCCTTATTTATTGAGGTTTTTGGGAACAATGCTTCTGTTATTGTCGGAATAGTTTATTTGCCCACGGGTAGGATTGATATTTTTGAGGATATGCATAATTGCCTATTTGACCGGTTTACGAATACAATTGTCATGGGAGATTTTAATGTTAATTTATTTGATCCTACAAAATCATCGAACTTTCGAGCTATGACATCCAGATATGGCCTTGAATGTGTGCATAACAGTTTACCGACACATCTCCATATACACAACAATAGTACATCTTTACTTGACCTTTTTCTTGTTAGTCAACCATCTCTTATAGCACATAAAGCTCAATTGCAGTTTCCGTTTTTCTGTTCTTATCATAGTTTCATTTATTGTTCGTTTAAATTTTCACCCACTTCTCATGAAACTTACATTGAGTACAAGGACTATAATAGGATTCATTTCGATGTCTTATTAAATTATTTCAACCAGCTTCAGATTTCTTCCATTTTTAATACGAACGATGTGGATTTGCAGCTATCGGTTTTGAATTGTGTTATTGATGACTTGCATAGTCTTATTCCTTTATCTAGGAAAAAGGCTAATACTGATGACTGTGGTTGGATTAACGACCGGTCAATTAAAATTGCTAGGCGTGAGAGAGATGTCGCCTATGGTGAATACCTTCGAGATCGTTCGGAAGGAAATTGGAAGATATACTGCAGGCTGAGGAATAGGGCTAAGGCTACCATCCGAAAAGCTAGATCGAGACATGGACGTGCTATTTTTGGTGGGACTGATAATTCCCTTATTTGGAAGAGAGCCCGTGAGCTTGGATTTGTTGGTAGGGATATTCCCGATATGAATGCTGATGAAATTGAGTCTATTGCTACAACTTTTTTGGACAATCTTGTTCCTAGCAATGATAGTTCTAATATTGATTTTGACGAATTTGTTGAAAATATTGAATCATTCTCCTTTCGATCTGTCTCAATTGATGAACTAGTTTCTGCTGTTGATGCTATAAAGTCAAATGCATTAGGCCATGACGCCATTCCTATTAGTTTCATAAAAAAGATTTTTCCACTAATTTCTCCCATGCTTCTTCATATTATCAACACCATATTTACGGTTTCTGAATTTCCTTCGAAATGGAAAATAGGTAGAGTAGTGCCTATTTCTAAAAATGGAAATCGGATGAGCAACGATTTAAGACCGATCACTATTCTGCCCTCTATGTCGAAAATACTTGAGAATATAATGAAATGTCAGATCCTGGAGTATTATGATCGTTATTCTTTTTTCCATCCTTTCCAATTTGCTTTTAGGAAGAATTTTAATACGACTTCTGCACTACTTTCTTTAACTGAAGCAATTAGGGAAAATTTGGATAGGAATCATTTTTGTACACTAGTCTCTTTGGACCTTACTAAGGCTTTCGACCGTATTGATCATATTACCCTGGCGAAGAAATTGTACCACAAATTTAACTATTCTAGAACGGCCTGCAAATTAATTTATTCTTATCTTTCTGATAGAAGGCAGTATGTGTCATTTAACGGGGTTAATTCTAGTATCGGCGTTGTTACATCAGGCGTGCCTCAGGGGTCCGTTATGGGACCAATATTGTTTCTGTCCTATATTAATGATATCATATCTCAGATAGAGAATACATTTTGTCAGCCTTATGTATTCGCTGACGATATCTTTATTTTGTTAGGACCAAATGCTTCTGAAACTTTAATCAATGATCATATTAATAACTTTATAGGAATAATGAATGATGATGGTTTAATGATCAACCCAGCTAAATCTAAAGCTATGCATTTCCACACAAGAACTCGCAATGCTTTATGCCCTCGAATTGTTATCAATAATCAGATAGTTGATTACGTGGATTCTCTTAAATGTCTTGGGGTTATGCTTGACCCGAATCTAAATTTTGATGTTCATTTAAATTATTTATCAAATCGTATTTGCCTCACTTTAAGAAAGTTATACCAATTGAGGGCTTATACTCCGAGATATATTCGTAAAAAATTGGCCCATGCTTTACTTATGTCTCTTGTAAACTATGGCATTGAAATATTTTCTGGAACGTGGTCTTACAATTTAGATAGGCTAGAGAGAATTGTCCACAGAATTGTCCGCTATATATATGATGTTAAATGGTATGATCATGATCGTATTCATGCATGTACTTCTGATTTTCTTGGTTGCACTTTTCGAAATTACTTGAATTTGCGTACTGTTCTTCATTTTTTTAAGATTATGCAATCTAGAAAACCAGAAGTTCTTGTAAATAAATTTTCATTTATAAATTCAACGCGTAATGTTCAAATTGATGTCCCTATGCTACATTCCTCGATATATGAAAAGTCTTTTTTGATTCGAGTTCTTCGCTTTTGGAATCATTTGCCTAATTCACTAAGAAATTTTTCCTTTTCTTACCAATCATACAAGAGTAATATTTTGGATCATGTAAATGATACACATTCTTAATGAGTTACAATTTTCTTAATAAATGTGCTGGTTATTGGGTTTTTATATTATTTAATTTTGCAATACTTTGTGGTTGGGGGACCAAGTTTTAATTGTAATGTATTTATCATTGATAAGAAATTTACCATTAAATTAGTTATACTACAACTTAGTCGTAGTAGTTAATCTTACAATACATGTATTATAGGCCTTATTAGGCTTCCTATGTATTGATGTTTGAAATAAATTGAAATTGAAATTGAAATTTAAAACCACATATACATACGTTCATATTTTTTAAATAAAAAATTAATTCCATTTTGTTTGTTTTTCACTATTTTCCCGATGATGATTTACGGGCAAAACATTTTATTCCCGCTTTATTAATAGCATCTTGAAAACGTCACATTGGTCATATGGGTTAACTTAAAGCATAACTTAAACAAAGAGAATCCCTTATCTCAATGCTTCAATTGTTTACTTCTTGTAGCCACAGCTGGAACGACGACCACGAGCACGTTCAAATTTACGGCCCTTGGAGCGGACATATGGACGTGTGTGGGAGTGGGGTACACCTGGTGCCTTTCCAAAGTGTTTGCAGGCAGTACGAGCTGTACGTTTTCCTTGTAGCAACAAGCAGTTTTTGCCAGTGGGCGACTTGAGAGCCAATTGATCGAAAGTAATAACTTGACCACCAGCTTTTAAAATACGTTCACGGGCAGTTTGTGTTACATGCAATGCGCAAACTGTCATTTTAGGGACTGTCAACAGACGAACATCATCAGTAATGGTTCCCACGGTAACGACAGTCGATTCTGGTTGTTTGGCTGCCTTGAAAAAACGAGCGACACGCTGCAAAGACATGGGTGGCCTATTGGTTTTGCTCATAAACAAACGTTTTAACACGATACGGTTAAACTTCTTGTTTGTCCGGCGTTGGAGGAAACGGTACAACTGAAACCAAAACAAAGCATTAGTTTAAAATATACATAGGATATGGAAACCGACTTTTCTACTCTCTGTCGGATTTTCCTTTTTGCAACACACACGTAGTGTTACAATTACTCACCTTGACCAATAAACGTAAGTAAACATCTTGGGATTTGGGTTCAGTTCTGCGAACCTTACGATCGTATTTATGGCTAATATCAATACCCTAAAATTAGGTAAAATAAATTTTAATCAATAAATTTCCACTTGCAATCGAGCAGTTACATTTCACATTTCTTAATCATTTTCGTTCTGATCCATTTCAGATTGTTTACAATTTATTTTCACAAAATTTCTTCACTACAAGTCTTACCATTTTGGCGACCGGAAAAGAAAGAGATGTACCGTACAAACTGTCAAATTCACAGCGAAGTTGGCTGTAGTTTCTGTCACTGTCAATTTGACAGTAGAATAATGGGGTTTTACGTATACCACGTGGTTCGTGTCTTCGCTTTATCTGTAACAATAGGGCTGTTTTCTTTTAGCACTGGATGAAACATTTGTATGGACTATCCAGAACATCTTTGCACTGGTGTTCTATCCAGAACATCTCATCAGTGCAAGTCGCGCCGATGTTGCCAGATTGCATTTTGATAAAATGACGCTTCATCGATTCACAACAGCAATTTATTGTGACTAATTTATCGGAAAACATGAAATTCAAAGTGGTACAGTGCCATAAATAATCGCAGCAGTAAATATTTATTACTAATTGGAGCATTTCATACATTAACAGCCGCCCTGCCAACATTTTTTGAATTTGAGGGCGCTTTTGAGAATCCCCACTACGTCGAAAACTGTCGTATACGATATCCAAAACTCCTCGGAAAAGCGCCGTCACTATTGAGAAGTTGTACCACGCCAAGTTACTACAAAAAAGCATCGCATGAGTGCAATTATTAGGTGCCCTTCTGGATACATTTAGAATACGCCAATAAGAGCCCCTTCAAACAATCAGAGAAAGTGCATTTTAAGATAGTTGTAAAAGAATCATTGTGGTCAAGTAAAACACGATTGTTTAGATGTTTATTAATTTTATTAAACATTTATAAATTCTCATAAATGTAACATTTATAGGACTATCACATCACATTTAACATATTTTAATGCACTAATAATAAATTGAAGTTGAGTTTCAAGTTGCAAGTTACATGTTGTAGCGTCTATCAGCCAGTGCTTTTATTCCCAATGGAGGCAGACTGTCTGGAAAAATATTTGAAAAACTATCACTTTATTCCATTTGGAAAGTCAAAAATTGTTCACCAATATACCTTTCACAATTTTAAGCGAAATAACTATGTTTTCGGCACTTCATTATCGTTTTTATTTAAATAAATTATAAGAAGCTAGTTGTGCTTGGCGTTTCACAAAATATAAAATGGCTCTTGTAACAATAGTGATGGCAAAATACTTTCATGCGAATAGTGCTGGCAAAATACTATCACAGTTGGCGATTGTTGCAGTGTCACATACGAGTCTGTGGTAGAGATGAGGATGAAATGGAACTTTGAAATGCTGGCAGGGCGTATTCATAAAAAGTTAATTGACGTTTATGAACGATTGATAAATTATTTCGTGAAAAATAGCATTCATAAACGATTAATAGCTTACCAAACCTTTAACAAGTCTTTGGTAAATTGTAAAAATTTATTGTAGGATGTACCCTTCTTTAACTCTTCGATAAAATTGCAAAATACTTTTTTGGGCAATACCTATTAATGTATCGCTGTTTTATGCTATTTTGTATATCATTATATGCCAATGCGTATAAAATGGGCGATCTTTTCTTATAAAAACCTTATTTTTATACCATTTTTCAAAATACTAATCCAAATAGAGAACTGCAGAAATAGACGTACAAAATGCATTCCTACTAATATTATGTAAATTTAACGTCATCTTAAACTTCCTTTTGTTACTTTAATGAAAAATGCGTCGAAAATTAGCTCGAGAAATTAAATAGATGAATTCCATTAGATTAGTGATGTGTTTTTAATAACAATAGACTTTATATTCGAATACAATCCGGTTCGATTAATACTAATATTGATACTAACATATTGACTAATTATAAAATGATTGTATATTGTGAGTAATGCATTCTGTATAAATTAATTTAGCCTGGAAAATTATGTTTCGCCACAAAATCATTAAAATGTTGAGACTTTATTTTTATTAAGATCAACCGGTTATAATTCGATCTTCATCACTACGATGAAAATGACAAGTTGTAACGACATGTGTTGCCACCTGATCACTAAAAATGCATGATAACTATAATAGTGTTATTAATGATTAATGAATACCCATTTTTATATAAGGCTTATAGAATAAAAAGAGCGTGATAGCTATCACTGGTTTAGAGTGCGCGTTAATGATTTTTTATGAATAAGGCCGTAAAAATTCAAGATTTCACTTCTATTCTGTGATTGTTTTTAAACAGCTGATGACAGTGTTGCATATTTTTGGAGATGTCCTGGATAAACGAGTACTCTGTTTTCTTTTAGTCCTTCACGGCTTAAGGCCGGTATGCACCTCTAGCGAAAAATTTCATTCCCATAAGAAATGCATTGCTATTTATGCCAACGAAATTTTCGGTAGCGTTCAATTTCGTAAGCTGGTACGCACCTCTAATGAAAATAACAGGGTTGTCAAAAGCATATTTTGGCAGCAAACATTTGATTTATTTCAATCATTGTGTGCGTAAAAGTTTTAAAAGGTCTGTAAATAATAAACAATTTATTTGAGGAATATTTGGAACATATATTCACAATTTTTAATAGCGATTAGCTGGTTTAAAATTTGTGTACACAGCCCTGTTTTTTTGTTGTAGACTTAAATAAATTTTTGCTACCGAAAATTTCATTCCCATAAGAAATGTATTGCTATTTATGCTAACGAAATTTTCGGTAGCGCTCAATTTCGTAAGCTGGTACGCACCTCTAATGAAAATAACAGGGTTGTCAAATGCATATTTTGGCAGCAAACATTTAATTTATTACAATCATTGTGTGCGTAAAAGTTTTAAAAGGTCTGTAAATAATAAACAATTTATTTTAGGAATATTTGGAACATATATTAACAATTTTTAAAAGCGATTAGCTGGTTTAAAATTTGTGTACACAGCCCTGTTTTTTTGTTGTAGACTTAAATAAATTTTTGCTACCGAAAATTTCGCTAGAGGTGCATACCGGCCTTTAGGGTATCCAGTGCTAAAAGAAAACAGCTCTAATCTTGTCATAAGCGCCGTGCACATTAATGCGCTTTATGCGCTTTACAGATTATCAGTTATTCCGGACGACAGTGCTCGTGTCGAACATATCCCATATGATGTGCACAATATAAGTTAAGTCCGAAGGCATAATCGATACTGCTGCATGTTTATGGGATCGATAACACATTTACCGATTATTTAGTCATCGCCGACAAGTCGCATCGATCCGACACACTGCAAGATTCCTTACAAACACCGACATTCCGTCCGGAATAACTGATAGTCTGTAAAGCGCATTACAGACTATCAGTTATTCCGGACGGAATGTCGGTGTTTGTGAAGAATCTTATGTTGTGTGGGATCGATACGACTTGTCGGCGATGACTAAATAATCGGTAAATGTGTTATCGATCCCATAAACATGCAGCAGTATCGATTATGCCTTCGGACTTAACTTATAGTGTGCACAATATTTGGGGTATGTTCGACGCGAGCACTGTCGTCCGGAATAACTTATAGTCTGTAAAGCGCATAATATAATGTTGGTTTTTCGCGTTGGAATCCAAAAAAAATATTATAAACTTCAACATTGGTATATATATATATATATAAAAATAGATAAAATCTTTAAGACAATGGTGTAGTAAATAGAAATAATAATAAAAAATATTTATAAATAGTAAGTATACTAAATGTTAAATATATATTAAGATATAGTAGATATCTCCTACTAAGCGTTGAAAAATGGCTCCCCAGCCAAAGGACTTGCAAATGTGTATTTAGAGTTATGAGTTCTTCATATCAAATGCGTTAAAAATGATTATATTATATAATTCAGTACTTGTATTTAAATTTTTTATTTTTATTTTTTTATTTTATTTATTTACGACAAGACAATAAGCCAGAAAGGCCAATAATAGCGCATTGCCTCTATAACTAATTAATTATATAAAATCTAAAATAAATTTACCATTTAATTAAATAACAATATGAATGAATTTTTAGAAAAAGTGTAGAATGTATAAGTGCAAACGAAATAAGCGAAAATAAAGCAAATAATAAATATAAAACTAAGAAATAAAAAATAAAAATAAAAATATGGCTAAAGGTTCAAATAATATCCACCAATACTTATTCCAGAAAATAAGGATAACTACCATTGGCAATGGCAGACATCTTTATTAAATAATTTATTCTTCTATAAATCATTCATTTAGAAAACTCTGTAACAAGAATTGCTTAAATTGGTAAACAGTAAAGTTGAAGCACCTGAGTGTTATCGGGAGAGAATTCCAAATTCTAGCAACGGACACTATGTCCGATCTCTCGAATGTAGAACAGGAAATCTGAGGTATGTTAATCTGTGGGTTCCTAACAGAGTGGGAGAAAATAAATTTCGAAAGTAATCCGCGGGTAACGATCTCTGAATAGCCTTATAGAAAAAAGTCAATTTACGCAATGAAACATATTGTTCAAAATTACATCCAAGGAATTCCTTAACATAGTCACTGACATGATCAAACCTACGAAGTCCGTATACAAAACGCACTATTCTATTGACGATGAGCCTGATCCTGTGTCTATTATAGTGTTGAATGCATGATACCAATTCAAGGCAGTAGTTCACCTGAGTCATTAGGAACGCAAAACCCATCATACGTCTCACCGGAAGAGGCAAATTCAGTCCACAACTGTACAATTTTTTACCATGTTATGGGCTGATTTTGATGATTATATATTTTTTTATTTTTGTTTATGGCTGGGGAGCCACTTTAATACTGCAGGAATAATATTATAAATGTATATAGAATAATTTGAGTACTTGACTTTATAAATATAATAATAATTAATCAGGATTTGTTATAAGTAATATAAATTAATTGGCCTTATAGGCTGTGTATTACGGAAAATTTTTGAAATAAATAAATATGTTAGTTTTCATCTATATTTTAATAAAAGTAACAGAAGCGAAAATAAAGTAATCGTAAATCGTACATACCATTGCAATTGAATTTGACGGCACTTCCCCGTCACCACCACGTCAACAGTCGTATTTGATATGAAGAACTCGTCACTATTGAGAAGTTTTACCACGCCAAGTTACTATATTAAGCATCGCATGAGTGCAATTATTAGATGCCTTTTTAGAAAAATTTAGAACGAAGCCAATGAGAGCCTCTTCAAATTGTTAGGCAAAGGGTCTAACGAACAACAAATTATAAAATTTTTCGGTTATTTCCAATTGATGAATTATTGATAAAAACGAGCTCGAGGTCTGTGTTTTTAATTTATTTTTATAATATTTTTAGGTTATAAAATTTCCCCCAAAGCGTATTTAAGAACCAGTAGTTTTTGGTATATTTTTGCACTGTAATATACTTACAAGCTCCTACATGTCATCAGCAAACATTCTGTTTGCTGTCATTCGGGATTGATTTTTATAAATCCCGGGATTTGGGATTTCAAAATGTATAATCCCGGGATCCGGGGATTTCCCGGGATTTTTTGTGATCCCGCAATTTTCAGGATTATTTAAATATTTTAAGTAATAATAATCTATAGGGCCAAAAAAATTGATAAGTTTAATTCAATGTTATTAACAAAAGAACATAAGTATAAATTAAAAAAGCAATTTCAAATTGCAATCATACTTAACGAGCATTAGACCAACTCAACAATATGAAGAAAAGAACAAATAAATTAAAAAAGAATTTCATATCGCTATCTTACCAGCAAAACATTTTAAGGATTATGATTAGATTATGTATATTTTGTAGCGATAATCCTTTTTTTCCATCGTTTTAAGTAACTTCTTTAAAATATCAATGTACGCGATCTTGTCATATTGTCGACTGACATTTATCATTGCTTTTTATTTTATGTGGCACGAATTCCATTTTACATGAACTCGTTGTTCAAAGGAGAACCTTATCGTTTACTTAATTTTTGATGACATTGTGCTTTTTATGATATACCTCATGTATAATAAGTTCTTAGTCGAGGTGTACCATAAATGTTTATTAACTCAATTTGTCGGGTATGAAATCTAAGGGCCGTTTGCACTGAATGAAGACTCCAATTTATTAATAAATAATGATAAAAAGCCACAAATTTAACAAATCTGAATTATTTTTCGGGATCCCGAAAAATCCCGGGATTCAAAATAAAAAATCACGGGATTAATCCCGTCTCGAAAATCCCGAGATGAGGACATTATAAATCATCAGCGAAATTTTAATCAATGATTTTTTAAATGTTTTATGTTTATGCTATTGAAACACGCATATATATAGTACTCTCTTGACGTGTGAGTATAAATATAAGATTACATTCATATCCGTTGTACGGTTTAAGATTAAGTAAGTTAACATTGCACTATCGATGCTTCATTCTTACAAACTCGTAGCGCAAAATAGACGCAAACTAATATAAACCTCGATGTTAAAATTTCCAGGAAACACTATTTGAAAAAATAGAAAGTTTATAATATTAATATTTCGATGAAAATGGGGGTTATACATATAAACTCGTGGCTTCAAATAGACGTAAGCTAATACGAACCTGGATGTTAAAATCTCCAGGAAAACAAATTTGAAAAAATAGAAAGTTTTTGTTATATTAATATTTTTTCTTTTTTACTATTTTCATAAATAATACCATTGCTATAAAAGTGACTATCACAAAAATTATCATTAACCACATCCAACATTTCCACGCATTGCGCGAATGATCTTCCAACTTTTCAGTTTCCTTATTTAAGGCACTTATATTACGGTCGGTCATACCAGAGGACCGAGACATCATCTCAGTGTCCTTCTTGATTATTTTGTTAGCTGTCTCTGTCTGCTCCCTAAGATTTCTCGTCAACGACAACATATGTTCGGTGATTTTCTCCTGATTATCTCGAATATATTTAACGGCTTCACTTTGGTCTCCGCTACTGTCCTCCATAGGCCTCCTCCTTCTCAGCGTATCTTCTTGTAATAGTTCCCTCCGTAGTTCAACGTATTGTTTTGATTGATTCAATTGGTTCATTTCTTTTAAAATCGAATCGCTAGTCTCCGCTGCTTCTCTGAGTCTTTTGGTTCGACTGGCCTGAGGAGGACTATCAATGTAGTTCGTTAAACTTTTGAGCCGCTGAAGTCTTTCTTTGTATTCCGGAATTTTATCGATGCCGTGAGCACTGCATTAAAACAAATGGGTGTTAAAATGGACCGATAGAAGTAATAAAAATTGAGACACGAATACTTACTCATCCATACAGTTAAGCTCGTCAATCATAGTGTCTAAAGATTTTATAAATTTCTTCAAACGCCAATAGTTGGATTCATCTTTCACTAACTCATCACAATTTGCCAGTAATGTACGTATATTTACATTAAGTTTCGTGGAACTTTTGGATTGCATGTTGAGAGTGGTTATTAAATTCGAATACGTGTTTTGTGTACTTCAACAGCTATCCCCAAATGCAATTCAATACAATACTTCCTTTTATTTAGAGAGCAAATGTCATAGCTTTAGAAGGCATGGTACAATAATAAGGTAGAATCTTTAAATTATGTGATCGATTACGTATTAATCGATTTTTGTCTTATCGGAAACAAATCTTCGCCCGAGGTTCTATTTTATTTATTTATTCATTCATTCAATATAATACAAAGGCCTAGAGGCCCACATAGTGTATTACACAGTAACAAATTATTACCATAGGCTTCAGAGTAAAACGACTTAAAATGTAAGATCCTTACAACTAAACATCACAACCAAGGCATATTAAAGAGGTAAAGTCATGGAATCAGGTGACTAATATCGACATTCATCTTGTCACAGGCTTTGTTTACGTTTAGTAGGTTTATTTACATTCTTTGTGTACATATATATTACAATACAACAACACTACACATACACAAAATGTCAACTTAAGTGACCTGCCTTTTTAGTTTGACTTTCTCAATATCATGGGGTGTACACACGTTTGCTCGTGACTTTACCTTTAATTAATATGCCTTGCATCACAACCGGTTTCCCAAATCTAATACACGAAAATAATTCAAGTAGTAGGAAAAAAATGTACAAATTACTAGTAAATAACCCAGTGTCAGTGACAAAAAACTAAAGAACAGAGAATAAATAGTCCAGTCCAAACTGAAACTTGGTAAACATTTTACGTAAATCCAAGGCATATTAAAGAGGTAAAGTCATGCAATCAGGTGACTAATATCGACATTCATCTTGTCAAAGGCTTTGTTTACGTTTAGTAGGTTTGTTTACATTCTTTGTGTACATAAATATTACAATACAACAACACTACACATACACAAAATGTCAACTTAAGTGACCTGCCATTTTGTTTGACTTTCTAAATATCATGGGGTTTACACACGTTTGCTCGTGACTTTACCTTTAATTAATATGCCTTGCATCACAACCGGTTTCCCAAATCTAATACACGAAAATAATTCAAGTAGTAGGAAAAAAATGTACAAATTACTAGTAAATAACCCAGTGTCAGTGACAAAAAACTAAAGAACAGAGAATAAATAGTCCAGTCCAAACTGAAACTTGGTAAACATTTTACGTAAATCCAAGGCATATTAAAGAGGTAAAGTCATGCAATCAGGTGACTAATATCGACATTCATCTTGTCAAAGGCTTTGTTTACGTTTAGTAGGTTTGTTTACATTCTTTGTGTACATAAATATTACAATACAACAACACTACACATACACAAAATGTCAACTTAAGTGACCTGCCATTTTGTTTGACTTTCTAAATATCATGGGGTTTACACACGTTTGCTCGTGACTTTACCTTTAATTAATATGCCTTGACGTAAATCGTGGTGAGTATAAATAAATTTAATTAATCGAGGTGAGTATAAATAACACATTAACCGATTATTTAGTCATCGCCGACACGTCGTATCGATGCGAAACACTGTAATGTGCTTTACAGACTAACAGTTATTCCGGACGGAATATCGGTGTTTGTAAAGAATTCTACAGTGTGTCGGATGGATACGACTTGTCGGCGATGACTAAATAATCGGTAAATGTGTTATCGATCCCATAAATATGCAGCAGTATCGAATATGCCTTCGGATTTAATTTATAATGTGCACAATATATGGGATATGTTCGACACGAGCACTGTCGTCCGGAATAACTGATAGTCTGTAAAGCGCATAAGAATCTTTACACCGACATTCCGTCCGGAATAACTGATAATCTGTAAAGCGGACCTTAGACGGTCGGATAAACACTACGACAGAGGTTCGTCTATTTGTTGTGTGTTCGTTCAAGTTTTACCCTCACACTGCACGTACAATTATGATAACAACATGAAGAAATAAGAAGAAGCATAAACACAAACAATGAAGATGGACGAAAAGTTAGGTGTAAAGCCATTTTTTAGTAAAAATGGAAAAAAAAAACAATAAAAATTCCAAGCTGAAGTAGCGATCTTTCATTAATTTCATTACAGAAATGCTTGTTTTAAATATGATAATAAATTTGTTTTTGCTAATGTCTGGCGAACATCCCCTTACACGTGAAGATTTGTGCCTCCCAACCGGAAAAAATCAAAGTTGTTTTGATTTTATGCCAACACGTCCCCGCAACACGCGAACATGACCTTATACTAGCAGATTTGTCGCCGCAACGTGTTGTGTCGCAGGGTTTATCCGACCGTATAAGGTGCCCTTAAAGCGCATAAGTTGAAATGAGCTGTCATAAGCGGAGTTGGTTAAATCGGCGGCGCGCCCTTGGTGTTTTTTGTGCAAGTTTATCGATTTTCGAAAATTTTATCGAAAAGAACCGTTAGATGCCTTATAATAACACCAACAACTAAAACTAATATGTAATTAGTTGAAAATATGAAAAAGCAGTAGATTTATTTCAATCACAAGAAAAGAAAAATGTTGCCACGTAAGGATGCTGTCCAATATCCGGATCATGAGAACCATAACTCGTTTAGCTCACCGACAATACCTATTATTCGCGCACAAGACACCTTGGGCGCAGCATTTCAGATCAATAATAAGCCCGAGGTAAGCCAAATCTGGTTGTGTTTTATTTACATTTTAGTGTGGATTAGTGATGATAATGAGTAACTTTTTAGAACCTGTTAGTCCTTTATTGTTATAAATATTTCAAACGCTGTCGATTGTTCGATATATTCGATCTTATAATATATTAAAATAAAAATATCGCTTTCCTTTCAGCAGACAGTTAGCAAATATCACTCAATATGCGAATATTCGGATGATATTTTCATCTCCTTAAAGGAAGCAGAATTGAAGCGCCGTACAGTTTGGTTTCGGTCTCTACATATTGGGTGTCGCCCATCGTTAATACAATTGATGAAAGTTGCGTCTGAAAAACATAAACTGGCGAGAACTACATTGCATTTAGGCAAGTATACAATAGAGTAACCCACTAACTAACTAGCAATAACTTTTTAGGCATTTACTTACTTGATTGTTTTATGGACAATTCCAATGTGCGTTCGGAAAAGCTGAAGCTCACGGCGATGACGTGCCTCATACTTGCTGCAAAAATAGAAGAAGCCGATGTGGATATGCCAAAATTTGGCGACCTCAATAAGTTGATGGATAAATGTTACAGTCTTCAAGAGTTAAAAAGTATTGAGGTGAAAGTGCTGAGCGCTTTAGATTTTAACATCATTCGACCTACTGCGGCTACATTTGCGGAATATTTCGCAAATAGATTTATAACATTGCAAGACTTTCATGTATTCTGTAATCATTGGTATAACGAAATGACCCTTAACCAGTACCACCACTATAACCAGCAGCTACCTAAGTATTCGGAACCACAAGGACAAGAATGTGCATCCTTACATCCGATTATTTGGGCACCATGTCCATATGGCACATATGAGGATATGGTGAATACGATCAGCAAAACATATTTTGTATTAATAGACGTCTCTCTCAACTGTGAGTAAAACTTTTTATCATTATACTATGTAGATGTCACCGCTTAGTATGGTTTGATGATTTTTAATTGAACTTTAACGTAACAGGACTTCTACGCATACACTTATAAGAAAAATATTGGCTAACAAATTTATGTACTGAATGAAAATAGCGCTTAATTATATCCACGTACTTCTGACTATTTTAATTCTCTTTTAATGTCAATGTAAGAAACTACAAAATTTCCACAAGAACACCACAACATGGAATGATGCTATTTGGAACGAATGAAAATATTTAATTTTGCTAATACCCATGATGAAATATATAAGTGTAGTATTTAGTGTGTTGTCTTGACTTCAAACAATTTTTCTTTTATAATTTAAACGATGAAATGCCCACGTTTGGAACAACTGTCATTTTAACAAACATCAGATATTATCAGCAAGTCTACAATAACTAAATTACAGAAGTGTTGCTGTTAAAGAAAACCAGTTCAAATATCATTAAATCGTCTCTTGAGAGCAATAGTTCGCTTTTATTGTTATTAGCCGAGTTTAGTTTTTTTTATGTAAAACTGCATAAATGTTTTCTGTATATCTGTTAATGCGTCACTACTTGTAACATGTAATTATGCTACGCAAGGGGACTCTCTAGGTTTTCACATGAAGGTGAATCAGTTGTGTATTGCGAAAATAACATGCCGTAAACCATTGGGTAACATTTTAAGAGTTCATCGTTTCAGTTCCTTAAATTTATGGACAGAGTACAGCAAGTGCAGTTTACAAGTAGTTTAATTTGTTTGGTGAAACAAACAAATGCTAACTTACCTAATGCTTTCTCCAATACCTCCAACAGCTCTAATACCTATTCTTTCCGATTACGGTTTTTCTATTTTGCTTATTACCAAAACTTAATAGATATCTATTGCGTTGGAAAATAACATAATGGGTTCCGTTATGCGTTATGATCAAATTGTTCTTTCGTCAGTTTTTTCTAATAAACGTTTTTCTTACCAAATATTTGTTTACCTCTCAAACTTGGACACTCTGAAAACCTGAAACCTCCAAAAAGTGGACAGTTGTTTGAGTTCGTTTGCTATATTAACATTAAAATGAACCTCTCAAATGTGGATAAAATTTAGGCGACCATGGGTGTCCACCTTTCAGAGGTATCACTGTATATATATATATATATATATATATATATTTATAAAGATTATTCATATAAAATCGAAAATATTATTTTAAACATTCTCTTATATATTTTCTGTAGACTTGAAATTCGCTAATGCTCGCCCTTCGATCATTGCCGCATCATGCTTAGCTGCATCACGGCAAATGCATGGAATTTTTCCCACCTGGACACCTTTTCTTATTGAATTAACCACATACACATCGGATATAATATCTCCATTTGTTGAAGCCATTTTAGCTATTTACCGTGTGCACTGTAAAAATGAATATTTACAGGATTTGCAAACACCAAGTACACCTATAATTAATGGATCTTCCAATCTCGTAAACATTGTCTGTGACAGCCCAGATTCTGGCATTATATCGGAATCCGATAAAAAGTCTACGAGATCTGATACAGATGATGATGACACAAATTCTGAAATATATCCTGATGCCGAAAATGAGACACCTAATTACTATTCAGAATATCCGCTACAACCAAAGAGACGACGCTTGTTCTAATGATGTGAGCTTGCAAGGCAATTCAATTCTTTGTAATTCTAATTTGGTGATTTAGTTTTGCTTACATATATATTTTCAAGAGGATTTCAGAAAGAATGAGTTATAAAAACTGACCATTTAATCAATTTCATTCCACATCGAATTTTATATGTGGTATTTTATGTTGTATCTTTTTTTTAGAACTTGAAGTAATTGTTTATGTTTCAGTAAAACTTATGTTTCCAAAAATTACATATAATTGAATTGTAATCTAATTTTTAAATTATTTTGTTAATAAAAGGAATACATAGAATGTATTCCATTCAAAATCTCTTTTCAAATATGTACATATTGGACACTATTAAAGGAACATTCTATATCTAAAAGTATAACATAGATTTGCTATAACGATACATACGAGTATAATCAGTTTGTATATCGGAGTGACACTACACTCCTAGGAGTTTAGCCCATCAAGCGATTTTTACTGATGTTTTAGTCATGAAAGGTGCGGATTGCTAAAAACAACGTCGCATTCATGAGCTTCTAAATAAAATGAAAAAGGTTCATTTCCACCCGCGGACTTCCTAAAAGTGAAATCGTCTTCGAAAGGAAATCGTTTTGCTACGATTCAGAAGATTTAAAAAAAATCGAGCAGGAGCTGTTGGCTGCACCAAAAAGCGTGTTTCAGTAGTTTACTAGGGAGGAGAAAGGCATGGTTAATAATTATAGGATGATTAGATTCCAAAACTGTCTTACAAGAAAGAAAAAAAAGAAAAAAATCGAATCGGCGAGAAGTCATAAGCGACCAATATCAAGGAAATATAGGTTAGGTTAGGTGGCAGTCCGATGTATCAGGTGAACTTCTCTCTTATTACTGAATGCTGCCCCATTCCATGTTAAGCTCAATGACAAGGGACCTCCTTTTTATAGCCGAGTCCGAACGGCGTTCCACATTGCAGTGAAACCACTTAGATAAGCTTTGAAATCCTCAGAAATGTCATTAGCATTACTGAGGTGGGATAATCCACCGCTGAAAAACTTTTTGGTGTTCGGTCGAAGCAGGAATCGAACCCACGACCTTGTGTATGCAAGGCGGGCATGCTAACCATTGCACCACGGTGGTTCCCTACTCATAATATAAATCTCCATGTCTGTGTTGAAAATAATAATTAGGTGAATATATAATATATGTTACGTTTTTATTGGTATATTCACATCGCATACAGGTGGGTAGAAAATACATACATAGTTAAATTTAAAATTACTGAAGCCCTTAATTATGGCTATGGCCGCATATTAAAAATATGTACATATAAGATTACATATATAGTGGTAGGTATATTTTCTTGATAGAAGATATTTAAAGAACATTGGGTATACATTGAAATTAAAATGCGATAATTAATTCGCAAATCTCTAAAAGAAAAGCTTTTATAACTATAGTATCGGAAATTACATTTTAGTACATTTCGTGTTATAAATTAAAAAAAAAAACAACAACAACAACAAAAACAAAATAATGTACCCAATGTATCCAAATGTCAGTGTAGTGAAACAAGTGTTGTTTCTGGAAAATATCCCATATCCGTAATGAGAAAATAAAAATTTTTAGAATAGACACTCAAAAAAAAACTTTGTAATAAAGCAGCAGTCGGCGTCAACTGTTATTGTTGTTGTTCTTGTAACAGTTTTGAATGTAGTTTTGTTATTGTTGTTGTTCTTGTAACAGTTTTTAATGTAGTTTCATCCGGTTTTTAATGTAGTTTATCTGTTATAGTTTGTCGAAACGTTGGGAACAATGCAATAAATAAGTCTTTTTGCGGAAAACAACCTTAGGTCTGTTAGCTTAATCATATGGGAAAATTTAGTTAGCTGTTATAGTTTGGTCTAGCGAAATTGTAAATTGTAAGAAATATTTAAGAATCAAAAATAGTTTTTTGTATATTCATTTCATTTATTAAAAATATTTGTAATACGGAACCAACATGGCCAATAATGTATAATACATTCTCCTAATATTCTTAAAAACTGCTAAATGCAATAAGCAAATATTTTGGTTGCTGTTATGACTTAGAGAGAAAAATTGTCGTTTCAGCTAATGTGGATTTAGGGAAATTTTAAATATTGCTAAGTTTGCTATTTTACAAAACATTAAACCCGTTCACCTTTTGCTGTCATAGCACATTTTTCTGCTCTGTCTACTAACAAATTTCAAAGTTCAAATACTAATTGTATTAATCATGTTTATTAAATATGTACATTTACATTGTATTTGCTATAAAAATGTCTATCGAAAAATAATAACAATAATAGTATTAATAGTTGGAAATTTGAATATCAAAATATGAACTTTGCAAAATTGAAAAAAAACTTCGTCGGCAAAACTGAATTATTAGGGGAAAAAAAAATACTAAAGTTCTCCAAAAATTAAGGTATGTTATGTTTTTTTTTTGCATTTATAAAAATGTAAAAATATATATGCAATTTAATTTTACCGTTACTTTCATTTTTTTGCATATAGGGATTAATCTCTTGTATATGAGACGTTTAGAAAAAAGAAAAGGAACATATTTTATGAGCCAACAAAATTAAAATATTATAAATCACAGGAATGTTTTTCTTTACAGACAGTGCTCAGATAAGTTGTTAGTGTTAGTATTCACAATTATACATAGTGTACAGTCGGTTGATACTATGATTATAGTAGAATCTCTCATCGCTGCATATCGCGTCTTTTTAATATATCAAATATGACATCAGATGAGTTTTCCTTATTTAGAGATCCATCGCCATCCGCATCATCACTATCAGTTTCTTCCAACAAGGGAACTGTAAGCGAGGAATGTTTTTTTGTTGTATTAAAAGCAAAATTTGTCGAATCGTCCATTTGTTGTGTCGAAGATCCCATTATTGTGGCCTCATTGTAATGAAGATCAAAGGAGTCATCATCACCAGATGAATTCTGTTCTTCGTTTTTCGTCAACGATGAATATTTGTGTACAATATGGCAACAAATTCCAGCAAGGCATACAATCAACCCCAAGCAATTTATTAGAGTGAGTTGGTCGCCATTATATACGACCGCTAGAGCCAATTGGAAAATATCCTGCAAATGAGGTTGAGGGAGGGAATAATGTTAATCACAGTATTTTTCTTTTTCATTTGAAAAAAAAAACCTGAACTTTTAGTAATTTATCGATATAAAATAATCTTGTTTGGGGTCTAATTTGAGATGACTATTATTTATGACAAATGGTGTGACGTATAAAAGGATACACTGTAATTCATAATCCTACACTATAATTATAAAATAAAATAATAATATAAGGGTTTGAGGGTACACAATAGGAATACAAAAATGCTATAACATCTTGCTTTACGAATTTCAGTACAGAGATATTAGGATTATATAGATTATTCCCTCACGTGAAGATTTTTTTATAGTTGTTTTATGGTATTTTACCACTCTTTGTATTTCTATATTTATGAAGTCCCTAGTTGTTTAATGTCAGCTTTACCTCAATTGGGTTCTAGGACGTTTAGCCAATTTTCGAATTTTATATAATTATTGTTAGGTTAAAACACGTGACGTACTCGATCGTCAATCTGCAAGTGCAGTAATGACATTTTATTCATTTTCCTCCTTACTGTTTTCGATTACAATTCATTATTATCGATATCACTCTGACATATTTTCCCCCCATAATAAACTGTATATGCCCACAAATCAATTAATTAATTAATTCAATTTATAAATTCAAACGTTTTGGAGCTCTAGTCTGTCTTGCTGAGCGACGCAGTGACTGCGATTCGTCTCCCACACTTGGAACTTCGGGGATAATATTTTGAGATATCTGTTCGTTGGTCCTCTCGGTTGCACCTGCTGCACACATATCTGTAGAGCTCAATAAAGGTAATATATTAGAATCTTTATTCTCTTCCTCAAGCTCAAACTTATCGTCAAGTGTTTCTTTCTGACACATCTGGTCAATGTGTCTCCTCCAAACACGATGATCATCCAGTTCAACATCGTAATGCACTTCTCCAATCTTTTGGGTAACCACACCAGACCTCCATTTATCATCACTTAGGTAATCTCGAACCATCACTTTTTCACCCTCAGTAAATTTTCTTTTTGGATCAGGCCGATTTGGGCTTATATCGTATTTCGGAACAATTAAATCCAGCCGAGAGTGAATTTGCCTTCCAAACATAAGCATTGCAGGTGATCTGCCCGTTGTAGGGTGCACAGCTCGACGATATGCCAATAACACCTTTGCAATTTCTTTCTCTAATTCGGACGCTACGCATTTAACTGCTTTCAATTTACTTTTAATGGTTTGTACAAAACGTTCCGCCAAACCGTTTGTAGCGGGGTGATATGGGGCTCCCATTTTGTGACGTATTCCATTAATTTTAAGGAAGTTTTGGAATTCTTTAGATTTAAATTGAGTGCCATGGTGACTCACCAATACTCTCGGTATCCCCATTCTTGAAAATATATCTCTGCAAATTTTAATAGTTGAATCTGATGTTATCTTCGACGTAACCTGGACTTCAGGCCATTTGCTGAATGAGTCCACCAGAATAAATAAGTATCGCCCCAACACCGGTCCCGCATAATCTACATGAACTCGTTCAAAAGGATACTTAGTACATGGCCATGGTTGGACTGGAGCCGATTTTGGAGGATTCGGACGCGCCGATGTCCAGAATGAAGTTCATCCAAAACACGATGATGTAGTTTTTTGGGAATGTAAACCCGAATTCCTCTCATAAGGCAACCTTGTTGCAAAGCGAACTCGACCTGTGGTACATTAAACCTGTGCTTCGGCTCGCAATCACGGCCATGCCTTAGGCTTTGCAATAAAATACGAACACTTGAATCGTTCTCCGTTTCTGTTTTTAATTCATCCATTGTAACTGGCAAACTCTGTATGGTGTCCATCTCAATTACGTCTACTTCTTCTACCATTGTATTTTTGCTATCCATGGGCAATCGAGACAACGCATCCGCATTCAGGTTTTCCTTTGATTTTTTTATTTGAATATCGTAATTAAACGACGATAAGAAAATAGCGTAGTGCTGCATTCTACTCGCTGTTAGTATTGGCAGCCCCTTACTAGGAGAAAATATTTGCGCTAATGGCTTGTTGTCCGTAACCAAAGTAAATTTTCTACCATATAAGTATTGGTGAAATTTTCGAATACCAAATACGATAGCGTAGGCTTCCTTATCTATCTGGCTATATTTTTGCTGAGTTTTAGTCAATGTTTGTGAATCAAACTGAATGGGTCTTTCAGACCCGTCTGGATATGAATGACTTAAAACTGCACCCACTCCGTATGGACTGGCATCTACGGCCAAAATCAATGGTAGCTTTGAATCGTAAAATGCTAATACAGTATTTGATCTCATTATATGTTTTATCTGAGCAAATGCCTTTTCACATTCTCTACTCCATTGAAAAGGTACATTTTGCTGTAGTTTATTTATAGGATAGAGAATAGAGCTCAGATTTTTAACAAATCTACCATAATAATTTATTAGACCGACTATAGCTCTAGCTTCCTCCTTATTGGAAGGTCTTTTCATACGTGATATAGCCTCCATCTTATCTCTTGTTTTACTTATTCCATGTTTACTCACCACATATCCACAGTACTCGATTTTGTCTTGCATCCATTCGCATTTAGTCAAATTGATTCGCATATTTGATTCATTTAATCTCTGCAATACTTGTTCTAATCTCGCTATATGCTCAATATCGTTATTTGCTGTTATACGGATATCGTCCAAAAATACAGCAACCCCCGGAATGCCACTCAATTTCTGCTCCATAAATTGCTGCCACTTGGCCGGGGCACTGGCTACCCCAAACATAAGGCGTGTTGGCTGGAACAACCCTTTATGCGTAGTGAGCGTTAAAACATGGCGGTCTTCAGGATGAATTTTGAGTTGCAAATAGGCTTTGGATAAATCCAATTTTGTAAATTTATCTCCACCCGCCATACAGCTAAAAAGTTCATCTACCGATGGAAGCGGGTATTCATCCACCTTCAGCACAGGGTTTATGGTTATTTTATAGTCTCCACATAACCTCACTTGTGTGTCTTTTTTTGGTACTACCACAATGGGTGTAGCCCAGTCGCTTGCACTTACTGGCTTCAACAGCCCTTCCTGCACTAACCTCTCCAATTCGTCTTCCACTTGTTGCATCAAAGAAAATGGAACTTTCCTGGGCTTGAAAATCTTCGGGACTGCTCCAGGGGTCAAAGGCAGTCTGGCCTGATAACCTGTAATTCTACCCATTGTCGATGAAAATACTTTAGAAAATTTCTTAATCAGATCTTTAACTTTTGAATTTAATTCCGATATGCACATATTATTTACAAATGCTTTTCCACTTTGTATTTTGCCTTTCAATATATCTGCCCAATCCAATGGTACTGTGCGTAGCCACTCACGACCCAGCAGTGGATTTCTTTGTGATTTAACTATGTAAAGCTTAGCTGCTGAAACATCTTTTGAGCCCACTACCATTACTTGGATATACCCAACACAGTCCAACGGTGTATTACAATAGCTGTATAACGATGTGTCCGTATCATAAACTTTTTCTTTTCCGAAATATTTCTTTGCTTCATCAAGACTTATAATGGACACTGGTGCACCCGTATCTATTTCAAACTTAATGTCAATTCCATTTACATTACATTTATGAAATATTTTCTCCCGATTCTTTATGATCTCTTCATTTTGAATCGTTTTTACGTGGCCCTCGTATATCGGAAACATTTCCTCCACCAATGTCCCTTCTGGCTCGCACTCTTCATCCGATATTAGGTTCAGCTGGCGCGATGTTTTGAGGCACATTCTCCGAAGGTGTCCCTTCTTCTTACAAGCATAGCAAACAGTTTCTTTGTGGTTGCATTGGTTTGCCAGATGCTTCTCACTACCACATCTAAAACATGCCTTACCGCCCCTCCCTTCATGAGCCTTTTTCGCCTTTCTCTTATCGACGATCATATCCACCACTTGTTCGTTGCTGGCCCCTTGATGTAATTCCATTCCACCCCTTTCTGCCGCTTCAAAAATACTGGCTGTATTAATTGCTGATTGCAAGGTTAGGTCTGCCTTCTCAAGTAAACGACTTTGAATCCGAGAATTTTTCAAACCAAAAACAAATTGGTTTCTTAAAGCAGTATTTAAATATTCACCAAAGTCACAATTGGCCGCTAACCTCCTTAAGTTAATCAAATACTCTGCACAAGTTTCATTCTCCTTTTGTCGACATAAATTGAAACGATAATTTTCAAGAATGACGTTTGGTTTAGGATTAAAGTGTTCACTGAGAAGGTTGACTATTCGTTCATATGTGGATTCCTCCGGCGTAACAGGCGCAAGCTTATCACAAAGCATATCATACGTGCCGGCTCCCATATAATGCAGCAGAAACATTTTCTTTTTGGCACTTTCGCACTCAAATATATCCAGCGCAGTCTCGAATCGCCGTACCCACCTTTGCCATGTTGTAATACCAGCATCAAACGGTTCAAAAGTAAATCCAGATACTTGTATTTTGGTTACTCCTTCTGTTGGCATTTTACAAAATAAAGTTTAGTATAAGAAAATCGGGTTCAATACTAATTAATTTCCTTTTAACTCGTCGCCAAATGTTAGGTTAAAACACGTGACGTACTCGATCGTCAATCTGCAAGTGCAGTAATGACATTTTATTCATTTTCCTCCTTACTGTTTTCGATTACAATTCATTATTATCGATATCACTCTGACAATTATGAAAATAAAATTAACTAGAAGAAGAATTGTTATGTACGCTACAAAAACTCTGTATCGGGGAAAGAAGTGAACGTGTTATAACTTTATTGTTTTCTTCACAGAGTTCTTAATTTAAATTTTATATATATTTTTACATTTTGCTTTTATTATATTTAGATTATTTAATTTAATTTATTTGTCTTTTAAATTAATTGTTCAGCATCATCCTTTAACTATCAACACGACTTATATTTTAAGTGTTTTTTCACATTTTGAAATATGCAAATCAATTCGAACCAAGGTAAATATAATTAAAATATAAACGTTTGTACGTGCATTTTATCCGTTTATAAAATGTTAAATAAACGAATTTGTCACAATAGGTTAAGTATACAAAAAAGGTTACCTTAAAAATTCCAGCAATAGACAGTGTCAAACTGGACGTTTTAGCTAACACCATGAACTCGCTAATTTCCATACAAAATGCCATCACCGCTCCGAATGTAACTTTTAGTATTATCATGTATATATCATTTGTAGGATACACCTCTAATTTGTCCAGAACCTCGAGAAATAACTTGCCTAGAAATAATCAATCTAATTTAATTCATCAGAGTTTTTAGAATACCCACATACCTTCAAATACCATAACAAAAGGTAAAATCGCCATAATCATCCATGGTTGCATATGATAGATCATATCTATGGGATTATGAAGACCTAATTTAGACTTTTGCATTAGAAATTGTGCTAAACTCCATCGTACACCGCCGCTTAGTGATGCCACTAGAATGAATATAAATCCTAGTGTATGGAACTGTGTAGATTTGTAAGTGAACATAAATAGACCTAGTGCTATAAGGGATACAATAAAAACCAATGACCAACTCTGAAAAAAATTGGATTATCTTTAAAATATTAATTTATGCGCACAATTTATTTCTCTTGCCTTTTTTTCTAGACCCAATAAGATAGCGAATATCAATATAAATACAATTGTCGATGACTTTGTCATTGTGTATAACGATATAGGTACCAACTCCAATCCCCAATTAGAAAATCCAATATCAATACCACTTGCTACACCAGTTGGTGCCATTTTTCTAATTGAAACACGCCAATCCAATTGAATTCTCGACTTGCCTACAATGCATTTATAGATGGCGCGGACACAGCTAGCCATTGCAAGTTTTATAACCAAGTGATACAATACAATACTTAAAGGAAATTTCAGTTCCTTGATGAGAGCTGGAATAAACATAAATTTTTACATGAATTTCACTTTACTTTCCAATGGAACTTGATTTGCTAATACGCGAAAAGAAAAAGGTCTTCACAATCCAACTTTATACAGAGAGGCAAGGCAAGTTTAAAGAACAACTTGGAATGGGTTTTATTTTGTTTTTACCGCCTGTTATTTATTTACTTTATTGAGGGGAAATGAAAAAAAAAAAAACACGTCGTTGGTGATTCGATTCTTTTTCGCACGTCGCGCAAACAAAACAAAGAGTGTAATAGCTGCCACTGTGAGCGTTTAAAAAGATCGCGATCTTATCCAGCACGTAAAAATATTTCACAGCAGTTTTTGAAATTATTTAAGAGCGAGTTTCTTTGTCGTGGCGTTCGAGGAAATATGGATTCATAAGTACACGCTAGAGACCGATGAATGTGAAGACTGTCCAATCGATCGAGGAATGCGACGACAACCTTTTTCTAGTATTCACTAGTTGTTACCCACACTGACTGACTGGAAAGTAAAGCGAGCCCAGTGAGGAGCCGCGCATATCTTGAGAAAATATATTTCCCACACGAGTTAAAAAGTTGGCGCATCGCCGGTTCACGTGCATCGAATTAGACACGTTGAAAGATAAATCACCATATTTGTTTTTGTAGGCTAAGTCTTTGTGCGACCACCCTCTTAGAAGGCCATGCAGCACTAAACTAATACATACCTTTTTGGTAGAAAGTTAGACAAATTGATAAAAATAAATAAAGTAGTATTGTCGCTAAGGAGCAAATAGCCATCTGCATTAAACGGGAGTCGTTAAGGCGATCTTTTAAGGTAGCAACATTAGGAGATGGTGCCGTTGACACAGTGTGATGCAAATATACATTATCGCTTTCAATTACGTCCTCATCACTTTCAGGACTAAATCTTATTCTGCTACTCTCGTTGTTTAATAAAACTTCTTCGTGTCCGTCTTCGTCGTGTGAACGTATGGGTGCGACATCCTGGTTATTTAGCCTAGAGTACTTGTGTGAATCATAACGGGCTTGGGCCATTTTTCGTTGGTTCCACTTCCCTACTTATGCTACGTCTAAAAAAGAACAGGTTCTAATATAGTCCCAGCAAACAAATGTTGCACATACCTATAAATATACTTACACAATAATATAATAATGGAAATGGCTACCATATGTTTAATCTTCGTGGTAGGTGTCCGGGTGTTCTTTGCGTACCTGTTTTTTCTATAAATTTTTGTTGAATCTAAGAACGAGTCTTGCTGTCTTCTTCCTCTGATGGTTCTTCTGTTATGGGAATGACTTTTCTTGAATGCTACTACTTTGCATTGTTCATTACCAACATTGTTTACATTATCGTTTTAGTATGCGGATTACCACCATGCAGTTCCTCTTCTTCAGCACGCAAATTAGGGTTTATAGTGCTTTCTTATCAAAATTATACTAAAGGCTCTTGCATGTGTCACTTAAGGCTATTCTTCCTGGTAGATTCACATTTATCCTAAGTCTCGTAAGGCTACTCTCCCTGTTAGATTCGCATTTATCCTATGTCTCGTAAGGCTATTTTCCCTGTTAGATTCGCTACGTGGTTAATGTCACATATTAGTGTTGGGAAAGTATTTGATTACAAGTATCGTTACTGACAATTTTTTTGAGTACTCGTTACAATTAAATGAGTAGTCAATATCTTCAATACAATCGCAACAAACCCAACCGTTTGGAAAATGCTAAAATTCAACTGTTTTTCAAACAATTAGGGAATATTTATGTTGAGAAAGTCGCGTTCTCAACAAAAAACAGACATTACACTCAGCAGTAAAATTCCAATAGTTTCTCGAATGTATCTTCAAATTGAAATTCATCGTCACTCAAAAATTTCTGAAACAGTTTCAATGTGCGGCAAACTAAACTAAACATTAACGGTATTGCAAATATTTGTCAATCAAAATTATCGCACTGAAAGTCAATACCAAAATTCTAGGGATTTTGTAGTATTTTTAAATACATATTTAAACAACCCTGGATTTTTCGCACGAAAAAATAGGCAGGCAAATTTTTTCGCATAAATAAGTTAACATCCCTGCGTTTGAGACCCTATTTACGGAGATAAGGTGGGTACTATGTTCGGTTTTCGAGTTTATTTTCGCGATTACTTTTCCTCAAATAATCAAAATTATAAATGAAAACAAACTTATTCCTGTAAAGTCTTGTCGAAATCTAGAGAAACAAAAGACAGCGCATCAATTGAGTTAATTTATCTGCTTTATATTGAACTGTTTTAATAAAGTAACCACGAAAATTTCAACGCGAAAAGCGAACATGGTACTTACCTATAGATGAAGATATTCGTTTTTCGCAGAAACGAACTTAGTACTAAGCATAAAATAAAAAATAATTTTAGCGGCAAACCTCGAACTTAATGCCCACTTTTATATTTGAAAGTATTCGTGAACTCCTCTTGGACTACTTATTAATAAAGAGGAACTAAACTTTGTTTTTATAATTTTTCACTGCTTCCCTGACAGCATTTCAAAGTTGCATTTCATCCTCATCGCTACCACAGACTCGTAAGTGACACTGCAACAATCGCCAACTGTGATAGTATTTTTCCATCACTATTCGCATGAAAGTATTTTGCCATCGCTATTGCTACAAGAGCCATTTTATATTTTGTGAAAAACCAAGCACAACTAGCTTCTTATAATTTATTTAAATAAAAATGATAGTGAAGTGCTAAAAACATAGTTATTTCGCTTAAAATTGTGAAAGGTATATTGGTGAACAATTTTTGACTTTCCAAATGGAATAAAGTGATAGTTTTTCAAATATTTTTCCAGACACGCTGCCTCAATTGGGAATAAAGGCACTGGCTGATAGACGCTACAACATGCAACTTGTAACTCAACATCAATCTTTTATTAATGCATAAAAATATGTTAAATGTGATGTGATAGTCGTATAAATGTTATATTTATGAGAATTTATAAATGTTTAATAAAATTAAAAAACATCTAAACAATCGTGTTTTACTTGACCACATTGATTCTTTTACAACTATCTTAAAATGAACTTTGTCTGATTGTTTGAAGGGGCTCTTATTGGTGTCCTTCTAAATGTATCGAGAAGGGCACCTAATAATTGCACTCATGCGATACTTTTTTGTAGTAACTTGGCGTGGTACAACTTCTCAATAGTGACGGCGCTTTTCCGAGGAGATTTGGATATCGTATACGACTGTTTTCGACGTAGTGGGGATTCTCAGAAGCGCCCCCAAATTCCTTTGTTTGAATATCTTGACTTACTCGTCCTACGTTCCGATTTGCGAAAATGATAAACAAAACTCTTCGAATACTCATTTTAATATTCAAATTAAATAATATTTTTACTTAAGCATATCAAATTTTTGGCGGTCTTCTAAACATGCCAAGCGCATAGCCAAACCAAATGAACTCATAAAACGGTTTTCGGAAATAACATACAAAAAGTTTCACAAAAATTGCTGTCTTTTGATTCTCTCGCTGTGTTATGTTTATTTTTTTTCTGTATACTCCCTCTTAATTTTAATGAAAACATTAAATGTATGATTTAAATGACGTAAAAATATACTTTTCCACGGCAAGTATAAGTGTTTGGACGTTCGTTGTAAGAATTATATGCTTCTGTGCAAACATTTTTGGTATTAAAAAAAATTATTCTTGTAAACATATTATGTTGTAACACACTAATAAAAAGGTGCCTTCGGAACTAAAGGAATAAATGTTCATCAATTTAGTTTAGCCAATTTATTTCTATTAAGTTAAATTTTTGTTTAAAATAATAAAATGTACTTGCTTCAGTAAAAAAATCCTGAACTGAAAGCAGTTAGGAATAGTTCATTAACTAGAATAAGGCAATTTTACTAATACTGTTTTATTCGCTGGGTATAAGAATTTACTACTGAACAAGACAATTTTATTCACTGATAACAAAGCATTCGTAAAAATAAACAAAATATGAACTAAAAAGTCTCCTCAAATTTAGTAAAATTTCTTATAAAATGATAATTCTGACTTCCTTTATTATAGAAAGCTTATCATACATACATACTTGGCATAGAAAAATATTTTAGTTCATTCGTAGTAAGAAGTGTTCAATCCTTTTAAAACTTAAGGAGACACACATGTTAGAATATAGGAAATTTTCCTATATTTCTTTTATCTACCTGTAATCGATAATAGTCATCGATGTAATCTGTATGTTTGCGCGTGGGTTGTTTTTTTAGTTGGAATCGCGTTGTTATGGTATACGTAGGGATTGTTAAAAAATAGCAAGTATATACGGCCCTAAATTCGGCCAGGCCGAATCTTATGTACCCTCCACCATGGATTGCGTAGAAACTTCTACGAAAGACTGTCATCCACAATCGAATTACTTGGGTTGTGGTATCCTAAAACTTCTTAACATCGTTTTCTAAATTGTGAGTTAGTCCATACGTGGTATATATTAGACAAAAAAGGTATGTATACACTCAAAAAAAAGTGAACTCTCTATTTCACTAAAGCCAATTTAACTTTATTTTAGTTCATGGAATTATTATGTTTGGAGAAAGTTTCCTTTACGCTAATAATTTTTTGCGTACGTTAGTTAAATTTGTCACAACCCGGAGGCTACTGCCATCTGGAGGGAGGAACCGAGTTGCCGTACGCTGGTTGCTGATCGGTGTTGCCGGCTTTTGGCTCAGTCTATGGGGCGCGGTTCATTGGCAACTCAGTCCTCTGGCAGCTGACAAAAAAACAAAACATTCAACCAGCTTTGGAGGACAGCACAAAGACCAACAAGTACGTATCACAAAAATTAACATCCACACAACTTACCACCCATATTGGCTTGCCGGCATGCCGGTTTTCCAAGGCATGCCGTGGCCTGACCCTCCCCAACCATGGTGTCCCCGTGGCCCATCAACTCGGGACACCCCAAATGCTACTCACCTGTTCTTCAAATCACCTTTTACCTTCCCCTTTTAAACTCCCTTATTCTTCCATATTTAAATTCATTTTTACACGCCAATATTTCAATTCATAACGTTATAAAAGTTTTAAGGTTTTATTGAAACTAACTCTAACAATATTCAAATTAAACAAAATCCAAAAAAAATCAAAATATATAAAAAAATCTATTACTAATTATTGTTTTTTATATTCCAGGAATATATGATGAAACCGTCTTCCTCCTTTTCGTTTCCTGTCTTTTCCGTCCGTCCGTCAAGGTAAGGTAAGTATAGTGTAACGTCAAGTAATTTTCTGTCAATAAAAATTTGTATTTTTCTTCTTTTCAGATGTAGTTTTTCTTTACAAGGTATCACTGTCCGGCCTAGAGTCTTATGGGGAACACATTAGACATATATATGGGGGACACACTCTCTTTGTCCACGCAGTTTAAAATAGAGTCCTAGGGTGAGCTCAGCCTAACACTATTGTCCAAATCTGACACTATTTACAAAACCCAAATGTTAATGACTATCCCCCTTAATACCCTACAGCAACCTAGTGAAAAAGTGCCACTACACTTATTAATATTTAAACAATTTTTATTTACAGAAGCGAAAAAGTCTCAGTCTGTCCGTCCGTCAACGTCCAAGTATTGTCCAAGTATTGTAAGACTACGAAAACGAAAGTAGCACGATACCTGGGCGCTGTAGGATGACCAGCGCAACGCAATTAAACCCAGCTGAAGATGATGACAACGATGAATTGATACCAACACCTAGCAATGGATGGAAATGGGTCATCAGGGTCATAGGAATCCTGTCTGCCGGGAATGCTTGGGGCCGCAAATGTAGTGTCGAATGGATGTGGACGTTCGGTGAGTATAGCAATGGTTTAGATTGATGGTTTCCCTTTTTATTTAAAATGTCTTTCTTTCTTTTTTTTCAGGTTGTCTTTTTTTTTATTTTACAATTTATTTCTTTTTACTATAGTCTATTTTCTTTTATTAAAGTTCTCCTTCTTTTTGTTTTCTTTCGTTACAGGTTACTTATAATTTAGCATTTAAGATTAGCTGTTAAGTTTGTTTACTTTCCTTTTAATTTTTTAATTGTATTTCACTTTTCTTTTAGCTTTTAAGTTTAGTTTTAAGTCTATTTTAACTTTTCTATTTCAATGTATAAGTTTAGCATTAGGTCTATTTCACAGTAGCATCGAATCTTGCCAATATTTAGCACAATAAACAGTTTCATTTGCCAATAAAAAAGATAAACATTTGTTTATATTTGTTTCGATTGTCCTGTTGTGTTTTTATTTAAACGACTTTTGGGAACATTAGGCAAACTTTCACAACTTCAAAAAAACAATAACCGCACTTTCTTCAACCATCAACCTCACTCGCTCGCGTCCAAAACCAGAATAATCTGACGCTTCAATCATCAAAACCTCCATTATTGACGCTCCATTCGCCATCATCCCAAGCTTTCCCAGCCATTTTTCTTCCCAATTTCCAAAACACCATTGAAACCAATCATCTGTCTGTCATAACTGCACAGAGAATTTATACTGTCATCTATCCTCTCTCCCTCTGCCTATTTCCTCATGCAACCGGTAGATGGCGCTGGGATCCATAGTATTACCAATCAAACTAGTGTGCGCACATGACAAATTAACTAAAACCGAGGAAAAAATATACACAAATGAAGCATAAAGATTAACTAAATTCGTGTCTTCCAAAAAATAGTTAAGTATTTCTTTAAATTTGCAAATTTTACTACAAATGCGTTCATCATAAACTTCGTATGTCACTAAAGACATTCTTGCAATTTTGAACTCCAAATCTTTCCTTGAAACTACAAATTTTTCTTTAACAAATGAAAAAACTTAAATATGTCTAATAAATTTTCTTGAATTTGTCGAAAAATATTTACATATTTTAATGACATCGGCGTGATGCCAGCGTTTGTAATACTGTTTAGTTAAAATTTTCTAGAAATATTCAAAATTTTCTAAAATTAACCGAAATTTTTCTTCCTGGTGGGTTCACTGTTTTTTCAGTGTAGGTAAGTCTGCAAATAATTACGAATCGACATGGAAATTGAAATATGGGGGCCGCTTATATGGGGGCTATATAGAATTATGAACTTGATATGGACAAATTTTTGTGTGATTGGAGATGGATTTATCTGAGGGCTATATATAACTATAGACCGATATGGACCTAGTTAGGTATGGTTGTTAACGGTCATATACTAGCACAATGTACCAAATTTCAACTAGGACGAAATTTGCTCCTCCAAGAGGCTCCAAAACCAAATCTCGGGATCGGTTTACAAGGGGGCTATATATGATTGTGGACTGATATGGACCACCTTTGGCATGGTTGTTAAATACTACCACCGCGTACCAAATTTCAACCAGATCGGATGAATTTTGCTTCTCTAAAAGGCACAGGAGGTCATCGGATGAAATTTGCTTCTATTAGAGGCTCTGCAAGTCAAATCGGGGGATCGGTTTATATGGGGGCTATATATAATTATGGACCGATGTGGACCAATTTTTGCATGGTTGTTAGAGACCATATACTAACATCATGTACCAAATTTCAGCCGGATTGCTTCTGTTAGAGCAATCGCAAGCCAAATTTGGGGGTCCGTTTATATGGGGGCCAAACGTAAAAATGAACCGATATGGCCCATTTGCAATACCATCCGACCTACATCAATAACAACTACTTGTGCCAAGTTTCAAGTCGATAGCTTGTTTCGTTCGGAAGTTAGCGTGATTTCAACAGACGGACGGACATGCTCAGATCGAATCAGAATTTCACCACGACCCATGATTATACATACTTTATGGGGTCTTAGAGCAATATTTCGATGTGTTACAAACGGAATGACAAAGTTAATATACCCCCATCCTATGGTGGAGGGTATAATATAGTAAAATAATATAATAAAAAACAAATAAAATATTAGTTATTTTAAATGTGTGAGAAAAAAATATGTTCGTGATGGTATATACACCCTCACAAAAAATCGCTTCTGTAACATATACTCCCAAACATATTTTGCTTCAAGCATATACATTTTTGGGTATTGCCCAAACATTTATATGTTTGATCTCTTCCAATATATAATATGTTTGAAAGCATATTGGTCTAAACAATATATGTTTGGTTAGTCTAAGTTCCAAACATTTTGTATTTTTGCATCCAAATTCAATAATGTTGTCTTCCAAAAAACAATATGTTATTATATAATATGTTTGAAAGCATTTTGCACCCAAAAATATTATATGCTTAAAAAAATTCTCCCAAACAATATTGTGCTCAAAATTTTATTTATTTATTTACAATCATAATGAATTATGAAAATAGGTAATATAGGTGCTAACAACATAAGTTTTCGACCTGAATGCTCAAAATTTTGTTTCTGCCTAATTGTATATTCCCTCACATCTTTCTCACTTCCACGAGATTTTTTAGTTCTTAGCACCTTTTTCTGGAATACAAACAATGTAGAAGAAATTATTCAATTTTATGATTTTTTTTTATATTAATTTTACCTTTTGCCGGACGGGGATTCGAACAGCGGACCACACAGTTTGTAAGGATCAAAGAAGTAGCTGATCAATTGCCCAAGGGAAAATAAAATGTTAATTTTGTAATAACAAGCAACAACCACCAACTTAATTCAATATCGCCCCCTGTTAAATAGCGCTCCAAGCTACTAAACACATACATGTTTATAGGCTATTTCTAAATTAATATATGTTTGCATCCAAGCATATTATATTTACAAACATTTTATGTCCCAAACATAATATGTTCTAACATATTAACATATATGTCCTAAACATGTATGCTAGTTTATGAACATTATATGCTTGCACTTTTTCACAAAATATTGTGTTTAAAAATTTGTGTTCCAAACATATAATGTTTATAGCCAAACATATGAAAAACAGTCTTTTTCATCCGTGTAAAGAAAGAAAACAGAATAACAACCCCTTCATTCGTCTTCATTTTGGAATCTTCAATTAACAGGTAACAGTCAGTGACGCTAACCTTTTGTGAAAAAATTGGTGTATGATTTTTTTATATTTGTACACTGTTAGAAAAATATGTTTTTCATATGTTCCGATATAAGCAAAATATGTTTTGGGCACAATTTTTAAACACAATATATTTAAGTGCAAACATGTAATGTTCCTAAACTAATACTAAATGTTTGGGACACATATGTTAATATGTTATAATATATAATGTTTGGGGCATGAATGTTTTATAAAAATAATATGTGTGAATGTAAACATATATAAATTTACAAATTTGGAATAAACATATATATGTTGTGATATTTTATTCAGAGAGCGACAGAGAGAGAGAGAGTATAGAGAAAGAAATAGAGATGGAAACTGGGAGAGTTGACGAAAGATATCAACATAACATAGCGAGATAATGAAAAGAGAGCAATTTCTGTGAAACCACTTGTATGTTGTTTCGGAAAACTGTTTTATGATAAGGCCAAAAATTTGATATGCTTAAGTCTAAATATTATTTAATTTGAATATTAGAATGAGTATTCGGAGTAAAGGGAATATACATTCGGAACCAAGAGAATAGACATTTCAAGAAAAAAACAGCGTGTGTTTTCGTCTTGAGAGCAGCATTTTATGTATGTGTGGACATGTGTTTTGTTTATCATTTTGGCATTATGGCACAATTTTTTTCTTGGTTCGTTAAAAGAAATCGGAACGTATGCTAACCACTGCTCCACGTGGCCAACAAATGTATGTTTCTGTTAAATAATGTTATGTTTGCATGGGCTCGTGGGCGCTGCAAACTATGCTATATAAATGTAACTAATAACGATAATTGTCTATTGGTGACTATAACAGCTACGTAGCCCAGTGGTAGTGTGTTGGCTTACAAATTGCATGGTTCCCGGTTCGATTCTCCGTCCAGGCGAAAGGTAAAATTTAAAAAAATTATAAAATTAAATAATTTCTTCAACATTATTTGTATTACAGAAAAAGGTGCCAAGATCTAAAAATTTCGTGGAAGTGAAAATTATGTGAGGGAATGAGCACAATCTTCTTGGGGAGAAAATTCTTCCAAGCATATAATATTTTTGGGCTCAAAATGCTTCCAAACATATAATATGTTCACATAAAACAAACATAATAATGTTTCGGCAATATCCAATAATATATGTGCTTCCTGCAAAATATGTTTGAAACATATGTTAGAAAAGCGATTTTTTTTGAGGGTGTAGGTATTGAAATTGTAAAAGGAGGACAAACTCGTTACGCAGCAACTTATTAAAAGTGAAAGGTACAAGAAGAAGAGAAAACGCGTTGTACAGTTGATGACATTACATGGAAATTGGAAATAGTGGAATAATAAAGTAATATTTCAAGGCCAGTCGATGCTGTTGATTCTTAATAAATATATTTAATATATTAATAAAACGTGTATTTTATTGAAGAAACAATTGCCTATATAAATAAATAAAATTGTATTTAAAAACGACGGTAAGCAGTTCTAAGTTTGAAGTAAAAAGGTTTACCACAAATATGTAAGATTTGTCCTAATGAATGAACAAAGTTCAATAAAATCATTCCATATGTAGTACAAGGGTACATAAATATAGGAAAATGTTAATTAATATATGGAATGCATTCTACCTAATTTCAACGAAAATCACATCGTTCAAAAAAATAAAAATGTCTTCGGCGCTATACGAAGTTCAACTTTCTTCACAATTAGTTCATTATAACTTAAAGAAGGGGTCACTTTTTTCTGGGTGTAGTATTGAAAAATATATGTATGTTTTTTGTTGCAGTTTTGGGTAGAATCCCAGGAAAACAATTTGGAAGTTGTTCTAAAAGCACAACTTTAAAAGCGCTTCCAAAAATGTCCTCCCAAAGATGTTCCTTATTTTTACTACACAGAAGGTTCTTTTAATTTAATTGTCCCGAATTTTTCATATTTTTAATGGGTAATATAAGCCTTTTTGTTTTTTGATTACAAACAGAGTAAGAAGTGATGCAAATTCAGTGCAACCGCTGTTGAAATGATGGACATGACAAGCCCATGTTAAATTCATCGCTTCTGCGCCATTTTGGCACCACTTCCGGATCCAAAAAGAACATTTTCACTCCTTTTTTTGGTGACGCTTTTTTCCGGAATTTTATCAAAGTTTTACCCAATCCTCTTCAATACATTTGCAAATATTTCGTCAACATTTTGGCCATTTGGATATAATTCGCAAGTTATTTGAAACCTATTGAAGGTAAGCTTTTCAAGTCAAGTTGAATTTATATTGACAATCATGTTTACCCTCAAACTTAAAAGGTATTGCAGCCAATTTATTTATATTTAGAAAAAAGTGATACCCCAAATAGGCCACCTTTTGTTCTCTAAACGTCAATAACTTTAACTTCCGGTGCAAACTACAAGTATTAACAGTTTTGTATGTTTAACCATTGTCATTATGCACTGCTAGCTCAGTATTTTTCGCAAATTTTGTCGAAATGTTAAAATAATAGATGCTCGACATGATGTTTTGAGAATAATTTATCCAACTAGTAACAAGTTTAAGAAATGACATCATGATAAAATTTTCAAAAAAAGGAAACTGGATATTTAAAAGAAGGATCCAGTTTTTTGTTCTCTACAGGGATTTTATTCCCTAGAGGCAAACACTCAATGTATATACTTAAAATCAGTTGGTTCTTTGTGATGAAAGTTCCCACATAGTTCAAAAGAAGGACTGTTTGTATTCACTTCTAGAAATAAAGAATCAATTTACATTTTATCAGCCCCCCAGTTAGAGTCTTGGACAAGGAACGAATTTACTCAAGTGGTAATTTATACATATATGAGACATCCTTATTATTTTCGAAATATAGACAATGCTAAAGCGCATGTCCATTAAGTGAAGTTGGTTGCATTTGAACTCTCTATCGAAATAACAACCACAAACACACTTGTTAGTCCTGTCAGTCTACCTAACAAGGAATATACGATACACATTGCGACTCAATCGGGAGTAGTTTAGTTATAGCATAAGTGTTACGGGAATCTCTTACGTTTCGACATAGAAAAGTAAAAATAACGCATAAATAGAGAAAAATTTTAGGCCAAAAATAATTTCAATGGTCTATTGAAAGGGTCGGTGGATTCCCAATGAATTAAAATGCTAGTGAAATGTGATTTAATTGAATGTAGACATTTGGAAAGTGGGTATAAAAGAAAATAGCGATGTTTCGCCAGAAAACGAAGTGATTACTTTCTGTGGGAAATTAAAGAAAAAAATTGTTCAACCGACCAAGTGAAATTACGTAAATTCATTTTAAGGTTATTGCAAACTTTTCAATTCGTAAACCCCCTCCAACTGTTCGTTATCGGTATATATAGAGATATATGTATTGAAAGCATGTCGGATAGAATAATGACGCGTCATAACTAAAAAAGCAACAACAATAAAGTCAACAAAGAGGTCTTAAAATTACAATTGACCGGAACCAGCTTTGGACTAGTGTGTACATGTGTGCAAAGGTGGCCAACGTAAGAATTAACCAAAAAATAAGTAAGGAATAACAATGTCTGCAAATAACGAAAAGGTATAGGATACATATGCAAGTTAGTTTAATTTAAATTAAAAAATTATTTAATATAACGGTAAAATAATTATAAATAAATAAATATGCATACAACAAATAATTGATTGCCTCAATTAAAAAAAGTTTTGCGATCATAATCAAATTAAATTTTTAATTGAACCTACTAAAACATTAAACAAAAGTGTCGAAGAAATTAATCAATTTTTCAATCAAGTATATTTTTTTTTCAAATTAATTCTGTGATTATTACTATCATTTTTGTAATTGAAACTATTTTAATTAAAAATTAATTGGATCAAATAACTTCGTGATTGAATCAGAGAAAAAATGTATTCTGAGTGTAGATAAATCTTATTTTTTACTTCAAAATAAGAACTGCCTATTTGTATTCTTTTATGTTTACATTTGGTGTTTTATTTGGTAAGGACATATTATTTTCTTCAATAAATGCCAGTTTTATTGATGTATTAGTTAGATTAATTTAGAACCATAATAGTACATATTAACCATGAGATATTGATACAATATTCCTTATTTTATGGGGAAAATTCTCTGCATCCCAAGAGCTGTATTGTAAGCTTGGCGAGATATGATCGAGAGAAATAATGGTACTACTCATGAAAATCAGACGGTAAAATGACGATAAGTCATTATTCTCATTATGTGATATTTCTGGAAAATGGCAGAAATGATATTGGGATAAACATAGATATATAAAATATTTGTACTGTCATTTTAGAGTTCTCTATCAAGATACAAAAGTCAACAAATGTAAAGGCAATATCAATAATTTTCGGCGATCATCTCTTCATTGCAGCCAATTTTTTTCCCTGCGAGCATCCTTTTGAGGTCTGAGAACAAGAAAAAGTCGCTGGGGGCCACATCTGGAGAATACGGTGGGTGGGGAAGCAATTCGAAGCCCAATTCATGAATTTTTGCCATCGTTCTCAATGACTTGTGGCACGGTGCGTTGTCCTGGTGGAACAACACTTTTTTCTTCTTCATATGGGGCCGTTTTGCCGTGATTTCGACCTTCAAACGCTCCAATAACGCCATATAATAGTCACTGTTGATGGTTTTTCCCTTCTCAGGATAATCGATAAAAATTATTCCATGTGCATCCCAAAAAACAGAGGCAATTACTTTGCCAGCGGACTTTTGAGTCTTTCCACGCTTCGGAGACGGTTCACCGGTCGCTGTCCACTCAGCCGACGAAAGACTGTCATCCACAGTCGATTGGACTCAGGAGTGTAGTGATGGAGCCATGTTTCATCCATTGTCACATATCGACGGAAAAACTCGGGTGTATTACGAGTTAACAACTGCAAACACCGCTCAGAATCATCAACACGTTGTTGTTTTTGGTCAAATGTGAGCTCGCGCGGCACCCATTTTGCACAGAGCTTCCGTATATCCAAATATTGATGAATGATATGACCAACACGTTCCTTTGATATCTTTAAGTCCTCTGCTATCTCGATCAACTTCATTTTACGGTCATTCAAAATTTTGTGGATTTTTTTGATGTTTTCGTCGGTAACCACCTATTTCGGGCGTCCACCGTCCTCCGTGCTCATTTCACTTTCACACTTCTGGTTGAAGCTCTCGTGGGCCTTAACTCCAATTATCTTTCAAAAGGGAGCGCGAAGCCTAGTGCCTTATGAAATAAAAAAGACACCACCTTATGTTGAGTTAAATTTATTGTTGAGTCAACTTGACCCGTTTACTTCAACTGTTCAAACTTAACTAATCATTTCACTGACAAAATTCAATATTTAAATCCGTTAGAAATGAAACGATTACTATATAATGGAAGGATGAAAATAAATGCAAAATAAAATAAATATATAATTACAAAATCATATTTCATGCAGAATGCAAAAATGAATAAGATAAAGTTGGTGTACAACAAAATAATAACATAACTTAAGAGAAGAAATTAAGAGATTTGTATCGAATCCGTGTTTGCTCCTCCTGAGCATCAATCATAAAGTCGTCAGGGAAGTTCACCAATAGTAGCTTGTTGAACTCGCTTCAACAAGGACGAATTGACTTCATTGAAAAGTTTATCGACAAGGAAAAAAGCTTTATATTAGAGAAATGCGTCTTCAATTCTAAGCAAAATTAGCATTATCACAACAATATTTTTCAGTGCATTTAACGTTCTTTCAGTTCATTAAAATTCATTGATTTTAGTTAAATCTTACCAAATGTGAGATAGTTTTTTTAAATATTTTTATACCCTCCACCATAGGATGGGGGGTATATTAACTTTGTCATTCCGTTTGTAACACATCGAAATATTGCTTTAAGACCCCATAAAGTATATATATTCTGGGTCGTGGTGAAATTCTGAGTCGATCTGAGGATGTCCGTCCGTCTGTTGAAATCACGCTAACTTCCGAACGAAACAAGCTATCGACTTGAAACTTGGCACAAGTAGTTGTTATTGATGTAGGTCGGATGGTATTGCAAATGGGTCATATCGGTTCACTTTTACGTATAGCCCCCATATAAAGCGATCCCCAGATTTGGCTTGCGGAGCATCTAAGAGAAGCAAATCCGGCATCCGATCCGCCTGAAATTTGGTACATGGTGTTAGTATATGGTCTCTAACAACCATGCAAAAATTGGTCCACATCGGTCCATAATTATATATAGCCCCCATATAAACCGATCCCCCGATTTGGCTTGCGGAGCCTCTAAGAGAAGCAAATTTACTCCGATCCGGCTGAAATTTGGTACATGATGTAAGCATATGGTCTCTAATGACCATGCAAAAATTGGTCAACATCGATCCCCAATCACACAAAAATTGGTCCATATCAAGTTCATAATTGTATATAGCCCCCACATAAGCGACCCCCATATTTCAATTCTGGCTCTCTACGTATCGTGCAAAATGTCTATATCGATTCGTAATTATTTGTAGACTTACCTATACATAACTTTTTTGTCTAATATATGTTATACCACGTATGGACTAACTCACAATTTAGAAAACGATGTTAAGAAGTTTTAAGATACCACAACCCAAGTAATTCGATTGTGGATGACATTCTTTCGTAGAAGTTTCTACGCAATCCATGGTGGAGGGTACATAAGATTCGACCTGGCCGAACTTACGGTATATACTTGTTTTCTTATGACATGAACCAAACACAAGAAAAAATTCATCTTTTTTTAATGAGTGAATTTTACTTAAATTGTGTTCATAGGTTCTGTATTGAACTTCATATATGTAGCTCTAAAAATGTTTAACTCCAATTTTTTCCTTCAAAATATGAATTTTTCTTAACAACATTTTGGAAAATTTTCTTCAATAAGAAAATAAGAATAAGAAACAAGTGTATACGGTCGTAAGTTCGGCCAGAACGAAAGACTGTCATCCACAATCGAAATACTTGGGTTGTGGTATCTTAAAACTTCTTAACATCGTTTTCTAAATTGTGAGTTAGTCCATACGTGGTATATATTAGACAAAAAAGTTATGTATAGTTAAGTCTACAAATAATTACGAATCGATATGGACTATTTGCACGGTACGTAGAGAGCCAGAATTGAAATATGGGGGTCGCTTATATGGGGGCTATATACAATTATGAACTTGATATGGACCAATTTTTGTGTGATTGGAAATCGCTTTATCTGAGTGATATATATGTATATATATATATATATATATATATATATATATATATATATATATATATATATATATATATATATATATATATATATATATATATATATATATATATATATATATATATATATATATATATATATATATATATATATATATATATATATATATATATATATATATATATATATATATATATATATATATATATATAACTATAGACCGATATGGCATGGTTGTTAACGACCATATACTAGCACAATGTACCAAATTTCAACTGACTCGGATGAAATTTGCTCCTCCAAGAGGCTCCAAAACCAAATCTCGGGATCGGTTTATATGGGGCAATATATGATTATGGACTGATATGGACCACTTTTGGCATGGTTGTTAAATATCATATACGATCACCACGTACCAAACTTCAAGCAGATCGGATGAATTTTGCTTCTCCTAAAGGCACCGGAGGATAAATCTGGGGATCGGTTTATATGGGAGCTATATATAATTATGGGCTGATAGAAACCAATTCCTGCATGGTTGTTGATACCATATACTAACATCACGTATCAAATTTCATGGTTGTTGATACCATATACTAACATCACGTATCAAATTTCAAACGAATGGGAAGATATTTGCTCTTCCAAGGGGCTCTGGAGGTCAAATCTGGGGATCGGTTTATATGGGGGCTATATATAATTATGGACCGATGTGGACCAATTTTTGCATGGTTGTTAGAGACCATATACTAACACCATGTACCAAATTTCAGCCGGATCGGATGAAATTTGCTTCTCTTAGAGGCCTCGCAAGCCAAATTGGGGGATCGGTTTATATGGGGGCTATATATAATTATGAACCGATGTGGACCAATTTTTGCATGGTTGTTAGAGACCGTAAACTGACACCATGTACCAAATTTCAGCCGGATCGGATGAAATTTGCTTCTCTTAGAGGCCTCGCAAGCCAAATCGGGGGATCGGTTTATATGGGGGCTATATATAATTATGGACCGATTTAGACCAATTTTTGCATGGTTGTTAGAGACCATATACTAACACCATGTACCAAATTTCAGCCGGATCGAATGAAATTTGCTTCTCTTAGAGGCCTCGCAAGCCAAATTTGGGGGTCCGTTTATATGGGGGCTATACGAAAAAGTGGACCGATATGGCCCATTTGCAATACCATCCGACCTACATCAATAACAACTACTTGTGCCAAGTTTCAAGTCGATAGCTTGTTTCGTTCGGAAGTTAGCGTGATTTCAACAGACGGACGGACATTCTCAGATCGACTCAGAATTTCACCACGACCCAGAATATATATACTTGATGGGGTCTTAGAGCAATATTTCGATGTGTTACAAACGGAATGACAAAGTTAATAAACCCCCCATCCTATGGTGGAGGGTATAAAAACTTATTTGTATCAGTTGCAATATTTTAGTTAAAAAATTAATTTATTTGTTTTGGTGTTAAGATGCCTTTTTATGATTATCGTCTTACCATTCATGTTATTAGTAATTGAGATTTTTTTGTTACCATGCGTTATGCAGACTCCCATATGGAAAGTACTACTGATAGTATTGTAGGATATAGTACTTCTTATACATGGATTATATGACAACTAGTAAATGTTGTTTACAAGATAATTTGGCCGAAGAAATTCTCTTAGCTTTTGGTCGTATTTTGTAAAGGACTCAAAATTACGAACTGTTTTCTATTTTATTCTATTCTTTGCAATAATATTGTCAATGGAAAATGAATTGCGATAGAAAACATTTCAACACTGTGAGCGGCAATTATGTATGCAGACAAAGGTATGTACACATGTCTACACGGAAGAGTGTCGTTGTACATCTCCTTTTAATGAGTTTTCAAAAAGACAGACTATTGGAGCACGTACTTGAGAAACGAGTGCATAATGTGTCCCAAGAAAAACATACTTAATGTCTTTCTAGCGGCACTGACATTAGTTTGATAGTTAGGACAAACGTTGAAAAACACATGGAGACCCCTCCCTATCACGGATTTGGTCCAAAAGTTAAGCAGCATTATTGGAAATTTTAAACATAATGACCTGACATTAACAATGGAAAGGTGCATCTGTGATTAATTCTAGAGTAATTGTTAAGTCAAGTTTGCGCAAGCGATATTTGTGCAAAACGTACATGGCTTTGTGGATGGGGTATGGCTTTGTCGATGGGGTATTGTGGACAATTTTTATTATGTTTTCCAGCTTAAATGACATTTAATTTTTAATTTAAATTAATTTAAATTTAGTGCGTGAATAAAATTTCGGCAAAATCACGCTAACGAACCAAATCAAGATTTAATTCTTACTCGCATCTTAATGAAACTAATTTAGCTGTCGAACTACATTCTATTTTTGCATTTTGTTAACTTTGATCACTCCCGGTTGGAAAATGTCGTGAGTCTCGTGAATTTGTCGTGGGTCACGTGAATTTACGTGAATCGTGCGTAAGCGTGAGTCTTTAAAAGTAGTTCGTGCGTGAGTACGGTTTTCTTTCCGTGAATGTGCGTGAGTGTGATTGGCTGCCATACGTGAGGGTGCGTGAATAAACATTTAGCTTCGTGAATCTGCATCAGTGTGAGTGAAATTTCACTCACGCGCACACCTACACGCGGGAGTAATTTTCTATTCTTTTTGTGACATTTAATTTTTAATTTGACTTCAAATGGGACATTTCCTAAGAATGATCCGAAATAACTTCATCGGAAGTGGAAAACAATTGATGGAGGCACGGGATGCTCCTAAAAAGAAATGTTTTGCTGGGTTATGGCTATTATTAACCTATTTTGATTAAAATTTGGCACAGTGTAGATGGAAGAATAGGGGAATAAAGGTATAGATACTGCAATCAATGTCTAAATGGCTGGGTTCTCTTATCAAACAAAAAGGTATGCCCAACAAGTACTAAAAAAAATTAATTTAGAACTACCTGTGTCAATAATTTTGTTCCTCAAAAAATGTCCCAATGACAAGGGACCTACTTTTTATAACCAAGTCCGAACGGTGTTCCACATTGCAGTGAAACCACTTAGAGAAGCTTTGAAGCACTCAGAAATGTCATCAGTATTACTGCATGCACAGAAAAACCATGTTTGGACATGCTTGCCGCACCCATTTAATGCTTATCTATCTTTGTAAAAATTGTTTTCGAGCAGACAAAAATGTACGCCGGCAATAAGCACCCTGCCAACATTTTTTGAATTTGGGGCGCTTCTGAGAATCCCCACTCCGTCGAAAACAGTCGTATACGATATCCAAAACTCCTCGGAAAAGCGCCGTCACTATTGAGAAGTTGTACCACGCCAAGTTACTACAAAAAAGTATAGAATCAATGCAATTATTAGGTGCCCTTCTGGATACATTTAGAAGGACTCCAATAAGAGCCCCTTCAAACAATCAGACAAAGTTCATTTTAAGATAGTTGTAAAATAATCATTGTGGTCAAGTAAAACACGATTGTTTTGATTGTATTTGTATGCATTATGGTGGGTATTAAGTTCGAGTTTAGCCGCTAAAAACGTCGTTTTTTCACGATTACTTTTCTTTAATAATCCATTTTAATGAATACAAACTTTGTGAAAATTTGCTTTGGGCTTTTCCCCATCAAGTTATAATAAAATTTTCAACAAATATGTATAATTTCATGCATTTTTCTTACTGATTTAGTTTTCACTTTAGCGATTTTAGCGGCTAAACTCGAACTTAATACTCACCTTTAATAAAAGATTGATGTTGAGTTACAAGTTGCAAGTTACATGTTGTAGCGTCTATCAGCCAGTGCTTTTATTCCCAATGGAGGCAGCGTCTCTGCAAAAATATTTGAAAAACTATCACTTTATTCCATTTGCAAAGTCAAAAATTGTTCACCAATATACCTTTCACAATTTTAAGCGAAATAACTATGTTTTCAGCACTTCATTATTATTTTTATTCAAATAAATTATAAGAAGCTAGTTGTGCTTGGAGTTTCACAAAATATAAAATGGCTCTTGTAACAATAGTGATGGCAAAGTACTTTCATGCGAATACTGATGGCAAAATACTACCACAGGTTGCGATTGTTGCAGTGTCACTTACGAGTGGTAACAATGAGGATGAAATGGAACTTTGAAATGCTGGCAGGGTATATGCATATTTCATTCCAAAGTCTTGGACGATTTTAATTCTTCCGTTAATTTGTCTTGGGTCTGGGTTTCAGATTAAATTAGGATCCATTACATTGGGGTATGAAGACGTAATTATTACCGGTGATTTTAATTCCAATATTCTCGTCCATTCCACAATATCAGATGATATGTTAGCTATTGGGTTATATACACCTAATAATACGAATCCAACAAATTTTTCATCCTCTTCTAACTCTCTTTTGGATTTGTTCTTTGTCAATGATTTGTCTGACGTCCTTTTATTCGACCAGATTTCGGCTCCTTGTTTCTCGAAACACGACCTTATATTCCTGTCTTATAAACTTGAACTTCAAAAGGATCAGATCGAATACACGTACCGTGATTTTCGTAATTTGAATTATTTTGAACTGCGGGATATGTTTGGACAAATAAATTGGTATGACATGTACGAACTCATCTCTGTTGACCAGCAATTTTTAATATAGCGGAATGCTATATGTGAACTTTATAACGCGACTGTGCCTATTAAGAGGATCAAAGTGAAATCAAGTACTAGACCATGGTTTAACGACACAATTAAGACTGCTATTAGGGAAAGGGATATTCCATACTCTCGATGAAAACGCATTAGATTACCACAACTTCTAGAGGAGTATCGATCGGCGAGGAGAATAGCGAACAGATATATCAATGCGGCGAAAACCGGATATTACGCTATGCGTTTCAATTCTGCTGTAGATTCCATGGACAAGTGGAAGATTATACATGATATTCTTCCAGCACTTATCCCACCATATGGAAGCATGCAAAGATTATTCCGATACCGACATCTAATTCAGAGTCACGACCCATTGCTATTTTGTGTTATGTTTCTAAAGTGTTCGAAAACATTTTACATAAGCAGATATATGATTATCTTCTTCGTTGTAACTTGTTATCTGAAAGGCAGTCCGGTTTCCGCAGAGATCGCAGTTGTGTGAGTGCACTGATCGAAGTTTCAGAATCAATTAGGAGAAATATTGATGAGAACCATGTTAGTTTTCTTGTCCTCTTAGATCACTCAAAGGCTTTCGATACTGTTGATCACACAGTGTTATGTCTGAAACTTCAAAGATTTTTCAATTTCTCATCTACTACTACCTCTCTTACTACTTCCTATCTTAACAATCGGTTACAGACGGTTTACACCGGAGATACTTTTTACCAGTTACGAAAGGGGTTCCACAGGGTTCTATAATTGGACCTCTATTATTTTGCATATACGCCAATGACCACCCTCTCGAAATAGTCCATAGTCAGATGCTTATGTATGCAGATGACATACAAATCTTTTTAAGTAGTCCGGTAGGTGATGCTAGTGAGTGTTTGGGGAAACTTAACAACGACCTTGATCGTGTGTTTCGATGGGCAAGGGCCAATGGTCAAAAATAGACTTAACGTGGCATTCAATAGTATAGTTCGTGTATGGGTTACGCAGGACCGATCATGTTTCGCATGTTACAGACTCCCTCTTTGGCTTTAGTTTTAATACCCTGCTCAATGTCAAATCGTTAGTATTTCTACATAAATTTATTTACAGACGAAAACCGAGATATCTCTATGATAGAATTCGGTTTACCAGATCTGATAGGAATATAATACCCTTTAGAAGGACAAGTCCAGCTAGTACGGTAATTTATAAGATATCAAATCTTGTTGTACTAGTTTTACAATAATAAATAAATAAATCAAATCAAATCATGTCTTGTATCCGAATGGCAGTTCTTTATTGGCACGATACGTCTCTGGAATACTCTACCACCCGATTACAATGCATCAGCAACGCATCATCTTTTAAGAAGAGTAATCGAAATTTATTTCACAATTAGAATATTTAATATTAAAATTTTGCTTGTAGATATAATATTGACTCACAATTTCAATCATCAAGAATGCAATGGATTTGAATATTAAAAGTAATTTTCTTCATTTTTTCATTAATATTAATATTAATTTTTATTTTATTAAATTTATTTAAATTTTTATTTTTTCTTTTATCTTTAAAATTTAATTATTGTATATACTTATTATAAGTCGGAGATGTTTTAACATTTATAATCCTGCACTGTAATTATAAGATTTTAATCTTATTGTGTAGGTACTCAATAAAATGAAATGATGTGAAATGGTTCTTAAATGTCGCAAACATGTTTAGATCGTGATTATCACCTTTTGATTTGAACAAACAAGCAAATTATTTTTATCAAACTAATAACGTTTTAGATGAGGACAATTTTATTTTCCTTAGAACTATGTTCACTGAGCCAACATGGTTGCAGGTGAAAATCTTACATGGTCGCCGCAAAAATAGCTCCTATTATTATTATTTTGCTCTTCGAATATGATCGTGACAATCATGTTTATTCTCTGCGTTTTGGTGTTTGGTCGAAACTGGGTTTGAACCCTGTGTATGCAAGGCGGGCATGCTAACCATTGCACCACGGTGGCTCCTCTCTATAAACATTACCCTCACACGATGTGCAATGATTTTATAGCTCTCATACTCTCATATACTCATAATCTCACTTAAATTTCCAGTAACATGTACCACAGGTGAATACTATTTATATTGCAGAATATGATAAGTGCAAAAAAGAAGAATATAAAAAATTCATATGCAATGAAAGTAGTTTTACCAAAAAATAGTTAAAAATATTATTGTTGTTTTTGATTTCCGCTTAAAACCATGGATTTACTAAAGTACAAGTTTAAAGATAAAAATATACATTTAAACAAACTATTGCAGAAACAATTTATCACAAGGATAAAATTAAAAGAAAAATTAAAAGTCGGTAAATAAGCAAAACTAACGTTTTCAACATCGATGTTTAAAATTTGATGTCGATGAAAAATCGATCAAAAAACATCGATGTTTTTGCCCTTTCGAAATTCTGATAGAATTTCAAAGACGATACTTTATTAATGTTTTCAACATCGATGTTTAAAATTTGAAACATCGATGTCGATGAAAAATCGGTCAAAAAACATCGATGTTTTTGCCCTTTCGAAATTTTGATAGAAATTCAAAGACGATACATTATTAATAAGAGTTTTAAAATTAATTTTATTATAATTAAATGAAATTGTGTTTATTGTAATTAAATAATAGGTTGTTATTCAAGATTCCAGAATTTTGAGTCGACTGTCTGTAAAAACAGTACTTTTTGAAGCTTGTCCCCCGAAATAGAGCTTCTTCTGTTAGAAGTAATGTACACAGAAAAAAAACTGTCTCGTAAATTTAAGAAGATTTTTACAATAATTTATTACAAGAATTTTCCAGAATTTTAGTTCATTTTTCGTATCTTCAACGAAAATTAACTACTGGAAAAGAAATTTTACAAATTCTAAGTAGCAATCGTTTAGTTCATGGCCTACAAAATACGATGGAAATTTCCTTAAAAATTTTCTTAACTGGTAGTTAAAAATTCGTTTGTCATGCTATAAAACTACTTGTGAAATGTAAAGTACTTTCTAAATAATAAGTGCAATTTACTATAAGATTTTTTTGTATGAGAAAATATTCTTTTACGAAAAATGAACTTGAAAGTGGATAGCAATTTCTTACTGACAATTCCTATAGTCAATAATTGTTGGTAAAAAATTACCCAATGAAATATTTTTAGTTCATATGTAATTAAATTTATAGACATTTTCGTCAAAAATGGTAGATAACATTTCATGAAATTTTTGCAAATTTTAAGTTAAACGTTTCATCGTTCATAAACTGGTGTGCCTTTACGAATATTATTCTCAGAGTAAATTGTCAGCAGATGCGATGAACTAATGCACAGTACAGAGATCTTTATCGGAATAGTGGAATGTGATTAATGTAAAGATGATGTTACTTGAGTTTTGTTGTGTATACATGAGCGTGGGGTTGTTTTTATTTTTGTTCATTTAGTGGTTTGTGTGTGCGTGTGTTTGTTATTCGTTTATGGTTTTTGGCTGGATGAGGTGTTGTTTTCAATAAAGGCACATGTGTTTTTGTTGTTGTAGGAATGTTTTGGCTTTGCTTGGTTTTGTTTGGCATGCTTCAGTTGTATAGTTGGCGTTGGCGTGGGCTGTTGCATCTTTTGAGTAGGTATGCAACAAGGGAATATAAAGGCATGGACTATTTTGGATTTTTGAGACATATATTGGTGTTTGTTTATTAAACCTTTTAAATGAAAGTTATTAATATTTTATCGGTAGTTTAGAAAAAAGTTATTAAGAATATTTAGTAAAAAATGTTGAAATTGAAGGTGTATTGAAATTGTCATTATTCAATGAAAAAATTAATATTCAATTCCAGATGAATTTGGAAAATTTTTGTTATATCTCAGCGTACAGTTTAGTCATAAATTGGTAAGTGTTTTTCTAATATGGCTTTCTTTTAAAAAGAATATTTTTTATGTATATTATTATATGTTAATTAATTTTTTTGGAAACCAGTTTAATGTTTTTCTTTGTTGTAAAAGCAATATTTAATTTCAGAGCAACTCCAGATGGATTCGAACAAATTTAAAAAATAGAGAATTGGTAAGTTTTCTTTTACAAATTGGCTTTCTTTCAACTAGAATATTTACATTTTTATCGTCAAAATTACAGGTTTTTAATACGTTATTTTAGTATTTCTTTAAACAATTTTTTTTTTAAACCAATGTAATATTTTTAATGTAAAAAACAAATATTTAATTTCAGAATAACCCCATAAAAATTTGGACAAATTTTTAGTACTCCTTTGCTTGTAATTTAATAGTGAATTGGTAAGGATTCTTTGACTTTCTTTTAATTTTCATCGTGAGCGAAAAAGTAAACCAAACTTGAATTTATTTTCTTATTCAATTTGGTTTTAATTAGTACAAAACAAAAATTCATAAAACAGTCTAATTAGTATAACTTAAATTTACCATTTCCCAATAGACTAAAATGCATTTCAAATCGATCATGAAATTACGTGTCGTCATTTTGACGAATGATGACTGTCTAGGGTTACCAAGAATATTTGGTTTTTTATGCATATTATTATTTTTTCCATTAGATTTTTTGAAAACCTATTTAATAATTTTATTTAATGTAAAAAATAAATATTTAATTTCAGAGTAACCCAAATTTTTATATTTCCCCTCAGCGTACAATTTAATAGAGAATTGGTAAGTTTTATATTAAAACTTTGGCTTTCTTTCAACAAGAATATTTATTTTATTATATCCTTCACATCGATAGCAACACAGTTTTATGAGTTTATTTAGAATACTTCATTATTTCTCTAATTGTTTCAGGTACAAATTTTATGAGATACGTTTTCCAAAGAAAAGTTGAATTTCTTCCACCATTTGATAAAATGCCCCCAAATATGGTAAGTTACAAGCTAAAATGAAGAATTAAAAATTATATTTCATTACACGATGTTCATTTTTAACAATTTTCATTATTGTTTCCATTTTTTTCCAGCAAGATATGTGAAAAAATTACCTACGATGAATAAAAAAAATGTCCAAACAGCGAGTTCAAATGAACTACTCTCTGTTCCACGAGGTCATCATTTTTATTCACAAAAAACATTGTATTAAGAACTTTCATCATAAGTTTTTATAATAAAGTACTTTTGCTTAAAGAAAGTTTAATTTTAATTAAAACGGTTTGTTGTTCCTTTAATTATTTAATTTCTCTGTACTATGGAATGATTGATTTAAAAATAGTTTAGTCGTCGACATTTTAAAGAGACTCTTAACCAATTTTTATTATCGGGTTTCCCAAAAAATAAGCAAGAAACCAAAATAATACTGACTTTTTAACTTGGTAGGGGTATATAAATCTTATGGCGTTGTAAAAATGAACTAAAATACAATGTTATAGATGAACTAAAATTTAAGAGAATTATAAACTAGACAAGTTGAAAAAAATCTTAAGGGCTAAATCATGGTCAATATTACTACAGTTTAGTTCATTTTGCAATGGAAAAGGGTTCACTGTTTTTTCAGTGTAGGACTGAAGTGACCATTATTCATAAACACTTCATAGCAGTCTTCATCAACGCCGAATTTTTGGGCATATAGCACTGTTGCCATCCCTCAAGAGGGATTTCATTTAATCTAGAAACTGGGGTTTTTAGATGCATATCCAGTTCAGAGGGCATTTGAGCAGTCTCCAGTTGATCTATAACTCTAGATCTTTTTTTGACCTTCCAATTTTCTTGCACCAATTTATGATGGTCGTCCCAAAAGTTCAAACCTGTAAAATTACACAATTTATTTTTAAATATTTTAACATGTTGTTAGTGCAAAATATATACCTGAATGAGTTTTTCTTGGACTATTTGTGCTAGATGACTGTCCATCAGATTCTGATGAATATGCCTTATTTTCCTTTATTTCTGTACTTAATTTTTTTATCGCTGTCGCTGGGGCTACACTATCTTCAAAATGAAGGTTTTTAAATCTTGGATCTAGTAGCGTAGCTATGGAAAAAAAGGAATTGTTTTCTATGCCATCAAACCTTTTTTTGAAACTGAGCGTTTAAAATTTGTTTTGTTTCTTTGCTAAAGCTGGAAGTTACAACGGCCTCGTATATTTGTTTTTTTCATCAGCCTTAAAACAGGTATAACGACACTTGAGGTGACTCTCTCTTTTGTTGCCCGTTCAGTCGGTTGAAACAACACAATAAAATCCTTTAAATAATCTACCTCGGATGCAGTAATAATAGGTGGGGCAGTTGCGTTAAATGTTATTATGTTGTTGACAATTTCACGCAACAACAAAACTCGTTCCACCATATAAAATGTGGAATTCCACCCGGTTTCCACAGATTGTATAAACACCTTTGCGTCTAAATTTGCGGTTTTTTTTTTCGTAGCTCATCACTTCCAATTAGACTTCGCTAGAACCAAGTTACGATAGACTTTACCTTCTCTATAACTGCCGTGCCCTCTTTAAAAATAGATATTGTTTTGTCAGCAAGAAGGTTTAATAAATGAGCAAAACAGTATGTATGTTTTCTTCCATATGCTATTTCAACAGCCTCCTACGTCCGTCACAACGGTTTTCACCCTCTCTTTACTGATATCCCATTCCGAGCATTTTGTGCTTATCTCAACGGCTAAATTTTCTCCATTGTGACGTTCATTTAACTCAAAGGCTCCAATAGTAATATTTTCCATGTGAAAACTTCACTTCGAGTCAATATAGCTATCCGAGATGAAATGAGCAGTTATTCCCAGGAAGCTACTCGACTTATGGGTTTCGGTACATGAGGCACTTTCTGCAATTCTGCTTTCACTAAACTTGATATATATTCGTATTTTGTATCAAGGAGATTGTCGATGGTGCGTCTCGAGGGAACTTTGTACATAGGTGCTGTAACCTTTAAAAGATATTTGAATCCATCGTCATCAACTATGGAGATGGGTTGACTGTCTCTGCAAATCATGTACAATATTGCAGTTGTTATTCTATTAAATTTATGTCCCCCATCTTTGAAGGATGCAATTGTATTAAAACAAATTTCCAAGGACTGTTGCCTTGCAAGACCTGAAAATTTTTAAGTAGAATTAGAATAAAAATTAAGTTTTTAATATTATTACCTGTTGATCCCGTTGGTTGTTCTGGTTGTGCTGAACTCGTACTAGGCATTTCTTCCGTATTTGGTATATCTTCCGAACGTGATGCTGTTTTGGTTTTAGGGTGGCAAAACGTTTCGTTGTTTTTTAAGTTTCACTTAATTTGGTACTTTTTCACACTTCAAAAACCAACTGCTTACTTGCTCTCTCTTTTGAATAAGTTTTTAAAGAATAAAACAAAATATATCATAATATGATGCTACACTGAAAAAAAGCATGCCTGGTTCCAAAGATTTTGTCTTTACTTTAAAAATTTTGGTATTGATTCTGAGCCAAAGAAGCGCAGAATACAAGTAAGGAGACTTTTATTTAAGACACAATTCTCTTTTAAATTTGTGTTTTGTGTATTTGTTTTTAGGAAGCAAATTTTAATTTTTCGCTTTTTCAGCTGTTTTTCTTCATATGCTATCAAAGTCCTCTAAAAACAAGTTAACGACAACTTTATTTTCCAAATTAAGACTCGACTTCCAGTGGAAATTATGGTATGTTTTAAGTAAAAACGTCTTACAATAAAGTGTTGAAAAAGATGACCGACATTTGAATGATTTTTTACTTTGTAGTCAAGATGTAAAAAGACAACAAATTTAGAGACAATTTCATTAATTTTAAAGATTTTTTTACATTACCGCAAAAAAATTTTCTTTTGTCTTATGATACCAACTTTTAAGTCAAATCACTTAATAATAAGGACAAGACGACTTCATTGAAAAGTTTATCGGCTTTTGGACAAGGAAAAAACTTTATATGCGAAATGCGTCTTCTATGCTAAGCAAAATTTGCATTCGTAATTTAAAGGCATGAAATCTTTGACCTCACGACAATATTTTTTCAGTGTATAATGACATTATTTTTACCTAGTGTTGTAACTTATATAAAATCTTGTTGTGCTAACGCGTGTGATTCTTTGAGTATATGTAATAGTACTTTTTCGTAAATAGAGTTTCGGCATGAAGGTGGTACTTAAAGCTGTAAAATTTTAATCTGGTCACACGGAATATGGGATTTTAAAATTATAAAAATAGCCTATCAGCAACCCTAAATTGAACGAATAGAATTAGGTTGGACTGCTTTATTTACGACATATTATATTTACTCTGTAAATATTAATGTGCATATTCAGTTTGTTTGCCGTTTGTCAGTACTTATAGCTTATCTCTCCCTCTTCCATTTTAAATGTCATTGTGCGGTTTACATTCATCATTCATCTGCGATGTTACTGTGGTTTCAGTAGGCTGTGGCTACGGAGGAGATGATAATCATATTTGATATGACTTGGAAAGTCAGTTCTCCGTAGAATATTCTACCAAGAAGAAATTAGTAATGGTATGGTCAGAATATGCAAATATTTGACCAAAATGAATGTAAAACCTTTTTCCAAGAGCATTTTTGAAATAACTGGAAGTCGATCATCGAAAACATTCGTATCGCGATATAAGCTATAATTGTTTGCCGGTTTGACTCTGATGACAAATCCCCCAGCAAAAAAATTTGGAAGTTCTTCTAAAGGCATATGTTTTTCATATGTTCCGATATAAACAAAATGTGTTTCGGGCACAATTTGTAAACAAAATATATTTAAGTGCAAACATGTAATGTTCCTAAGCTAACACTAAATGTTTGGGACATATATGTTAATATGTTAGAATATATTAGGTTTGGGGAATGAATGTTTCATAAAAATAATAGGTGTGAATGTAAACATATATAAATTTACAAATTTCGAGTAAACATATATATGTTGTGATATTTTATTCAGAGAGCGACAGAGAGAGATAGAGTATAGAGAAAGAAATAGAGATGGAAACCGGGAGGGTTGACGAAAGATATCAACATAACACAGCGAGAGAATCAAAAGAGAGCAATTTCTGTGAAACCGCTTGTATGTTATTTGGGAAAACTGTTTTATGATAAGGCCAAAAATTTGATATGCTTAAATCTAAATACTATTTAAATTGAATATTAGAATCAGTATTCGGAGTAAAGAGAACAGACATTTGAAAAACAAAAAAACAGTATGTGCTTTCGCCTGGAGAGCAGCATTTTATGTATGTGTTTTGCTTATCACTTTGGCATAATGGGCACAATTTTTTTCTTGATTCATTAAAAGAAATCGGAACGTACGAGGAGTAAGTCAAAATATTCAGGCAAAGGAAATTAAAAAAAAAAACGGTGGAAGATATACAAAAATTATAAAGGGATCTTCATAAAAATAACGAAAGGACACTATACAAAGAGTATTAGAGTTGGGACAGTAAAATGAGAAAAAGGAGGAAATAGTGAAAAATTAAACAGTATAATGTATAAAAACAAAGTTCTCTTTATTAATAAGTAATCCAAGAGGAGTTGACGGACACCTTCAAATATAAAAGCGGGCATTAAGTTCGAGTTTTGCAGCTAAAACAATTGTCATTTTAGAGCGATAATGCCAACTTAATACCGGCCTTAAAGGTAAAAATGAAATTAAGTACAAAACACGATCAGTTTTATGCATTTAAAATGTTGTTAAATGCTAGTAAAAAACTGTTCACGCCTAAATAAATTTATGTGTATATTATAAAATTATTTATGTATGTTTATACTCGACTCCACGTTCTTCTTTTGTTATAGTTTTTGAATTCCTTCCAAAATGTCAAACTTTTATACCAAAAACAGTTTTTTGTTACAAAATTGTTATGTTTGCAATAAAAAAAAAAATAATATTTTATCCAAAAGCTCATTCCATTTCGTTTATATCAAGCACTGTTTCTGACTGTAAAGTCGAAGTTTCATTATAAAAATTTAATATAAATGTGTGAATTAAAAACAAAACAAGTATATACGGCCGTATCGTTTTCTAAATTGTGAGTTAGTCCATACGTGGTATATATTAGACAAAAAAGGTATGTATAGGAAAGTCTACAAATAATTACGAATCGATATGGACTTTTGCACGGTACGTAGAGAGCCAGAATTGAAATATGGGGGTCGCTTATATGGGGGCTAAATACAATTATGAACTTGATATGGAACAATTTTTGTGTGATTGGGGATCGATTTATCTGAGGGCTATATATAACTATAGACCGATATGGACCTAGTTAGGCATGGTTGTTAACGCTAGTATATCACAATGTACCAAAAATATCGGGATCGGTTTATATGGGGCCTATATATGATTATGGATTGATATCGACCACTTTTGGCATGGTTGTTAAATATCATATACTACCACCACGTACCAAATTTCAACCGAATCGGATGAATTTTGCTCTTCCAAGGGGCTCCGGAGGACAAATCTGGGGATCGGTTTATAGGGGGGCTATATATAATTATTGACCGATGTGGACCAATTTTTGCATGGTTGTTAGAGACCATATACTAACACCATGTACCAAATTTCAGCCGGATCGGATGAAATTTGCTTCTCTTGGAGGCTCCGCAAGCCAAGTCGGGGGATCGGTTTGTATGGGGGCTATATATAATTATGGACCGATGTGGACCAATTTTTGCATGGTTGTTAGAGACCATATACTAACACCATGTTCCAAATTTCAGCCGGATCGGATCAAATTTGCTTTTTCTTAGAGGCTCCGCAAGCCAAATCGGGGGATCGGTTTATATGGGGGCTATATATAATTATTGACCGATGTGGACCAATTTGTGCATGGTTGTTAGAGACCATATACTAACACCATGTACCAAATTTCAGCCGGATCGGATTAAATTTCCTTCTCTTAGAGGCTCCGCAAGCCAAATCGGGGGATCGGTTTATATGGGGGCTATATATAAGTATTGACCGATGTGGACCAATTTTTGATGGTTGTGAGAGACCATATACTAACACCATGTACCAAATTTCAGCCGGATCGGATGAAATTTGCTTCTCTTAGAGGATCTGCAAGCCAAATTTGGGGGTCCGTTTATATGGGAGCTATACGTAAAAGTGGACCGATATGGCACATTTGCAATACCATCCGACCTACATCAGTAACAACTACTTGTACCAAGTTTCAAGTCGATAGCTTGTTTCGTTCGGAAGTTAGCGTGATTTCAACAGACGGACGGACGGACATGCTCAGATCGACTCAGAATTTCACCACGACCCAGAATATATATACTTTATGGGGTCTTAGAGCAATATTTCGATGTGTTACAAACGGAATGACAAAGTTAATATATCCATATCCTATGGTGGAGGATATAAAAAATGGTGTTTGGTCGGAGCAGGGTTGAACCCACGACCCTTTGCATGCAAGGCAGACATGCTAACCACTGCTCCACGGGGCCGACAAATGTATGTTTCTGTTAAATAATGTTATGTTTGCATGGGCTCGTGGGCGCTTCAAACTATGCTAGATAAATGTAACTTATAACGATAATTGTCTACTGGTGATTATAACAGCTACGTAGCCCAGTGGATAGTGTGTTGGCTTACAAACTGTGTGGTCTTCGGTTCGATTCTCCGTCCAGGCGAAAGGTAAAATTTAAAAAATTTATAAAATTGAATAATTTCTTCAACATTATTTGTATTACAGAAAAAGGTGCCAAGAACTAAAAAATTTCGTGGAAGTGAAAATTATGTGAGTGAATGAGCTCAATCTTCTTTGGGGAAAATTCTTCCAAGTAAATAATAATAGTTTTGGGCTCAAAATGCTTCCAAACATATAATATGTTCACATAAAACAAACGGAAGTACCCAATAATATATGTGCTTCCTGCAAAATATGTTTGGAACATATGTTAGAGAATCGATTTTTTTTGAGGGTGCAGAAGATGCGCTCCCAATGATGTTCTTTAATTTAACTACCCACACTGAAAAAAAAGCATACTCGGTTCCAAAGATTTTGTCTTTACTTTAAAAAATTTGGTATTGATTCCGAGCCAAAGAATCGGAGAATACAAGTAAGGATACTTTTAAGACACAATTCTCTTTTAAATTTAGGTTCTGTGTACTTGCTTCTAGGAAGCAAATTTTAATTTTTCGTTTTCTCAGTTTTTTTCTTCATATGCTATCAAAGTCCTTTAAAAACGAGTTAACGGCAACTTTATTTTCCAATTAGGATTCGAATTCCAGTAGAAATTATGCTATGTTTGAAGTAAAAAACTTCTTTAAAATAAAGTTTTGAAAAACATGTCGTATATTTGAACGATTTTTTGCTTTGTAGTCAAGATGCAAAAAGACAACAAATTTAAAGACAATTTCATTAAATTTAAAGAGTTTTTCTGAATTATTAAAGTCAAGTTGACCTTAGCCTATAAATTTTTTCTTTCATGTTAAGATACCCATTTTTAAGTCAAATCACTTAATTATAAGGACAATACGACTTCATTGAAAAGTTTATCGACTTTTGGACAAGGAAAATAACTTCATTTTAGAGAAATGCGTCTTCTATGCTAAGCAAAATTTGTATTCGTATTTTAAAGACATTAAATCTTTGACCTCAGGACAATATTTTTTTCAGTGCAGGAGTTCTTTTAATTCAATTTTTATAACTTGGTTTTTTCTTACTTTTAATGGGTAATTTTAACTTTTTTTGTTTCAAATAGGTAAAAAACTGAGTAAGAATTCATAAAATGGTACAAATCATTTAAATTTTGTCGAAAAAAAATGCTAAATCCAATCTAAAAAAATTGTGAATTTTTGAAAATAGTTGAGATCAAACGTTTCCAACATCCATTAAAAATTATAAAAAAAATATAAAAATTATTTATTTGACAAAATATCATAGAATTTTATAATTTACATCCAAAACATTGAATTCGGATCACACCTAAAGAAGTGATGCAAATTCAGTGTAACGGCTGTTGAAATGGAGGACTTCCGTCCTATGACAAGCCCATGTAAAATTCATCGCTTCTGCGTCAATTTCATTCATTACTTTTTTGGCGACGCTTTTTTTGCTGGGCCATTTTTTAATTCTGTAAAATATTTGCCCAGTGTGACCGCTCCGTAAAATATTTCCATCGTAAGATTGTTTATCACAAAAGTAGCAACAATTTATTAAAACTTTTTGTGGTGTGAAGATTTGTTGATTCCAAAATGTCACTATCGAGAAGCTGTTGAAAAATGTCAACTGTATTTGCCTGAAGGGGTGTCGGTTTATTTAGAATATCAGATAGATAAGGATTTTCTTTTCTTTTTCCAGTACACTAAAAAAACATGGTTTGTATTTTAGAATATTTTTTAATTGTTTATTCATTAATCGCATAACAATTTAGTTAAATTTCGTACATTTCCAAGAACCCAGAAAAAAAAGCGTCGCCAAAAAAGTAATGAAAATGTTCTTTTTGGATCCGGAATTTAACATGAGCTTGTCATAGGACGGAAGTCCTACATTTCAACAGCCGTTGCTCTGAATTTGCATCACTTCTTTAGGTGTGATCCGAATTCAATGTTTTGGATGTAAATTAAAAAAAATTTTGTGATATTTTGGCAAATAAATAATTGTTATAATTTTTAATGGATTTTAACTCTTGTCTTAAATGTTTGACCTCAAATATTTTCAAAAATTCAGATTGGATTTAGCATTTTTTCGACAAAATTTGTACCATTCTATGACTTCTTACTCTGCTTGCAACCTATTTGAAACAAAAAAAGTTAAAATTACCCAATAAAAGTATGAAAAAAACATGTTATAAAAAATTGAATGAAAAGAACTTCCAGTATAGTTAAAATAAAGAACATCATTGGGAGTACATCTTCTGGAAGTGCTTTTAAAGTTGTGCCTTTGGAAGAACTTCAAAATTTTTTTGCTGGGAAGTTAAAACAAATTTGAAGTTCATACCGCTTGTTTGTTTCCGAGTGTTGATTTTTCAATATTCAACATTGGAGTTGAATAAAAACATACCAGCAAAAAAAAAAGTAGTGAAAATGCTCTTTTTGGATCTTCTCTTTGAATTTTCTGATCCGAATTCAGTGTTTTGGATGTGAATTAAAAATTTTTGTGATATTTTGACAAATTAATATTTTTTTTATGATTTTTAATGCATTCTAACACTTGTCTGTTCTAACACTTTGATCTCAAATATTGGCTACTTTTCTAGTACAGATTTAGCGTTATTTTAGACATAATTTTAATAATTTGTACCATTTTGTTAAATCTTACACTGTTTTTAATCGATTTGAAACAAACAAAACATATTATATATTGATCTCTTCCAATATATAATATGTTTGAAAGCATATTGGTCTAAACAATATATGTTTGGGTAGTCTAAGTTCCAAACATTTTGTATTTTTGCATCCAAATTCAATAATGTTGTCTCCCAAAAAACAATATGTTATTGTGTGAACATATAATATGTTTGGAAGCATTTTGCACCCAAAAATATTATATGCTTAGAAAAAATTCTCCCAAACAATATTGTGCTCAAAATTTTATTTATTTATTTATATATTTACAATCATAATGAATTATGAAAATAAACAGGTAATATAGGTGCTAACAACATAGGTTTTCGACCTGAATGCTCAAAATTTTGTTTCTGCCCAATTGTATATTCCCCCACATCTTTCTCACTTCCACGAGATTTTTTAGTTCTTAGCACCTTTTTCTGTAATACAAACATTGTAGAAGAAATTATTCAATTGTATGATTTTTTTTTATTTTAATTTTACCTTTTGCCGGACGGGGATTCGAACAGCGGACCACACAGTTTGTAAGGATCAAAGAAGTAGCTGATCAATTGCCCAAGGAAAAATAAAATGTTAATTTTGTAATAACAAGCAACAACCACCACCTTAATTCAATATCGCTCCCTGTTAAATAGCGCTCCAAGCTACTAAACACATATATGTTTATAGGCTTTCTAAATTAATATATGTTTGCATCCAAGCATATTATATTTACAAACATTTTATGTCCCAAACATAATATGTTCTAACATATTAACATATATGTCCCAAACATGTTATGCTAGTTTATGAACATTATATGCTTGCACTCAAAAATATTGTGTTTAAAAATTTGTGTTCCAAACATATAATGTTTATAGCCAAACATATGAAAAACAGTCTTTTTCATCCGTGTACGTGGTATACATTAGACAAAAAAGTATGTGTAGGTAAGTCTACAAATAATTACGAATCGATATGGACTTTTGCACGGTACGTAGGGAGCCATAATTGAAATATGGGGGTCGCTTATATGGAGGCTATATACAATTATAGATATGGACAAATTTTTGTGTGATTGGGGATCGATTTATATGAGGTCTATGGACCTAGTTAGGCATGGGTGTTAACGGCCATATACTAGTTGTTAGAGACCATATACTTACACCATGTACCAAATTTCAGCCGGATCGGATGAAATTTGCTTCTCTTAGAGGCCTCGCAAGCCAAATCGGGGGATCGGTTTATATGGGGGCTATATATAATTATGGACCGATGTGGACCAATTTTTGCATGGATGTTAGAGACCATATACTAACACCATGTACCAAATTTCAGCCGGATCGGATGAAATTTGCTTCTCTTATAGGCCTCGCGAGCCAAATCGGGGGATCGGTTTATATGGGGGCTATATATAATTATGGACCGATGTGGACCAATTTTTGCATGGTTGTTAGAGCCTATATACTAACACCATGTACCAATCTTCAGCCGGATCGGATGAAATTTGCTTCTCTTAGAGGCCTCGCAAGCCAAATCGGGGGATCGGTTTATATGGGGGCTATATATAATTATGGACCGATGTGGACCAATTTTTGCATGGTTGTTAGAGACCATATACTAACATCATGTACCAAATTTCAGCCTGATCGGATGAAATTTGCTTCTCTTAGAGGCCTCGCAAGCCAAATTTGGGGGTCCGTTTAATTTATCTTATTTGCAATACCATTCGACCTACATCAATAACAACTACTTGTGCCAAGTTTCAAGTCGATAGCTTGTTTCGTTCGGAAGTTAGCGTGATTTCAACAGACGGACGGACATGCTCAGATCGACTCAGAATTTCACCACGACCTAGAATATATATACTTTATTGGGTCTTAGAGCAATATTTCGATGTGTTACAAACGGAATGACAAAGTTAATATACCCCCCATCCTGTGGTGGAGGGTATAAAAAAGGGATTCAAATAACTTCCTGTGTAGTTAAAATAAAGAACATCTTTAATTAATTTAATTTGTTTAATTTTTTTTTGCTGAAATGTAATGTTAAAAACCAAATATCCAAATTCTTTATATGGGTGTAACATTTCGTTCTATGTATAATTCTTTCCAGACGAAATTTTAGACAAACATATATCATTTCCCATTTGCTTTTCGCTGTAAGGAAGTTTGTTTGGAAGAAAAGTATACACAGGGTGTAAAAACAATTTCATAAAAACTAACTCAAAACAAATTTCTTTTCTAGCTAATTGCATCTTCCTTCAAATCTTTCTCACATCCGTGAGGTTTTTTAGTTCTTAGCACCTTTCTCTGTAATTCGAACAATGTAGAAGGAATTATTCGATTTTATAAGTTTTTTTAAATTTTACCTGTCGCCTGGACAGTTTGTAAGCCACCAAACTATCCACTAATCAACAGATAATTACCGCTATAGCAAACAACGCACAACCAACCCGTACAGTCAAATAGTTATGGTTATATAGCATAGTTTTGGGCGTCCGATGTAAATCAACTTTATTTCGTGGGTTCAAAACCTGCTTGGACCTAACACCAAATTTTTTTTTGCAAACGGAATAGTGAAATTTTACATATATTCCAAAAAATGATCGGAGGATCCCGAAAAAATGTTTGAAATTTGACATACAAATTTTGTTACAAATTTTGTTTGGTGGTTGCAGTTTGAAATTTTTGAAGTTTTCGGTGCACGTTTTCCAAACTTTTTTCTTTGCGTGTAGCTAGATAATATCAGAATAAAAGCATTAAAAGTCGATCGTAGTCAAATCTAGGAAAAAGTAGGAATAATTGAATTTTTATCTTCATAAGTGTTTAGAGTAGGATGTGTGAAGTTGGAATATGCACATTCACCCATACATCCATAGGTTTCCATGTGGATATTTGTTTATGGTACTGTTTTGGTACTGCTGCTGTTGATAAGACTGCAACAGTCACATTTAGACAGTCCATCGGTGATGGGGGCAATAAACACGACCGGTGCGTGTTGGGGCCGTCTGGTATATGTTCGAGTACTCTTCGCGCTTTGTTTCATAAAATCCAACTGATAATTATGATAATATTCTGTTACTTGCCATTGGCGATGTTGTTGGTGCCGTTTTGTTCGTATGTGTTTATCGCAATAATGATGTTCACATTGGTGATAGAGAGTAATGATGACGACTGTTTGCCCGCTGATCTACTCGACAATCTGTACAGATTGAATAGTACCCCATTTCGCCGCACTTCCCTCCGCTCGTCTTTTTTTCGTTCGCTTTGATTCATGATATTTCATTAAAAAAATCTCAGTATCGCATTGTCATTTATAAAATAATCAACTCAACGTTACTTCCGTCTAAGTTCCTTGTTTTGTGAAAACACCACGTACGAATTATATTTGGTGGTGATGAAATTATTGTACTTTTATCTGGTCACAATATAATACCTAAAAAGATCTCAAAAAAAGGATTTTCTTTGATGAAAATTTCGATGATTAGAACATGGTAATTGATGAGTAAGAACAAGGTTTATTGTAGTGAAAAATATTGTGAGGTCAAAGATTTCTATCCTTAAAATACGAATGCTAATTCGGCTTATCATAGAAGACGCTATAAAGCTTTTTTCTTTGTCCAAAAGTCGATAATCTTTTCAATAAAGTCGTTCGGTCCTCATACACGTAAAAAAATAATTCTTTCCTCCCAAACGAAATTTTAGACAAACAAAGTTCGTTTCTCATTTGCTTTTCGCTGTAAGGAAGTGTATTTGGAAGAAAAGTATATACTTTTTGTGATAAACGTTTATTCTTTTCCAGGATGTAAAAACAATTTCATAAAGTCAAACTAAAAAAAAAAGAAAAACATTGTTTTCTTGCTAATTGCATTTTCCCTCACATCTTTCTCACATCCACGAGGTTTTTTAGTTCTTAACACCTTTTCCTGTAATACCAACAATGTAGAAGAAATTATATGATTTTATAAATTTTTAATATTTTTTTACCTTTTGCCTGGAACCACGGACCATGCACTTTGTAAGCCAACACACTAACCACTGAGCTATGTACCTGTTATGGTCATCAATAGATAAATATCCATATAAGTTATATTTATATAGCATAGCTTGCGGCGCCCACGAACCGAATAAACAACGTTTATTTAACAGAAACAAACATTTAGTTTGGCACCGTGGAGCAGTGGTCGTGGGTTCGATCCCTGCTTCGACCAAAGTGTTTTTTGTTTTTTCTTTTTAATATGTTCCAGATATGTTCGGAAGATTCCGAAAAAATGATCAACATTACATTGTAGTATATTAAACATTGAACTGTAAATTGTGTCTTATTAAAGACCTAAAGTCAGAAAAGAACAGTGTTTGATATAAACGAAATGGACTGTGTTGTTGTTTCAAAAATAACTTTTTTTATTGAAAAAATAAAAATTTTGTAACAAACGACTTTTTTTTGGTGATAAAAGTTTAAAATTTTCGAAGCAATTCAAAAAACTCTAACAAAAGAAAAACGTTTTCGGTACACGTTTTCCAAACGTTTTTTTTCTTTGCGTGTAGTTAAGTGATTCGACTTAAAAATATGTATCTTTACATGTAGAAAAACTGGTTGACTAAGTTCAAATTGGCTTTAATAATTCAGAAAAATGTTGAAAATAAATTTAAATTTATTGAAAGTCAATATTGTATCTTGAATACAAAGCGAAAAAGCGTTTTAATTTTTTGTTTTAAAGACGTCGTTTACTTGAAAAATAGTATAACTATTACTTGAAGTCTACCCAGAATTTGGAAAATTAAGTAGTCGTTTTGACATGACCTTGATAGACATGATTGACATGAAAAAAACAAATGACTTCAAATAGTATCAAATTTAAAAGAGAATTGTGTCTTAAAAGTATTCTTACCGCTACTTTCTCTCGGAATCAATACTAAAATCATTAATGTAATGACAAAAAAAGAACTTGTACAAGTCTTTAATAAGACACATTTTACAGTACAATTTAATATAGCAGTATGTAATGTTGAATATCTTTTCCGAATCTTCCGAACATATCTGGAATATATGTAAAAAAAACAACTTTTTGGTGTTCGGTCGAAGCAGGGATCGAATCCACGACCCTTGGCATGCAAGGCGGACGTAGCAACCACTGCTCCTCGGTGCCCAACTAAATGTATGTTTCTGTTAAATAAAGTTTGTTTAATCAGCTCCGCGGTTCGATTCTCCGTCTACGCGAAAGGTAAAATTAAAAAAAATATAAAATCGAAAAATTTCTTCTACATTGTTTGTATTACAGAAAAAGGTGCTAAGAACTAAAAACCTCGTGTAAGTGGGAAAGATGTGAGGGAAAATGCAATTAGCCAGACAAGATTGTGTGTGTGTGTGTGTGTTTTTTTTTTGAGTTAGTCTTTATGAAATTATTTTTACATCCTAGACAAAGAAAAACCTTTATCGCAAAAAAAAACAAATGAAAAGCAAATGAGAAACGAACTTTGTTTGTCTAAAATTTCGTTTGGGAGAAAAGAATTATGTTTTTGCGTGTACATAAATTCTATGGAAAAGTTTCCTTATTTGTATAACAGGTGCTCAAGTTATTAGCGTGAGTGTACGTGATGGTGAGTAAAAATAAAATTCATGCACGAAACGAGACCAATCCGGTTTTCATTTATTGTAATGTTGTCTGTTTAAAAGTGAGTGGTATCAGTTTGTCCCCAACGAACTTCGTTTAGCCTGAAAGAAACAGTTTTAACAACAAATGAAAACCTTGCTCGTTGACCTAAACTTTCGTTTTCCGGAAAAGAAATTAATTTTTTTCCGTGTGGTCCAACCTACTCCCGATCACTATGGAAGGAGAGTCAGCATGTGCGATCGTTATAGTTTTCTTCTTACACCCAGAAAAAAGTGTCTTCGAAACTAAAGGAAAAAATGTTCATCAATTTAGTTTAGCCATTTTATTTCCATTCAGTTAAATTTTTGTGTGAAATAATAAAATTTACTTGTTTCAGTATAAAACTCCTAAACTGAAAGCAGTTAGGAATAGTTCATTAACTAGAATAAGGCATGGCATTTTACTAATACTGTTTTCTTCGCTGGGTATACGAATTTACTACTGAAAAAGAAAAGTTTATTCACTGATAACAAAGCATTCGTAAAAATAAAGAAAAATCGAACTAAAACCAAGTTTCCTCAAAATTAGTAAGATTTCTTATAAAATGATAATTCTGACTGCCTTTATTATAGAAAGCTTATCATACATACGAATAACACTTGGCATAGAAAAATATATTAGTTATTCGTACTAAGAAGTATTCAATCCTTTCAAAACTTAAGGAAACACACTTGTTAGAATATAGGAAAATTTCCTACATTTCTTTTATCTACCTGTAATCGATACCTGTCATCGATGTAATCGATGTGTTTGCGCGTGGGTTGTTTTTTTTTTTTTTAGTTCTAATCGCGCTGTTATGGTATACTGAGAGATTGTTAAAAATAATATAGTAAATTAATATAATAAAAAACAAATAAAATATATAAAATATTTGTTATTTTAAATTAGTGAGAAAAATGTTGGTTTTTTGAAAATTGCTTTATAAAAAAGAAAACACCAGCAGTATAACAACCCCTTCATTCGACTTCATTTTGGAATCTTCACGTAATATTCAGTGACGCTAACCTTTTGTGAAAAAATTGATTTAGGATTAGGATGTTCAATTCAGTTAAATTTTTCATTTTGTAGTATAGTGGTACATAAATATAGGAAAATGTTAACTAATACATGAAATGCATTCTACCTAATTTCTACGAAAATCACATCATTCAAACAAATAAAAATGTCTTTGGCGCTATACGAAGTTCAACTTTCTTCACAATGAGTTCATTTTAACTTAAAGAGGGGGTCACTTTTTTCTGGGTGTACTATGTTTTATTTTCGCAAGTTTGAGTGAGAAGATTCCGGGAATGCCACAGGGGAATCAAGTGAACCCGAAATAAGGTTATAACTGAACCTTGTCATTATCTAAAATGTGATCTTTATGAAAAGACTTTTTTCGTTGTCGAAAAAAGAATATAATTTAAGACAACAAATAAAAATAATTTAGAAAATTTGTTTCTTAGTGATTTCCCTGTTTATTAGTGCTTATGATTTCGTGCAAGTAAACATCAACTTTTTGTAAACACTCTATTTCGGTTCACTTTTAATAATTAACAATCTTTCCAAAATTACGTTGCGTACTCACTAAATGTACAAACGCACACACATGTGTGACTACAAATAAAAACAAATTCCATAGTAAATATGAACACCCAAAGAAATTTGTTTGTAGACACACCATACAAATTGGCGAAAACAGCAAAACGTCTGCTGATGAAGGGAAAGCTTATTGTTGAAATAGCAAATGTTGTCTACTACGAGTATATCATGTTATAGTTTTGCTGTAACGAATAAACGATTAGAAGCTATCGTAATACAATAAAAAAATATATTAAGAATACGCCTCGTATTTGCTTATGTTTGGTGGCATTTAGAATATTTTAAGGATGTTAGAGAATTATACAAAAAACGTTTTTGGTTCTTAAAATTACTTTTGTTGAAAGCTAATAATTGTACGAATTATTGTTCGCTAGACTATGAAGTACAAAAATATAGCAGCAGACACCGATTGTAATTGAATTATTTGTATTTTTGGATTTTGCAGAACTCTTGTGATACGTTAGCACCAGTTGCTGCTAGTTTAGCTGCTGTAGCTGCCAAAGAAATTGAGTCATTAAAACAAACACTACAGGAGAAGGAAAGTCATATTTTAGTTATGGAACAGGTGTGCCTCACAGAGTCAGAACATCAGGCCGAATTAGAGGACAGTATTATTGCCTGGCAGGATAAATACGATCGCCTATATGAATCTCACAAACGCGTTCAAAAAGTAAACCAAGGATTAGAGGATAAACTGCTTAAACTGGTGGATCGCAATTCTGGCGAAAGAGCACAACTGACCAGTGACGTTGCAACACTAAGTGTACGGTTGGCACAGGCCAATTTAAATATTTCCAAGTTACAAAAAGAAATTGTAAGTACTTAAAATTATTATACTAATACATAGTGTGTATTTATCGATTCACCAAAATAAATGAATATATTATTATTTCTTATGTATTTTGATCTGCTGAATTCGAAAGAAAATATTCGAAAGAAAATTTTTGTGTCGGTGAGTTGCTCATATTTGCATGATTTTACATCGAATTTGTTCACTCAATTGCTTATAACTTTGTCATTTTTCGGTAGTTTTTCTTCTAGTTGGTCTTATTACTTACGTTATGCGCTTTACAGACTATCACTTATTCCGGACGGAATGTCGGTGCTTGTAAAGAATCTTACAGTGTGTCGGATCGATACGACTTGTCGGCGATGACTAAATAATCGGTAAATGTGTTATCGATCCCATAAACATGCAGCAGTATCGATTATGCCTTCGGACTTAACTTATAATGTGCACAATACATGGGATATGTTCGACACGAGCACTGTCGTGTATATGACCATGAAGAGAACCATTTTTTTAATGGTTTGTGCTTTTCCGGCGGAAAAGGTTCACTGTAAAACATTATTTTTTTGAAAATTAGCATTTTTTAAATCGTTATTTTTTGAACCACTTAACTTATCACAGCTCCAATTATACACGATTATTCGTCATCTCAATACCTTTCATTTAAGTATCAATCGGACATTTCTAACTCGAGATATAATTTGCTTAGTGAAAAAAGAGCGAAAAACTAAAAATAACGGGATATCTCAAAAACTGTTCCATAAAAAAAAAAATTAAACATTTTTTTTTCGAAGTCAGCAGATCAAAATACATAAGTCACATCTCATCAAATGTACATGAAACAAATTTTATTTTGCAAACTAGTGTAATCCAATCATATCTGTAATTTTTTAACGTTATTTTCGATCGAAATGTGCAAGATATATTACAGTATAGATGAATGTGATTAAAAAGTGGTTCAGTATGACAAAAAGTGGCGTGAAATAGTAAAAAGTATCACATTTAGTGGCATAACAAAAAAGTGGTACAAAAGTGTCACCGCTTGAAAAATTTGCAATTTTCGATTTTATACATTTTTCGAATTTTATCTTTCGCCCAGACTGAAAAAAGAACCTCGGACTATACAGTTTGTAAACCAACACACTATCCATTGGGCTACGTAGCTGTTATAGTCACTAACAGATATTTATCGCTATAGCTATCAATGCACAAGCAACCCATTCAGTCAAGTAGTTCTATTTATAGACCACGTTGCTGGGCACCAAGTTAAAAAACTTTATTTAAAGGAAACAAACCACTTAATTCGATCCCTCGATTCATCTCGACTCAAATTTAGCCGCCTATTTATCCAAAATATTGATTTATATCAGAAAAATTTATTAATAATTGTTATATTTTTTGTCAAAATTATGAACTTTCCACCTACAATCAATTGGTATCAAGTTGTTATAATAGTTTTACAAAAATTAGCTCAGAAAATTTGAATGAAATGTAAATTTGTTTGCAATATTGGTTGTACAACTAATCTCATTACAATTCGGAAAACTTCAAATTGATTTTATAATGGATAATTTTGCTCCCCCGAATAGACAATTTTATATCAGCTTAGCCGTCAAGCCGGCGGAGTTAAAAATTTAGTGTCAGCCGTCGCCGCCAAAAATGGGTCGGTTTGATTCTCTGTGCCATACAATAGATAGTGACCGGCGCCAAATAACTCAATTTGTATCGGCTTAGCCTTCAAGCCACCACCGCAAAAACAGCTTCGGTGGAGCTTTAATATACAGGACCCACAAGTGTTTCCATCAGATTCCTTTATTCGAGTCGCATTTTCACACTCATACCAAAGTGATTCGACTTAAAAATGGGTATATTTACATGAATTCTGAAAAATTAGTCATAATTAAATTTGTTGACTTTTTTATTTATTTATTTATGACTTATATGTGCTCAGCGCCGAAAGCCGTTTGAACGGCATGTTGGTAAATTAATTTACTCTAAAGATTATTTAATAATTGTATATTTACAAAATATTACATAAGTATTATACAAAAGAGAGTTTAGAAATAATTTTCAAAACAATTACGTATTTATATCAGAAGCAAAACATTTTATAAAATTTAACATAGAAGACTTTTTGTATCTTAGCTGCAAAGCAAGCAAGTCTTCAAAAATATGAGTTATTTTTAACACTTTATTTTAAAGACGATGTTTACTTGAAACATAGCATAATTTTTAATTGAAGACGAGTCTGTTTTTTTGTATTTTTAAGTTTTCGTTAACACGCTATTAGGGGACTTTGATAGCACATGAAGAAAACCGAATAAATTCAAATTTGTTTCCTACACGGACGAAAAAGACTGTTTTTCATGTGTTTCGGTGTAAAAATTATATGTTTGGAACTCAACTTTTTACCACATTATTTTTAAGTACAAGCGCATAATGCTCATAAACTAGCATAATATGTTTGCGACATACATGTTAATATGTTAGAACATATTATGTTTGGGACATAAAATTTTTTAAGTATAATATGTGTGGATGCAAACATATATTCATTTAGAAATTGCCTATAAACATATATGTGTTTAGAAAGAGAGACCGAGAGATTATTAAGAAAAACTAAAGATGACGAATTGGAGATATAACAAAAGACATCAACACAACACAGTGAGGCTAAAAGTCCAACACGAAGGAATATGTGAAACGTAAATATTCGTGATTGCTTGTTAACTTTTATGTTTTGTTTATAAATAAATATTTGCGGTATAACATTCGAATAAATGATAAACACATTTTTTTAATTTTATGGCATTCTGCTACAGATAAAAAATGGATGTACCTTAAAATATATATGCCTAAGGTGAAGCATAATATGTTTGTACAATACAAACAATATTTGGTTTGGACAAATCCTGAAAATATAGATGCTTGAAGCAGAATGTCTTTGGGAGTATATATTACAGAAGCAATTTTTTCTGAGGGTGTAGTATCAAGTACGCAAAACTCAAATTTAAAAGAGAATTGTGTCTTAAAGGTATACTTCAATTCTTCGCTTCTTTGGCTTGGAATCAATACCAAACTCATAACTGTAATAGATAAAATCTTTGGAACCGGATTTGCTTTGTTTTCAGTGTATGTTTGTAAGTGCGATATAGTACAATACAATGCATACTTTCGTAAAAATAATTTAGCTTACTAACACAGGGATGCCAGACGTGCTCTTTTTTACAAAATGTGCTCTTAAAACAAGATAGACCAAAAGAGCACGCAAAAGTGCTCTATTTTTAGGTAAGTACTCTTTTTGTGCTCTTTTTATGCATCACAACAAATATTACTCCAACGCGATTCAATAAATGATAAAAGTAAACTGAACATACGTAAATGTCACACTACGAAATTTTCCTACGTCGTTATTTTCTAATTAAATAGTGTGTTACTTTATTTATCAGAGTCGAAGAAGAGCACGCTGACGTTGCTTCTTCACTTTCTACTCTGTTCTTTTTTTGTATGTGTTCTTTTATAAACTGAATGTGCTCCTTTTGCCTCTTCAAAATCTGGCAACCCTACTAACACAGCAACACAATTATCCGATCGCAAGGAGTTTGTTGTCTATAATCTAGCAAAATAATGCAGGAAATGTTGTTTGAACCCTCTATGCATAAAAGTATAACATTGCATTTGAACCCTCTATGCATAACAGTATAACATTGCATTTGCTGCCCCAAGCCATGATGTATTCTATCATCGTTCGTTTACTGTTTCGCTATCAGACGCATACACACACGCGATTCTTAGACACAGTAAAATAAACAAAAACACTGGCTTTCTGGCACATTTGAATGCATTTTGTCTTATCTTTTCTTTTTTCGTTTTAGAAATCCTACTCAAGTGGGTGACTTCCTTAGAAGGAAGATGAATATCCACAAGTTTCGTTATTCTTGCTTTCATCCCATACTTGTGCCAGTTTGAACAAATAAAAACATCATTCGTTTATTATAACTGACTGCACCGAAAAAAATTTCTTCGTTAATTTTACGAAACATTCTGCAATAACAATTCTTTGTATATTCTTCATTAAAAGACCGAAATTTTCATTGATTTTACGAAGAACTTTACGAAATGTCTACGAATTATTCTACATTAACATTTGTTCGTAAATTTTTCGCACTTTCAACTAAACTTTCTTCAAATTTCATGATTTTTTTATGAATATTTTACGAAATATTCTACGTTAAAATTGCTTCATGAAAAGCACGAAACTTAACAACAACTTAAGGTTTAAAGTATTATTATGTGATAATATTTGATAATTTGGTAGGTACTACAATAAATTACACTTTCGACACTAAAATTTTATTCTTACAAAAAGTACAAACATTTTTCATAAAAAGTTCTTCATAAAAAATACGAAACGTTTTCCTAAAAAGTAACGTAACATTTCGATCTTTCAAAGTTCCTTTGGTTGTAAAACAATGACAGATTTCGTTTTTTATCGAAAATTTTCTAAGAGAATTCTTTCGGTGTACTTTACACGTTTTCTCGTCGATTAAGGTTTTATAGAAATCTTGTATTTAGCCCGTGAGAGGTCGGTAACATTTATTTGCAATTAGAGTGACATAAATCATGGAAATAATGGATGGGAGCAATGGATATCCTTATGATATGTCTGAAAGAAAAAAATACTTTCCTATTGGACGAAATTTTAGACAAACGAAATTACCCATCGTTGTTGTTCTCGGAGTCCGACCACCGCCCATAGCACCAGAAGAAAGAGACCACCCGCGGAAGGTCAGGGTAGTTTTGGCCCAACTAAGATCAGGCAAGTGCAGCCGCCTCAATTCCTAATAGGTAGGAATTTCCTACCTATCAGTGATAGATAGCAGCGTAGCACAGTGTCGTGAGGACGGCCAAAAATCAAAAATATCACTGTACTAATTTTTAAAAAAGGTTGATTTCGTTTTACAAACAACACTTCATTTATGTTAAATCAAAAGGAGTTTTTAAAAAAATGTTATATTTCCAAAAAGTTATGAGCATTCAAAGTTAATAGTTCTAGTAAAAAAATATCGATATATAAAAATTACCCAAATTTAATTCGGTAAGTTAAAATAAAAATTGTAGGTAAATCAGTATGATTTAGGATTGGATAAACGTGTTAGAATATAATGATATAGCAACTCGCTATTTTGGCTCGTTTGGTGGATCATATGGGGTTTACCGTTACACCGAATGTAAACAAAAAGTGATAATCGAAGTTTGTTAAAAACATTCAAGTTCAGTGGAGTGTAAGAAAAAAACACCAAAAACACTTTTTTAATATTTTAATATAATATTTGGGCTAGTGTGTGGAGTATAAACAATTTAGTTTCGCGTCCCCGTTCATCCCCCTTTCATTTATTCTTTAAATTTTCAGTGTCGAGACAGGTGGGAATTCGACAAATTACGCTTGGCCACAGTTCATAAAATTCTTTTTCATGGTGTGGAATTCATAAAACATTCAAAAATGTCTGTTGGAATGCTGTCGGAGGAAGCTATAGAAGCAACTCATAAAGTTTTTAGAAAGACCCGATTAAATCATACCAGATATGAATAGTCGTGAGTCAACCAATAAGGTTTTAATTGAAAGATTGCAGTCTGAATCAAATATTACTATTCATAGAAAAGCAAATAATAAGAAGGCTAAGAATTATAATGAAATAACTCAATTTTTTATCCAAAGTGAGTCAGTACGAATCGAGCGATACGGATTGTGACAGCTTTAGTGAATAAGGAAAAATATTTAGTTTTATTTATTTAATCATTTCCTTAATATTTTGTTAATCAATAATAATGAATTTGAAAAATATATGTTTCCTATCTCTTATTAAATATAATAATAGTAATTGGCAAATGAAAAAAAATATATATTTATAAAATCTAATTTTGCAATTTTTAATCGACCTTTATGGACAGATTTAGATTAAGGAACATGATTAATAGAGTCATTGAAAAGTAAACGCCAGATACAAATCTATACACGCCTGGACTGTACATTTTTCGATTCGGGCGAATGAATTTTTCCACAGCCTTTAGTATAGATCTAGCTGAGAGAGATAGATCTAAATCTGTCCATAAAGCTCGATTAATAATTGTAAAATTAGATATAATGCATTTGGACGTTAATTGCCTGTTTCGGTATCAGGGTAACATGAAATATAATATATTTATAATATATAAAATGATTTTCTTATTTGGTATCAAGGACATATGGGATGTAGACGTATTTTGTAAGATAATTAAATGAAATTAAATATACTAATCAAAAATTCATCAAGGACAAATCAAGCCCACTTTGGTTCAATTCCAACAACAATTTTGGAAAATATAATTTTTTGTTGATTTCAGGATATATGGGAGGTGGGGTGTCTTTTGAGATAATTTCATATAACTCACCACAGTTATCAGTAATATATCAGAGATAAATCGAGCCAAATTTGGTGCAATTCCAAGACAAATTTTGGAAAATATAAGGTTTTTTATTTCAGGATATATGGGAGGTGGGCGTGTCCTTTGAGATAATTTCATATAACTCACCACAGTTATCAGTAATATATCAGAGATAAATCGAGTTAAATTTGGTTCAATTCCAAGAACAATTTTGGAAAATATAAGGTTTTTTCATTTCAGGACATATGGGAGGTGGGCGAGTCCTTGAGCCGATTTTCGCAAAATTTCTTTTGTTAGAGTTTTTTGAATTTCTTCGAAAATTTTAAACTTTTATCACCAAAAAAATTCGTTTGTTACAAAATTTTTATTTTTTCAATAAAAACAAGTATATACGGCCGTAAGTTCGGCCAGGCCGAATCTTATGTACCCTCCACCATGGATTGCGTAGAAAGTTCTACTAAAGACTGTCATCCACAATCGAATTACTTGGGTTGTGGTCATTAGCGTAGCTAGACAATTTTCCTAGGGGGGCTATAGCCCCCTTAGCTAAAAATTAATGGACTGAAGTTATAGGTTCAATGAATGTTTTATTTTATAAAAATAAATAAAGTATCAGACTTCAGCTTAACTAGACAATTAATTTAAAATTTTTCCAGCAAAAAAATTGGGAGTTGTTAAAAAGGCACAGCTTTAAAAGCACTTCCAAAAATGTCCTCACAAAATTTAATTTGTTTTAATAAATATGGCAACTAAAATACTGATTATAGAAATGGTTAAAGAGATATTGGTTGAAAGCGCTGAGTCAGTACACGCAAAGAAAAAAAACAAACGTTTGGAAAACGTTTTTCTTTTGTTAGAGTTTTTTGAATTTCTTCGAAAATTTTAAACTTTTATCACCAAAAAAATTCGTTTGTTACAAAATTTTTATTTTTTCAATAAAAACAAGTATATACGGCCGTAAGTTCGGCCAGGCCGAATCTTATGTACCCTCCACCATGGATTGCGTAGAAAGTTCTACTAAAGACTGTCATCCACAATCGAATTACTTGGGTTGTGGTCATTAGCGTAGCTAGACAATTTGTCCTAGGGGGGCTATAGCCCCCTTAGCTAAAAATTAATGGACTGAAGTTATAGGTTCAATGAATGTTTTATTTTATAAAAATAAATAAAGTATCAGACTTCAGCTTAACTAGACAATTAATTTAAAATTTTTCCAGCAAAAAAATTAGGAGTTGTTAAAAAGGCACAACTTTAAAAGCACTTCCAAAAATGTCCTCACAAAATTTAATTTGTTTTAATAAATATGGCAACTAAAATACTGATTATAGAAATGGTTAAAGAGATATTGGTTGAAAGCGCTGAGTCAGTACACGCAAAGAAAAAAAACAAACGTTTGGAAAACGTGTACCGAAAACGTTTTTCTTTTGTTAGAGTTTTTTGAATTTCTTCGAAAATTTTAAACTTTTATCACCAAAAAAATTCGTTTGTTACAAAATTTTTATTTTTTCAATAAAAACAAGTATATACGGCCGTAAGTTCGGCCAGGCCGAATCTTATGTACCCTCCACCATGGATTGCGTAGAAAGTTCTACTAAAGACTGTCATCCACAATCGAATTACTTGGGTTGTGGTCATTAGCGTAGGGGGGCTATAGCCCCCTTAGCTAAAAATTAATGGACTGAAGTTATAGGTTCAATGAATGTTTTATTTTATAAAAATAAATAAAGTATCAGACTTCAGCTTAACTAGACAATTAATTTAAAATTTTTCCAGCAAAAAAATTGGGAGTTGTTAAAAAGGCACAACTTTAAAAGCACTTCCAAAAATGTCCTCACAAAATTTAATTTGTTTTAATAAATTTTTTTAATTCGTTTTTTATATTTTTAATGGGTATTTTTTTGTTTCAAATAGGATAAAAAAGTAAGAATTTATAAAATGATACAAATTGTTTAAATTATGTCGACAAAATGCAAATTCCATTCTAGGAAAAATGCGAATTTTTGAAAATATATTAGGTCAAACGTTCCCATTTCCCATTATTTATTTGGGAAAATATCACAAAATTTTTTAATTCACACTGAATTCGGATCACACCTTAACAATTATGCAAATTCAAAGCAACGGTTGTCGAAATGGTGGGCATCCGTCCTATGACATGCCCATCTTAAATTCATCACTGCTGCGCCAATTTTGCACCACTTCCGAACACAAACAGAAGTTTTACTACTTTTTGGCGACTCTTTTTTTTTTTGCAGCGTTATTAAGATATTCATTTGTGAAAGAATAGTTTTAATATAATTTAATGTTCTTTTAATTAAATCGACTAAAACTCTGACTAAACAAAATAATAAAGGTAGTTTTAGGAACTTAAATCATAAGTTCAACCAAAATTTTATTTCAGACTGACTTGAAACATAAGAAAAACTAAATATTGCCATCGGCAACTGCTACCATGAAAGTCTTTAGCGGAACTTTGTGCGGTTGTATTTACTTGTTTAATATTGTATAAAAGCAATGGAAAATCGTAAATAGGTTTTCAAATTTTGGGCGGGCCAACATTTTTCTGGGGGGGGGGGTCTAAGCCCCCTCCCCAGAGGCCTTCCTACGCTTACGGTTGTGGTAATACTTGCCGATGACCTTGCCATCTTAAAACTTCTTAACATCGTCCTCTAAATTGTAAGTTAGTCCATACGTGGTATATATTAGACAAACAAAATAGACTATGGGATATGGGGAAGTGTATAAATAATTACCAACGGATATGAAGTTTTGAGCGGTAATTATAGAGCCGAATTGAAATATGGGGTGGCTTCATAAGGGGGATATATACAATTACGAACCGATATGGACCAATTTTTTAGTGATTAGGTTTATCTGGGGCTATATAACTATAGACCGATGTGGACCAATTTTGGCATGGTTGTTAGCGGCCACATACTTGCACAATGTAAAAATTTCAACCGAATCGGATGATTCCTCCAAGAGGTTCCGGAAGTCAAATCTGGGGATCGGTTTATATGGGGGCTTAATATAATTGGATCGACATTGACGAATTTTTGCATGGTTTTTAAAGACTAAATACTTAGACCACGTACCAAAATTCAACCGGATCGGATGAATGTTGCTCCTACAAGAGGCTTTGGAGGTCAAATCTGGGGATCGGTTTATATGGGGACTATACATATGGACCAATTTTTGCATGGTTGTTAAAGACCATATACTAAAACCACATTCCAAATTTTAATGAGTTTTGCTCCTGTAATAGGCTCCGGAGGTGAAATCTGGGGATCGGTTTATATGGGGGCTATATATAATTATGGATCGATGTGGACCAGTTTTTGTTTGGTTGTTAGAGACCATATATTAACACCATGTACCAAATTTCAGTCGGGTCGGATGAAATTTGTTTCTCTTAGAGGACCGCAAGCCAAATCTGGGGATCGGTTTATATGGGGGCCCGATATGGACCAATTTTTGCATGGTTGTTAGAGGCCATATACCAACACCACGTACCAAATTTCAGCCAGATCGGATTAAATATGCTTATCTTAGAGGCTCCGCAAGCCAAATCTTGGGGTCCGTTTATATGGGGGCTATACCTAAAAGTGGACCGATATGGCCCATTTACAATACCATGCGCCCTACATCAATAACAACTACTTGTGCCATGCTTCGATCGATTCAGAATTTCACCACTACCCAGAATATATATACTTTATGGGGTCTTAGAGCAATATTTCGATGTGTTACAAACGGAATGAAAAAGTTAATATACCCCCATGGAGGGTATAAAAAATATTTTCGAACCAACAACACAGTCCATTTCGTTTATATCAAGCACTGTTCTTTTCTGACTTTAAGTGTTTAATAAGACACATTTTACAGTTTCATAGTATACATTTAATATAGTGGTATGTAATGTTGAACACCTTTTCGGAATCTTCCGAACATATCTGGAATATACACTGAAAAAACAGTGAACCCACCAGGAAAGAAAATTTTAGTTAATTGTTGAAAAATTTGATTAATTGTAGAAAATTTTAACTAAACAGTATTATAAACGCAGATGTCGCTCCGATTTCGCAAAAACAAGTAAAAAATTTTCGAAAAATTTGAGAAGATTTATCAGACAAAATTATTATTTTTCACTTATTAAAGAAAATTTCGTAGTTTGAAGGAAAAAATTGGAGTTCAAAATTGCAAAAATGTCTTTAGTGCCATACGAAGTTCATGATGGACGCATTATTGGTAAAATTTACAAATATTAAGGAATTCTGAACTATTTTGTGGGAGACACGAATTTAGTTCATCTTTATACTTCAATTGTGTATAATTTTTTCTTCTGCTTTAGTTAAGTTAACTTACGTACGCAAAAAATTGTTAATGGCATGGAAACTTTCTTAAAACGTAATAATTCCATGAACTAAAAGAGAATAAAATCAGCTTTAGTGAAATATAGGGTTCACTTTTTTTTGAGTGTATGTAAAAAAAATTGGTGGCCAACTAAATGTATGTTTCTGTTAAATAAAGTTTGTTTAATCGGCCCGTGGGCGCCGCAATAAATATAACTTATATTGATAATTGTCCATTGGTGACAATAACAGCTACGTAGCCCAGTGGATAGTGTGTTGGTTTACGAATTGCATGGTCCGCGGTTCGATTCTCCGTCCAGGCGAAAGGTAAAATTTTAAAAAATTTATAAAATCGAATAATTTCTTCTTCATTGTTTGTCTTACAGAAAAAGGTGCTAAGAACTAAAAAACTTCGTAGAAGTGAGAAAGATGTGAGGGAAACTTAGTCAATTTGTCAGAAAAGATTGTTTTTTTTTTTGAGTAATTCTTTATGAAATTGTTTTTACATCCTGGAAAGGAATAAACGTTTATCACATAAAGAATATACTTTTCTTCCAAATAAACTTCATTACAGCGAAAAGAAAATGAGAAACGAACTTTGTTTGTCTAAAATTTCGCTTGGGAGGAAAGAATTATTTGTTTGCGTGTAATATGAATTAAATCTGCATTTAATAGAGACACTAGTAGCACTCGATAAATGCCTCATTCGGATAATTACCCAAAAGTTTTAAGGTTTTCAGCAAGTTAATTAAGTGGTGATTACGATATTTTGAATTTATGGCAACTTTGGGGTTTCGTCAAAAAGTATACATTACATTATTATAAAGACCAATATTTAAATTTTCTTATGTGTTTGAAATTTTGCCTTGCTATTAAATAATATGCAGTTGGCGTAAGGCAACTTATCCCTAATGTAAAGAAGTCATCTATAAAGTGTTTCAATATTATATGTTGGTATATAGTTAAGTTTTAATTAATTTTTTATTAATGAAATTGTCGCGATCTCGAAGAAAGTTTCAAAAATAAAAATATATGACCCAAAATACTATGATCGTTGAGACATGTTGACGTTTTAATGTGTACGTCGGTTTCGAGGGAAACTGTGTAAACGGCATTTTTCTCTGAAAAACTATATTTCACATAAAGTAATGACTTTAAAGGATCAGAAATGGAATTCGTTTCGATAGATATACACCGAAAAAAAGTACCTCGTAATTTGTGACGAGTTTTGAACTTCAATGTAGTTACTCGCTTGTAGTTACTTGTCATAAATTACGAGCTTTGTTTTCTGTGAGATAGCATATTTTCATTACTAGTTGGTGATTGATCGTTTACCCACACAATTAATTATGATAAATAAAATGGACTGCTAATTTGGAATAGAAGGTATTTTTTTTTTGCACAAATATGAATTTCGAAACAAAAAATTGTGTGTATTAAGTGACTATGTTAACTATGGCAAATATATATGGTTTTTCTATCATCCCCATTTCTTCAAATGTTACATTCCGTTTACACTGTGAGAGAGCCAGTTTTATTTTCCGATGAACGACATTTTTGACGTTAAAACTTCAACATTGCATTGCGGTTTATTTGTTTGTTAACAGTTATCTACGATAATTCCTTATTGTGTGTTTTTAATTTAAACCGTCTCCTTTTATCACTTTTTACATATATACCATCCATTCATAGGCCAAGAACCTTAAATTCCTTTCCGACATTTTATTAGCCACACATTTTAAGATAGTGTCGAAGGAATTACGATGAGGTACATCCAAAAAGCATCGACAAGGTCTTAATGCAATTCTATGAGTTGCTTTCATATCTGCGTGGCTACAACACAAAAGCGAAAAAACTAAAGACAATGACTGTGCTGCATAAAAAGGTTATTGACTTCCTTCTACATGAAATGACTCAGTCCCTGGATATGAAAACTATTTAGTTGTCATGACAATGCCTAGTAGAAAAATATAAAGGAATACACACCCAAAAGTAAAAAATACTTTCCTCCGGAATGAAATTTTAGACAAACGAAAATCCACAACTCGAAGATGGGATGAATTTTGCATCATCGATCAAAATATAAAAAAAACTTCGAAATAGATTAGTATTTACTTGAAAACTTGTGATCAAGGTGTTTGATAGGAACTCAAGGAATCACGTTTTATATTCGACGTTATGACACAACTCCTTATTTTATAGATAATAATTCAGCACATCTTGTAGGCATGATTATGAAGGTCAGAGGTGGTTTGCCTAACCTAAACTCTCCTGCTTTTCAATCTGTAGATTTATGTATGTTACAATCTGTAACCTTGGTGAAATGGAAGATAGAATATTTGCAAGCTATTTTGGAAAACGAGCTTTTACAATCGACGTCATTAGAGAATTATTGAACAGCTTCGACCAAATACAAATATTTACAAAGTTTAATTAAATATAGATCTCTTTTAATTTCTGAATTCGATCAGATTTTGAATTATATTTTTATATTTATATTTTTGGATACAATCAGACGCAAAAGAAATATTTGTTTTGTCTTATTATGATTTGTTTATACAATTTTGCTCTGAAATTTATATACAATAAATCATAACACATACATAATTGAAAATTTTAATTTTCTTCAAATAAAAGAAACTTGATGTAAAAAGTTCTCTAATATAATATAGTTTTCAGTGTTTAAAACATGAAGATATCGGTCAGAAATGGTAAGATTCCATTTCGTTCCTTTAGATATTTATTTCTATACCATTCACCTATTTTTGTTGTTATATTTGCATAAAAGAATAATAAAGCTACTCAAAAAATAATCTTTTGTTTTGCTCCACTTGTTTGCGGTTTTTTTACTCATTTTGGTATATGGTTTGCCCTCCATTATATTCTATTTCATTTAGCTACAAATGCTGTTTTCCTACTGTAAAAATCTGCAGGCGACTAAATTGTCGGAAGTCAATACAAGTCCCCAGTGGAATAAATTACATTTAATAACGTTAAAATTCGTAAACGTAGCAATCAAGCCAACACCATTATTTGGAAATTCTATCGTTCCTACTCAACGTTTTAAAAGGATGAGGAATGAGGGATTCGAATTATAGAGGTCGCATTAAATGTTATTGTGGTAGATGTTCACACAAAAACTGGGGTCTAGGCTTGTTTGCAGTGTTGGTCTGGTTTGGGCTAGATTGCTACATCGCGTGTACGGTCAGTCTAGAACATAGTGCAAATGTGTTGCAGAATAATTTAATTTAATACAGAAAAAGAGGTTTATGAAAAGAAATGAGAGCATATACTGTTGGGCTGTGGAAAATATCGAAAAAAAAAATAAAATTTAGCTACAAACAAATAATTTTTGCAAGAAAAATAACTTATATCTATTTTTTTTCTATGAGTAATCATCCTTTTTATATTAAAATTCCTTATTTCCAACCGCAAATCAATGCAGGAGATTTTCAACATTGTCCCTCTGTAAATGAGATGTATTGTGACGCTGTGCTTATTTGTTCGTAACATGGCGTGAAAGTAGTCGTATGGCGCCAAATGGCACGAAATTATATTCCACCGTAACTTTGTAGACAGTTACCCATTTGCAATTTGTGTAAGTGTATTGATGAACACCTGCCATCATTGCGGAGCCAAAATAATAGTCGTACATTTATCGATATTGTATTTTTGGAAATCTTTTACGACTCCAACATATTTTTGATAAAAACAAACAAATTCCCACAAATGGGGAAAATAAAGGGCACTGAGACGTAAATGTTATTTTGTTATAAATGGACTGGAGTATTGTGAGTCCTCCCCCTAAATCTATTTATCTATTATTCAATGTAATAAAACATTTTCAGAAAATATTACTCTTCTTTGCAGAAACAATAAGTTTTTAACTGAAACCAAAGAGTAAAAATAAAACCGGCTTATGCCGAAATAAATTCAGTCTATAGGGCTTTGCCCAAATAAATTTGACAAACATTCTTTTCCACTGTTGGTTAAGCTACTCTTGTAGTTTAGTCAACACAATGGTTTTAAAGCTGAGATCAAAATAACAAATAAAATTTCATTTCTATAAAAAATTTTGCCAAATTTCATTTTTAGGAAATTTTGTCACAATTTCACATTGATCGTATTCGAATAGTTTGAAGTTGTAAATTAACGATGTAAAACTAGTTAAGTTTACAATAAATTTATATAATAGGTTATTTTTTACATCCCTTTTATTTCAATCATCAATCAATTTGTTCAACTCTGTTCTTCAAAACATAGTCCACCGTAAATCCCTAAAAACTCATTTAACCTTTTCACTACCGAAATAAACCTTATGTTAAAAGCTTTAATTTTTCTACATGCTGTTACTTTTACTAACGTTTCACATCGGCTAGTATAGTAGGGCGTTTTTATTGAAACATACTAAATTCTTTCTATTTTTTGAAGCTCACCTTAGATGGAGTACTTCGGTGATGCCATCAACATTGAATCTTGCTGCTTTTAATCTTGTGCGACGCAGCTTAACCAAGGTCGCCTCTGTTCTCTACCTTGTAATTGAGGACAGAATATGAACAGACGGAACTCTACAAATTTGAACAGAACAATACACATTTGCAATTCAATACATTTCAAATATATGTGTGGCTAAAACAATTCGATAATGAAATTCGTATATCGGTTAAGATTTCTTATATAATGCTAGCTGTTGTTAGTATTGACTAGGGCTGTTAGTATTGTAGGGCTGGGTTAGTATTGTAGGGCTGGGATCGATTTTTTTTAATCCCGGGATTTGGGATTTCAAAATATAGTATCCCGAGATCCCGGATTTTTTTTCGGGATGCCGAAATTTTCGGGATTCTTTAAATGCATCGCCAAAAACAATTGTACATTAAACTAATTTAGTTTAATTCAATTTTTTAACAAAAAAACAACATAAGAGTAAATTAAAAAGGAATTTCAGCAACAAAAAAAGTCAAACTAAACAATATGAAAAAAAGAAAAACAAAAATTTATGAGAAAAAAATCATTTTAAGGATTTTGATTAGATTAGGTATACTTTCGTACACTTTTGTTAATCCTTTTGTACTTCATCGTTTTAAGTAACTTCCTAAAAATATCAAGGCATCCAAATTTTTATCCTATAAACGCGATCTTCTCATACAGTCGTTTTATCATAGCTTTTTATTTTATGTTGCACGAATTCTATTCCTCTTTTCTCATTGTTCAAAGGGGGTCCTTATCTTTTTCTTCGGATTTTGATGAAATTAAATTCTTACTCAAGGTGTACCATAAATGTTTATACCCTGCGCCACACTGTGGAACATGGTATTATAAGTTAGTGCATATGTTTGCAACACCCAGAAGGAGAAGAGATAGACACATGGTGTCTTCGTCAAAAATGCTCTGGGTGGGCTCCTGAGTCGATATAGCCATGTCCGTCTGTCCGTCTGTCCGCGAACACATTTTTGTAATCAAAGTCTAGGTCGCAGTTTTAGTCCAATCGACTTCAAATTAGGCACAAGTATGTGTTTTGGGTCAGAATAGAACCCTATTGATTTTGGAAGAAATCGGTTGAGATTTAGATATAGCTCCCATATATATTACGCTCGATATGGACTTATATGGCCCCAGAAGCCAGAGTTTTAATCTAATTTGCTTAAAATTTTGCACAAGAAGAACAATTAGTACTATAGTCAAGAAGAACAATTATTACTATAGTCAAGTTGCACTAGGAGTACAATTAGTAGTGTAGTTAAGTGTGCCAAATTTTATTGAAATCGGTTCAGATTTCGATATATCTCCCATATATATCGTTCGCCCGATTTACACTCATATGACCACAGAGGCCAATATTTTACTCCGATTTAATTGAAATTCTGCACAGGGAGTAGAATTAGCATTGTAGATATGCGTGCCAAATTTGGTTGAAATCGGTTCAGATTTAGATATAGCTCCCATATATATGTTTTTCTGATTTCGACAAAAATGGTCAAAATACCAACATTTTCCTTGTAAAATCCCCACTGCTTAGTCGAAAAGTTGTAAAAACTTCTAATACATATTCTTAAGCTTCTAATACATATATATTGAGCGATAAATCATAAATAAACTTTTGCGGAGTTTCCTTAAAATTGCTTCAGATTTAAATGTTTCCCATATTTTTTTACTAACATTGTGTTCCACCCTAGTGCATTAGCCGACTTAAATTTCGAGTCTCTAGATTTTGTAGAAAACTATTGAATACTGTCCAGCTCGAGTGATATTTAAATGTATGTATTTGGAACAAACCTTTATATATAGCCCCCAACACATTTGACGGATGTGATATGGTATCGAAAATTTAGATCTACAAAGTGGTGCAGGGTATAATATAGTCGGACCCGCCCTACTATATTATAGACTTTCCTTACTTGTTATTAACTCAATTTGTCAGGTATGAAATCTAAGCGTCGTTTGGACTGAATGAAGACTCAAATTTATTAATAAATAATGCTAAAAAGCCACAAATTGGAATTATATTTTCGACAGACAATGCCATTTGCCAACTTTAATAGCTTTATAATAAATTAAATGCTCATACTTTCAACCTTATTGTGTGCTGCCAACTACATTAAAGACTTTTTAATTCAGGTGCAAATATTAACAAATCCTGTACCGGGTGTTTTGTGGTCTTAGCGACGATGTTGCTAAGACTTTCTTTTTACTTTAACTTTTTCGTTAGCTTTTGCAATATACACCGTTCCACATGCAAACTCTAGAAGCCATGTCATATTGCAAAGTTTTTACTATTCCGGAACCCCCTCCCCTTATTTTAGTTGGCAAGCTCAATGGTGGAAAAAGTTCTCAAATAGACGTAGAAGTTACCCAGTAGGGAAATGCATTTATCCAGTTTTTATGGCCATTGAAACACAATACTTGGGAAATGGGTAAAAGTTTTGTATGATAAAGGATGTGTGTTTAGATCCCCTTTGAAGTAAAGGGTGATTCTTTTGAGGTTAGGATTTTCATGCATTAGTATTTGACAGATCACGTGGGATTTCAGACATGGTGTCAAAGAGAAAGATGCTCAGTATGCTTTGACATTTCATCATGAATAGACTTACGATCTGCCACAACGTCGAATTTTCAGTGAATGGGCCCTAGAAAAGTTGGCAGAAAATCCGCTTTTTTATCGACAAATTTTGTTCAGCGATGAGGCTCATTTCTGGTTGAATGGCTACGTAAATAAGCAAAATTGCCGCATTTGGAGTGAAGAGCAACCAGAAGCCGTTCAAGAACTGCCCATGCATCCCGAAAAATGCACTGTTTGGTGTGGTTTGTACGCTGGTGGAATCATTGGACCGTATTTTTTCAAAGATGCTGTTGGACGCAACGTTACGGTGAATGGCGATCGCTATCGTTCGATGCTAACAAACTTTTTGTTGCCAAAAATGGAAGAACTGAACTTGGTTGACATGTGGTTTCAACAAGATGGCGCTACATGCCACACAGCTCGCGATTCTATGGCCATTTTGAGGGAAAACTTCGGAGAACAATTCATCTCAAGAAATGGACCGGTAAGTTGGCCACCAAGATCATGCGATTTGACGCCTTTAGACTATTTTTTGTGGGGCTACGTCAAGTCTAAAGTCTACAGAAATAAGCCAGCAACTATTCCAGCTTTGGAAGACAACATTTCCGAAGAAAATCGGGCTATTCCGGCCGAAATGCTCGAAAAAGTTGCCCAAAATTGGACTTTCCGAATGGACCACCTAAGACGCAGCCGCGGTCAACATTTAAATGAAATTATCTTCAAAAAGTAAATGTCATGGACCAATCTAACGTTTCAAATAAAGAACCGATGAGATTTTGCAAATTTTATGCGTTTTTTTTTTAAAAAAAGTTATCAAGCTCTTAACAAATCACCCTTTATATAAATACCATTAATGCGAGACAATATGATTCAGTGCTTTATGCAATGAAGTATTGCCTTATTTGCATACGCCTTACACAAAATGGAGGACACTCACACAGGAGGTGTTTAATTGATTCCTTTTCCTCCGCATCTTGACAGCTCATACAATAGTCATTAAACTTCGCGCAAATAGTTTTTGCAAAATCGCCTATCAGGCAGCGACCCGTTATAGCAGATATCAGGAGTGATATCTGACGCCTCGAGAACACTAGCATATCTAGTTTTCGAGATAAGGAACACAGAGTCCAAGGATTTTATTGTAGGTTGACTGTCTGAGTATATATTAATGCCAACAGTTTTTGGAACATTACTTCTCAGCCAATTCGCCACCTTTCTTAGTGCTAATATTTCAGCCAGAAAAACACTACAGTGATTAGGTTATCCTTTCGCTATTCGAAGTTCCCGATCTTTAGAATATACTCCGAAACCCACTTGCCCATCCAATTTGGAGTCATCAGTGTAGAAATCTGTTAAGCGTTTATTCCCTAGGGCCTGTGTGTAACACGCCTCACTGTTGGGAATTAGAGTTTCAAACTTTTTGTCGAAAAGTGGTCTCGCCAAAGTGTAATCCACTATGTTAGGCCCGTACCTTTTTTCCGACTCCGCACAGCCGTTGTTGCAGCTGACTGTTTGGCCAAAATGTCTAAAGGCAATAGATGCAGCATCACATTAAGAGAATTTGTTCCTGTCTTACTGAATGCGCCTGAGATACACAAGAACGCCATACGCTGAACTTTGTCTAAACTTGTCGATTGCTGAAGTGCCAGCCACCAGACTACAACACCATATAGCATTAAAGGTCTAACCACTGCAGAGTATAGCTAATGCACAATTATCGGTTTTAGTCCCCACTTTTTTCCTATTGCCTTTTTGCACGAGTACAAACCTACCGTGGCTTTTCCCGCCCTTTCTTTAATATTAAGCTTAAAGTTCAGCTTTCTGTCCAAAAAACTACAACAGAGCATTAAAATTTCCTGGTTTTAACCAGGACTTGAATTACTGACGAAAAAATAGTATTAGCAGACAAAAACTAACTAATGCATACCGAACGCATAAACAAATTTTTATCAAAATGGAGGCTGTACACGACGATGCTGACGAAGTTTGACTGCGTGGTAATGGACGACGAAACCTACGTCAAGCCGACTACAAGCAGCTTCCGGGACAGGAGTTTTATACGGCAAAAGGAAGGGGAAAGGTAGCAGATATTTTCAAGCACATAAAACTGTCAAAGTTCGCAAAGAAATATCTGGTTTGGCGAACCATCTGTACATGTGGCTTGAAAAGCAGCATTTTCATAGCTTGCGGGACTGTCAACCAAGAAATTTACGTGAAAGAGTGTTTTGCGGGACTGTCAACCAAGAAATTTACGTGAAAGAGTGTTTGAATAAACGTCTGCTGCCTTTCCTGAAGAAACACGGTTGTTCCGTACTGTTTTGGCCGGATTTGGCATCTTGTCATTACGGTAAAAAGGCCATGGAGTGGTACGCCGCCAACAACGTGCAGGTGGTTACCAAGGACAAGAACCCTCCCAACACGCCAAAGCTCCGCCCAATTGAGAAATACTGGGCTATTGTCAAGCGGAACCTAAAGAAGACCAAAAAAACTGCTAAGGACGAGCAGCAGTTCAAGGCAAACTGGCTTTCTGCGACGAAGAAGGTGGACAAGGTGGCTGTACAAAATCTGATGGCAGGTGTCAAGCGTGAGGCCCGGCAATTCGGATTTGGAAAAGAGAAAGCCTAACTGAATATTTTTTCTGAATTTTATACTAATTGAACTTGAAAAAGAAATTTAATTTGATTTTTTAAATAAACGATTTCACTGATTTACACGCGTTTTCCCCTGACCAAATTTTGACCGTATCACCCTTTAACAAGACAAGAATTACCCCGAAGTGCGAACCAAATAAAAAAAAAACATTACTTTTTCTTAATAGTCAAAATATTTTTATCGTAGTCATTTCAGTCGTTTGATTGACAGTTCATTTTACTGTCAATAAATTTGTTGCGAATATTATAGTCGTTTTACTTCGTGGCTGTCGACTATGCATATGTGTTTGCAGAGGTTGTTCGTTGTTCGAATCCGGAATCGAAACTAAAAATTGTAGTCTTTCCGAATTCTTCAACATTTGAATGAGTCGATTTGTCGTCATTTGTTTGTTTTGTTTTGTCTAGTTTATATATTAAAGACGCCTTTTACTTAAAATGCTTTATTATTTATACTTGTTGTCGACTACGCATTTAGAAATTTTATTAAAAAAAGATATTAGGAAAATCAGGTACATGCAAATTAAATTTGAAAGATCCTTAGTGCAATTCTCCGCTTCTATGGCTTGAAATCATTAGTTTAAAGACAAAATATTTTGGAATCGGCTTGGAATCCATACCAAAATCATTAGTTTAAACACAAAATATTTTGGAATCGGACAACTGATCAATTTATATTAATGGAAACAAAATTTTTTAATACAAAAGTGAGTGATTAAAAGCCTAATAAAACCTAAAACCGAAGTTTCTCAATACAAATAAATGTGGTAAATTCATTAGAGATAATTCAAATTTGATCACCTGTTGGGAATCCAACTCCATAAAGCCCTATTATACTGGAATATTTACAAATGTGCAATGAAATCTATGCGAAAGTCACCGGCAAACCCGTTTAAATCCAAGCCACTTTCTTTCGAAATACTTCTTTTCTGCGACACTCAACCATTATGAATCATATTATTTCCCTTTAAATTACTACTGTGCGACATCTCATTTTTAACACTGCTCTGCAACGCGGATGTCTAACCACTAATGCATTTATCCACATTTTTCCAAGTATTCGAATGACCAGATTTACACAACCATTTATCAAGACTTGTAACTATTCCTGTGGGCCCCGCTCCCTTTTCTGATTTACCAGACCATCACATAGTTCTGTTTACATATTTCTTCCGAGTGACAAAGCAAGTAAATGCTGACGTTTTTGTTTCGAGAGATTTTTTGTGAATTATTTTTTGTTGAGGCGTAAAACTTGTCGTTGGACCCAACGCCAACAACATTTAGTTGAGCCAACTATTATTATTCTAGTTTTTGTGGAATAGAAGAAAGTTTTGCTTTCTCCTCATTTATTTCCATAAATATGAGTTTTTCCGATCAGGATATATTTCACGTCATGTATTTGTGCGGTTGGTTGCAGCCACTGGCAATATCGCAAATCCAGAGAAGGTTGTTTAGTAGATATCCTTAATGGCAAAAAGTTCCTACAAGTGGTTATTTGTTGACCCATCACATAACAAAACTTGCTGTATGGATCATTTGGCAATTGTGTCATAGATGTTCGTCCTCTTTAGAATTTTTCTATATTGAATAGAAGTTTTAGAAATTCGCCGTCATTGTAACGCATGTACCATTTATATTCTTTGGATTCAATTGATGTGTGAGTTCAATGAATTTTCCTGCATTCATCTTAGTAAAAAGTTTGAATAAATCATGCATTCCTATGGTACTGCGGTATAGTGTGGCCTTTTTATCCCTTTATGCAATCCAAATATTGCATTCCACGCTATCACCACATGCCAATCGTTCAAGATGAATGTGCATGGATGAAGTCATACCATGATAGGAAGAGGGATTCATAGTTAGTACCTAACAATGTGGCATATACACCCTCAAAAAAATCGCTTCTGTAACATATACTCCCGAACACATTTTGCTTCAAGCATATACATTTTTGGATGTTGCCCAAACATTTATATATTTGATTTCTTCCAATATATAACATGTTTGAAAGCATATTGGTCTAAACAATATAATATGTTTGGGTAGTCTAAGTTCCAAACATTATGTATTTTTCCATCTAAATTCAATAATGTTGTCTTCCAAAAAACTATATGTTATTATGTGAACATATAATATGTTTGGAAACATTTTGAACTCAAAAATATTATATGCTTAGAATAATTTTCTCCCAAAGAAGATTGTGCTCAAAAATTTTTTTCTGCCTAATTGTATATTCCCTCACATTTTTTTAAGTTCTTAGCGCCTTTTTCTGTAATACAAACATTGTAGAAGAAATTATTCAATTTTATAATTTGTTAAATTTTACCTTTTGCTGGACGGGGATTCGAACAGCGTACCATACAGTTTGTAAGCCAGCACACTATCCACTGGGCTACGTAGCTGTTATGGTCATCAAGAGATAATTATCGTTATAAGTTATATTTATATAGCATAGCTTGCGGCGCCCACGAGCCGATGCAAACATAACATTGTTTAACAACATAACATTATTAAACATAAATTTGTTGGCGACGTGGAGCAGTGGTTGGTACGTCCGCCTTGCATGCCAATGGTCCTGGGTTCGATTCCTGCTTCGACCGACACCAATTTTCTTTACATATATGTTTTTACATATATTCCAAATACGTTCGGAATATTCCGAAAAGGTGTTCAACATTACATACTACTATATTAAATTTTTACTACGAAACTGTAAAGTGTGTCTTACAAAAGACTTAAAGTAAGAAAAGAATAGTGCTTGATATAAACGAAATGGACTGAGTTCAAATCATATATTATTTTTTTATTGCAAAAATAAAAAATTTGTAACAAAAAAAGGTTTTTGTATACAAGTTTGAAATTTTCGAAGAATTTCAAAAACTCTTACAAAAGAAGAACGTGAAGTCGAGTATATACATATATAAATATTTTTCCATCGAATCCTAAAGTTAACGATAACCATTCAAAAGCACATTATATTTAAATTCTAAACAATAATTTGACAACCAACACATAAATTTATTTAGGTGCGAACAATTGTTTGCTTTCTTTAATAATTTTCTTAAGGGAAATGAACTTATTCAATTGTTGCTTTGGATGAAGTTATAATACAATTTGCCGAAAAAAGTTATAATGTTATTCTGGTTTTACCGATTCGAGTTTTGCCGCTAAAATGAGAAATAACTTTAGTGGTACAACTCGAACTCAATGTCCGCTTTTATTTTCGAAAGTACCCGTCAACTCCTCTTGGACTACTTATTAATAAAGAGGAACTAAATTTTGTTTTTGTAGATATTACTGTTTAATTTGTCACTGTTGCACAATGTTTTCATTTTACTGTAACAACTCTAAAAAGAGTACACTGAAAAAAATATTGTCGTGTGGCCAAAGATTTCATGTCCTTAAAATAAGAATACAAATTTTGCTTAGCTTAGAAGACGCATTTCTCTTACATAAAGTTTTTTTTCCATGTTCAAAAGTCGATAAACTTTTAAGTGATTTGACTTGAAAATGGGTATCATAACATGAAAGAAGAAATTTTTGGACTAAGGTCAACTTGACTTCAATAATTCATAAAAATTCTTTAAAATTAATGAAATTGTCTTTAAATTTGTTGCATTTTTGCATCTTGACTACAAAGCAAAAATCGTTAAAAAAATAGGACATGTTTTTCAACACTTTTCTAAAGACGTTTTTTTCTTGAAACATAGCATAATTTCTACTGGAAGTCTTGTTTTTAACGGACTTTTTATAGCATATGAAAAAAAGCTGAAAAAGCGAAAAATTAAAATCTGCTTCATAGAGTCAAATACACAAAGCCCACATTTTAAAGAGAATTGTGTCTTAAAAGTATCCTTACTTGAATTCTCCTCTTCATTGGCTCGGAATCAATACCAAAATTGTTTAAGTAGAGACACAATCTTTGGAACCGGTCATGCTTTTTTTCAGTGTATAGTTCCCTTTCGTTAGTTTTTATGAAGATCCCTTACCTTTGTTTGAATATTTTGATTTACTCGTTAAATTGTGCCCGTAATGCGAAAATGATAAACAAAACTCATGCTCTTTTTTTCAAATGTATTTTCTCTTGGTTCCGAATAAATTTTCTCTCCGAATACTCATTTTAATATTTTTACTTAAGCATATACAATTTTTGGCGAAGCCTTATATCACAACATATATATGTTTACTCCAAATTTGTAAATTTATACTTGTTTATATTCACACATAGTATTTTTCCAATCTTTAATGAAATTTTCTTTGTATATATATATTTCTAAGGCGCCAATTGGATACTTTCATTATTTTACTTCCAGCATACATTTTATGTCTCTCTTTCTAAACACATATATGTTTATAGTCTATTTCTAAATTAATATATGTTTGCATCCAAGCATATTATATTTACAAACATTTTATGTCCCAAACATAATATGTTCTAACATATTAACATATATGTCCCAAACATATTACACTAGTTTATGAACATTATATGATTGCACTTAAAAATATTGTGTCAAAAAAACTTGAGTTCCAAACATATGAAAAAGAGTATTTTTCGTCCGTGTAGAAGATATTAGTTACAGCAACTCCCTAAACATATAATTCTAACTCTTAAAAGTAAAATGTTGTAAGTTTGTTGGATGGAAAGTTGTGCTTTTATTTTTTTTAGTTTGGTAAGACCGCCAGGGATTTTTGGATTGGTTGGTTTAACACAATGATGGCTATGGCATCGTCTCTTTGTGCAATTTGGACCAATCATTTTGTAGAACTTTTTTGGAAGATGCAATTTTTTGTTTCCTCCCAAACGAAAGTGAAGCATGCAATTTAAATGCGATCGATCCGACCTGGATTTTGTAATATATATTTTTATGGCAAAAGTAAAAATGGTTGTAACAAGAGATTTTTTCATTTCAGTGTCCCGAAACCGCGTCCAAATTTTAATAAGAAACAATTGTACTACACACACGGGGTCAAATCGGGAAAACGATTAATTCGTGGCGTCGAAAGTTTTTATTATCAAATAACCAATTATTCGAATACAATTACCCAAATAAGATTAGGCTAGGTATAGTGACGATATGGCAGGCTCACTTAAACTATTCAGTCCATTGTGATACTACATTAGTGAAGTTCTCTCTTATCATTGAGTACTGCCCGCTTGTTTAGCTTAATGGTACGGGATCTTATTTTTATGGCCGAGTCCGAACGGCGTTCGGAAACACTTTGAGCTTTGAAACACTCAGAAATATCACCAGCATTACTGAAAACCTTGGCTTCCGCTGAAAACCTTGGTTGGTGTTGCGGTCGAAACGGGGATTGAACCCATGACCACGATGGCTCCCTAAAAACATATGGTTAGGTTAGGTATAGTGGCAGCCCGATATTTCAGTCTCACTTAGACTATGCAGTCCATTGCGATAACACAGTTGTGAACTTCTTTCTTATCACTGAGTGCTGCCCGATTCTATATTAAGCTCAATGACAAGGGACATCCTCTTTAAACCCGAGTCCGAATGGTGTTCCACATTGCAGTGAAACCACTTAGAGAGGCTTTAAAACACTCAGAAATGTTACCAGCATATCTGAGGTGGGATAATCCACCGCAGAAAAACTTTTTGGTATTTTGTCGAAACTGGGTTTGAACTCACGAACCTGTGTATGCCAGCCTGGCATAATAACCATTGCGCCACGGCGGATCCCCCTAAAAACATACTCGTATACATAGTCTTATTTTCAACGCTCGTTTTCCGGTTCTTGGTTTTTAAAAAGGTTCTTGTATGGCGAATTACGTTGTACCATTGCCTGAGATTAAATGAGAGATGTTAATTGTACATACAACTTATAGCCCTTGCCAATATATGTATGTAAATCTACTTCGGCATGAGATCAGGGCTACAGCAAAAAGCTACCATTCAAACAGAACTAATGACAAACCATCAATAACAAGTCAAAAAGCAGGTGAAATCACGTTGAAATCAAATTTACACGCATCCAACCAATCTCGTAACCGAAAAATAAGCCACATGTGCCGTGCGTGTGTATAAACATTAGGGTTGGTCGAACTATCTGATTTTGTAGGAACAATTCGAATAAATGAGGCAAACATTAGTTATTGGTGTATATTAATTATTCCACAAACAATGTTTTTCTCACGCAGAAAAAAATATCAAAAAAAATATTTAATACAATAAACTTTTTAATCAATCTAGAAACAATAAATCAATTAAGTCAATGATTGATTAATTTAAAATTAAAAAAATAATTGACACAAACAGCTTTTTACTCAAACTCGGAAAACTAAGCCATTTTTTTATTTTTTTTTTTAATTTTTAATTAAAAATTTATTTGAAATAATCACTTATTTAATCAAACTAAAAACACTAAGCCAGTTGAGAAAGTGATTGAATAGTTGAATAGTTACGTTTTTATTAAAAAATTATTTGACTTTTGCAATCAACATCAATTACATTTTTAATTGAATCAAATAAATGACAATGAAATTATTGGCTCAATCGAAAAGGAACATTGATTAAGCCAATAAAAAAAAATTAGTTTGGAACTCAAATTTTTAGCACTTATTTTTAAGTGCTAACATAACATGTTTGCGACATAATATATAAATATAATATGTGTGGATGCAAACATATATTAATTTAGATATTGTCTATAGAGTATGCTGCAAGTAAAAAAAATGGCGCCTTAAAAATATATACACACAAAGAAAATTTCATTAAAAGTTTTTTTTTTTTCTACCAGTGTATGTCTAATGTGAAACATAATAAGTTTGAACAATACAAACAATATTTTGTTTGGACCAGTCCTAAAAGTATATATGCTTGAAGCAGAATGTGTTTGGGAGTATATGTTACAGAAGCGAAACTTAAACTTACAAATCTATTGTTGAATTACGTAGTTCTTTATCGGTTTTGTAAGTGATAAAATACTTATGATATTTTTGTTGAATAGTGGATTTTTATAAGTTAAAATTAAAAAATCGAAAAAAAAACAAGTTTGGACGTTGAAGACTATCGCAGGAAAATTGATAAATATTTCATTTGGATTTCGTACTTCTTTTATCAACTTAAATTATTTTGTCCCTTTTACATTTCGCTCAAGATAATTATTTCTAATGCCCTATAAAAGTGCAAAATTTGGATCGGTTTAATGTTTTTTTGTACTTGATTTAGAAGCAACGATATACAGAATTTTTCAGTGCATACTATAAATATATTGCTTTGCCCCATAAAGTGGCAGTAATTTGCCAATTTATTGATTAAGGCCACCGCTATCAGTATTGTTGCTGTGTGTATATGTTTGAGCGTGTGGTTTACACCTTAATAACGTGAAAACACGCTTCTCATATATGTGCTGTTCGTTCATTCACTCTTCCTGCAACTAAAAACTGAACGAATATTTGACCCCATACATTGGTGTTAACACGGTGGACACAAAATCCCGCCAAGTAGGAAAACAATCGAAAGCACACAGTAATAGTGCTTGACCTGGGAAAATACAAATAATTCTTTGTTAATGGCCGCTAAACACGAGAAACGCCTGTTGGTCAATAAAATAATACAACAGCAGCTACAGAACATTTATTTGGGCGCCAACTAAGAATGAAAAACAATGAAATAATTGATGACTAAATTCGAGGATTGAAGGAAAAACAAAAGAAAAAAGTGGCGTAAACTAAGGACAGATTTGATAAATAGTTTTACCTTTGGAATTGACTACAGCTTTGAATAATTACTGATTTGCATTGATTGGAGCTAAATATATATGATATAAAAATCAAACAGACTGGCAGAAGGCAAAGGAAAATTTGTATGCTGCAAATTAATTGAATATTTAAATTTTGGGCAACAAGTAATTCGGAGAAACCTTAACAAGTGAATACATTTTAAACTGAGTGAATTCCGTACCTCATTGCTTTTCAACTTCAACTCATGAATCATCTGTCTTTTTCAGGGCTCAATTTTCAGGAAAATTGGAGTTCATGGGTTTTATTGAAAATGACATCAGTTTTGAGTGTCTCGCTATTGTCTGTTGGCAAAGACGATGTTCTTTATGTATGTTATATGACTACGGGGAGGCGTAATACATTTTCTCTGAATAGGGATATGTGATCCTTGAAGAATGCGTACATCAATAATATGAGGTGGTAGTGAATACATAAGAAGTCGATTAAGTAAAGTCTTTAAACTGCTTATGTAGTATGTAGATATGTGATCCTTGGAGAATGCGTACATAAATAATAAGAGGTGGAAGTGGATTGCATAATCGATTAAGTAAAGTCTTTAAACTACTTTTTGTCAAGGACCTTTTGCACATTGTGTTGGTTTTTTTTATTTTCTGTGATGTATAGTAATTTAAGGAACATTCGTGAAATGGAGATATTGCAACAATATGGGAAAGCGATATCAGAGAGTTACATTATTCGCAAAGCAGAATAAAACATACACGGACATGGACCGTTCCAAAGATTTTGTCTTTACACTAACGATTTTGGTATTGATTTCGAGTCAAGGAAGTGGAGAAGTAAGTTTACATTTAAGACATAATTCTCTTTTAAATTTGAGTTTTGCGTACTTGATTCTAGGAAACAAATTTTAATTAATTCATTTTTTTATGTGTTAACGACAATTTAAATTTTCATATTTAGACTCGACTTCAAGTAGTAATTATGCCATGTTTTAGGTAAAAACGTCTTTAAAATAAACTTGACCTTAGTCCAACGAAATTTTCTTTCATGTAAAGTACACCCAGAAAAAAGTGCCTTCGAAACTAAAGGAAAAAATGTTTATCAATTTAGTTTAGCCATTTTATTTCCATTAAGTTAAATTTTTGTGTGAAATAATAAAATTTACTTGTTTCAGCAAAAAAAAAATCCTAAACTGAAAGCAGTTAGGAATAGTTCATTAACTAGAATAAGGCATGGAATTTTACTAATACTGTTTTCTTCGCTGGGTATAAGAATTCACTACTGAACAAAAAAATTTTATTCACTGATAACAAATCATTCGTAAAAATAAACAAAAACCGAACTAAATCCAAGTTTCCTCAAATTTAGTAAAATTTCTTATAAAACCATAACACTGACTTCCTTTATTATAGAAAGCTTATCATACATACGAATAACACTTGGCATAGAAAAATATTTTAGTTCATTCGTACTAAGAAGTATTCAATCCTTTCAAAACTTAAGGAAACACACTTGTTAGAATATAGGAAAATTTCCTATATTTCTTTTATCTACCTGTAATCGATACCTGTCATCGATGTGTTCACTGTTAGAAAAATATGTTTTTCATATGTTCCGATATAAACAAAATGTGTTTCGGGCACAATTTTTAAACACAATATATTTAAGTGCAAACATGTAATGTTCATAAACTAACACAAAATATTTGGGACACATATGTTAATATGTTAGAATATATTATGTTTGGGGCATGAATGTTTCATAGAAATAATATGTGTGAATGTAAACATATATAAATTTACAAATTTCGAGTAAACATATATATGTTGTGATACTTTATTCAGAAAGCGACAGAGAGAGAGTTAGTATAGAGAAAGAAGTAGAGATGGAAACCGGGAGGGTTGAATAAAAAGATATCAACATAACACAGCGAGAGAATGAAATGAGAGCAATTTCTGTGAAACCGCTTGTATGTTGTTTCGGAAAACTGTTTCATAATAAGGCCAAAAATGTGGTATGCTTAAGTCTAAATATTATTTAATTTGAATAGTAGAATGAGTATTCGGCATAAAGAGAAAATACATTCGCAACCAAGAGAATAGACATTTGAAAAAAAAAACAGCATATTTGTATTACAGAAAAAGATGCGAAGAACTCAAAAATTTCGTGGAAGTGAAAATTATATGAGGGAATGAACACAATCTTCTTTGGGGAATTCTTCCAAGCATAAACTATTTTTGGACTCAAAATGCTTCCAAACATATAATATGCTCACATAAAACAAACATATTAATGTTTCGGCGGTATCCAATAATATATGTGCTTCCTGCAAAATATGTTTGGAACATATGTTAGAGAAGCTATTTTTTTTGAGGGTGTTTGCGCGTGGGTTGCTTTTTTAGTTGGAATCGCGTTTTTATGGTATACTGAGAGATTGATAAAAATAATATAATAAATTAAGTAAATTAATAAAAAAAAAAACTAATAAAATGTATAAAATATTTGTTATTTTAAATTAGTGAGAAAAAGGTTCGTTTTTTGAAAATTGATTTATAAAAAAAAGAAAACACCAGCAGTATAACAACCCCTTCATTCGACTTCATTTTGGAATCTTCAATTAACAGGTAATATTCAGTGACGCTAACTTTTTGGTTTAGGATTTTTTTGTTTATATTTGTATGTATTGAAATTGTAAAAGGTGGACAAAATTGCTAGGCAGCAGCTTTTTCAAAGTGAAAGGTACTAGAAGAAGAAAGAATGTGTTTTAATATTTCAAGGCCAGTCGGTGCTGTTGATTCTTAATAAATATATTTAATATATTAATAAAACGTGTATTTTATTGAAGAAAAAATTGCCTATATAAATAAATAAAATTGTATTTAAAAACGACGGTAAGCAGTTCTAAGTTTGAAGTAAAAAGGTTTACCACAAATATGTAAGATTTGTCCTAATGAATGAACAAAGTTCAATAAAATCATTCCATATATGAATTCAATTCAGTTAATTTTTTTGATTCTGTAGTATAAGGGTACAGAAATATAGGAAAATGTTAACTATGTATTGGTCGATTTGAAATACGGCGATGGAATTCATTATTTTTTTGAGGTAAATTCTCCATAAAAATGAATTTTGTTTATTAACAGAAAATGCAGAAATGTCTTTTAACATATATGCTTTAGACTTAATCAATATAGTGTTTAGAAAACGACCACAATATATTTTATTAATCATCCCATTACACCAGTGTGCTACTCAATGATTTCTGACAACTCAACGTCAACGAAATCTAAGTTAAAATTTTCCGTTTTCTTCCAGTGTGCCCATAGTTAAATTTTTCGGGTGGGTATTTGGGTGAGGATGGATTAATTTAAAATCCCAAAACGTGTAATCGTACACCCTCACAAAAAATCGCCTCTGTAACATATACTCCCAAACATATTTTGCTTCAAGCATATACATTTTTGGGTATTGCCCAAACATTTATATGTTTGATCTCTTCCAATATATAATATGTTTGAAAGCATATTGGTCTAAACAATATATGTTTGGGTAGTCTAAGTTCCAAACATTTTGTATTTTTGCATCCAAATTCAATAATGTTGTCTTCCAAAAAACAATATGTTATTATGTGAACATATAATATGTTTGGAAGCATTTTGCACCCAAAAATATTATATGCTTAAAAAAATTCTCCCAAACAATATTGTGCTCAAAATTTTATTTATTTATTTATATATTTACAATCATAATGAATTATGAAAATAAACAGGTAATATAGGTGCTAACAACATAGGTTTTCGACCTGAATGCTCAAAATTTTGTTTCTGCCCAATTGTATATTCCCCCACATCTTTCTCACTTCCACGAGATTTTTTAGTTCTTAGCACATTTTTCTGTAATACAAACATTGTAGGAGAAATTATTCAATTATATGATTTTTTTATTTTAAATTTACCTTTTGCCGGACGGGGATTCGAACAGCGGACCACATAGTTTGTAAGGATCAAAGAAGTAGCTGATCAATTGCCCAAGGGAAAATAAAATGTTAATTTTGTAATAACAAGCAACAACCACCAACTTAATTCAATATCGCTCCCTGTTAAATAGCGCTCCAAGCTACTAAACACATATATGTTTATAGGCTATTTCTAAATTAATATATGTTTGCATCGAAGCATATTATATTTACAAACATTTTATGTCCCAAACATAATATGTTCTAACATATTAACATATATGTCCCAAACATGTTATGCTAGTTTATGAACATTATATGCTTGCACTCAAAAATATTGTGTTTAAAAATTTGTGTTCCAAACATATAATGTTTATAGCCAAACATATGAAAAACAGTCTTTTTTATCCGTGTATGAAAGTCTTTAAAAATTGTCTCTTAAGTAGTAGATCTTTTTAGGCTCACGGAGGAAAATAGAATCAACATCTGCCTCTCCCCACCTTCTAGCAATATGTATTAAGAAGAGCAGTTATTTTTTCGTATTTACATGTTTTGCATTCCTTCTATGAGGCAAGGGAGTACGTTATTTCCACATCAAATAAAAAACTCGATATTTCACTAAGGCGACAAACAGCTCAATTTTATGCAATCTGAGAATGTATTTACTCATCTTTTTCTTTTCATTCTTTCTGGTATTTGTAAACTTTGGGGGAATTACGACAGCATATTTCTTAAATTGATAAAGTTTCACTTTCTAACATTATTTAGTTCTATTTTCAAATTTACATTTAAATTGCTAGGGAATTATAAGAAATGTTGAGTGGGCAAAATCATTGATTAAAACTGTCAGTCACTAGGACACATACATTTGGGTCTATTTGTCCAGTAATTGCAAGCGCTCACCTGACGGCTTTGAGTCTAAAACTTTCGTGCATGTTAAGAAACCTTCTTTTATGTAATTAGACTTCGATGAATATTTTTTATATTGAATAAATCCTTTAAGATAGGGTGGTATCAAAACATCAAATGTACAGTCTCTTATGTTGTTGCTTTTTTATTGAATAAATCCTTTAAGATAGGGTGGTATCAAAACATCAAATGTACAGTTCCTTCTGTTGTTGCTTTTTTATGGCTAAAATACACGACAAAGTATCTATAGTATTTATTCGACTTTAACCAAATAAAAGCGAAGTAACTGTTCGAATGTTGGTGGGTTCATCCCGAGCTTCGAAAGTGTTTTTAGCGGTGGTTTACCTCCTCCCAGTAACGCTGTTCAGACTCGGTTGTAAAACGGTTGTCCCTTGTCATTGATTTTAATCCGGCAGCACTCATTGATAACACCATATGTACATATGTGCACGGTTGAAAAAGACTGTTTTTCATATGTTTGGCTATAAACATTATATGTTTGGAACACAAATTTTTAAACACAATATTTTTGAGTGCAAGCATATAATGTTCATAAACTAGCATAACATGTTTGGGACATATATGTTAATATGTTAGAACATATTATGTTTGGGACATAAAATGTTTGTAAATATAATATGCTTCGATGCAAACATATATTAATTTAGAAATAGCCTATAAACATATATGTGTTTAGTAGCTTGGAGCGCTATTTAACAGGGAGCGATATTGAATTAAGTTGGCGGTTGTTGCTTGTTATTACAAAATTAACATTTTATTTTCCCTTGGGCAATTGATCAGCTACTTCTTTGATCCTTACAAACTGTGTGGTCCGCTGTTCGAATCCCCGTCCGGCAAAAGGTAAAATTAAATTAAAAAAATTCATAAAATTGAATAATTTCTTCTACAATGTTTGTATTACAGAAAAAGGTGCTAAGAACTAAAAAATCTCGTGGAAGTGAGAAATATGTGTAGGCAGAAACAAAATTTTGAGCATTCAGGTCGAAAACCTATGTTGTTAGCACCTATATTACCTGTTTATTTTCATAATTCATTATGATTGTAAATATATAAATAAATAAATAAAATTTTGAGCACAATATTGTTTGGGAGAATTTTTTTTAAGCATATAATATTTTTGGGTGCAAAATGCTTTCAAACATATTATATGTTCACATAATAACATATTGTTTTTTGGAAGGCAACAATATTGAATTTGGATGCAAAAATACAAAATGTTTGGAACTTAGACTAACCAAACATATATTGTTTAGACCAATATGCTTTCAAACATATTATATATTGGAAGAGATCAAACATATAAATGTTTGGGCAATACCCAAAAATGTATATGCTTGAAGCAAAATATGTTTGGGAGTATATGTTACAGAAGCGATTTTTTGTGAGGGTGTGGCATTACAATTTGTTTGATTTTTGGCAACGTTTACGTGTAATTATAAATAGAACCATTAGATATATAGCAAATATCATCCAAATCGTGCTCTTTTAATTTTTGAATTTGAATGCGGCGAAAATAATTACTTTATACTTCGTACATATACACACAATTTTCATTTTGTGCGCCAGTCGCTTCAATGGAGGATACGTAATTGCTGTGTTTGTGATAATTGATTTATTTATAACTGCACACAAAATAATATTACAATTTTTTTTTAACTTACAATAAATTGTTGTTAATGGAAATTTTTGAGTTAAACAAAATATTTTTTGTTATTACAAAATTGGTTGTTAATGTGACCAAATATTACTAAAATCGTAATTGTATTTACAAATTACGTTGTTAGCTCCAGTTTAAACGTAATATTAATTGTATTGACAAGAAAATTCATTGGTTTTTTTGTGTGTGGTTAAAATAAAATAGAATTTCGCCGACGAAAACAGGGTTTTGATGAAGGTTAGGTTAGGTTAGGTTAGGTTATGTGGCAGCCCGATGTATCAGGCTCACTTAGACTATTCAGTCCATTGTGATACCACAGTGGTGAACTTCTCTCTTATCACTGAGTGCTGCCCGATTCCATGTTAAGCTCAATGACAAGGGACCTCCTTTTTATAGCCGAGTCCGAACGGCGTTCCACATTCCAGTGAAACCACTTAGAGAAGCTTTGAAACCCTCAGAAATGTCACCAGCATTACTGAGGTGGGATAATCCACCGCTGAAAAACTTTTTGGTGTTCGGTCGTAGCAGGAATCGAACCCACGATCTTGTGTATGCAAGGCGGGCATGCTAACCATTGCACCACGGTGGGTTTTGATGAAAATAATGTTTATATGTTTGGGTGTAAAAATTATATGTTTGGAGCTCAAATATTTTAACACAATATTTTTAAATGCAAGCATACAATGTTCATAAACTAGCATAACATGTTTGGGACATATATGTTAGAAAATATTACGTTTGGGACATAAAATGTTTGTAAGTATAATACGCTTGGATGCAAACATATATTAATTTAGAAATTGCCTATAAACATATATGTGTTTAGAAAGAGAGACCTAGAGAATATGCTGCAACTAAAAGAATGGAAGTAACCAATTGTCGCCTTATAAATATATATACACAAAGAAAAATTCGTTAAAATTGTTTCTACCAGTATATGCCTAAGGTGAAACATAAATGATGTAAATAGTTTTCATGTAAATTAAACTAAATTATTTTTAATTTTCAACGTAAAACAATTTTTAATCGTAAATTAATTTGTTATATAAAAAGTGAATATTCATAACACGTCTATAGGTACTGATAAGGTTAGCTCCTATAAAGCCATTAGGGCGCTGGGGCAACATAGAATTTATGAATTGTAACAAATTGAAGTAAATAAAAAATATATAAAAAAAAATATGTTTGAACAATACAAACAATAATTTGTTTGGACCAATCCTGAAAATATATCGAGTGCGCTAAGTCGACTTAACATGTCTTGATGGAGTTCGCGGTTTTTTATTCGGATTGATGTGAATTGCATCCTGTCAAAAGTTCGAATTTATTGGACACTTCTATCAAAAGGTATGGTTAGTATTGTATTTAGCCTGTGACTAAAGTTTTAAAAAATGTCCAATCCAAAAAGGGCAAAAAAGCTTTGTTCGGTCTAAAGTGGTCTAAGTCATTTTTAGCCATGTTCTATTATCACTATTTTGAGTTCGTACACACTAAAAAATTTTAAAAAATAAATAAGACCGAAAATAAGGGAATTTCTATATTATACGGTTTTTGAGAAATTAAAAAAAAAAAACTTTGAACTTGTTTCCTGTAAAATTCACTTTTTAGACTTAGCGTACTTTGGAATGGAGACATCGAAATACGCTTGAAGCAAAATGTGTTTAGGATATAAAGGGTGATACGGTCAAAATTTGGTCAAGGGACACCTGCCATCAGATTTTGTACAGCCACCTTGTCCACCTTCTTCGCCGCAGAAAGTCAGTTTGCCTTGAACTGCTGCTCGTCCTTAGCAGTTTTTTGGTCTTCTTTAGGTTCCGCTTGACAATAGCCCAGTATTTCTCAATTGGGCGGAGCTTTGGCGTGTTGGGAGGGTTCTTGTCCTTGGAAACCACCTGCACGTTGTTGGCGGCGTACCACTCCATGGCCTTTTTACCGTAATGGCAAGATGCCAAATCCGGCCAAAATAGTACGGAACAACCGTGTTTCTTCAGGAAAGGCAGCAGACGTTTATTCAAACACTCTTTCACGTAAATTTCTTGGTTGACAGTCCCGGAAGCTATGAAAATGCTGTTTTTTAAGCCACAGGTACAGATGGCTTGCCAAACCAGATATTTCATTGCGAACTTTGACAGTTTTATGGGCTTGAAAATATCTGCTACCTTTCCCCTTCCTTTTGCCGTATAAAACTCCTGTCCCGGAAGCTGCTTGTAGTCGGCTTTGACGTAGGTTTCGTCGTCCATTACCACGCAGTCAAACTTCGTCAGCATCGTCGTGTACAGCCTCCGGGATCGCGCTTTGGCCGTCGTATTTTGTTTATCATCGCGATTTGGAGTCACTACCTTCTTGTAAGTCGATAGTCCGGCTCTTTTTTTGGCTCGATGCACGGTTGTAGACGATACACCCAGCTTATTTGTGGCATCTCGGAGAGAGAGGTTAGGGTTTCGCTTGAAACTACCGGCAACTCTCTTTGTCGTCTCAGCGGCTGGCTGTCGACAAACGTTCCCCAAACACTTTAATTACATTTGTAACGGTTGATTTGGCAACTTTTAGCGATTTTGCCAGCTTTGCGTGCGAGTAGCTCGGATATTCGCGATGCGCGACAAAAATTTTGATACGCTGCTCTTCTTGCTTGGACGGCATTTTGACAACTGAAGAGTGAATTCCAAAATCAAAATAGAAGCAACATTCTACACACACACACCTTCAAAATGAGGGGTGTTCAGGTTTTTTATTGAAAGAAATACGTCAAGTTTATATTGACCAAATTTTGACCGTATCACCCTTTATGTTACAGAAGCGATTTTTTTGAGGGTGTATACACAATCACACAGCTCATGGAGGATCAGTATAATTGAATGGCTTCAACGTAATCGCTAAGATTACGCGGAACATTCTGTCCATAAAGTGGAAAACGACATTCGTCTGTATTCCAGAGACATAAAAAATTAGTTACTCTTTTTTACTTTTTCTTACATTTGAAAATTTTTTGTAAATTTGACTATAGGTACAATGCGTAACTGTAGTAACATAATCTTTGGAAATTTTGAAAATGATTCCAGTGACAACTTTTAATATTTTTATTCACTCCCAGAATGAACACAAATGGTGCAAACTTGGATCGTCTCCAATCAATTTTACACGGGCTTGTCATAGGACGGAAGTACTCCATTTTTGGATCATATGCATTGCTTTAGAAGTTGTGCCTTGGAAGTTCATTCGGATAAAGAAATTTGAAAAAACTAAAAAAAACATTTTTTTGCCAATTTCACTTTTTATTTTTATCAGTAGTTTAGTTTTTGTTACACTTTTATTTTCTTATTATCTAATTTTTTCAAATTGAAAAACTTCCCTTCCACCGGGGGTTGAACCTGGGTCTGTTGGCACTATAACAGAACGCCTTAGAACATTCAGCCACAAACGCCATTGAATACGATGCATCAAAGCGTCTATTCAAATGTTTGTAATATGAACCTAATATAACAGCATGGCATGACATTCTAACTACTTCCTGAGATGTTCTTTATTATTATGAATGAAAAAATAAGGAACGTTGGTTCAAATCCCACCAGCGGCAGTTTTTTATTAAATGTTTTTCTAAAGAAATATTTTTTTATGTTATACATCGTTTTTATTTTTTTTTCGGCATTTATTTTTGTATAAATATATTTTTTCCATTAAAAATCAACAATAATTGAAAAAAAAAATGTAATTTGCAAAACCTTCTCAAAAGAACTTTCATGGAAGTGAAAAAGTCAAACGGCACAGATTCAAATTCCAGCAGGGATGATTTTTTTTATATTAATCATTTATTTATTTCGTCTAGGGAAAACATGCCTTACAGACTAATGCATAGTAATTAATTATTTTTAAAAATCATACAGCGAACTAATTCTATTGCATTCAGTAAGAACTCTGGAGATGGGATCATTCATAGCATAGCTAGTTCTATGGTAAGGTACATGAACAACTTCAAAACTCCTTAATCTACGCGATGGTGCATTAAACCCTATTTTGTTTAGGATATAAGGACAATCTAAAATCTAAAAAATAATATAGCCCCCATATAAACCGATCCTCCGATTTGGCTTGCGGAGCCTCTAAGAGAAGCAAATTGCATCCGATCTGGTTGAAATTTGGTATATGGTGTTAGTATATGGTCTCTAATGACCATGCAAAAATTGGTCCACATCGGTCCATAATTATATATAGCCCCCATATAAACCGATCCTCCGATTTGGCTTGCGGAGCCTCTAAGAGAAGCAAATTTCATCCGATCCGGCTGAAATTTTTTATATGGTGTTAGTATATGGTCTCTAATGACCATGCAAAAATTGATCCACATCGGACCATAATTATATATAGCCCCCTTATAAACCGATCACCAGATTTGACCTCCGGAGCCTCTTGGAAGACCAAAATTCATCTGATTCAGTTGAAATTTGGTACGTGGTGTTATTATATGGCCTCACACACCCATGCAAAAATTGGTCAAATCGGTCAATAATTATATATAGGCCCCATATAAGCCGATCCCCATATTTGACCTCCGGTAGTATATGATATTTAACAACCATGCCCAAATGGTCCAGATCAGTCCATAATCATATATAGCCCCGTATAAACCGATCCCGAAATTTGGTTTTGGAGCCTCTTGGAGGAGCAAATTTCATCCGAGTCAGTTGAAATTTGGTACATTGTGTAAATGGCCGTTAACAACCATGTCTAATTAGGTCCATTTCGGTCTATCACCAATCACACAAAAATTGGTACATATCAAATTCATAATTCTATATTGCCCCCATATAAGCGACCCCCATATTTCAATTCTGGCTCTCTACGCATCGTGCAAAAGTCCATATCGATTCGTAATTATTTGTAGACTTACCTATACATAACTTTTTTGTCTAACATAATATATACACCCTCAAAAAAAATCGCTTCTTTAACATATGTTCCAAACATATTTTGCAGGAAGCACATATATTATTGCATACTGCCGAAACATTAATATGTTTGTTTTATGTGAACATATTATATGTTTGGAAGCATTTTGAGCCAAAAATATTATATGCTTGGAAGAATTTTTCCCAAACACGATTCCCTAACATACTCGTAATTTTCACTTCCACGAAATTTTTTATTTATTGGCACCTTTCGCTGTAATACAAATAATGTTGAAGAAATTATTCACTTTTATAAATTTTTTAAATTTTACCTTTCGCCTGCACGGAGAATCGAACCGAGGACCATACAGTTTGTAAGCCAACACACTATCCACTGGGCTACGTAGCTGTTATAGTCACCAGTAGATAATTATCGTTTTAAGTTACATTTATATAGCATAGTTTGCAGCGCCCACGAGCCCATGCAAACATAACATTATTTAACAGAAACATACATTTGTTTGCCACGTGGAGCAGTGGTTAGTATGTCTGCCTTGCATGCAAAGGGTCGTGGGTTCAATCCCTGCTCCGACCGAACATTTTTTTTTTTTTTTTTTTAATTTACACATTTATATTTGTACTATATTAATTTTTTTAAATGAAACATCGAAATGTGCGTTATTAAAGATTTATAGTCAGTAACAGTGCTTGATATAAACGAAATTGAATGATTTTTGGATAAAATATTATTTTTTATTGCAAAAATAACAATCTTGTAATAAAAAACTGTTTTTGTACAAAACTTTAAAATTTGGAAGGAATTCAAAAACTAACAAAAGAAGAACGTGGAGTCGAGTATAAACATACATACATAATTTTATAATATAAACATAAATTTATTTAGGAGTGAACAGTTTTTTACTAGCATTTAACACCATCGCTCTAAAATTCCTTTTATTTTTCTTTAATAATTCATTTTAAAGAAAATAAACTTTTTAAATTGTTTTGGCTGTAAAAGTCGAACTTAATGCCCGCTTTTATATTTGATGGTGTCCGTCAACTCCTCGTGGACTACGTTTTAATAAAGAGAAACTAAACTTTGTTTTTTTACATTTTACTGTGTAATTTTTCACTATTTCCTCCTTATTTCATTTTACCGTCCCAACTCTAAAAAGAGTATAGTGCCCATTCGTTATTTTTATGAAGACCCCTGATTTCTTTTAACGAACCAAGAAAAAAATAATGCCAAAATGATAAACAAAACACATGTCCACACATACATAAAATGCTGCTCTCAAGGCGAAAACATAAGCTGTTTGTTTTTCAAATGTCTATTCTCTTGGTTCAGAATGTATATTCTCTTTATTCAAATTAAATAATATTTAGACTTAAACATATCAAATTTTTGGCCTTATCATAAAACAGTTTTCCGAAATAACATACAAGCGGTTTCACAGAAATTGTTCTCTTTTGACTCTTTTGCTGTGTTATATTGATATCTTTCGTCAACTCTCCCGGTTTCCATCTCTATTTCTCTCTATACTCTCTCTGTCGCTTTGAATAAAATATCACAACATATGTATGTTTAGTTGAAATTTGTAAATTTATATATGTTTGTATTCACACATATGATTTTTATGAAACATTCATGCCCCAAACATAATATATTCTAACATATTAACATAGATGTCCCAAACATTTAGTGTTAGTTTAGGAAAATTACATGTTCGCACTTAAATATATTGTGGTTTAAAATCGTGCCCGAAACACATTTTGTTTATATCGGAACATATGAAAAACATATTTTTCTAACAGTGTACCACGTATGGACTAACTCACAATTTAGAAAACGATGTTAAGAAGTTTTAAGATACCACAACCCCAGTAATTCGATTGTGGATGACAGTCTTTCGTAGAAGTTTCTACGCAATCCATGGTGGAGAGTACATAAGATTCGGCCTGGCCGAACTTACGGCCGTATATACTTGTTTTTATTGATTTTCTATTCTTTTTTGCGAAATTTTGTTGTCCAAAACTAAAATTTTCACTTAAAACGGCCTATTTCCGTACTTTCTAAGACTTGTCCAAAAGGACTGCTTCGGAAGTGAAAAAAACCGATAGGAGATCCCGGGATGCGCTTTAAAAGAAATGTTTGTGGACTTGCCCAAAAGGACTGCAACGGAAGTGAAAAGAACTTGATGGGGATTCCAGGATGCGCTTTAAGGGAATTTTTGTGGAACAACTTCCAGATTTTTTGCTGGGTATCTTATAATTAACACCTATCCATAAATTATTCCCTTGAATTGCTTTTATTTCTGAAATGCATTCATTATTTTTAGCTTCCGTCAATAAAAATACTTGATCTGTAATAACATCTCCGGCAACAATCGGATGTATTTCCAACTGAGAGGTCAGGACAATTGTGTCAAGTAAATGAGTTTATATGTCTAAAGGAAACATAATTAAGAGCATCCTCAACGACTAGTTGAGATAGTATGCTCGGCTCTCCGCAACCAAACCACTTCACTGCATAATCCATGCATATATTATCTCATCGTTGAATGTTTTCCAATGAATAGCCAATTCTCTGGTTTAATTATTTCCAGTTGCAATTTATGGCCAATACATCAATAGAATGTGCACCTACACCCACGCACAGATGAATATCAATTATGACGAGGATGTCTGAATTATTAGGGCTGTTTTCTTTTATCACTGGATACCCTAAGCCGTGAAAGAGAAAACAAAGTTCTCGTTTATCCAGGACATCTCCATAAATATGCAACACTGTCATCAGCTGTTTAAAGATAATCACAGAAAAGAGGTGAAATTTTAAATTTTTAATGTATGAAATGCTCAAATAGTAATAAATATTTACTGCTTCGATTATTTACGCCACTGTACCACCATAGACCAAGGAAGGAAACATAATTAAGAGCATCCTCAACGACTAGTTGAGATAGTATGCTCGGCTCTCCGCAACCAAACCACTTCACTGCATAATCCATGCATATATTATCTCATCGTTGAATGTTTTCCAATGAATAGCCAATTCTCTGGTTTAATTATTTCCAGTTGCAATTTATGGCCAATACATCAATAGAATGTGCACCTACACCCACGCACAGATGAATATCAATTATGACGAGGATGTCTGAATTATTAGGGCTGTTTTCTTTTATCACTGGATACCCTAAGCCGTGAAAGAGAAAACAAAGTTCTCGTTTATCCAGGACATCTCCATAAATATGCAACACTGTCATCAGCTGTTTAAAGATAATCACAGAAAAGAGGTGAAATTTTAAATTTTTAATGTATGAAATGCTCAAATAGTAATAAATATTTACTGCTTCGATTATTTACGCCACTGTACCACCATAGACCAAGGAAGGTATAGACATCTCAAGTGAATTCACAGCGCTGTAGTTTATCTGCACACCGTAGAGGGTTCTTTCACGTCTGCAATTGAGTGATTTTTAATTTGGCTTTAATTTGTTTTCTTGATGAAACACCAAATATTGTAAAAGCATATAAAATTCTATACACTGTTAGAAAAATATGTTTTTCATATGTTCCGATATGAACAAAATGTGTTTCGGGCACAATTTTTAAACACAATATATTTAAGTGCAAACATGTAATGTTCCTACACTAACACTAAATGTTTGGGACATCTATATTAATAAAGGGTGATTCTTTTGAGGTTAGGATTTTCATGCATTAGTATTTGACAGATCACGTGGGATTTCAGACATGGTGTCAAAGAGAAAGATGCTCAGTATGCTTTGACATTTCATCATGAATAGACTTACGATCTGCCACAACGTCGAATTTTCAGTGAATGGGCCCTACAAAAGTTGGCAGAAAATCCGCTTTTTTATCGACAAATTTTGTTCAGCGATGAGGCTCATTTCTGGTTGAATGGCTACGTAAATAAGCAAAATTGCCGCATTTGGAGTGAAGAGCAACCAGAAGCCGTTCAAGAACTGCCCATGCATCCCGAAAAATGCACTGTTTGGTGTGGTTTGTACGCTGGTGGAATCATTGGACCGTATTTTTTCAAAGATGCTGTTGGACGCAACGTTACGGTGAATGGCGATCGCTATCGTTCGATGCTAACAAACTTTTTGTTGCCAAAAATGGAAGAACTGAACTTGGTTGACATGTGGTTTCAACAAGATGGCGCTACATGCCACACAGCTCGCGATTCTATGGCCATTTTGAGGGAAAACTTCGGAGAACAATTCATCTCAAGAAATGGACCGGTAAGTTGGCCACCAAGATCATGCGATTTGACGCCTTTAGACTATTTTTTGTGGGGCTACGTCAAGTCTAAAGTCTACAGAAATAAGCCAGCAACTATTCCAGCTTTGGAAGACAACATTTCCGAAGAAATTCGGGCTATTCCGGCCGAAATGCTCGAAAAAGTTGCCCAAAATTGGACTTTCCGAATGGACCACCTAAGACGCAGCCGCGGTCAACATTTAAATGAAATTATCTTCAAAAAGTAAATGTCATGGACCAATCTAACGTTTCAAATAAAGAACCGATGAGATTTTGCAAATTTTATGCGTTTTTTTTTTAAAAAAAGTTATCAAGCTCTTAACAAATCACCCTTTATGTTAGAATATACTATGTTTGGGGCATGAATGTTTTATAAAAATCATATGTGTGAATGCAAACATATATAAATTTACAAATTTCAACTAAACATACATATGTTGTGATATTTTATTCAAAGCGACAGAGAGAGTATAGAGAAAGAAATAGAGATGGAAACAGTCAAGTGACTCAATTTCTTTTTTGAAAACGAGAATTACCGTACAAATCAGTCAATTTGCATTACAAAGAAGGTGTGTATGTACACCCTCAAAAAAATCGCCTCTCTAACATATGTTCCAAACATATTTTACAGGAAGCACATAAATTATTGAATACTGCCGAAACATTAATATGTTTGTTTAATGTCAACATATTATATGTTTGGAAGCAGTTTGAGCCCAAAAATATTATATGCTTGGAAGAATTTTCCCCATAGAAGATTGTGCTCATTCCCTAACATAATTTTCACTTCCACGATTTTTTTTAGTTCTTGGCACCTTTTTCTGTAATACAAATAATGCTGAAGAAATTATTCAATTTTATATATTTTTTTTTTAAATTTTACCTTTCACCGAGGACCGTACAGTTTGTAAGCCAACACACTACCACTAGGCTACGTAGCTGTTATAGTCACCAGTAGACAATTCTCGTTATAAGTTACATTTATATAGCATAGTTTGCAGCGCCAACGAGCCCATGCAAACATAACATTATTTAACAGAAACATACATGTGTTGGCAACGTAGAGCAGTGGTTAGCATGTCTGCGTGCATGCAAAGGGTCGTGGGTTCAATCCCTGCTCCGACCGTTTTTTTTGTTAATTTACACATTGATATTTATACTATATTAAATTTTTATAATGAAACTTCGAAATGTAGTTTATTAAAGATTTACAGCCAGAAACAGTGCTTGATATAAACGAAATGGAGTGAGTTTTTTGATAAAATATTACTTTTTAATTGCAAAAATAACAAGTTTGTAACAAAAAACTGTTTTTGATATAAAAGTTTGAAATTTTGGAAGGAATTCAAAAACTCTAATAAAAGAAGAACGTGGAGTCGAGTATAAACATACATAAATAATGTAATAATATACACATAAATTTATTTAAACGTGAACAGTTTTTACTAGCATTTAACACCATTCTAAATGCATTTAAAACTTGTCATGTTTTGTACTTAATTTCATATCTCAAATCTGTAGATTTTCGACCCCATTATTTATATGAGAGTTAAAATCTGGAAATTTTACATTCAGTTTCAAGCAATTTTCGTGATCAGTGCACCTTCTATACCCTCAAGAAGTGAAATCGGTCTATATGGAGGCCTTCTCAAATAAACCGATGAAAACTAAGCCCGATACACGTTTTTTTTCGAGTCTAAAATTCCAGTACATTTACAGGAAAATCTGATAAAAACTACGGTTTTACACAAGCCCAAAAAGTAAAATCGAGAGATCGGTCTATACTAAAACATTGATCACCATTTTTGGCACACCTCTTTATGGTCCTAAAAACCTCTGGATTTCCAATTTCAGGCGAATTGGATAAAAACTACGATTTCTATAAGCCCAAGAACCAAAATCGGGAGGTCGGTTTATATTGGGACTATATCAAAACTTGGACCGATATAGCCCATCTTCGAACTTGAACTGCTTGCAGACAAAAGACGAGTTTGTGCAAAATTTGAGCGCGATAGCCTCCTTATTGAAGACTTAGCGTGATTACAGCAGACAGACAGCCAGACAGACGGATATCATTATATATATATATATATATATATATATATATATATATATATATATATATATATATATATATATATATATATATATATATATATATATATATATATATATATATATATATATATATATATATATATATATATATATATATATATATATATATATATATATATATATATATATATATAAATGAGTTTTTCGGAATAGTAAAACAAGTATATACGGCCGTAAGTTCGGCTAGGCCGAATCTTATGTACCCTCCACCATGGATTGCGTAGAAACTCCTACGAACGACTCTCATCCACAATCAAATTACTTGGGTTGTGGTATCTTAAAACTTCTTAACATCGTTTTCTAAATTGTGAGTTAATCCATACGTGGTATATATTATGTTAGACAAAAAAGTTATGTATAGGTAAGTTTACAAATAATTACGAATCGATATGGACTTTTGCACAGTGCGTAGAGAGCCAGAATTGAAATATGGGGGTTGCTTATATGGGGGCAATATAGAATTAAGAATTTGATATGGACTTTTGCACGGTGCGTAGAGAGCCAGAATTGAAATATGGGGGTCGCTTATATGGGGGCAATACAGAATTATGAATTTGATATGGACCAATTTTTGTGTGATTGGGGATCGATTTATCTGAGGGCTATATATAACTATAGACCGATATGGAGCTAATTAGGCATGGTTGTTAATGGCCATATACACAATGTACCAAATTTCAACTGACTCGGATGAAATTTGCTCCTCCAAGAGGCTCCAAAACCAAATCTCGGGATCGGTTTATATGGGGGCTATATATGATTATGGACTGATCTGGACCACTTTTGGCATGGTTGTTAAATATCATATACTACTACTTCTCCAAAAGGCACCGGAGATCAAATCTGGGGATCGGTTTATATGGGGCCTATATATAATTATTGACCGATTTGGACCAATTTTTGCATGGGTGTTTGAGGCCATATAATAACACCACGTACCAAATTTCAATTGAATCAGATGAATTTTGGTCTTCCAAGAGGCTCCGGAGGTCAAATCTGGTGATCGGTTTATATGGGGGCTATATATAATTATGGACCGGTGTGGACCAATTTTTGCATGGTCATTAGAGACCATATACTAACACCATATACCAAATTTTAGCCAGATCGGATGCAATTTGCTTCTCTTAGAGGCTCCGCAAGCCAAATCGGGGGATCGGTTTATATGGGGGCTATATAAAAAATAATTAAAAATATTAAAAATAAATAAAAATATAGGAATATAAATTAATATAATTAAAATATTAAACCAAGGTGTTTAATTTGATTCCTGGCGTTTTTCTACACGAATCATCCGAATTTGGATATTTGCGATGAGTTAAATCTGAAGGAAATTTAAAGTTTTTTTTTGTTAAATAAGTTAAAATAAAGTTGTTTTTTTATGAATACCTCTCAAAATTCAATAACTTACCACGATGTTTGAATACCCAATGAGCATTATAAGCTGGCAAACATTCTGCGAAATATTTGCTACCGTTATCCTCAACTGATCATATTTTGTCCACTAATATTTTGTTGTTATTTTTCTCTTGTTTACTCATGAAAACGGACAGCAAAACGAGTTATAAATGACTCTCCCCACATTCGTAATTTAAGAGTTACGTAAAAGAGTTTTATATTACCCAGTAAACGGTTTAACCGGAAATACACATTTTTTCACTATCCCGTTTCAGTTTGTGTATCCTGACATTATCTTTCTTATTCTATTCCGACCCACCTTAATTTGTACGAGGCAATTTCCTTATTAATCCATTATTTAAATGAAATGAGTTCAACACGACTGCTACGTGTGTGATTGTAAATTTATGCACTCACATACACACGCAATGCTCATCATACAAATACATATGTGCACATTTTATGTTGTGATAAGTACTGCCTGTTTAATTTTGAAAACTTCAGTTGAAATATCGGTATCTGTGTGTATTTTGGAGTGAGTGAAAGAGACTAAACGATGATTGCCTGAATATAGAAGTCGGTTAGTAACCATTCACAAGTGAATATCTGAAACAATAATTGTTTTGTTGTTGCCTGCCGTTGGATGAAGATTTCAATTAAATATTTTTCACCACCTACCAACCAATCCAGCCCAAAGTGGTTGTGAAAATCGTGATTTGTTCGTACATGAGTGTGCACGTAGAGACATGCGTATGCGTTAAATAGTGCAGTTACATGTGAACAAGTCAGCAAAAATATGTTTCCCACCTCCTCAGCATTGCATTTTCTCCTATCGACGCTAGTGCTGGAATGGAGCATTTTATGAATTGTTATCACACCATGTGAATCATGATGATACAGCTATGTCATATAAAGACAGAAAATTGTTTGTTTTAAGTTTTAATTAAGTTTTATTAGCACATGTTACAAATTGGAAAACAAAAAAGGAATATTAAATCATATTAATACTATACTTTGATTGTGTACCAATTCAAAATTCATGAAATTGGCCTTTGGGCAGTAGTTACAACCAACAGTGACAACATATCCGAGCACGTGGAGAAGATACAGGGTGGTAATGTTAGTTGTATTTCAAGAGAAAAAAATATATGATTGGGGCTGTTTTGCGGCGATCATATAAGATGTTCAATGCATCCGTGTACGCCCAGTGAATACAGGACTAATAAAAAACAACGTGCTTGTCATCTAAGATATAATGATTTTTATGAAAAGATTTTGTTCGAATTAAATGATGGTGACCATCACCATCTATAATGTTGTGGTCTGCGACAAAAATGTTTTCTCCCAGTTAAAAAACTAGGGTTCTACTTTCCAATCCAATCAAATAAAATAAAAAAAACATATAATAAAATCATATGATACTTGAGAAAAATGCAGAGCAGAAACTACATATTTTTCAATTAAACTTCCATTTTGTTATGTTCACACAAGCTCAACATCAAACCCCTTGTGAATATATTAAAAATGTCACAAACACAGTAATTACGGATCCTTTGCACTTTTGTCAAATTGGAGAAAATTTATTAAAAATAATCATTTTTTTCTGTTGCTTAAGAAAATTTCATATGTTGAAGGAAAATAATTCGATTTAAAAATTGTTGAAATGTCTTTAGCGATGTACGAAGTTCAAGCCAGGTACAATTTTAGTAAAATTTACTCACTTGGGGGACCTATGAACTCATTTTAAGCAAACTTCTCCAATTTTAGGAAAATATGAACTATTTTAATGAACTATAAAGGCATTTTTATTAAAATATGCGTAGTTAATCAAATTACCAAAGTCAACTATTTCTTTTCATTTACAAAAGTGGATGCTTCCAAAGTTTTCGATAGATTTGGGGGTTTCGTTCTGATCAAAATCCTGAATGTATACTTGTAGAACTTCAACTGAGTGGTTATTTTTTTCGAAATTTTCTACAGCTTAATGAAATCTTACCTTTTTTAAGTTTGTCTAAAAATTTGATGAACTAAACGTGGGTATAATGTTCAATGACCGTACAAATAGTAAGAATGAACTACTGTACTCGTATGGTTAAAATGGTGATGATTTGGCGCCAATGATTTTCTTCTTTACTTTTCGTTAATTTTTTCTTCTATGATAGGAAGTAATTTCGTGTACTGCAGTTAAAAAGTACAACAGGGCATTAAATTTTCCTGGTTTGAACAACGCGAGGTAGTTCATTCTTCCTATAAAACAGTTCACTTCTTTCGGTGTAGGATACCTCTAGTACCTTCCTCTAGTATATCACTTATGAGTCCATTGTTCTGATAGATTAATTGCCAGTTGTTGGGTCCGTCATAAGAACGTGCAATAATTCAATGTTTGGCAAAATGCCAAAGGCATATATTTTGGATGTTGGATGTGTGCAAATGTTCATGTAAGCCAAATAAATTTAATTAAAGCTTTATTAATAGTGACTTTGGTAGGTAGGCATTTAAAATGAGGCCAAAAGATATTAGCTAAATTTATAGAATCCAAGCGAACATAAATTTTAATTAAAAATTGCATCCCGTGCATGCAATTCTGATTTCATTACAAAGCTGACACACGTCATGTGTCCTCATGTGTGCATGTGAAATTGATAAAGCCTTTTAACTATAGAATATTGAAAGTAGTGTTTTCTTTAAATAAAAATGCAACAACTGTAACTACAGGTAATACATTTGACCAATGAAGATACAATACATAGTACCATGCTAATGTATATCCGGTAGTCTACAAATTTAAAACAAACGTTTTGGAAGATTAATGATTAAGTTGTCAAAATTGACTTTTTTAATTCGAAATACAAGGTCGATCCTTTAATTTTTAATACATTTGAAATATACGGTTTGAATATACGGTTCTTCGAGAAAATAACATGGTTGCGACAAACTTGTTCCATGTTCACCGTCCGAAAATAACATTTTACTCTTGAAACATGTTTGGGGTGATCACATTCCTTCTAACATATGTGTGAGGGGGATGTCCGAAGTGTAAATATAGGAAATTGTTAACTAATATATACGAGCCTATCAATGAAAGAGAATATTTAGATTTTCAAAAATATTTTTATTTTTCAATATAATCTCCTGAAATTTCAATACACTTAGTCCAACGCTTTTCTAGCATTTCTATACCCTGATTAAAATAGTTTTCCTCAAGGTCTTCAAAATAGTGGTTTACAACTGTAATTGCATCTTCATTTGAGGTAAAACGCTTGTAAGCTAAATCAGGAGAATAAGGTGGGTGGTCAAGCAACTCGTACTTTAATTCATTGATTTTAGCCATTGTTAAAACACTCTTGTGCGCTGGTGCGTTGTCTTGATGAAAAATTTTTTTTTTTTGTGTTGTAAGCCAGGATTTTTTTCTCGAATTTGTACATTTACTCTGAATTTATTGTTTTACCCTTTTGCAGATAGTCAATCAATAAAATACCTTTGAAGTCCCAAAAAACTGCTGCCATAACCTTACCAGCCGATTGAATTGTTTTTGCCTTCTTTGGGCAATTCCTCCAGCTTCAGTCCATTGTTTGGATTGTTCTTTTGTCTCTGGAGTACAGTGGTGGATCCATGTCTCATAAACAGTTATGAAACGACGCTTTAAATCCATTTTATTTCGCTTAAAACGATTCAAACAAGCTTGAGAAATGTTCATTCTTATGCGTTTTTGATCGACTATTAACAAATGTGGCACCCATCTTGCAGAAAGCTTTTTCATCTGTAGTTCTTCATGCAAAAGTAAATGGACTCGAACATTTGATATGCCCATGATATAAGCAATTTCACGCACTTTTATTCGTCGATCATTTAATACCATATCATGCACTTTTGCTACAATTTCTGTTGTTGTTGACGTCCGCTACGTGGTTCATCTTCAATGCTTGTACGACCACGTTTAAATTCAGAAACCCAATTTTTTACTGTTGCATATGAAGGAGCACTTTCACCTAACACATATCATTATGAATTTCTTGTCCCGATAAACCTTTTTTATGTAAACATTTAATGACAGCACGCATTTCTAATTTTTCCATTGTAAAAAAATTGCGAATGTGTCTTTTTTGAACACCTGTTTCGATATGAAGGAGTTGCCAGATCGAAACAAAATTTAACATGAGTTCATAACAGATATGGAAGTTTCCAAAACACTTAACTTTTTTCTTTTTTTACTGCGCTTTTTGTGCTAGGCTAAGAAGTTTCCGAATTGCCCTCGTAGAATGCATTCTTTCTAATTTCTACGAAAGTCACATCGTTCAAACAAATAAAAATGACTTTAGCGCTATACGAGGTTCAAATTTCTTAAAAATTAGTTCATTTTAACATAAAGAAAGGGTCACTTTTCTCTGGGTGTAGAATGCGGTGAATGGGACAGCATAAAACACTGCTCTGAAAGAGCCAACGTACACTTGAATTTTGCTGTGAGATATACCTTCCAAAAACAGAATTGAGTCATCATCCGGTATTGATTTTTCTTTCTTTTATGGCATCCGATCTGGGTGAGATTTCGACAAAAGCCTTTTAAGATAGAGTGCAATGCCCTTGCGACATTTTTATCATATTGACGGTAATATTGCGCTGAGGGTCATCTTCTGGGTCGATTTAACGATGAAGGCTCATGTCGATCAAAATAAAAAACCTATTTTTTTTTGATTCGCAATAATCAAACAACACTTTATTCTCGCAAAAAATCTATCTAGAAAAGGTTTCTTGGGATATTTTTTTGGGTTTTAATCAAGAGTCCTCTATTCGGAAGATACATAAAAAATATCTCCTACTGATTTAAAACTAATTGGAACATCATGAGGTCTACAGTTTAAGGTCACATGACTATTAGATGTCTTATGGAAAAATTCATTTCTATGTTAGGGTTTCGGAGAAGTTATTGGTTTTAATTGGATATTAAATTAAATTGAATTAACAACACCAGGTGAAGAAAAATGCTCTGCAACAACAAGCACTTCAAATCACATGTCTGTTAAAGGTGAAAAGGCCACAAGCAGTGCAGGATATTCAAGGTTGAGTATGCATCAAATAAAGGTTAAAGTGTGAAAGCTGCAAGGATATGCCACCCCTAAATTCAGCCCCGTAAACATTATCCACAACGGTAATGAGTAAGAAAAACATACAAGAAGAAAAAATACCAACAAAACAAAATCAATGAGTTTTCAATAGCCCATAAACAACATCAGCAGTTGTGATTTGTTTTTGTTTCTCCCCTTCCGGTTACAAGTTTCCAATTGAACTTACGCAATTCTCTAGGCATTTATTGGATGACGAAGCCAATGCTTTAAGCAAAATTCATACTTGAGGTAAATAAGTGACGGGTATGTAGGAATTCCAGGCGCATCCCATCCAACAAAGTTACACTTAAAAAAGCATGCCGAAGACCTAGGAAATAACATCTGGGTTACTGGTAGGGGTCCAATTGGCACAAAATACGTGATGTGTATCTGTATGAAGGATTCCATCATCATGAATGCTAGAAAAATGAACGCTTGCCATACTTTCATGTTGACATTGGTGCGGCCTAATTTCAGCAACACCAAGCGGTAATACATCAGTTTACGCACCCCCAGAAAAAGGTGCCTTCTAAACTAAAGGAAAAACTGTTCATCAATTTAGTTTAGCCAATTTATTTCCATTAAGTTAAATTTTTGTTTAAAATAAAATTTACTTGCTTCAGTAAAAAATCCTAAACTGAAAGCAGTTAGGAATAGTTCATTAACTAGAATAGACACGGAATTTTACTAATACTGTTTTCTTCGCTGGGTATAAGAATTTACTACTGAACAAGAACATTTTATTCACTGATAACAAAGCATTCGTAAAAATAAACAAAATATGAACTAAAACCAAGTTTCCTCAAATTTAGTAAAATTTCTTATAAAATGATAATTCTGACTTCCTTTATTACAGAAAGCTTATCATACATACGAATAACACTTGGCATAGAAAAATATTTTAGTTCATTCGTACTAAGAAGTATTCAATACTTTTAAAATTTAAGGAGACCCACATGTTAGAATATAGGAAATCTTCCGATATTTCTTTTATCTACCTGTAATCGATACCTGTCATCGATGTAATCGATATGTTTGCGCGTGGGTTGTTTTTTAGTTGGAATCGCGTTGTTATGGTATACGAAGGGATTGTTAGAAAATTATATAATAAATAACAAATAAAATATATAAAATATTTGTTATTTTAAATTAGTGACAAACAATTATGTTCGTGATGGTGTATAAAGAAAGAAAACAGAATATCAAACCCTTCATTCGTCTTCATTTTGGAATCTTCAATTAACAGGTAACATTCAGTGACGCTAACCTTTTGGAAAAAATTGGTGTATGATTTTTTTATATTTGTAGTATGGAAATTGTAAAAGGAGGACAAACTCGTTACGCAGCAACTTATTAAAAGTGAAAGGTACAAGAAGAAGGGAAAACGCGTTGTACAGTTGATGACATTACATGGAAATTGGAAATAGTGGAATAATAAACTAATATATTTCAAGGCCAGTCGATGCTGTTGATTCTTAATAATTATATTTAATATACTAATAAAACGTGTATTTTATTGAAGAAAAATTGCCTATATAAATAAATAAAATTATATTTAAAAACGAAGGTAAGCAGTTCTGAGTTTGAAGTAAAAAGGTTTACCACAAAAATGTACAATTTGTCCTAATGAATGAAAAAGTTCAATAAATTCATTCCATATATGAATTCAATTCAGTTTTTTTTTTTCATTCTGTAGTATAAGGGTACATAAATATAGGAAAATGTTAACTAATATATGGAATGCATTCTACCTAATTTCTACGAAAATCACATCGTTCAAACCAATAAAAATGTCTTTGGCGCTACAAGAAGTTAAACTTTCTTCACAACTAGTTCATTTTTTGCATGAATTGTGTGACCTATGAGCATATCGTAGCATACATACAGAACGTACTACAGAAGACCATTTTGATGCCGGAATGGCGTTTCTGTACACTGGATAATCATGGCTATTGGCATCAATGTCATCATCATCACCAGTATGGCTACATTGAAGATAGTTATCGTCCATGTTATCTTTATTCTCTTCAATGGTTGGTGGTGCTTGGAAACATGTAATTCAAGGCTAGGCAATAGTATTACTGGCAGTATGAAGTATAGCAGACTATATGATGACGGTTGAGATCTGTTCCAAAATGGTTTATGAAAGTAATTTTATCTTGTTCTGCTGCTGGTAACTATCGATTGTTATCTGTTTGCGGCTCAAATGGAAGGTGAAGATTTAGCCATGTATGGCGTAGAGATGATAAACAAAGATGGCAGCGTAGACTTTTAAAATTTTTCATAAAATTCCCTTGTAAAATTCATTGCATTCTTTGAAACCCTTTGGAATTTCATAACAGCTTATTTCGATATCGGTTTAAAATCATATGTTAACAAAACTACCGGAGTGCTTAACCAATAGAGGAAAAGTATGTTTGTCAAATTGGTTAGGATAAATCATTAATGAAAAAATTGAAGAAGAAGCCAACAATAACGAAACAAAATGATTGAAGTAAGAGGATGTATACTCATAATGAAAACAAACCCAGCGACCTGCATACAAGTTCGATTTTAGTTTGAATGACTTTATGAATGTAAAATCTACTAGTAAAAACCTTTTTCGGTTTGTTCGAGTGTACTTCGCAGTAGATTTAGTGAATTGCCCGTATTTATTCTGATAATTGGTAGTTTTACTGTAAGTAGAGGATGCTGATGGGAAATGTGGTAGTACTGAAACGATCATTCATCTAACCGTTGTGGTTTTGACCTAATCAATTTGACAAGTATACTATTTTTCTTTGGGCAGTAGTTTAGTCAACAGAAGCTGAAATCCAAATGGTAATGAAACGATTGAAGAAGAAACTAAGAATAACAAAATAAAAAGATTGGGTATAGTTTTCTTGTTGCTTTGTTAGTATGTAAATTGGATTCAGAATGCTAGAACATCCGTCCGAATACCGACAAATTGCAAATTTTATATTTTACTTAATCTTCTAAGCATAAAAACTAAAAAAAAAGTAGTCAACACTGTACAAGATGTACTTGATTTTACAGTATCGATATTTCTTATTTTCTTTTGCAACCAGTGCGAAAAATGTTAATACCTGTTTGCACTTTTGCTCATATATGAATTAATCACGTCTACACTCAAACAAATTACTTGGGTACAAAATCCCTTAAGGATTTTGGTAGTGATTCCGAGCGGCTTCTTTAAAATAAAAATATTAGCAACCTACTTAAATCTAGGATAAAAAAAATCAAAATAAGGATACAGATCTCATATATCAAATTCCATTCTCTTTTCTCTGTATATTAATAAAGTTATTCACGTACAAAAAATGCCAGTTACGGATACTACAAAGTAAAAAATGTTTTCTTAATTCAAAAAAAAAAATTAAACCAAAGATGCTAAATTCTCAAAATAAGTCTTAGCCTATATTTGAAGCGTTTTCATCTTATACCTAAAAATTCAATATTTTTCTTTAAATTAAAAATGTGTTTCTTTACTTTAAGGAAAATCTGCCTTAGTTCAAAGACTTTAACAGTAGGATGCAAATTTCCAAAATTTGTGTCCTAAATTTAATAAAAAATTTAATCAAAGATTATAAATGTTATTTTAATTAAATTTTTCATTATTTTAAAGAAAAGTGTCCTTAATATTTTGTAAATTTCGCATCCTAAAATTTAGGTTGCGTAATCTTTAATATCACATAAATATTTTTTTCAGTGTATCTTTTGAAGGTATATCTTCAACGTTCAGTTTTAATTGGATCATTTAGTTCGAACAGACACATGCGAATATATGAGGGATGACATCGTATAGTTTACAAGTTCGTTAGCAAACGTAACTCTAACGGGCCTTCTTGAAAATGAGGGGTAACTAAACAACAACGCTCTAATGATTCTAATTCTGACGGCAATGCTATAAATACTGTAACATACGTGATATCCTGTTTGGATTCGGCTATATTAATAAAGTTCCTGGACTCTTTCAGAAACGAAAATTTCCACTTTGTGTTTTACGTCAAAATATTTGTAACCGGAAATATTTACTAGTAAATATTTTGCGACATATAGATTATAGATGTTTTATACAACTTTTGAATATGTATGAATTTATTAATCTTAAAGTTTGTTAACAACTTTAAGAGAGTTTGTTTGACAAAATAAATGGATACGGAGAGGGTAGACCCCATCCGAGTTCAATTGCTCAGGCGAATATTATTATACTTCTAAACGTGACTAAGTAGTCATTTTATCGAATGAATCAAACCTAAGGAAAAAGGTTGAATGAACATGAAACATTAATAATCCAGATTTTTTTTCGTTTAGTACTCATAATGGATTAGAGCATAAGCTCTTTACGAGTAGATGTGTGTGAGCGAGTGAGCCAAATTCCATAATTAATTTTCCTAATTGGCTTTATTTGACGTAGTTTGTATACGTATTTGGAGGAAATAACTACATTTCGTCAAACGGTGATTGCTTCAAAAGATGATTATCTGCACTTGAGATGTTTTTTGTTTATTGTTTCTCATATCGCAGACATTTCTTAAGGTTAAGTTCGGAACTATTATCTAGGAGTTTTTAGAAAGTGCTTGGATGGATCATAATGATGAGTACCAGAGAACGGCTGCGATCTATCGCAACCGACCAGTGTATTTAGTAAACACGTATATTTCCAATCTTAGAACACCAATTGATAAAAACAATTTCAACCACCAATATCCAATGCAACCGACGACTGTCGGTGTTTGTTAGTATGAGTGTTGGTCTCTCGAAAACACCGTAGTAAAGCAATCACACAAATTGGTTACCCATATCTCAACAGTTTGGCATTCTCTTATTTGGTACTCTCTCAATTCTCTTAAGCTAATGCCAACTGCTGGTAATTGTTGTTGTTGAGTGCTCAATAACAACAATTACTCAACAAATTGAGTAATTGAGATTTGTTGAATCAATTAAATTTTTAATTGAATATTTGTTAAAACTCAATTAAAATTTTAATTAGAAAAATTTTCGTGAATTTTTTTTGTGTGTAGATATTTAGGAAACAAGATTGTTTTCAATTGTTTCACACTTAAGTGCCACTCTTGTTTTTTTTTACCGAGCGTTGTTACGATGTCGATTCGTTTAAGATTGCAAGACACCGCCTACGAACGTTGTTATATACTAGGTTATGTTAGGTTATGTGGCGGCCCGATGTATCAGGCTCACTTAGACTATTCAGTCCATTGTGATAGCACAGTGGTGAACTTCTCTCCTATCACTGAGTGCTGCCCGATTCCATGTTAAGCTCAATGACAAGGGACCTCCTTTTTATAGCCGAGTCCGAACGGCGTTCCACATTCCAGTCAAACCACTTAGAAAAGCTTTGAAATGTCACAAGCATTACTGAGGTGGGATAATCCACCGCTGAAAAACTTTTTGGTGTTCGGTCGTAGCAGGAATCGAACCCACGACCTTGTGTATGCAAGGCGGGCATGCTAACCATTGCACCACGGTGGCTCCCGTTATATACTATGTTAGTGGTGTTTTAATTCACGCATTTGTATCAATGTTAAAGATCGCATGGTATTTAATTGGTGTCTTACTCACTGCCAGCGACATTTTGTGGGTAAGATTGCAATACGAAAAAAAGCCACCGGTTGCAACTCTCTGATGAGTACTTCATTTTTAGCGAGAAATCTAGATCAATCTGCAATGGGGTTTCTTAGTACACCATTACGTATACGTGTGATCTTTGCGTTGCAGGTTTGTGTCGTTCATACGCATCAGTGGATGGAAATACGTCAGAATAGAATGAAAAAAAAATGCAGGCGTGAGTTTTAGATTTTTCTTCGCATTAAAGCGTCATCGTTTTTACAGCACACATTGAAATGCTCAACTTTTGCTTCACAAACATAACCAAAATAATATTTCGTCAATAATAATGATTTTATAAAATGTATCTCTTTATACCCAAACATTTCGATACAGTTTATTTAAATTAAGAGCTTAAGACCTTAGTTGTCATAGCCATCAAACTTCGTTGAGTTATCAATTTTAATTGTAATTTAATAGTGAATAAATAAATACCATAAATTAGTATTTAAATTCAACCTGGGTACATCCAAAGCCATATATGTAGATAGTATTCGATCGGTTTTTATAATGTGAGGGTCTCAAAGACAGTTCACACTATACTACGGCTTCGATGTATATATATTGTCCGGCATCCGAAGGTTTAATTCACCTCAATTATTTAACGTCGGATACCGTCTTGGTTCTTTGTGAGTTTTCCGGCCAAAAATTTAACCAATAAAATTCCCCAACTTGAGTATTTGCCGATTTTTGTATACTTAACCCTTCTGTACGTGATGAGGTCCCGGTGGACCCTTTGGTTTTTATTCATGCATAACTTTATCTTTTATATGATTTGCCGCGTGATGGTTTTTGACTTCTTGTAAAAACGTGTTTTAAGTTGGAAATTTTTAATTTTTATGTGATTGAATCATTAAATCGGTTTTTATGGGTATTTGAAGCAGTTTAGTGCGTTTCTGTGTGATGAGGTCCAATGGGACCAACCAATTACATTAGTGGTTTTAGTACAGTTTAAAAAGCTGCGTAAAGAAATTGCGAGTTTTGTTTTGGGAAATTTTATTAATACAAACATCCTTCCAGAAAATACCGTTATTAATACCTCATTCACATTAGGCTCGAAATCCAATAAAAGTTGATTTGAAATCCTTTTTTATAAAGCAAATGACATTTGAAATCTAATATGAATGAGGTATTAGAAGAATTTGTCATTGGTTTCCTTGCTTGGTAGCACATAATTTTATGTCTTCTGTGGATATGTCAACTATAGTGAAACTACAAGTCCATCCATGAAACTCAAACCAACTATTGAAAATAGACTGATCGACGTTTATTATAATAATATGTTGGTCGGCTGTAAGGAATTCATAGTGCATTACACCACGGAAAAATTAAACTAAGAATTCACTTATGTTACGTTTTGCCCATGATTATTTACCATCTAAACTGTAAATCATTTCATTATGAAATTCATACAAATACATTTTAGACCAACGAACATTGGTTGTAATTTCCACTTATTCGGGTACGGGTACATTGGTATATTGGAGAAAATATTCTATTGAGAACCAATCAATAAATCTACTAATTACTTTTTTAGGAGATTTCAAATTAATTAATCTTCATCTAGATAGCAGAGAGCGAGATGTCAGTAAAAGGCACAGATACCTTGATGGGCTTTCTCTAAAAATCTTCAATTCGTTCACAATGTTCAGTGATCATCTTATTGATAATGTGAATAATTTTAAAACGAGTCGGAATCTGTGGTTTTCTTTTTGAACATGTATATACAAATTTCCCCCGAGGAACATAATAATTCCAACCCTTGGTGTGTGGGTAGACAAGCTACACGCTCACAAAAAATCGCTTCTGTAACATATACTCCCAAACATATTTTGCTTCAAGCATATACATTTTTGGGTATTGCCCAAACATATATATGTTTGATCTCTTCCAATATATAATATGTTTGAAAGCATATTGGTCTAAACAATATATGTTTGGGTAGTCTAAGTTCCAAACATTTTGTATTTTTGCATCCAAATTCAATAATGTTGTCTTCCAAAAACCAATATGTTATTATGTGAACATATAATATGTTTGGAAGCATTTTGCACCCAAAAATATTATATGCTTAAAAAAATTCTCCCAAACAATATTGTGCTCAACATTTTATTTATTTATTTATATATTTACAATCATAATGAATTATGAAAATAAACAGGTAATATAGGTGCTAACAACATAGGTTTTCGACCTGAATGCTCAAAATTTTGTTTCTGCCCAATTCTATATTCCCCCACATCTTTCTCACTTCCACGAGATTTTTTAGTTCTTAGCACCTTTTTCTGTAATACAAACATTGTAGAAGAAATTATTCAATTGTATGATTTTTTTTATTTTAATTTTACCTTTTGCCGGACGGGGATTCGAACAGCGGACCACACAGTTTGTAAGGATCAAAGAAGTAGCTGATCAATTGCCCAAGGAAAAATAAAATGTTAATTTTGTAATAACAAGCAACAACCACCAACTTAATTCAATATCGCTCCGTTAAATAGCGCTCCAAGCTACTAAACACATATATGTTTATAGACTATTTCTAAATTAATATATGTTTGCATCCAAGCATATTATATTTACAAACATTTTATGTCCCAAACATATTAACATATATGTCCCAACATAACATATTAACATATATGTCCCAAACATGTTATGCTAGTTTATGAACATTATATGCTTGCTCTTAAAAATATTGTGTTTAAAAATTTGTGTTCCAAACATATAATGTTTATAGCCAAACATATGAAAAACAGTCTTTTTCATCCGTGTACACAGCCATAGGTATCGAATATTTTACTTGTTTCCATACTATTGCATACCTACACACAAAAAATTATCACCAAAATTTTTTCAATTAAACACTTAATTGAATTTGGAAACGGATTCAATTAATATGTTAATTAATTCAATTAATTATTTAATCAAATCCGAATAAAAACCAATTAAAAAAATGATTGATATTTGTTACGTTTCCAATTAAAATATTAATTGATTCAATCAATTTCTTAATCAATAATTTTCAATTACAAACGTGATTGAAATTTTTTCCGTTTCCAATTACACATGTGATTGATCCAATCACCTTTGTGATTGAAACTGAATAATTTTGAGCAATGGAAAGAGCGAAAAGAGAACAAGAGAATGGGTTTTTATTCAACAATGTATGATGGAGAGATCAGTCTGTGGAAGTAACTCGTAACGAACGGTTGGGTTTTTGTTTTTCGCGTAAATTGAAAAACATGATTGGCGACATTCTGTCTGCTGCATTCAAAATGTGTGCATAAATATTTTGAACGCAACAACAAACCATAGCAAAGAGTTGACATAAATAAAGTGTGCAACAACAAACGGCCACGTGGTAAAGGTTTGAAAAAAATATATGACAGAACGCATTTGAAATTACCTGTGCTTGTGTTTTGTGGCATTGTAAAAATGGAAAACAATCTACGTTTATTGAAGGTAAGAAATTGTGAAATGTGAATACCGTTTTCCATTGAAGCCTGTTTACATTAAACGGACTAAAATAATATATTTTTTATTCATTTCTTTTAGTGAACAATTTTATTTCGTGAAATTGACCAATCAATCCCATCAACTCCATCATTTTATCAAATATATAATAATATGTTTGCAATAAAAAAGTGGGTACCGTATTGATCTTTTAAAATTATAAATTTTTTTCACTCCTAGTTTTCTTAAAACCAAAAGCGGTATGGGTTTGGTGGAAGATTCACCTTGAAGTTGCGAAGTAGCGTTGGCATTAAATTGCATTTTTGTTTTACCTGCCTTTTTCAGTTTGAACCCAAGTAGAGAGCAGTATATCTGGTATATAAACTAATGAGCTGAATTATGTAATGGTAAAAAAGTTCTTTCTTTTGGACTTAAAAATATGAAAAATATCCGAAAATAATAAATATATGTATTTTCCATTTATATTTTTTTTTCTATTTCCAGAATTTGCAAAGTATCATCAATATAATACCAAATATTACATTGCTTTCCCATTATTTTTGTCTTTGATTGGTTCAAATTTTAATAGACGTTTTTAATGTGTGGAAATTTTGGAAAGGAATTGTTACTAAACTTAAATTACCGAGCTCCTTAATACACATTTTTATGCTAAAAGACTACAACTGCAAAAGAAGATTATAAATCTGCAACCTGGAACTATGAATTGAACTTGATATTCTATGCAGGTAATGTTTAACAAAATTAACTTTTAATTGAACAAAATGAAATTCGAATTATTCTGTTTACTTTCAGAAAAACTAATTTAGCTTACAGGCTGCTGATTTATTGGAAATCTAGGCGCATCTACATATTAGAAGGAACATGCTAACACGGTTATTATTATAAGGAAGATAATGATTTATATAATTTATTTTTTCACCCTATAGTTGTTATTGATAGTAGTTGTATTTGTAAGTTATGTTAGAACAAAATACAAATGACAAGAACCAAAATTATCTGTCTATTGCATAATTCAAAAAATAATAAAATATTAAATATGTTTTATAAGAAACACATATTTTCTTTAATTTCAAAAGAAAAAGAAAACTAAATAAGATTTTGAGGTTGCAATATATAAATTTTTTGATCGAAATTTATAGCCAATTTCAATTAATTATTTAATTGAATGAATCAAATAGTTGATTGATTTTTGTCGCGAAATTAATTAAAATTTTAATTGATTCAATTAAAACTATGATTGAATTTTATGTTAAAAATCAATCACGTTTTTAATTGATTCAATCACACAATTAATTGATTCCGTGACAAAAGTCAATTAAATTTTTAATTAAAAATCGTGTTGGTTTTCAATCAAAATGGGTGATTGATACTATCATTTTCGTGATTGAAGACATTTCAATTAAAAAAATGATTGAATCCGCGATTTTCGTGATTGAAATCAAAAAAATTTTTTTTGTGTGTAGAATTGCATACAACTTAAACAATAAAAATATTTTGTGTATATACATAAATATATTCCCAATGAAAGATCTAATTTCTTAATGGCATTTCAAACAATAAAAAGACAAAATACTACCATAAAATTATACTACGTCAAATCCATGTCGACACCAGGAAAACAAATTGCATATAAGGTAAAGCCATAAGATTAAATTATTTTTTTCTTTCTTTTCTCATTTTCTTTCAGGAGCGGTATAAGACAGATATCAATTTGGCTATACAATTGCTGCAGTGTAAGCCGGACAGTTTTGTGCCTCAAAAAATTTCATCGGTAAGGAAATTGCAATACATTATTTAATTGTATGTTAGTTAGGAATTTCAATTGTTTGTCTTTATCTTGAAAATGTATTGATTATCAATGGTAAAACCAAACATAGTACTGGTCTCTGGTTGAAATCCGCTTTTTACACTTTAAATATTTTAAACTGATACTATGTCGTTAAACTGATACTAAAGATTTTGCAAATTGCAAAACAAATATTTTGTTGTAGTTTATTTTTAAAAATTATTATGAAACTTTGCCGGGCCTAATGCAATTTTCTTTATTCCACGTATTATTCTTATAACCGTACAAAATTATTAGGAAGTTAGTACGTCAATGATTTTTTTCTTTGCTTGTACGTCATTTTTTCTTTCCGAGAAAGAATTTCGAAAATGGTAGTTAAAAAGATCCAAAATATCAGTAAATTATCGTTATTTTAACAACACATTACGGAAATCTCAGAAACTTGAATACAGTTTAGTCCAAAATTTGCATCCCATAAAATAGTTTACTTTCTATGTTTATATGGTATTATTGCTTTATGAATGAGCTTACCTCTCTATAGTTACAGAGCTATTGTTAAAGGTTCAGCTTGCGGTTAGGAATGAAGTACTTTCCAAAAATATTGGTTTACGTCGTGAAGGGATTACGTCTTATTACGCTTTTGTATACAATTTACTGATTTCTTCAATTGTACCTGGGTACCTAAATATTTCACACAGCATCAGGGAACATTTATCGTAAATTCGTGCAAAGGAAGCATGCTCCTATTCATTGCAGTTGCAATAAGAGAACTTTTTTACTGTATAGAGACCAGGATTCAAGCTTAAACACTTACGAATACTAATGATCTCTAAGCCACACAGACTCTGATGAAATGTAATTATTATTATAAAATAAATTTTATTTCTTCCCCTGTTCATTTACAGCTTCCTATTGATATTCAATCCAAGGTATCAACATACATGCGTTTGGATACAAATTCCCATTCAGATTCCGAAGGGAGTATAACTGGCGTGGGTGTATCAACAACAGCTGCCTACAAAGTTCTTCCTGCATCAGATTCACCGCCGCGCGAGTCTTGTCCATTTCCTCCCACCGCCATGGTATATTCTATGAGGGGCCTCGGTAAGTGTTAGTAGACCATGCTTTTGTGCCACCATTTTTATTTGCTTTAATTTATTATTCCAATTTAATTATTTACTTTTTGTTTCGAATTCTATAGGTAGCAATACAATCACCCCCAATACTCTTACAGACACTAGCTGAATGTTTGCATATTTGCACTTTAAAATGGGAAAAAATCAGACACAAGTAGCTCTCACATTGCTTACTAATCATTTGAATGCTTCATGAGTATTTTGAATAAATTGTAAATATTCATTATTAACTGTAGGGTGGGTTTATATAAACATAATTTTTATAAAATAAAATTAAAGTTAATAATTCAGTAATTAACTTCATCATAAGGGACAAACAAACACCCGTCAATACAGAATATAAAGCAGCAGATGAACTGAATGTGGGGGACATTACAAAAAATTGGTAAAAGTCGGAAAGTCACTTTGTGTGATTCAAATTCAATCTTTGCAATTTTCCTCCCAAATGACGGGATCTTTGTTTTGTCATATGTGCGTTAAAGTTTGTCACTCCTATTTGAGATCAATGTGCTATAAACTTCGTTCGCATGCTCACGACCCTACAATCCTTCATCTTACTCTCTTTCAATTTTATTCTCTGATATTCTGGTATGCTCCGTCGTCATGATAATATTAAGAGTACACCCAAAGAAATTTGTTAGTAGCATTTCCTGCTATTTTTTAAGCTCGATTACACTAAAACATGTTTTGTTTTGGCTAAAACAAATAAAAATGTCAACTTAGGAGCTATCCTAGCATAATTAAAACAATATTTTATGAACATCTATAGTATTTGACCAAAAATCTGAATCTTTATGGAATTGAGACATAACAGCAAACAAAATGTTTGCTGATCGTATTTAGGAGCTTGTAGATATATTACAGTGCAAAAATATACCAATAACTACTTTTGGTTCTTAAATATGCTTTGGGGGAAAATTTATAACCTAAAAATTTTATAAATTGTTGTTCATTAAGGTTGAATTACACACCATGCGTCAATCCGTGCGTTGATGGAAGAGTTGATTTTTTTCTGTTTGCGGCAGACTATTCGAGCTTTTGATTTCAAAGAGAAATTTTTACTCTTTGGACGCATTGAACGCATGGTATGTAATTCTACTTTAGGCCCTGAAGTACAAAAATATAACAGCAGACATAGACTGCTGTTTTTAGCAGACTTTTTTCTATGAGTGTATGATAAACATCTTTGTTTAGTCTTGTTCTCATAGATTTCGGTTTTCTGTAACACAACTAGAAACGATGCGTCGAAACTATCTTCTCTGCTATCCTGCTCGAATTTCAATTAACAACCCTTTCTCTATATGCAATCAGACCATAATTGGAGTGTGTGTGTTTCCCAGTTAATTTTGTGGCATTCCTCACTTTGATAAAATTATACCATTTGTAAAGCCTGCACAACCAACTAGCCTTGAGCCACACAAACAAACATCACTACAATTACCACTCAGCAATTGATTGATTTTTGCAACATTTCATAGCTTGGACTCTCAACAAAACAAACGGTTGTTGCATTTCAAAATTATTTTTCAAATGAAAGAGGACTTCTGCTATTGAGCGCAATGACAATGTTTTTGTGGAATTTTAATTGTAAATATTTATTTTTCGTGTTTGCTGCCGATTTACTATTTATTTTAGTAGTTGAACACTTTGTATTGATTTATTTGCGTTTTCCTTTTTAATTTGTTAATTTAATTAATTAATTTGCAATCACATAGATTTAAATCACAAAAACAAAAACTAATAAAACTAACGTTTAATATTGAGTTATGGAACATTATTTAAAGTTTGGAACAGGAATTTCATAAAAATAACATTCGAAATTGGGTAGCACGTATTGATAAGTAACATGTGAACGTTCTATCTTAAATAATGGTCCATCTCCAATTATTCCATATCAACAATGACAACAAATCATAATAATTTTATATTTTCTATTCGACAGATGCCAATTTGAATTCGGAGCCATCATTCACGATGACGAATAACAACAACTTTAATAGCGATACTATTAACAATAACAATGAAATGATCACATCTAACAGTGGAGTTCGAAGTGTTACTAATGGAGGACAGAGCAATGGAGGAGTTACAATCAATGACAACGATATGATTTCGCCGGTGATCATGGCAAAATTTCTACAAGAAGAGTTAAAAGCCGGAGAAGTGAAGCATTGTGGTACATGTCAATGTTCCAAAGATCTAACAGTATTGGCAGACGTATCACATTCCTACTCGGTTGCCACACAAACGCCCTTTTCCTTAACGAAAAACTGCAGCAATGAAAACCTAAATGAAACCGGTGCACAGTTGTGTTTGCGATGTTACAGCAATCTGAATTCGCCATCGCGTACCAATAGCCCATATACGAAAAATTTACTCAAGTCCAGCGATTCAGTGATATCAGAAACCAAGAGCTCTGTATCAGATCTAAATGAAATGGATAAACTTTTTACACCTGCCAAAAAGGACGACCTCATGGTTAATCCCATTTTGGGTCATAGATTGTGCGAGAGGTCTTACACTCACAAAAGTGGTGGTATAACGCCAATGGCTCCGATCAAGCTGTCCTATAGTACCTTACTGGAAAACATGAAATCGGGTAGTCACTATCAACGTCGTTTCATAGACGGCGGAGGAACAGCACTAAATTTACTGGAGGAGAAGACAAAACAAACAATCTTACAAAAGTCTAAAAAAATTATAGAAGACATCAATGGCAATAACGATGTCTTGGACGAAGAGAGGCCCTTACTTGGCTCCAATTTGAGGGAAAATATTCCAGAAGAATCGGCCGAGGATCCTCTGTATGTTAAGACAAAGCTTAGAACTGAGAGTTCATGTGAACTACGACGATCCATTTCGAGAGAGCCTATAAAGTCACCCACCGCTAGCACTAAAAGTGCTTTGGAGACATCGAAAGCCTCTCTGTCTGGTGGACTGGTTAAAACAGCGATGACTGGAAGTGTGACGAGTGTGTGGAGCAAAACAAGTAGCTGTGAGGGTGCAAAGATGTTTGAGAATTTCAATAGGAATCTCATTAAAACCATTAAGGTAAGTGACATATCTTAGAGTGGACTCGTTTAGAGATTAATAATTTTGTCATTGCAGGCTGAAAATCCCAAGAACCGTGGACCCCGTCTTTGCGCAATGCGCATCCAACAGAATGGACAAAGTAATATCCTTCTAGACAATATCGAGTCAATTGAGGCTATCACACCCATCATATATCGAAGGCGGGAACGCCTATTGGATGAAGAACTCGATGATGGTAAGGACATTATAACATCCAAGGCTACCCTAAACAATGACCAGCAACAGCACACAGCAATAGAAGCAGCCAAGGAGGCCCTAGAGGTAGAAAATCCACAGGCCGAGTTGACAAATACGAAGCGTGTTGACAATAACTGTAATGGTCAAACTGATGAAATGGCAACCGCTAAGGATCCAAAGCGACCAAACGCAAATGATGAGCTTTCGTTATTGGCTGCAGAAGAAAAGACTGATAAATTGTTAGGTGACAAGAAAACAGAAACGAACACGGGAATGGTTTTACAGCACACTCCCGTGACTTGTGATAATAGTTGTAAAAACTCTGCTGGTACTCAATCGAGTTCCCTGAATGACAATATAGACTTTCACGAGACGGTTATACTGAGGCGACAGCAACTAAGTCGGGTAGCCGAATGGGTCCAGAATAACACACAGCAACTGGAGCGTCAGCAACCGTATCATCCAGATTTAGAGAAGCTCAATCATTGCGAATCCTCAGCCACAGAAAACCAGTCATCATCGTTTTCCACCCTAGATCACTTGGACTCAGTGTCGGTGGAGAAAATGTCCTTGGACTCGGGCTATAAGACAACACCCCAATTCCAACAAGTCACCAACTCGAGTCAAGACGACACCATAAAAACTTCCGATGAATCCCTTTCACCCAAGTCTGAACCAAACAATGATAGTCCAATAGAATTTTCCGTGCAAGCAAATAATACTGCCACAAATGTTCCCGATTCACCGGCAAAACATGCAGGCACTTCGATATCTAATAGTCATTCTTATAGTACACCAAAGACGTACTACAGACGCACGTCTCGCTCCGGCCTGCCGGTGGCCTACACATCACCCGATCCCCCGGATTCCGGTTCGCAGTGCTCTCAAATAATGCCCGAACAGCCGACATGTGATATAGTCAACTACAAATACTACCCCAGTGACAGTGATAGGACGAGAACACTGCAGCCCGATCTGCAGGCCAACAACCAGCATGTGGACATAGCCCAAATGGAATATAATGTCAAGCAATTCCTTTTGAAACAAAATGAGTGGTCAATGCGTACAACAACCACAGGCCTTTCAACAGCTCCACCCCTGAATAGACATGCCACCATAAGGCCCATAAAACTATTTTCGTCAACATCGAGTACTGGCTTTGGGCCTGGAAAAGGAGAACGTGTATTAAGTTTCCCTTTCAATGGTGCAAACACAACAACCACAAGCACAAGTAGTAACGGCAGTACCACTTTGGCTACAGCAGGGAATACTTCAATAAATATTTCCACCTCTTCCTCGAGCACTGTTTCTGGAATGCGTCAAAGAACTGAAACGAATTTATAAATATTTTAAGATGACTCTACTCTCGGACCATCATTAGTTTTGTTACCCAACTCAAATTTATGTGTTAGTCGTTCTGTTTTCTTTATTGATTTTCTCAATGTCTTTCTGTGATTCTGTAGGTGGATTTTTAAATAGAGGGTGTATATATGGCAATGATGTACATATGGCCGTGAATCTCATATATGACATTTCCTAATAGACTCTAGATCGCAATAACAATAGTTGCGTTGTGAAACTTCATATTCAAATAGCTCAAGATGATTTTCTTCATGAATGTGAAGCAAGCGTGTAAAAGCAAATTGCTTTTTATTTAAAGATTTTGGCTTGCTTTTTATAGCCACATCCAAACATGGAATATATTTTTACATGAAAGTTCACATGAAGACATTTGTTTTTTTATTCAAAAAATTTTGTTTAAAATTTGTAAAAAAAAACTTTTTAATTAAAGTAGGAAATAATTTTCTTTATATGACGATGTAAATATATTACCAATTTATTTATATGAACTGCTTTAACATCAAATGCCAGTTGTATAGCATTTTTACAGCACGAATCATAGCATTCCGGATTATAATACCGGAAATAGGCGCAAGACTATAACCAGCTGCATTTAGCAAGGCCTCCAAAGAAAAGTTAGCTAAACAATAAAAACTAATTCCCCTAGAGCCAGTAAAACAAAAGACGAAACTAGAAAATAGATCATAGCATTATACTCGTAATTCATATTTGTGTAATTAAATTTAGTGGAGCTCCCGAACCCATAAACCCACATCAACCAACAGCAATATCAATGTTATTATCCATTATGTATTTACTAAAAATATTCCTTGTCGATTTGAATATTCCTTAAGGACTTATAAAACCAATGAACAAATATATGTACACATCCAATTATGGGTAACAATACCATGCATATACACTAAAAAAAAAGCATGCCCGGCTCCAAAGATTTTGTCTTTACTTTAAAACATTTGGTATTGATTCCGAGCCAGAGAAGAGGAGAATACAAGTAAGGATACTTTTAAGACACAATTTTCTTTTAAATTTGGGTTTTGTGTACTTGCTTCTAGGAAGCAAATTTTAATTTTTAATTTTTTCAGCTTTTTTTCTTCATATGCTATCAAAGTTCTTTAAAACCGAGTTAACGACAACTTTATTTTCCAAATGCAGACTCGACTTCCAGTAGAAATTGTGCTATGTTTCAAGTAAAAAACGTCTTTAAAATAAAGTGTTGAAAAACATGTCCTATTTTTTCAACGATTTTTTGCTTTGTAGTCAAGATTCAAAAAGACAACAAATTTAAAGATAATTTCATTAAATTTAATGAATTTTTCTGAATTTAAATTTAATGAATTTTTCTGAAGTCAAGTTGACCTTACCTAAAAAAATGTTTCTTTCATGTTGTGATACTCATTTTTAAGTCAAATCAATAATAAGGACAAGACGACTTCATGGAAAAGTTTATCGGCTTTTGGACAAGGAAAAAACTTTATATTAGAGAAATGCGTTTTCTATGCCCAAATGAATAATTTGCATTCGTATTTTAAGGACATGAAATCTTTGGCCTCACGACAATATTTTCAACTAAATTGTTGCTAACATATATCGTTGAGGACTGTATATTCCCAAAGCTTACTCATGCATACCATACTATATAACATATATTTAAAGAAAGCAAAGAGCGAAAAAGGTGAAACAAATCCCGAACCTTGTATATGTAGAATTCTACACTCAAAACAAAATTGACTTGGATCCAAAAATTTTGGCCTCTCTTAAGGATTTTTGGACATAATCAAAATAAAGATATTTTGAAGTAGCAATCTAGCATTAATCTAAATTTTATAAAACTAAAATTTAGATTGAGATATTGGTGCCCATCTTCGCATATCCACAACTATACGCATTATGCGCTTTACAGACTATCAGTTTTTCCGGACGACAGTGCTCGTGTCGAACATATCTCATATATTGTGCACATTATAAGTTAAGTCCGAAGGCAAAATCGATACTTCTGCATGTTTATGGGATCGATAACACATTTACCGATTACTTAGTCATCGCCAACAAGTCGTATCGATTCGACACACTGTAAGATTCTTTACAAACATCGACATTCCGTCCAGAATAACTGATAGTCTGTAAAGCGCATTACCACACGTCAAAAAACGTCGTAAACCTTCTTACGTCCATTTTCATGTAGCTCCGTTAGGCTTTAACTACCGGTTAACAGAAAGTAAATTGCATGTCTTCTCTCGGGTTAACTTTAACCGTTAAAACATTGTAGAGTTTTGTTTTTCAGATTGAATAAAAGGAAGTTGAAACAACGCAAAACGAGATGCACCAAGATGGGTTAGATAAACCCCTATTTTTATTTTAAATTGCATTTTTGCAATATCAATGATCTTCGATATATTAAATTTTCGAGCTGAATTAACTCTACAATATTTCGTATTTGATGAAAAATAATATTTTATTTACATAAATATCAGCCATGAAAGCACTATCATTTCGTTAGAACCTAAGTAGCTATTTTGTTTTGTCCAGTCCAATAGACACAGCGTAATAAACGACAATAATGGCTAATAAATAAATATATTTTTATTTGTTTACTAAATATAGGCTTTTTATTAACCTCGAAATTAAATTTTCTGTCCAAAATAAAAATGATAGTATAGCTTCAAGTCTCTATATATAAATTAGTACATTTTCTCCAATATTTTCAATCTCATTTATTTTCAACTAAAGAATATAACATGCAATTAAAAATGAGTAAATATCCAAAAGTGTAATAATTCCCAAAACGGAAAAACAACAACAAACCATTATGAACGGCTTCATTTTTGTAGAGAGCAACATAAAATAATGATAAATTTTGGTCCAATAACTATATCGAAATTATGTAGGAGTAAAAATATATACATACATATGTATATACATATATACATACATACATACATACATATTTATTACAAAGTAAATCATCGTTTCCTCTGTCCTATGTAACCACCTTTGACGTAAGCATACGCATATATACCACACACATATTTATCACTTTGGTAAAGAGAATCATCATATAATCAAACATATATCAAATATATTTTATTTATAATAGGAAAATGCATATACATACATACACGCTACTAACTTATACACTCATATACACATATATCCCAAACCTATACAAACTTATATAAACCGATTCTACTACAGTCAAACACGTTTATAACGTACCCCGGTTAGAACGAATTTATGGTACAATATTTGTGGTCTCTGTAACACATTTTCATTAAAAATACAATGTTTATAACATATATGAGATGCTTGATATCAAGAATCATTTAATTTGCCTTATGCTGAAATTCCTGCCGCCACAGAAAACTGAAAACTTTCAATAATGCAGTTTAACGTTGAAAAATATACATAGATTCACTTTTCTAAGGGATAATGTTCAGTCCTTTGAAAAGTACATACAAAATTTCAAAACAAACATTATTCCAAATGACGATTTCTAACTATAGCAAATTACTATAAATTTAAAATTATTTCTTGTTTACCAATATTCTTTCTACACGTAGAAAATAACCATTGATTGGAAATGGAAGTTTTTAGTAATGATCAATTACACACGGTTGCCGTTAACGAATGTCCTTTGATTTTTTTTTATTTTTTTATAATGTATTAAGTCGTAGAAAGACATAATAGCAAAATTTCATATAGCGATATTTTCTTAATCCTAAAACATATTAAATTTCGCGATATAATTCTCTTTAATGAGAAGTTCAACTTGAATTTGGATCGATCCCACACCCAGAAAAAAGGGGCTTTAATGCCAATTGAACTTTATTTTAGTTTGAAGATTAGTTGATTTTAGTTAAATTCTGCACAATATGAGTAAATATTCCTTATTTGAATCATTTTTTGCTAACTTTAATGACGTGAACTAAAAATAAGAAAAAAAGTTGTATACAAATATAGTGCACAATTTTACTAAAAAATAAATTTGTTCATATTTTCTTAAAATGACACAAATTTGCTTAAATTGTGTTCATAAGTCTCTCAAATGAGTAAATTTTACTAAAATTGTACCTGTCTTGAACTTCGTACAGCCCTAAAGGCATTTTAACAATTTTTAAATCCAATTTTTTCTTTCAACATATGAAATTTTCTTAAACAATAGAAAAAAATTAATTATTTTTAAAAAATTTTCTTCAATTTGACAAAAATTATAAACTTATTTGTAACATGTTGCAATTAGAAAACTTTTTTAGTTAAAATTTTCTAAAATAAACCTACATTTTCTTCCACGGTGAGTGCACTATTTTTGGGTGCAGGAGTAGGTTATGCCACTTACATATCATCGGTTTTTTTTTGAATTTCAACATAAATTCTGAAATTTTAATAGATATTTGATCAATTCTTGAACGCTCATTCGCAAAACGCGTTCCCGCAGAAAAGGAATGTGATCACCCTAAATATGTTTATTTTTAGACGGTGGCCGCAAAAATGTTGTTTTCTCGTCAAAGATATACATGGTTGCCGAAATCATATATATAATTTTTAAGAAACTAACATTGTTGCCGCAAACATGTAACATGTTCTCCGTCAAATAATAACATTTTGCTTTTGAAACAGGGTTGAGGTGATCATAGTCCTTCCCTGTGTGTTACAAGACTTTTCTTTTCAAAAACCATTTTATGACAATTTTAATCAGAAGCTTTTCAGCCTATTTACGAGTTGTTAATTAGATTTACCGCAACTGTTGTCGCTGGGCCTGAATTAATTAATACAAAATAGAAATGAAGTGGTGAAATTTGTTCTTATCAATGTATGCTGTCCGATTCTGTTTTAGCTCAACGAAAAGGGACCTCCTTTTTATATCCGTGTTGGAACGGGTTTTGAAAATTGGTCTCGTATAATTTTGACACAACCACTATAATTCGATTGAGTCGACCGAGTCGATCGGGTTACACCATTATCAGCATATAGAAACTTCAACTGCTCAAAAAGAGGTTGGCATTAAACTCGGTCGTCTCAACCAATGTGTTTTCTCTGTACAGCATTTTTTTTTGTAAAATGTGATTTTTATTTTTGTAATCAAATCGCTCAAACGCTAAATTATACCCTAAATCATTACACTCATAGAAAAAAGTCTGCCAAAAACAGAACTCACAATCTGCTGGTATATTTTTGTTTGTTTTTATTGTGGTACAATAGCCATTTGTTTCAGCCAAATAAAACCATGAGGTGAAGTACATAAGGGAGGTAAACATTTCTAAAAGTTTGGAACGATTTTAAAATTTAAATACCCAAGTTAAACTGCCTGATTGGGTTTATTTTCTGTGGTGAAGGATGAACTATATATCCTGAACTAAACCAAATATGGAACATCAAATTAAAAAATAAATCAAATAAAACAAAAATAAAAACTATTTATTGTTATTGATTCTATATTTATTTGCTACTGCTAATGATAATAGTGAAATGAAGACAACATATACACAAAAACTAAAATAAATATTTAGAAAAAGAAACAGCAAAAATAAAAGTGAAAGAGATCAGCAAGACCATACTATTTACATAACTATTTACACTGAGCTCATCTTCATGTTTTCTTTTTTCTAAAAAAAAGAGGATTAGTTTGCTAATCGTTGTTTATGTTTTCAAGTCTATTGTTCTATCTGCATATTTGTTTAAAACAAATCAAGCAAAAAAAAAACACCTTATTCATAACTAAAAACTATAACAGAAAAATTAACTATTTATACATATACATGCATACCTACATTCTTATATATATATAACATATATTTATGTATTTTTACGTGCTATTTAAAAACCACCTTAAGTCTATGCCTAATTTGAGAGAGATTCAATCATCATCAAACACAACCAAAATGAAGTATTGATTAACAAAAGAACAAAAAATATATTTAATTAAGAACAATTAAAATAACTTAATTTCATGGTATCTAAATACATAAACCATAAGGCAAGAGAACAAAAACCAAAAAGCAGCTATATAAAATGCGACGACTGTATGTATATTTAATTAAACAGATAATAATTCGAATAAAAAACACAATAAAATAATTTCAATATATTTCATTTATTCGCGGGAACTCCCATGGAATATAATTAGAAATTTTAATGTTGGCATTTTCAAGATTTGGTAAATGAATTGAATTAAATTTCGACACGACTTCATTCTACCGTATTTAATAAACAAATTAAACGATTGGGCGAAGCTTATTAGTGTTGGAAATTATGCAGTTTCATTTCGTACAACTACACTAAACGAAGTGAACCCTCCAATATGAGAAAAACTTTTATAATTTTTTGTTTACTCGTACGTTAGTTAAATTAACTAAAAAGGGGGAAAATGTATACACAAATGAAGCATAACGATTTACTAAATTCATACTTCCCATAAGCTCATAGATTTACGGAAATCGTACTTCCCACAAAATAGTTCAGAATTTCCTAATATTTGTGAATTTTATCACACGCGCACCCATCTACACGGATGAAAAAGACTGTTTCTCATATGTTTGGCTATAAACATTATATGTTTGGAACACAAATTTTTAAACACAATATTTTTGAGTGCAAGCATATAATGTTCATAAAATAGCATAACATGTTTGGGACATATATGTTAATATGTTAGAACATATTATGTTTGGGACATAAAATGTTTTTAAATATAATATGCTTGGATGCAAACATATATTAATATATTAATTTTATTATATTAAACATATATGTGTTTAGTAGCTTGGAGCGCTATTTAACAGGGAGCGATATTGAATTAAGTTGGTGGTTGTTGCTTGTTATTACAAAATTAACATTTTATTTTTCCTTGGGCAATTGATCAGCTACTTCTTTGATCCTTACAAACTGTGTGGTCCGCTGTTCGAATCCCCGTCCGGCAAAAGGTAAAATTAAAATAAAAAAATCATACAATTGAATAATTTTTTCTACAATGTTTGTATTACAGAAAAAGGTGCTAAGAACTAAAAAATCTCGTGGAAGTGAGAAAGATGTGGGGGAATATACAATTGGACAGAAACAAAATTTTGAGCATTCAGGTCGAAAACCTATGTTGTTAGCACCTATATTACCTGTTTATTTTCATAATTCATTATGATTGTAAATATATAAATAAATAAATAAAATTTTGAGAATTTTTTTTAAGCATATAATAATTTTGGGTGCAAAATGCTTCCAAACATATTATATGTTCATATAATAACATATTGTTTTTTGGAAGACAACATTATTGAATTTGGATGCAAAAATACAAAATGTTTGGAACTTAGACTATCCAAACATATATTGTTTAGACCAATATGCTTTCAAACATATTATATATTGGAAGAGATCAAACATATAAATGTTTGGGCAATACCCAAAAATGTATATGCTTGAAGCAAAATATGTTTGGGAGTATATGTTACAGAAGCGATTTTTTGTGAGCGTGTAGAACTTCGTATGTAACTAAAGATATTTATACCCTGCGCCACACTGTGGAACAGGGTATTATAAGTTAGTGCATATGTTTGCAACACCCAGAAGGAGACGAGATAGACACATGGTGTCTTTGGCAAAAATGCTCAGGGTGGGTTCCTGAGTCGATATAGTCTGTCGGTCTGTGCGTGAACACATTTTTGTAATCAAAGTCTAGGTCGCAGTTTCAGTCCAATCGACTTCAAATTTGGCACAAGTATGTGTTTTGGCTCGGAATAGAATCCTTCTTGATTTTGGAAGAAATCGGTTCAGATTTAGATATAGCTCCCATATACAGTCGAAGCTCGGCTTAACGAACGATATATTGTCAAGCTCTTTCGTTATTTAGAAAAATTCGTTAAATCGAACGGGAATATTAAATGTTAACTTTTATTGAAAATCGTAGTTTTTTTACCAGATGAGTAAAAATTCATAATCATTTGAAAAAATTAAAGCACAGAGACACTTAAAAAATAATACTTAAAATAATCCTGATGAACTTGATATATCTAGGTTAGGTTAGATTGAAAAGAGGATCCAAGATTCGCTGTCGTATGGGGGCCTATATACACCCATGTCATAATTTGTGTGCTCTTAACTTCTTAGACGAATTGCCTAATTTGTTTCCAGTCCCCGGTTTCAAGATGGGCCAGGCATAGGTAGTGTTCATAGTAACATCTTCCTAAAACGTCCTACATACACCATTACTCTGCTGCTCCTGTCGGCATAGATGTACTCTCAACGCTAGATTGCCGTTTCGACCGAGCACCAAAAAAGTTTTTCAGTGGTAGTTTATCCCTCTCACTAATGATGTTGACATTCCTGTGTATTTTATAGGTTCTCTTCAGCTATAAGACGGAGGTTCCTTGTTATTGAGCTAAATATAGAATCGGGTAGCACTCATTATTAAGAGAAAAATTCACCACTTGTCCAACTGGCAATCCTACGAAATATTGCCACAGGACTAGTACCAGTGCTCGAGTTTGTCGTAGTTTTCTCTCTTTATTTTAAAATTTTATTTGATCTAGACATTTACCTATGGGCCAACATAGTCCAAAAGTTTTTCTTTCTGGTGCAATTTGGATGATCAAAATAATACCGGTACCTAAGGGTTTGTCCCAGACTGGTTCATGAGGACCTGTCTAGCCCTACTAAGTTCTCCCAGGTCATGTAGTTTGGAATGAGTCCAATCCGTGGCCTGCAGTGTAAATTTATCCCCGTCAATGACAAACCCGTGTTGAAGTGACCGGTCCCTCCATACGTTTCGGCCAGAACTGGGACTGGTCTATTCACACCAGGGAGTAGTCCTGTACCGGCTCTGTTGTAGATTCATTTCCCGTAGCGAAGCTACGCCACTCTATCTAAACTAACTTTACCAGTTACCCGGCCATTGAATATGTGTTTTCAAACATTTTAATGGAATTTAAATATCTTGGGAATGCCGTACTTTGTGGACATTTCCTATAGTCAAGTGTGCCAAATTTTGTTTAAATCGGTTCAGATTTAGATATAGCTCCCATAAATAGCCAATTTTTAATTCCGATATAGTTGAAATTTTGCACAGGGAGTAGAATTAGAATTGTAGCTATGCGTGCCAAATTTTGTTGAAATCGGTTCAGATTTAGATATAGCTCCCATATATATGTTTTTCTGATTTCGACAAAAATGGTCAAAATACCAACATTTTCTTTGTAAAATCGCCACAGCTTTGTCAAAAAGTTGTAAAAATGACTCTAATTTTCCTAAACTTCTAATACATATATAACGAGCGATAAATCATAAATAAACTTTTGCGAAGTTTCCATAAAATTGCTCCAGATATTTTTTTACTAACATTGTGTTCCACCCTAGTGCAGTAGAAAACTAGATAGTAGAAAACTATCGAATTCTGTCCAGCTCGAGTGATATTTAAATGTATGTATTTGGAACAAACCTTTATATATAGCGGATGTGATATGGTATAGAAAATTTAGATCTACAAAGTGGTGCAGGGTATAATATAGTCGGCCCCGCCCGACTTTAGGCTTTTCTTACTTGTTTTTTACTAACATTGTGTTCCACCCTAGTGCATTAGCCGACTTAACTTTTGAATCTATAGATTTTGCAGAAGTCTATAAAATTCTGTCCAGATCGAGTGATATTTAAATGTATGTATTTGGAACAAAGCTTTATATATAGCGGATGTGAAATGGTATAGAAAATTTAGATCTACAAAGTGGTGCAGGGTATAATATAGTCGGCCCCGCCCGACTTTAGACTTTTCTTACTTGTTTTGCAATTACGAACTCCAATTTTTTTCTTTCAAACAAAAAAAGATTCCTTTAAAAAGTGAAAACTAAATCAGTAAAGAAAGGCATCAAATTATACATCTTTGTTGCAAATTTTATTATAACATGATGGGGAATAGGCCAAAGCAAATTTTCACAAAGTTTTTATTCCATAAAATGGATTATTAAAGAAAAGTAATTGTGAAAAAATGGCGATTTTAGCGACTAAATTTTTGAATCAATTAATTTAAAAAGATGAAACTATACTCTAAGACTTGGGAGCCACCGTGGTGCAATGGTTAGCATGCCCGCCTTGCATACACAAGGTCGTGGGTTCGATTCCTGCAACGACCGAACACCAAAAAGTTTTTCAGCGGTGGATTATCCCACCTCAGTAATGCTGGTGACATTTCTGAGGGTTTCAAAGCTTCTCTAAGTGGTTTCACTGGAATGTGGAACGCCGTTCGGACTCGGCTATAAAAAGGAGGTCCCTTGTCATTGAGCTTAACATGGAATCGGACAGCACTCAGTGATAAGAGAGAAGTTCACCACTGTGGTATCACAATGGACTGAATACTCTAAGTGAGCCTGATACATCGGGCTGCCACATAACCTAACCATACTCTAAAACTTTCCATCCAAGCTTTGTCAAGATCTGATAAAAATATATTCTTCGTCATATGTATTTTTACACTTTTAATTTAGAGTTTTGGTGGAAAACCAGAACATAGTAACCACTTAATAGTGAATTTGTCGAAAATTATTTATTTTTTAATTTTGTGATATCGACGTGATATCCGCGTTTGTAATAGTTTTCTAAAATTTTCCTTTGTTATATTATGTTCCTTACGGTGAATTCACTTTTTGTTTTTGAGTGTATATGATATGCTAACCATCCCAAGTGGACTGATTGAATTCGGTACATTTGAGTGAGTTTATGGTAAATGTCAGAATATTTATTCCTTAATAGGCTCAACAAGCAATGGAAAGGATACGTAAATGGAATGATTCTACCCTATGGCAAGTTCTTGTTTTATTCATTAGAGACTATTTGAATTTTGATTACTACCGAGTAACAGGTTGGGGATGAAAATCACTTTTTTGGAAATTCTTTTTATTAATTGACACTTCAGCCAGCTTCAAAGTAAGTATCTCTTCGAATTCAGTGAGGTTTTGTAAAATGTAAACTCTTTTTATTTTTTCATTTTTTATATATATTCGTTTTTTTATTTATTAAAAATGGGAATGCAAAATAAATATAATTTTTTGTTGCATTGGTGTGTTTTTATGTACGATGCTCTTAAATCTAATTGAAATTTTCAAAATAATTTAAAAAATGGAGATGATACTGGCGGCGTGTGATTTCTTCAAATAATGAATCTTATGTGGCTAAGCCTAATGTCTAAAATGGAACCAAATGGCTTCTGGGGACAACAATGGTATCATTGCTGTTGTTGAGGTTGCTCCTGATTTTGAGAGGCATCATCTTGGACTACAATCAATTCGTCCGGTTGAGCGGTGTCTTCAAAAGAGTCCTCAACCTCAGCACTATTGCGAATTTCATTGCTAAGAGTGTCGGCTGTGTTTATGACATTCTCTTCCACGGTAGAATGGACTGCTTCGGCCACTTCGGGTTCTTTGGCCGGTTGTACAGTATCAGCCGATGCCGTATTACCTTGTGAGGGAGGAGTATTGGCATTGTTACCTTGGAAGATATTGAGAAGACCCTGTAGCGGTCCCTGCGGTTGAGGGGACGGTTGTGCGGACTGCTGGTTATTGCCCATGAAGGTGTTGACTAGTTGCTGGAAAGGTCCTTGTGGTCGAGCTGTCGTAACATCAGCAGCAGCTTGTTGTGCTGGTTGTTGTCCACCCAAACTGGATAAAGTGTTTTGGAATTGGTTGCCAAGATTCGAGGCAAAACTTGTGAGTCCCTGGAAGGCTGATGTTGTTGTGTTAACCACCGATTGGGCTGCATTTTGCACGGTTGTTAGGGCAGGGGCCAGGAATGCAGGAATTGTGGGGTTAGGTGTGGCAGGAGCACTAACAGCTTCGTCATTAGCGACTTGGCCTTGATTATTTTGTCCGGTTATCTGATTAAAAAATTGGCCTAGAGGCGAGCTTTGGATTAGTTGCTGTACAAAGTTTTGTTGGGTTGTTTGAGCAGGAGTGGCCTGTGTAGCTTGGCGCAGATTTCCTTCTGGTTCGCTCTCACTTTCACTATGAGCCAACTCTGAGTCACCAGGTTTCACCAAGGACTTCAGGTCTGGCTGGGGCTTGATAATCTCTTGGGCGATTTCTGGAATCGCCTCTGTATTTTTGACAATTTCATCCTGACTAATTATATCCTTAATGTCTTCTTGAGCTTCGGGAATAATTTCTGGTAGAACTATAGCTTCGGTGGACGGAAGACTTTTTAAAGCTTGCTCTATTTCCTCCTCCTGTTTCTTTTCATTTTTTATTTCTTCAAGTTTTTCCTCCTTTTCTGCCAGATCTTTTAAGAGTTTCTCATTTTCCTCGATAACCTCATCTTTGATTTCCTCCTCCAACAAATCTTCATCAAAACGGCGTTGAGCCTCTTCTACTGCCTCAATAGCCACCGCTTTTTGTTCTTCATCAACAGCCTTAGCGATCTCCTCTGCAACTATGTCTTTAGCTGTAACATCAGCTACTATGGGTGCACTTTTCTCTTGGGTTGCTGCAATATCCTCATTTTTGATTTCCTTGATCTCTTCTCCATCTTGTATCACAGTAACCGGTACTAGAACTTCTTCGGCATTACGATAACGTCTTTGGACAGTTGCAGCATCGCAACCGACAGCGATGGCCAAAAAGAATCCAACAATTGCTATGGAATAACGCATCCTCCCCTTGCTATTTTGCCTTGCTGCAATCAATTCGAGTAATCCACAATGTTCAAATGAAAGCCTCTTTTAAATAATTCCAGTCAACACAAAACCAGTCCGCGAGTGTGTAGACGTTGGAGCTCCGTGTGTAGTTAACGCGTTCACTAAAATTCGACAACTGTTTGAAATTTCTTTGGCAGAAGCGCATTTATACCCGGCTTGTAATGTGCATCGATCTCTCTACCTGTTTGCTTTGTCGAGCTTGTGGACGTTGTCAGTTTGATATCTGTACTGGTCTTATAGTTGTCGTCAAGTGTTTGTCCATTGGTGTACGTAAGTATCTCTCATTCTCTGCCATAGCTATGTGCCCCACTCCATTGGCTCTCCTGGATTAATTCTTGCCATAAGGATTCTCGCAATTTATGCGTAACAACATTGATTACATAAAATTCCAACAGTCGTTCCATTAAATTCGCTATTTGGCTTCAAGAACTACATAAGTGCCCATCGTCTTGCCATTGGCCGTATGGTAAATCAAGATGTGTATCCAAAGGTTTGTTCGCTGCTATGCTCATAACATTTTTTGGATTGTGTATTCTAAACTGAATCATTAATTAGAAAAACTTAAGCACGTATGGCATCAGTTTCAATTAACATTTTCCTAGGAAACAAGACTAATGAAACATCGGAATATAGAGTTACCCATTGTGGTTAACAATTCAAAAACACACAAATTATTATTGTCCTCAACACGATTTCTTTTGGGTAAAGATTTCAAAGAAAGTTCATTTAATATTCGGTAGTATTTAAACGAAGAATTGTTGTAATTACTGCTGGAGACCGAACTATTACGATTAGGTACATTTAGAATGTTATGCTTCTACAATATAGTTAAAAACCTGAAACTTCCCTCGCTTGCCGTAACGTTTTTCGCTCCTTATGGCGGTGATCGGTCTCCAAGGACATAATTTATCTCACGAAACTAATTCTCTTGAATACCGTTTAGAACCATCTGCAAAGCTGACGAATGTAACAGCCCTTAAAATTTTTTTCTGAAAAGACACGAACATTTGGGATGTTTTCATCCCAAATGTTGCTGGAGAATTATTGGAAAATTTCATTTGTATTTCGGATAACAGTGTGGATTAGGTATAGTGGCTGATAACTGAAATGGGAACTCTGAACGGAGTTTCACATTATGGTGAAACCTTGGACCTGAAGCTTTGATACACTCACCACCATTACTGAGAGGGGATAGACTTTTTGGTGTTTGATGAAAACTGGGATTGAACCTACGACACTTTGTATGAATTGCAAGGTGGAGAAGATGATTTAAAAGTGTTGTGTTTTCTAACAAAAAATCGTTCAATACCACGTTGCCGAGTAGTCAAATGTGTATTGGCTCTAACGAAAGTCTTCGTCAAAGCAGAATCGGCTTCATTCTTTGACCCAACGATTCGTTTCAGCCGATAGAGATGCGTTTTCAGAGTTCTTGAATGTGATCACCTCAAATAGGTTTCAAGTTAATAATGTCATATTCGGCGGGAGAAAATGTAACATGTTTGTCGCAACCATGTTATTTTCTCAGAGATTATGTATCTGACTAAGGCAACCGTGCAAATGTTTGGCGAGAAAACAATATTTTTTGCAGAAATGTTCAAATGTCCAAAAATATCATTATGCTCTTGAGATGATCAAATTCCTTCTCAATGGGTGTTTGGGCTGGTTGAAATCTCGGATTATATACGCAGTAATTACATGTACTGTTTTTGTTGTGTTGATTGCGAGCAACTCTTCTAGGTAGGAAAAGAAAGTGTCTCAGAAATCCACAGAAATATATTTATACCCTGCTCCACACCGTGGAACAGGGTATTATAAGTTAGTGCATATGTTTGCAACACCCAGAAGGAGACGCGATAGACACATGGTGTCTTTGGCAAAAATGCTCAGGGTGGGCTCTTGAGTCGATATAGCGATGTCCGTCTGTCCGTGAACACATTTTTGTAATCAAAGTCTAGGTCGCAGTTTTAGTCCAATTTGGCACAAGTATGTGTTTTGGCTCAGAATAGATCCCTATTGATTTTGAAAGAAATCGGTTCAGATTTAGATATAGCTCCCATATATATATTCGCCCGATATGGACTTATATGGCCCCAGAAGCCAGAGTTTTAACCTAATTTGCTTAAAATTTTGCACAAGAAGAACAATTAGTACTGTAGTCAAGTGTGCCAAATTTTATTGAAATCGGTTCAGATTTAGATATAGCTCACATATATATCTTTCGCCCGATATGGACTAATACGGTCCCAGAAGCTAGAGTTTTACCCCAATTTGGTTGAAATTTTGCACAGGGAGCAGAATTAGCATTGTAGCTATGCGTGCCAAATTTGGTTGAAATCGGTTCAGATTTAGATATAGCTCCCATATATAGCTTTCGGCCGATTTACACTCATTTGACCATAGAGGCCAATTTTTTGCTCCGATTTAGTTGAAATTTTGCACAGGGAGAAGAATTAGCATTGTAGCTATGTGTGCCAAATTTGGTTGAAATCGGTTCAGATTTAGATATATCTCCCATATATAGCTTTCGCCCGATTTACACTCATATGACCACAGAGGCCAATTTTTAACTCGGATTTAGTTGAAATTTTGCACAGGGAGTAGAATTAGCATTGTTGCTATGCGTGCCAAATTTGGTTGAAATCGGTTCAGATTTAGATATAGCTCCCATATATATGTTTTTCTGATTTCGACAAAAATGGTCAAAATACCAACATTTTCCTTGTAAAATCGCCACTGCTTAGTCGAAAAGTTGTAAAAATGACTCTAATTTTCCTAAATTTCTAATACATGTATATCGAGCGATAAATCATAAATAAACTTTTTCGAAGTTTCCTTAAAATTGCTTCAGATTTAAACGTTTCCCATATTTTTTTTACTAAAATTGTGTTCCACCCTAGTGCATTAGCCAACTTAAATTTTGTGTCCATAGATTTTGTAAAAGCTTGTCAAATTCAGTCCAAATCGAGTGATATTTAAATGTATGTATTTGGGACGAACCTTTATATATAGCACCCAACACATTTGACGGATGTGATATGGTATCGAAAATTTAGATCTACAAAGTGGTGCAGGGTATAATATAGTCGGCCCCGCCCGACTTTAGACTTTCCTTACTTGTTTTATAATAATTTATTGCATATTAAAAAATTACTTTAATTAAAAAGGGTTAGAAATGGATCATAATTTTGCATTAATTGACAAAAGAAAACCTATTTAGAACATTATATCGCTGGCTCAATTTTCAGTGACAATTTTCGTTAGTATTAGCAATGTTTCCTGTCCATTCAGAGTTTATTATTCAACTCCATATGTTCTTTCAATGTATAATTAAATTGAAATACTCATGGTAGAAAAGGGCATGAATTTATGCTCTGATATTAGCCATAATATAACCTTTAATGGGATCATAAAAAAACTCCATTACATTGAACCTTTTCATATGGGCAAATTTTATTTGATACATCTCTGTAGTGATTCAATCAAGAGGGTCACTTCAGTGGAAGATCACTACAATCACATGTACAAGAGAATATCTCAATAGTCAAACTCCAAGTGTGGCATAAAATTCCGAGTTCTTGTTTTTGCTGACAACAAACAACTTTGGCTTTTTGCCTTTTGCGAACAACTCAAGGGGCCAATGACCCGCTATGGAAGATGCGTTTTATTGAATCTGCTGTGGTCGAGGCAATGCAGAAATCTCCAAGAAAACCTAAGTACACACCTTCCCAATGAAGGTTTTGGGCACTCCAACATAGAGACAATCTTCCATGATGGAGTTTGCAAAGAGAAGGAGAAAATTGCCCGGTTTTGAAGAAGACAGCAACCTTAAATGGTTTCTGTGGCTTTGATTGAGTTTCTGGCCAAAGTGGACAATGGCAACCTAATGCAATTTTTTTTATTGTTGATCTTGTGGTTCTCGACATTGTTTTCTGCCATGAATGTCCACATAAAGAAAGAAACCAAATATTGGTTTAAGTTCAAGTTCTTAAACTGGTTTCTTCCTCAATCTGTAATCTTCGTCACTATGACGGGCGTTAGCAGCGGCCTCCATGAAGATGATGGACGTAGCGCATCACATTACAGAGAATTTCTAAAAATAAATTAACACCAACTCTTGTGGCTAATAAAAAATACAAACTTACTGGATTTGTAGAGTAATCAACCTCTGCGAGATTAGCTTAGATTCCAAGTTATTGGCCTCTCAGAAAACATTAGCCATTTCTAGAGTAAATTCGAGTAGTGTTGTTTAGTAGATATTCTGTGGTTGCTGGGTTGCCGAAGGTTAAAGCAAAGAAAGTGCATCGAATTTTGTCATTCAACTTAGGCCAAGCCATTCATATGCAAATGTTTGGTCCAACTTCTGCTGGTGGGGCTAAAGAAAATGGGTCAGTAGGCCGTATTTCATGACTTTTTCCTTTATTGCCGCAATGAAAGTGTGAAGAAGAAAGTTTTCTCTGCTTGGTGCCATTGCATTTTATTCAAAGTCGTCATTGATGACTTCGATTTGATAGAGTGGGAAATCCATACGTCACATTTGGGTGAAATATCATCATGGGATAAATTAAAGTAAACAGGTTGTACGAAATCGACAAAATAAAATCTCTTTTGCTTTGAATCGGAAACAAATTGCCCATTGGTATCTCGTAGACATTGCTGTATTTCGTATTCTTTTAATGGATCGAGTATAGATTTCCTGTCAACACAGTTGCAACAATTTCTCAAGCTCATTCTCAAATTTGGTGACACAAGTTTACAGCTATCGTATGCAAAACATTGTAATGGGCGAGAGAAGCCATTATTTTCTAGATTTAGTTATCTGAGGCAATAATTGCTTATTTTACAAACTTTGGTATATCTACAAATAAGGGATAGCATATTAGGTGATCATATGCTTTAAATGCACTATTTATTCCATTGCCGAAGGTATCCCTGGGGTGAAGTGCTTTTCTCCTACAACATGCGTATGTAATTGTAATCCGAAGCGACTCCAATTAATAAATGGTTACTTCTCTTTGATTAGGATTACCTACAAAATTGTCGGCTAATGAGAGTTTTTGCCGGGATTATTTTTATACCCTCCACCATAGGTTAGGTTAGGTTAGGTGGCAGCCCGATGTATCAGGCTCACTTAGACTATTCAGGCCATTGTGATACCACATTGGTGAACTTCTCTCTTATCACTGAGTGCTGCCCGATTCCATGTTAAGCTCAATGACAAGGGACCTCCGTTTTATAGCCGAGTCCGAACGGCGTTCCACATTGCAGTGAAACCACTTAGAGAAGCTTTGAAACCCTCAGAAATGTCACCAGCATTACTGAGGTGGGACAATCCACCGCTGAAAAACTTTTTGGTGTTCGGTCGATGCAGGAATCGAACCCACGACCTTGTGTATGCAAGGCGGGCATGCTAACCATTGCACCACGGTGGCTCCCTCCACCATAGCATGGGGGTATATTAACTTTGTCATTCCATTTGTAACACATCGAAATATTGCTCTAAGACTCCATAAAGCATATATATATTTTTGGTCGTGGTGAAATTCTGAGTCGATCTGAGCATGACCATCCCTCCGTCCGTCTGTTGAAATCACGCTAACTTCCGAACGAAACAAGCTATCGACTTGAAACTTGGCACAAGTAGTTGTTATTGATGTAGGTCGGATGGTATTGCAAATGGGCCATATCGGTTCACTTTTACGTATAGCCCCCATATAAAGCGATCCCCAGATTTGGCTTGCGGAGCATCTAAGAGAAGCAAATCCGGCATCCGATCCGGCTGAAATTTGGTACATGGTGTTAGTATATGGTCTCTAACAACCACGCAAAACTTGGTTCACATCGGCCCATAATTACATATAGCCCCCATATAAACCGATCCCCCGATTTGGCTTGCGGAGGCTCTAAGAGAAGTAAATTTCATCCGATCCGGCTGAAATTTAATACATGCTGTTAGTATATGGTCTCTAACAACCATGCAAAAATTGGTTCACATCGGTCCATAATTACATATAGCCCCCATATAAACCGATCCGCCGATTTGGCTTGCGGAGGCTCTAAGAGAAGTAAATTTCAACCGATCCGGCTAAATTTGGTACATGGTGTTAGTCTATGGTCTCTAACAACCATGCAAAAATTGGTCCACATCGGTCCATAATTATATATAGTCCCCATATAAACCGATCCCCCGATTAGGCTTGCGGAGCCTCTAATAGAAGCAAATTTCATCCGATCCGGCTGAAATTTGGTATATGGTGTTAGTATATGGTATCTAATGACCATGAAAAAATTGGTCCACATCGGTCCATAATTATATATAGCCCCCATATAAACCGATCACCAGATTTGACCTCCGGAGCCTCTTGGAAGACCAAAATTCATCTGATTCAGTTGATATTTGGTACGTGGTGTTAATATAGGGCATCAAACACCCATGCAAAAATTGGTCGAAATCGGTCAATAAATATATATAGCCACCATATAAACCGATCCCCAGATTTGACCTCCGGGGCCCCTTGGAAGAGCAAAATTCATCCGATACGGATGAAATTTGGTACGTGATTTTAGTATATGGTATCCACCAACCATGCAGGAATTGGTTCTTATCAGTCCATAATTATATATAGCCCTCATATAAACCGATCCCTAGATTTGACCTCCTGTACCTTTGGTACGTGGTGGTAGTATATGATATTTAACAACCATGCCAAAAGTGGTCCATATCAGTCCATAATCATATATAGCCCCCATATAAACCGATCCCGAGATTTGGTTTTGGAGCCTCTTGGAGGAGCAAATTTCATCCTAGTTGAAATTTTGTACATTGTGCTAGTATATGACCGTTAACAACCATGCCTAACTAGGTCCATATCGGTCTATAGTTATATATAGCCATCAGATAAATCGATCCCCAATCACACAAAAATTGGTCCATATCAAGTTCATAATTCTATATAGCCCTCATATAAGCGGCCCCCATATTTCAATTTCCATGTCGATTCGTAATTATTTGCAGACTTACCTATACATACCTTTTTTGTCTAATATATACCACGTATGGACTAACTCACAATTTAGAAAACGATGTTAAGAAGTTGTAAGATACCACAACCCAAGTAATTCGATTGTGGATGACAGTCTTTCGCAGAAGTTTCTAATCAATCCATGGTGGAGGGTACATAAGATTCGGCCTGGCCGAACTTACGGCCGTATATACTTGTTACTTTTATTCCATTCTACAGTTATTCTTTTTTTTGCAAATTTGGTTTAAATTGAATACATTGCAGAAAAATCTTCTGTTTACATTTTTCGATCTGATGTCCGGAAAAGGAGTTCTCACGTGTAAGCCAGAACAACCAACTTTTTGAAAGGTTTGAAGAATATGTTTTGTGTGGTGCACAGTGTAGAACTGGCACGACTATTCAATAATTTCTCAAACAATTTCCTATTTTAGATATATTGAATATTAGTATAAATGTGGAAGTTTGTCAACAATTTAATAAATCCAAAACCATTTCGAAATGAAATCGAATACAAACGAAGAAAAGTCTTATATAATTTATTTATGAAAGAAAGTTACAAGTGTTTATTTGTAATTTTGTGTTTATCAGAAAAAAGGCATGTACTCGATTTTCTAGTTTAATTTGTATTGAAATGAGATTGATTCTCAAACTGAAATGGTTCTACATTTGAGAAAGCCGCGTTCTGTTTAACTCGTTTGTTTTTTTTTTTATCATAGAAGCGACATATTTGAAAATTAGAATGTACAGGAGTTTTCTCCGAGGAAGAAACATAAGCGGTACATTAACGAAAATTGGCAAAGTGTGTGGAAAATATTTATGGTATGCAAATACGCTTCTATAAGAATGAACAATTGGTTGCTATGTGTGTATGTATGCTTGTTGAACATCCCATTTTCTTTTTCAAAATAAACAGATTCTATTAGCTAGTTCTACTCTACAAAAGAAAGCTTCGTTTATCTAAAATTTCATTCCAGAGAAATTTGCCCAACACAGTTTCTGTCAATGTCAAAATTGTGGAATATGTTTCCGCATGCAAAGATTGTTATTGATGGAGTGTTTCTAATATACATGACTTGTAGGCCTTATGTTAGTGCTATTAATTGAATCATCTCCTGTCTTATAAATAATTCAAACGACAGTTGCAACATAAACGCGAATGACTAATGCCCAAATTCATAATAGTTAACGTAAACTTTAAACCTACTATTGCCATACAAATTCCTTCGATAAACTGTGAGTAAATTATTATGAATATGGGCATAAGTCTATAACATAATTTCACAACTTTTCCAAAGAAGTTCATGGACAATATAAACAAATGTATGTATTAATTCGTTCGTTTGAATTGTTGTTTGCAATACATAAAAGATTCATAAAATGACAAAAATAACTTCAATATTCACCAGTTATCCCGGCCAATGAGAATTTTCGATGAGTAATTGTGTTTGTGTCTTAAGTCTTTTGTTTTGAGATGCTTGCTTCTTTAGTTTTTGCAAATGCGGCTAAAAGTCTGCTGTCCCTAATTGTTTTATTATCTTATTAACACCTCCAATTTAAGCTTGTCTATAATATATTCGCATGCATACGTCACCCCCACCATATAGGTGTCACAAATTAGGAATAAACAACAAAACTAAATGTACGCATTTGTAATTTCGGCAGTGAAATGTGAACAATAACAAATATTATGTAAGAGATACAAATATGCTTCCGTTGATACAGTTGTTCCACCTGTATATGGATTCATCCATCAACATCCACAGGTCGCAATTGTTGAAATGAGCTGCAAAAACAAATTTTGCATTTTTTTAAACTCAGGCATATTTGGAGAGAAGTTTCACATGCTCGACATGGCCTACACCAACAAACGTCAACAACGTGATGTGGCGGTGTGATTTGAAAATAATTAACACCTTCATCACATACTGTCGTCAGTAAGATTCGGCGGACGTGTATGTGGAAGCAAAAGTGACCGCGATTCATTTGCAGAAGGCGTATTGTCTTGATTGTTTATATCGACACTATGAACTAAATGAGCCCAACCCATTTGACTGAATCTAGCAAAATCTCCAAAACCGTTCATGTTGTCCCAGATTAATTTCTCGAAAGAATCATATGAACCATGGAATGAGATTTAGAAATAAATAAATATCTCAACCTGTAACTGGGATCAGCAGAAAGAGGGAGAGAGAGCTTTGCTTCTCTTTAAAGAAAAAGTTCAAACATTTACGCATTTTTCGTTTTATTTACACTTTTATTAACACCTCATGTCTTTTGTTGTGCACTTTGGAGTAGCATGCATGGCAGTGAGTGACTCTCTGTTTCTGCAATAATTGAGGCATGCATTAAAATGTGATTGCATAAATTTGTTTGAAGTGCTTTCATTTTTTGTTTGCTCTGGGATTGTTGTGCATCTGAAATGCAATCGTTTTTGATTTGAATGCCAGCTAAAGACTTTACGACATCGTAGCGGGCGGAATACTAATCGGGAGTATTGATTGTTTAGTCCCCCACGTAATATCTGGAATATGAAATATCCAACTAAATGACAAAGTGTTTGACTACAATCTAGAGTGGATTGTCAAAAATGTGAAAGCAAAAACCCTCACTCCAGTCAGGCATCAATACTAAAACTCAACTTTTCGGAATATGGGATAAAAATGTCGGCTTCAATAGGTTCAAATAGAAAAATCGGCAGATTGCTATGCGTTATATAATAAATGTCGGACTCGTGCACAAAGACGTCAAATCTTCTTATTGTTTAGCCGATAAGAACACTACGTTTCAAGTCGTGTATTACCTGCGGTTTCTAAATGCTTAAGTGGTTAAATCCTACACTCTGACAAAGTGCCTTAATATTTGACATGGGCGGTTGATCCCTTTCTAAGGGCGTTTTCGATTCGCAAAAAATATGTTGCCTTGGTGTTACACTACTTTTTCCCTGATTGTATTTTTGCCCAAATGATAGTGTCATTCCAAAGTTATTGTTAATTCATAATATTATGAGGGATACAGGATCCAAAATCTATGACAGGTTTCTTCATATTTTGCAATCATTTTCGAGAATGATGCACCTTTTTACCCAATCGAAATCGCCATAAGGTACCTCTCTCTCTCTCTCTCTTTCAATGGAAACTCCGCTAAAAGATGTGTTATATTGTACTCTTCAAATATCTCTCAATGAACCTACATCTCGATTTTACTTCAGAGGGGCCAAATCATATCGGCCCACGTTATTAGCACCCATACAGTCCTGCTCCTCAATTGGTTTACTTGAGTATTTAGAAGTTTCCATTTTAATATGATTTGATTGAAATTTAATATTTGTATGGACAGCACACTCAGAGAAAAAATAGAAAATTTGCTAAGAAAATTGTTTCCTGAACATCGATGAGCAGACATTTATTGCTAAAAGTAAGCACTATGTCAATCTAACAACCAGCTTATTTTCATGGTTACTTTTTTAATCAATTAATTTAGAAATATTAAATGTTTCACAATCAATACAAAAAAGACTGTTGTTAATAGCAAACATTTTGCAAAAACTATTGGCTCATGACTACTGTATGAGCTGTCATGATGCTGAAGAAAAGGAATCGAATTTTAAGGGCATATAGCTTTAGATTCCTGGCGGACCTGGAAATGTTAACTTAAGCAGTCTGCTAATGGTTCAACAGAAGAAAATAATCGAGAAGGTTCAGCGGTTAAAACTAGAAGTGGCAATATGTAATAGGTACATTTAGTTAATGTGGTATCACAAGTGAGCCTGAAACTTAATCGGGCTGCCATTTTAACCTAACATAATAGCAAACACATGTTTTTCAGTAGACAGAAAATATCGGTTTTAGGAGTTTGTTTGCTAAAACAGTGTAGGTACAAAAGAACATTACAAAAAATATAATTTGAATTCATCACATTAGCTTTTGTTATAAAAACAATTTTTATTTTTTTTTCATATTTGTCAATCAATAAAAAATATTTAAGTAAAAACTTGAGTTTCAACAAAAAATAATTTTGGCCTCCACAACAGCAACAATCATACACTAAACATCTATGAAAATGTGGCTAGCAGAAATAGGGACCACTAAATCTCACGTACCAAGCTCCAAAGAATATATAAAACGTTTCGGAAAACTAGAAATAAATAGGTATGTAAATTTTATTTACATCTATGGTGTCTTCGGATATATTGCCGATCTACAAAAGCCTGATTATGATTCATTTTCTTATTAAGGGTGGGTATAAAGTTCGAGTATAGCCACTAAATTTGAAACTAAATAAGTAAAACAATATAAAATTATACCTATTTGATGCAAATTTTATTAAAACTTTATGAGAAATACCCCAAAGTTTTTATTCTTTATAATGGATAAAATGGCGATTTTAAAGAAAAATATAAACTTTTCAGATAAATGATCGGGTGTTTGTTACGTAATAAATCCGAAAACATGAGTTGTGTTCCTTTACCTACTGAAACTAGGGATGTCATTCGGGATCGATTTTTATGAATCCCAGGATTCGGGATTTCAAAATTTAGAATGCCGGTATCCCGAAATTTTCGGTATTCTTTAAATATTAAATGCAATAACAATCTACAGCTCCAAAACATTGTTGTACATTAAACCAATTTAGTTTAATTCATTTTTATTAACAAAAAAATGACAACAAAAGAGTTTATTAAAGTCCAACTGAACAATATGAAGTTGAGAAAAATTATGACAAAAATAAATTCAAAACCCAATTTCATATCATTATCTTACTTAGCGAAATATTTTAAGGATTTTGATTAGATTATATTTTCGTACACTTGTGTTAAGTTTGTACTTCATCGTTTTAAGCAACGTCCTAAAAATATCAAGACATCCGATATTGTCGATGGACCAAATATTTTATGCTTTTTATTTTATGTTGCTCAAATTCCATTTTACACGATAAGGAAGACCTTATCGAGGAAGACCTCGTTTTGTTCGATTTTTGATGAAATTGTGCTTTTTATAGTATACATCATGTATAATAAATTCTTACTAAAGGTTTACCATAAATGTTTATTAACTCAATTTGTCGGGTAATTTATACGAGATTGAATCAATTCATACTCCAAATCCCTTCCTTTTTTCTTCTCGTTTTCTATTTGAAGAAGATGTAATTCCTTTCGACATTCTACATCAATCTCAATTTAAAAATGCGCTTAAATTATACATACTTTTTTCTTCGTCGGCGAAGGTTTTCTTTCTACACGCACAGAAAAACCATGTTTGGACATGGTTGCCGCATCCATTTAATGCTTATCTAGAGCATGTAATTGTCTTTGTAAAAATAGTTTTCGAGCGGAGAAAAATGTATGGTGGCAATAAGCATTTGAATGGTTCTCAAATACCGCAAACATGTTTTATCATTTAAATGATAGAATTTGAAACCATTAAATGGTCGGGAAAATCATGTTCCAGACCATTCCATTTTTTTACTTTTTTACAGGGAAAAAAGTATTTTTATAGGTTGAGTATAGACATGTCTAGAACCATTACATGGCCATAAAGACCATTTACATTTTTTTCGTGAACATTTAATTTTTTAACTTTTTTGCAGCCAAAAGAATTTTATAAAAACATTGACCAGGTACACACGATTTTCATTTTGCGCGTCAGTCGTGTATTGATTGTTTCTTGGAATGGACGAAGAATACGGATTTTTTGTGTTAATTTATTTAAGTGGCACGTGGTTTTATGTGACCACAAAAAAAGGAAAGTGTAATTGAAAAAATGTACCTGTTTTTTGTACTGCATTTTGCTATATGGTATCATTTATTTTTTTTGCAGTTATATGATGTCTGCGTTTGTACATTTGATGAGCACGATGTAAATATGGAATAATTACTTATTGTTGAGATTGAAATAAAATAGAGTGTGTAAAAATATATGATGTTTGCTTGAACGGCATTATAAATACAAATAAACAATGAATTAGTTTATAAATAAATAAAAACCAATAAATAAAATTAATTTTGTGTGTTTCTTTTCTCAAGTGGCGTCCTTTTTTCGACGATGAAAAAAGTTTTTTCATAAAGATCAAAACATTTTAGGTTGTGACCATGTTCTTTTAACTAGGAGAAAAACATTTTTAATGAATACCATAACATTTTAAATTGTGACCATTGTCTTTTCATTCAAACAAAATTCTTTTTATCAATATAATAACATTTTAGATGAGGACAATTATATTTTTCTTAGAACCATGTTCACTGAGCCAACATGGTTGCAGGTTAAAATGTTACATGGTCGCCGCAAAAATAGCTCCTATCATATTATTTTGCTCTTCGAATATGATTGTGACAATCATGTTTCTTCTCTGCGTGTAGAGAGCATGGCTGCTCTACGTCAAAGCTATCTGACTTCTATTCGGCGTCGGTCCCAATCGAGCTTTTTACAATATCATTATTATATGAATCCGAAGTCTCCCTTTTATCTTGGTTGTCGGCATCTGCTAACACTTCTATTTCTAAATAGGACATTTTTTTCCAAGTTCTACAAAATGAGTACATGAAATATGTATTTTTAAAATTAACTAATCAACATGCATAATGGATCACCCTCTAAAAGCAAGAATTTTTATCCAGTTGCGGTGAACATCTGAATCAAACTCATTGTAGTCAACTACGAACTCATTTGGAAGCCATACTTCCAAATCGTTTGCACACAAGGGGATGTCTGGTGGCGCCTGTCCTCCTCCAGTTTGCTTAAGTTTTGACCGATGTTCCGATACTTCTTTTTTTGCTTGGATTTTTATAGTCGTTAATAGCGACTTTAGTTGGGACACCGTTCGTTTAGCTTTTGAGCACAAGCTGTTGAAACTAAATATATAAATATTTTATAATAATATGCGACAAATACTCAATATCATTATCTTGCTTACTCTTTCTCTAGTTCCAACCAACTGTTTTTCTTATGTTGGTTGGTATTTGAATCCCTATTTTTGTTTTCTATTATTTTTACCCTCTTTTTCACTAATTCCTTTAGAAGTTCCTACGTAAAACAAATATGTAGTTTGATTTTAATGGAATATGTTGGATCCCACCTTATCCTCCTCGCTCCAGTTTTCCGAACGCTGCCTCTTTAGCCGATCTTCTTTCTTAGTGTTGTATTGCGACATCTTAAAAATATTGATACATATTAATAATGAGATTAGGTTTTTTAAAACTATTTTACTTGCTTTCTTCCTCCATCATGGAAATTTGACAAAAAAACAACGAAATTTTTTGAAATGTTTATATGAGTGATGTATTACAAACATAGACAATCTCTGAACCGGATATGGTAAACCTTGGCTTTGAAGCATTCAGTGTTGTGTGCGCCCCTGTATGCGAGGGTTATGTTGCTTGGCCATTGTGAATGGTTTATGTAAAGGAGTTTGTTTGGCAACGCCACCTCAACATATGTTGAGGAGGTTGGCTGGGGAAATATTTGATTTTATTTCTGATGGATATGGCGAAAATGGAAGAGTTTGGAAAGAAAAAGGGAGCCATTATGCTTTTTGGAAAAAATGGCTTTGAAGTTTTTTTGGAGATTGACATCGGGCGTGCTACGCGCTCGAAGAGATTAAACTCGTTTCGAAAAAAGGCATAGTGAATACCTCTGATACAAGAGATATATAAAGTGTATGTGGGGTTGCTTACTTTTTTTTTTGTTTTTACACCAGTGAAAAATAAAAAGTCTGTCAGAAATTTTGTTTGAAATAAAAAGAGCTGGATTTTTATTGTCGAACTTTTCGAGTTTTTTTAATATTAATAAGATTGATCGATGATTAATGAATTTCAATGGAAAATATGAATTTAATAATAGGGCTGTTTTCTTTTTGCACTGGATAGAACTTTTGTATGGCAATCGTTGCACTGGTGTTCTATCCAGTGCAACTATCAGTGCAAGTCGCACCAGAGTCACCATTATATGCGAATTTTGTAGTTGTCAAAATATGAATTGGCAACTAACTAAAATACTGGGGAAGAACACATCTCAAGTGAATGTCACATACTGAAAAGAAGAAGAAACAAAAGCAAATGTAAATAAACAAAACAGAAGTATTTGTTTAAATTTTGTTTCACTGCAACAAAAACAGGAATATGTATCGAATTATGTAGAAATATCTAGTGGCCCAACTTTAAATGTAGCGTCTCTAACAACTTCCAATAAAGGAACTCTCACGGAAGTGACGATTTCATTTGGACATTTCGTCAAAGGCCTTCTCTGTATTTCGTGAGACTCACAATAATTATGGAGTTCGAAAAAATTTAACCGCGCCTTAAATTTTTACAAAAACACCTTAAATGGCATGAGAATCAGTGAAATGTGTTTTATTTTCCTACAAATCAAAGTTTAAATTGCATGGCTCGGGTGGTGGAAGTTTAGTACGAAGGTCCAAAGAAAAGTCTTAATCCAAGAAATAAAAACAGTTCCTTCAATAATGGTGGGGGTAATATTATGGTCTGGGGGTCGTTTTTTAGACACGTTATGGCTCCGATTTATAGAGTATAGAGGGCACTATGCTTTTGGAAATCTTCAAAAACAGTTTGTCCCGTGTAATATTACCATAACAATCACGGGAAATACCGTCTACATGGATTATTCAGTGCGATCATGATCTCCAGCACTCGTATAGTGTGCTTAAACAACTTATTTCTAATGAAAAAGTGTGTGTACTTGTACTCTATGTTTCGAATTCAGGCCAATGTCGTTCCTATGTTTAATAAAAAAATAATGTATTATACCCTTCATTGTGGACCAAATTCATTGATACCATCTCAAGTTTGTTGCGAGCTATATAAAGGTTGATATTCCCATATGCATGAATTTGAATCTGCACCGATTTAGACAAAATTGTATACACTTCAACAAAATCTACGTACTTAATATTTGAATCTAACTTTATGGGACGAAACATAATTTTAGTAAAAAAAAATAATAATAATAATAAGAAAATCTGAAGTCTGGTGGGGCAGACTATAATATACACAACTTTGTATTTAGATCCACATTTTGATAAAATCTCAATCCTTCAATTTTGTTGAGTGCTTTGTATAAAGGTTTATGATGCTATTTACCTCACTCGATTTGGACAATGTATATTGTAATACTTCTATAAAGAGTGCGACGCAGGGTATACATTTTTAGGCAATTTCGCAAAATTTAATTTATAATAGGTCGAAAGATTTATATTAGAGGTTTTTTAACAATCAGTGACCATCAGCACGAAATAACATTATATGAATATTTACTATAGAAATACATTTTCAATAAATATGCTAAATTTTGAGAAAATTTTCTATAGAAATAAAATTTTGGCAAATTTTTCTATAGAAAAACAAGTAAGGAAAGTCTATAGTCGGACAGGGCCGACTATATTATACCCTGCACCACTTTGTGATCTACATTTTCGACACCATCTGAATTCCTTCAAATTTTTTGAGTGGTATATATAAAGATTTATGTTCCCATATAAAGGGTGATTCTTTTGAGGTTAGGATTTTCATGCATTAGTATTTGACAGATCACGTGGGATTTCAGACATGGTGTCAAAGAGAAAGATGCTCAGTATGCTTTGACATTTCATCATGAATAGACTTACTAACGAGCAACGCTTGCAAATCATTGAATTTTATTACCAAAATCAGTGTTCGGTTCGAAATGTGTTTCGCGCTTTACGTCCGATTTTTGGTCTACATAATCGACCAAGTGAGCAAACAATTAATGCGATTGTGACCAAGTTTCGCACTCAGTTTACTTTATTGGACATTAAACCAACCACACGAATGTGTACAGTGCGTACAGAAGAGAATATTGCGTCTGTTTCTGAGAGTGTTGCTGAAGACCGTGAAATGTCGATTCGTCGCCGTTCGCAGCAATTGGGTTTGTGTTATTCGACCACATGGAAGATTTTACGCAAAGATCTTGGTGTAAAACCGTATAAAATACAGCTCGTGCAAGAACTGAAGCCGAACGATCTGCCACAACGTCGAATTTTCAGTGAATGGGCCCTAGTAAAGTTGGCAGAAAATCCGCTTTTTTATCGACAAATTTTGTTCAGCGATGAGGCTCATTTCTGGTTGAATGGCTACGTAAATAAGCAAAATTGCCGCATTTGGAGTGAAGAGCAACCAGAAGCCGTTCAAGAACTGCCCATGCATCCCGAAAAATGCACTGTTTGGTGTGGTTTGTACGCTGGTGGAATCATTGGACCGTATTTTTTCAAAGATGCTGTTGGACGCAACGTTACGGTGAATGGCGATCGCTATCGTTCGATGCTAACAAACTTTTTGTTGCCAAAAATGGAAGAACTGAACTTGGTTGACATGTGGTTTCAACAAGATGGCGCTACATGCCACACAGCTCGCGATTCTATGGCCATTTTGAGGGAAAACTTCGGAGAACAATTCATCTCAAGAAATGGACCGGTAAGTTGGCCACCAAGATCATGCGATTTGACGCCTTTAGACTATTTTTTGTGGGGCTACGTCAAGTCTAAAGTCTACAGAAATAAGCCAGCAACTATTCCAGCTTTGGAAGACAACATTTCCGAAGAAATTCGGGCTATTCCGGCCGAAATGCTCGAAAAAGTTGCCCAAAATTGGACTTTCCGAATGGACCACCTAAGACGCAGCCGCGGTCAACATTTAAATGAAATTATCTTCAAAAAGTAAATGTCATGGACCAATCTAACGTTTCAAATAAAGAACCGATGAGATTTTGCATATTTTATGCGTTTTTTTTTTTTAAAAAGTTATAAAGCTCTTAACAAATCACCCTTTACATGCATTTAAATCTGAACCGACAATATATTTAAGACCAAAATTCTATTGACTTAAAATTTATGTCTGCTAATGCCCTGGGGTGGAACACAATGTTAGTAAAAAACAAGTAAGTAAAGTCTAAAGTCGGGCTGGGCCGACTATATTATACCCTTCACCACTATGTATACCAACATTTGTGTTACCACCTTAACTACTTCAAATTTGCTGGGAGCTATGCAAAGGTTTGCATTTCCAGATACAAATACTTATAATGAAGAGAATATTTGTACAAAAACACTAGAATTAAAATCGGCTATCACCATGGGATGAAACACAATGTTAGTAAAAAATATGGGAAATATGAAGCGAGAGAAATTTTAATGCAAGTGTACAAAAGGACATTTATGATTTATCAGGCGATACATATGTATACCAAATATAGGAAAATTTTAGTAATATTTGCAATTTTTGCTACTCACCAGTGGCGATTTTAAAAGGATATTGGTAGATCTCGCCAAGATATGTGGTCAAGTGTGGGTTGTAACATATTATTTGGTCAAGTCGAAAATTTAAAAATCAACTGTTCTGTGGAAATTCTGGCACTACAGGATATGACTAAGATATGAGGAAATCATCACAGAGTTTTGTCTAAAGTGTGGGAATTTTGGTCATATTTGTAATAACTGGAAACACGAATATATGGGGGTTTTATCTAAATCTGAACCAAATCAGATCAAACTTTACACACTTAAATATCTAAAATATTAAAGATTTTAACCAAATTTAACACACATAACGACACCTAAATCTGAATCGACTTCAATCAAATTTACCAAGCATTGCTAGAATATTAATTATACTCTCTGTGCAAAACTTCACGAAAATCGGTAGTAAACTTTGGCCTCTGTTGTCATATGAGTCTAAATCGGACGAAAGATATATATGGGTGTTATATCTAAATTTGAACCGATTTCAATCAAATTTTGCACTCGTGACTATATGGCCAAGCGTTATGTTTGAGCAAAATTTCAACCAAATCAGGGTAAAACTCAGACTGAATCCATATAAGTGCATATCGTACGAAAGATATATATGGAAGCTATATCTAAATCTGAACCGATTTCAATAAAATTTGGCACATTTGACTATACTACCAATTGTACTCCTAGTGCAAAATTTCTCCGAAGGTCAAATCTGGGGATCGGTTTATATGGGGGCTATACGTAAAGTAATGCGATATGGCCCTTTTCCAATAAGATACGACCTATATCAATAACAACTTCTTGTGCCAAGTTTCAAGTCGATAGCTTGTTTCGAACGGAAGTTGGCGTGATTTCAACAGACGGACCGACCATCATCGGGTCGTATTTTTTCCAAAATGAGGCCGGTCAGGCAGTTACTGTGAATGGTGTTCGCTATCGTAAGATGATAACGAACTTTGTATGGCCCGAATTTGCCACACAGCTAACGAAACAATGGCTCTTTTGCGCAACAAATTTAATGTCCGTGTTATCTCACGTAATGGCAATGTCAATTGACCGCCAAGATCATGTGATTTGACACCGTTGGACTTTTTTCTTTGTGGTTATTTGAAAGAAAAGGTGTACGTCGATAAGCCAGCAACAATTCAATAGCTAAAGGACGAGATAATTCGGCACATTAACGGCATAGAACCTCAATTATGCCCCAGCGTCATCGAAAATTTGGACCATCGGATGGAGGTGTGCCACCGAGGTCGCGGCGTCTATTTGGCCTATAGTTTGTTCCATACATAATTGAGTAATACGAATATATCATAATAAAATAAAATTACAATAATGTCCTAAATAGTTTGTGTTTTATTCAAAATCAACATCGGCCCTTGAAAATTTAACCACCCTATTCTTTATGGGGTCTTAGAGCAATTTTTCGATCTGTTACAAACGGAATGATGAACTTAAAAAACCACCATCTTAGGGTGGAGGGTATAAATATAGCATTTGGAATAATATATAATAATAAAATTGCCTTCTTCATCATTATTTAGAAAATATTCACCAAGACAGTATGATTTTGGTTTGGATTTTGCGGTAAAATTTAAAATTTTCATGAGTTTTTTAGATATTTACGCTTCATTTGTGTATAATTTTTCTATTCTTTAGTTAACCCTCTAATGCCCAATCCCGCCGGGCTTCAATAAATAAGGAAGCTTTTAGTAAAACACACCTTAACACAATAAAAATGGGTAAAATAAAAAGAAAACAGTTGGAACTGTTCAAGAGGCTTTGCAGCATATACTGAATTTTACCTATAACATTTTCTTGTTTAGTTTTCTTGCTTTTGTGTCGTTAACATTAAATATTTATTCAGATGGCCAAAAAATTGGGGCATGAATAAAGTTAAGTTAATTTGCTGAAGAAATAATAATTCCGATAACTAAAATAAACCTAATTTTTTTAATGGTTACATTTTCTTAATAAATTTTAAAATAATAAAAACCTTTGTCTTACACTTTCCGACATTTTTTATTTTCACGGCGAAAGCTTAGGGGAACCTTGAAAATAAAAAATGTAAAAACAAGTGTAATGAAACTTAGTTTTTATTGATGGAACCATGAACGCCTAAATGTTTTTTAACATATTTAAAATTTTGAAAGAAAATCTTCACTCCAGTGCCTCTAAAATGGGATTTCGTGATAAAGACTCCTTGTTCCAACAAGCAAACACCTCAAACACACGGCCTGGGATGTGAAAATATGGGTCCTTCACAACACTAAATATCTCAAAACGCAACCACAAAGCCCAGGTAGCAACCCCATTGAAAACTAGGATCTCATTTGGAACCGTGGATCGGACAAAACCAAATTTCATCTTGGACAGCCCTTAAAAAAAGTGTTACAAGAAGAATGGGGCAAAATCTCTCAAGAAACGTGTCGATGCCAAGACGACTGGAAGCCATTTGCGCTAACAAAGGGTACTATTCCAAATACTAAGTGGACCAAAATAATGTCTCATACAATGTGATTACTGATACGACGAATACTTTTGTGAGCTTTTTTTGTAGTTTTTTGATTTAATGATTAAAAATAATACAATAAAATTAATTTCACGATTTTTGTTTACGTTTTGCTGTTATGTATATCCATGGAAACATTTTAATAAAACTTGTTCATATAAATGTTAAGCGGTTTGCGATTTCAAGATATAAAAAAGAATATTTTTGTGAGTCACTGTATATGTTTGTCTAAAACAGCAATAAATCCCTTTCTCAACTAAATATACAAATAAACTTGCGATATTTGTTTGTGGCTGGTGGTGGTGATGTTTTTCTCTGCCTACAATTATTGGTATTTCGTTCCAAAGAAAAACTTATAAACCAAGGTGGCTATTAAACCCAAGACAAAAGGCATCAGCCATGACTTCATTACGATTCCTCGTTCTTTTGCTCAGTATTCCATGTGGGTTCGGATTTTTCTGGAACATTTGTACGCTCTTCAGCAACTAGTTAACCGATTTTGTATTGTTGCATCATTTCACGGGCATATGAACTGTGACCAACTTCTTCGAAATTTTCTGTAGCATCTTTACCAGCTTGTTCGATCGGCGTGGGTAAATTATTTTACATTTTGCGATGACATGGTGTTTAATTAAATAATTTGTGGTATTAAGTTGAATTATATTTCCTGTATATTCTCTCCCTCTTGTGATGGCTGGCCGAAGTCTGTAATTCTACGTTAACTAGGCTTTTGTGATTTTGATGCAATTGGCATATCCATTTCTATACCACACATGCTTGTGGTATTAGCCACTTGTAAATCCACCACTTGAGCAAATTCCCATATTTCCACGCGTTTGGTTGATAAACATGACGCACTGAATCTGTTTCCACGCACGTAGCTGTTGCCAGCAGTCATTTGTTTTTGAAAGGCAAGCAGCAAATCCTTTAAAATTAATAATCACTCTTTCGTTTTTGGTACACTTATTTCTATAAATTGATTATTAAATGTATACCCCCTATTTTTATTTGTAAACAATAACTTTGATTTTGACTTTTGACGACCAAGTGTTGCCAATCAAAATCGAAATTTGAACTGAAATTTTTTTTGCGTTTTATTTTAGCACTGGTTATCAGTGCAAAAAGAAAACAGCCCTAATGAAAAATATGGAGCTTATGAAATTCAATTGAAACTAAAACAAGTGAAAAAGAAGTTATATGAACAATACATTAACTTAACACTAATGAACAATTCTACAAACTAAAAGTATACATTAATATCACAGTGAATAAAGCTATATGAACTATATATAAATAAGCCAATCTAATGAACAGTAAAACTAGGTTAAAGTGGCAGCCCGATTAAGACTCAGACTCACTTAGACTATTTAGTCCATTGTGATAAACAGTAAAACTAAAATCGACCTGAGATTATCCAAGAATATAATTTGAAATCATTTGAATTTATTAAGAAAATCAAGACACGAAATCTACATCCTTCAGCCAGTCCGATACATCGTGGGAGCTCCAGAATTCTGCGCATTCCCCTCCGGGCTTGCAGTGGTAAAGCTGGACCTGGGACAAGACAGACGACCTGAAAAGACATAAACCTTATTATTTATCGATACCATTTAAATATATGTATATATATACTGCTGTGAAGGTGATATTTTAATTACATACCACGATTTTGTGATTTTCCTAACTTTTGCTAGGCGTGACAATTCTTGTTAGATTTTGTTTTACTTACCTTGTGTTTTATGGGTTATTCGCCGAGATTCGAGCTCGAATCTAGGTAGGTCTTCTGGGAACTTTGCCAGTCACACGGCAAAGTTCCCAGAAACTAAAAACAGGAATTGAATTAAAGTTGGTATATGTATATTGACGGGACGGACGGACATTGCTAAACATACTTAAACAGAACAAAATACGGAAAACTCCAGCTTTGGGGACCTTTTGGGTTGCTGTCGGAAGAAGAAGCCAAATCAGAAGCCTTACCGACGACGATCCTTTATATATTCTTTGAACGTTATGGATGTTCTTGCCTTTAAAATCTTACCTTTATTTCATTGTATTATAATCCGACACATTTTTGTTCTAATCATTTGATCTTGATCATGTTGTATATCCGAATCTGAATAGTTTTTTTCTTATTTTCTCAGGCTTATTTCGTAACGTTTGATCAATGAAAACGAAGTGTTCGCCGTAGAGGCCTCTTGAGGGTGGGGATGGAAAAGTAAGTTGAGGGTAAGTAGAGGTACTCAAGTCTGGGATGCTCGAAATTTCATTAGTAGCATCATGATAAGGAAGCTTCGGAGTTTCCTGTGGGGTGGGATAATGTTGGCGGAACATCTGCCAACCGGTCGTTTTGTAAGTGTTTGTTATCGTATGTATTTTTCTTTATCGTGAGTACATGTTACCAGGGTTTTTGTCCATAGTACACTTTCACATTTCGGGTCTTGTGTTTTTTTTTTCTTGAACCTCATGTATGTAAAGTCCGGTATGATTTTAATTTTTGTTCCTGTGATGCAACTTTCCGTGGTGTTGGCAAGAACCTACCTCCGTCCGGCGCCAGCATGCCGGCAACGTCAACACTCGCGACAATTTAGGCAGACTTTTGGTGAACGTGCATGTAACACAAGAAAAAAGTTTCTTCTATGTAACCAAATATATTACATTAAAATATGTTATTTTTTGGGAACCGATTGTCATAAGAACCTAACAAATAATTGTTAGTTATCACTGATGAATATCTGACATTCGTTCTCAATAAACACAAGCATTGGAGAAATGCTTATATTCAATACGCTTTCAAACATTTTTTCAAAGAATTAGATTAGAATTCAATTTGAGAAATTGTTGAGAAAATCGCGTTCTCAACAAAAAACAGACATTACCTTCAACAGTAGAATTCAACACGTTAGCAACAATATCTCAACTTATTAGCAACAACTTTTCAAACTAAATTTCATTTTAATGCTGCAAACCTTTTGGAAAATTTGTTGAAAGCAAGCAATTTGCAAGGCCATTTGAATTAATGTTGAAGATGGGATTCACTATCAAATTGATATATCTATTTTAAGTATTGAACACTATAAGGCTCAATTAGAATTTTTTTTGCATAAGGCTGTAAGTTTACAAGTTTGTGGGTCCCTAGTAGGTCTACGGGCTGGCGTATAGGCGTTGGAAGTTGGTCATCTCGGGTGTATAAAATTTAGTTTTAACTGTCAAATCCGCAATTATGGACCGATTTCCATAATTCTTTTCTGCATATAACTTGCTTTGAATTTCTAAACTATACAACATTTTTGTCGGCGGCGGCTGACACTAAATTTTTACCTCCGGCGGCGGCGGCTAGATGGCTAATGCGTCTTACAGACTATAAGTTTTTCCGGACGGAATGTCTGTGTTTGTAAAGAATCTTACAATGTGTCCAATCGAAATCGACAATTCGTTGATGACTAAATAGCCGGTAAATGTGTTATCGATCCCATAAACATGCAGCAGTATCGACCAGAGAATGAAGCCGCCGAGTCGCGCCGCCGATTTTAGCCGCCGCCCACCAGTTTCTTCCAGCCGAAGCCGCCGCCGAATATATCGACTCATCTCGACTCATAATTAGCCGCCAAGTAATCAAAAATATTGATTTAAATCAGAAAAATTTATTAATAATTGTTGTATTTTTTGTTAAAATGTTTAACTTTCAACCCAAAATCCATCAGTATCATGTTTCTATAATAGCTTTGCAACCTTTTAGCTCAGAAAATGTAAATGAAATGAAAATTTGATTGTAAGTTTGGTTGTACAACTAATCTCATTACCATTCGGATTACCTCAAATCGATTTTATAATGGATAATTGTCCGCCGCCGAATAGACGAATTTATATCGGCTTAGCCATCATGCCGCCGCCGCCGGAGGCAAAAAATTAGTGTCAGCCGCCGCCGGCAAAAATGGGTCGGCTTCATTCTCTGGTATCGACTATGCCTTCGTCCAGACTATACGTTTATCCGGACGATAGTGTTCGTGTCGCACATATCTCAAATATTGGCTAATAAGTTATGCTCGAAGATAATAATCGATATTGCTGCTTGTTTATGAGATTGATAACAGGTTTATCGATATTTTATTTACGTGCGACAATTCTTAGTGTTCGGCCATATTGTAAGATTCTTTACAAACACAGACATTCCGTCCGGAAAACTTATAATCTGGACGGCGCATTGTCCGACCAAACTGACAATCAAATTTACATTTCATTCAAATTTTCTGAGCAGAGATTGAAGCGTCGAGTCGCGCCGCTGATTTCAGTTGCCGCCGACCATTGTTTGCCAGTCGATGCCAACTACAACTAATCTCATCACCATTCGAATAACTTCAAATTGATTTTATAATGGATAATTGTGCGCCGCCTAATGGACAAATTTATATCGACTTAGCTGTCAAGCCCCCGCCGCCGGAGACAAAAATTTAGTGTCAGCCGCCCCCGACAAAAATGGGTCGGCTTCATTCTCTAGTCGGCGGCGCCTGAAAACAATTTTCTTTTGATTGGGTTTATCTCTTAATTAGTCATCGCATGTGAGCCCCATTAAGTGCATATTCGATTTCACAGATAGATGGCACTGCTTCATACAGGGTTGATTTATTGCCAGAGTTGCCTTGTGTCAATGAACACAACCCAAATGTCATTGCCGAATTGTCAGTCCGTCCTAATGAGGAATGTTCAATTGTGTTCCATAGCTGAAAGCTGTGGTTGTTGCTCTAATAATATCCCAATACAAAGGGAAATTGATGAAAATTTAAGTAAACGACCGCGTAAAATATAAAGAGTACAAAGTTCAATCGGTGTATGTCCTTCTTTAGGGTTTTGCAATAAATGAAATAACACAAAAATCAGTGATTTTATCAATTCAGAGCAATTTTCAACGAGACAAAACACTTGACAGCAGATGTCAATTCTTATTGGAAGTGTGAGTGAAAGAGATAGCCAAGTGTATTCAGTCAAACGTGGGCCGCCGCTCTCTGCTCATTATTTCATTTTTATTATTGTGTTTTGATTTGTGAAGTTTATCTGCAGTCCATGGAGAATTGCTTTCAACCTATGGATAAATTTCCATAAATGTAATGTAAATAGTTTAATATAAAGTGCCAATTTCCCAATTCACAAGGAAGTGTCCATATAGAATCCTGCGAGGAGTGGTGACCAACATCCATGGCCCGTTTACTGCAGTCTTATTTGACGAAGCCATTATCTTAATCACCACTATAAATTGTTTTTGTTGTTGTTGTATTAATAAAAGAAACCAAAGTAATAAAGTGCATTGTCGTTAATTCCTCCCTTTGAAACATCAAATGGGCTCAAATTCCAGAACTCTTCGCCTTCATATGTTCATCGCAAGTAGGCCTTTGCAAACCGCTCGATTATATTCCTTGTGTGTGCGGTGATTATCTTGTGCGCTCGTTTTACGTTTCGTACGTCTTTATTTTATTGCAATCTTTGTTTCTCGTTTCTGTTGCAAAGTTGTCCGGTGGTGTGTTTGTCGAGTGTATGGGTGAGGGAATTTCTGCAGTTGCCTCATAGCCTTCAGAAAAAGAAAAATTAAATAATAAAATCACAAAAATCAAACCTCAAGAATTCCCAACGTATTTAATGCACTATCAAATGGAGCGGAGTATATCGACTACAACCAGCAGCCAAACGTCGACAATGGCCTCTGCGGCAGCAGCTCAAACAACAAATTCAAAAGATGGTAAGTGGCAACCAACCAGTATCGTAACGAAAACCGGTGGACTATGACTTTGCCCCCACTTGTTTCTGTTGTATTTAACAATGTCACTTTTTGCGGGTCATCAAAAACGGACCTTGATTGATTTGCAGACCTTGGATTGTCGCATCTAATGCTAATGAGACGTAGGCTCCGAGTATCTTTGTATAACATCAGAGTGCAGCCTTGTGTTGCAATAAGAAATCGATTACATAATTTAATGGGAGGTTGTCACTATTTGCCCGAAATCCTGCGGAAACTTATTTTGGAAAATATTTTCTAAATAAAATTTAACTACAATTCTGTCTACACTGCAGACTGTCAATGCTAAAACATACAAATTGGGCTGTGCATAAATGTGGGGGTCCGATAAACACTTAGTCTCATACTCCGATGCAAGAGCAAGTTTACATTCTTGTAAACGGCTACTGTCGATACCAACCAGATCCACGAGAAGCTTTGTTTCTATTGCATATTGAAATGGAAGTGTCTGTGTAGTTTTTTGTTTACCAGTCGAAGAAATTTGGACATGTCTGTGAAGTTTATTAGGGCAAAATAATAAACTGCAATACGGTTCACTGAACGATCTTTTTGGAACTTCACATTCCCCAACTTGCAGCGAAACTATAAACCAATTATCAGAATCATTTCGGTGAATTAGCTAAACCTGTTGCAAATTCCACTTGAACCTCCCAAAAAAAGGTATTCGCCGAAATGAAACAAAAATTGAGAAAAATAAAAAATACTTCAAAAATTAATTATTTATCAAAAACTGGATCCATTATAATAAATTAAATTAAAATATACATATTGCTTACGAATGGGGTCCTACAGGTCCTACATTGTACAACAACAAAAAACATTTTCGAAAAGTGATGATCTATTTTTCCCACAATATACTCTTCTTACTTCTTCCAGGTATGATTCAATTATCTTCACACTTCTGAAAAATACATTTTCACGCTTCTGTGGGGGAGTCCTCCCCCTACTTCTGTCCAGCGAGTGGCTTTGTGAAGTATGCAATCAATACTGGCTTACAGAGCCAAGTTTGGAGAGTATTTTTATTGTAGTATTATTACATTATTGATATTGTATAATATTGCTAAAATTAGCTCGATTATAATGCAAAAAAAAAAAAACAAATAAACAATTTGAATGTAGCAAGACGAGAAATTTGAGTCAGTGCCCTACCATGGTTTAATAAGTCGACAAGACCAACAAGGTGAAGCGAATGACAGATGAACATGCACATGCACAATTTCGCTAACCAATGCAGCCGCTCATTAATGATTAATTGGCGATCTATGGCAATCATGTAATAGTAACTCAACGAATATAGTGTTTTAGGTCGAATTTTCCCTTATGGCTATCGGAGTTAAGGATTGTTAGCGAGACTCATAATAAATGAAATTTCAAGAAATCTACGTTTTTGTCCGCCGTGAGTAATTGTTCTGAAAGACAGGCAGTTTTACACATGCATATGGTGTTTACATATAAACGAAGCAGTGCAAAGATACCCTTAAGCAAATAGTAGTGGGCCAATATCATTTTCTTACTGTCGGCGTCTTAGTATGTGGTGTTCATAACAATACGAGCAGCAGTTCTATTTATATTTACTTTATTATCTAATTAAAAACTTTGCATTAGCATCATTATTTATTTCCAACAAAGCAATTGCTGTAATGTTCGAGTATATGTGGGTGTTTACAATGAAACAAACGTAAACAAATAATAAATAATATCTCTCAATCCAACAATGAAGCAAATTGGATTATTAAAAAATATTCCAACTATATTTTTTTCTTTGCTTTCTTATAAGCTTTGCGGAAAGTAGCAAATTTTGCGGTTAGAATTCGAGGCAAAGTAAATTTGTATTTCCAAAGGATTTAAATTCTTAAGTATTTCACTACTTCCTAAGATTACGTAGTCACAATAAAATAATAAGAAATCAAATGCTTCCGTGGTGCAATGGCTAGCATGCAACTCTTGCAAACAAATGCTCATGGGTTCAATCGAAGATCCGGCCAAAGAACTAACAAGTTTTCGGCGGTGAATTTTTGTCTCTGAGTAATGCTGGTGATATTTCTGAGTGCTTCAAAGCTTCCCCATGTGGTTTCTCTACAATGAACTAAAACATAGAATCACTCACTGATTAGCATAAAGTACACCAATGTGGTATCACAATGGACGGAGTAGTCTGAGCCTGAAGTAAAGTAAAGCTGCCACCATATCTATATCTAACGTCTGAATAGCTTAAATGGGTAAATGCACAAAATATATAGGATCCGTCAACCTATTTGGTATTGTTAGTGCAATCTCTAATTTTATGTAGATACACATTTAAGACTTTGGTATCCAAAATTTAGTTTCTCACTTTCATCTACATCAAAATTTTCGTTTCTAGCAGAAAATCCAATGACCAAACGAAGGAAAATCCAATAACTTTTCATTTTGGTGTTGAGATTCTTTAGATAATTAGGAGAAGTTGAGTAACAGTGCATTTTTCTTTTAATAACTTAATAGCAAGAAAGAAAAAAAAACAATACCTTTTTGCTTAAACCTTCTTAATTAATCATTGACTGACATTCGCAATTAAATAATCCACTCATGTGACCCATTTTTTCATTTCTACTTTAAAGTATCACATTTATTAGTATTCCTTTATACTTTTGAGCTGATATTTTTCATCCATGTTCTATTTTAGTACTTATTTGCAAGATAAAGACAACTTTGATATCTTCTGTCAAAATTATTCCTTCTTTCGTAATGAACGAACTATACTGAAATTTGTTTACTTTTTCTCATGATAACGAAACATTTATCACAAAAGATTACCAGAAAAAAAAAAAACAAGAACAATGAACGAATATTTTCTCAAAACAGAATATGAAATAAGATCATTTAATTTCCAAGTCAATTTACGAAAGTATCTAAAATATTTCTCATCCAAAGAATTCCGTATCCTTACCGAAAGTACTGAATATTTTTCATGCTCTACGGCAGTTCACCCGAATATCTGTATGACTATTTAGTTTCCACGATATTTCAGCATTTGAACCTAACTAGTATTGAGTTGAGTAATCCAATAGTTATTTCAAATTAAATAAGAATGTATCGTTGGAAACTAGTAGTGTCCAATACCAGTTTACTAAGATCCAAGGATTTTTTTTCTAAGATAAAATTCGCATTTATATGAAAATTTTATTTACGGCCATTTACGGTGTAATTGAATATGAAACTTCGTCTTTTTTCACTGGCAATTGTTAAAAGTGTACACACAAAGAAAAAATATTTTCCTCCAGGACCAAAATTTGAGATAAATAAAACTCCTCTTCTTTACAGGGAACTTTAATTTTAGGCAAACTTACCAGACTTACGGCCATTTTCATGTAGCTCCGTTATGCTTCAACTTCCAGTTAAGAAAGTAAATTGCAAATATCTTCTCTCCGGTTAACATTAACTGAAAAATTTTCGGCAGTTAAGTTCCTAACTGGCATATGGAATATACATACAAGATGGCAGCTATGTCCATAATACGGGTTAAAAGTTAGTTAGTTGACGGAGCACGAACGGAGCTTCTTGAAAATGGGGGTTAATGCATAAAATATAAGGCCAAACATTTAAGATTCCCCATTGCTCTTTACGAATTTATGTCACGTGGCGTTTTACTAAATATTAAAAAAAAAGTGGAAAACAAACATTTTTCGAATCATTGGTACTTTGGGACACTTGGCGGGCTTTTGAAATGATTTTTATTGTGTTTAATACCTAATAACAAAACATAGTATTTACCACATGTTTATATATCAAAAATTCTTGCCAAAAATGTATTGGCTTTAGCAGCTTCACGCGTCGCCCGCTGATGTGTCAATTTCCAATAAGCACTATCGTAATATGTTTTAGGTGACAGTTTGCCTTACGTCGTCAAGTAAAACATACAAATTCCCCAAATCCGCAAAAAAGATCTTCATGCCCAGAAAAAAAAAAATCAACAGAATATTTTCTATTGAATTCTTAGCTGAAATAAAAAATAAATTTAATTTAGTTATTGCTTTAAAAAAAGTCTTGTTAATATTTATTCCAAATATTCATTTCATTTATTTAACAATTCAATAAGCCTTCGTGGCCAATAAATGGTATTGCTCTTAAAAATAGTAATACACTAATAGTAATTGTAAAATTATCAATACTAATCATTAAAATTTAAATTACCCTATAATCCCTACCACTCCACCATCCTCACTTTGTCCAAAGTGACATAACACCTGCCATTGGTAAATATAAATACATAACACCTACAACTGGTAAATAAATAGAATGATTTCACTAAACCGTAGAAAATTGGTACAAATTTCGTGCAACATAGTAAAAAAATGAACTTACTGACGGCAAAGCTGTCTTAAGGGCGAAATCACCTTTACTACCATTTAAGAAAAAACAGACATACATTTTTTTCAAAACAGTACTGACTGGTATGGACAAATTTTATAATATGTGTCTGACCACCACTTTGTAATTCCAAAATGTAATTAAATTAAATTAAATTTGTTCATAGGACGTAATTTTAATTAGATTTTTTTCAAGTGTTAATTGCCAGCTAGCCTCTACAAAGCCCAATTTGACGCTGAGGCATAACTACTTTGAATTGTAATGAAATAATATTTTGAATAATTAATTAAAAAATATATATCAGGGTAACCCACTTTAAGTAAATTTTTAAACTAACTGCAAAAGAGTTCAAAATAATAAGAATTACAAGATTTTCATAAAATTCTTGAAATTTGAATTCACTGGGTAGAAACGCGATTAGCTAAATTGAATTGTTATAAATTACGACCTACATTTTTTCTGTGCACTTATGTCTTATCAGAAAGGAAAAACATAATAATAAATAAATAAAGAATAATTGGATCCCTTAATTGAATTCGAAAATATTTCTTCTGTGTGGCATAAGTTGGTATAAACTTTCAATGCGTTTTGTGCAAGGTCATAAACTTACTGGTTACATTGTCACCCATACATATCACAACATTTTAGATGATGATCGTATTTCCCCAGACCAAGTTTCCCCAATATCCGAGACTCAATGCTAGAACTGACCTTCATATTTTAAAAGATTTTGGAAATATGCTACAGTAAGTTTTTTATTTTCGTTCTATTATCTCTGATTAATACTCGTTCAAAACACAATTAGTTTTCATTAATAATCTCTTGTTTATTTCAGTATTATATTATTGCGAGTCGAGTATTTTTATTATTATTTACGTTTGGGTTATTGGTAAATTAATCGCAGGTTTTGCTATGGCTTTATTGCTTGCTTTTAGCACAAAGTCTACACTAACTCGTTGCTGTTGTTGTCTGCTTCAATTGGTACCCATAGCAGCTGGTAATGATTATTTGTTTTGCCATATACCCACATTTCCTCCAGACTACAGCAAGGCAATATCCAATTCTCCACTTTATTTCATTCCACTCCTAACCAATACGCTGCCCCTTTTCTTCGCTCCCATTGCTTATTAATATGATTATGGAATATGTACACCCACAAACATTGAATCGTTTTGTTGTTTTTCGCATTCACATAAACAAAACAAAACTAAAAAAGGAACCAATACAACAGCAACAAAATATAAACATAATTAATACCTTCTTAAATGTGAAGCAGGCGGTCGTAGGTGGGGGTCAACTACATTGGAAACTTGTATCTAATCATCGTTCCGTTGTTGTGCTTACAGACATCACCAGTTGGTCAAAAAATCAAATTATTCGCGAGATTTATGTACGAAATCTCTTCAGTATGTTGAATTATCAGGATTTGAGTGTGACTAGTCATTGAAAAAAATAGTTCTGAAAAATTATTTCATCATACACACAAAAAAAAATTTTTCTGATTCAATCACGAAATTAATTGATCCAATTAATTTTTTAATTGAAATGTCTTCAATAACAGAAATGATAGTATCAATTAAAAAATTAATTGAAGGTGAATTAAACAATTAATTGATCCAATTAAAAAATTAATTGATACTATTATTTTTTGTGATTGATTTTTGTTTCAATTAAAAAATTCGTTGAACCAATTAAATTTTTAATTGAATATTTTTTAAAACTCAATTAAAATTTTAATTGGAAAATTTTTCGTGAGATTTTTTTCTGTGTAGTATTTCAACAGAATCAAGGTTTGACATCGGCTCCTTTATAATACAAATCATATAGGAATGACCTTAAATTCCCCAAGATCGATGCTCATAAATACCATCTACAAACAAACAATCCTGTTGCAGAAAATCATGTTACTTACCTACAGAAAAAACAGTAAACTCTTTTATGGGAAAAATTTATTACCTCTTGCAAAACTTGAATTCAATTGTATTCCTTTAACCAAAAGTAAATGAAAAAATCATTGCCACCAAATCATTACTATTATTTTTGAACTTATTTTTGCGTTTTTCAGATGGACTTGGAATAAAGAAAATTGTTTTATTATTGTTTTGTTTTAGTAGCATATATGGACTACAGTACACTGTGCATCCCTCTCGAACCTCCTGCCAAAATGTCCCTCATTTAATAGTTTTTGACTACAAATTAAAAGAGGTCATTTATGTTTTGCAATTAAACTTTTATTTATTGTAATTAAACTTGCAGTTAACCATTTTCCTTCAGGTTGAATTTTACTCAACATATTTTTTTTGTTTTGAAAAGTGTCCCATAAATTGAAAAGAGTACCATTCCTCTGAAAACCAAATTGAGTTTTGACAGATCGAACAGTACTATGCCCTGAGATGCTGCCCTATCCCAAAGAGGACACGAAACGAAGGTAGAAAGCTTCCCTGGCTGCACAACACGTACACTGATATGATAGTCGGTGGTCGATGAGTCATACCCATCGAGTCAATTAGGTGCAAAGAACCAGCAGTCGAGAGATTTATAAAAGCCTGTGTCATTTGGGTGAAGCTGTCTTTGCCGCATGTGAAAGCAACTTCAATGAAAAACACGCACCGTTTACAATGAAGCGATATGACGACGCAAAAGGTATCTCCCAAATACAAAATGAGGGAAATACAGGAGCATAAAAGCTAGTAAACATTGCCAAACGGTCTCACCTTGGCACATGTGGTAGTACTCGTAAAGTTGTCGAGGAGAAGTGAAATCCCTTCTACGCAAGAATGAAGATACAATGTTAACAGACGGAACTCATATGTTGGGACATAAAATACACAGCGAAATTCAAATAAACCGATATTTGAATACATAATGTGTTGGAAACCGTAAAAATATAAATGTTGCTTTCTGACATAAAAAATCAATAAAGTTCCTTGGAAGCTAAGTAAATCGTGAAAATATTGCAAATGTTGCAAGCCACAATCCTTTGCCCATTTCGCTTAAAACCTTAAAACCGTGCGGGCGACATGTAAATTCCTATAAAAAGTTTTTAATAAAATTGCAAATTATCTCAGACACAAGAAGAGAAAGAAATGGAATTTTAAAATTTCATCCATTGCGATATCGAATTCAAACACATGTTGTTGAGTATCGTGGCCGATAGTAAACGGTTTGTTCCTCTTGTTTTGGGATAACACAATAGCTTATGTTCGTTCGTATATTGCTAACAAAGATTATGTTTTCGGAATGTAAACAGTTGTCCAATTGTTGTTGTTGCAGTTCTTACAAGGTGCTAAAAAATTTGCCAAAAACAACTGGGTACCAATATGCGTAGTCCCAGTCACATAAAAAAGAATATTTTCCTCCGAAATGAAACTTTGGACCAACGATGTAGTTTTCTTTTATTGTTAAATTTGTTTCCTTAAAGGCAGCAAAATGAAGTAATTTTTTGAGTGCTTAAAAAGTGCTTGGTAAAAACAGAAAAAAATAAATATATATAATAATTGATTTTAACTTCTTAATCCGCTTGAGGATATTAAATGTAAATTGTAATTGTAGCTCTGTTCAGTTGAATGGTAAGCACTCTTGTACTCATTGAATAGGAAAATGACAGTTTTCTTTTTAATGAAAATATTCTACAAATAGTGACGGTCAAATCTTTTGTGGTTGCATAATTATTCGTCTCTTCATGTCTCGCCTTCCATCTCCGTACAATTGGGCAAACTTTGTCCATAAACTTTCGGAACTGTACGAAAGCATCAATCGAGAAGTTAAACACAATGAGAATAAAGGAAGAAAAAAAGCCAATTAATCATGGTATTACATGACATAATTTTGCCGCTATCAGTCCCTGAACATGCTGGCGTGATGTGCAAGTGACAACTTATGGGGAAAAGGGAGAATTTCATGAATTCCGATAAGAGCTGGAATATATAAATGTAAAAATAAAACAACTCTCTAATAGACAACGAAGAATTATTCTCTTCCCTCGACTCCCATCGGCACTGGCACTCGATATGTCTGTGTACGGTTGTGTATAGTGACAAACATAAATGTTTTTATTTCGTTTGGGGTTTTAATTGCACCGCATTTTCTCATACTTATATTTGTATGACAAATTACCGGTGCAAAGAATGAAAATACTCGTGAAACAGTGAAAGAATCAATAAAAATGAAATCCTTTAAGTATGCGCTGTAAATGGTTGAAACAATGCATCTCCTCTATAGTATATATACAGGGAAAAAACTGGTTTATGGCAAGAATGAACTACGTCGTGTGAAAATTAAACTAAATTATATATTTTGAGATTTCCACAAAGCGTTGTTAAAACATGGTGTCCTTTTTAACTACAACGCATGAAATTCCATCACGCCATAGAAGAAAATATGAACTAAAAGTAAAGAAAAAATCATTGTTGCCAAATCATGACATTTTTAACCGTACTGTAGTTCTTCTTGAACTTATGTGTACGGCCATTCAACTTTATACCCACGTTTAGTTCATAAAATATTCGAGCTATACTTAAAAAAAGGAAAATTTCATTGAAAAATTAAAAAAAAATATATAATAATAAAATTTAACAAATAGTTTTTTTTTTTTGCAATAAAAATAAGTTAAATTTAGCGTTAATTTAACTACAGATATTTTCAGTGTACACGCAAACGCAACAAAAAAAAAAAAACACGTTTAGAAAGTGGATATCACAAAAGTTGTTATTTTGTTACTTTTTTTTTGCATTTCTCCAAAAGCCATATTTACTAAAAAAGTTTTTTTATACCCTGCACCACACTATGGAACAGGGTATTATAAGTTAGTGCATATGTTTGCAACACCCAGAAGGAGACGAGATAGAAACATGGTGTCTTTGGCAAGGGTGGGTCCGAGAGTAGAGGTGAGCACGTGAGTAATATTTTGCTCACGCACACTCACGACGGAAAAATCTTACTCGCGCACACTCTCGCACGATATTGTTTGGTAGGACTCACGCACACTCACGAAAATAAAATTTGTACTCACGCACGCTCACGCACGAAAATGTCGTGACTCACGAAAATACCGTGACTCACGAAAAATGTCATGACTCACGAACAATTTTTTGAGTAATTTACCTTAGCGACGTGTCTGAAAATATGAGCATTTTTAAAATCGAGAGCGTTATTACACTCTTAGCATCCCAGGTGTCACTAAAATTGTAAATGAATTTAACTCTTAAGCGTTTTATGTTGGTGGGAGGGGTTGTTTTCGTGAGCGTAAATCTTTACTCACGCACACTCACGAAGGTAATATTTTCGTGACTCACGCTCACCCACGACATTTTGGTTTGTTAATCACGCTCATGCACACTCACGCCGTTGCCATGAGCGTGACTCACGCGTGAGTCACCAAAATTTTCGTGGGTCACGACAATTTCGTGTCACGTGCACACCTCTATCCCAGGGTCGATCTAGCCATGTCCGTCTGTCCGTCTGTCTGTGACCACATTTTTGTGATCAAAGTCTAGGTCCCAGTTTAAGTTTGGGTCAGAATAGAACCCTATTGATTTTGGAAGAAATCGGTTCAGATTTAGATATAGCTCCCATATACATCTTTCGCCCGATATGCACTTATATGGACCCAGAAGCCGGAGTTTTATCCTGATTTGCTTGAAATTTTGCACGAGGAGAACAATAAGTACTATTGTCAGGTGTGCCAAATTTGATTGAAATCGGTTCAGATTGAGATATAGCTTTCATATTCTTTCGTCCGATATAGACTTATATGGCCCCAGAAGCCAGAGTTTTACCCCAATTTGGTTGAAATTTTGCACTTGGAATACAATTAGTAGTGTAGTCAAGTGTTTATTGAAATCGGTTCAGATTTAGATATAGCTCCCATATAGACGAAATAAATAAATAAATATATCTTTCGCCCGATTTTCCGTCATATGACCACAGAGTTAAAAGTTGTAGTCCGATTTACGTGAAATTTTGCACAGGGAGTAGAATTATAATACTAAGTATGCACGTCAAATTTGGTTGAAATCGGTTCAGATTTCTATATAGCTTCCATATATATGCTTTTCCGACTTGGGCAAAAATGACCAAAATACCCACATTTTCATTATAAAATCGCCACTGCTTATTTTATTTCTAATACATATCTATCGACCGATAAATCATAAATACACTTTTGCGAAGTTGCCTCAAAATTGGTTCAGATTAAAATGTTTCCCATATTTTTTTACTACCATAGTGTACCATCCCAGGGCATTAGTCGACTTAAATTTTATGTTTATAGATTATAAATTTTGTTCAGATGGAGTCAGATTTAAATGTATGTATTTGGGACAAAAACCTTTATATATATATATAGCACCCAACACACTTGACGGATTTGAGATAGTATCGAAAACGTAGATTTACAAAGTGGTGCAGGGTATAATATAGTCGGCCCGCCCGACTTTAGAATTTCCTTACTTGTTTTTAATTCTATTTATTAAATAAGTACTATTAACATCCGCCTCCGCCCTAAAAAAATAGTTCAAGCTAATAGCTAACATAAGAAGGGTAAATGATTAACAAATTTAATACTTATTCACATCAGCCATTAATGCCCAAGCCCGCATTTAGACGGTCTTCAATTAACTGGGAATTTGTTGGTCAAACCCATCATACACACAAAAAAATTTTCAGATACAATCACGAAATTAATTGATCCAATTAATTTTTTAATTGAAACTCGAAAATGATAGTATCAATCACAGTTTTAATTGTACATTAAAATAATGCTTGATTAAAAAGTTAATTGATTTCATTAGCAATTTTCACTTAATATTTTAATTGATTCAATTAAAAATTTAATTGATGTTGATTGCAGATCTCATACAATTTTTCATTAAAAACGTAACTATTTTTAATTACTTTCTTAACTCAGTGTTTTTAGTTTAATTAAAAAATTGTTTTTTTGAAAAAAAATTTAAATAAAAATTAAAAAAAATTCCATCACTTTTTTTAAATGACTTAAATGTGTTCCGAGTTTGATTAAAAAATTTATTGTATCAATTAATTTTTAATTAAAAATTGTAAATTTTTCAATCATTTACTAAATTAACTTAATGTTTCCATCTTGATTAAAAATTTGATTGTATCAATTAATTAATTAATTGAAAATTTTTCAATTTCAATCAACTTTTTAATTGGAAATATTTTGGTGATATTTATTTCTGGTTAAGCCAACAATAACGTGTTTGATATAACAAAAACTTAGTTATTACTGTAAAAGGGTGTTAAACCTCGGATTATTTTATTAGATAAACGAAACAATGGGGCATTAGAGTATTATTGTCTATCAATAAAAGAAAACTTCGTTGGTCAAAAATTCGTTCCGGAAAGATATAATTAATTAATACTTATTTCAATCACGAAATTAATTGAGTCAATGAAAAAATTAATTGATCCAATTAAAAAATTAATTGCTACTATTAATTTTTGTGATTGATTTTTGTTTCAACTAAACAATTTGTTGAATCAATTAAATGTTTAATTGAATATTTTTTATAACTCAATTAAGACTTTTTATTTAAAGCTTTTCTTAATTTATCTAAAATTCGAATGGACGGAAAGTTTCTTCCTTTTATTTCATTTCATTTCTTTATTAAATGCATTCCTACACAACAAGATTAAAATCTTATAATTATAGTATAGGATTATTAATTTGAATAATACATTTGATTATCGTAGTAATTATAAAATAGTTTTAAAATAAATAAATACAATTAAAGTAAAATAAAAGCAATTTAACAAAGGGAGAGAACAGGAGTGGAAAATAAGAAAAATATGTTTTCGTTAAAATAACATTATGAGAATAACAAAAGAAAAGAAAAAAAAAATATATATATACAAAAAAAAGATAAGATATAAATAAATAAATAAAAAATGATAACAATAAGAAAATGGTAGTATATCAAAAATATATTTTGTTAACGTTAAAAAATACATTTTGTTTGATAGTTTAATTTACAACCAATTTTGTATACTCTGTCAGATGATGGTGTTCTTAGTCATGCCATCTTACCGTTAGAATATCTATCAGCACTTCATCATAGGGTTAAACTTTGGTTGACCAATTCGTTTGTAGGTATTTTTTAGCTTGTCTGTGTTATCAACAAACATTATGGTCATATCACTGATATTAGAACACCACTCATTCCAATTATGACTTCGATATGAATCAGAGAACATTGTTGGAACTATAGTTTGACTGACAAACAATTGAACTTATCAATCGTTTTGTTGTATATTTCGGGATATACTCAATTGAGTTTTCACTTACGAATGACAATCTTTGGCCAAACAAAAAAAAAAAAGTGAAATTGGTCAATGACTAATTGAAATTTTCTCACACCCTCAATTATGGAGGCCTAAAGAACTCACCAGAACATTAACAATGACAGTAATGACAACTTAACTTTTCTGCTCTTTAAGTCTTGGCAACTTTTAATTGGCACTGTGTTAAATTCTTTATTTTTGTCATAGCCAGATGTAAGGATGGAAAAAACATATAAGGGATATATTTCATAGGTAATCGATGATAGGGAATGGGGAGGGAAACATTTAATTCGTCAAACTAATTACGATCTCATAAAAGTTGAAATAAAAAATAATAAGTTAATTAATACCGAATGGCATGGACTCGCGATAAAATTGATTCAGTCAATGAAAAACATAGATGTTTTCCTATAGATGTGCAAAATGAATTTGAAAAATTTATATTCTTTGGTTTTCTTGTTTTTTTCGAATTTTAGAAAAACTATTAAACATATTTTTTCTCTATGTCTTATTTTATTATATTGTCATTTATTATTGCTGCGAGTTTCAAGAAATTAGTTCATATATTTGATCCAATTATTTTTAATTGAAATATCTGCACTTACTAAAATGTTAGTATCAATCTTAGGTTTTATTTGGGCATAAAAAACACTTGTTTAAGTTATTAGTTGATTTCATTAGCAAATTTCTATTAATAATACCCTAAATCACATAGTGGTCAGGGTATAATAAGTTTGATCGGCCAAAAAATGTGCCTACCAGAAATATTGATTTTTGACCCCATAAAATATATACCGATCGACTCAGAATCACCTCCTGAGTCGATCCAGCGCATGGTGTCCGTCCGTCCGTCTGTTTGTCCATGTATTTGTTGTTCACAGGATTCCGGTTTTTTGGGCACAAGGACGAACGCTATTGAATTTGGAAGAAATCGGATCAAATTTAGATATAGCTCCCATATATATGTATCGCCCGATTTCGACAAACCGACCGTCATCACAAACCGATCGTCATCAAATTTTGCACATAGTAAACTTTTTCATCACCCTTTAAGTCTGTAAAATTTTATTGAAATCGGTTCAGATTTAGATATAGCTCCCATATATATGTATCGCACGATTTTCCCAAATTTGGCAATAAAAACCTTATTTATTAAGCGATCATTCTCAAACGTGGCTTACTCTAATCTTTTATGGTACTGACAATATGTGCTAAAAATAATCCAAATCGGTTCAGATTTAGGTATAGCTCCCATATATATGTATCGCCCGATTTTGCCAAATTTGGCCGTAAAACCCTTATTTATCAACCGATAGTACTCAAAGTTGGTTAAATATAATCTTCTATGCCTCTTACCGTATATGCGCAATTTCATCGAAATCGGTTCAGATTTAGATATAACTTCCATATATATGTATCGCCCGATTTTGTCAAATTTGGCCGTAAACCCCTTATTTATAAACCGATCGTACTCAAAGTTTGCTAAATGTAATCTTCTGTAGCAATTACTTACTGTGCGAAATTTCATCGAAATCGGTTCAGATTTAGATATAGCTCCCATATATATGTATCGCCCGATTTGGTCAAATTTGGCCGTAAACACTAGATAGGGTCACGGCCTAAAGGAAAAAAAAAGTTGATGTGGTCACCCCCCAGTTTTGTAGCACATTCGAAGACAATTTCAGAACACCAAAACTTTTTTTTCCGTGCACCACACGACCCCCCGAAATACAATTTATTGTGCTGTGTCGTCATTTGAAGTCCGATCGAAAAGAAACGCATATCGTTGTTCGTGGTTGATCAGGGGCTATATTTCGTGCATTGGTCATTTTTGACTCCAACGTCAAATTTGATTTTTAATTTTTTTATTTCGCTTCGTATACCCCTATGACACCCATTTCTAATAACCATTTAAAGATCTTAACAAAATATGAAACTTTTGCTTTTGAAGTATTTACTTATATTCATAAACAAAAAAGTTATAGAGATTTTAAAAAGTCAATAGGTCACCCTACACAACACTAAATAGTTTTTGCTGTGTTGTCATGATGTCCGATCGAAACCACATGCACATCGTTATTCATATCTACGAAATTGATTTATAAGGCATTTAGAACACAAAACCTGTTTATCTGTAAATTTCTAACGGTACCTTTGTATACACTGAAAAAACAGTGAACCCTTTTCCATTGCAAAATGAACTAAACTGTAGTAATATTGACCATGATTTAGCCCTTAAGATTTTTTTCAACTTGTATAGTTTATAATTCTCTTAAATGTTAGTTCATCTATAACATTGTATTTTAGTTCATTTTTACAACGCCATAAGATTTATATACCCATACCAAGTTAAAAAGTCAGTATTACTTTGGTTTACTTGCTTATTTTTTGGGAAACCCGATAATAAAAATTGATTAACAGTCTCTTTAAAATGTCGACGACTAAACTATTTTTAAATCAATCATTCCACAGTACAGAGAAATTAAATAATTAAAGGAACAACAAACCGTTTTACTATTATGAACATTTTCATACATTAAAATTAAACTTTCTTTAAGCAAAAGTACTTTATTATAAAAACTTATGATGAAAGTTATTAATACAATGTTTTTGTGAATAAAAATTATGACCACGTGGAACAAGAAAGTAGTTTATTTTAACTCGCTATTTGGACTTTTTGACTTTTCCTTAGTTTTTTATTCATCGTTAGTATGTTCACATATCTTGCTGAAAAAAATGGAAGGAATAATGAAAATTGTTAAAAATTAACATGTAATAACATATAATTTTTAATCTCTTTAAATTAGCTTGTAACTTACCATATTTGGGGGCATTTTATTAAATGGTGTAAGGAATTCAACTTTTCTTAGATAAACGTAAAGTTTGTACCTGAAACAATTAGAGAAATAATGAATTAAGTAATATATTAACTCATAAAACTGTGTTGTTATCGATGTGAAGGACATAATACAATAAATATTCTTGTCAAAAGAAAGCCAAAGTTTTAATATAAAACTTACCAATTCTCTATTAAATTGTACGCTGAGGTTAAAAAGTTATCGAAATACATTTGGGGATAATCTGAAATTATATATATTTTTTTTAATTAAATAGAAAACATTACATTGGTTTCCAAAAAATCTAATTAAAGAAATAATATGTATAAAAAAACTAAATATTCTGGTTAAAAGAATGTTAAAGAAAGCTTACCAATTCAAAAAAATGTTTCCAAATTGTTATTCTGAAATTAAATATTTGTTTTTACAATAAAAATATTAAATTGGTTTCCAAAAATATTTGATTAATGTAATACTAAAATAAGGTATTAAAAACATGTAATTTTGATAATAAAAAGGTCATACAAATTTAAATATTCTAGTGAAAAGAAAGCCAAATTTTAAAGGAAAACTTACCACTTCTCTATTAAATTATACGCTGAGGAGGAATATAAAAATATGCCCGAATCCATCCTGGGGTTGCTCTGAAATTAAATATTTTTTTACAACAAAGAAAAACATTAAACTACTTTCAAAAAAAATAATAATAATAATAATTAGCAAATAATGATATAAATAAAAAATATCCTTTTTAAAAGAAAACCACATTTTAAAAAGAATACTTACCAATTTATGATTAAACTATATGCTGAGGTGTAACAAAAATTTTCCAAAAATATTTGATTAAAGTAATACTAAAATAAGGTATTAAAAACCTGTAATTTTTGACAATAAAAATGTTATTAAAACGTAAATATTCTAGTGAGAAGAAAGCTTACCACTTCTCTATTAAATTATACGCTGAGGAGAAATATAAAAATTTGCCCAAATCCATCTGGGGTTGCTCTTAACTTAGATATTTTTTTACAACAAAGAAAAACATGAAACTTGTTAAAAAAAATAATAATAATAATAATTAGCAAATAATAATATACATAAAGAATATTATTTAAAAAAAAAAAAAAACACATTGAAAAAGAACTCTTACCTATTTACCATTAAACTATAAGCTGAGGTGTAACAAACAATTGTCCAAATTCATCTGGAGTTACTGTGAAATTGAATATTTATTGTTTACATTGAGTAATAAAAATTAAATTAGATAAAACAATTTCAATATACTTTCCATTTCAGCATTTTTACCTAAATATTGAACATTCTTAATAACTTTTATCTAAGCTACCGATCATCACTTCGCCATCGTACATCTCATCGCTAAAATATTAATAACTTTCATTTCAAAGTTTTAATAAACAAACACCAATATATGTCTAAAAAAAACCAAAATATTCCATACCTTTATATTCCCTTGTTACATACTTGCTAAAAAGATGCAACAGCCCACGCCAACGCCAACTATACAACTGAAGCATGCCAAACAAAACCAAGCAAAACCAAAACATTCCTACAACAACAAAAACACATGTGCCTTCATTGAAAACAACACCTCATCCAGACAAATAAACCATTCGCGAATAATAAACACACACACACAAACCACTGAAAGAACAAAAACAACCCCACGCTCAGATATACACAACATCCCCATCACTCGCTACCATTTCTCATTATTGCATTGCATGCTCTCACTCTCAAAAAAATTTCAAGTAACATCATCTTTACATTAAACATATTCCACTTTGACGAGAAAGATCTCTGTACTATGCATTAGTTCATCGCATCTGTCCACAATTTACTCTAAAAACAATACTCTTAAATGCATATTCAGTATAAGAACGATGAAACGTTTAACTTAAAATTAGCAAAAACTTCATGAAATGATATCTACCCATTTTTGACGAAAATGTCTATAAATTTAATTACATGTGAACTAAAAATATTTCATTGGGAAATTTTTTACCAACCATTATTAACTATAGGAATTGTCAGTAAGAAATTGCTATCCACTTTCAAGTTCATTTTTCGTAAAAAAATATTTTCTCATACAAAAAAATCTTATGGTAAATTGCACTTATTATTTAGGAAAAACTTTACATTTCACAAGTAGTTTTATAGCATGACAAACGAATTTTTAACTACCAGTTAAGAAATTTTTTAAAGAAATTTCCATCGTATTTTGTAGGCCATGAACTAAACGATTGCTACTTAGAATTTGTAAAATTTCCATTCGAGTAGTTAATTTTCGTTGAAGATACGAAAAATGAACTAAAATTCTGGAAAATTCTTGCAATAAATTATTGTAAAAATCTTCTTAAATTTACGAGACACTTTTTTTTCTGTGTACATACTCCTTGTTTGCACTACGGCATTTTCTGCGTTATGCAAAGTGCATGTGGTTTTGCTAGAACAATTTGAGAGCACGTTGCAAATTGTCTTCGTATATGCTACAAAACTGGGGGGTGACCGCATCAACTTTTTTTCGTGACCCTATCTAGTAAACACCTTATTTATAGACCGATCGTAACCAATGTCGGCTAAATGTAATCTTCTATAGCACTAACTGTATGTGCAAATTTTCATCGTAATCGGTTCAAATTTAGATATAGCTCCCATATATATGTATCGCCCGATTTTGAAAAATTTGCCCCTAATAACCTTATTTTTGACCATAGGGGCCTCATTTAGTAACTGATCGTACTCAAATTTTACAAAAGGTAACCTTCTGTGGTATCAATCATACCTGCAAAATATTATACAAATTGGTTCAGATTTAGATATAGGTCCCATATATCGCTCATTTTGTTATATTTGGCAATAATATTAACCTATGTTATTCAAATTTCAAATTTTGATGTACTATGTTAGCTGATCGTATTTAGACTTACATGTAGCTCTTAACATACATAATAATATTGCCCGATTTTTACAAATTTGGATTTATTACCCACAAACTAATTGACGATTTCCTCTTTTTTTAATAATGGACTCAATATTAGTGGCATACTAACTCTTTTGGTGCAAAATAAACTATATACGTAATAGCAGACATTTCTGTTCAGATTGTGACAAGACTCCCATAAACATGTACCCCCTTTATGTTCTCCAAAACCTATACCAATGATACCCCACAAATGCTTATGTTTACTAATTCAGTAGGGGTGGTTTAGGGCCCCGCCCGACTTTCTACTTTACTCACTTGTTTTTTTAAATGAATCAATTAAAATCTTAATTGATCTATATAATGGGCCTACATAAGCACTACAGAACAATTTATCTCCCCTTTCCTGTTGTTTAATGGGAATCACGCTACGCACCTGTACTCAATGTTACTCGCACGCACACACTCACATACACTCGTGTGTGTGTGTGTGTGCAAGGATATACAACTAGAATTCATTCATCTTCTTCGTTTTGTTCAAAATGCAGGCGAATCCATATTTAACACACAAACAAATAAACCAAAGAGATGGTTACTTCGTGACACAGGATCACTGCTCCATATCTATTCTTACTAACATCGGAGCCACCGTGATGCAATGGTTAGCATGCCCACCTTGCATACACAAGGTCGTGGGTTCGATTCCTGCTTCGACCGAACACCAAAAAGTTTTTCAGCAGTGGATTATCCCACCTTAGTAATGCTGGTGACATTTCATGCAATGTGGAACGTCGTTCGGACTCGGCTATAAAAAAGAGGTCCCGTGTCATTGAGCTTAACATGGAATCGGCACTCACTCAGCGATAAGAGAGAAGTTCACCACTGTGGTATCACAATGGACTGAATAGTCTAAGTGAACCTGATATATCGGGCTGCCACCTAACCTAATCGAACCTAACCTAACCTAACATTCCGTATATCCTTACATCCTATATGTATGAAGTTAACCAGATATCATGGCTCTAAATGCATTCGTCCATCACGTAAATCCATCCATTCAGTGTGCGTCCGAAAATGTAAATCTAGACGTTAAAATACGTTCAAAAGCAGATACCAAATTTGACATAATACGGTCGATGTTTCGGTATACAGTCGACTCTCGATAATTTGACACTCGTTAATTTGAATCACTTGATTATTTGAAGTCTTTTACCGGTCCCTTAAAAAAACTTTCCTCGGTTAACGATGACATGAAAAAGGAAAAACGCAGAATCTTATAATTTTGGATAACTGCACCGTGCATAATAACCCGCCCCCCTTAGATCACGTGAAATTAATATTTTTCCACCCAGCACGACATCAAAGTACAGCCATTAGACCAAGGCATTATCCAGAACTTTAAAACTCTCTACCACAGAGAAATTGTTTCTCTTGTGCTGGATAGCATTGCATGAATGAAAAGGTGAATATAGGATTTTGTTCACGTTGATACTGGCATCTGTGTTTACTGATGCTGAACTTTAAAATTTGGACAAAAACAAGAAGGAAAATGAAGAATACCAACCGCTGAATCCAGTAACATTGAGCGAGGCAAGAAAATCTATTAATAACCTACGCTCCTACGCCCTTAGAACTGACACAATTAACTAATTGTATTCAGCACTCATAACAATAGATTAATTCATTAGATAATGATAGATCGCTAACTCAGAAGAAAATAACATATTTTTTTTTTTCAAAATAATATGAAGTAAAACTATTTTTCCTGATTTATTAATACTCTTCTTTATTTGAACTTTTTCGCAGTTCTCTCTCGATAATTTGATCTCTTATTATTTTGAAACACTTGGTCATTTGAACTTTTTCTCTTGTCCCTTGAGTTTCAAATTATCGAGAGTGGACTGTAGCTCTCATAGACTGATCTCTCGATTTGGCTTCTGGAAGGCATAGAAGCGGCAAATTTTCGTCCGAGATGCTTAAAATTGAAAACTTAGTAGTTTAGGTCCATGGACAGCTGTATCTAATCCAGATAGATTATAAACTTTAAAAATTCTGTGCTCTCGATCAATTGCCTAATTTGGTTCCATGTTATATGCATCATATGCAAATAATCTTTTAAGTATACATTCGTCCTCCGAATACCCTGCATAAACTATCATTTGCTTCACTTACATGGTACAAGTGTGCCTTGTGGTCCAAGTGTCGCGTCATGATTCCAGCAGTCCTACTGATCATATCCTTAGTATTCCAATATATACAAATCTACAGAATTTAGGTCTCCGTAGGACCGTACCCCTAGTCCCATACGACTTGCGCTTAAATATCGTTAGTGTTAGAGTTCATTTTTATGTAGTCTCTATAAATACCAGTGACACCGACTGAAATAACTCATCTAGATCAATAAAAACACCTCCTGGATTCGCCAAACTTTCTAAAAGTAAAAGTCTTAAGAATGTATGGCGAATCAAGGTTGGCTTTACTTCAATTCTAAATTTTTATAAAAAAAATCCGATTTTTCGCTTTAAATCACACTGAAAAAACAGTGAACCCTTTTCCATTGCAAAATGAACTAAACTGTAATAATATTGACCATGATTTAGCCCTTAAGATTTTTTTCAACTTGTCTAGTTTATAATTCTCTTAAATTTTAGTTCATCTATAACATTGTAGTTTAGTTCATTTTTACAACACCATAAGATTTATATACCCCTACCAAGTTAAAAAATCAGTATTATTTTGTTTTACTTGCTTATTTTGTGGGAAACCCGATAATTAAAATTGGTTAACAGTCTCTTTAAAATGTCGACGACTAAACTATTTTTAAATCAATCATTCCACAGTACAGAGAAATTAAATAATTAAAGGAACAACAAACCGTTTTACTATTATGAAATTTTTCATACATTAAAATGAAACTTTCTTTAAGCAAAACTACTTTATTATAAAAACTTATGATGAAAGTTCTTAATACAATGTTTTTTGTGAATAAAAATTATGACCACGTGGAACAGAGAGTAGTTCATTTGAACCCGCTGTTTGGACATTTTGACTTATCCTTTTTTTAGTCATCGTAGGTAATTTTTTCACATATCTTTCTGGAAAAAAATGGAAACAATAATGAAAATTGTTAAAAATTAACACCATGTAATGAAATATAATTTTTAGTTTTTATCAAATGGTGTAAGGAATTCAACTTTTCTTTGGAAAACGTATCTCATAAATTTTGTACCTGAAACAATTAGAGAAATAATGAAGTATTCTAAATAAACTCATAAAACTGTGTTGTTATCGATGTGAAGGATATAATAAAATGAACATTCTAGTTGAAAGAAAGACAAAGTTTTAATATAAAACTTACCAATTCTCTATTAAATTGTACGCTGAGGGGAAATATAAAAAGTTGTCCAAATTTATTTGGGTTACTGTGAAATTAAATATTTATTTTTTACATTAAAAAAATTATTAAATAGGTTTTCAAAAAATGAAAAAAATAATAATATGCATAGAAAACCAAATATTCTTGATAACCCTAGACAGTCATCATTCGTCAAAATGACAACACGTAATTTCATTTTTGATTTAAAATGCATTTTAGTCTATTGGGAAATGGTAAATTTTAGTTATACTAATTCGACCGTTTTATGAATTTTTGTTTTATACTAATTAAAACCAAATTGAATAAGAAAATAAATTCAAGTTTGGTTCACTTTTTCGCTCACGATGAAAATTATAGCGTCTTAAAATCAGCCGTAGTCAAAATGACGAAAGATGACGTTAATGTACAAAAAAAAAAGGATGACTGTCCAGGGTTAAAAGAAAGTTAAAGAATCCTTACCAATTCACTGTTAAATTACAGGCAAAGGAGTACTAAAAATTTATCCAAATTTTTAAGGGTTTATTCTGAAATTAAATATTTGTTTTTACATTAAAAATATTACATTAGTTTCCAAAAAATTTGATTAAAGAAAAAAAAAAGAAAAGGTATTAAAAACCTGTAATTTTGATGATAAAAAGGTCACAAAAACGTAAATATTCTAGTTGAAATAAAGTCAATTTTTAAAAGAAAACTTACCAATTCTCTATTTTTTAAATTTGTTCGAATCCATCTGTATTTTCTCTGAAATTAAATATTGTTTTTACAACAAAGGAAAACATTAAAATGTCCGTGAAAATAAAGTTAACTTTAAAATTTATGATAACATTGTCTTAACGTTAACAGAGCGTTAACAGAGCTCTGCTAAGTGCTTAACAGAGAAAAAATAAAGTTAACTTTAAAAAGAACAAATAGTTAAAATAAAAACACGATCATTGTGCCAAAACTATAGAGGGGGCAGTATACACCCATATACCAAATTGTAGGGCACGATGAGTAGAATCTAAATCCGAAATAATTTCATAAAGTTCATTGCCAGAATTCGAGATATTTTCACTTTAAGTTGCGATTGAGTTAAAGTTAAAAACAAATGTGACCACTGTGCCAAAACTATAGAGGGGGCAGTATACACCCATATACCAAATTGTAGGGCACGATGAGTAGAATCTAAATCCGAAATAATTTCATAAAGTTCATTGCCAGAATTCGAGATATTTTCACTTTAAGTTGCGATTGAGTTAAAGTTAAAAACAAATGTGACCACTGTGCCAAAACTATAGAGGGGGCAGTATACACCCATATACCAAATTGTAGGGCACGATGAGTAGAATCTAAATCCGAAATAATTTCATAAAGTTCATTGCCAGAATTCGAGATATTTTCACTTTAAGTTGCGATTGAGTTAACGTTAAAAACAAATGTGACCACTGTGCCAAAACTATAGAGGGGGCAGTATACACCCATATACCCCCTCTATAGTTTTGGCACAGTGGTCACATTTGTTTTTAACTTTAACTCAATCGCAACTTAAAGTGAAAATATCTCGAATTCTGGCAATGAACTTTATGAAATTATTTCGGATTTAGATTCTACTCATCGTGCCCTACAATTTGGTATATGGGTGTATACTGCCCCCTCTATAGTTTTGGCACAGTGGTCACATTTGTTTTTAACTTTAACTCAATTGACACTAAAATTGAAAATATCTCGAATTCTGGCAATGAACTTTATGAAATTATTTCGGATTTAGATTCTACTCATCGTGCCCTACAATTTGGTATATGGGTGTATACTGCCCCCTCTATAGTTTTGGCACAGTGGTCACATTTGTTTTTAACTTTAACTCAATTGACACTAAAATTGAAAATATCTCGAATTCTGGCAATGAACATTATGAAATTATTTCGGATTTAGATTCTACTCATCGTGCCCTACAATTTGGTATATGGGTGTATACTGCCCCCTCTATAGTTTTGGCACAGTGGTCACATTTGTTTTTAACTTTAACTCAATCGCAACTTAAAGTGAAAATATCTCGAATTCTGGCAATGAACTTTATGAAATTATTTCGGATTTAGATTCTACTCATCGTGCCCTACAATTTGGTATATGGGTGTATACTGCCCCCTCTATAGTTTTGGCACAGTGGTCACATTTGTTTTTAACTTTAACTCAATTGGCACTAAAAATGAAAATATCTCGAATTCTGGCAATGAACTTTATGAAATTATTTCGGATTTAGATTCTACTCATCGTGCCCTACAATTTGGTATATGGGTGTATACTGCCCCTTCTATAGTTTTGGCACAATGATCGTTTTTTTTATTTTAACTATTTGTTCTTTTTAAAGTTAACTTTATTTTTTCTCTGTTAAGCACTTAGCAGAGCACTGTTAACGCTCTGTTAACGTTAAGACAATGTTATCATAAATTTTAAAGTTAACTTTATTTTCACGGACATAACATTAAACTGGTTTCCAAAAAAAATAATAAATAATAATATACATAAAAATATTCTTTTTAAAAGAAAGTCATATTAAAAAAATACTTACCAATTTATGAATAAACTATACGCTGAGATATAACAAAAATTTTCCAAATTCATCTGGAATTGAATATTAATTTTTTAATGTAAGGGAAAATAAATCCGTATATGAAAATTCGTTTCAGCGCCACCTATATGTGAAAAAATGAGTTATATACGAATAAAATTTTTTTTTTGCGATATAATCATCCGTAGAAATTGGCATAAATTGGCCAAACGGGAAGAGATAGAAAAGCCAAATTATAACCAAAGATAAACTGAAACGATAGCTTTCGATTGGAATGAAAACCTTTTGCCAGAAATCTTCCGAATCGGAGTAATGTTGCATATACGAAACAGAGAGAAAAGTGACCACTGTGGCCAAATGGAAAAAGATGGGGTTCCAGATTTATATGTGAAAGATAGATCTTTTAGTGCTCTATCCGATGGTAAAAACGGATACAGCTAAATGTGTTTGGGAGTCTCAATATATGGCTTGGAAAAAAGTGGACACACTGCTCCCGGAGAGAAAAGTGACCACTGTGGCCAAAGGGAAAAAGATGGGGTTCCAGATTTACATGTGAAAGATAGATATTTTAGTGCTCTATCCGATGGTAAAAACGGATATTGCGAAATGTGTTTGGGAGTCTCAATATATGGCTTGGAAAAAAGTGGACGCACTTCACCTCAAGAGAAAAGTGACCACTGTGGCCAAATGGAAAAAGACGGGGTTCCAGATTTATATGTGAAAGATAGATATTTTAGTGCTCTATCCGATGGTAAAAACGGATACAGCTAAATGTGTTTGGGAGTCTCAATATATGGCTTGGAAAAAAGTGGACGCACTGCTCCCGGAGAGAAAAGTGACCACTGTGGCCAAATGGAAAAAGATGGGGTTCCAGATTTATATGTGAAAGGTAGATCTTTTAGTGCTCTATCCGATGGTAAAAACGGATACAGCTAAATGTGTTTGGGAGTCTCAATATATGGCTTGGAAAAAAGTGGAAGCACTTCACCTCAAGAGAAAAGTGACCACTGTGGCCAAATGGAAAAAGATGGGGTTCCAGATTTATATGTGAAATATAGATACTTTAGTGCTCTATCCGATGGTAAAAACGGATACAGCTAAATGTGTTTGGGAGTCTCAATATATGGCTTGGAAAAAAGTGGACGCACTTCACCTCAAGAGAAAAGTGACCACTGTGGCCAAATGGAAAAAGATGGGGTTCCAGATTTATATGTGAAAGATAGATCTTTTAGTGCTCTATCCGATGGTAAAAACGGATACAGCTAAATGTGTTTGGGAGTCTCAATATATGGCTTGGAAAAAAGTGGACGCACTGCTCCTGGAGAGAAAAGTGACCACTGTGGCCAAATGGAAAAAGATGGGGTTCCAGATTTATATGTGAATGATAGATCTTTTAGTGCTCTATCCGATGGTAAAAAAGGATATTGCGAAATGTGTTTGGGAGTCTCAATATATGGCTTGGAAAAAAGTGGAAGCACTTCACCTCAAGAGAAAAGTGACCACTGTGGCCAAATGGAAAAAGATGGGGTTCCAGATTTATATGTGAAAGGTAGATCTTTTAGTGCTCTATCCGATGGTAAAAACGGATACAGCTAAATGTGTTTGGGAGTCTCAATATATGGCTTGGAAAAAAGTGGACGCACTTCACCTCAAGAGAAAAGTGACCACTGTGGCCAAATGGAAAAAGATGGGGTTCCAGATTTATATGTGAAAGATAGATCTTTTAGTGCTCTATCCGATGGTAAAAACGGATACAGCTAAATGTGTTTGGGAGTCTCAATATATGGCTTGGAAAAAAGTGGACGCACTGCTCCCGGAGAGAAAAGTGACCACTGTGGCCAAATGGAAAAAGATGGGGTTCCAGATTTATATGCGAAAGGTAGATCTTTTAGTGCTCTATCCGATGGTAAAAACGGATACAGCTAAACGTGTTTGGGAGTCTCAATATATGGCTTGGAAAAAAGTGGACGCACTTCACCTCAAGAGAAAAGTGACCACTGTGGCCAAATGGAAAAAGATGGGGTTCCAGATTTATATGTGAAAGATAGATCTTTTAGTGCTCTATCCGATGGTAAAAACGGATACAGCTAAATGTGTTTGGGAGTCTCAATATATGGCTTGGAAAAAAGTGGACGCACTGCTCCTGGAGAGAAAAGTGACCACTGTGGCCAAATGGAAAAAGATGGGGTTCCAGATTTATATGTGAAAGATAGATATTTTAGTGCTCTATCCGATGGTAAAAACGGATATTGCGAAATGTGTTTGGGAGTCTCAATATATGGCTTGGAAAAAAGTGGACGCACTTCACCTCAAGAGAAAAGTGACCACTGTGGCCAAATGGAAAAAGATGGGGTTCCAGATTTATATGTGAAAGATAGATATTTTAGTGCTCTATCCGATGGTAAAAACGGATACAGCTAAATGTGTTTGGGAGTCTCAAAATATGGCTTGGAAAAAAGTGGACGCACTTCACCTCAAGAGAAAAGTGACCACTGTGGCCAAATGGAAAAAGATGGGGTTCCAGATTTATATGTGAAAGATAGATATTTTAATGCTCTATCCGATGGTAAAAACGGATACAGCTAAATGTGTTTGGGAGTCTCAATATATGGCTTGGAAAAAAGTGGACGCACTTCACCTCAAGAGAAAAGTGACCACTGTGGCCAAATGGAAAAAGATGGGGTTCCAGATTTATATGTGAAAGATAGATCTTTTAGTGCTCTATCCGATGGTAAAAACGGATACAGCTAAATGTGTTTGGGAGTCTCAATATATGGCTTGGAAAAAAGTGGACGCACTTCACCTCAAGAGAAAAGTGACCACTGTGGCCAAATGGAAAAAGATGGGGTTCCAGATTTATATGTGAAAGATAGATATTTTAGTGCTCTATCCGATGGTAAAAACGGATACAGCTAAATGTGTTTGGGAGTCTCAATATATGGCTTGGAAAAAAGTGGACGCACTGCTCCCGGAGAGAAAAGTGACCACTGTGGCCAAATGGAAAAAGATGGGGTTCCAGATTTATATGTGAAAGATAGATCTTTTAGTGCTCTATCCGATGGTAAAAACGGATACAGCTAAATGTGTTTGGGAGTCTCAATATATGGCTTGGAAAAAAGTGGACGCACTGCTCCCGGAGAGAAAAGTGACCACTGTGGCCAAATGGAAAAAGATGGGGTTCCAGATTTATATGTGAAAGGTAGATCTTTTAGTGCTCTATCCGATGGTAAAAACGGATACAGCTAAATGTGTTTGGGAGTCTCAATATATGGCTTGGAAAAAAGTGGACGCACTTCACCTCAAGAGAAAAGTGACCACTGTGGCCAAATGGAAAAAGATGGGGTTCCAGATTTATATGTGAAAGATAGATCTTTTAGTGCTCTATCCGATGGTAAAAACGGATACAGCTAAATGTGTTTGGGAGTCTCAATATATGGCTTGGAAAAAAGTGGACGCACTGCTCCCGGAGAGAAAAGTGACCACTGTGGCCAAATGGAAAAAGATGGGGTTCCAGATTTATATGCGAAAGGTAGATCTTTTAGTGCTCTATCCGATGGTAAAAACGGATACAGCTAAATGTGTTTGGGAGTCTCAATATATGGCTTGGAAAAAAGTGGACGCACTTCACCTCAAGAGAAAAGTGACCACTGTGGCCAAATGGAAAAAGATGGGGTTCCAGATTTATATGTGAAAGATAGATCTTTTAGTGCTCTATCCGATGGTAAAAACGGATACAGCTAAATGTGTTTGGGAGTCTCAATATATGGCTTGGAAAAAAGTGGACGCACTGCTCCTGGAGAGAAAAGTGACCACTGTGGCCAAATGGAAAAAGATGGGGTTCCAGATTTATATGTGAAAGATAGATATTTTAGTGCTCTATCCGATGGTAAAAACGGATATTGCGAAATGTGTTTGGGAGTCTCAATATATGGCTTGGAAAAAAGTGGACGCACTTCACCTCAAGAGAAAAGTGACCACTGTGGCCAAATGGAAAAAGATGGGGTTCCAGATTTATATGTGAAAGATAGATCTTTTAGTGCTCTATCCGATGGTAAAAACGGATATTGCGAAATGTGTTTGGGAGTCACAATATATGGCTTTGAATAACGGTTTATATGGGGGCTATATATAATTATGATATGATACTGAACTGATATGGACTAATTTGTTCATGATGGTTGGAGACCGCACACTAATTTCACGTACTAAATTTTAACCGTATCTGAAATTTGGTGTTTCACAAGGCTGCGGAAATCAAATCTGGGGATCGGTTTATATAAGGGCTATACCTATATGGCCCATTTGCAATACCATCCGGCCTACATGAATAACAACTACTTACGCCAAGTTCCAAGTCGATAACTTGTTTTGTTCAGAAGTTAGTGTGATTTCACCATACGGAGATAGGTAGATCGACCGCACATTTCACGACGACCTAGAATATATAGACTTTATAGGGTCTGAAACCAATATTTCGATGTGTTAAAACCGGAATAACGAAGTAATGGCGAAAGGTATAAAAACACAAATTATTTGAATTACTTGATTTCTTCGTAACTTGTTAATTAATATTCTATTTGAATTAAAAATTTTACTGATTTTGGTCGAAACATTCTAGACCTCGCTTTACGTGGCAGATACGTTAAGTTTTAAGTTTTTAATTGAGGAAATTATTTGTTTTTTGTTCCAATTTTAATTTATTTATAATTAATTGTCGGTTAGATGAATTAATATTCTTATAATCTTACAAAAGTTTAAATTTTTCATAAATTTGCGATTTTAATTATAGTTTGACTTTTCTTTGCGTCAAAATTTTATTAAAAAATATGTAGTACGCTGAAAAAAATATTTGCGATTTTAATTATAGTTTGACTTTCCTTTAGATTTACGTCAAAGTTTTATTAAAAAATGTGTAGTACAATGAAAAAAATATTTACGTGATATTAAAGGTTACGCAACCTAAATTTTAGGATACGAAATTTACAAAATATTAAGGACAAATTTCTTTAAAATAATGAAATTTTAATTAAAAGTTTATAATATTTGCTTCAAAATTTTTTTCATTAAATTTAGGACACAAATTTTGTAAATTTGCGTCCCTCCGTTGAAGTCGCATGTCTTTGAACTAATGCAAATTTCCCTTAATGTAAAGAAACGATTTTTTTATTTGAAGATATTGTCCTTAAATTAACTGAAATATTGAAACTTTAGGTTTAAGGTAAAAACGCTTCAAATATAGGCTAAGACTTATTTTGAGGATTTAACGTCTTTGGTTTAAAGTTTTTGGATTTACAATTTGGATTTTTTAACTGGCATTTGTTTGTACATGAGTACTATTATTAATAAACCACGAAAAGAAAATGAAAAATTTGATAAATGAGATTTCTTTAGTTTAAAGAAACCGCATCTTTGGCTCGAAATCAATAACAAAATACTTAAGGGAAGGTCAAAATCTTTGGATCCAAGTAATCTTTTTTTGAGTATATGTATGTTTATTTCCGAGAAAAATTTTGTTTATTGAATTAAAGTGTTAAAAAACATTCACTCATTTTGTTTACAATATTTTTGAATTTTACTAAAAAGTTAATTTTTTAAATGATTGCGTTTTCAATTTAAAATATTTTAGTGATATTTCTGTGAATGGAACCCCATCTTTTCTATTTTTCTCTATGAGCAGTGCCCCCATTTTTTTTCCAACCCATATATTGAGACTCCCAAACACATTTCGCAATATCCGTTTTTACCATCGGATAGAGCACTAAAATATCTATCTTTCACATATAAATCTGGAACCCCATCTTTTTCCATTTGGCCACAGTGGTCACTTTTCTCTCCAGGAGCAGTGCGTCCACTTTTTTCCAAGCCATATATTGAGACTCCCAAACACATTTAGCTGTATCCGTTTTTACCATCGGATAGAGCACTAAAAGATCTATCTTTCACATATAAATCTGGAACCCCATGTTTTTCCATTTGGCCACAGTGGTCACTTTTCTCTTGAGGTGAAGTGCGTCCACTTTTTTCCAAGCCATATATTGAGACTCCCAAACACATTTAGCTGTATCCGTTTTTACCATCGGATAGAGCATTAAAATATCTATCTTTCACATATAAATCTGGAACCCCATCTTTTTCCATTTGGCCACAGTGGTCACTTTTCTCTTGAGGTGAAGTGCGTCCACTTTTTTCCAAGCCATATATTGAGACTCCCAAACACATTTAGCTGTATCCGTTTTTACCATCGGATAGAGCACTAAAATATCTATCTTTCACATATAAATCTGGAACCCCATCTTTTTCCATTTGGCCACAGTGGTCACTTTTCTCTCCGGGAGCAGTGCGTCCACTTTTTTCCAAGCCATATATTGAGACTCCCAAACACATTTAGCTGTATCCGTTTTTACCATCGGATAGAGCACTAAAAGATCTATCTTTCACACATAAATCTGGAACCCCATCTTTTTCCATTTGGCCACAGTGGTCACTTTTCTCTTGAGGTGAAGTGCGTCCACTTTTTTCCAAGCCATATATTGAGACTCCCAAACACATTTCGCAATATCCGTTTTTACCATCGGATAGAGCACTAAAATATCTATCTTTCACATATAAATCTGGAACCCCATCTTTTTCCATTTGGCCACAGTGGTCACTTTTCTCTTGAGGTGAAGTGCGTCCACTTTTTTCCAAGCCATATATTGAGACTCCCAAACACATTTAGCTGTATCCGTTTTTACCATCGGATAGAGCACTAAAATATCTATATTTCACATATAAATCTGGAACCCCATCTTTTTCCATTTGGCCACAGTTGTCACTTTTCTCTCCAGGAGCAGTGCGTCCACTTTTTTCCAAGCCATATATTGAGACTCCCAAACACATTTAGCTGTATCCGTTTTTACCATCGGATAGAGCACTAAAAGATCTATCTTTCACATATAAATCTGGAACCCCATCTTTTTCCATTTGGCCACAGTGGTCACTTTTCTCTTGAGGTGAAGTGCGTCCACTTTTTTCCAAGCCATATATTGAGACTCCCAAACACATTTCGCAATATCCGTTTTTACCATCGGATAGAGCACTAAAAGATCTACCTTTCACATATAAATCTGGAACCCCATCTTTTTCCATTTGGCCACAGTGGTCACTTTTCTCTCCGGGAGCAGTGCGTCCACTTTTTTCCAAGCCATATATTGAGACTCCCAAACACATTTAGCTGTATCCGTTTTTACCATCGGATAGAGCACTAAAATATCTATCTTTCACATATAAATCTGGAACCCCATCTTTTTCCATTTGGCCACAGTGGTCACTTTTCTCTTGAGGTGAAGTGCGTCCACTTTTTTCCAAGCCATATATTGAGACTCCCAAACACATTTAGCTGTATCCGTTTTTACCATCGGATAGAGCACTAAAAGATCTACCTTTCACATATAAATCTGGAACCCCATCTTTTTCCATTTGGCCACAGTGGTCACTTTTCTCTCCGGGAGCAGTGCGTCCACTTTTTTCCAAGCCATATATTGAGACTCCCAAACACATTTAGCTGTATCCGTTTTTACCATCGGATAGAGCACTAAAATATCTATCTTTCACATATAAATCTGGAACCCCATCTTTTTCCATTTGGCCACAGTGGTCACTTTTCTCTTGAGGTGAAGTGCGTCCACTTTTTTCCAAGCCATATATTGAGACTCCCAAACACATTTCGCAATATCCGTTTTTACCATCGGATAGAGCACTAAAATATCTATCTTTCACATGTAAATCTGGAACCCCATCTTTTTCCCTTTGGCCACAGTGGTCACTTTTCTCTCCGGGAGCAGTGTGTCCACTTTTTTCCAAGCCATATATTGAGACTCCCAAACACATTTAGCTGTATCCGTTTTTACCATCGGATAGAGCACTAAAAGATCTATCTTTCACATATAAATCTGGAACCCCATCTTTTTCCATTTGGCCACAGTGGTCACTTTTCTCTCTGTTTCGTATATGCAACATTACTCCGATTCGGAAGATTTCTGGCAAAAGGTTTGAATTCCAATCGAAAGCTATCGTTTCAGTTTATCTTTGGTTAAAATTTGGCTTTTCTATCTCTTCCCGTTTGGCCAATTTGTGCCAATTTCTACGGAGGATTATATCGCAAAAAAAAAAATTTATTCGTATATAACTCATTTTTTTACATATAGGTGGCGCTGAAACGAATTTTCATATACGGATTTATTTTCCCTTACATAATTTTTTACATAGAATAATAAAAATTTCAATACACTTTCAATTTTAACATATTTTCCTAAATATTCTTAATAACTTTTTTCTAAACTACCGATAAAATATTAATAACTTTCATTTAAAAGGTTTAATAAACAAACACCAATATTTGTCTCCCTTGTTGCATACCTACTTAAAAGATGCAACAGCCCACGCCAACGCCAACTATACAACTGAAGCATGCCGAACAAAACCAAGCAAAGCCAAAACATTCCTACAACAACAAAAACACATGTGCCTTTATTGAAAACAACACCTCATCCAGCCAAATAAACCATCCGCGAATAACAAACACACACATACACAAACCACTAAATGAACAAAAATAAAAACAACCCCACGCTCATGTATACACAACAAAACTCAAGTAACATCATCTTTACATTAATCACATTCCACTATGCCGATAAAGATCTCGCATCTGCTGACAATTTACTCTAAGAATAATATTCGTAAAGGCACACCAGTTTATGAACGATGAAACGTTTAACTTAAAATTTGCAAAGTTTTCATGAAATGTTATCAACCATTTTTGACGAAAATGTCTATAAATTTAATTACATGTGAACTAAAAATATTTCATTGGGTAATTTTTTACCAACAAATATTAACTAAGGAATTGTCAGTAAGAAATTGCTATCCACTTTCAAGTTCATTTTTCGTAAAAAAATATTTTCTCATACAAAAAAATCTTATAGTAAATTGCACTTATTATTTAGAAAATACTTTACATTTCACAAGTAGTTTTATAGCATGACAAACGAATTTTTAACTACCAGTTAAGAAATTTTTTAACGAAATTTCCATCGTATTTTGTAGGCCATGAACTAAACGATTGCTACTTAGAATTTGTAAAATTTCCTTTCGAGAAGTTAATTTTCGTTGAAGATACGAAAAATGAACTAAAATTCTGGAAAATTCTTGTAATAAATTATTGTAAAAATCTTCTTAAATTTACGAGACACTTTTTTTTCTGTGCATAACAAATCATTTTTTGTTTAGTGCAGAGCTTTTGCAAAATTTACACCCAGAAAAAAGTGCCTTCGAAACTAAAGGAAAAAATTTTCATCAATTTAATTTAGCCATTTTATTTCCATTAAGTTAAATTTTTGTGTGAAATAATAAAATTTACCTGTTTCACTAAAAAATGCTACACTGAAAGCTATTAGAAATAGTTCATTAACTAGAATAAGGCAAGGAATTTTTCTTCGCTGGGTAAAGAATTTACTACTGAACAAGAAAATTTTATCCACTGATAACAAAGCATTCAAAAAACGAACTAAAACCAAGTTTCCTCAAATTTAATAAAATTTCTTATAAAACGATAATACTGACTTCCTTTATCATAGAAAGCTCATCATACATACGAATACATCGTACTAATAAGTATTCAATCCTTTCAAAACTTAAGGATACACACTTGTTAGAATATACGAAATTTTCCTATATTTCCTTTATCTACCAGTAATCAATACCAGTCATCGATGTAATCGATATGTTTGCGCGTGGGTTGTTTTTTTAGTTGAAATCGTTTTGTTATGGTATACGGAGATATTGTTAAAAAACAATATAGTAAAATAATATAATAATTAATAAAATATATAAAATATGTGTTATTTAAATTAGTGAGAAAATTTTCGTTTTTTGAAAATTATTAAACATAAATAACAAACAATCAGTCTATCAATGTTCGTGATGGTGTATTAAGAAAGAAAACAGTAACAGAATAACAACCCCTTCACTCATCAGGTAACATTCAGTGAAGCTAACCTCTTGTGAAAAAATTGGTTTATGATTTGTTTATATTTGTAGGTATTGAAATTGTAAAAGAAGGACGAAATCGTTAGGCAGCAACTTATTAAAAGTGAAAGGTACAATAAGAAGAAAAAATTACGTTTTTACAGTTGATAACATTACATGCAAATTGGAAATAGTGGAATAATAAACTAATATTTCGATGCGTTTGATTCTTAATAAATATATTTAATATATTAAGAAAACATGTATTTTATTGAAGAAAAAAATTCCTATATAAATAAATAAAATTGTATTTAAAAATGAAGGTAAGCAGTTCTAATTTTGAAGTAAAAGGTTTGCCACAAATATGTAAGATTTGTCCAAAATGAATGAAAAAAGTTCAATAAAATTATTCCATATATGAATTCAATTCAGTTAAATTTTTTCACTCTGTAGTGTAGTGGTACATAAATATAGGAAAATGTTAACTAATATATGGAATGCATTGTATCTAATTTCTACGAAAATCACATCGTTCAAACAAATAAAAATGTCTTTGGCGCTATACGAAGTTCAACCATCTTCACCATGAGTTCATTTTAACTTAAAGAAGGGGCCATTTTTTCAGGGTGTACTTTTCGTTCCGGGTACTGGTTTAACATTTTACTTGATTGGTTTCATTTTTTGCGCCGTTGAATATCATAGATGTGGTTACATATTTAACAGTTGTATATGTGAGTTTGTAAACATGCACTCATCTAGAAACTTAGAAAACACTTTGAACGGAAGATAATCGAGACAAGCAGCCTACGATGGGAAGTGAAAAAGGAAGACCTATGCTATTTCGGTTTCTCTTGTCAAAATGAATTCTTGAGTGTATATCCATGCCACTTTGTGGCTCCTGGTCAGCCATTGCCAATGACAGATTTATTGGGTAAAACATGTGGCAATTTAGAAAATTGCAAGAAACCGAAATCCGAATATTCAATGTAAATGTTGCACTTTAATCTCTTGAACTTGACGATGATGCTGTTCGTGTACGACAGGAGTGGAGAACTCGAAATCACAGCAGTTGGCACCTGTCTACCTGTTATTTATTTTCTTATTCCTTGGTCCGTTGCTCCGGTTGTAGTTTTCTAACTGTCTACTTGTATCCTTGATAAATATGCACTTTAATCGAAACAGTGTATCTCAAATGGAGTCTGTCCAAATTGAGTGACAATTCGCTTACATTCAATGATTAGCGAACCCGACTTCCATACAAAGGAAGTCGGGTGCGCTAATTTCGGTCGAACACCATGCGTGGTTTTCGAATGGTTTTATGCGAAGATAATCAAAAGCACGTTTTTTGTTTGAATTAAAAAAAAAAACTTTATAAACTGCGATCAAATTCGAAATAAAAATATTAAAAGTGGGCATATAAGACCCTATCTAAGTACTTTAAACTCTGCGTAATAAAATATTATTACAAATTAAATATTGATTCAACTAAATTAAAGGATAATAATTCATAAAAATTATTGCATAAATTAAACTGAACAAATTTCAATTAAAAGTTGTTTGAATAAATAATTACTCAATTAATATCGTGTTTGAAGACAAAAAATATTTATTTCTAAAATATTTATTGCTTCTATTTATTTATGACTTATATACAATAATTTATTTAATTATATGTGCTTCAGCGCTGGTAGGTATTTGGTAGTCATGTTGGCAACTTAATTTAAATTTCAAGACTTACTAGGTTAGGTTAGGTTCACCCAGAAAGAAACCCTTCTTTTAGTTAACATGAACAAATTTTTAAGAAAGTTGAACTTGGTCTGGCGCCAAAGACATTTTTATTTGTTTGAACGATGTGATTTTCGTACAAATTGGGAAGAATGCATCCTATATATTAGTATCATTTTCCTATATTTATATACCACCATACTATTTAACATATTTAACTGAATTGAATTCATATTTGGAATGTTTTTATTAAACTTTTTTCATTAATGTGGGCAAATTTTTCATATTTGTGGTAACCGTTTTGCTTCAAAATTCGAACTGCTTACATACGTTTTTAAATAAACACAGTTTTATTTTCTTCAATAATACTAAATATTTTTATGCCTAACGATTTTGTCCTCTTTTTGAGGAAACTTGATTTTTGTTAATTTTAATGAGTGCGTTGTTATCAGCGAATAAATTCTTATACCCCGAGAAGAAATCAGTATTAGTAAAATTCCATTCCTTATTCTAGTTAACCCTTTGACTGCCGATACACCAAACTCTTTCCCCACTTAGTTTCTATTTATTTCTCGATGTTATCTTAGAGTAGAGGCTTTAATCTAAATAAGCTATAAATATTTTCCATATTAGTGAGCACTAAAATTTGAATTTTTATAAACTGATCTCAGAATAAACGAAAAATACGAAATTCTGAGATCAGTTTTCTATTGTATGTCTCTAGCAAATTGAAATTCATACACAAACTATAGCTGATATTGTCTCGGGTTCTTTTTTGAATATTTTCTCAAATTTCGATAGATATTATAGGCCTAATATCGCTTATTTTCGTAAGGCCATTTGGTCGCAATTCAAGAATCAAGTTTTCGGAATAAACTTTATAGCTCTTGAAGTAATTGAGATAGGTACTCACAATTAATTTTTTTTTAAAAAAGAAGACAAATTTAAGTTCTTAGCAGTGGGTTTATTTCGGTAGTGAAAGGGTTAATTAACTATTTGGAACTATTTGGAAATAAAATGGCTAAACTAAATTGATTAATATTTTTTCCTTTAGTTTCGAAAGCACTTTTTTCTGGGTGTAGCCAAATCAGTCCATTGTGATATCACAGTGCACAGTGGTCGGTGCTATATGTCGGTCACGACATTATAATTATGTCAGGACTATTTAATGATAAAATGGGATTGATTGATGACGTTTTGGTATAGCCCCCCATATAGACCGATCTCCCGATTTTACTTCTTGGGCTTCTTGAAACTGTATTTTTTATCCGATTTGGCTGAAAGTTGAAATCTAAAGGTATATTAGGACCAAAAGTAGGTGTGCTAAAAATGGTATGTATGGGTCCATGTTTTGGAATAGCCCCCATATAGACCGATCTCCTAATTTTACTTCTTGAGCTTCTAGGAACCATCGTTTCTCTCCGATTTCCCTGAAATTGGAAATCTAGAAGTATTTTAGGACTGCTAATAGGAGTACCAAAAATGGAGTCTATCGGTCCATGTATTTATATAGCCCCATATAGACTATCCGATTTGCCTTAAACTTCAAATACACAAATAGTTGTGAAGAAAATGATGGTTATAGGTTCATGTGTTGGTATAGCCCCTGTATATACCGATCTTCCGATTTTATTTTTTGGGCTTCTAGAAAACGTACTTTCTATCCGTTTTGCCTAAATTTAAAATCTAGAATTATTTTAAGATCACAAATAGATGTAACGGAAATGAGGTGAATCATTGTGTTGGTATAGCCCACGTATAGACCGATCTCTCGATTTTATTCCAAGGGCATTATTTTTATCCGATACATGAAAATGTAATTGTAAATCAAGATTGTTTTGAAAATTCGCCCTGTTTTCATCGATATATTTGGAACCACTTAACTTATCACAGATCTTATTATTGTTCGACATCTCAATACCTTGCTTTCAGGTACAAACAACGATATAATCGGACATTTCTAGCTCGAGATATAATTTGTTTAGCGAAAAACGTCAGAAAAACTAAAAATAACGGGATATCTCAAAAACGGTTTCATGAAAATTTTTTTAACCTTCATTTTCGAATTCAGCAGATCAAAATACATAAGAAAAGTCATCAAATGTATATTTTCAGTGTAAACTAATGTTAACAAACACCACACAAAAAACGCATATTTGGATATAAAGAAACAAGACCACTTCGGTATTAGGCAGGCAAAAGAAAGCAGTGGATTTTTATCAACTTAGAATCTAGAGCATGTACTTGCCGCGAAAACCATGTATTTTGTCTTAGTAAAAATAGTTTTCGAGCGGAGAAAAATGTATGATGGCAATAAGCATTAAATGGTTCTCAAATGCCGCAAACAAGTTCTATTATTTAAATGATAGAATTTGAGACCATTAAATGGTCGGGAAAATCATGTACCTGACCATTCAATTTTTTTTTACTTTTTTACAGGAACAAAGTATTTTTATAGGTTAAGTATAGACATGTCTAGAACCATTACATGGCCATAAAGACCATTTACATTTTTTTCGTGACCATTTAATTTTTTAACTTTTTTGCAGCGAAAAGAATTTTATAAAAACATTGAGCAGGTACACACGATTTTCATTTTGCGCGTCAGTCGTGTGTTGATTGTTTCTTGGAATGGACAGAGAATACGGATTTACTGTGTTTTGTGTGGCACGTGGTTTTATGTGAACACAAAAAAGGAAAGTGTAATTGAAAAATGTACCTGTTTTTTGTTCTGCATTTTGCTATATGGATCATTTATTTTTATTGGCAGTTACATGATGTCTGTGTTTGTACATTTGATGGGCACGATGTAAATATGGAATAATTACTTATTGTTGAAATTGAAATAAAATAGAGTGTGTAAAAATATATGATGTTGCTTGCACGTCATTATAAATACAAATAAACAATGAATTAGTTTATAAATAAAAACAAATAAATAAAGTTAATTTTGTGTTTTCTTTTCTCAAGTGGCGTCCTTTTTTCGACGATGAAAAAAGTTTTTTCATAAAGATCAAAACATTTTAGGTTGTGACCATGTTCTTTTATCTGGAAGAAAAACACTTTAATGAATACCATAACATTTTAAATCGTGACCATTGTCTTTTCATTCAAACAAAATTCTTTTTATCAATATAATAACACTTTAGATGAGGACAATTACATTTTTCTTAAAGCCATGTTCACTGAGCCAACATGGTTGCAGTTTAAAATGTTACATGGTCGCCGCAACAATAGGTCCTATTATATTATTGTGCTCTTCGAATACGATTGCGACAATCATGTTTCTTCTCTGTGTGTATGATGTACGAAGCTTTTCTAAAGCCATTTTCTTCCGCAGATGTAAAAACAAAAATTCTCGGTACAAAAATCAAAGTACAAAATAATTAACTTTTATTTTAGCTGGAAAAAAATCTCATCGTTAAAATGCATTTACTTCCATCCTTGGCAAAGGATTATCTGTGAGCCGACATATGGTAAAGGGCGAATAAACTTTAAGCTTCCGTTTCCTTGAAGTTGCGCTTGGGTAATGTTGGTAATGGGGTGCATGTTTGTTTGCAGGCTACCACAAACAAAGGGGGATAAAACCAACTTAACTGCACAGCGAAGAAGGGGAAGTAAAGAAAAACGAAATTCTTATTTAACCAACATTTGTAGGTCTCTACCGCTTTCTAAAACCGCAATTGTTCTGGAGAAAAAAAAAAGAAACGAAATAGCTTCACATTCTGTACTTATTCCCTGCTGCAATGTGTGTGGCAGGCACAGAGTGAACACCACAATGAAACTTTTGAATTCTTGGATCGCAAAGGAGTAGAAATTTGCTAAACCACAAAACATTTGTTTTGCGTAAAATTCTCTGCCGGGAGCTGATGAAAGTATTGTCCTTCGAAGTGAAATAAACGGATAAGAAGGTGGTAACTATTTTCAATTGCCAACAGCAGAAGATGAACAAAAAGCGCGATTAGGATGTGGCAAGGGAAATTCTTAAGGGCAACACCGTCACTGCATAAGCTCATTACTTTTGTATTCGCTAAAGCTGAAAGCCGGACGTTCATTGAGCGTCAAATGTTTAACAAAAGCAAAAGGCACTAAAAAATAGTTTCCAATGGAATATGTTTTGAAGCAAATACGGCGTGCAAAGGCAACCACTTCAATATTGGAGTTGCATAGAGGATCCCTGTTTTGTTATCTAACCTGCTGTGTGTGTTGCTTATGGTCTTTCAAGAGTTTTCATTGCAGAAGAAGGAAACTAGGATGCGGAAGATGGTGCAACCATTAGAGAGTCAGTGCACTTAGTTTCGTTGATGTTACACATGTGTGCGTATGTGTATGCTAGTTTTCCCACATAGATATAGATGGGATGTCTGGCGAGTACCAGACATCACTATGGCATCGGTAAAGTCTCAGATGAAATGGTATTTCACACTAAAGCCATCACATCACATTTTCAAGTAAAAAATTTCTACCTTTTCATACCACAAATCAAATTGAAAATAGATACATCAGCGTTGGAGCTTTGAAATACTCCAGAAGTAAAACAACAGTATCGGACCATAAAGGAGTTATGTAATAGATTGACCTAATGTCGATAATGCGGCTGTTTCACTTTGGCACCGAAGTCCACTGCGAATGAGAAATTCTGAGCGGTGAGTTGCACTGCTTAGAAAACCTTTGAATCATTTACAAAAATCTCCCCTATATTATAAACCAGTTTTTAGTGTTTGACCACGGTGTGATTGACACACAATAATTTGTATTGAAGGCGGAAATGTACCATATTCAGTACATGGTGTCAGTTTCCCTCATCTCATATTAAAATTACAATCTATGCAAAGTTTTAAAGACTGTGGAGGCTATTGGGAGGCCCGACGTTCATTCTGGAGAGCAAGCAATCAAACTTGAGAAAACTTTAAAGAAGAGCATGGAACAGTTTTTGGCAATTCAAAAATTTCCGTTGTTCAAATGTCTAAACAAAAAAAGTGGGTATAAATCTATTTTTTGTTTTTAACTTCCGTTAAAGGGCCATTTTAACCATTAGCAAAGTCACTTTTCGTTGTATCTGTCGAATATTTTAAAATCTAACCTACACAAAACTCTAGCTAGTAAGGTCAGTTCTCAATTAAGATGCCTCAGTGGTTCCTCTAGATAACTCTTCCATATGTAAAATGAAACAGATGCTAAATAGGATTTCCGTAACAGAAAGCTTTTGAATCACAGCCACCACCATAAATATCTGACTCTCATTCCTAGAAAAAATCAACTCTGACAACACAAGTCTCACATTGCTCCCGGACAACTAAAAAAGGAAAATAACTTCCCAATAGTTGAGGTCCACCAAAGTATCTTTGATCCGTATCTGGAGCTATGGCAATGTGTGGATTGTGTCTTCCTGGTATCTCCAATGTAACATCTTTTGTTGATTTTCAACATCATGCTGTCCATTGGCAACACCGTCGCAGTTTATGAAGTTTTCTCTTCGCACACAAATGGGGTTTGGGGTGCTTAGTCTAATGCTGGTTTCCATCTTCATATTTCTCGATATTTCATTTCTCCTGGTTGTGCTTTGTGATAATTCCTTGTATGGATTTTGTGCGTGAAAAAAAAAACTGAAGAGTCATAAATTCATAGGACTTCCCTGTGGCGAAGTAGAATACTCACAACTTTCTTTGCTCTCATGGATATGAAATTCAAAAGTCGTATTTCTTTTGGTTGGCTTTCAACTACGAACTTTAGACAATTTTTAGGTAGTTTTTCCTTTTTCTCCTTGGTGAAGTTGAAGGTTGTTGTACTTAAGTTTGGAAACTTTTCACTAATTTATTTGGTTCGAAAAATTCTAAATTGTTTGGAGTTTTTAACGTCTACGTTAAAAAAGCAGTGCATGTTGTCTATTTCGGAAATTTATATGGCTTGCTTTTAAAACTTTTTCCATAAATATGGCTATTGATTAAAGATTTATACGAAAAAAATACATATACAGTTGGAAGCCCAACCGAGTGCATGTTTTTTTCACTTTAAAGTTTACAATAAAGTTAACTTTAAAATTTTATGTTAACATTGCTTTAACGTAAACAGATAAACAGAAACTAATTCTGAAATAATTGAAAAATCTTCTTCCGAATGCTTTACTTCATCAGTACTCTGTACCAGGAATTTCATCCTCCGAATTTCCAACAGTAATGTTCTTCATGGCGGTTGTGCGCAAAAAAAAGAAAACAATAAATAAACGAAAATTCCACAAAATTAAACTAATTTTAATGTATAAAGAATTTGGCGGAAGGAGATGTTTTATCTTTGTTGAAAATCCTTCGTTTTTTCGCTCACACTGACACAGGTTTGTTTTTTTTTTCGCATTTAAATACCAAAAACCCACAAAAAAACAAGAAAAAATGTTTGCATTTCGTTGAAATTTGCGTCTCTTGTCTGTTCAAGGATATTCAATAAATCTCTTGTTATTGTGTTTTCCATCGTCCCACCAAGAATGTATACCCCTGGCCATAGTTTCTGCATTTGTGCTTGTAGTACACCGCATTGAAAGAACGAAATCCATGCACTTGGAACATTAAAAGAAGTGAAGGAAAAACACAAATCGGTATGGAAACATTGCGAAACGTAGAATTTGACCTGATTTTGGTTCGCACATCCGTAATGGGACGTGAGTATCATTGTCACTTTTGATGACGATGATGACATCGATGACAGGGAAGCAATGATGGGAGCATTGCTGCCAGTGCACCCCTCCCCCATCATCGTCGTCATTGCAAGTTTTATTGTCGTTTCATCTTTCGTTACGTGGTATAAAACGTGCATAACTCGGATCCATAAAACTGAATAACACATTCCATACGTTGAAATGATGCTGTTAGTAGGCTCTATTTCAAGCCATAACATTTGGTAATCGCAAAAACAATAACGTTTGGTAACTACAAAAACAACAGCGATATCCGAAAATGAGATTGAAGAAACAGTGGTATCAATCTAACGGTTAAACATTAAAATAAAAATAATAATAATATATATACACATAAAAATAAAATATTTTCTAAATTATTATCATCAGCGTTACTAGGAAGACCCGCCTACGGTTATACGGGCAGATTTAGCCCGTTCGAGTCAGGAATTTATAAATGACAACTTGAAATAACACAAATAAGAGTACCTGTTAACCCTCTAATGCCCAATCCCGCCGTTAGGCTGGCTTCATTAAATAAGGAAGCTTTTAGTAAAACACACCTTAAGTCAACAAAAATGAATAAAATAAAAAGAAAACTTAGGTGAACCTGTTCAAGAACCTTTGCAGCATATACTGAATTCTACCGTTTAAATTTTTCTTGATTAGCTTTCTTGCTTTTGTGTCATTATCATTGAATATTTAATCAGCTGACAAAAAAATTGGGGCATTAGAGGGTTAATAGTGTATGAATGTCCTTTGAGGCGTATGACGTATGGTGTTTGCAGATTCAATTTGTAAATCATACGCTCCAGCGATCTAGCATATACATGATGCTATCAGAAGCTCATTGTACATCCGCCAAATGATAGTGCCATGCTAATGTTAATGCTAGTTGATGTCAGTGATTGAAATCCTATTTACCTACAATTATTCTTGAAAAAAAAAATATATATAATTTATTTAATGTCCTTATTCGAAATAACACACACTATTCGATATTGTAGGCAACGCTTCTGGCAACTAGTTCTAGTGTACTTTTTATATTTTTTTTAGTAAATTAATTTATTCGAAATAAAATTATAATAAAAAATAAACATAATCCCCCTGTTCTGGTTTACAACATTTTTCTCAATCTTTGTTTTCGGAACCACAACAATATATACAATATAATACGAAATTTTCATAAGCTGTTCCTCTAAATAAGGAATTTAATTTGTAAAAATTGCATGTCTAAAAATATATCAGTTCGCAAACCGGAACAGGGGTGAAATTAGAGAGCGATATCACAACACTATTTAACTTCCCTGATTTACATCGTTGTATAGATCCATGCCTTGGAGTAGAATATCAATTCTTGTGTAACAGAAAATTTTTAACAAAACAATTAATATGTCCAATTAATTTTTTCAGTGTAAATTAAATAAATCATATGGTGTTTTGAAATATAACAAACTTTACGGATTTTTTCTTATTGTATGGCAACGCGATTACACATTGTTCTGACATTCCACTGTGTGTGTGTGAGGGACTTATGTAATCGCATTTGTTTCCACATTCTCATCCTATAGCTCTGAGAGAAGTACTGACAATAAGAAGAAAAAGAAAATAAGAAAAGCAACGAAATCAGGGAAGAACATTAAAGTTCATGTGTGTTTACATTAGCCGTCACTGGGTACACATAACACGTGCTAATGTTCCATTCCCTCACTCTTCTCCCACTTTATTACGTGGAGCCGCCATATATTTGTATTTCCTCTCCATATGAGTGTGCCAGTAACTTATGATGGGAAAATTATTAACTAAAACAACAAAAATGGAAACTAAACCACACGAAGGAAAATCGAAAAAGAATTGTTTTAACGTTTCATTAGCTACTCCCATGTCCTGTGTCCAATGAAAGACATAAGGCGGGCTCTTAAGCGATTTTTATCGTGAGGATGCCATTAAAAGCACTTCTTGTAATCATATTTCTTCTCTTAGATTTTGTGGTTGTTCGGTTCGGAAACTTTGTTTGTGAGTCCCGCCACATTTGCCCTGCTTCTCGATTGAACCATAAATTCTGGAGTAGTTTTAGTTACTCCATATCCCCTTCTCCCTACGTAAATGAAGTCAGCCGTGATTTGTCTTTCTGGTCGGCTTCTCTACACACTTGCCACATTGTATGTCATGTGCCATCTCTCCGGATGTTTTAATAAATGAATGCCATCTCCAAAGTCACATGAGCCAGACGAAGCGGAGAATAGTTGGTGAAATTGTGTGCTAAATGTGCTGAGATGTTCCATCTTATCACGAGGCATACGGTGTTGATGACGCCCAAGTCAATTGTATTCGCTTGTAATTCCATTGTAGTTCCCGATTTCGATCCGGTAACTGCAGTCTCAATTAAGTTCATTCTCCCATTGCTGTTAAATAAAGACTTTAATTAATAATAAAAAGGGAAACAGCAATAGAAACCAATTCTATCTGCGAGGTGTAATAAAGTCAGCATAGATGGACAATTTTCTTCTTTGTAGAGTTCAGCGAGACTTTTTCAGATTAATTGTATATTAAATTAAATTCTGTAGAATCTTGATAATGATATTTGGGGGAACTAGTAAACGCTACCTAGTTCAACATAATAATAGGGAAACCTAAATTGAAACAAATTGAAACTGAAAGCAAATTTATAACTAATTTTCCTTTGCCATATATGGTAATGAACATGCACCTAACTTTATTAGGAAAACATGAGTTTCCTTTTCCTCCAAATATCATGCCTCTCGCCTTAATGGGAATAGAAGCTAATATTACCCAAGATTGTTTAAGTGCTCATAAGTAATAAAAAAGAAAATGTAACAATAATACACTTAAGCCTGGAACTACATTCAGGGTTTGAAGCAAAAATATGTTAAACTCCATATTAACCAAAAATAATTGTTCACGTAGCAAAAACTAGTATACTTGACATCGCTTGCCTGGCAAAAAAATAACGAATTTGGCATATGATGATATTCAAGGGACCAAAGTGTTCAGCTGGTGTTTTCAGTGGCGGATCTGTCGAAAATTCTTCATTGTACAGACCTGTGATTTTTACCCTTGTACAGGTAAAAATCCACAGGTGTGGATTTCACCCCACTGTTCACTGTGCCGGTGTGTAACAGTAACACTTTCGTTCAAAGGCCAATACGGGGTCGTGTTGTTTCACATCTTGAAATTCTCCATAGAAGGAAAGTGTTATCATCCACAGATTGCAAATGCTCTTTGAGAAAGTTAATCGCGCATCGATTTTTTTTAGAACTCGCAGACATTTTCGCCATTCACACGCACTAAAACTAACAGTTTAAACAGAGCCCGTCAAAAAGAATATTTTGCTCTTGAAATGGCTAAGCATTAACTGGGTAACCACTAGTGAATGGATTGTCATTCACAATAAATAACCGCTACCAGTCGCCGAACACGAAACACATCATATCTTGGGGTAATGGTTCGAATCATGCCGAAACTCCCCATATTTATAATGATTTTTATTTCTTTTTTTCTTTTTATTAAATATTTTGTCATCCTTCAGGAATCATGTTTTCTAAATTGAAGTTTTAAGTTTTAAAATACATATTGTACCATAAATATAAACAGAAGGTGAGAGAGGTGGAAAAAGAGTGAGAATACAAAACTAACTATACGAGAGAATAAAATCTGTAAAAAGAAATGAGGGCAACACTCTCGCGCATTTTAACTTTTTTATAGGAAGAATGAACTACCTCGCACGAAGCTAAATTTTACTCCACATTGTGAGATTTCCAAAGCGTTGTTAAAACCAGGAAAATTTAATGCCCTCTTGTACTTTTTAACTGCAGTTCACGAAATTACATCCTCTCATAGAAGAAAAAATGAAATAAAAGTAAAGAAGAAAATCATTGGCGCCAAATCATCACCATTTTAACCATACGAGTACAGTAGTTCATTCTTACTATTTTTGGGCATCGTATTATGTGTACGGTCATTGAACTTTATTCCCACGTTTAGTTCATAAAATTTTTGAGACATACTTAAAAAAGTAAGATTTCATGAAGGTGTAGAAAATTTCAAAAAAAAACTAATCAAATTTAACTACTAGCAAATAATTTGTTTCCAATAAAAATAAGTTAAATTTAGCGTTAGTTTAACTACGGAAATTTTTACTTAGTTGCACCGAAGCACTTTCCTCCTAAGCTATCAACTCTGTACAAAATGACATTCAATGGTGTTGGGCTATATGTAGCCGATATCTGGCGATAATATAGCTCAAAAACTGTACATGAGGCTTTTTATTTTTTAATTTTGATTTTTTGTAGTAACCAATATCTATTACTTGCATTTGGTCTTGTCAATTCCTCTCAAATGGTTTCTTAGATATACGATATCCAATATCAGGGCTACATATAGCCGATATCTTGCGATAATATAGCTCAAAAACTGTACATGAGACTTTTTACTTTTTAATTTTTTGTAGTAACCAATATCTATTATTTGCATTTAGTCTGGTCAATTCCTCTCAAATGGTATCTTAGATATAAAAGATCCAATATCGGGGCTATATAGCCGATATCAGTGACGCTATATCTCAAATACCCTACACGAACATTTTGATTTTGTAATTTTGGTTTTTGGTGCAGGCCAATATCTACCACTGGCATTTTGTCTGGTCAATTCCTCTCTAATAGTTCCTTAGGTATAGGCGATTTAATATCGGGGCTATATATAGCCGATATCTGATGACACTATATCTCAAATACTGTGCACGAGATTTTTGAATTTATTTAAGAATCTTATTTTGGTGCCCCTTAGATGTTTTTATTATTGTATTTTAATATCTTATGTCCATTACTTCAGAATATATTGGTATTTTTATACGACTTTAGAATTATTAGCGGTTATCTCTTATGGATAAATTTTTCGACGATATAAAACCACCAATGCATAGTATGACTACACATAAAATAACTGACGGTGTTTGGCAGTTTTTCCACCACAAATTTGCCTCTTTTTAAGAAAAACTATTTTTTTGAATGCGTTCCACAAGTTAAATTCGTCCCACAAAGTTGAATTCGTTCTTCAAATTTGAATTTTGCTTAGCCAAGACACAAACCACGAATTTAACTCGGAAATTTATCTTCACACCCTTTTCAATAAAACGATTTATTTACTTCCTTTACCTTACTTTCAATACGATCAGTTTAAACTGTCAAGCAAGTTTTGAATCAAAAGTAACTCTACATAGCCATCTAAGTCATCTTTAGATTTGGATAAGCGTATTTTTATTTCTACGCTTTAGTTATTTAGATTATTTTTAAGAAATTTGTCCTTAAAATTGTGTAAATTGCGTAATCTGTAATATCAAGTGATTATTTTTTCAGTGTAGAACATATCTCAAATGTTGTAGCCTTTTGTGGCAAAAACAAAAATTTAGGTCTCAATTTCCCCTTTCAGAGCTTTACAGAAAACAGAACAAAGGATATGATTTGTGATGTGGCTGCACTCTGAAGAAAAACCACAGAGTGTAACTTTTGTACCCAAACAAAGTTTATTTAAAATGTCATCTGACATTCACCCTTTAGTGGTTAGATCCCCTGTGCCCATCATTACTCTTTCATGTGTGGAATAGGGGCAGTAACTTCCTCTTCCTTGTATATAGGTAGAAATTTTACAATTGTAGATAGAGAAAAAATTTTGTTTTTTTTTTCTTATTTCAGATACAAAAACAGCAATTGAGAGCAGATTCACACCAGGCATTTTTTTAATAAAATGTAATAGTTTTTTCTTCCAATTAAATGACATGACAAATTGTCCACATCCATTTGCCACTTGGTGACTATCGCCATCCATCCGCCAGACCTATCGACCATCCATGGTCTATTTTGGTCCATCCATGTCCTGTGCATGCGTGAGTGTGAGAATACTAGAGAGTGTGAAAATTGAATGCATCCGACCAAGAGTTATGGGGCAAATGCATTGAGTTTTCATATAGAAATTTCCCATTTGGAAAGACATGGCATGAGATGTCATTTCAAAATATTATGACATGTCAGATTTTCATCCAACCGGGGCTAGCCAGTCAGCCAACCACCATACTTGATTACTTTGCATGGGATCGCTTTGTTTTCGCTTCGTTCTGTTTTGGCTTGGAATAAACGATGAATGTTGGGATACTTGGACTGTGATTCTTAGGGGGATTCGTTGGAGCTGTCTTCTCCTATGCCTTACAATTTATTTAAAGTTTTTGGTAGTTGTTGTTTTTTCTGGTTAGTTTTGTGGCTCGTGGTCGTTTTTTATTTTACCAAATCAATTTTTGTTAGGAATGTTGTATGGTTTTTTGAATTATTTTCCTAGCACGAGACTGTTATCAGAAAAAAAAAACCGAAATATAAATTAAAAATATGAGAAAACAAAAAATATGGAAATAACATCTGTATGACATGTCATGTCATGTCATTCTAGATTATAAGTAGCTTTCATAACGGCCTTTAATCCTATGAGTCACACTGGTCCTCTTGCTAAAATGGTGATGTGATGTAGTGGAAATAATATTAACTAGTTTCTATTAATAATATTTTCCAATTTACACTTTTTCCCAAGATTCCGCAAAACAAAGACGATTTTAGTTTCTGCGAACATTTGTTGCCCTATTGCTACACTACTTGTTTCCTCATTGAATTTTCCGCCTAAGTGATAGTCCAAAGTTATAGTTATGAAGTTCTCCACATTTTGAGATTGACCTACCTCCAAATAGTGAAAATTTGGATCACCTCCAGAGAATATAACATGGGCTTGTCCTGGGACGAAAGCATTTAATTTCCGGATCCTTTGCATGGCTTTTGTTGTACCTTGGAAGTTCATTTGAATGAACAAAATTAAAAAAAAAATCTCAAATCACACTAGCGAAAAATTTAAACACAACAAAAAATTAAAAAAATCGTAACCTCAAAATAACTTCCATGGAAGTAAAAAAGTCAACTGGCACAGGTTCAAATCCCCTCGAGGGTTTTTTAAATTTATTTTTACTTTTTTTATAGATTTGCTAGTCTTCTTTGCGACATTTAATGGTCCAAAAATTAAATTTTGGAGGAAGACGTCTCCATCGTGGAAGTGGAAGAAATTGATGAAGGATGCTCTTAAAAAGAATTGGTTGGGGACAAAACTTCCAATTTGTTTTTGCTTGGTGCGTAAACTTATCATACCACCCTTCTTCCACAACTCAGTCTAATTTTTTTCTTCTTCTTGTTTCAATGGGAAATGAAATAAAGAACAAAAAAAAAACAAACAAAAATCTCAAAAAACCATGTTGCCAGTTGTTTTACTTCTCTAGCCATCTTTATTTTTGAAACATATTCAAGAACTATAGATGCGTGTTCAGCGTTGAAATTGTAGTTGTTTTTCTTTGTATTCCTAAAAGGGAGGAAATCTTCGTGAATCCAACTTTAAATCCCATTCTCCAATAAAGCGTGCGTTATATATCTCCTGTTTTACAATTGTGGCTAAACGCTGTAGCCTTTTTTGTGAGCTTGGACTTAAGTTGTTTTCTTTTACATGTGGTTGAGGACCATCATCGTCATTCCATTACTACCCATTCGATTTCGCTTTTAATGCTTCAGATGTTTTACATGACGCTTTTGTTATTATGTTCAAATTTTTGGTGAACTTCATTTGGATTTTTATGAGTTTTGCATACATTTAGGCGACCATTAGCTTTTGTATTGTGGCTTCGTATTTGTGGCTTGGTATTTCACTCTGCATTTGTCCTATTTCACCATATGTTTAGATTACTTCAATTAAGAGGCTGGGTATCAGGACTGTGAGTCGTACATATAAAGCAACCGATTTTAAAAATTTTAAAGCACCAGATATTTAGATTTGGGAATATTTGAACTTTCAAAAATTTGAATAATTTATTTGAAACTTAGAAGCCCTTACTTATTTAAGATGAAACTATCGGTGATTTTGCACTTCTAAAATCTCTGACACCTACGGTCGATATATATTTTTTTTAATTTTTATGAAAGGTTACTTTAATAAAAAAAAATAGTCTTCTGCTCACTTTATTGCAATACTAGGAAAGTCAATGTGAACAATGTTAACTTTTTCCTCAACCCCATTCAAGCTCATCATTTTTATAGCTTTGGCCCTTTTGTGTCTACTTCAAGTTTGACGGATCCAGAAAATGTTGCAACGTCAGCTGGAATAAAATATTAGATAGACAATACATAAAATTAATTGCCAGGCCAAGAGGCTTGGTCAGGCAATGTCTGCCAATTCATCAGTATAAACATCTTCGTAGCTGAATGTTATCAACTCGCCTCAGAACACAAACTCTGAACAAGCAGTCAACAACTCCGATAGGATATCAACAATGTCCAAATCGACAAAGTGTGCTTATAGAGTGGACACAAACTAACTAAGACAACTATTACAATGGAAGTAGATGAATAGCACAGTGGGCGAATAAATGCTCGTTTGCAGATGACATTCTGAAATTTTCTAATAACAGTTAATGCGGTACTTACCAAAAAATAGCTTAGGTTGGGCCGCCCATCATTTCAGGCTTCTCTATTATCAATTGTGCGACTCGATATGCTAAATGTAAGTTCATAGGAAATTCATTCTTATTTCAAGTATGAATTAACTAAGATGATAAACAATTATAGCTTTTGTTATGCCAAATTCCTATCAATCTTTTTTGTTTATTTGAGAATCATGCTGAAATAGCAATGGACAGACTTACCAGTCTTCTCCGGATGGTAAGAAAATTCCCACTGTTTGTTAGCAAAACAGGCAATAGAAATGTCCTGCAGCAAGCTTGAATAAAGACAACTTAAGAAATAATGTTAATCACAGTAAATGACCATGACGAGAAATAACTTCAAGGATAATGGATTGAAGTTGATAATGTTGTCGTCTGATAGCACAACAGAAACACCACAACCATCCGACTAATACCACGAGGTTTCCTGGTATTGTCATTCCATACAGTGCTATTCGCATTTCCATCACCACTTCCCGTTGTCTGAGTTGGCTGCTTCACGGAGACAAGTGCATTTCATGACATAGGCCAAAGTGTGCCTGTCGTATTTAATAAAGTGCAGTGTCTAATCAAAGCAAATGGACAAGGAAGCGAACTAGAGTAAAGAAAATAAAGCTTAACCTTGACATTAAGACGGCGCAGAGAGAGGAAGAGAGAAAAAAGTGACACAAAGGAAAGAGTCTGATAAAGTGTCACATTGGAAATGGCACAATGATGGGGAAGTTGTTGATCTATCTATGACAGGATTTTGCTGATACGCTGAAAGCTACTACAAAACTACAAAGGCATTTATTACTGTCATGATTATGTACTATTTTATGCCAACGGGCCGAAGATGAGGTGGCGTAGACAACAACACTCGTCAACACTGGTGCTAATTTTGCATACTGTGAAGGCGGCAAAGCACAATAGGCAAAGGTACATCCTAAAGAAATATGGTCCGTATAGAATGATATAGGGAGCCACCGTGATGCAATGATTAGCATGCCCGCCTTGCATACACAGGGTTTGTGTGTTCAAACCCAGTTTCGACCAAACACCAAAAACAATTTTAGCGGCGGATTTCCCACCTCAGTAATGCTTGTGACATTTCTGAGTGTTTCAAAGCTTCTTTAAGTGGTTTCACCGCAATGTGGGACGCCGTTCGGATTCGGCCATAAAGAGGAGCTGAAGATAGAATCGGACAGCACTCTGTTATAAGAGAGAAGTTCACCACTGTGGTATCACAAGGGACTGAATAGTCTAAGTGAGTCTGAAATATCGAGTTCCCACCACATGTTATACACGAATATTTTCAGTAAATTTCAAAATAAACGTTTCTGAAATCGTTCGTAAAATACAAATGAGAGCTATATACAAAATTGCTTCGATATTGTTAATATATTGCTCGTCTAGGAGATAGTATTGTATTTCGAATATTTTAAGCCGATTGGCTATATAAAGTCGGTCGAGTGGGTATTAATAACACGCAGAGAAGGAATATAATCACCTCAAACAAGTTTCAAGAGCAAAATGTTCATTTTGGACGGTGAACTCGGAACATTTTTGTGGCACAAATGTCGTTTTCTCGGCAAACATATAAATGGTTGCCAAATGTTATACAGAATTTTCGAGAATAATAATATTTTTACTACAAACATCTAATATGTTCCCCGTCCAAAAATAACATTTTGCTCTTGAATCATGTTTGAGGTGGTCTGGGTGAATGCGGGATAATATTTCTTATATATTTATTGGTTAATATTTCTTATATACTTGGTATATCGTATGTACTTCTAAATTACAAGTTATATTTTTGGAATCGTAATATTTGAACTGATCTACGTGGACATTCCATCTGCATAACCCCTTCGTGCACATTGCAAACTCGTGTCTTAAGTAAAATAGGGTGGTCCCGAAAATTCGGACATGTGCACGTATTCATGATACTCGTTGCATACGAACATACCTATTATTAGGTTGAACAAGACAAGCTTCTCAACGACACAATTACCGATAGCAAAATATGCTGACATCATATATTCATCTTGACAGATGTTGTCAGATAATAACATGGTAAAAATTAAAAATTTATTATGACAAAATCTAAACACAGAGTGAAAGTCAGGGCGGAAAGGCGATTTGTACACAATACAAAGTAGAGCTGATTTCCAAAAGGTGAAGTGTGCGGTCCGTTGCTGCCGACAACATATTTTGCAATTCTTTTTGTAAATATCAATTTGTAAAATCAATGAAAAAAAAATTAATTGAAAAGAATACCATCGATCTGTTGCAGCAATCGCCTTTCTTCAGACGCTTTGTTGGATGTCCATAGGTACGGTAGAAGGTTCTTTGTGTGGCCAGATATTGGAAGGAAATTGCACAGACTGGTCGTCTGATTAAACGTTTTGTATGCATCACAGCCTTCCCGCATGTGTCTGCTTCTGATATTCCATAAAGGATTCGATGAATCGAGCGACATGCTGACATTGTTTGCTAGTCTTACACATTAATGGGCAAGCAAACAAGGATTTTTCAAAACATGTTTATGACAAATGGAAATAATAGCTTCTGTGCCGTTGATGGTAACTCTTTGATGGTTTGGTTCTAAGAATTGATTGATTTTATGCCATAGAGAAAATAATGAGAAATTGACAAACAGATATTGGTAGATTTACTTATTATATGACGAGAATTATTTGTCGTAATATTATTAGCGGAGCAAAAGTATTGCGATGGGGAAACTTTTCTCATAGTGTATATAAATTTTCAGCCCAAACTACATTTTTACTCAATTGATGACAACTATACTTTTCAGGACAATCGCAGGACTCTCGTTTGTCGGCAGTGCTGAAGTGCTCTCAATTTGCCTCCGTGTGGCATAATTTCCACCACAGAAATTTAAACGTTTACAATTTCCTGGCCTTTTTAAGAAAAGTGCCTAAAAAAGTCATATTCTGGGCAAAATTCGAAAAAAAATCCACATATTTTACAAGAAAAGAAAGTGTCGATAGTTCCCAGGAATCCGGCGTGTATCATTGGATCAATTTTTCAACCTTCCTTCAATCGGCAGTCTTTGAGTTTTGTACGGCAGCCATCGACGGAGATAAAGAGACAGCATCCAAACGCTTTACCTAAAAGAAGTGAAATATTGATCAGAACGGTGTTTTATTGGTTCCTAGTCTGCTTCGATTTGCATAAATTCTGCAAATAGAAGTAGTCGGAATCTATACAACCAAGCAAAACAAATGTCAATGGATCAATCACACTTTCCAAGCAGTTGAAGGTTTATATAAGCAAGTTCTTTAGTGTTCTCAAAACAATGCAAAGAGGGTTGCGAACCAGTTCGTCAATTTAGTTCACCTTTAACGACCCTAGCGTCATAAGTTGTATTAGAAGAAGAAATATTCGCGCCACGCCATTACTTTATTACGGTCTTATGGCCTCTAATTTGTATAGAGGTGTATTATAATAGAAATCAGGTTGACGTTGTAGGACCAATGGTGGTTGTATGATGAAAGTTAACATTGTATGGTGATCTGCATTACCACGGATGCTTCATATTTTCTAGCAGCTGCTGCGAATTCACTAATCTCTTTTTGTTTTGTCGTATATACCAAGCCATATTGTACATGAATTCAACCAAAAGTTTGTCTTTATCCAGACATTAGTAAGTGTGCCCCATAGCTTCATTAGCTACCATATGTTTAAGGCAATACATGCCTATTGAGACAATAGGAAAGCAAGGAATGAACACATATTGTTTTGGGTTTCCAATGCCTCAAATATCCTTCTTCGGTTTGTATTTGCTGCAACCAGTTTCTTATTTTTCCTTAGGAAAAATAAAATCGTATGCAGTCGCTGCTTCAAAATGGGTGTACTTTGTGGAAGAGTGACACTGGTTACATTCACAGAATTCATTGCATTGCAGCTTAAAGTATTAATTGTGCAATGTTTCAAATAAAGAGGATCTTCTATTTTTGAATGCGTTTTAGCTTTAAAGTCATGTTACGAAAATTCATAGAATTGAAGGACAAATTTCTTCAGTTCAATGGATTTTTCATTTATGTAAGGAAGACAATTTCAAAGCCAAATCTTTTAACACAAACGGATAAAACGCCTTCACGAAAACGTTAGTCTTGTGTCGTTTCGGAACGAACTAGTTCCAATGAACGGTTCACTAAAAGGAACGATTGTCACTAGTTCCATCTCTTTCGCTCTCATCGTTCCTTTTGTCATTTATTATACCCTGCTCCACACTGTGGAACAGGGTATTATAAGTTAGTGCATATGTTTGCAACACCCAGAAGGAGACGAGATAGACACATCGTGTCTTTGGCAAAAATGCTAAGGGTGGGCTCCTGAGTCGATATAGCGATGTCCGTTTGTCCATCTCTCCGTGAACACATTTTTGTAATCAAAGTCTAGGTCGCAGTTTTAGTCCAATCGACTTCAAATTTGGCACAAGTATGTGTTTTGGCTCAGAATAGATAGATTGATTTTGGAAGAAATCGGTTCAGATTTAGATATAGCTCCCATATATATATATTTCGCCCGATATGGACCTTTATGACCCCAGAAGCCAGAGTTTTACCATAATTTGCTTAAAATTTTGCACAAGAAGAACAATTAGTACTATAGTCAAGTGTGCCAAATTTTATTGAAATCGGTTCATATTTAGATATAGCTCCCATATATATCCTTCGCCCGATATGGACTAATACGGTCCCAGAAGCCAGAGTTTAACCCCAATTTGGTTGAAATTTTGCACAGGGAGTAGAATTAGCATTGTAGCTATGAGTGCCAAATTTTGCTTAAATCGGTTCAGATTTAGATATAGCTCCCATATATAGCTTTCGCCCGATTTACACTCACATGACCACAGAGGACAATTTTTAACTCCGATTTAGTTGAAATTTTGCACAGGGAGTAGAAATAGCACTGTTGCTATGCGTGCCAAATTTGGTTGAAATCGGTTCAGATTTAGATATAGCTCCCATATATATGTTTTTCTGATTTCGACAAAAATGGTCAAAATACCAAAATTCCCCTTGTAAAATCGCCACTGCTTAGTCGAAAAGTTGTAAAAATGACTATACATTTCCTAAACTTCTAATACATATATATCGAGCGATAAATCATAAATAAACTTTTTCGAAGTTTCCTTAAAATTGCTTCAGATTTAAACGTTTCCCACATTTTTTTTCTAACATTGTGTTCCACCCTAGTTCATTAGCCGACTTAAATTTTGAGTCTATAGATTTTGTAGAAGTCTATTAAATTCTTCCAGATCGAGTGATATTTAAATGTATGTAATTGGGACATACCTTTATATATAGCCCCCAACACATTTGACGGATGTGATATGGTATCGAAAATTTAGATCTACAAAGTGGTGCAGGTTATAATATAGTCGGCCCCGCCGGACTTTAGACTTTCTTTACTTGTTTTTATTTTCAATTTACACTCCATCGTTCCGCGGATCGCAGTTTGATTTTTTTATTTTTGTTTGACAATAACTATTTGCTAATTTGTTCATTTTGGCGCGTGTGTATATTAAATCATTGATTGACAAGCTGCTATTTAATAGGATCATTGGTGCTTTTGTTTTCACAAAACACAAAAAAAATCTTTTAGGATACAGTCATTGCAAATTTTGAGTTTAGTTACTTTCTTAAATTGTCCATTTCATTCATTATTTTTTTCTCACTATATTGCTATTTGAAGTAAATTCACACAATTTTTTCCTATTTTCGTATCTTCCATTTGACAACGAACTTCGGTGCACAAAGTAAACAAACAATGTCGTGTCTGTCTTTAGTAGGTGACAGAGATGATAAATATAAAAAGCCGTAACGAAAAGGAACGATTTGAAGCAACTAGTCCCTTTGTACAAAAGGAACGATGAGTCCGAATCACTACGGTGAACGATTTTGCCCAAGACTAGAAAACGTTATTCAACTGTTGTTCAAGGAATAAAACATTGTAGTAAGCCTGAAATATCGGGTTGCCACTATACCTAACCTAACCTTGCCTGAGGAAAAAAGCATCAAAGTAGTAGTTCGACATTTGATTTAGCCACTGTTTGTATAATCGTTCCCCTGGCTGAAAGCTAAAATCATTGTCATTACTTAAGAATGTCTTGTTCTTGAATTGCCTCTTGCAGTCGTAGATGCTATAGCAGTATTGGCAGTTGCAGTCAGGTTTGTTGTTGGTAATTTGCAAGTTAACGACCGAGGAAGTGCATCCATGCATTCTTGGTCGTAACACCGCAAACATGTGATTTCATAGTGTGGATGATTGTTGGATGCAGAGCATCTCTCCGTTTCCCTAGGGGGGGGGAGGGTTTTCTACCCTAGGTTGTTTTTTGGTTCTTTGATGAAGTGATTTCGTCTCGTCCCATATCGTGTGACACGTTCTCTACTCATTCCACAAACTACATCAAGAGCTTGTTGCATGGCTGGGAATATTTATTTAGCAGCTGAAGAGCCCGAGTAAAGAATCGTCAGCAACAACAAGTAATCCAAAAAAATGCTTAATAGTGAGTGAAAAGGCGACGACAAAAACATGTAAGTGAATCATCGTTTCCCAGAATAGATGCAATCTAATATGGAACTGGAACGCCGAAAAAATACTAGATACAAATTACATAGTATACTTGAGAGGATTCAAGAAGGATGAAGTGTGGGACCTTCGGTGGCAAGATAAAGTAAGATGATGCTCATAAGTAAGATCATAAGTATTTTACAAATTAAATTTCGCTTAGTGCCTGAAAACACTTCAAGTTGGATGTCATTCGCTATGACCTAGAACAAGTCAAGAAGATTTTTTTGAACTTTATATTTAAACATATGCTAAATAATAAGTTTTATAAATATGATGGAAATTTTCACAATTATTCTATTAAAGTGCGAAAAGATCTTATTGGAATACATAGTCGTGTGTATATTCGTGCTTCATTCGATTTATAAGGAATACGTTTTAATGTAATTAACCCTGGACAGTCATCCTTCGTCAAAATGACGACGCGTAATTTCATTTTCGATCTAAAATGCATTTTAGTCGATTGGGAAATGATAAATTTAAGTTATACAAATGCAAATATTTTATGAATTTTTGTTGTATACTAATTAAGAACAAAATGAATAAGAAAATAAATTAAATTTTGGTTCACATTTTTGCTCACAGTGCAAGTTATAGCATCTTGAAATAAGCCGTAGTCAAAATGACGAAGGATGACGTTAGTGTACAAAAAATAAGGATGACTGTCCAGGGTTAAAATCGTGGATTTTTGAATCCGAGGGCGTACATGCATATGTACCTACAACTCTTGTTATTTTAATTTAATTAAACAAATAATAATGTATAATAAAAATTAATAAATTCATTTACAATCGATTAAATAAAAATAACTCTTACTGTAAAGAGCATCCATGTTATTTGAAATAATTGTATTTTTAGAATTGTACAACTTTTACTTTGTGAAGTACTCTCCTCAACTCCTAGTAATTTATACCTTGCACGCAGAGAAGAAACATGATTGTCACAATCATATTCGAAGAGCAAAATAATATGATAGGAGCTATTTTTGCGGTGACCATGTAACATTTTAAACTGCAACCATGTTGGCTCAGTGAACATGGTTCTAAGAAAAATATAATTGTCCTCATCTAAAATGTTATTATATTGATAAAAAGAATTTTGTTTGAATGAAAAAACAATGGTCACGATTTAAAATGTTATGCTATTCATTAAAAACGTATTCTTGTAGTTAGAAGAACATGGTCACAACCTAAAATGTTTTGATCTTTATGAAAAACCTTTTTTCATCGTCGAAAAAAGGACGCCACGTGAGAAAAGAAAACACAAAATTAACTTTATTTATTTGTTTTTTATTTATTTATAAACTAATTCATTGTTTATTTGTATTTATAATGCCGTTCAAGCAAACATCGTATATTTTTACGCACTCTGTTTTATTTCAATTTCAACAATAAGTAATTATTCCATATTTACATCGTGCCCATCAAATGTACAAACGCAGACATCATGTAACTGCAAATAAAAATAAATGATCCATATAGCAAAATGCAGAACAAAAACCAGGTACATTTTTCAATTACACTTTCCTTTTTTGTGTTCACATAAAACCACGTGCCACTTCTGAATAAATAAATTAACACAAAACACAGTAAATCCGTATTCTCCGTCCATTCCAAGAAACAATCAACACACGACTGACGCGCAAAATGAAAATCGTGTGTACCTGCTCAATGTTTTTATAAAATTCTTTTCGCTGCAAACAAGTTAAAAAATTAAATGGTGACGAAAACAATGTACATGGTCTTTATGGTCATGTAATGGTTCTAGACATGTCTATACGTAACCTATAAAAATACTTTTTTCTCTGCAAAAAATTAAAAAAATTGAATGGTCAGATACATGATTTTCCCGACCATGTAATGGTCTCAAATTCTATAATTTAAATAATAGAACATGTTTGCGGCATTTGAGAACCATTTAAATGCTTATTATTACTCTCTTGACCATAATGGCAAATTACATCATAAAGTGGCAGCCCGATTAAGATTCAGGCTCACTTAGACTATTCAGTCCATTGTGATAAATTACATCATGGAAGTAGTTTGTTCCATTCATCTCCCGTTTTTTGTCTTGATAAACCTTTCTGGTTTATCGGACTTTTGGAATAACTTCTTTCTCGATTTATGAGTGCTTAAAAGTAGTCCTTCTCTGTCTGTTATAGTTGCAGTTAACATGCATCCTTGCTTTCCCTATGACCAAAAAAAAAATTGCTAACTGATTTTATTGTTTTCGGCCATTTAAATGCATTTTGCCGTGGTCACCAACAAATTCCATTGGGACTCTGGTGTAAGCAACTCCAAGTGGAGCTGACATTGCAAAATTTTCAAAATGATTTCTACAGGAAAGGAGAACACATCCTAAAAAATGAAAGCCGCTCTGACCATAAAACGTGGACTCCTAACAACCGGAAACAGGATTGTATGAGGGCAACACACATCACATTGGCAGTTTGTAAAATGCTCTTTGTGTCGCTAGGCGAACGGGACATAACTGCGTTTGTTTTTTGGAATATGTTTGTGTATTAGATAGGGTTTTTTGTTATTGATCGTGGATGGAATTAGATAGGGCAGTGCTATATTTGAGGGCCTTAAAATGCCTTCATAAACTCCGAGAAACATTTACTACAAACTAGACTACGTTATCTAAGAAAATAATACTCAAGTCAAAAGCATCGTCAGATTTGTTTATTAGAAGAATAGAAGTAGAAGCTTCTTAATCAGTACATTTTCCAGTTTGATAATTTTTTGTAATTGGGACAGTTTCAATTAAAAATTGATAAGATCAAAAACAAAACAAAAATCTTGTGCGCATTTGACACCAACAGAAATTCCGTAGAATTTAGATATCAAACTAATAATTGTGTTAGTTCATGTTGTGATGCAGCCATCAACCAATTTCTTGGAAAAGGAAAAAGAGTCCTATTTATGATAGATAAGAAGGCGATGAAATTGCATTCCATTAAAGATCATCGGATTACCTATTCTACAATTTCCTACTTCTTCATTAACACTAAACCTCATACACAAAAATGAAATGAAATGAAATGAAAAATAATTTTTATTTCAATTGCACCACAACAATATTGCTTTCTCTATTTTTCAATTATAATTTTATTAAAATGTTCACTCTTTCTTCTTTTACAGGTAAGTTTAATATTTCTTTGACTGCTAATATAACAGAATGGTAAGTTTCGAAAGTATCATTTAAACTTCTTTCTTCTTATTTAGCTATTTTTTTTCTTATCAATAGTTGACAACACTACACCGGTGCAAAAAAGGACACAGATATTATTGAAATTCAATTTCCTCATATTTTGATTGTTGTCAGAGTCCGCTGCTGTATACATTGTGTGTACATGTATGTTTTCGGAATAATTTGCAATAGCTTTGTTATTTTGTAAAATGGGTATGTGTGTGTGGGTGTATATATTAATAAGCGTGTGCGTGTGTGTAAGCGTGTACTAAAGGGTGATTCTTTTGAGGTTAGGATTTTCATGCATTAGTATTTGACAGATCACGTGGGATTTCAGACATGGTGTCAAAGAGAAAGATGCTCAGTATGCTTTGACATTTCATCATGAATAGACTTACGATCTGCCACAACGTCGAATTTTCAGTGAATGGGCCCTAGAAAAGTTGGCAGAAAATCCGCTTTTTTATCGACAAATTTTGTTCAGCGATGAGGCTCATTTCTGGTTGAATGGCTACGTAAATAAGCAAAATTGCCGCATTTGGAGTGAAGAGCAACCAGAAGCCGTTCAAGAACTGCCCATGCATCCCGAAAAATGCACTGTTTGGTGTGGTTTGTACGCTGGTGGAATCATTGGACCGTATTTTTTCAAAGATGCTGTTGGACGCAACGTTACGGTGAATGGCGATCGCTATCGTTCGATGCTAACAAACTTTTTGTTGCCAAAAATGGAAGAACTGAACTTGGTTGACATGTGGTTTCAACAAGATGGCGCTACATGCCACACAGCTCGCGATTCTATGGCCATTTTGAGGGAAAACTTCGGAGAACAATTCATCTCAAGAAATGGACCGGTAAGTTGGCCACCAAGATCATGCGATTTGACGCCTTTAGACTATTTTTTGTGGGGCTACGTCAAGTCTAAAGTCTACAGAAATAAGCCAGCAACTATTCCAGCTTTGGAAGACAACATTTCCGAAGAAATTCGGGCTATTCCGGCCGAAATGCTCGAAAAAGTTGCCCAAAATTGGACTTTCCGAATGGACCACCTAAGACGCAGCCGCGGTCAACATTTAAATGAAATTATCTTCAAAAAGTAAATGTCATGGACCAATCTAACGTTTCAAATAAAGAACCGATGAGATTTTGCAAATTTTATGCGTTTTTTTAAAAAAAAAAAGTTATCAAGCTCTTAACAAATCACCCTTTACTTCAATTGAAAGCAATAGCAATTCCAATTGGCCACCAACATGTCGAGTGCAAAAATCATTTATTTTTATTGGGTGTTGTTTTATTGCCGCTCATGTCCATTAGTGGCTTCATAACTCTCCCATTTTCGTACTATTCCACACTTTTACCTCCCTTGTCGTGCACCCGTATAAGTGGCCCAACCGTTAAAGGATTGAATTGCAATATTGAAGAATGAATGAATATGATTTTATTTCGCTTATTTTTTCATACAGTATAACCTCTCTAATTCGGAGTATTCAGTATTCCGGACAGCTCAATTTTTCGGACCCTTTTGTAAATTTCTCCACTGTAATTATCAAGTCATCTTTCAACTGTCGAGAATTTTAAGAAAATCTTTTGAAAACAGTCAAGTCAAGGGGTTTACTGCCTGTTCGTGGAAACGTCAAAAATCACACGTTGATATCTCGAGAACTAGGGTCGATCGAATGAGAATTATTTCGGTATTCGATAGAAAAACACAAAGGATGAGTTCAAGGCAAAGTTCGAGATTTTATATATCTTATTTTTTTTGCCTCACTCTAGACGAACGATTCGTCTCGAGACGATTTTGCCATGCTAAGAGCATAATTTGTCACTTTCTGTAATTGGCAAGGTTTCATAAATAATTCGCGCTTCCTGTAAAATATAAAGAAACGACAAAATTGGATGTCATCATGACACCCAAAAGAAAAGGAAATCCAAACTGAATCTAACTTTTGCCTTAAAATTGCGCAATAATACTACAATCAATGGAAAAGAAAGTTATGCTACCTTGGAAGCGTCCTGAAATCATTTAATTTATGTAAAGATTACAGACCATTGGGCTCTGAAGACGACATTCAGTCACACAAAAATGTTAAAATATATGTCCTACGAAATATATATGTAAAACTTCAACCACCTAGCTACGGACAAAGGTCGGAAATATATCTGTCCGGACTAGGGAGGTTGTACTGTACTTCGATGTTTTACAGAATGTGTGTTCCTGCGTGCTTGTTTAAATGAATGTAGTCCTTGCGCATAGGGGTCCATGAGTTATATACACCCAGAAAAAAGTGCCTTCGAAACTAAAGGAAAAAATGTTTATCAATTTAGTTTAATGGATTAGGAAATAAAATCCATTAAGTTAAATTTTTGTGTGAAATAATACAATTTACTTGTTTCACTAAAAAAAAATCCTAAACTGAAAGCTGTTAGGAATAGTTAATTAACTAGAATAAGGCATGGCATTTTACTAATATTGCTTTCTTCGCTGGGTATAACAATTTACTACTGAACAAGAAAATTGTATTCACTGATAACAAAGCATTTGTAAAAAAAAGTCGGGCGGGGCCGAATATATTATACCCTGCACCACTTTGTAGATCTAAATTTTCGATACCATATCACATCCGTCAAATGTGTTGGGGGCTATATATAAAGGTTTGTCCCAAATACATACATTTAAATATCACTCGATTTGGACAGAATTTGATAGACTTTTACAAAATCTATAGACTCAAAATTTAATTTGGCTAATGCACTAGGGTGGAACACAATTTTAGTAAAAAACAAGTAAGGAAAGTCTAAAGTCGGGCGGGGCCGACTATATTATACCCTGCACCACTTTGTAGATCTAAATTTTCGATACCATATCACATCCGTCAAATGTGTTGGGGGCTATATATAAAGGTTTGTCCCAAATACATACATTTAAATATCACTCGATCTGGACAGAATTTGATAGACTTCTACAAATCTATAGACTCAAAATTTAAGTCGGCTAATGCACTAGGGTGGAACACAATATTAGTAAAAAAATATGTGAAACATTTAAATCTGAAGCAATTTTAAGGAAACTTCGCAAAAGTTTATTTCTGATTTATCGCTCGATATATATGTATTAGAAGTTTAGGAAAATTAGAGTCATTTTTACAACTTTTGGACTAAGTAGTGGCGATTTTACAAGGAAAATGTTGGTATTTTGACCATTTTTGTCGAAATCAGAAAAACATATATATGGGGGCTATATCTAAATCTGAACCGATTTCAACCAAATTTGGCACGCATAGCAACAATGCTAATTCTACTCCCTGTGCAAAATTTATATGGGAGATATATCCAAATCTGAGCAGATTTCAACCAAATTTGGCACGCATAGTTACAATGCTAATTCTATGCAAAATTTCAACTAAATCGGAGTAAAAAATTAGCCTCTGTGGGCAAATGTGTGTAAATCGGGCGAAAGCTATATATGGGAGCTATATAAATCTGAACCGATTTGGCTGATATTTTGGAAGTTTTTCGAGACCCATAAAATATTCCAATGTACGGAATTCGAGGAAGATCGGTTGATATACACGCCAATTATGACCAGATCGGTGAAAAATATATATGGCAGCTATATCTAAATCTGAACCGATTTTTTCCAAAATCAATAGGGATCGTCTTTGAGCCGAAACAGGACCCTATACCAAATTTTAGGACAATCGGACTGAAACTGCGGGCTGTACTTTGCACACAAAAATACATCAACAGACAGACAGACAGACAGACAAACAGACAGACGGACATCGCTAAATCGGCTCAGAATTTAATTCTAAGCCGATCCGTATACTAAAAGGTTGGTCTATGATTACTCCTTCTTGGCGTTACATACAAATGTACAAACTTATTATACCCTGTACCACAGTAGTGGTGAAGGGTATAAATATGGGAAATTTAAATCTGAAGCAATTTTAAGGAAACTTCGCAAAAATTTATTTATGATTTATCGCTCGATATATATATGTATTAGAAGTTTAGGAAAATTAGAGTCAGTTTTACAACTTTTCGACTAAGCAGTGGCGATTTAACAAGGAAAATGTTGGTATTTTGGCCATTTTTGTCGAAATCAGAAAAACATATATACGGGAGCTATATCTAAATCTGAACCGATGTCAACTAAATTTGGCACGCATAGCTACAATGCTAATTCTACTCCCTGTGCAAAATTTCAACTAAATCGGAGTTAAAAATTGGCCTCTGTGGTCATATGAGTGTAAATCGGGCGAAAGCTATATATGGGAGATATATCCAAATCTGAACCGATTTCAACCAAATTTGGCACGCATAGTAACAATGCTAATTCTACTCCCTATGCAAAATTTCAACTAAAACGGAGCAAAAAATTGGCCTCTGTGGGCAAATGAGTGTAAATCGGGCGAAAGCTATATATGGGAGCTATATCTATCTCTGAACCGATTTGGCTGATATTTTGCAAGTTTTTCGAGACTCATAAAATATTCGGATGTACGGAATTTGAGGAAGATCGGTTGATATACACGCCAATTATGACCAGATCAGTGAAAAATATATATGCCAGCTATATCTAAATCTGAACCGATTTTTTCCAAAATCAATAGGGATCGTTTTTGAGCCGAAACAGGACCCTTTATCAAATTTTAGGACAATCGGACTAAAACTGCGAGCTGTACTTTGCACACAAAAATACACCAACAGACAGACAGACAGACGGGCATCGCTAAATCGACTCAGAATTTAATTCTAAGCCGATCCGTATACTAAAAGGTTGGTCTATGATTACTCCTTCTTGGCGTTACATACAAATGCACAAACTTATTATACCCTGTACCACAGTAGAGGTGAAGGGTATAATAAACAAAAATCGAACTAAAACCTCAAATTTAGTAAAATTTCTTATAAAACGATAACACTGAATTCCTTTATCATAGAAAGCTTATCATACATACGAATAACATTTGGCATAGAAAAATAGTTTAGTTCATTCGTACCTGTTATACCCAGAATCAACTACGGAACAAATACTAGCATAATTGTTCCACCTTCTCTATCGCTATTCGTAGATTTTTTTTTTGAAATTTTGAACAAACCAACAGACTGCTACAATCTGCTATAGCAATTGACTAAGCTTTTGTAAGCCGATTCAAAGTTTAGGTGTACCATGTCGAAAAGTGATGTTGGTTTACATGACTGCTCATGATATTGCCGAGAAACAAATAATAATTATCACCATTTCCATAGCCATATTGTCTCGTTATGAGAAGGAATCATTATCATGGAACTGTTATTAGCCACATTTACATCATTGACGACATGATTGTCAACGTTTTGTTGGCCATATTTTGAATATGCCACTGGCATCACAATTGAAAAGGCTACAGCGGTTACCTCTGTAATAATAGCCAGGTTTTCTCAACTACTGCTAATTTTTGAAACAGGAATTTTTATGGGGCGAGGTTTACTCAAACAAAATTTTGTTTATTTCGTAAAATATTCACACATAGATATGGATAAGAATGATGAGTCCGAAATTATGGAATGGAGTGATGTGTTGTGTTTTTCTGTTCTGTTGTGAATTTCAGCAAAGGGTCGATACCGTCTTCCAAAGCATGTCTAATATTGCAAATATAGCCGTCGAACTCACCAAATCAGCAAAATGTTGTCGAATCTATTACGAATAATTGGGAAACATGAACAATGACAGCAACAACAAAAAATGGCAGCCGTACGGAGAAATGACACAACATAACGGAGCTGTTGTTTTTCAGGCCATTGTTGTTGTGTCGTTGCTGCGGTAACGGATGTTGCCATCACTGTTACTGCTACTCTTTTTGAGAATGATTCCGTTGGTTGGCGTTGCTGAGGACGCAATGTGTATGTGTGATAGTGACATTCAAAATATTATCCTCATTGCCCATGATTGTCTCGTTTTGTTTCCAAACGACGCAACAACAGTTGAATAATTGTTTTGACGGCAAAACTCCTCTATACAACACCAAAGACAGAGGAGAAAAGGACTACAACAATGAGAAACCAAAGAAAAATTATTCGCCACATAGGCTCTGCAATAAATTCCTTGATAAATGAAATGACTGACTTTCTTTTGTCCTCTTAGTTGGTAAATATTTTGGATTTATATTTCTTTTGTTCCTTGGAGAAAAAGGATTCTTACATGCTAAACTTGTTTAGACATGAAACTTGCTTGAGATCTGTCAAACTTTGTTTAACTTCCTGTGAGATTTGTCACAACTTTTTTTAACCTTCAACAAAGGTCGAGATATATTGATGATAAATTACTCCGAGCTCCTTGCGAAAAGTATTAAGATTGGTTTCCAACATCCCCAGAATGTTTTTATGGTAAAATGGACTAAAATTATTTGTTGTAATAAAAAGTCCTTTGCTTAGCATTAAGTCTCTTATATCTCAATATTTAATAATCGGTGTATTTTTCTTCAATTGATTATATTGATTTAAAACCGGGATCCGTTATATTCTTTTGAAGGCCCATTTATTTTGCATGTATCGGTGTATAAAGGTGGAGTGATAACTGATCGTGGAGGGATTCCAGCGGGTATTTGCTTAACCGCTGAAAGTGTGTCACCTATAGAAACATAAGGTGATCAGTCTGCTTAAAATTTTGCAACAATGGTCATACGAGAAGGTTGAGGCGAAGAAATAGAACAGAAGGAGCCTTGTAGGTTAGGTTAAAGTGGCAGCCCGATTAAGTTTCAGGCTGACTTAGACTATTCTGTCTGTATTGCAAAGATTGTAAGATATGCCAGTAGGAAGTGTTGGGAAGAATATTACAGAAGAAATTTAAGTTGTTTGGAAAATGAGCCAAAGACGTGTTGGACTTTCATAAATACTGTTATTGATAGATCAAATACGCGTAAGGTTTATGATAACATGTCTCCCATCTTGGTGAATATATTTTTATGAAATGAAAAATTCTTCTGTTTATCTGGCTGTATTGTCAACCTGTTGTATGATTTCCACTATGTGTTTCGAAAGGATGTTGAACTGCAGTGTAATATTTTTAATAGAATTTTATTAGTTTTGCAAAAAATATACCGTTATAGTTGGGTATCTTTGTATTAGATTATATTTAAATATAATAATTACAAAATTGTTGTTTTTGATATCAGCTTAAAACCATGCATTGACTAAACTACAAGTGTAGCTTAACGAACTGAGGAAAAGTATGCTTGTCAAATTTATTTGGGCAAAGCCCTATAGACTGCAAGACGGTTGGATGGACAGCTGTTTCGGAATTACCACATTCCTCATCTGGCAAAGGAAAAATATATGATTGCAGCATTGTTTAGGCAAAGCTGACTATTAAAAACCTTTTTTCGGGAGGTTCAAGTGTAATTCACTTTGGGTTTAGTGAATAACCCGAATTTATTCTTATAATTGGTTGATAGTTTTGCTGCAAGTAGAGGATGCAGATGAGGAATTTGGTAATTCGGAAACACCTGTCCATCCAAACGTCTTGCAGTCTATAGGACTTTGCCCAAATAAATTTGAAAAGCATACTTTTCCTCTGTTGGTTAAGCTACACTTGTAGTTTAGACAATGCATGGCTTTAAGCTGAAATTAACACAACATTAATGATTGAAGAACAAACCAACAATAACAAACAAAACATAATTACAAAATTTTATATTGCACATGACATATATGATTGCTCACTTCCCTCAAATATGTCAATATGGGCGTTGAGGTTATTAGTTTAGGTAGAAGAGAAGTGTTTACAATTAATTATTTTCACAATCAATCATTTAAATAAATTTTAACTTTCCGCTATATTTTTGGACATGCTTATTGTGATTATACTTTTTTCTCTCCTAATAAAACTCTTTTCGTGAAGACAAATTGCATTATCTCATATATTTTAACCTAAAATCCTATGCAGTCAATATAAGTCGCAAGACTTGTTGTGCAGAATAAATAAATCTCTGCCATCATTTAATATTTTAAATACTCGATCCAATATCTGACTTTCGACCTATATTTATACAACACACTTTTAATAATGACATTCATTTGTTTTTCTATGGTCACTCAATATGACACCGAACAATCAACACATGGAGTATACCCTGTTTCTTCGTACCAAATATTTTAGTCTATAGTTTCAGTTTTATTGGAGAACGTTGATAATCGAATAAATTTCTCCATAAGAAGGTGCAGAAAGTTTGACATAAATGTTTTATTGAAACCACGACAGCGATCCGAATGCACTCATTTCATTTCTTTGTGGTTATGGCCATTGCTCACGCATTTTCGTTATTCAATTGTGACACCCAAACCACACTAAGAAATGCCGCCATACAATCTCCGACCAGTGTAGCGGATCCATTATTAATGAAAATTTATTTTTATTAGAAACAATTTAAATGCTATAAATACTAAGCATAAACATAACATTTTCACATCAAAACATTTTATACTCATTTTTGTTGTTCATCTTTAAAATGGGTTTCCTCTATTGGCGACAAATATACGACAATCATTAATGAATGAATACAATGGGCCGGTTTTATTGAACATTCAATAACATTTTGAGAATGGTATTAAAATCTATAGTTCCTTTGAATGATTACTAAGACTACTATTGTTGGTTGTTTGGTATTCGATATTTTTTTGCATTGTTTTAGAATCTCAGACAATTTAATTTGGTTATATAATGAAGATATTTTATATCACGACACGAAAATGGAGAATTTATAATCCATATATTATCCATATATTAAATATTTTAGACTCTACACCAGAGACATAAGAGTCTAAAACTACTCTCATTATTATTGTATGGTAGTCTTGACAAGATGCTGAGGAAAGAATTTTTCTAAAGGATACCCTACGGGAAATTGGTGCAAATTGCCACTGACGGACCTATCACAGAACTGGTACCGGTGCTCCAGTTAGTTGCAATTTTTAAATAGTCGTAATATATTGATTTCCGTACTCGCTTGATATTAAAATCTTATTGGATCTACACATTTAGTGAAATAAAATTATCAATGTAACCTATTGTTCGACATATTTTAAAAGTTTTTTTATTTCGGATGCGATTCGGTTGTCCAAAATGAAACAGATTTCTAAGAGTTTATCCGGGACTGGTTCCTCAGGACATGTCTATGGATTGTTCCTGCTAAATTGTCCCAGGATGTGTCCTTTGGAATGAGTCCACGACGTGTCCTATGACAAACCCATGTTAAAGTGACTGGTGACCTTCCATACGTGTCGACCAGAACTGGGACTCGTCCATACACACCAGGGACTAGTCCTGTACCGATCCTGTGGTTGATCCATTTCCCGTAGGGATACCTATAGGTATCCGTATGCGAGAAATAACAAAATATTGGATAGTGTTTATGAAAATCTTATAAATAGTAACCCGAACCTTTTATTGGTCGTTAGTCGTTATTAGCATACATATGGTATGATTCTGCTATGACTCAAGTGTTTTTTTTTAAGGTTCAATGCCACTGATGATCGCGGTATCGGCGTGCTTTGACGCTTAGATGGTTTGTGAAGGTAGTTGGAGCTATTAATCTTCCAATATTGTGTCTTCCGTAGTTGAGTTGATACCTGTTAGAGAAGATACAATTATTCTTGCGAACCATCTTCGAATCGTTGGGTATTTCGATGAATTTCCTGTTAGGACTGCGTTTACATTTATTGTGAGCTTATAAAAGGACATCAGTTACACATAGGATGCTGTATTCGTACTATTATCTTACTATCCTGCGTGTGCGCGGCACACGTTGCTTTTTCGTAATATTGACAATACCTTCAAACGATGAATGTTATTCGGTTGTTATAAAAATGTATATTCTTGTTTTAGTTGCATGCAGATATTAGTAATGGGAATATTTGGCCTATCGTCAACTATTTTCACTTCAAAAGACGTGAATGTAGTTGTTGTTTTCATTTTCGACTTTGCCAGTTTTTTATGAAATTCGTTTTGATTTGTATGGAAAACACTTCGTTTTGAGGATAATAAAAATTAACTTCTTCAATTATTTTACTATACTCCTTCATCTTAAATCCTTCATTTCAATAGGTACAGAAAAAGTTCTTCCATATAAGAATATGTTGGTCTATATCGGTTGGTAAAAACGCATCTGCCAACACTTATATTCTGCTTGAATACTTCCAAATTGAGAAGACAACAATGCTTTCTTCAGGCCGCAGCCATCATCGCTCATCCGTCATCTTTCTAGCAAGCCACAAAATATTTTCGGGTAATTGTATCTAATTATGCAAAATTTATTTTACGCAGTCACTCTGAGTTCATGAAAAATATCTGAAGTCTTTGGACAAACTTATGATGCTGAGATTGCTGTGCAACATCCATTACTTGCTTCTCTTAAACAACCAAAGGAAGTTGTTCATCCACAAACGATTGTTTGCAAATGTCGGTGCTGCACTATGCCATTCGCCCCAGAAAACTAAGTGGAGTTGATGGTGGATGGGAGAAGGTGGCTGAAGTGATTGCATAGTTAGGTAAATGAATGTATGGCACTGGGCTTGTTGCATTTCCCAGTGAGTTTGCTAACTTGAAATTTCATTACTTTGTTCCATTTTTATTGGTTTGTTCATTTTGCGACTCCTTTTAGTTTTGGGCCACTTAAGAGTTCCTTCGTAGCTTGCCTTGCGGCTCGCCTTCTTTTGCACTTGTTTGCACATCCCTATTTATGTTAATAGCTCCTGGAAGTGGAGTTGCAGTAGATTGCGAAAATCGTTTTTACACTTCCTTGAGGCTACATTGATTTTTATTACATCTGTGTAAGTACCTACTTGGTTCTGCCTTACTGAGATACTGACAACACTGCAAAAGTTATCAGCAACCATTTCTAGATGCCATATTGTCCACGATATTAAACATTTCATTTATAGACCATTTACTATTATATGTAATTGCAATAACGTTGAATGGAGACAATCATCTAAGCAGTTTTCTGTTTATTAGTCGAAAATTTTGCTTATGCTTCCATCCAGAGAAGAATTTGCAGCTTATGGGCGCTCTATAGTAATTTTCATTCTACCTGATAGGCAACATCCTCATGTAGAGGAAGACTCGAGGTATCTTTGGATGACATTCATTTCACAAAAAGGAACTATGTGTATGAGCACCGGACTGGCTGATTTACGCACTAACTTTCGACTGACAGGTGGTTGGCTGAGACGGATCCCCTAATATTCTTTACCGAAAGGTATTATTTCAGTATAGTAAGTGTATGCTACGAGGGCGGTTCGGAAACTTCTTAGCCTATCAATGAAAGAGAATAGTTAGTTTTTCAAAAATATTTTTATTTTTCAATATAATCTCCTGAAACTTCAATACACTTAGTCCAACGCTTTTCTAGCATTTCTATCCCTTGATTAAAATAGTTTTCCTCAAGGTCTTCAAAATAGTGATTTACAACTGTAATTGTATCTTCATTTGAGATAAACGCTTGCCAGCAAGGATTTTTTTAGATTTGGGAACAAGTAAAAGTCACTGGGAGCTAAATCAGGAGAATAAGGTGGGTGGTCAAGCAACTCGTATTTTAATTCGTTGATGTTAGCCATTGTTAAAACACTCTTATGCGCTGGTGCGTTGTCTTGATGAAAAATTATTTTTTTGTGTTGTAAGCCAGGACGTGTCGATTGAATTGTTTTTGCCTTCTTTGGGGCACTTCCTCCAGCTTCAGTCCATTGTTTGGATTGTTCTTTTGTCTCTGGAGTATAGTGGTGGATGAAACGACGCTTAAAATCAATTTTATTTCGCTTAAAACGATCCAAACAAGCTTGGGAAATGTTCATTCATATGCGTTTTTGATCGACTGTTAAGAAATGCGGCTCCCATCTTGCAGAAAGCTTTTTCATCTGTAGTTCTTCATGCAAAATTAAATAAACTCGATCGTTTGAGATGCCCACGATATTAGCAATTTTGTCGATCATTTGATGCCATATCATGCATTTTGGCTACAATTTCTGTTGTTGTTGCTATTTTTGGACGTCCACTACGTGGTTCATCTTCAATGCTTGTACGACCACGTTTAAATTCAGCAACTCAATTTTTTACTGTTGCATATGAAGGAGCACTTTCACCTAACACATTCACTATATCATTATGAATTTCTTGTCCCGATAAACCTTTTTTATGTAAATATTTAATGACAGCACGCATTTCTAATTTTTTCCATTGTAAAAAAATTGCTGATGCGTCTTTTTGAACACCTGTTTCTATATGAAGGAGTTGCCAGATCGAAACAAAATTTAACATGTGTTCATAACAGAGATGGAAGTTTCCAAAACACTTAACATTTTTCTGTTTATACCGCGCTTTTTTTGCTAGCCTGAGAAATTTCCGAACTGCCCTCGTATATTGTAGTCATCTCCTCCAGAGTTTAGGCGCTTTTACTTCCCGTTTAAAAGTTCTCAATACCGAACAATCTTGCAGGTAACATATTTCAAAACTGGTAAATACTTACTTTTAAATCAAAATCTTTTGTCCTGGGACAGTTTTTGCCCACAGACAGGCTGTCATGAACTAGTCTGGGACAAACTTGGGAACTTGGAAATTGTTTGAGTTTCGCCACTATTCTCCACTTGTATTTTTTTATTAATGCTTTGTGACGTTGTTAGCGAAGATGTGTAGGTGATTTGTAGAGTGTAAATGCGGTCGCATATAAATGATGTAGCAGAAAATTAAATGAGATAGGAACTTCATAATGCACCCATGTAAAAAAGTCTACGTCGAACCTATTGCCATCGTTCTGCAGAAGGCTAACCGACTCTTAATATATTTAAGCACGTTATATTTTATATCGTTCATTCGTATTAAATAACTAGAACTACCAAAACATCCTTACAATTAAAATCAGTTTCTAGAAACTATATTCTGACATTAGCAACACATTGTGGAATTTTTTATTAGCTTTTATGAATGCTACCACGCAACTATGCAGATTATAAAAAAGGCACATTTGACCAATTTATTATTCATAACCAAAAATGAAACTCCAATTCTTTCTACATCAACAAATTATGTCTTCAGTTTTGCTAGAACCGAAGTAACCTCCAACCAGCCCCTCCTCCATTTGCATTGCGTTCTTCTGCAGTTTCTTAGATTGTATTTTTTTGCCTTTCTTCTCCAGTGCCTTTGCATTATTCCATTTTTCGAGTACGAAAGTTTTGCTCCTCAAATATTTTGTTAACAAGAAAACTGAAGACAAAGCAAGTACCAAAATGAGAAGAAAGAAGAATATTCTTAATGAAATATTATTTCCCTTGTTGTTTTCGTTTTCGCCCCCGCCTCGTATTCTACCACAATTGGCCGCAAGGAAGCCATGCTATTTTAATGTGGCATTGTTCAAATTTTAATGTACAATGGAAGAAGAGAGTTCATCTCGCTTGAACTTTAGGGAGTTTTCTCGAACCTATTTTCTTCGCTGCCTTCATTGCAGATTGTGGTCGGAAAATATTTAAGCAACGTCTATGCCATCCTAATGAAACATTATTTAAAACTTTTTTTCTCTTAAAATATATCTTGAATGTTTGCTGTTTACCTTCCCTCCTATGCAAATATTTGTTTAAATTTAAAAATTTTCTTTTCCTTTCATTTCAGGTAAGTTGTTCGCATGGACATTGTCTAAGTGTGGAGTGGTGAGTTCGTTTAAGCAGAATATCCTTCAAAATTAAATTAGAAAGTAGCTTTTCATTATAACAATATTTGGGGCATTTGAATTTAGCATCAGTCAGATTACGTAACCTACATTTGTATAATGCCAACTTTCTTATACAATTTAATGCAAATAAAGTTAACTGTGTTTGTACTAGACTTTCTTCCCAATCTTAGGATATTCCTTAGTAAAATTTTCGTCCAAATGTTTTTTTTTTTTCATTGTATTCAGGACGATTTGTTTTACTTAACAACATTTTGTTTAATAAACATTCGTGTGTTTTAAAGAAATAATCTGTAAATGAAAACAAGATTTTGAACTTGTGACTTAAATTTGTTGATGCAAAAATAATGACGTGGACTCATTGATTTCAATTTCAAAAAATTTATGAAATTCGAACAAATATTGTAAGAAAAAAAAATACAGAAAATGTTATTTTGAAATTCAATTGTTCTAAAAATTTCAACATAAAATGTTTAATTCGGGTATTATAGAAATTATCTGAAGGGACTTGTTATAAAGCATTGGAAACAGTGCAAATTGCTTCAGATTTATCTTATTAGTCTATGGTCAAAAGACTTTAGGACAATCACTTAAAATCAGGAAAGCCAAAGGTCTTGAATCACACTACCGACAAATACATCTTGCAATTTAATTCAAATTCAGATTTTTGCATTAAATTGTGTCCCAGTTTAAAGAAAGGTTTTGTTGTTTCTGCAATATTATTATGGAAATGGAAAAAAATCCCTACATTTTCAGTAAGAATAAAATATCTGTTCTTTTTTTCTCTGTGCTTGAAGTTTTAGGAAAAAAAGATTTTTCCCTATATCAGGAACGCAAAGTTAACATAAACTGTAAATTTAACTTTATTTGCACGGACGTAAATTCAGATGCAGAATGAATAGTGTAAAATTAAGGACAATTGTTCTTGCTTTAACCTTTAACTACCTACACCCTCAAAAAAAATCGCTTCTTTAACATATGTTCCAAACATATTTTGCAGGAAGCACATATATTATTGGATACTGCCGAAATATTAATATGTTTGTTTTATGTGAACATATTATATGTTTGGAAGCATTTTGAGCCCAAAAATATTATATGCTTGGAAGAATTTTCTCCAAAGAAGATTGTGATCATTCCCTCACATAATTTTCACTTCCACGAAATTTTTAGTTCTTGGCACATTTTTCTGTAATACAAATAATGTTGAAGAAATTATTCAATTTTATAATTTTTTTTTTAATTTTACCTTTCGCCTGGGCGGAGAATCGAACCGAGGCCCATACAGTTTGTAAGCCAACACACTATCCACTGGGCTACGTAGTAGTTATAGTCACCAGTAGACAATTATCGTTACAAGTTACATTTATATAGCATACTTTGCAGCGCCCACGAGCCCATGCAAACATAACATTATTTAAAAGAAACATACATTTGTTGGCCATGTGGAGCAGTGGTTAGCATGTCTGCCTTGCATGCAAAGGGTCGTGGGTTCAATTCCTGCTCCGACCGAACCAATTTTTTTTTGCAATTTAGACATTTATACTATATTAATTTTTTATAATGAAACTTCGAAATGTGGGTTATTAAAAATTTACAGTCCCCACATACATAAAATTCTCCTCTCAAGGCGAAAACACATGCTGTTTTTTTTTCAAATCTCTATGCTCTTGGTTCCGAATGTCTATTCTCTTTACTCCGAATACTCATTCTAATATTCAAATTAAATAATATTTAGACTTAAGCATATAAAATTTTTGGCCTTATCATAAAGCAGTTTTCCGAAGCAACATACAACCGTTTCACAGAAATTTTAAACATATATAAGTTTGCTCGAAATTTGTAAATTTATATACGTTTACATTCACACATATTATTTTTAGGAAACATTCATAACCCAAACATAATATATTTCAACATATTAACATATGTGTCCCAAACATTTAGTGTTAGTTTAGGAACATTACATGTTGGCACAGAAATATATTGTGTTTAAAAATTGTGCCCGAAACACATTTTGTTTATATCGGAACATATGAAAAACATATTTTTCTAACAGTGTACGTGGTGGTAAAATTTACCTCCTCTACACATGTTTTTTTGTTTGGTATTAAGAATAAGACTTGTGAAGAAAGTGCCCTTTAACTTTGAAAAGTACGTATAATATTTCGAAATACTATTTTATTTTCATTAAGTATAATCTGTTCTAATCAATACACGTAATAATGGCAAAACAAAGTAATTTTTTTTTTGAAGAAAAAAAATATATATATGTAAAAGGGGATCAAAATTACCCCTCGTCACAAAGTTCGCAAAAAATATCACCTACAAGTTATTGTAAGGCCAAATTAATATCAGCTTTAGTTTCGAAATCTGATCTTTATATTTAAGATGAAGTATCTGCAAAAAGAAACGTGGCATGCTTTTCGTACAAAAAAAGTATGTTAGTAAAACTTAAAACTTAAAATAATAAAATTAAAATTAGGATACAGATCTCATTAATAAAGGTACTCACGTACAAACAAATGTCAGTTTAAAATCTAAATTATAACGGATACTTCAAAGTAAAAAATGTTTTCTTAATTCCAAAAAAAAAAAAAACAAGTAAGGAAAGTCTAAAGTCGGGCGGGGCCGACTATATTATACCCTTCACCACTTTGTAAGTCCACATTTTCGATACCATATCAAATCCGTCCAATGTGTTGGATGCTATATGAATCCATACACATATATTCTGTATATCTGAGCAGATCTGTACAGAGTTCTGCAATACTTATAAATTTTACATATAAGTCGGCTAATGCGCTGAGGTGGAACACAATGTTAGTAAAAAAATATAGGAAACATTTAAATATGATCCAATTTTGAGGCAACTTCGCAAAAGTGTATTTATGCTTTATGATAGATGTGTAATAGAGTAATAGGAAAATTTGAGTCATTTTGATAAGTTTTCGACTTAGCAGTGGCGATTTGATAAGGAAAATGTAGGTATTTCGGCCAGTTTTGCCTAAATAGGAAAACATATATATATGGAATCTATATCGAAATCTGAACCGATTGCAATCAAATTTCACATGCATAGTTACTATGTTGAATCTACTCCCTGTGAAAAATTTCACGTAAATCGGATAACAACTTTGACCTCTGTGGTCATATGACGGAAAATCGGGCGAAAGATATATATGGGAGCTATATCAAAAACTGAACCGATTTCAACCAAAATAAACACGCATATGCAGAACCTTAATTCTACTGCCTGTGCAAAGTTTCAAGTTCAATTCTACTCCCTCTGCAAAATTTCACGTAAATCAGAGTAGCACTTTTGCCTCTGTGGGTATATTAGTCCAAATCGGGCGAATGATATATATGGGAGCTATATCTAAATCTGAACCGACTTCAACTAAATTTTGCACAATTAACGATACTATAAAACGTACCCCTTGTGCAAAATTTCAAGCAACTCATGGCAAAACTCTGGCTTTTGAGGCCATATAAATCCAAATCGGACGAAAGATATGTATGGGAGCTATATCTAAATCGGAACCGATTTTAACCAAATTAAGCACACTTAACGATACTATTAAACGTACTTGTTGTTCAAAATTTGAAGCCAATCAGGGCAAAACTCTGGCTTTTGGGGCCATATAAGTCCAAATCGGTCGAAAGATATATATGGGAGCTATATCTAAATCTGAACCGATTTCAACTAAATTTGGCACAATTAACGAAACTAATAAAAGTACTCCTTGTACAAAATTTTAATCAAATCAGGGCAAAACTCTGGCTTTTGAAGCCATATAAGTCAAAATCGGACGAAAGATATATAGGGGAGCTATATCTAAATCTGAACCGATTTCAACTAAATTTGGTACAATTAACGATACTATTAAACGTACTCGTTGTGCAAAATTTGAAGCAAATCAGGGCAAAACTCTCGCTTTTGGGGCCATATAAGTCCAAATCGTACGAAAGATATATATAAATCTGAACCGATTTAGCTGATATTTGGCAGTTATTACGGGACTGACAAAACATTCAGATGTACAAAATTTGAAGAACGTCGGTTCTTAAATACGTGAATTATGCTCAAATCGGTGATAACTATATATGGCAGCTATATCTAAATCTGAACCGATTTTTTCCAAAATCAATAGCGATTGTCTTCTACCCGAAGAAAGACGTTATGTCAAAATTGAGGACGATCGGACTTAAACTGCGACCTGTACTTTGTGCACAAAATTACATATACAGACAGACAGACGGACGGACATCGCTAAATCGACTCAGAATTTAATTCTAAGCCAATCGGTATACTAAAAGATGGGTCTATAACAATTATTTCTTGGCGTTACATACAAATGCACAAACTTATTATACCTTATACACCTCTTTCGGGCGTCCACTGCGTTCACCGTCCTCCGTGCTCATTTCACCACGCTTGAATTTTGCATACCAATCAATTATTGTTGATTTCCCTGGGGCAGAGTCCGGAAACTCATTATCAAGCCAAGTTTTTGCTTCCACCGTATTTTTTCCCTTCAGAAAACAGTAATTTATCAAAAAACTAAATTCCTTTTTTCCATTTTTTTCACAATAACAAAACTTGATTCACAAAAGACGCTCTATCTCACAAACTAATTGACTTACAAACGTCAAATTGTGACACGAATCATTTGAAGGTTGGTACTATATAAAAATAATATGCATTTAATACTAGCGACGCCATCTATGTGTCAGACCGGGGACTTATCAGCCAACCTGTTATGTAAAAGGGGATCAAATTTACCCCTCGTCACAAAGTACGCAAAAAATATCACCTACAATTTATTGTAAGGCCAGATTAATATCAGCTTTAGTTTCGAAATCTGATCTTTATATTTAGGATGAAGTATCTGTAAAATGAAACGTGGCATGCTTTTCGTACAGAAAAAAGTAAGTTAGTAAAACTTAAGTTAGAATTAATTTATAGGAATTGTGAAAAATTTATTTTTAGTTTATTTTTATGTAATTTTTAAAATTTTGTAAGACGTTTTCCCTAGTCCAATGATTTTTTTTCTAAATATGTCTCAAAAATTTTATGAACTGAATGCCAAATTCCACTGACATACATATGCTAACTAAATGCTAAAGTAGAAGAAGATTTTCGTACACTTCACAAAAATAGTAAGAATGAACTACAGCGTGGTTAAAATGGTAATGATCTGGCGCCTAAGATTGTTTCTTTATTTTTAATTCGTTTTGTTTTTTGAGAAGGATGCATTTCGTAAATGGTTAAAAATCCAAAAATGTTCGCTTATTTAATTAATCTCACAATTTCGAATACAACATGGTTCAATTTTTTCAGTGTAGTTTCCTTATCTTTACTTTTTTACTTTTTTCAGTGTAGTTTCCTTATCTAGATGCGAAGATTCAAAATTTTGCCTCCCTGAAAAAAGTAACCTGTTGTATGGGAAGAATGAACTAACTCGTGCGAAAATTGAACTAAATTGTACTCCACATTTTCAGATTTCCGCAAAGCGTTTGTTTTTTTATTATTATTATTATTACTGAAAGTAAAGAAAAAATCATTGGCCCCAAATCATGATCAATTTAACAATACAGTAGTTCATTCTTACTATTTTTGGGAATCGTAGGGAATTTTTCGTTTGCTTTAGTCCATATGGAACTTATGTGTACGGTCACAAAATGTTTGGGACATACTTAGGAATGTAAAATTTAATAAAATTTATGACAAACAAATAAGACTTTTGCAATAAGAATAAGTTAAATTCAGCGTTAGTTTAAGTACGGATTTTGTTTCTGTGTATATTTGTCTTAGAAGTGCGATTCAACTGCTAAAGTCCTTTTGCTTCTTCGTAAGTGAAAATCATCGTTGTCAAATATTCAACTGATAATAATATTGGTGCTAGTATCATTTATTTTATAGTAGCTCACTTGTTCACTAGCAACTGAATTGTTTTGGTTGTTTTTTTTTTTTGTCATATAATCTTTTCCCATGATCCCATTCACTCCACCGTAAATCCTAATGTTCGCCTGTAAATGCAATCACATGCTATTTATGCATTCTAATTGAATGAATTCAATTCTTACTCTATGCCAAAGGGCAATGTGAGCACCTATGTCTGTGCTTAAATGGAGTTCTATGGTCACATTCGCGACTCGGGTGCATTAGCATCACCGGGTCTCTCTTGCAACGGAAGTCATGGGAAATTTGCATAAATGACATTGACGCTTAAAAGGCTCACTTATGAGTTGAGTTTGACTGGTGGAAATGTCTGACTGTGAGTGAATCTATTAAAAGTGCCTTCCAACAGGCAATGAGAACCAAAAAGTCAATGAGAATATCGGTCGTTGTTATATCTGAAATGTATTTTAATTGCAAAATACACTTTAAACTGTGAGCGTCATCACACATTTATCCCCTCCTCATATTCTTCGTTGCTAGTGATGACAGTGAGCCTTAAATCCATTTTGCATATTCAAGGATTCCATTTCTAACGGCGGATACATCTAAGAGTGTGCCAATACAAACTTCCTGTGTATGAAAGGGCAATCAAGTTTGTATATATTCTATGGTCTTGCATAAATTGTCTCGAGTACAACCATTTTCAGTTTTTATTTGGTAATGTTTGTTTGAATTGCGTCCTAATGAAATGCTGAGGTTCGGAAAATATTGGCGGTAAAAAGGATATCTACTTCATAACTTTGTTTTAAATAACAATTTATTTAAATGTAGGATATTCGCCAGATAAAGGGTGATTCTTTTGAGGTTAGGATTTTCATGCATTAGTATTTGGCAGATCACGTGGGATTTCAGACATGGTGTCAAAGAGAAAGATGCTCAGTATGCTTTGACATTTCATCATGAATAGACTTACGATCTGCCACAACGTCGAATTTTCAGTGAATGGGCCCTAGAAAAGTTGGCAGAAAATCCGCTTTTGTATCGACAAATTTTGTTCAGCGATGAGGCTCATTTCTGGTTGAATGGCTACGTAAATAAGCAAAATTGCCGCATTTGGAGTGAACAGTGCATGCACTGTTTGGTGTGGTTTGTACGCTGGTGGAATCATTGGACCGTATTTTTTCAAAGATGCTGTTGGACGCAACGTTACGGTGAATGGCGATCGCTATCGTTCGATGCTAACAAACTTTTTGTTGCCAAAAATGGAAGAACTGAACTTGGTTGACATGTGGTTTCAACAAGATGGCGCTACATGCCACACAGCTCGCGATTCTATGGCCATTTTGAGGGAAAACTTCGGAGAAGAATTCATCTCAAGAAATGGACCGGTAAGTTGGCCACCAAGATCATGCGATTTGACGCCTTTAGACTATTTTTTGTGGGGCTACGTCAAGTCTAAAGTCTACAGAAATAAGCCAGCAACTATTCCAGCTTTGGAAGACAACATTTCCGAAGAAATTCGGGCTATTCCGGCCGAAATGCTCGAAAAAGTTGCCCAAAATTGGACTTTCCGAATGGACCACCTAAGACGCAGCCGCGGTCAACATTTAAATGAAATTATCTTCAAAAAGTAAATGTCATGGACCAATCTAACGTTTCAAATAAAGAACCGATGAGATTTTGCAAATTTTATGCGTTTTTTTTAAAAAAAAAGTTATCAAGCTCTTAACAAATCACCCTTTAGATATGCCTCCGTTGAATTGGTTTGGTTTCGAATGTTTAAGAAGGATAATCGTACTTCATGTACAAATTACTGTAAACTTTTATGTTTATGAATATTTTGAATTTTTAGTTATTTAAAATAATTTAAAATATGTGCCCAACTTTTGGAACCGAATGTTTTTGATTCAAGGAAAATGTCTTTAAATTAAGTGATTCATTCATAGCCCGTTTGTTTGATAGATTTTGTTCCAAAAATACGTTTCTTCTCTTTACGTTATACTTTTTATACCCAGCACCATAGAATGGTGACGGGGGTATAATAAGTTTGTCATTCCGTTTGTAACACATCGAAATATCGATTTCCGACTATATAAAGTATATATATTCTTGATCAGGGAGAAATTCTAAGACGATATAACGATGTCCTTCTGTCTGTCTGTCTGTTGTAATCACGCTACAGTCTTCAATAATGAAGCAATCATGCTGAAAATTTGCACAAACTTGTCTTTTGTCTGCAGGCAGGTCAAGTTCGAAGATGGGCTATATCGGTCCAGGTTTTGATATAGTCCCCATATAAACCGATCTCCCGATTTGGGTCTTGGTCTTATAGAAATCGAAGTTTTTATGCAATTTGCCTGAAATTTGAAATCTAGATGTATTTTATGACCATAAAGAGGTGTGCCAAAAATTGTGAGTATCGGTCCATATTTTGGTATAGCCCCCATATAGACCGATCTCCCGATTTTACTTCTTGGGCTTATAGAAACCGCAGTTTTTATTCAATTTACCTGAAGTTGGAAATCTAGAGGTATTTTAGGACCATAAAGAGGTGTGCCAAAAATGGTGAGTATCGGTCCATATTTTGGTATAGCCCTCATATAGACCGATTTTCCGATTTTACTTCTTGGACTTCTAGAATCCGAAGTTTTTATCCTATTTGCCTGAAATTGGAAATCTAGAGGTATTTTCGGGTCATAAAGAGGTGTGCCGAAAACGGTGAGTATCGGTCCATATTTTAGTATAGCCCCCATAAGAACGATCTCCCGATTTAACTCCTTGAGTTTCTAGAAACCGTAGTTTTTATCTGATTTGTCTGAAATTTTAAATATTCTGGTATTTTAGGCTCACAAAATCGTGTATCGGATTAAGTTTTTATCGATCCATTTGGTAATGCCTCCATATAGACCGACTTCACTTCTTGAGGGTGTAGAAGGTGCACTGATCATGACAATTGCTTGAAACTCAATGTAAAATTTCCAGATTTTACTTCTACAGATTTAATATTTCAAATCAAGACGTTATTTTATAATTTTCTTACAAGAGATGTTAATGATTCCTCTAAAACTCAAACAAAAATGGTTCTTATAAATCCAGAATCTGATATAGTCCTCATAGGTGAAATCTTTAAATTTATCTTCGGGAAGTGTACCAAGTCCTCAAGCCCTCCTGAAATTTCAAAGGAAATCCTAATATTTGGTTCATGGTGGTGGGTATTTAAGATTCGGCCCGGCCGAACTTAGTGCTGTATATACCTGTTGGTATTTATATCGTGGCAAAGAAGCGGAGAATTGTACTAAGGATATATTTCAAACGCTTAGCTATATCAATTTGAGTTTTGTGTACGAAATAAAGGAACCCATTCTCAAGATTAATCTACTAACTCTAAGGACCAAACGCCTTTACTGAAGAGTTAATCTATTACCAATGTTTCATTAAACAATCGATCAATTATTTGATAATTATACGTTACTCTCGAGTACAGTGGGTCAGTTGGTACATTGCTGAAGCTTCCAGATTTCTTTCCTGTATAGCTACCGGTTCAGCTCAATGTGGTTCATAGAAAAAGCGACTTCTCCATTTGATTTCTGAAGGCACATTTCTTTTTGAATTTGTTGTCATATGTGCCGGATTGGTTGATATCGTTTCAGTTTTTGAATTAAGGTCCCTACAAATGGACCATAATGGACCGTTGGTACTTGTTAAACATGTTAAAAGGCAGAGTTGTCATTAGTTTTTCCTTAAATTTTCAAAAGAAGATTTCATGAGCTTAAATTTCCGAAAATACATTTTGTAGACTGATATGTGTGCTTCTGCAATGTAATTGAATTGTAGCCTATTCTGATCATAACGATTTCGGAGCATGTCATCGTTCATTCAATTCACTTCACTATTGAAGGCCCTCTTGCAATGCATTTCGTATTCATGACACCGTGGAATGTTACCCGTCTGGTGTCTGCCTGCATCTTTTTGCATTTCAAATTCAATGGGATGTCATGAATCCTCCTACTTTCGTAAAATATCAACAACCCAACTGACATATCTGGATGACCATTGTGAAGTGTCTGTGGTTGGTTGGCATCATATGCAACGTTGGAAACAGTTCCCAAATCCTGGTGATGGAAGAGGACACTGTATATGACTTATGTGACATATCTTAATGTGCCTGCTGGTTCATGAGTGTCCTCCATACGTTTAACATGTCTGTGTCATGGTACCATGGAAGCTGTGACTATGATTAGAGCAATACCGTCAGAATAGTTCTGAATATCCAGTGATTGTAAACCAGTCCGTCTTCGTCTGGCTTTGCTTGGCTTCGCCATGAGTGGAGCAAAATTTAGCCTTGCCCATATCGCAACTGTCTCAGGAGAAATGTTAAACAAAAATTTTGAAGGCTTTTGTCTCATGGTTTAAGCGGATGATAATTCTGACATTGGGAAATAGTGCGAATTTGGATTCACTTGCATGTTACCATCTATGCGTGATATACAGTGTGACAAAACAATGATCGTAGTGAAAAAATTGAAGAAGGTGAAGTGATAAATATGGCCGCCGAGAACATTCAGAAAATGTTTTCACTTTCAGTTAATTTGTGCTCTTATGAAGAGGGAAAATATCGCATCCCTACACTCAAAAAAAAAAAAAATGAAAGTTTACTTGGATCCAAAGAAATTGACATTCCCTTAAGGATTTTGGTATTGATTTCGAGCCAGATCTCATTTATCGACTTTGTCTTCTCTTTTCGCGTTACAATAATTAGACTATGTACGTACAAAAAACACGGACAGTTTAAAACTCCAAATTATAACGTATACTTCAATGTAAAAAATGTTTTCTTAATTCCAAAAAGACTTTAAACCAAACATGCTAAATCTTCAAAATAATTCTTAGCCTATATTTGAAGCGTTTTTATCTTAAATCTAAAGATTCTATATTTCAGTTAATTTAAGGACGATTTCTTTAAATCAAAAATGTGTTTCTTTACTTTAAGGAAAATTTGCTTTAGTTCAAAGACATGCAACTTTAACGGAGGGACGCAAATTTTCAAAATTTGTGTTCTAAATTTATTAAAAAAACATTTGAAGCAAACTCTATTTTAATTAAACTTTCATTGTTTTAAAGAATTTTGTCCTTAAAATTGTTGCACATCCTAAAATTTGGTTTGCGTAATCTTTAATATCACGCAAATATTTTTTTCAGTGTAGTATGTTATCTACGGCCTAATTTTCGGATTATCCGAGCATCTATGTATTCTTAAAACAAAAACTGCAAAATGTTCCCTATAACTAATGAGTGCACTACAAAAATCGAAGGCATCATTTTAAAATAGCGTGACATTGTCATTCAATCTTATCAAAAATTTAAGCAAAAGTGGATGATGATAGAACATCTATTTTTAGATTTTATCAAATAGTTCTTGATAAGATCGCCAACATTTTGAACGTAGCAAAATTCTACATGCCCTGTGTTGTGTAGTGGTTGAATCAATGAAAGTAGCTGAACATTTGGTTGACAACTCGAGAGAGAGAGAGAGAGAGCAACATTTTATTTAATTTAACAAACAACAAACCATGCCATGCCATTCATCCATTCCAATGACGGCCATATCACAACCATATATTTCCGGTACTTTCTGAAATTCCATGCACTCAAAAAATGTGAACTCTCTATTTCACTAAAGCCCATTTAACTTTATTTTACTTCATGGAATTATTATGTTTGAAGAATGTTTCCTTTACTCTAATAATTTTTTGCGTACGTTAGTTAAATTAACTAAAAAACAGGACAAAAATTGTACACAAATTAAGTATTAAGATTTACTAGTTTCGTACTTCTCACAAAATAGTTCATTATTTCGTTACATTTGTAAATTTGATTACAATGCGTCCGTGTTGAACTTCGTATGGCACTAATGACATTCTTGCAATTTTGAACTCCAATTTTTTGCTTCCAGTTACAAAATTTTCTTTAACAAGTGAAAACAATTAATTATGTTTAATAAATTTTCTTAAGTTTGTCGAAAAATATTTTCTTGTTTTTGTCAAATCGGCGTGATGTCGGCGTTTGTAATACTGTTTAGTTAACATTTTCTAAAATTAATCTATTTTTTCTAAAATTGACTAAAATTTTCTATCCTGGTGGGTTCACTGTGGAGGTAATATTTTCTCAATTTCAAAAAGGCCGCGAGTTTAAGGTGTTGAAAGCTTCAAGGAGTTGAAAGGAAATTGGTACACTCAAAAAAAAGTTTACTTGGATCCAAAGATTTTGACCTTCCCTTAAGGATTTTGGTATTGATTCCGAGCCAAAGATGCGGCTTCTTTAAAATAAAGAAATTTTTTAGCGACCTATCTGGCTTTAAATCTAGGTCCAATAAAAATAAAATTAGCATACAGATCTCATTTATCAAATCTTCATTCGTTTTTCGCGGTTTATTAATAAAGGTATTCACGTACAAACAAATGCCAGTTTAAAAATCCAAATTATAACGGATACTTCAAAGTAAAAAAGGTTTTCTTAATTCCAAAGAATTCTTTGAACCAAAGACGCTAAATCCTCAAAATAAGTCTTAGCCTATATTTGAAGAGTTTTTATCTTAAATCTAAAGCCTGCCCAATATAACCCCAAGGCATTTTGCACACTCACCAACGGGAATTTCGATAGAAAATAGGCTTGACGGTGAAAAAACTTTCACAAATTTCTGCAGAAACTCACAGAGAATGCTGTCAAGCTAAATTAAAAAATGTTCATGATTTCTTGTATTCAAAATTAGGTTTTCTACAGTAGGTTTACGACTTTTGCGACATACGTATTATACCGTCGCAAATGTATGTCGCAAAAGTCACAGTTTGTGACAGGCCAACCCTGATGGCTAGGTTAGGTTAGGTGGCAGCCCGACGTATCAGGCTCACTTAGACTATTCAGTCCATTGTGATACCACATTGGTGAACTCAGTATATGCAATATAGTCAACAATTCCAGTCAGAAATAGAACATAATCGAAGAATCGAAAAAGAATTTTATTGAACACATTTTCTACGAGAGCATAGGCATTTTCACCGTGGAGTTAAATATACTACTACATAAAAATAATAATAAATGTGTCATGTTCCCCGTTAAAAGTAACACTATTCTCTTCAAACGTGTTTGAAGTGGTCATACATACTCCTTCTCAAAGTGCAAGATTATATTAATATTTGTATTGCTCGAACGGTGTTACAGTATTTTTTTTCTAATTTACCCGAAGAGTTTAAACCTTTATCACGAAAAGTTTTTTGTAACAAAATTTTTATTTTTGCAGTAACAAAATATACTTTGTAGTCCACTTCGTTTATATCAAGCACTTCTCTGACCTTATGTCTTAAATAAAATACATTTTGAGTTTTCGTAATACGAGGGCGGTTCGGAAACTTCTTAGCCTATCAATGAAAGAGAATAGTTAGTTTTTCAAAAATATTTTATCCCTTGATTAAAATAGTTTTACTAAAGGTCTTCAAAATAGAGAATAAAAAAGTGTCCTTTTTGGGTTAAAAATGTACCAAATTTCAAAAATAATGGATTGGAATATAGTAACCGAAATATACAAATTATTTATCAACTTGTAAAATAACGGAGGTGATATGTTATTTGTAAAGGTTTTGTGTGAGTCAAAATTCAAAATCTCTTTCCTTCCAAAGTGTTTCTTGTTGAAGCCTTCATCATATTTTCGTATGAAAATATTCAGTCAAACATGTAAAAAAATTGGGGATTTGAACACGAGCACTTCTTGAAATACCACAACACTTGTAATTTTTGCTCAAAAATTGGGAATAAGACATTCAATATTGGAAATTAATTGAGTGGAGACAATTTTTCACTCAAGAGTTGTCCATGATCTGGCAGAAATTTTGAAGTTTCGACATGACCTCAGTTTCAAGACTAAAGTTCCATGGAAATGCTTCATAAAATCCTTAATATAATTTTCTTATCCATTTCAGGATATAGAAAAAAAATGGTCTATATGGAGTTCACATTTGATGTATTGTATTTTAAATATGCAGTTTGTATTTAATATTCCCAAATGTTTTATTTTATTGTCAGATGTCAGATACAAATCGAACTCCAAATTTTAAATTTCTTATCCCATTTGATTTAGTACCTAAAATATGTGTACAATATAATTTATATTTGACAATTGATTAATTAGAACTTTCCGAGCATTTTGAAGTCGAACTGAGTATTTCAAATTGTACCAAGTAGGTCATTGTAGTACCATTGTACTTTTAAGAAGTGGAATGTACCAAATTTACTAAAATTGTATTGCACTATGGGCGGATATCGCAAAACAGCGGCAAAAAGTCAAATTTTCAAAATGAAACATCTTGAAAAGTACTAATCGAAAGTGAATTTAAAACTTGCCAATCCTGTTCATGAGAAAAAAATCTGCCAATGTTTGCCAAGATTTATACAAGTTGCGTGTCCTAAAGGAAAGCAAAAATTGAAATATTTCGTGCTTAATTTTTTTCGCAATAAAAGTGAATAAAGAAAACTTTCAAATGTGGATTCTAAGAGGAGGATCAGTAGTTCAAAATGTTGTAAACACTTTAAAAAATATTTTTGTTTTTTGTTTTGGGCAAAATTGGGCGATACATACACTGAAAAAAATATTGTCGTGAGGTCAAAGATTTCATGTGTTTCAAATACGAATACAAATTTTGCTTAGCATAGAAGACGCATTTCTCTAAAAAAAAGTTATTTTCCTTGTCCAAAAGTCGATAAACTTTTCAATGAAGTCGTATTGTCCTTATAATTAAGTGATTTGACTTAAAAATGGGTATCTTAACATGAAAGAAAAAATGTATAGGCTAAGGTCAACTTGGCTTAATTCAGAAAAATTCTTTAAATTTAATGAAATTGTCTTTAAATTTGTTGTCTTTTTGCATCTTGACAACAAAGCAAAAAATCGTTCAAATATAGGACATGTTTTCAAAACTTTATTTCAAAGAAGTTTTTTACTTCAAACAGCATAATTTCTACTTTAAGTCGAGTCCTAATTTGGAAAACAAAGTTGCCGTTAACTCGTTTTTAAAGGACTTTGATAGCGTATGAAGAAAAAAAGCTGAGAAAGCGAAAAATTAAAATTTGCTTCCTAGAAGCAAGTACACAAAACCTAAATGTAAAAGAGAATTGTGTCTTAAAAGTATCCTTACTTGTATTCTCCGCTTCTTTGGCTCGGAATCAATACCAAATTTTTTAAAGTAAAGACAAAATCTTTGAAACCGGGCATGCTTTTTTTCAGTGTATATATGGGAGTTATATCTAAATCTGAACCGATTTCGATGATCTTTTGCAGGTATAGTTAGTGCTATAGAAGATTACATTCTGCCAAATTTGAGTAAGATCGGTAAATAAATAAGGGTTTTATAGTTAAATTTGGGAAAATCGGGCGATACATATATATGGGAGCTATATCTATATCTGAATCCGAATTTGATGACATTTTGAACACTTCAAGGGTACTATAAAAAATTACTTTGTGTTAAATTTGAAGACAATCGGGTAGTAAATAAGCGCAGTATGATTTCATTTGTCGAAATCGGGCGATACATACATATGGGGGCTATATCTAACTTTGATCTATTTTTTCCAAATTCAACAGTGTTCGTCCTTTTATCAAGAAAACACGGTGTACAGAATTTTATCAAAATCGGTTAATAATAGCGACCGCAATCCTGCGAAAAACAAACACAGACGCACGGAATTAAAGTTAGATACCGAAGAAAGTGATTTTGATGGTTAATATAATTATAAAATAAACTTAATTAATAAAATAAATTTAATTTAAATTTAATATATGAGTATATTTTATAGTATTCCAAGTGGAATTACAATTCCGATCCCTCTATAGTAACGCTCCTGGAATAAGGGGGATTGACTCCCTTTTTGTTGGTAACATTTGATTTTGATAAGAAATATCGATATACAATGTTTGGAGATTCTAGATTGATTGTAAATAATTTTTGCCGCAAATTTTCAATTTCCGCCCATAGTGCATTGGCTTGTGGGCGCTCAAGAATGTGGTCTATAAATAGAATTGCTTCACTGTATGCGTTAACCATCAACCCATACACCCTCAAAAAAATCGCTTCTTTAACATATGTTCCAAACATATGTTGCAGGAAGCACATATATTTTTGCATACTGCCGAAACATTAATATGTTTGTTTTATGTGAACATATTATATGTTTGGAAGCATTTTGAGCCAAAAATATTATAGGCTTGGAAGATTTTTTCCCAAACACGATTGTGCTCATTCCCTAACATACTCGTAATTTTCACTTCCACGAAATTTTTTAGTTATTGGCACCTTTTTCTGTAATACAAATAATGTTGAAGAAATTATTCACTTTTATAAATTTTTTAAATTTTACCTTTCGCCTGCACGGAGAATCGAACCGAGGACCATACAGTTTGTAAGCCAACACACTATCCACTGGGCTACGTAGCTGTTATAGTCACCTGTAGATAATTATCGTTATACGTTATATTTATATAGCATAGTTTGCAGCGCCCACGAGCCCATGCAAACATAACATTATTTAACAGAAACATACATTTGTTTGCCACGTGGAGCAGTGGTTAGCATGTCTGCCTTGCATACAAAGGGTCGTGGGTTCAATCCCTGCTCCGACCGAACATTTTTTTTTTTTTTAAATTAAAACATTTATATTTATACTATATTAAATTTTTTTAAATGAAACTTCGAAATGTGTGTTTTTAAAGATTTATAGTCAGTAACAGTGCTTGATATAAACGAAATAGACTGATTTTTGGATAAAATATTATTTTTTATTGCAAAAATAACAACTTAAAAAAAAACTGTTTTTGTACAAAACTTTAAAATTTGGAAGGAAATCAAAAACTAACAAAAGAAGTACGTGGAGTCGAGTATAAACATACATATATAATTTTATAATATAAACATAAATTTATTTAGGAGTTAACATTTTTTTACTAGCATTTAACACCATCGCTCTAAAATTCCTTTTATTTTTCTTTAATAATTCATTTTAAAGAAAATAAACTTTTTAAATTGTTTTAGCTGTAAAACTCGAACTTAATGCCCGCTTTTATATTTGATGGTGTCCGTCAACTCCTCGTGGACTACTTTTTAATAAAGAGGAACTAAAGTTTGTTTTTTACATTTTACTGTGTAATTTTTCACTATTTCCTCCTTATTTCATTTTACTGTCCCAACTCTAAAAAGAGTATAGTGCCCTTTCGTTATTTTTATGAAGATCCCTGATTTATTTTAACGAAAAATTGTGCCCATAATGCCAAAATGATAAACAAAACACATGTTCACACATGCATAAAATGCTGCTCTCAAGGCGAAAACATATGCAGTTTGTTTTTCAAATGTCTATTCTCTTGGTTCCGAATGTCTATTCTCTTTATTCAAATTAAATAATATTTAGACTTAAGCATATCAAATTTTTAGACTTCTTTTAGACTTTAGACTAAAACAGTTTTCCGAAACAACATACAAGCGGTTTCACAGAAATTGTTCTTTTTTCATTCTCTCGCTTTGTTGTGTTGATATCTTTCGTCAACCCTCCCGGTTTCCATCTCTATTTCTTTCTCTATACTCTATTTTTGTCGCTCTCTGAATAAAATATCATAACATATATATGTTTACTCGAAATTTGTTAATTTATATATGTTTACATTCACACATATTATTTTTATGAAACATTCATGCCCCAAACATAATATATTCTAACATATTAACATAGATGTCCCAAACATTTAGTGTTAGTTTAGGAACATTACATGTTCGCACTTAAATATATTGTGGTTTAAAATCGTGCCCGAAACACATTTTGTTTATATCGGAACATATGAAAAACATATTTTTCTAACAGTGTAGCGGTAATTATCTGTTGATGGCAATAATAGTTACATGACCCAGTGAATAGTATCAACTTCTGGATGAAAAGTAAACAAATTTATAAAATGGAATAATTTCTTCTACATTGTTTGTATAACAAAACAGAAAAAGTGCTGAAAACTAAATTGACAACTTTTCTTTCAGACAAGCATCCTTACAGCGAAAAGCATATGTTTAACGATATTGGTTTGTCTAAATTTCGTTTGGGAGGAATGATTTTTTTTTTTTGGTGTACATATTTTATTGATTTCTTTTATTAAGTGACTTACAGCGAATCGTCTTTTAAAAGAATCCTTATACATTTCATTCATTAAATTTGTGTTTGTAAATGTTGTACCTTTTTGTTGATACTATCTCACTGTAATTTGTAAATAGGCCAAGTCTCTACACTAAATGCTACGGGTAGAAAGTCTTTGAAATTTCAATCAATTTTGCCCCTTTTTGCACTTGAATGCCACATACTAAACGTAGTTGAACAATAATATCCCATAGGATGTAGCCATCATGTTTGTACTCTCATTATGACATTGCAAGAGGTTAAATGAAGTTTAATTGGAAAAGGTCTTTATACCGTATTCAATTACAGAGCATATTTCACATCCCATATGTCACAAGGGGGTGGGAAATGTGGATGGCAGGAATGAATCCTGATCAGCTTGTGATCCATTTCCGAATCGCTTCAATGAATTTTGCTTAATCTCATTTAGTTCAAAATGTTGCCAACCATGATTTCCATAATTGGCAAACCAACATAGTTACGTTGTTTTGTTTTTATTGTCAACACATATACCCTTTCATTTGCTTAAAAATGTCTCGGCATTTGCAAAGATATTTACATTTTTGGGGACGAAAAGGCAATACAAATTCCTTCACATATTTGGCATTTGCCGAAACGAAATTATCCTTCATATTGTTCAAATAACTAATTCAGATTGCCTTTTAAAGGGTAGCCTTTAAAATATCTTCATTAGAAAGTCCATACCATGACAATTTGTACTTGAGTTATTTAAAACATTTTCTTTTAGGATAAAATCCTTGGGAATCGTTTTACTCTTTAAAAATACACCTTGTTTCCTCTGGCAATTCAAAGCCCGCAATATCTATTCCTCACTTAACTAGCATCCCTTTTGGTAAACTTCGAATTTGGGCTTCCTTTCAAGGTTACGAGATGGCATTGCCTGGTTTTTGGTTACGGTATCCATAGTCGTTAACCTAACCACCACAAATATGTCACCGAGTAATGCATGACACCGACAGACAGACCACCACGCAAAAGCAAAAAAGGATAGTTGCCGTTTCCTAAGTTAAATATGCAAAAGTACTTGCAAATTCACATGTACAGTAAAGGATAACACGAAGCAATATTGATATAAACGGGTGGTCAACGCATTTTGCTTTCTATAGGGAAATGTGGTTGGAAATATTTTCTATTACAAAAATTCCTCAGAAATATCTCCGTTGCAAATATTGTGCAAAATAGAAAATTTATGTGGTTCTGTTCTGTTTTTGTTTTTTTTTCAATAATATAGTTTATCCATCCAACCAAAAAGGATGTTTTGTGAACCACCCTACTATATGACTACACTTGTTCACGACACAAACATAAACTTAGATTTTCACGCAATTTCATTTGGGAAACATTACATAAATATTCGACAGCAACAAAAAGGGCCATCGGAGGAAATGAGCACAATTTTTGCAAAAAAGACACAGACACCGCACCATACCCACCAAAAGCATTCGTAATTCAGGATTCGCATGAGAAGAAGTAACTAAAGTTTGGGTTGTGGACAGAAGTCCTTGGTATATAAAACCCATTCTCCCTTATGGGGTCACCTACATTCTCATATGGTGTGCATGGGAATAATGTTATGGCATGGATGACATCGGGAGTGGTAAACATTGCAACTGTAAGTGGTATAGGCGGATACGATTGTTGCTCGGCCACAAAGTTATCGCATTATATTCCACTTTGGGTCACATATTTTTAGCCTTCAAATATTTTGCTAATGCCACTATTGAAGAAATTGGCTGTAGTCCTGTTCACTTACCCATGAGGCCTCCATTAATAATTGACGAAATAAAATATTTACTCGCACTTAGCAGATTGTGGCTTTGTGAGAGAAAATATGGTTGCAGAGAGAGCATAAAATTATTTTATTTCTCTCCAGTGAATCTCTTCTGTGCTGAGTGTTTCGGTTTGTCTTAGAATCCACACAGTGCAGACTATGGGCTGCAATCAGTGTTGCCATTGATTGTAGCCCACACACCCGAAATTCCCAAATACATTCTTGTCAACTTTTTATGAAAAAAAAAAATCTAAAAAATGTATGATGTATGATAATATAAAGAAGATATTTAAAAATTGAATATTTTCATGCAGTAATACGAATTAATATCGGCCTATATGGTTAAATCTTCAAAAATATAAAATCTTCTGATCGTGTGAGAGAAATACTTCTCGTGTCTAATTTTCATAAGAAATTAACATATGAGACCCAAATTGAATCATCTCACCAGGCCAGATCTTACTAGAGACTATGGAAATATGTATTAGCCAACACTGAAACATATGTATAGTCAGGCTTGTGAGATTAGTGTTTGGCATTTTCTTTGCTATAGCTTAATAATACCAATCCACTACCCTTAATGTCCAATAAGCATTAGGTTTGTAATGATATGTAAAGAAACTGGTCTTCAGTACTGAACAGATTTCCAATCCCCAACAAAAACCCTAAATTTCTGGAAACCCCTCAACAAATTCCCAACTCAGGAATTTCGTTGCCATTTGCGAAAAGAATCTCCAATTTGGGAAAAATCCCCAATACTGGCAACACTGGCTTCAATTGTTTTTCCATACATCCAATCGACTGCTACTGTTCTTTTTCTCGCAAAATTCATTGCGCTCCATTTCCTACAAAACATATTTATCGCTTCGTAGTTCTTTCCTTTCTTTAGATTCCGACCCTCTCTTCTCGCAGGGTTTGTTTATTGTATGTTTTCTTTTTTAATTTGACCAAGTTTAACAGAACATGAACACACATACCAGCAAACTTAGTTTAGCACAGTGGAATTCTTTGAAAAAATTGGTATATATTTTTTGTCTTTATGCATTTAATTACGTTGGGTTAGGTTAGGTTAGGTGGCTGCCCGATGTATCAGGCTCACTTAGACTATTCAGTCCATTGTGATACCACATTGGTGAACTTCTCTCTTATCATTGAGTGCTGCCCGATTCCATGTTATACTCAATGACAAGGGACCTCCATTTTATAGCCGAGTCCGAACGGCGTTCCACATTGCAGTGAAACCACTTAGAGAAGCTTTGAAACCCTCAGAAATGTCACCAGCATTACTGAGGTGGGATAATCCACCGCTGAAAAACTTTTTGGTGTTCGGTCGAAGCAGGTATCGAACCCACGACCTTGTGTATGCAAGGCGGGCATGCTCACCATTGCACCACGGTGGCACCCTGCATTTAATTGCATTTAATTACCCAGCAAAAAAAAATTGGAAGTTGTTCCACAAACATTTCTTTTAAAGCCCATCCCAGAATACCCCATCGAGTTTTTTCAACTTCCGATGCAGTCCTTTTGGACAAGTCCATAAACATTTCTTCTAAAGCGCATCGTGGGATCCCCCAATGATTTTTGTCCACTTCCGATGCAGTCCTTTTGGACAAGTGCACAAACATTTCTTCTAAAGCGCATCTTGGGATCCCCCAATGATTTTTTCTACTTCCGATGCAGTCCTTGTGGACAAGTATTAGAAAGAACGCAATCAGGCTATTTTAAGTGCAAATTTTGGACAATTAAATTTTACAAAAAAACAGAAAACTAATAAAAAACTACAAAAAATAGAAAATTAATAAAAAATATAAAAAAAATAAAATTTATCCCCGCTGGGATTTGAACCTGTGCCGATTGACTTTTTTGCTTCCATGGAAGTTCTTTTGGGAAGGTTTTGCAAATTACGAGAATAAAAACGATGCATGAAATAAAAAAATATTTTTTTAGAAAAATATTTGATAAAAAATTGCCGGTGGTGAGATTTGAATTTGCGTTTCTTATCCTTTGACAAGCCCATGTAAAATTCATTGGAGATTATCCAAGTTTGCACTACTTCCGGATCACAGATTGGGGATCCAAACTACTTTTTTGGAAGCTCTTTTTTTGCTTGAATTGAAATTTTTCAAATCGCAGAAACTAACAAAGATTATTTTTAATTGAAATTCAATTAAGATATTAATTGGAAATTTTGGGTGATATTTTTCTGTATTTATTACGCCCATTTTCATGAAGCTCCGTTAGTGCTCCTTTAACTAACGAACTTTCTAGACTAATCGACAATGTCGAAGTGGAAGTTTTATAATCGTTGAAATTCATTAGTAGAATTTTTCTATTTTCGAAATTCGACTAATCGTCTGATTCTGATGTTGGCCAAAATCTAGTCCAACTTTAAGAAAAAACAGTCTTATTCAGTTCATTTTTAAAATTTCATCTATATATTATTTCGAAATCGACAAAACACAGTTTAGAGCGAAAATAACGAAATGGACAACATATCTTTTGTCCATGCGTATAGCATTCAGAAAGCTATACAACCTTATAACACAATTTTTAGTTAAGAATATCTGTAGAAGATGTAATGTAAATTTTTCCTATGGTGTTTTATTAATTGTTTGTTATTTATTTCTAGGTAAGGACAATTGTTTAGTGATGTTAAAAATTTCTGGCAATAGTTGTAAGTATTTCATAACCATATTTGAAGATTAAATTGAGAATGTTGCACACAAAAACAGTTTGTTATTTCTACATTCCCATCAATACTGTTATTAATCTTAAGCCAATCTAATTTTGAAATAGAATTTAAAAGAGCAATGAAAATCTCCTTTGAACCGGAAATTGATTTGGTATTGTAGTGTGATGATATATAAACATTTAAGAAGAATACAAAAAAAATCAATTTTTTCTTTACTTGTTCTACTTCTATCTTCAACTAGAGACCTTTTAAACAGTGGTAACATATATTCCATGTTGCACGTCTTTCAAGAAATGGATTCTTATTTATTGCAATTTCCAGTATTTTATTTGTGCTAACTGTTTTTATATCCGATAAAATTGCAATCAAATTTTTAAATATTACCTAAAGAGAACTTCTATAAAAACATATATATCTAGAACGTATATTAAAAGTAATGTCTTTAGAAGAACTTCGTTATGAGAAACAAGAACATCCGAACAACAACGAATTTTGTTCCATTGTGTTCCCACAGTATTGTTCTTCTCGCATCCAAACATAAGGCATTTCCTAATTCTTTATTTTTGTAATAAAAATCACGCAACAAGAATCTCCCATTCTCACCACACAATGCCGTTTTGACGTCTATGATGTGCGCATACCGAATTATAGGGATATGGTGAGGATGATTCATTTAAAAATTGTTTAAATAATTTATCTCGTTGGATTGCACTTTTCTTCAAAACGATTTATTGTATTTGCTGTTAAACATCTCAAGGGTAGGAAATATTTTTTGGAATAGGAAATTCCAATAATACTCAAAATAAATAAATAAATAATTACCAAATCAAAATGTAAATTCTAGAAGAAGTGTTCTAAAAATGTCTTTCATAAATTACCCAATTCATTTAATTCAATTTATTTTAATGAAGTTAAATTAATTTTAATTTATATAACAAACATTTATATTAGTTTTAATTTAATATTATTTATTATTAATTATTGATAAATTCATTTCTTGTAGTATATTTGATAAGGTTACTGTTCTACAGACGCACTTAAACATTTGAATACTATTGGTGCTATGCTTATCTCAATACCCCCAATCCTAGGGTTTCCTTTGAAAGCTTTGTTTTACCTGGTACCTTTGACGGTATAATCTTACCCATAGGATACCCATCTTGTTTCAACTTTAATGTAGCATTTTACCCATATCGAAAAGCTTCAATTTCTGCATCAAAGTGGTATCGCATTGCAATGTGTTGCCCTGCTTTTAAAAATGCTTCTATCCGGAGCATTGAACATGCACTCATCACACAAATGCACTTTTGAAAAAGGCAACGACACCTCCTGCTAACATGACACTGATTTGTTTGTCGTTCGTCGAATGCTACCAGTACATATGAATAAGTTGCGTGCATACCATAACATCACCGTTAAGAACATCATCACAAATATTTGGGGTGATTTTTTTGTGATGAGAGTTTTTGGGAGGATGCTGCTGCCACCCTGTTTTACAGAAAGCTCAATACGAATGCCAATTTTAGTAGGCTATCAAGTCTCTTCAAATTGACTCTCAGTACTCTCAGTTGCAGACCCAGCTCTGAATAGCCCCAGATAGTGTAGGTAATTTAAGAGAATGCTTTGTGTGTGTGTGATAGATTTGGAATAACCCTGTAAGCATTTTCGATTACGAATGAGTCTTCTTTAAATCATTTTTAAGTTCAAAACGATTGCGGAAGAGCGAATCTGAGAGTCATTTATGCGTCCCAGTATAAAGTAGTTGTGTCCCAAAATGATTCTTTTCTTTGACTCATAAAAGAGTTGCATATTTTATTCATAAATTATTCAGTGGAATGAGTATTTTATGACTAAAATATTAACTCATTTATGAGTTAAAAAATGATTCATAAAAGTTTATAAGAAGAGTGAAGAGTGATTAATCCCCCAACTGATAAAATATTTATTGATTGGAAGAGTTAGAAATAACTCATTTTTACGATTCATTTATTATTGTTTTTGTCTTACATTGATACTCACATAGGTGTTTATATGTAAAATACATACATGTAAATAAATTTCTAATTAAAAAAAAATAATAATAAAATGAAATTATAAACCATACAGAGCTTAAAAAATTAATGGCCCTAGCGTTCAAATAATTATTGAATCTATTTTTGCTGCTTCCATCAGAGATATATTGCCACCTTCAGTTTGAAATTCTAAATCAAGAAAAATACATATGTATAGCATATAGCATTTTTCATTAACACTTTCAAAAACGCTTATTTTGTTTCAACTTACCTGTATTAACTTTAAATAAAGTGGTGTATGCCAGATGTCTTGAACACGTGGGACGTTCCTATTGCTTAGGTGAAGTTGCGTACATATCTCAAACGATGTTCTTAGGTTATCGTATACAGTAGGTAACGGATATAAGAAACTCTTAAAAATACGCAAGTTTTGTTTCTTATATGCGTTTTTTTCTTATAGGCAATTATTGTTCAGAAGAAATGGAAAGTCTGTTTTTTTATTAACTTTCTTACATGCATATTTTTCTTATATGAGATGTGCTTATATCCGTTACCCACCGTATATATAATTTTATCAACTTTTTACCCTAATACTGTTTGTTTTTATCCATTTTTCGAACTCATTCACTCACCAAGATAACATTCTTTTGTCATATTGACATTGACATGTAGAAAATATTCAAAACAAACATCAAAGAAAGTTATAAATTGCTTCCCCAAAATGCATGATTTTTGATTGATTCTAAAACCGTTAAAAAGAGTTAAAAATTGTTTACTAAAATTTAAACAATGCTTAAGAAGAGTAACAAAAGAACAAAAAATAAGTATTCAAAAGTTTAAACGATCATTTTTCAGACTTAAATAAGACTCAACTATGAGTCATTTCTTCGATAGAACACTTTTTAATCTTCCAAAAGAGTAAGTTTTTACTCATGTTTGCAAACAATCATCATGAATGTTCGAAAATGTTGGCAGGGACTCATGCTATCTAAGGTATATTCCCAAAACGCTAGGAAAATAAATTCCTAGTTCTCCTACGAGAAGGAGGGAAACCTTTATGAAATTCATCGTGGTACATCCACAAAAAACTTGCCTCTGTAACATAATGTGTGTGAAGATAAATTCGAATTTGAAATTTGCAGCAAAAACTTAGCCGAGACATAAACAAGCACCAACAATATTTTTAAAATTCGAATTTTGGATTTCAAATTCGAATTTGGATTTTTAGTATTTGGCTTATTATTTAAAAACTAAGCCGCGTGCGATATAGAGAGTAGGCTCATTGGAAAGGGCTTGAGCTCAGCTTTCATAATCACAAAAGTCTTCATTAGAAAAGTATTTGTGAAAAGCGAAAATTTGAAAACAAAATTTTCAACAAATTTGTACAACGGGCCCACTGTGCAAAAACTAAGCCGCGTGCGATGTAGAGACTAGGCTCATTGGAAAGGGCTTGAGCCCAGCTTTCATAATCACAAAAGTCTTCATTAGAAAAGTATTTGTGAAAAGCGGAAATTTGAAAATGCTTTTTCAACAAATTTTTACAACGGAGCCCACTGTGCCAAAACTACGCCGCGTGCGGTATAGAGACTAGGCTCATTGAAAAGGGCTTGAGCTCAGCTTTCATAATCACAAAAGTCTTCATTAGAAAAGTATTTGTGAAAAGCGAAAATTTGAAAACAAAATTTTCATCAAATTTTTACAACGGGCCCACTGGGCCAAACTAAGCCGCGTGCGATATAGAGACTAGGCTCATTGGAAAGGGCTTGAGCTCAGCTTTCATAATCACAAAAGTCTTCATTAGAAAAGTATTTGTGAAAAGCGAAAATTTGAAAACAAGGGCTTGAGCTCAGCTTTCGTAATCACAAAAGTCTTCATTAGAAAAGTATTTGTGAAAAGCGAAAATTTGAAAACAAAATTTCCATCAAATTTTTACAACGGGCCCACTGTGCCAAAACTAAAAATCCAAATTCGAATTTGAAATCCTAAATTCGAATTGAAAAATATTTTTGGTGCTGGTTTGTGTCTCGGATAAGTTTTTGCTGCAAATTTCAATTTCGAATTTATCTTCACACACATTGTAACATACACTTCCAAACATATTCTACTTCAAGTATACATGTATATTTTCAGAATGGTTTGTATTGTGCAAACATTTTATGTTTCACACTAAGCATTTCCTTTTTAAGGCTCCGAATACATAATTTAATGTATACATTGAACAATGTACTGATTTAAGCAATTAAAATTTTTGATGATGATTAATGCAACATAAGGAATATGCCTCTCAAGGCATATTAATTTTCGCACTGCAATACATTTATATATATGTAATATATTTATCTTTCTTATCCATTCTTACTTGCACTATCTAAAGTTTCTAAACATATACCTATATGTTTATACGAAAATACTTAATTAATATATGTTTGCATTTAGAGATATTAAGAAAATGTGATGTCCCAAACATATGTTCTAACAAATTAACGGAAAATGATATATTAGTTTATGAACATTATATGCTTGCACTTAAAAAATATGTGCTAAAACTTTGAGTGCCAAACACATAATTTTTACACCGAAACATATGAAAAACAGTCTCTTTCGTCAATGTACTGTGACCGTATGCCACAGTTAGATACGTGCGGTAAACAGTTTGAGATATTAATTTTAATCGTATTGCAAGACTTTTGTTCCAAAAGAATTCGTATTTAGGGATATTTTATTGTAGTTTTGCTAACATAGGGGTTTAGGCAGAAATTCAAGAAAAAAGGCAAATATATTAAACTTTTTTGTAAAAATGTTTTTGTCGATTACTGTTTTGTTACCATATGTCCAGTTCATTTTCAAATATTACACTCAGTATCAAATCAATTCTTAAACTATTCCTCACTTCTTTATCATCCCTCAAAGTTTAGATTAACATGACACCTCTTGTATTTAGAAATCACCTGGCCATAATATCGTCAAAGCTTTTGCTTCGGACAGTCGACGTAATTGTGTTCTATGATGAATGGGTGAGTGAGCGGGTGTGTGAGCGAGTGAGTGATACATTACTAAATATTATGTTTGGTGTTGTGTTCTTTAGTTTTCTGTTTTGTTATTTCTCTTCTTAGTTGGATATTCTCTCAGCCCATGTCCCACACCACCCCCACCCAGGCAAAACAAATGAGTACAACGATGAAGACAACGATTGTACATACTACTCGCATAGGCAGACGGAGAGACATACATACGAATGAATATTTGGCTGTTGGCTGCCGTATTGGGGTTGCATTGCATGTCTGCCAACGTCACATTTCAGTTCATATTCGAGCTTAGAGTCTGACGTACGCATTTGCGACGCGACGGTTGCCACTGTGTGTTTCGTTTGTCTTTTAACGGTCGTTCGTTTCATTCCCCAAGAAAAATAGACCACGGGTTTACGCGTTCATTTTGTCCATTATAACCGGGTGTTAATTTTGTTATTCTCTGCGTATCCAATATCATCGCGCTATTCGAATTTCTGTCATTCTTCGAATATTTGGCCTACCATAGATCACGTTTAATTGAATGAAGTGTGTGAGTGTGTATGTGTGTATATCTGAGTTTGCTTCACTTAACCGACAAAGTGTTTGTTTGTTTTTTTTGTTTTCATGAGTATCAAAGTAAAGTAGACGAGAGTAGCATACAATTGACACAACGACTACGGTGTTCGTCATTTATGCCGCCGCTGCCGAACGTTGACTAAACTTTGTGCTACCGGTTCGATTCGAATGTGATTTGTGTGTTGGTGATGGTTGGCTAAGTGTTTTGTCCGTCTGTCTGTCTGCCTAATCGGCCGCCCGCCTGCAGCTTGTCAGCGGCAGCAGTAAAAGTGTAAATAAAGGCCGATTGATGGGCCCCACAATACGGGTTTGCACTGTGATTTATTATCGACGACAACTTATTGTGCTTAATAATTTTGTAATACAAAATTTTGTTTTGGATTTCATTTAAATTTGTTGAAGTGTTTGTTTTTATTTAAAGCGGCCTGTCTCTTAGTTGTCGCTTGTTAGACTACTTTCTTCCAAAATAGGCAGCGAGAAAAATTAAGTGAACCTGTATGTCTGTGTGTGTGTGGACGTGATTAAGATAATCTCAAGCTCTCGGCATTAACATGTTACGGATTATCATATTGTGATGTTGATTGTGTGCATACCATAAACAAGCGAACGAACGAACAAGTTATCTTGTTTGCTTTATTGGTCTGATCTTTCGTTGGGAATGCCAAATTATATAATTTGCTCTTCACCCATCCTCTATCCCCATCCACTTCTCTTTGGGAGTTTGTATTCTTCAGTAATCCGAAGAATTTTGTGCTTCTCAAATAAAGAGATCACTCAGAACAATGATTTCAAGATCAAGAATTTGTTCTCATCTTTGTGATTTAGTAGCGAAGATTATCTGAAAACTACAATGTTCAGAATTACATCTGGGCCCTGGCCCTCAACTGTTTCACTTCAATTGTTATTTTTAGAGTAAGTTGTACATATGTTCATCACCTTTGAGTGATGCTTTATTGGTGTGATCTTTGTAGTCTGGCATTTATGTAGTGTGATTTATTACTTAATGATGAGTTGTCATTTGGAACTTAGAATGCCTTTTCCATTAAAAAATAGGTAAATTGGTTGGTAATGTGATGATGACTAGAATACAAAGTACACAAACGGGGTTTTATTTATGCCTGTATGTCCCTGTGGAAATAAAATAAAAATGAGTAAATTTTATAAGAGGTTTCCCCTATTATCTCAATAGTTTTGAAAGTGAAGCTATTGCGACTCGATAGTGTTTTGTAAATCACTATCACAGCATTGGCTATTTTGAACGTGTCTCAGTTTAAGTTTTGTATTTCTTTTAGATATGGCACTCTTTCATGTCAGCACGAGTCGTGCAAAAGACAATTGTGATTGGTAACACATATTTGACTGCACACAGTTGATAGACCGATAATATAACAATTTACCTGACTTGAAGTTATGTAAAGATATTGATACAGTCATTGCGTTTGAAAAAAAACGTAATCGAATTACTGATACATTTCAAACGTGTGATATCTTTTGTCCGAAGCGAAATTTTACCCAAAACAACACACAATGCTTGAAAATAGTCTTGATCGTTGTAAAGTATTGAGAGGAATATTTTCAAATGGCACGATGGTCGGAATGCACAATATATGTGTATATTGAAAACACTTCTGGTTTTGGGAAATGCGTTCGATGCATTTCGTACTTTTCATATATACATACTCTTTCATTTAGTCTAAGAGTTTTTTTTCGTCAAAATGAAACTTTGCTTGACTACAATTTCCTTAGTCAAAAAGGAGAGGTCTTCTTTCAGTGTATATACCAACCGTCAGGACAATTTGCTATGTGTGGATTTATTTTTTTTTACAAAAAAAAAATCTAAACTATAGTGTACCACATTACCTGCACATTTTATGAATTCGTGCTTAATGTGTTTTTGAATAAATTCGCAAATATATCCGAAATTATATGTTTGTTACATTTGTCATAGTTGTGTGGATGGCTAACACTAGTAAAAAGAATCGTCGGAAAATGGCTATTGAAAAACAAATAGGTATACCACATTTGCTGCACTCATCCTAATAAAGAATTGTTTCTAGAAATTTGCTTATTTCGAATATATCAAATTATTTTCAAATTTCTTGTCTTTCGAAATTGTGATACAGTTCAATTCAACAAGCACAGCTGAGTCTGTCTGCCTTCTCGTTCAACTCAGTTTTTAATTTAAGAACGACCTACTTATGAAAATTGAAAAATATAAAAAAAGTTTATTATTTAAAATTTTCTAAATGTGTTTAAATTAAATCTGAAAAACTGAGAAATAAATACATGTGAAGAATTAATGAGAAATCAATGAATCGAAAGTTTAAAATGATGACTTCCGTCTTATGACAAGTCCATGTAAAATTCATTGCTTTTTTGGCAAAACTTTGTTCTTACATATTTTTAGTGTCCGTGGATTTATGTATGTGTAATGCATTTTATAAAGAAATGCACTTTGTAAAGAAATTGATTGAAACTTCGCCCGCACAGTGAAATTAATTTCTATTTTTCTCTCTTTTTTTTCTCTGTTCTCTATCTCACAACTGACATTTAACGTTTATTTCTCACTTTTATTAAATTTTTATGGTCTTTTTGTCCTCACATAGATTTTTTACGAATTCAACAAAACGCGCATTATTTCATTTTTTCTTATTCGAGTTCAGGGTCGTTTATGGTGTAGGATAGCTAAAACTATTCTGTGGTTGGACGAAACCAAAGGAGTGGGGGATTCTCAGCATGATTTACTCACAAAAGAAGACGGTAGCAGTACCACTGCAAAACAATCAACAACGAAAGTGTTTAAATTGTGAATAATACGCTTGGGTGTGCAAATGTGTGTTTAGGTTCTGTGTGTCTCTGAGGTGTGGGTGTTCAACCATTCGAGCTTAGAGCGAGCGAGGGAGTGAGCTTTACAGTGTGTGTGACGTAAATAGTAAATTTTTCCGGTTTTGCCATAAAAAAACCCAGAAGATAAAAAAACTGAATAAATGAAACAAACTGTGTCATAGCAAAACAGAAATGGATAATGGTGATGATTTATATTGCAAAGCAAAAAAGGAAGAAGATTTTACCCAAAACACATTGCAAACGTGATTTAGCATAAATTCTTTTGTAGTTGTGTGATGTCTGTTATGACCAAGGAGGCCCCACAAGGGGTGGAAAAAGTTAAGCAGTTGATAACATTTATTTTGCCTCGGAATGCTTGCAAGAGTTCAATGCTTTTCTTTGTGTTTACTAGAGCAATCTCCAGCAAGACACACAGACTCTCTCTCGGAAGCACTCTGTGATGTGGCTCTCACTGTCATACCCAAGTAAGGGAGCTAAAAGCTATTTTCTTCCCAGAACAAATTCTCTTCTCTTTGCTGTAAATTAGTCTCTTTTATTTCCTCTCACTCTCTGCCTCTTCTTAATGCCAAAGGGGAGAGTTTTCTTTTGTTATCTTGGTCGTGAACTTATTAGCTAACAGTACAACAAGAACATTTGCAGCTCACCCAGTCATTTGACTTATCCTTTCCATGGAGTATTTCATTTATTTTGTTTTGTTTTTGTTTCTCTCTTGTCCTGCATTCGTAAGCAAATATAAAACAAGCCCAGGCACCCACATATATACATTCCTTAGCATTGAATGGGCCATTCTGCCCGCCTACATGCCCCATTTGGTCTTTCGTTGCGTTGTCTGTCCTTCCAACCTGTTCTTGTTTGTTATTCGCTCGCATGGAGCTTGTGTTGGTTCGTTCGCTCGTTCGTTCGTCCTTCTGCTCGTTTGCTTCAATTCATATCTTGTTGTCTGGCTGATGGTTGTGTTTAAGAGCACATCCTCATCCATGTAGTTTGGCCGTCGTGTTGTGTACTACGGACGATGTCGAGTACTTTGGTGTTGAGCCATCTCGTTGACCTCATTTTATTACGGTATCTCGACGCATCCGCACGCCGCATCCCAGTGATAATCGCCAGAATTTGTTCTAATAATAACAGCAAAATCGGCAACGACCATTCAAGTTTTATATCACAGAGCACAGGACAAATTTTATAGCAAAAATTTTAAAATCTTTGCATAAGTGCACCCCGGTTCAATTATTTTGTGCTGTATACGAGGAATATGCACACACACTTATAAATATTATGTGAGTGTGTGTGTTTGCGTGCGTTCTCTTTAAATCAAGCGGAAGTGAAAAATTGTGCAATCTCGAAATACTTAAAAAAAATCAAATGTGAAGATAGACATCTCTGGTGAATTTAATTGAATTTAAAAGGAATTATGTGAACTATTTCTAGTTTATTCCATTTGTATAATTTTTTGTGCGTGAAAAAATGCAGTCCTTTTTCTCCTCATACATCAATTGAAAAATTTGTCCCTATTCTCACACTTTTTTTGATTTATTTATCATTTTTAAATTTTCCAATGAAGCAGTTTAATCGTTTGGACTGAAGATTAATATAATGCACGAATTTTAAATATTAGCATACCATGTATGACACACTTTATTTCTTGTAGAGAGGTCAATGATGGTAGTTATGTTAGTGAGAGAAACCGGCACAAAGGATTTTGTATGGTTTTCTGTTAAAAATCACAAAGCAAAATTGTATACACAGTTTTGCAATGAATCGAATAACTCATTTCCGATTTATGCATTATTTTCGCCCTAATTTAAGATACAAAGTGTCAGTTAATTGTTGTGACGAAATGCTACTTTTGTTTTATTAATTTTCTAGGAACGTAAAAAACAAAGAATTACTTTCTAAAGAAATGATGTACCCTGTGTAGTTCAGCTAGTGTAATATCCAGAAATTAAAGAAAACGAAATGACGAAATGTTTCTGGTTTCTCTTAGCCGTAAAATGTTTTTAGAATTGATAACAATTTCTTGAAAAAAAGTTAACTTGGATCCAAAGGATTTTGGTATTGATGTCGAGCCAAAGATACAGCTTCTTTCAAACAATGGTATTTTTATTTATTTAATTATTACAAGATATACAATCATACTAATAAATTATAAAACTGCATTGCACTCGCGGTAACGTGAACACCGCATAACGTGGACACGACTTCTCTTACACTAACTACTCCGTAACGCTCAAAAACATGAAATTTGACGTTAAAGGCAGATTCACAATGCCGAATACAATTTCAAATACACTTACGAAATTTTTTAATGATCTAGTTTGACCTTTTTTGTGAATTTTAATTATTAATTTAAATTGCTTTATAAGTACATACCCACTGATATTTTCCGATCTCTTTTATTATATCTCTTTTATTGAAATTAAATTAAGGTTTTAATTTTACTAATAAGAAAAATAAAACGCTAGAACATGTAAAACTCCCGAATATGGCTGTGTTTTGTTCTGAAATTCTCTGAAGTTCGCTAACGTTAACCCTCTTGGTTTTAATTAGTTCACGTTACCGCGAGTGCACTGTAAATATAAAAAGAAAATAACGTGCTACACTGAAAAAAAAGCATGCCCGGTTTCAAAGATTTTGTCTTTACTTTAAAAAATTTGGTATTGATTCCGAGCCAAAGAAGCGGAGAATACAAGTAAGGATACTTTTAAGACACAATTCTCTTTTAAATTTCGGTTTTGTGTACTTGCTTCTAGGAAGTAAATTTTAAATTTAAATTTTTCGCTTTTTCAGCTTTTTTCCTTCATATGTTATTAAAGTCCTTTAAAAACGAGTTAACGACAACTTTATTTTCCAAATTAAGAATCGACTTCCAGTAGAAATTATGCTATGTTTCAAGTAAAAAACCTCTTTAAAATAAAGTGTTGAAAAACATGTCCTATATTTGAACGAATTTATGCTTTGTACTTAAGATGCAAAAAGACAACAAATTTAAAGACAATTTCACTAAATTTATAGAATTTTTCTGAATTATTAAAGTCAAGTTGACCTTAGGCCAAACATTTTTTCTTTCATGTTATGATACCCATTTGTAAGTGAAATCGCTTAATTATAAGGATAATATGACTTCATTGAAAAGTTTCTCGACTTTTGGACAAGGTAAAAACTTTATATCAGAGAAATGCGTCTTCTATGCTAAGCAAAATTTGTATTCTTATTTTAAGGACATGAAAACTTTGGTCTCACGACAATATTTTTTTCAGTGTAGCAACACTTATATTTTTATATTCGCTATTAAAGTTGGCATACAGATGCAATTTAACAAATTTGTATTCTTTCTTTTACGATATATTAGCCAAGATATCCAGGTATAAATAAATGCCAGTTTAAAAATCCATTTATAACTGATTCTTTAAAGTAAAATATGTTTTCAAATAAACCTTAAAACAAAAAATACAAATAATAAAATAATTTGCCAATATTCGAAGATGTTTAGTCTTCAATCCAAAGATTCATTATCTCTGTTAAATTAAAGAGAACAATTTGCGTTATTTCAAGCCATTCGAAGTATGCAATTTAAAGTAACGTGTTTTAACTTCTCAAATCGATCCAATGAAACGGTGCAAATCAGCTTCATCCACGTGTATTTAATCTTAAAAACTATATACGTTATTTTGAGTAGTTTTAATTTGAATCACTCTGAAATAAATGCTTTGAGATTGCGATTGTTAGAACATAGTGATAAAAACATGTGTCTTCGAAGATTTTAAACTTCACTTAAGAAATTTGAAATTAATTTAGGTTATTCCATTTCATATCATATTTATTGTCGGTATTTAAGGGAGCCACCGTGGTGCAATGGTTAGCATGCCCGCCTTGCATACACAAGATTGTGGGTTCGATTGCTGCATCGACCGAACACCAAAAAGTTTTTCAGCGGTGGATTACCCCACCTCAGTAATGCTGGTGACATTTCTGAGGGTTTCAAAGCTTCTCTGAGTGGTTTCACTGCACTGTGGAACGCAGTTCGGACTCGGCTATAAAAAGGAGGTCCCTTGTCATTGAGCTTAACATGGAATCGGGCAGCACTCATTGATAAGAGAGAAGTTCCCCAATGTGGTATCACAATTGACTGAATAGTCTAAGTGAGCCTGATACATCGGGCTGCCACCTAACCTAACCTAACCTCGGTATTTATTGGATTCTGATTCTTTTGTTAATCTTAGCGTTGGATTGTAAGACTATTGGTTCGGTGGTGAATAAGAGGTTTGCGTTCTGTTTTGGCTGTTTACACGCAAATAAAAAAAACGTTTGGAAAACGTGTACCGAAAACGTTTTTCTTTTGTTAGAGTTTTTTGATTTGCTTCGAAAAGTATACACTTTTATCACCAAAAAAATTCATTTGGTACAAAATTTTTATTTTTTCAATAAAAAAAGTTATTTTTGAACCAAAAACACAGTCCATTTCGTTTATCTCAAACACTGTTCTTTTTTGACTTTAGGTCTTTAATAAGAAACATTTTAAAGTCCATAGTAAAATTTAATATAGTAGAATGTAATGTTGAACATTTTTTCGGAATCTTTCGACCATCTCTGGAATATATGTAAAAAAAAAAAACTTTGGTCGAAGCAGGGATCGAACCCACGACCTTTGGCATGCAAGTCGGACGTAGCAACCACTGCACCACGGTGCCCAACTAAATGTATTTTTCTGTTAAATAAACTTTGTTTAATCGGCTCGTGGGCGCCGCAAGCTATGCTATATAAATATAACTTATATGGGTAATTGTCTATTGATGACTATAACGGCTACATAGCTCAGTGGATAGTGTGTTGGCTTACAAATTGCATGGTCCGCGGTTCGATTCTCCGTCCAGGCGAAAGGTAAAAAAAAAATTAAAATTTATAAAATCGTATAATTTCTTCTACATTGCTTGTATTACAGAAAAAGGTGCTAAGAAATAAAAAACTTCGTGGAAGTGAGAAAGATGTGAGGGAAAATGCAATTAATAATTAAGAAATATATCGTTCAAGCATGTTTATTAAGCAAAATATTTTTATAACAAAGAAACGTTTCCTGTTCCGAGAGCAATTTCGCGTTTCTTTGCCGGCAATGGATGTTTTGCGTACTTGTTTTAATTTTTGATCTTTTATATATATGGAAAGCGATAAACAATATTTTCGATATATTTTAACATTTATTTTAAGTGTAAATTAAAGTTTTATAGAGTGACTATTTTTTTGTAACTTAATCAATCACGAAATTAATTGATCCAATTAATTTTTTAATTGAAATGTTTACAACCACGAACATCGTCACAGTTTTAATTGGACTTAAAAAAAATACTTTACTAATTGATTTCATTAGTAAATTTAAAAACTGAAATTAATTATTTTTGTTTAACGACTTAGTCTTCTGAGTTTGATTAAAAAGTTAATCATTTGTTTTTTTTTTAATTCAAAATTTTAACATTTTCTATCATTGACTTAAGTTTTCTACACCCTCACAAAAAATCGCTTCTGTAACATATACTCCCAAACATATTTTGCTTCAAGCATATACATTTTTGGGTATTGCCCAAACATTTATATGTTTGATCTCTTCCAATATATAATATGTTTGAAAGCATATTGGTCTAAACAATATATGTTCGAAGTCGAAGTTCCAAACATTTTGTATTTTTGCATCCAAATTCAATAATGTTTTCTTCCAAAAAACAATATGTTATTATGTG